>NC_143437.1:53357500-54607500 GCF_987193195.1 Phasianus colchicus | reverse complement strand
ATTACCTCACATGACAGTTCTTGAAAATTGTTTCAACTGCTATTGGTTGTTCAGCTGTTATAACTAACAAGACACCATAAGGACAGTAGAATGATACTTGCCAGACATTCACTCTTGCTTGGTATGAAAGCACTGAGGTTTCTACTGCCCTTCAAGCACTCTGCTGCAGACAGCTTTTAAGGTAGAGCTGACCCTCTTCCCTGTAACTGCTCATTGTGAGAACTGATTTCCCTAGAACTTTTTCCTCTCTTTTTCTACAGTGTTATTACTTCTTTTTTTCCTTCTTACTCTGCACATCACTAAGAACATTGTAATACTCAGCAGTATTACAGTATTATTATGTAATGAAGGAATCTCATGCACATCCAGTGACAGGACAAAAGGCAATGGGCACAAAACTCAAACATATGAAATCCTAACTGAACATAAGAAAACAGTCTCCTACTGCAAAGTTATTAGAACTCTAGACTAGGTTGCCCAGACAGGTTGTGGAGTCTTCTTCCTTAGAGATGTTCAAAACCCCAGTGGGTGAAGTCTGGGGCAACCCACTTGAGCAAAAACAAGACAACCTCAAAAAGTATCTTCTAGCCTCAATAATTCTTATGTCTCTGCTACTCCAGTAGATACAAACCTGCCTATGTACACACAAACAGGTTTTGGGAAGTAAGTTCTCAAAATAGATCAAGTAATGTTACATCAGTTAAACAGCGACCAAAGTCTAATCCTAAAGCCAAAACAGGACAACTAATTGTAGAGGCAATCAGGATCTTGAGTCTGGTATAAATTCTGAACTTCTATGTGATCATGGCATGAACAACCAAGATGACCATAAAGGTGTTGTTACAAAAAAAAAATTACCAGTTGGAGATGACAAATCTGACACAGATAACAAGGCTAAACTTACCAAAGATTTAGGCAGCTTTATGTTTTTCTTCCTTAGTTTCTTGCAGCCAAAACTTACTGTCAAAATTAGGCCCACAATCACTATAATTGAAGATACAATTATAGTAATTAGCGTACCTAGGAAGGTAGAACAAATTCCATTAAGAAGTTTGGAAAATAAATACTACACCATTTAGGAAAAACATGTGAATTTATCAACTTATTGCTTTTTTTCCCCCCACTCAAGAGAACTTGTAAAACAATACACAAAAATCAATAAAAATTACAATGAAAGATTTTCAATTAATCCAACAGTCACGCTTTTATAGAAGTAAAGGAATTAAATAACTGTTTCTTTTTCCTCCTTAGCAAGTCTGTATGGGAACAAACTTTTTTTTTTTTTAAAAAAAAAACAAAACACATTTTCCACATGATACCCTATTAACTGACATAAGAATTGCTGCACATAATCTTTGTGCAATAAAATTGAAATGTGAAATCTTCCACAATGCAGAATTGTTATCAAAAAATAATAGGAGTCCACTAGTCCAATTTTCCTTAGTCTTCCCCTCAACCACACTGCCCTTCCTGTGCACAACAACAAAAAAAAGAATACATGACTGCTTTTAGAAATGTTCTCTTTTCCCTGAAGTTTAGAACCAAAATGGAGTAATTAAAACAAACAAACAAACAAACAAACTGTAATAGAGATACAAACTTGAGATACTAACTGCCTTCATTCCCTTTAATTAAGAAAAAAATAGATGATACTTCAATTTTATTACAAATTCAGAGTCACTTCAAGCTCCAGAATGTCCACACACATTTTCTTCAGTGATATGATTCAGCAAGATGCCATTTATTAGAAGATAGGCTCTGTGTTTCCAAAAGCCATATAACTCAATGAACAATTCATTTGTCATTTGTTAATTACAAAATGATCAGGTGCAAAGAAAACACATTTTAGGATACCAGTGAGGTTGGAAAAGTACCCAGGAAAATCAAAGTTACTTGAAAATAATACATAATCTTTAAAAGCCTTTAGAACTGGGACAGTGCATTTCAAAAAGAATGATCAAGATTTTCCTTTTTTCATACTCTCCCATAGAGATCCAAGTGATCCCATGGCTGCACCACAGCTTCAACAACTTGCTGTATCACATCTCTGATCAGACTCGATAGATCCTTTGTACAATTTAAGAGTCTGCTTACTCCAAGCCTGCTCGGGAAGAATCTCAATGCAACTTTCTTCCGACTGGTCACCAACTATCAGCTCATCATAGAAATGTCCGTTTGCCGAAACACAGTACGTAGAACCTTCAGAAGGAACTGGAATGTTCAGGCTACACTCACTCATCTCACAATCTGATGCAGTGAAATTTTTTCTGCTCTAAAAGAAAGAAAAAAAAATCAAAAATCAAAAAAAGGTCCTATTGTATCATTTGACTCAATACAAACATTACAGTATCTTCTAACACTTCTAAAACGTTACAATAACACTATTAGATGTAGCTCCTTCAGATACATACCTTGCAACAGTTGGAAACTTCAGATACCAATTTATGAGCCATCCTAAAACGTTTCCTTTGATGAGATCGTGATGCTTTCATCAGCAATTTTCAGATGCATCCAAAACATGCTCTATCCATATTCCATACCTTCATTCATAGCTCATAGTTATAAAAAGTAACTCTAACCTATGTGCTATCATTTTCCAAAAGTTCACCCTCCATGACTTTTAAGTAATGTGGTATTGATACTTCGAAGGTTAACCTTCTGAAATGAAAGTTCTATCTAAACAAGTGAAAGGAGCACAAGTGAAAATACCTGCGTTTTGGCAGGTATGTAGAAATAATCGTGTGTGATGCAGTATCTCTGTCTACAGCTACTGCAATTATCTGACTATTGTCAGAAGACATGCAAATGGACAACTAACATTCAGACCTTTAGATCATCTCTTTCATTGTGACCCACATTTTAAAGCTTCAGCATTATTCTGTTCCATTCAACTATTTTCTTGGTATCTGTGGGCTGGGTGTGTCATGGACAGCAAAATCCTTGCTAAGCATTTAAAACACACAAACGTATGTTTAATTTGAATTTAATTTTTCACTTTGAAACTTACCTCACTTTCTCTATTTCTAAACATCACTGAGTATGAGAGCTCTGAATAAACTCTTTCAAGCCAAGGGTGAACCTCCACAGATGGAAATTCAGGATTGTAAATATCAACTATGATTTCAGCACCGTGCCTTGAGAGATTCAGCTTCGGTGGTCCAATTTTTCCTGCAACACATTTTACCTTTGCTATTAGGCCAAAATTTTTAACATAGTATTGAAAAAAAGAAATTCAACAAAACGAGCTAAGTACAGTTAAATTCCTAAAATTTGAGACTTGAGAAGATTGATACATTTATTTTGAATGCTATTAATAACATATAGTTGCAACACTGGGAAATAAGAGGCATTTCAGGATGTTAGTGAACCTGCTACTACAATGGAACTAACAAATTACCATTATGAAATCCAACTTGTTAAGTGGGGCTTTATTGTTCAAGAATCACCTACCAATTGAATACAACTTCTAGATGCCCAAAGGTCCACAGCATCTGGGGGCAATTTCTTACCCTATCCCAGTATCTGATCCACCAGGCAAGCACACAAGAAGCATGCAAGGAATGCACTGTTGTCATCACTTCTCTCTGCCCTGAGAAGCTTTTTAAAAGATCTTCAAATACGCCAGTGATAGGGCAAACAAGTCCCTGCACAGGCAGTACTACAGAAGTTTCTACTGAACAATCATCATGCTTCACTCTGCCCTGGACTCCTGACCTTATGAGACATGATAATACAGCACAAAAGAATACCTCTATGTATTAAAAAAAAAAAAAAAAAAAAAAGGAAAAAAAAAAGAATAGGAAAATGCTGGGAGAAAATTTCCAAGATTTAGTTTATGATGGAACTTACCATGCTTTTGCAAAACAAACTCATCTGTCTCAACGTACTCAGACTGTTGTGATCCAACAATAGCTTTAATACGAAACCAGTAAGACAGAAAAATTTCCTCTATTTCCTTTGATAGATCGCAAGAAGTAGCTGAGATGTTCACACAAGTTGACACAGTTGTATAGTTGCCAAGGCTGTAAAAAGATCAAGAAAAAGCTATTAGCTGTACACTATAGGACAATACTGAACAATACACTGCCTGTTATAAAATAACAGTGTGGCTGGGTGGCACAGATTGGAGTCTCCTCTTTGGAGATCTTCAAAAGTTGCTTGGACATGGTGCTGGGCACCCTGCTCTGTGTGGCCCTGCTTGAGCAGAGCTTGGATCAGATAACTTTCATAAGTCCCTTTCAGTCTCAACTATGTTATAATTAGACAAATTTTGGCTTTATTTACACTTAGGAAACCTTCATCCTACTGGACTTCAGGACAAAAAATTAAAACTGTTTTCCATGGACTGATTGTTTTTGCGCTTCAAGAAAAAATGAGGTGCAGGAAATGGTGACAGAATATGAACTTACTGGTAAGGTTTGACTTCCACAACGAAATAAGGAGGTTCAGACATGGATGGGTACTGCCAGTGCAAGACAGTTCTGAAATTTTTGGATGTGACTAACATTCCTGTTGGTGAAGGCACTGGAAGAGACAAAACAACTGCACTTAGTAAAACATGAGAACTGTCAAATATATTACTTTATTATTTGGAAAAGGCAAGATGCTAAAAATGGCTGGAAAAATTAGACTTGAAAATTGGAGATTATTCCCCCCAAATGGACCCTGTTTGCCACCAGTACTATTGACACATTTGAGCCCTGCATGCTGATTTACTTTTCTTTTTCCTGCAGAGACAGTTTTCTTCCTGTCTGCAACCCAAAACCTCAGATAAGCCATGCCCTGAAAACTGAAAACAAGTCCACCAGAGAGCATGTATCAGGTTCATCATCTGTGACAATGACACAGCTTTGTCAATATTACACAGATAAACCAGGACAGACAGTGTGTGTGTTCTGAAGTTAGAGGAGATTAGCCCAACTCCTGCAGATTTCTGTTGCTCTTCAGAACTGAATCAGATAGATGGGGCGGCACAGGGATGTTACCAAAGCTGCAGAATCTAGGTTCTGCATTCCAGGGGGTCCTAATGTCTCCTAATACAGCCTTGCCAAAAGACAAGAGGTCTGCTGGGTAAAGCTTGGATTCAATGTGAACTTCTGACACGGACATTTTTACATCCTCAGCAGTATTATTATTTTTTTTAAGTGTGTGATAGTAAAAAGCTACTAACATTTGTAAGGAATTTGAACACTGAAGTTAGCATGTAGCTCCATGTTCAAGAGATCATTTGAAGTACATTCAATAACATTAGAGGTAAGGTAATAAGTGACAAAAATAAGAAATAGCACTGATATTTTCCTCATACAACAAACTTCTGGTCTGAGCACCAACAGCAGCAGGGGTACTGGGGAACAGAAGCAGAGGGAGGAAAATTACATGACCCTGTGACTATTCAAGGCTGCTATGCGGCATTCAGATGAGGAAAAATGAAGGTTACTCAACTATTTTAACTGTCACATCTTAGCTTCTCAATTTCTGATTCGCAATGTTTGATTCTGTTGATTTAGCTTTTGTGAGATGATGAAAAATAGCTGATATTTGACCTGCCCGTTCGGAACTTCTCACAGAACAAAGCGTTCTCATTTCACTTTGTGATTTACTGAGGGAAAGTAAATAATTTTCATGTCTTGAAAACAAGACCACAAAGACAGCACTTTACAGAAAGTAATACAGAGAGGCTGAGATATGCTATTAACCACGAAGATGTGATACACATAATAGACGTCACTCTGTGAATGGTGCTGTGGTTTAGTTCTTTTACGGCGTGTATGAAAGTGGTATTCAGTTATTGGAAAAAAGGAACACAATCATCAATTTCTCAACCACAAGAAAAAAAGGTGACAAATTGACAGAAGAAGTGTCAAGACACACAAATGTCATATTGTGTCCCAAAATGTAAATACTTGAGGTAGTAACTCTTGTGAAATCTTACTGCTGTGTACTATTGTGGGAATAGAACTGCTTTTAGCAGAAGAGTAGGAAATGAAATTCCAGGAGATATTTGAATCATCAGTAGAAGCTACATGGATTTAGCTGTTCAATTACACAACGTTTTGCTTTTTCCTCCCTTATGCTTTTTCCTGCCCCCACAATTTCATTTTATTCTGCATACAGATGTCTTCTAGGGTTAATGAACAGACTTGAGTATTTTCTTTAATTCAAATCACTAAGCATCTCCATGACTTAATTATTCAAATGTGATTCTTACATAAGAGTTATCATTCCAGCTAAATGTTTATATGGCGCTTATTGCTATATTCAGTCAGCAAAGCATTTATATCTACTGAAGTATTTTCCCAACACCCCCATAAGTGAAGTGAGCATTATTCCCACTTAGCAATCTAAGGCATGGGAACAAAATACTCGGGAAATCCGCAGAGTGACCAATGAGAACAATCTACTAAATCATCTCTCCACTCCTCCAGCTCCAATAAGGATTATTCAGCTTAGTTCTTTGCTCTTCCTCCATATTAAAAGATGACTTTTAACATGCTCCAGCTCTGAGACTACTGGCAGAAACTAGCAGAAAATAAGCTTTCCTGCTGAAAAGACAACCTTCTTTGCAAACCACACCACTGTTTAAACCGCCCTCTCAGCCCCCAGAAAGATGGCCTGGATCACTTACAGGAACAAGAGTCACATAGACCTTCAGCTCATCCCTTGCATCCTTACTATTAACGATTTTCTTTCTAGTGATGTTAGCCAAGTAGTATCTTCCATGAACTAGCACTCCATCTCTTATGTTCCACTCCATATCCTTAAAGACAGACCAAAAACACACCCTTCAGCATAGGCTGAACAGCTAAAATTCTTCATGCTACGTAAGAGAAAAAACCAGTAGAGAAGCAGGTTTATAGCACATCTTCTTTTAACTCATTCATCTTGCCATGTTTTACAGGCCAAGAATGACCTCCCTCTCTTTTCCTAGGGGATGACACCTTTGCTCCTTTTCCCTTATTCTCCACAGGCACTGTCCGTCTCATCTCTGATTGTCTAATAAATAGATAGTAACTTTAATGTTAATTGTTCTCAGCCTGTGTATATTTTTGAGGATTGCTGGTTCTACTCTAAAACCAAGGAAGGCCTGGAAGATCATCTCCTTTTCCTAATTGCACTAGTTATTTACATGGAAGACACGATCTCTGCCCTCAAACAGGTCCCGATCACTTGAGTCACCAAGGCCCATTTTTGTCAGTTCAGCCAGCAATAGCTTAAGCTGCAGCAGTGTAAGATGCTGAAGTGGAGGCTCAGTATCACAATAGATTAGACCACAGGACCTAGAAATGGGTTTGTAAAATGGATAAGCTAGTCTGCTTTTAAAACCTTGACAAGGCAACTTTAGTTCTTTACTTCAGGTTTATTACCTCCCCTGTTTTTGTTTGTTTTTCAAAGGATCTTAAGTGTCCAGCTCACAGTTCCTTCTTCCTCAAATTGTCTATCTGACTTCTAATGATGTCTCCTCCTTCCTGCCCCCCGATGTGTGCACAGGCTGGGACAGCTCAGCCACATTCCATTCCAGCACCAAATGCACTGCAGATTTCCAAAGCTTTACCATTTAATCATCACAAATACTGTTTCTGCATACTGCCAAATAAACACCACAATACTTTACTTGAACGCTATTTTATTTATGAAACAGTCATTTTTTTAAAACACATCATGAGCTGTTCCCTTCCACTGTCCAGCATGTGCAACTCGAGGAAAGTGGCAGCGGCTGCCACAACGTTATCCTTCAAATAGAAAACTTCTGATTTAGAATAAACAAACACAAACACACAACACTCAAGGCACAAAATCAAACAGTGAGAAACTAAGTATGGAAAAAGTGAGCAGAAAACTGACCAGTAAATCAAATCTTGCTGCACCAAAGAAGACATTCAAATAGTTCTAGTTCACTCCCAGTTCAAAATGTGGTGATTTCTACCTGCAATAAGCCCTATCCACCTTGACCTCTAAGACAAAATAATATTTTAATAAACAGAACAAGGTTTGCCTTGTACTTAGTAGCAAGTGTTTCCTGGTTTGACTGATGTTTTTGAGACAGCACTGTACCATATATTGTGTGCAACTACTGGATTAGTTCTGTGAGCTATTTTGCTAGAGCACATAGCTAGGTACACATGCTTCTTTGGTAAGCTAGATTCATTTTACTTTGGAAGACATTTTAAAATATATATATTATTTCTAGCAGCCTGAAACCTAGCAATATATACACGCAGTAGAACAAAAGTCTTTCAGTGGCTTTTAACCTCCTCCTGTATGCATTTCCTTCCTGTCCGCTATGCAGGTTTGCTGAAGATATTGAAGTCTCCAAAGTTCTAATATTTTAATGAAGATAACTGCACACTTGAGATGATATTTGCTTTTATACACAGACACCACAGTACCCACCACATCTGCAGAGGTCTCTGCCACCAACATGGGAACAGTGCAGTTCATATATGTTTATATATGAACAAGTAAATATCTACGTTGCTCTCTGACTTATGCATGTTGGTTACGCTGCTTAAACTGACGCTGGTGAGAGTTTGCTGAGATCAGCTTTGTGGTTGCATTCCCACTTCTGTTCTTCTCTGTTAGATGCTCATCTTCCAAGTCACCCTGAGGTAACATTTATGCATGCTCTTAGCCTCTTGTTACTCCTACTTTACTTTCTGACACTTTTCTTTACTCTCAAAATCCAAAGATATCTAGTTTCTTTTAGTCAGGTTAAAAGAAAAAATAGATCTCACTGGCTTACCCTCTCCCTTTATTCCACAGACCTAAGGTTCCTTGAATGTTGTTTCATAATGCACGTACCTAATTCTATTTCTGTGCAAAATCATGGTTGCTAAAGTCTCTATTGCCTTTCTGTCAGCCCTGACAAAGTTAAAGATCCATCATTCTGGGTCACTGACTAGGAAAACATTGTGCCCCCTTATGTCAGCTCTCTGCTCCATCTGAGCTCGTACATCCACATTAACAGCACTCAGAAAGGGCAGCAGCTTTGGTTCCTCCACAAATATATTAAAAAAAATCGTTTCTCTTTAGCCCATCAACACTACTGAAGGGGAAGAAAAGGCTAAAAAGCCCAGGTAAATCCACACGACCCTGAGAACACTTCTGCAAGACTACAGCAATCACAGAATCACCACAGCTTAGGCTGGTAAGGACCTCAAAGACCACCCAGTTCCAATCCCCCTGCTGTGGGCAGGGCTGCCAACCACTAAATCAGGTGCTAAATAAGGTTGCCCAGGGCTGCATCCAACCTGGCCCTGAGTGCCTCCAGGCATGGGGCATCCACAACTTCTGTAAGCTGTCTGTGCCAGCACCTCACTGCCCCTCTCTGTGAAAAACTTCCCCAGCATCTAATCCAAATCTCTCCCTCATGGAAGAAAAAGCAGAAGGTTGCACAAAGGCAATTCCCTGAGGAATGGACTGGAAGCAGCCCAGAGGTGAGAGTCTGCACCCTGGCACTAGGCTCACTGTAGCAGGGAGCAGGGCAGGTTGGCAGCAGGCTGCAAGGTGCAGAGGATGTTGGTCCTGCAACCTGTCCAGCCACTCCTGGGGAGACAGCAGCCACGTAGCACGCACCGGGAGGTTTGCAGATGCTCACCTTCACCTGCATTCATTTACTCCTCTAAAGAAACTCGAGGCATACACCTTAACTGTAACACCACTCCTCTTCCTTGGTGGCATATTCTTAATCAAGTTATTTAAAGTCAGCTTGAATTAGAGCTTGCAACAGCACTTCAGTGCATAAGGTTCTATCAGAAGTTCTCAAAAGGATCTTAAATTCAAGAAGGATCAATTTACAGATGAAAAGAGTACCAAGACTGGGGGTAATATTTTCAGCTGTCCCACAGTGCTTTTAAAATTGTTTACAAGTGAAAGCTCATGGAGGTAATATGCTGTATGAACTAGTGTTAGACCTAGACCAACGTCCTAAAGAAAAACATAAAAAAAAAAACAACCCAGGAAGTTGCACAAGATGAACATCTTAAAAACTGCCTTGACAGTAAAATTGAAATACTGTTCTATATATTCAGCACTGTAGTGGAAATACTAAGTCACAGCTTGAACCAGTGATTGAGCACCTGGTGGGAAGGCAGGGCCAACCTAGAGGAGCTCAGGTGTATGCAATGCACCTGAGTGACTGGAAGGGGTGAAGCCAGGATCTACCCTTTCCCAGACATCATTTAAGGGCTGGCACTGGAGGTGAGAGCATCTCTTGCTGGAGATCCTTGCTTACCTGAGGCCTTCCACAGGTAAGCAGCTCTTTTCCTTCATTTCTGTTTATGCTGCATTTGGGCTTGTTCTCATTTGCTGTAGCCAAAGACTTTGCCACCCTGCTATTATCATCCCACTACAGCATTATGTGTATCTACTTTTTAATTATTTTTTTTTATACCTGAGAAGTCATTAAAGCAGATATCTAAATAGAGCACTATTAGAAAGTCTGTAGCTGAGAAGAACTGCTATGACTGCCAGTAATAAGAGCCAAAATAACAAACCAAAAAGACAACTACAAATGCTGGTCAGCCACAAATAGGAAGTACACACGCTGTCTGGAGAACTTGCTTCCAAGGTGCAAGACACACCTGACACTGCATCAAAGTCTACATCTACTGTTGCCACTGTAACCTTGATCAGAAGCCTCATTCTGGATACAGAAATACAAATAGTTCCCATGGCCAAGAGCCTTACACCACCGATGAGTCACAGGCAGAGGCTGACATGAGCACCCAGCTGCAGGCACGTATCAGCTACTCAGATAACTGCTGCCTGCCTTTTCAAGGAAAAGTTACCTCCTGGAGCAAGAGATAACTAACAGAAAGGCACTTCCTCATTGCCTGAAGTCCATATATCATATGCTACCAGGACACCAAAAGCCCTACTGAATCTGCAGAAAATAATTACTCTATCTTAACAAAGGAAAATATCATAAACACGTTTCAGAGTTGCCATTCTTCTGTTCATATTTTTCCAATCTAATACAGCACATCCGTTTGCATCTGTGTAATAACAGTCTGTCAGTACAGATAGATCAGTGAAGAAACTGGCTGTAATACACAGTGATATCAAGATTCCCTTCATGTTTTTGTTAGCTAAAAAAAATTAATTTTTGGCTTAAATGTTAGAATCTCTGAACGGTTCAGTTACTGAGGCTACAGCTAACCTCAGTGCTAGTCATCAGGAAAACCCCTGCTTGTGTTGCCAAAACATAGCTCAGAAGTATGTGCTGTTCCTTTCAGGGTTTGCTGCACTCATGCAGAAAGAAAGTGCTCGGTTTTCTCTAGGAAATTCGTATATATCACCTATCCCATAGCAGCTCCACTGTGGCAAATACTGTGCTGAGTAAGCCTGGATTTCGGCAAGATGGGTGCCCTGGAACATGTCAGCAGCCAGCCTGCAAGTCTTACAGCCCCAGCACCCAGCGGGTGAGCCCCAGCCATCTTCCCCAGTGCCAGGGCCGCCCACATCTAAGTGCAACGAAGCCCCAGCAGAGCTGCACCGCCACAGAATCCCAAGACCACAGGCGCATAAACAACAGCTCTACGATCACCTGCTGGCAGTTACTTTAGGTACGTGTATCTCTTTTTGGGGTGGGACTTAGCAGAGCACTGCTGCTTTCACCTCACGTGCAGGCACGCACAACACGAGGAGCACCGTAACCCAGACCGGACAGCGCGCAGCGGCAGCAGCCGGCCCGGCACAGCTCCGCGCGCGGCCCACTCCCGCCCCAAACCCTCCGTGCCGGGACAACGCCGGGATGGCCGGGCACAGCCTCCATTTTCTCGCTGGCGGCGCGATGTGGGCGTAGGGCACCGGCAGCGCAGTCCGCTCCGCCGCCTCCCCCAATCCCCCGCCCCCGCTCTTCCTCAGCGGCACCCCCAACCCGACCCGTTACCTGCGGGCGGCCGCTCCTGGCGGGGGTCCGCGTTCTGGCCGGGAGCCACCAGGGCCGTCAGCACCATTAGGGCCAGCGGGGCCCCCATAGCGCCCGGCGGCGGCGCGACCGCGGCTGCAGCGAAGACCACAGCGAGCACAACCGAGCGCGGCGCTGACGCCCGGCTCCCGGACGGGAAGGGGCGGGCACTGGGGCGGAGGGGGTGGGGAGTATTCCGAGACGGAGAGCGGGTGTATCTTGTGGCTTTGGTTGGTTGTTGTGGTGGCTTTGTTTGTTTGTTTGTTTGTTTTTGTTAAGTGCTGATACTGCTTTATATCCACTGGCCCTGACCGCTGATAAAACATCCTTCTGCTTTGGTCGTGTTGTGATTCTCTGTAACGCGATTTTGTTAAAAAAATAAAACTAAGATTTAAAAAAAAAAAAAAACCCACAACGCAAATGCCCTTTTCTACCCTCTCTTCCGCTTCTGTTTGTTGTATGTGACCGCTAACAGTGCTGCTGCTCCTTCTAGTGTGGGAGCTTTTTTCTCCTGGTCAGGGGCCAGCAGGGCTGAAAGTTACAGCCTGAGCTCAGAGGACAGAACCTTTTGCCCAGAGACATTCAGAAACAGCCCTCTGAGACCATCTGTGTAGAGGGATCTTCATTTATACTGAGATTCTGGCCCTTCTTGCAAATAATGCGTTCATGTTCACTGCCAAAGATTACATAAAATGCTGCCAAGGCAGATGATTATGGCAGCCCTTCCCATCCTGTTCCCATGGTCCCACCCATCCCCGGTGATAGCAGTTCTGTGCCTCAAACACCCTGTCTGGCTCCCACAAATAAATCTTCCTCCAGATACGAAATGGAGGCAGAGCAAGGGATCCTCACACCCGTGCTTCTTCCCAGGCTTTCAAAGAGACAGAAAGGAGGAAACAGCTAATCGCTGGATTCATTGTGCTTCCTCTTTCTAAGGCTCTCTTTGGAAAAGAATTTCTTCAGCTGCTCCCTTGCCTTCATTCCTTGTCCCAAACTGTAGCCCCACAGAGAGTGGCAGAGGAATTGCTTTTCTTGCTGCCTGCTGCACTATCTATGTTTGCAAAACTGAGGATGCAGCATGACTTGTGAAGGGGCAGTGGATAAGGAGAAGGGCAGGCTTCACAAGCTGGCACTGGTTCTAGGAGAACACCTCATCGTAGGGGCTGAGAAACACTGGTGAAGTGGTGCTGGGGAGTGTAGGACCATCATGGGTTGGAGAACCCTCATCTTCTGCCAAGGAGGATGGATTGCCAAGCGGTGCTCACTCCTGTGCTCCCTGAGCTCTGTTGCAGGACTGACACAGCCATGAGCCCTGTTGCCCACAGCCACAAACCTACCTGCTGGAAGGAGTGTCTGCTTATTGTCATGCAGATGCTGACTGCTTAGATGGTGATATGCATGCACAGTATTTCCCAACAGATTAAAATGCTATTTTGCACAAAAATAAGTGACAGCAAGTTCCAGACAGGGGCTGCTCTACTTCGGGGCAGTGGAATCCATTCCTGCCAGAACTTTACCATCTGGCTAAAATTTTTCCCGATCTTGAATGGTTATATCCTAGAACAGAAAAAAAAATAATAATAAATAAATACAAAAATCAAAACAATTATCATGTATTGTAACTTCCCCTTTATATTGCCTTTTTGTCAGTAGCCCAAATGGCAGTCACATGCCTGTATGTGAGGAAGGTCTTGCAGCAACATATACTTTTCACATCATGGGACAAGCTTCCCCATCTTGTTTGTTTGTTTGTTTGTTAGCTGTCACACAATTCTGTTACAAAATTCTTGTGCTCTCACATCCATGTGCAGCAACACTCCTTGGGGTTTTGCTGTCTTGCAGAAATAGAGGATGTTCACCTCACTTAGTTAGAAATGCTCATTGCACTGATTCTCTTTGCAGATACACACTTTCTCACAAAGTGGGCTACACGCTAGACCTTCAGGGTTTTGGCTTTGAAGTACTGCTCGAGGTCCTTTGGAAAACTAAGCTAGAGATGCTTCCAATGTTCCAATGTTTGCAGCCTATGTGGGAATAGTCTTAGCAAAGGTGTGTTTCAAAGCTAGGGCTGCCTCTTCTTTAAAGATGGAGAAATCAACATCACAAGTGATTTACCTCCCACCAGAACTTTTTCCCAGTCATTGAAGCACTAGCTATGTTCAATTTCAAAGCATACAGAGAATCAAACCTTCCTCCCTCTGCAGAATGAACAAATGAACAAACCTTACCTTCTCTACATCCTGTGAATCTGTCAGGAAATTCAGTGATCTTCTTAAGCAGAATTAATTAAAATACATACCTTAATCTTCCAGTGTCTTTGCTAACTTTCTAGCAGTTCCTCCAAATTTCTGCCAATTTTTTTGTTTCTCCTCAACCACTCATTATTTGAAAATCACAGTTCCAAGAAGAACAGAACTAAAGAAAATAAACCTGAAGCAGTCTAAGTTGTGGAATGCTACTATCAAAGACTGGATTTTCTGCATCATGGAGCACAACATTTTACAATTACTCCAGAAAAGAGAGAAAATGCCCCACCACCTAGGAAATTATATCCTAGAATTTAAGTTATTTTAAATGTCCATGGTGCATATGCTATAATTGCCATGGCGTTAAATCCTGAAGGAGATAGGTAGATAACGTGCCATGAAAATCATAGTTTCACCAAGTGATCTTGTTGGTGAAGCAGCAGCTATCTTGGTTGGTCACCCCTCCAACAGAGCAGCAGTGATGAGCTCTGCTGGGAAGTCAACCACCAACCAAATAAAGGCAAAGCAACACTTGAGGCTGAGGAAGATACCTGCCTAAATAGGAAGGTAAAAGAAATCAAAGGGAAAAAGGTAGCAAGGATTGACTGAGAAGACTGTATGGTGTGCCAGCAAACAAATCTTGTAAAGGTTGCATATTTTCATGTTGCAGCTGCTCTGCTGTAGCCACTGTGTCAGTACATGGCTTCTCATCCCCTGTTAACTATGTTTGGCTGATGCATCTGTGACATGATACACACCCTGAGATAAAACCAGCCCAATGGGCAGTGTTCTGCATGATGGCTTGTGTGCTCTCAGGTAGGAGGTAGCCTGGGATTGAAAGGAGTCATTTACAGTCAGTAGTAAGAGGAGAAGGCCTAATTCTAGCTGGACTAAAAGAAGACAAACCAGGAGATTCTTACTTTCTTGAATACATTAGAACATACTGAGACCTGTAAAAAAATAGGAAGCTGAAGTCAGTTCTTGCATTTGGAAGATGCTTTTCCCTCTAATACTCTGTATTTTTTTGTGCTTTATAAATGAATGCATAATGCAAACCTTGTTGTATGACGGTGTGTCTTCTGATCGTATCCTCAGATGCAGGTCTAAATAAAAGACCAACACCTTTCTTGGCAAAAATAGCACTGCTACAGAAATGAAACGAATCTACTATTCTGATAAAAGATGAGAAGGGTGTATCTGAGCATGGGAAGGACAAGCATGATTAAGTTGTGTTGTGGAGCCTTTGTGAACTTCTGCATGTTTAAATCTGGCCTGTGCCTTGTAAGAATAAAGGTTAAACCAGAAAGATCAGGTCTTCCACCACGTACTGAAAGAGGGTACCACTAACCTAGATGCAGAAATGTCTTCTGATAAAGGGTCCCGACTCATGGGACCTGCAAGTACCACACCAGTCTCAGGAAAAAAAGCAATTGGATCTTTTGTTCTCTTTCAGTGATCTCATGTCTCCATCTGATGTGGGAAGTCCCATGCAAAATTGTTGCCAAACATTAGGTATGTTTTAGAGATACTATATATAGTGCCCTTAAAGACCCATAGTTATTTTACTGTGAAAATCAGTCTTACATAGACCATGCTGTTTGACAAACTGAAGAACAGAAATTGTCAGTTGTGATAGTTTTATTAATTTCTAAAAAGCCTTCTACAGCATAAATAAAGTATCACAATAGGATCACAATTCTGCACGGTACCTGAAGATTAAAAATTCATAGCAGAGCCATCGTGTATTGTCAGGATCAGCATTAATCAATTTGATCAAAATTATGTATTGTTTCTTGGAAAGCTATGTAGGGACTATTCAAAAACTGAACAGAATGATAAGAAGAGGTATGATGAACAGAATGGTAAGAGAGTGGGCACAAATACTTTCAGCAGCACATGTAGTACAGAAGAAGAGATGTTTTATGAAATTATATATAGGAACCCAACTGCAATGTGACTTTAGACCTCATGATTGGGTGGATTCTAACTGGAAGTAGTATGTGTACATAATACTGATGGGGGATTTCTGATTATATTTGTTCTTTTACTTCAGCAGTGGTGACAGGAAGCAGGCTTCATTCTACTGCTCACAGAGAACGTTATGTGAATATGCATATTGTGAAGCAAGATCTATTTTCTGGAAAGGACAAAGAAATTGTAATTTAAATGAGTTCCAGAAAAAAAAGAATAAAAAAAAAAGTCAAAAAAAAAGTCAAAGTTAAATATAAAAGCCAATTACAAAGTCTGTGGGTATACTAATACAGATGGGCTTTAATGGCTTTTATACAAACATTCAAAGGGAACTAAACATCCATTACAATAGGTTGATTGTTGACAGGAAAAGGAAGCTGAGATTTTCCGGATGCTCAGTTGTGCACAGCTGTATGCTGTTACCCTTTGGGGCCATTGAGATGGGCTCAGTTCAGGGTCCATAAGGAAAGTAAATATTCTTGAGACAGGATATAGTTGGGTTTGATTTTGGATGTGTGTTGCCAAGAGATGTCACTGAGAAATCTCAGATAGCAAAGACTATTTTTTCCCTTGATTTTTCTTTCATGATTTATATTATATATATATTATATCTTGTCAATTTTTTGCAATAATCATTTGTTACCGTGACCCTTTGATGAATAAAATCTGTTGTTTCTGTGTTGTGATTCTTTTGCTTTAAAGAGCTACAGCACATCTAACAAATTAGTGGTGATTCTTGCTTTCCTGTGAGTATTAAACTCCAGGGATAATACAGGTTCAGTGGTATTGCAGTAAGTCCTGTAACCCAGGATGTATGGGAATCCCAGACATGAAATAGATTTCATTCCAAACTCTGAGGAATAAACAGTCCCACACTCTGTACAAGGAAATAGAAGAGAGACTTCAGGATATTTTCGGCTCCTCTGTAGAAGGGTAGCCAATGGATCACATTCCTTACAGTAATGATAAAACTCTGAACTGATGTATTTTTATTCATTCAAAGTATTCTACATCATTATTGTTCGTTACAGAGCTGAAAGAAAGGCAAATGATTTTATATTCTAAGAAGTATTCTGAAGTGTGCAGGACCTCAAGAATACTAGAAAAGAAACTGACACATTGGTTGAAGACAGAAAACACTTGTACTTTATTCTATACAATAATTTGTTGTGTTAGGAAGCTGGGCTGTTACTGACCTGCATACAACTTAACAATACTGTTGAAAGTGGCAACAAGTATTTTTTAATCAAAGTTGTGCTAATTAATTGCATGTTGAATTTAGAAGAGAGAGGAAAATATTGATTCAATCGTTGGAGGGAGTAGAGAGAGGCCTTTTGTAGCACTGCACCAGAACAGTTACCTCTGTTCCAAGAGGACGAATACAGCCAGGAACAGGTGCTGCTGAAAGGAGCTATTTGGATGAGGAGCTGAAAGTGGATATTCTCTCTTCTAGGAGGGGGCTGAAAAGGCTGGGCTTGTTCTGTCAGGAAAAAGAAAAGGGAAGGGGAATTTCTCCCCTCTATTGATATGTTTAGGGTTTAAGCATGGAGACAGTCTCTATTTTTTAAACTAAAAGGCAAAGTTTATATAAAATTGGGAATTAGAAATTGTTTGTGCCTGGATTAAGGCTGAAAAACAGGAGATTTCTCAGTTTCATGAAGGCTAGAGCCTGGAATGGTATCCTCATAGGAATAATGGGAAACAAATGTTATTTTTAATAAATAGAGTGATCGTATAAAAATGAACTTACTCAGCAAGTTTGCCTGCTGTAGCCATAAAGAGTACTTCAGTAATCTGTTTTTATTAGTGGTGAATGTACAAAAATACTTTCTGCTAAGAAAATTTTACTTCAGAGCATATTCTCCTTTGTAAAGTATATTACTGATATCCTCTGCAACATGTTTTTAAAGATTCTGTAGAAAAAAGTCAGGCAATACCTCCATAAGAAAAACAAACAAACAAACCTGCAAACAGTACTTTGAAATAGCACTGTCAACATGGAAATAAAGCCTGGTGGAAGGAGCAAAGAAAGCACTTGACATCTTGACTTCGTTAGGAAACTTTCTGGTTTCTATTGGGCGCAGATCTAATTTGTAATTATGCGGGAATAAATTGCTCAGCACAGCTGTACACAGATCAGAGAATTCTGAGATCTAACACAGTTCTGACCATTAGCGGAGGAATGAATACATACACTGTATCAGCAAACAAAAATGCTGAGAACGTTTTGCATTTTGTAAGACAAAATTAAGTTACGCAACAAGCTGTAGAACACAAGCAGAACATGTTGATATGCAATAAAGAGGCAGCAAAAAAACCCATTGGTAATTTGCATGATTCTATTTTCTCGAAGTTTTGCTGAGAACCTTTTTTCATACGTTGTCTATTTTTCTCATGTAAAGCAACACATAATTTTCTGTATTTCTCCATTATTGGGCAGAGGGTTGTATAAAGCCAAGAATTTCAAAATTGCCCATGTGCCAGGACACATTTCAGAGACCTGGTGGAAATATGTGCAAAGATAGATGAAATCACAGCTCTCACTTGGAAGTGTAGAGCTGTCAGGAACACGATGGTGCAGTTTATCAGGAATATAGAGGAACAGTTCCTTAGTCCTTCTTCTCTAAGCTGAATTTTTACTTGCAGAACTAGTGATCAGTTTTCCAGGCGGTGAAAGGCAGAGCTAACAAGAAGGCTGTCACACTGTGCTTTTAACCACACTAGGGTATGTTAGGCAAAACTGAAATGCTTGCCTTCCAAGATATTTTATTTGGCAGAACAAGCTTCTATAGATAGAACAACAGACTTCAGAGCTGTGTTGGAGAGCAACTGACCACATGCACAGACTGTTTTGCAATTGATTCCGTAACCATCCTTAGCACAGAACACAGTTCTGTCATCTGGGCCTGAACCGTGTACGTGTGAGACAAGACACGCTGTTGTCACATCAAAAAATCATGAATCTCTCTTTGTTCCTGTACAGGACATTTGCCTTTATGGAATTGAAACAGAAAAGAAAATGCTGCAGGTACTTTAGATGAGAAATACAACTTCAAACTTTGTTGCTGGATCGTTCAGAACATCATTATTCTGTATTTCAATGGGATGACAGGCAGAGCTGGAGGAGGAGAGATTCTAATTACTGAGACTGTAAAACTTCTCTGCAGCCAGAGGACGTTACTGTGTTCCTGTTTTCAGGGCTTGTACTCCCCTTACCATTCAAACAAGCAAAAGGCAGTGCTCACACAAAGGCCACCATAGAAGTCACAAGCTGAGCTTGCTGAATGTGGTTGTAAAAGGCAAGTGGCTGTGAGAAGGTATCTCTACAGAGTCAGTACAAAAAAGCATGTGGAGAACAGGAAGGAAAAGTAGGAAAAAATAAGTACTATGAATGAAAGAAAGAATCAATGAGGAAAAACAAAAACAGGAACATTTTAGGCAAAACAGTTCTGAAAAAACCTCGGAGATCTCATAAAAGACTTTTTTTTTTCTGGTTTGTTTCTTTCAGTGTTCAGGATCTGTTAGATAAGAAATCAGAGAAACCTAAAATCAATGTGGATGAAACAAATATAAGTCTCTGTAAGTTAGAATCTAAAGGAATAATGCCATGTTCAAAAAATAAGAACAGGAATCAGGTGAGCAATAATGTGAGATAAACTGTATCTTGTTACTACTAAGTAATTGTGAACACTGCTTTTACTTTACAGAACAAAAGGAAGTCTTTATTTTCATATTGTTAATAACAAGGAAGAAAAATGTTCTCTTTCATTTTCCTCCTTTTCTTCTAATGCTAAGTGTTTAAGCAAAGCAGGGCTGTAGTTGCAGAAGGCAGTGTTCATTGCCAAGTCTTTGAATGACTTTGATGAAAAAAGGAAGTGAGTAATTTCTCCTCAATTTAGAAATGATAGAGAAGCATTTGCTTACCCTGTTTCTGCAGTTCTGAAATAGCAGTGACTTGGCTGGCAAAATGGAGTACTATGGTATTCTGTGTGCCGATTCTTTAGGACGTTAAAGTTGCTGGAAAACAAACGCTAAATCATTTGCTGTTATGTTTTAAAGCATGAGAAGTAGATTATTAGATTTAATAATCTGCCACTAATTAGATCATTAAATTGCTTTTGTATTTAAATGAGTGGATCTGATTGATGCCCCAGGATCTGTGGTCCTGACAGCTTTTGGAATAAGAAGAGTTGATCTAAAAGGGACACTGGCAGGTAGAATTTGATGATTAAAAACAACATGCAAGCTAGCATGTATTCGCAGAGCAGACAAACATGGACTTAGTAACTGCTCTTCTTTTTCTGAGAGAACTCATAACTGAGGGATCTGCTCTGCTGCCAAAATGCTACTCGCAACCTGGACAAACCAAAACCTTTGATACACAAATGAATTTTGTAGGATAAACAGAATTGAGCAGCTGGGGGAGAGCGGGCCTCTCTATTTCAACGTTTGTCTCTCTGTGTGGCTGTTGCAATGACTGTGTTAAACACCTTCAGCCTTTTTCTTATTAATAGCTTTATGAATGAGACTGTTTTCCTATTCATTTTTAAACCAGTGATTCCCAGGCTTATGCACAATCTTAAACATGAACAGGATTAAGGGAAGCTGTAAAGAGACTCCTAAAGAACTAACAAGGAGTACTAAAACAATATTGCACGCGTCAGTCTCAGGTGCACAGTTTCAGAAAAATAAAGATAAAAACAGCTGGCAATGTACTGAGTAAAGCACTTCATCCTTCTTGAGGTAACAGTACAAAATGGAAACTTTTATGGGATTTCAAATGCTGCCCAAGTGTGTCAGTGAAAAAACTAACTTGCTGATGTGACCTGTAAAATAAGCAGTAAAAATATGGTGGGTTTTTCTCTTTTTTTTTTTTTCTTTTTTTTCTTCTATTTTTCTTTTTTACCCCACAGATGAGTAATGTCACCCACAGTGGGGTAAGAAAATGTAAGGGAACAGACCTGCAGATGTTTTTGTTCTTTTCATGCTGTAGACTTGCATGCTTTGCAATTTTAGGTGGAATAATAAATCTTTATTTAATGCTTTAAACTTGAAGGATGGTTAGCAAGTCCCTGTGAATGGCTATGGCTATGCCAAAGGTTTATGAGAAATCTCTCAGTGATTCTAACTGCAAAAGGAAGGGTTGGCTGGTGAGACCAGTCAGAGTCAGAGACTTTGGGATCAAGCCCAGGATAAGGTACATAATTATAAAGGATTGCAAGGATGGTAATCTTTGTTCATTAGCTATCATTTCATCAGACTTCATCTTCTCCTCTCTGCTGCGGTATGAATAACCCTATCCAGATCCTCTAGCTTCCCTCCATCTCCTACAAAGCTACCGTCTGCTCAGAAGCTTTCTGCCACAGCCATTCTATGATACTTTGATTCCCAGATCTGGTGCACTTTTTTTAATCTCCTGCCATAGTTGTTTAAATGTAACCTGTGTAAGTCATGGATAGGGAAACAGCTGATGGAGGAGATAACAGCTGAAGCATCTTCTCCCACCCACACGTCATTCTCTGGGCCTGCTTTTATACCACAGATATTTGTTCAGGGTCAATCTTGCTAACTGGCAAGTGGCAGGTGTGAGAACTGGAAAAAAGTGTGCTGAGATGTAGACAGACCCCATGAATGAAACCACTGTCCTCTTGTTGCCACAACAGATTGTGAGCATTGCAGCCCTCTGCTCCTTTAGTCTTAGGAAGGGAGGGTGAGCCCTGCTGAGAGAGCTGCCACCACTGGGAGTGACTGTTCACTGAGTGCACCATTATGGGTCTTTTCACATTAAAAAAGGAGAAAACCCCACAGGATTACATTTATGTGTACTGCTAGCTGCCCTTAAAATTTGCACTGAAGGTGCATATGTAGTAAGAAATGGATGCAGTCACTTAACCAACGCTCATTTGTAACACTGTAGAAGCTGTAGGTTAAGCACTGGAGGGCTGTTAAAACTAACACAAGGGGATTTAAACCCTTGTAAGTTGACTTATTATAGTGCAACTGCTTTAATGGCATGCAAATATTTTCAAGAATCAATTTTGATTCTCAAAACAAGGACTAGAAAACTAATAAGATCCAATCTTCTGATAAGATAATCTTCTGAAGGTAAATGTACATTTATCTGAGATGCTGGCCTACATTAGTTTTACTTCATATCACTTGCTGTTTCATGTAAGTCAGAATGTAGTTAACATACATGAGGATCATTTTATGGGAGAGCAGTAAGTAGGTAAATTCACAGTTCTTCTATCCTGTAAGTGAATGTTCACTCACTTGGGCTGCCAAAATTAGCTTTGTAGGTCTGAATTTTCGCCTAGTTAGCTTCTCTTTAAATTTAGTTACATCTTTTGCATCCAAAGTCAAAATGAAACTTTGCACGGGAACAGACTGAAGCCATCAATTGGATGCAGTTTTTGTCTAGGAAAATATAGAAATGTTATCACTGAACTTACTCAATGAAGCATGTACTACTCATGGTAAGGATTTTTATTTTACTGAGGCCTCTTATGCCACTTCTTGCAAAGTTACACTGATGTGTTTATATCTTTATTTTACATTAAAAAAAAAAAAAAAGAAGAAGGAGTTTTCAATTTAAGGAACAAATTCTCAAAAAGGCACTTCCTCCAAGTCAAGCCATGACTTAGGAAGGACAGTGTGTTTATAAGGAAGACATCTAGCATGCTGCTGAAAATAACACCAAACATTTTCTTGATTTTCTTCTAAAGAAGTACAGTTGGAAGCAAGTGTATCAAGCTATTTGTGAGAAAAATGTGTTGATGCATCACAATAGCATCATGTGTTTTCAGTGAGAGAGCAATGTAGAAAATGTTGCTGAGTTTGCTGGTGAGGTACCTTGTTTGATACTAGAATGTGCTTGCAAGGAGAGGACTCTGTCTGTATGTACCCTTCACCTAAATGAATGTGGGTGCCCAAATCTGAGCATTTACATACATACCCTAGATGAGGGTAAGGAATGGGTGGACATTTTGTGCCTAGTTTTACTCAGAATGCTACTTCTTATAAGCTCCCAGTACAAACTTGTATGTCAGAGAGCTAATCATAGAATCATAGAATCACAAGGTTGGAAATGACCTGCAAGATCATCTAGTCCAACCACCCTCCCATTATCACTGCTACCACAAGCCTCTAAACCATATCTTGTAGCTCCTCATCCAGACGCCTCTTGAACACTGCCAGGGACGGTGACTCCACCACCTCCCTGGGCAGGCCATTCCAGTGCCTGACCACTCTCTGACAGGAAAAGTTCTTCCTTAAGTCTAACCTAAACCTCCTCTGGTACAACTTGCAACCATTTCCTCGGGTCCTGTCTGTTGCCTGGAAGAAGAGGCCAAACCCCTCCTCATCACAGCCTCCCTTCAGGAAGTGCAATAATGTCTCCTCTGCTCCAGACCAAACAATCCCAGCTCCTTCAGCCGCTCCTCACAGGACTTGTGCTCCAGACCCCTCACCAGTTTCGTTGCCCTTCTCTGGACACGCTCCAGGGCCTCGATGTATTTTTTGTAGTGAGGGGCCCAAAACTGAACACAGTACTCGAGGTGCGGCCTCTCCAGTGCTGAGTACAGGGGGACAATCATTTCCCTGCTCCTGCTGGCCACACTATTTCTAATGCAGGCCAGGATGCCATTGGCCCTCTTGGTCACCTGGGCACACTGTCGGCTCATGTTCAGCCGAGCATCAACCAACAGCCCCAGGTCCCTTTCCTCTTCACAATCATCCAGCCACTCATCCCCAAGCCTACAACACTGCATGGGGTTGTTGTGGCCAAAGTGCAGGACCTGGCTCTTGGTCTTGTTGAACCTCATCCCATTCACCTCAGCTTATCTAGATCCCTCTAAAGGGCCTCCCTTCCCTCAGGCAGATTGACACTACCTCCAAGCTTGGTGTCATCTGCAAACTCACTGAGGGTACACTCAATCTCTTCATTTAGGCCATCAATAAAGATATTAAACAAGATGGGCCCCAGTGCCCCTGTGGGACACCATTTGTAATGGGTCGCCAGCTGGACTTAGCTCCATTAACCACTACCCATTGGGCACGGCCCTCTAGCCAGTTTCTTACCCAAGGAAGGGTATACCTGTCCAGGCCACCAGCAGCCAGTTTCCTCAGGAGAATACTGTGAGAGACCATGTCAAAGTCTTTGCTGAAGTCTAGGTAGATTACACCAAGAGCCTTTCCCTCATCTACCAGTCTGGTCACCCAGTCGTAGAAGGAGATGAGGTTGGTCAAGCACGACCTGCCTTTCGTGAACCTGTACTGGCTGGGCCTGATCCCCTGGATGCCACACACATGCTGTGTGATCTCACCCAAGATGGTTTGCTCCATATCTTCCCCTGATACCAAGGTCAGGCTGACAGGCCTGTAGTTCCCCAAATCCTCCTTACAGCCCTTCTTATAGATGGGAGTCACATCAGCAAGCTTCCAATCCTCTGGGACCTCTCCAGATAACCAGGATCACTGGTAGATGGCCAAGAGTGGCTCGGCAATCAGCCCCACCAGCTCCCTCAGCACCCTAGGATGAAGTCCGTCTGGTCCCATGGACTTGTGACAGTCCAGATGGAGGAGGAGCTCTCTGACTGTCTCCAACTGAATCACCACAGGTGTATTCTGCATAGCATTCCAGGCTTCCAGATGAGGGTGTAAAGTGCCCTGAGGATAACTGATCTGCCTATTAAAGGCAGATGTAAAGAAGGCGTTGAGGACCTCAGCCTTCTCCTTATCCTCGGTGGTCACATTCCCCGCTGCATCAAGTAGAGGATAACTCTAAAGTGTATAAGCAGGAGAATGTCAGATCAGCATAGAAGGGATACTGTACAGTACTCATAGACAGAATGATAGATTGATGCTTGAGTGGAGTGACTACTGACTGTACCTGGATTGCTTCAAATTTGAAGAGTATCCAGAAAAGAATGATTTGAAATCTAGAAGTTCTTTCTGGTAAAGAGAGGTCACTTAGTAAAATTTATCTGACAGAAGGCAAATTGCACTACCTAGAAGTGGAACAGATTTCTGATAGAAGATGATAGACCTTGAGTCTATGGGAAATATGTAAATAGATGCAGTACAGAATTTTTTTTTTTTTTTGCAGCCTTAACAATTATCCATCAGAACAAATTATTCAGAGAAAATATTCCATAGCTTATCAGAAGATTTAGAATTAAAGCAAAAACTAAGAAGTGTAATGCCAAGTGATCATACCAATCTGTTTTGTTACTCAGCTGTGCAAGAGTACATAAGAATTTGCAAAAATTACCATGTCTACTAAGAAAATACAGACTGCAGAAGTTGTGCAAGAGTGCTACCTATGTTATGAAATATTTCAACCATCATTTCCCTGAAGGAATTTTAAAATCCTTTCAATATAATACACCTCAGTAAGTTGACATTATGTACTTCTGTCCTGAAGGACATGCAAAAGACAAAAGAACCCTCGGGGACTTCATAAAGTCAATTTCTTGCCTCTGGCAGTGCTGACACTGTTGTGCTGCCTCTTCTTGACCCAAACTGCTGAACTTCAAATGCCAGTGGCTTCTGGTGGGAAAGAAGGCTAACAACAGAGACAGCTATTTTTCAGACAAAAAAATGTCCTTACAATAATGTATAACAACTTGTCTTTTTTTTTTTTCTTCCCTTTCATTTGAGGTTTAAACAGCTGGAGATGATCATCTTGTATATCTTTTTGTGTGTGTCTGTTTTTCATACAGAAGGAATTGAGCAATTGGAGCCAGTTTTAGATTGTGAAAGTGTCCTCATTTCAGCTGGGAGTTGATTTTTCCTTCACTACTCTGTCTACTGTGGTGCTGTTTTCAGTCTTAAGGAGAAAGACAATTCTGATAATGCACCAGGGTTTCCAGCTGTTGCTGAGCAATGCTGTCCTGAGCCAAGGACATTTCAGTTTTTCAGCTCCTTGTACTGTTTTATCAGTGAGGGTGGTTGAGGGACACAAGGCATTGGGAGGGGACAGAACCAAGGCAGCTGACCTAAACTGGCCAAATGGATATTCATAGCAAATGACATAACATGGATAAAACCTGAAAATGGTGAGGAGGTGGGAGGGTGCACTGCTACTGCTCAGTGACTGCCTGGGCACTGATTGGCAAGTGGTGAGCAATTGCTTGTGCATTGCTTTTTTATGTATATATGCATATTATTATAACTATTATCCTGTGGTTGGTTTTTTTTTGTTTTTTTTTTTTTTGTTTTGTTTTGTTTTGTTTTTTTGCCTTCCTTTTTCTGTCTTAGTAAATAGTTTTTATCTCAACTTTGTTTTTTTTTTGTATTTTACTTTGTTTTTTTCCTGATTCTCTTCCGCATTTCACTATGGGGGTATATGAGCAAACTGCTGTATGGTGCTTAGACACTTGCTAAGTTAAACCACAGCAGAAAAGTGTAGGGAAGAGATGTGGAAAGTGGAAACAGCCTCTTCAGGTAAAGGGAGTGAAAAGAAGGGAGTATTTTATTCTCAGACAAAGAGGGATGATGTAGCTAAGGGGGAGATGCTTGATGAGAGTAGGCAAATAATCCCAGTTGGTTTGGATTGTTACCATGATTTTTTGCTGTTCAGGTGTACATTTTACACTCTTTTTCTGCTGTGAAAGCTGCTCCTTGTTGCCCGGGACTGCAGTAAGCTGGAATCATAAAATCATATAATACCTCCACTGGCTCCACACAGCACCACCCAAAATCCAAACTCTATGTCTGCGAGCCTTGTCCAAAAGTTCCTTGAACTCCATCAGCTTGGGGCTGTGCCCACTGCCCTGGACAGCCCATTCCATGCCCTCCACCCTCTGGTGCAGACCCTGTCCCTAACTCCCACCCTGCCCCTCCCTTGACACAGCTCCATGCCGTTCCCTTGGGCCCTGTTGCTGTCACACAGAGCAGAGCGCAGTGCTGCCCCTTCGCTCCCCTCCTAAGGAGCTGTAGGTTAACCATGCTGCCTTGAAGCTCTTCTCTACTTCCAGGTGGCAGGTTGGACATCAGGGGGAAGTTCTTTACAGAGAAAGTGGTGAGGTGCTTGAACAGGCTGCCCAGAGAGGTTGTGGATGCCCCATCCCTGGAAGTGTTCAAGGCCAGATTGGATGGGGCCCTGGGCAGCCTGGTCTAGTATTAAATGGGGAGTTTGGTGGTTAAATGGGGGGTTGGAGATTCATGATCCTTGAGGTCCCTTCCAACCCTGGCCATTCTGTAATTCTGTGATTCTGTAAATGTTTCCGATGAGCATTCTTCCTAAGTGTCCACTCCATCGGAGTTATTTGTCACTCTAAATTGAAAATTCATTGTTGGTCAGAACATCTCTGGGGCAGGAAGTCTCCAATTCTGGAAACTAATTTCTGCACCACAGTTTCTTATTATGTGTCTGAATTCACTATGATAAAATGCAGAGCTTTCCCCCCCTCTTAAGATTAGACATCCGTCAGTTTCTTTCCTTAGGAAATCCTCTTGACATCACACTTCCCTTGCTCTCGTATCTGGAATTCTGGCACCAATTATCCATGCAAACATTATCTGTGAAGCTCCTGTTCTTCAAAGTTTTGTTTTAAAAGTGTAACGGTTGCACAGTTGCTTAGGCTGTTACTGTGGCATGTGCTTCTCCTTTGGGATGTAGGAAATGAAAATATAAATGTACAGGTCACCATTTCTTCCTCAACCTCATGAACACATAATAGCTCTTGGGAAACAATTTTTTTTTTTTTTTTTTTAGAAAGAACAGAAAACATAGGAATACAAGGATCAGTAAAGTTAGCACAAAAAAAAAAAAAAAAAAAAAAAGGAACTGAAATTAATATAAGCACTCAGCAAATTCAGCCATAGAATAGCTTCACTAAAAGGCTGCCAAGTTCCTGTAGTTTCTGTGTTCTGTTTACCATGTTTTGGTTTTTTTTTTTTTTTTTCATAATCCTAACACTAACGTGGCATTTCAAGAAAGTAACACAACTTTTTTTTTATAGAACTATAAGAAATAATATGATTAATACTGCTCGTTTTCCATCTTCTTCTTTGATTCCTGTTCTTGCAGGGATCATTTGAGGTTACCAGATCATCTGAGAGACAACAACTGAAAAAAACCCCGCTGTTCATTATGACTTTTCAGCTGGATGTTGCTGACCCCACAGCTGAGCTGCTGGTGGAACAGATCTGATGGGTGTTTCCTCTATCATAAAAACATGTATGTTAGTGTAAGCTTCCACCACAGTTTCATCTAAGCAAGCTGAATTTCTCCAGGAGCACACTGGAGTGCTGTTACAAGGTTCATCTGCTGGAGTTGACGATTATGTCTGAGTGATGAACAATCAAACAAGCTTGAGAATTTTCATATTAAGCGTGGTTGTTGGGATCTGCCTTTGCATTCTCTGATATGAACAAGGAAATTTGGAACAAGGAGCTGTTGGGTTCTGGTTCTTTCGAGGAAGCTGTATTTGTTTCATGTTGAGAAAAGCCAAAGGTTTTGTTAGCATCATGAAAACTAAGAGTGCAGAGGAGAAATGAGATTTCTGCACGAACTTTGACCTCTGCCCATTCCTTTTTTGATGATATACTCGGGTTTCACACATCCATACTCTGAGAAATGGAGCAGTAGGGCCACTGAAGCCTGGCTGTCTGTGGAGCAGCATCTTGTTAGGTATCTAATAAGGCTTTTCCGGCAGGTGGGACAGACAGAGGGTATGTGTGTGTATGTACCTATCTTTCTCTCTCTTCAGTTCCTTTATTCCTATTTCTGATGTGTAGCAAGAAAGGAGTGTGCATTGCAGCTTTCTTTTTAGCATGAACTGTAATCTGCCTCTTTCTCCTATCTCTGGCTTTTTATTTACTTTTTATTCACAAGAATTCAGATTGTATTTAATTGAAATTGTCCAATTTAGTAGAAAGTTATTGGAAGGTAGGATGGGCAGTCATGCAGAAGTACAGGCAGGGAGCACACATGCATGCACATACTTATCCCCACAGAGCTGAAATGAGGCTATAAAATTTGTTTTGCTTTATCTGTGAACCCATTCTTACAGCTATCACAATTTAAAGACAAAAAAAAAATAAACGAATACAAGCTTATGAGCTGAAATGCAGCTATTTTTCTTTGTTGATCCCAAGTTAAATGGAAAAAAAAAACAAACCCAGAGATCAACACTAACACAAAAAAGAAACATCTATTTAACCTCTTTTTTCCCCTGTTGTTCTGCTCATCTGGTATAAATTAAAGAAAAAAAAAATCTTTTGAGAGCTGTGATTGTTTTAACCTGCCAGTAACCCCCTTGAGTTCATCAGAGCAAAAGACAGCAAAAGCCTGTTTATTGTCCAGCAGGCATCTACACATGTTGTAAGCGAAGTTCCATCTGGTCACAACATCATGGATCATCTGGGCAACAGCCAGGCTTCATTTGCTTCATGTCCTGGACAGCATGAAGGCAGCCGGATAGGAATATGTGAATGACTGACCAACCGCAACCGAGCTGGCCCCGGAGGATTACTCTAATAATGGCTCCTCACTATGAAGCAGTGGTGGCTGTGTGACTTGTTTTCTTTTTTAAATGACTCAAGCTGGGCTCTGTGGGATTGCTGAGCTTTTCTGTTAGGTGCTGGCAATGTACTGGAGGCACAACTTGGCTCTGCTTTAACAGAACTGGAGGTGTACGTCGACTGCGTGAAATTCTTCCCAAAATAGTCTTGTAAGCAAAGACCCAAAGAAACCAGAATAACAGCTGTTTTTCCAGGCTTGTATTGTGTGTATTTCACAGCAAAGCAAAGAGCATACAAACACCATCATACCAGGGCTTTACAAATGCTTACCCTTGGAAAAGATGTCCATTTTGTGCAAGGGCAAAAAAGAGATTAAATGAATGATTGACTTAATTCTGCTTAAGTCCAGCTCTGAGCACCTCAGGAAACTGCCCTGAAGCCAGCACTGTCTCCAGGGCAGCAGTGGGTGGCTAGGGATTTTTGGGCAGTGCTGCTCTGGTAAGTGCTGCTCTGCTGCTTTGGAGGGGGTGCTGAGCCAGGAGAGAGCTGCCAGCACCATGCAACACCAGGTGCTCCCAGGGGCAGTGCTCACTAGGGGTGCCTTTTTTCTGGGGTTGGAAAGATATGCAAATTCCCCGTACAGTAATAAGTTCTTCCTAAAATTCAGTGTCTACACATACTCCATTGGTAGGGCCCAATGACATTTTTTTAAGTGCAGAAATGCTTGTTTATGACATCAAACTTATCCAATTAGTGATACGGAATTTAGTCATTTGTTTCTGCTTCAAAATGTTGGTATCTTCCATAAAAGTGTGTTGTAAGATATTGGAGTGAAAAATCACCCTAGAGAAATGACTGAGATGTCACAGTAACACACACAGGACTGGTGCATGGGTCTTTTTTTTCCCAGAAAATCTTAGTAAAAAAGCACCTAGGTGAATTACAGTGTGCAATTTACAGAATTCCATAATTACACTTTTCTGATTTGGTTTTTTTTTTTTTTTTTTTTTTTTTTTTTTTTGCAGTTACCTGAAAGCTTTGGAGATTTCACTCCTGTACCACTGCTACCTCCACCCACGGCCAGTCCTGCTGTAACCCACAGGGCCACCCACCAAAAGAGAAAGATGTGCTTCAAGGTTCCCAGCACCAGATTTCTTACCTTTTAATATGTGTTCACATATCCTATATCTAAAGATTCCGACTCGGGCACGCACAGCTTTCTGCAGAGATGCGGCGTCAATGAGACCAGCGGCATCACTGGTCCGCAGAGAGCTGTGCCCGAGCCTGCGGAGGCGGTCAGGGACCCTCGGTGCCTCCGCAGCGCGCAGGGAACCGTGCAGAGCGGTGCTCTCGGTGGCAATGGCCGTGCCCGTCCGCTTGGAGTCACTGCAGCACAGCACCTGCCCGCTGCCGGGCCCGATGCTGCGCGTCACCGACAGTTCCTTTCGAATTCATTAGGTGATGTGCTTGAGTTGAAATAGGGCCGCGAAAGCTACATTTTGGCAGACAGTTGAGGAATAGCTTTTTTGCTTTGCAGGGTGAAGTAAAAGCGAAACGTTCGCTCACTGGTGGGGGAAAAAAAAAAAAGCAATCAGTTCGTTGCTTCCTATCTGCGGTTAGGTATGCACTTGTGAACTGCCCCACTGAAAGGCTGTGACTGCTCACACGCGTCCCTGTGTCTGTAGGCGTGCACTGCATCAGGGCTGAGAAGAGAGGAAATGGGGAAAATGCAACTTTCTCAATACCAAATGAAGATCCCTCAAAATAGGCAGAGATTGACAGAGTACAGCTGCAGGGAAAGGTATTGTTCTCAGGTTGTTAGATAAGGGCGGCTAACAGGGTGTTTTATTTCACAGAATTGACAAGGTTGGAAAAGACCTCCATTATCACCCAGTCCAACTCTCCACCTATCACCAATATTTCCCACTAAACCGTGTCCCTCCGTACAACATCTAAACATGAGGGATTTAATTTTTAAACTTCCAGCTTTGGGCCACTGCTGTTACACAGCCAGCCTCATCAGTACTGGAACAGTTAAATGAGATTAAACATCAGAGCATTTTAAACACTTGTTATAACTGATATGAAGTATTTTAACTTGTTATTTACCAAGTCAACATTAAAGTAAGTCCTCCACAGCAGTGCAGTTGGCAGAGACATAAAGCAGCATTCCAGTTGCGACAGTACTGAAACTGCTAAATGTGTTGCCTTTCAGTTTGGGTGACTTATAATGAGTAGAGTGGACACGAATCCATTTCAGAAGAAATTCTCTGTGTGTGTTAGAGATGACATGATGCTTCCTGGGCAGAAGCAGCATAGCTGTGTCTGTCATGACACAGCTGTCCCCTGTTCCTTCTCATTTCCAATCCAGACATCCATACCACACTGAAGTACCAAACAAGATGTCCACAGCACTGCTGTTGCCCCAGTTGCCACATTTCTTTTCGTCTCAAGTGTTCTTCTGTAAGCAGTGACGCATTTGCTTCTGAACAATGTTCTGAGTCATCAGAGAAATGCGTATTTCATTTATTTTGCAAAGGATTGAAACAGAATGCAGAAGTGATGCTGAGCGGGCTGCAATTGCAGTCTGCAATTCTCTGGGCAATTCCAGAGGGATTGCGGCAGTTGTTATTTAATAGCGTTTGTTGGAATGGTGAATACGGCTTGAAACACTGAGCAGGAATGAAGCTACTTCTGCGTGTCTGATAACGACAAGAGGCAGCTTGAAACTAATTTCAAAATGCACATTGAATCTTGTCATTCTGAATATGCAAATTCTCTGTTTATAGTTACGAAATTTACAATTAAAAAATTGCTCGCTGTAAAAACAAAATACCTTTCAACAGCAATTGCTGCTTAACTATGTGCTCACATATATTTATTATTGGACTGATATGATTTTCTGCTTAGGAGTGATTCATTTACTTTTCTCAGGGAATTTGAAGTTGTTTTTAACACTGAAGAGCTAATGATCGGCAGCTTATTCTGCTGACAGTGGAGGATCCTGTCTTGAATGTATCTGTAAATGTGCCTCATTACAACAAACTAGGACCACAGTATCTCGCAGTGTTTTGAGTGTAAAATAGCTCATGGTGCTGTGCAGAAATACATCAAAATGGAGACTTCTACAGATTTTATAGAGATCTGAAAACCTTTCACACACAGATATTCAGGAAAAATGCCAAAATTTGCTCCTTTCTGGAAATGTTCTCAAACAGTTCCCATAAATGTGACTCTTAGCAATGCAACTGGCAATATTTAATTATATCATCTTCTTCTTAGCTGCTTACTTGATCTCAGTGATGCTTTCCATCTGAAACTTGTCTCTGCTGAATGTCATGCTTTCTATTATCTGTGTAATTAAAAATGAGCATATGTATTCGGCATGTATGTGGCAAAAAACGTATTTCATATGTTTTATTTAGCTCCTCTCCACCTTCTCAATCCAGCCTCAGTCTGCATGCTCTCTGCTTCTCCAGGAAAATATTTTCAGGTGCATGACATGTCTGGAGGTGTTCTCATATTTGTAACTTCAGCCCTGTGCTGATTTTGTAAGGAGCTTGAAAGCAGAGTAGTTGAAGAATTTGAAATATTTCCAAGAAGTACAGGTCCAAACAAATGAGGACACTTAAAATGGAGATAAAGCCTTTAATAAACTTCCATAAAAGTGCAGTCACTTTTCAGAGAGCTGTTGTTGCAGAACTATATTAACTGTAATTTAGGATTGTTTCTACTATAAATCTGGTAATTTGGCTTTTTCAGAAAATGGTAACAGCTTTAAATTATCCAAATGAACTGCATAACAACATTTTTCAAGATAATTGTTGCACTAATTTTTTTATTTGCTAGTTGAACGTACTTGATGTACTTGATGTTCAACAAAATGCAACTTTAATGAATTAATGAATGGGTGAGTACTGTAAATAGACAAAAACTTCTCTTCTGCCTTATCAGAGTCACTCTCAGATGTGGGAGGCAAAGAGATGGATACGTTGAATTCTAGTTCATGTCTCACAGTGAAGCAACCTGCCATTCAGTAGCAGACAGTGGGCTGCTCTCTCTTCTTACCAGTGGAAACAGCAGCCTGGTGTTACCACTCCCTGGAAGCAGGAGGACGATTAACAAATGAAAGGATGGGAAATGTCCCCAAAAGGCAAAAACCCTTCTTTGGCTTTTCATGTCAGTGTGAGTATGTAGGGGAAGAATATGCAGCACAGGAATTCTTGGAGAAGGGCAGGACTGTGGGTGCTCATGGAGATATGCTGCCAGGATCCTGCAGCCCAGAGCACCCCCATGACACTCAGAGGAACAAGTGTGCACTGATTTTGGCAGAGGATAAATGTGCCCAGAGGAAACCATAACTGAGTAATGGCATTACTAGAATGCCTGCTCTGGCTGCTGCTTCATGGTGTATGGCACATGAAAGAGGAGTTACATTGTTCTTCTCCAACCAGGTTTGTAAAACATTTGTAAAATGTTGTGAATGGGCTCATCTGTATGCAAAATCTCATGATGCTTCTCCATCTTCCGCTGCTTTGAAAGGGTGGACAGGGCTGTGGAACGGAGGTATGAAAGTTGCCTAAACCTATCAAAGCACGGTGGAAAACTCTGTGCCATGACCCCTCAGTGTTACTGTTATTGTACCTGTGTTGGGCTTAGAGCCCAGTTTGTCACAGCCTAAAAGCAGGACTGCATTTTTACCAAAGTCCCCTCATTGACCTACCAAAAATGACAGACACATCCTCCTTATGCTCAAGTAAGATAAGGGATTCATCTAAAGTTATAACTCTCAATCCACTGCAGCCAACAACAAAACCAGCATTCACAATACAATGAGTCTAATTAGGCCCTGCAAAGAAAGATTTGGAGATTGATCTACCAGGCATAAAGCAACCAGTGTAATATGTGACTGGAGGTACAACAGCCTTGGTGGTGGGCAAAGCCACACTTCTGACAGAGCTTCTCAGGGAAACCATCTCCATAGAGACATGTTTTGCTTTGATTGCCATAACTTTAAAAACATTCCTTTACCTAAAGAAAACTACAGAATATGAGGAAATTGAAAATTACATCCAATGAACAAATTAAAATTTGAACTGGTAGGAAAATGCTTACAGTTTTCAGATGAAAAGTTTTCAGTTTGTTTATTTGTTTTCCAGCTGTTTTTGTTTCATTTTGTTTTTAATGATGATAACAATAGTGGTCTTGAAAATCTTAAAGAATCATAGAATCATGGAATGGCCTGGATTGAAAAGGACCACAATGATCATCTAGTTTCAACCTCCCTGCTATGTGCAGGTTTGCCAACCACCAGACCAGGCTGCCCAGAGCCACATCCAGCCTGGCCTTGAATGCCTTCAGGGATGGGGCACCACAACCTCCTTGGGCAACCTGTTCCAGTGTGTCACCACCCTCTCTGTGAAAAACTTCCTCCTAATATCTAACCTAAACCTCCCCTGTCTCAGTTTAAAACCCCCTTGTCCTATCACTATGCACTCTCATAAACAGCCATTCCCTCTCCTGTTTATATGCTCCCTTCGAGTACTGGAAGGCACAATGAAAAAACAAATCTGAAAAATCTGAAAAAAAGTCTCCTACAGATGTTTTCAGTTAACCAAACCCAGATAAATTAATTTTCTACTAATAAGTGTTTGGAAATTGAGTTTATCTTCTCCATCTCAGATCATTAAAACTGCTGAAAACCCCAGACTTTATATCTCTATGTAGCAACAATCCAAAGAACAAAACTGTTATTATTTTTCTGTGTGACAAAAACAAAGCTCCTCAGACCAAAGCTGACTTTTGCCAGCTCTAGCATGGGATTGTTTCTGCCAGCTTACAGGCATGTGTATTGACATGCACTACTGTGCTGCCCTGCAGATTTGCAAAATTACTCTATGATTGTGAAGTCTGTGTCCCTCTTCAGACTTTGACAGCCTTCCCCATGCCCTCCAGCGCCCAGCTGCCACTCGCTTGCCTTGCAGTTGCTGTGATATTAATGCTTTTCTTCAAAACTCCCATGCAGCGACGATGTGAGCACATAAAACCTCAGCTTCCCCTTCTAAATCCGGTGGGATTTTCTTGCCTGCAGAGGAGATGGCAAGAAGCTGAAAAAGTTGACCCCTGTGTTCTGCCCACCAAAATAACTCCCAAGGTTTGCACAGTCTTTAAATGAAGCTCATTATATTATTCTATTTAGAAACACATTATCTTTTTTTAAAAATATATATACAATTAGTGGCCTAGAGTTCTTCTTTACTATTTCTCTAAGTTGCCGATGACTCAAGTTTTTGGAAAACAAACTGTTTCTGTTTTTGCTTGGGATCAGTCTGATAGCCTGGTACCATAAGATTTTTGTTTCTGTTGTTATCCAACAGTGTGAGAAGTGAGGCACACACTTATTCAGTGTGGACTCACAAATATCTGACAGGCTGGATCTTGACTTTTCATCTGCAGATCCCCAAAATATTTTTGGAGCTATACCTTACCATATGTATTAATAAATAGAAACCTCTGCCATCAGGAGAAGAAAAACAGTGAAAACACAAGAGAAGGGAGTTAAGAAGCTCTGGATACAAGCTTTTTTGTTAACCCTGTGAGTATGAACACTAAAGTAACTTGCTGATCTTTGTATTATTTTAAATATCTTCCTCTAAGTCTTCACTATCAAGCCTGGGCAGAGGTTAGCAGCCAGAGTAATTGGTTTCATTTGTTTTTTTTCTGCAGCTGGACAAAGGCTGCGGTCTGTAAGTGACCACTTGAAAAGTTCTTTCATTAGACCATAACTGCACAAAGAGGAAGCACGTTTCCCAATAGTACCAATGAACTGCATCATCACTGGACAGTGACAAAAGTGACTTCAGTAGCTCTGATATTGAATGGCCCTTAAGACATGGAACAGCAGTTTTAAACATCTCATCCTTCCCTACTGATGTAAAAAATGTAGGAAAAAAGAGTTAGGATCATAATTTGCAGAGAAAGGAAAAACCTCGGTTTCCTGCTGCAAGCCAGCAGAAAGCTTATTCTTGCCTAACACCATTTCATATGTTTTTGCACACGGTAGGCTGAGCAGTATTCCTGCTCGGTTGCTGGGGATGGGAGCTGCTAAGTGTTATGTCACACATAGCTGTGCACCGCGTCCTCATGCTGAGCTGGAAACTGATCCCATGGTCAGCCGGTGACATTTGCAGGGGCTGGGAGAAAGCAGGGGCAGGCTGATTCATTCTGTGTCTACTCTTCCTCCCTGCTTGTGTCTCCTGCTCAGGCTCCTTTCAGCCTTATTCATGAGCAGATCACTGAGGAAAGGGAATGGGGAAAGTTATTTGCATTCCAACATAACATTTAAAAGCAATAAATTACTGGCAGCTATAAACAATCTCCTCTCTGACAGCACTGCTCATAAAAATCTGTGTTTGTGTGTGTAGTGTATTAGCTTGTGTGCGTGCATATTCAGCCTTGTGGGATTTTTCTCCCAGTTATGACAACAATAGTAATTCTTCTGGGCTCCAAATGCAATATCCAATGCAACAAATATTTGTTGCTTTTTCTGGTTGATGTAGGTTTGACTCAAAAATGGAGTCATTGCCACTGCTTTGAGCTAAGTTTTGGCTTTAATCTAGGAGATAAGATTGTGAAGCCCTTGGCTAAAAGTGAGATGAACGGAAAAAATGTTTGAACTGCTGAAATGTACTGTAGTCAGGAAGATATACATTCTGAGTTACTGCTGAAGAGGAGTATGCAGAGGGAAAAATGAAGAGGAGGACCAAAAACATAATGTTTGCTATGTGTTCACACATAAGCTGACTACTGAGAGCTTGGGAGCTGGGCTTGCAAGTAGGAGGAAAACTGCTTTTATCAGTTCTGCAGTCCTAAAGATGCGACTTTGAGAGCAAACTGAGAGTGGTAATGATGGTCTGCACCTCTGCTGTGCAGTCTTTCATGGTGGTGATACATATGAGGGAGTGAGAGTAACACAGTGGTCTTTCAGCCTGGATTCCTGAGATCCAGTGTTCCAGAGTCTTCAGCTCTAGTGTTTTTGAGGTTTGAAGGCTTTGACCATCACACTCCACTTTTGCAAGAAGCAAAAAAGAAAAAAAAGAAAAAAAAAAAAAAAAAAAAAAAGAAGAGAGAGAAATCCCTTGCTGCTGTGCCAAACTGAGCATTGCTCATGCATTTAGAAAGTAGTGTGTTGCATTTGCCCAGCTGCCCACCAAAGGGGCAGGAGCATTGCAGGCTGCCGCTTTGTAACCAGGTATGGAAATACAAGGGAATTGCCCTGGCCCCAGAGGTCCTTATTACAGGAACCACTGTCTGGAAGAGTTCTCAGTTTGAGATTAGCTGTGACCTTGAATGATTTTTCCCACGTTTTCAGATATGTGGATAAAATCACACATAAGACCCTGCCAGGCCAAGGTCACAGGGTGAGAAGAGAAATCCTGCTATTAGTAGTGAAATCTCCAAGCATGATTAGTGTTTTCAGCCTCCAAATGACAAGGCCCTTCCTGTCTCCAGCTGATTTCAAGTACGATGTCACAGCTCCTCTGCTCCCAGGGCAGCTCCTGCATGGGAAGACCAAGCATGCATGGCAGGTCCTAGCATTTGCTTCCCAACTAACTGGCAAATTGCTAGTGAAAAGCCACTTGGGAAGCAGTGTCAGGGCTGGAGTGATAAAGGAAGTTCACATCATGCTGAATTCCTCCTCAGGACAGGCAGGGCTGTCTTGCCACACAGGCTGTGCTGAGACCCAGCTAATTCACCTCATCACAAGCTGAAATTTGGCCTATCTCAGCTTAGAGCACTTTCAGGGCCAATTTCACTAGCAAGAAAAGATGTGATGTTCTTGTGCTGGCTACTAAGGATCCCCAGAGCAGTACGGTGTGCTCCAGGCTTGCTGTATCTCATGTCATCCTGGGTTTCTCCACCCCGCTGTGGACACTGGGGCTGCCTTCACTAGCACAGATTGTTCCTGAGATGCTCACATTCCTGTTGGATCTTGGAATTACTTTTAAAGTGATTTAGAGAAGAGTAGGTTAGGTTGTATGAAGATTTGGGATAACAGCATGACAGGAACACGGGCTTGGGCACCGGGAATTTCCAAGAGGAAGCTGCAGTTCATAAAGAATTACCCTTCAGCTCTGCTGGTGGAGAACAGCAAATTCATGAAGCCAGTGGATTAAATAAAGGAATGCTATGTGTGCTGGCAGATAAATACCTGCACATTAACCCGTGGTATAACAGGATGCTGCTGAGGTCAGCATGACCCCGCGGTGCTGAGTAGCACAGTCTGGTTGAAAACCTGAGCAGTGAGAGGCAGCCCTGGGCAGCCTGCTGCTGGCTGGGAGGGACGGAGCAGGCCCAGCGGATCTCCATGAGAAGCGCCACTCACGTGGCAGGGAGAACGGAGCAGGCCGAGCCTGCGGTTCACATCTCTTTGTCAATGGCATCCAGCCCCTGGCCTTGGGAACTGACTGGCGGCAGTTTGCAAATGTATGTGCTTGGCTGGGAGCCTGCCGCTGCCTTTGTCCTCGCTGCGCAGGGGGGCTAATAGGGAAGCCGGAGCGTGTCATCTCCGACTGCCACAGCTTCCAAGCAGTAACATGATGGGCAACTTTTCAGACAATATCCAACATGAACATTCAAGGCTGAGCCTATTCTTCTTCTAGACACCGGTACTGACTGATTCCACATGCTGTTTTCCAGACTCGGTTGCTGTAACAAGCTAGAGCCTTGAATGTGGATCATCACCTTCCTGCTGGAAAGGCCCAGGGAATCCAAAGGAGTTGAAACCATTTGTGTTGTTAAAAGCTCAGAGTCTCCGAACATTATGTATAATGCCGTAGATGCAAAGTAACAAGGTATTTGTAAGGAGTTTCATATAACATATACTCAATTATTTGTATTTAAATCATAGAATCATAGAATTGCTCAAGCTGGAAAAGACCTTAAAGATCATCAAGTCCAACTACAGCCTGACCATATTACCCTAAATCTAACAAACTTCCACTAAATCATGTCCCTGAGCACCACATCCAAACGGTTTTTAAACACATCAGGGATGGTGACTCAACCACCTCCCTGGGAGGTCTATTCCAGTGCTTAACAACCCCTTCCATAAAGAAGTTCTTCCTGACATCCAACCTAAACCTCCTTTGGTGCAACCTGAGGCATTTCCCCTCATCCTGTCACCTGTCACCAGTGAGAAGAGACCAACCCCGCTCTTGCTGTAAGCACCTTTCTGTTACTGGAAAAGAGCAATAAGGTCTCCCCTCAGCCTCCTTTTCCCCAAACTGTTTAGCCCCAGTTCTTTCAGTCGCTCCTCCTTTTTTCATTCTGTCTTGCAAACCTTCTTCCTAGTACGTAAAAGCAATGTGCATGGATGTGTATACATTTAAAGGGAAATCGTGCCGTTTTTGCACCATATGTGAAGGTGAATTAATTACATTGCAGAGACTGCTTGAGATGGGAGTGATTATGGCAGAGGAATTGCACAGCATCTCTTCACTCATGGGGAAATTTGAATCAAATGGTCGTAATGAAAGATCTCCTGGAGCTTCCATTGAATTTGAAGATTGAAGTGAGAAATTTTGTTTTTCTGGAAAGAGCAGAGGATAATTCTTTTAAGGTTTGCTAATGGGCTAAGACAATGAATAGAGAGGCCTTGTTCCCTTTATATTTGATAATGGATCCCTCTGGTTCAAGGTAGTCAAGCTTCAGTATTACTGCTGCCTGCCACTATTCTCTCTCCTCTTCCAAACCATGAGCTGGTAGATTGGATGTTGTGGAGCAAGGCAAATGGAAACCTTCATAAAGAAACAGCAGGGGCTGGACACTTATGGATGAGGTGTATTGAGAATTACATCTAGTCTGATGAGTGCATGACAGCCTTGATTGACCTGTATTGGTGATGGTCCTGCTTCGAGTGGGAGATTGGATGAAATGACCTCTGGGAATCTCTTAAAACCAGCATAGTTCCAATCCAGGAGTGCTGACCTGGCCGAAGCCAGGCAGAAGCCATGTGTTGCCTATGTTTACAATAGGTTACAACTCACTTAAAATTATGTTTGGAAATTCTGCTGAGTTTTGTGCTCTCTTACTTAAAACCATCTTAGGACAGTTTAGATCCTAATGCTCAGTCAGCTGGAAGGCTTTCCCTAGGTCTGTCCTTTTGCCTCCAGAAATGTCTGCAGAAGAAGTGGCATGGAGAAAAGCCTGAATTTCAAAATTACTTCTTTAGAAAAATAAAGGCTGCAATCTCATACCAGTGCCTGTAAGTGCTGTCAGGTGACTGTGAAAGGACAGACATTTTTTGGTACTCCAGTTACAACTCTAATTTCTTTTGCCAGAAAAACAGTAGTGGTAACATTCGATTTGCAAATCTGGCATACAGGCACCAGCCCAGTTGAAAACAATCAACAGAAGCCATTTCCTCAGTGCAAGTAAATATATTGACATGTGTTGACAATAAACTGATTTTGTGTACTTTTGGAAAGGCAGACAGCATCCCATGTTTTAACTGCTTAGCTCCTCTAAAAGACTATACAGGAAAATATCTTTCACAGGCTATAGAAGGCTGTTCATCTTTCATATCTCAGGAGCGGTCATGATTTCCTCTAATTACAATAATATGATTTTTACAGAATATTCATGCTATATTGAGCATGACAGTAATATGTAAAAAAGTATGCATAAAGCATATGCTTTAAGATATGTGATGGAGTATTAGGATTGTTAAATAATATTTTTTTAACCTGTTACTTCCAGTTAAAATACACAAATTGTTAGTAACAGTTTGGAAACCATTTGTCAACTTTGTTTTAAGGCATTCATTTCTTGCTGAATGAATAAACAGTAAAATTATCCTTTTACTATTGTCAACAATTAGAAATAAGAGACTTCATAAAAACTGAGGCTGCAATTCAGCGAGACCCTAAATTCAGTTTCACCACTTTTGCTTTGATACCCACTCATGGGTGGGCAGGCACAGGGGTGCTGCATGATTGCAAAGCACCTGTTTCACCCAAACCTCGGGCAGCCCCAGATGGGCATCTGTGCCAGCAGGGAGGGCTCCTGCAGTGCTTTTCCTATCACCTTCCCTGGGCTCCTTTTATAGTTTTGAGGAATCATCAAATTAGGTGCAGACTTGTCTGACAGATTTAGGAAGCAGACCCTGAGAGCGTAGCTTGTGTGTAGTGAGTTTTCTGGCACAGAGGAACGAGGAAAGGTTTCTGGATCTTGCCCAGGTCTCTGCTGGAGCTTCACAGGCCACATGGCACTGCAAAGGAAGCAGAGGCTGCAGACCCTTCCACTAGCATTCACCTGTCAGCATGAGGTTGTGGCAGCACATCTATATTAAACAGAAATTGGAACAAATCCCTTAAATAGCTCTTCCTTGTAGGGCCGTTGTGGCTGTGTGCCTTTGGGTTCCCAGCTGCTTAGGTGGAGGGAGAATAGCAGTGATTTTTTGAAAGAGTTGCGTCTCTGTAACTGAAATGCTCACTTCTGGTTTTGGGCAGTATTTAAAGGCAAGGGAAGCAGACTGAGCATGTGTGTTATCTGAGATGGGGAGTCTCTCTGCAGACAACGAGCCATCCTAGGTCTATAGTGATCATTAGCTGTTTCCTGACAAGCAGATTTTCCAGTACCTCCCAGCATCTCACTCCAGCTCTCATTAGCACTGCGGCTTTGTCAGGGGCTCTTTTCTATGGCAGTGTGGTGGTATTTCCCTCTTCTCTGCTCCAAAGAATGGAAAAATTACTCAGTACGATAAAACAGGTTTTTAGCCACTTTCACTTTTGTAGACTTACGCATTAAAGTTTGGCTTAGAATATGAACATTATAACCACCCGGTGAAATTCTCACTTGCAAAAGGATGCAGTCCTGGGATAGTTGCTCGCTGCAGTTGTCACTGCCTGGCAAAGAGCAATGAGTGCAGTGCTGCTGCGCTTGGATGCACTTGCAGAGACAAAGACCGGGTGTCAGCCTCTGCCTGGGAAGTCAGAGACTTGGTGGCTCTTGTGCTGGAGAGATGAGTTTAAATAAAAACAGCACTTTCAACGCAGGCTCTTCATAAAGAGATCAGCATCATGGCAGCTAATGACACTACTGCACACAGGGTTAGCAGTGACACACTGACACCTTACTAAGAATTTTACTCATTTCCTTAATTGCTGTTAACATAAGCAGCCAAATCTGCACCCGTTGTATTCATGACATTAGCTGCTAGTATTGCCTGGAAACGTTTGTGGATAGAAACAGACTCCGAGTGTGCGGGCAGGCTATTAGCTAAAGGCATTAATTTACTAATTAATGATGTGCCAATGCACCTATTTAGCACTACTTCGCTAAAACTTCTTCGCGGGCTTCAGCTGCTTGATGTTGAGGATGCTGCTAACGCCACGCTGGACTGCCACATAAAGCTGCAGTAAGCCTCTACATTGCTTTCTTGGAGCAACGGCTTCACATGAGCTGCTGCCCTTGGGAGACTGAGAGGCATCTCCGTGGCACCAGGATACAAGGAACATCTCATGTTCAAAAATTTGGATCCGCATCATCTTCAGCTGTGTTTTACAAATTAGTTAGAACAGGTGTTGTGCAGCACAGCTGAGTCTCTTTCCCTCCTTTTTAAGTCATTTCAGTCAAAATTTGCACAGTTTTATACCGAAGTTTTTGAAGAATAAAATTGAAACAGGAAATATCTCCATTTTTGTGAAGGAGTTTCAGGTAATGGTATGGCTGTGGATAAAGACAGGAAAAATCTTACAGAAAATATTTCAGCTTTCACTGTTTGCACTTTGTTGCATCTAAAAAGGAAAATATTTACTGAAAAAGAGATTTTTCTTTTACCAGTGCCCTCACATTTCAGAATCAAGTGTCATTCGAATTAGCTGTAGAAAAAGCAAAAATTGAGCCACCTCTCATTTCAAGATGCTTGAGAACAAGTTCCTTGGTGAAGAGAAAAAAAGAAAAAAAGTGCCTTTGAAGCCCCTAGCTGTGGGGAATAATGGTACCGCGTCCTCTCTAAGGGTCTGCCCCAGAGATTACGCTTTAATTTAGGACAGCTTAGCATCATCTCCCTGGGTACCTTCTTAAAAACACCCATTTTATCTCATCCACTGCCCTGTGCAAATTGCCATGCACTCAATGAGGGCACTTCTTCCCAGCGCAGTCCTGACCTGCGGCAGCAGAAGAGTGCGGTACGTTCAGCCTGCTTACAAACAAGGAGCAGGGTGCAAGCGGCTCGAGTCAGCATCTGCACACTTTCTGCTCATGTTCAAATGGAAAGCACTTGAAAATACATAATTTGCTCAGATGCGTTCAGAATATTTGTGCATTATTTTCACTTGCATTTGCCATTAAAATAATCAGTTTAAATGTGTGTTTCATTGAGAAAGCCCAGTTAGAATCATTTAAAATATTTCTCTGCTTTGCTGTGGAGCTAAGGGGCAAAATTATCTCCTGGATGTACAGAGAACACAGCAGAGCTTGGTATGGTAAACCCAGAGCAAAACAGCCATTGCAGGCAAGTAGAAATCCCGTTATTTTTGCAAAAAGAAATTCAGTTCTAATTTCCTCAGAGCATTTATTAAACAAATAAACATGTTAATAACAACAGATTGGGTCAGAATTTAGCACAGACTTGTTTTTATAAACCAAACAGACAAAATAAGTCATACATTTGTATTTCTCTAAGCATCTAACTTTCCCAAGTTGCATTTGCAGTTGCTTTAGTCCCTTTGGCAGACACATTTAATGTTACCCATGCTCCATCTCAAATGATGCAAATGACTTTGCAGAGCTATTTGCAAAGCACACGAAACATCGCAAGCGATGCAGTGTTATCTGCGTGCGGCTTTACTGTGAATATGATTGAATTCTTTGCAGCACAAGAAACAACTAGTTATTTTACTGTGCCAGAAGATTGGTAACTATTTATTTACACATTTATTATTTGCTCCACTCTGAGAATAAAGAATGAGCCTGAACTACAAAAGCTGAGCCTGCATGAAGGCCCATCAGTCTCTCCACACTTCTGCTGTCAACCCTATTATAGGGGAAACATTATTCAAACTGCAGGCTCCAAACTCCCAGGTAACTAGAGACAGCAGGAAGCTCTGTTTGATATCAAGTATATTCTTTATCAACCTTTTTGTTGTGATGGGAAGAAATGATCGAACTTTACTTTCATCTTGCTCTGTCCTCACATCACCCAGTAGGTGAATTGCTTTATTGGTGAGCCTTGGCCAAAAGCTCTTTGATATAGGCTGCCCTTTGCAGCCATAAATTTTCCATCTTTCAGACAAGGTTTGAGACTTTCCCTGTCCTGCTATTCTATCCCTAAGCGATCAGACGTTCCTTTCAGAATGAAAGATGAGCTTTCACGGCAACTCTTGGCCCTCTCCTAGGTACCATAAAATAGCCATAATTTGATTTTCCTAGCTCTGATCAAAGTTGTGGGTTTCAGATCAAGACTTATCACCTGCAGGCAGGCTGGTGCTGTGCCTCGCATCAGCACAGCTGCGGCACAGAGGGCAGTGAGCTCATGCTGGAGGCACAGCCAAGCAGGGCAGTGGAGACAAAAACTGGGGTGTGCTGGGCATGGACCCATGCTCATAGGATGCACATAGCCTGGCCAGCCCTGGCATGGGGAGCTGACGGAGGTACCTGATGAACTACTATGCCATGTGTTTCTTGCCAGCATTTGAAGTGACCACGGGCAAGGATCTGTACCCGGTTCTTAATTCTGTGGCAAACAGATGGGAGGCCTGGTGATCGCAAGCTACACACAGGACTGTGAGGAAAAGGTCCTCAGTGCTGGCACAAGCTTGCCATGTGGCCTTGAGCAAGTCACGTGAAAAACCCTCATGCTTCCCCAGGTTTTCAAAGGTGACAGCATGAGCTCTGTCAGTCCCAACGCTCCCCTCTCTGACTATGAAATTGGGAATGTAACTGGTCACTTCCCACTGAGTTGCAAGGAAGAGCTGCAGTGGCAGTGCTGGCGTAGGAACAGTCCGCATTGACACAGCATTCTGGGCACACCAGGCGCTGCTGAGGGTTATTTCCCAGAGACACGGTGAGAGGAGCCAGCTAAGAGCTGGCGGTGTCCTGCCTTCACAATTAGATGTCTGTGGTTTAATAAAGACAGCTGGGGAATTCTTTATTTATTTCTCTCCTGGAAAAGACTGATGAAAGCAATTTTTTCTCAGTTTGGCCGAAACGTTTCTTTGACAGCTTTTGAGTTTTCATTAGAAATGAAAACAAAAAATGTTGTTGCTTGAAAACAGCATGAAAGCCTTTTGGATAGCAATCATAGTAATGTGGAAGCATTTCAGCTCAAACAGGAGTTTTGAAAGAAGGTGGTAGGCTAAGCACAACCACTGTAACCTCCCACGAGGTGGAAAACCCACTGCTGTGGCTTGGTATTCAGGCTGCCATTTTGTTTCTCTGCAGTTTCACCTTCACAGTGTTTTGGTGGAGAACTACACATAAAAGAGAGCAAACTGGAAGGCCCTGAGTTAGGCCACATGCTATTCCTGAGTCACAGTGCCTGCCCTCTGTTGAGGGTGCCAAGTTGGGCAGAGTTCAGTGGGTCAGGAATAAATACACTCACATAGCCTCTAAGTGAGAATGGAGGAATGACAGAGCACCTGATTCACTGCCTTGTGCTAGCAAAGAGTCCTTCTGGAGTGAGGATCACAGAGCTGGGAAGCCAGGACTAACCTATTGGTGGGGAAGATGTCAGGCCTTCATGGTTAAGCGTGGTCTTCAGTGGTGTCATCCAGATGGTGCTCTGAAATGGTGTCAGTTTGCAGAAATACAAAGCCTGAACACTTAGGGAAGGTCAGTTAATTGGAAACACTAGGAAAAGCATGCCCTGACTACCCACACCTGAGGTGGCTACTGCTTTTCAGTGGAAGGACAGGTTCTTCCATGTACTGCTCCAACAGCTGACAGCTTTCAAGTCCATGTTGCTCATTCAACTGATGCATGGATGTCCACATGGAATGCCCCATTTCAGCTGCTCCTTTCCCCAGTCCCTACTGCCACCTCAGCTTCCCTGAAAATATGGATCATGCCCACTGTCCCCATGAGATGCCATTGTCCTGTCAAAATTCACCTATTACTTCTGAATCATTCACTTCTGAATGGTACACAAATGGGAATTGTAATTCACTGCTTAGAAGCCAGAATGCCAGAAAGGAGTGGATGAGTGGAGGTTGTTGTGTGTTATCTCAAGCAAAGGGACAAAGTGTGCGCCTTGAGAACTATAAAGCAATGTCCTCTGCAGCGCACACAAGTGCACTCAAAGGTGACGAAGGAGGCCGTTGCATTAGCAGCCGTGTTTTTTTGTAACAGGTGTGACTCTGGTTTGGGTTCAAACTGGTCCAGCTAAGAGCTGATGGGAACAGAATGAGCCCACATGATTGCCCAGCCAACAACACCATTCCTGGGATTAGGAGCTGCCCAGGAGACTGGCTGTTGGGAGGTCGGCCATGTCGAGGGGTGCAGGGAGGCCAGAAGCAGCGGGCTGTCCAGTGCCAGCAGCACTCGGGCTGGACGGCTCCAGCCAGAGCCCTCAAGAATGGAGAGGGTTCTTCAAAAGGAGAACAACCTTCGACCCCCAGTCATCATTTTGGCCATCAGGTCAACAGTTGTTCCACAGAACATCGGCAATTGTCTTTCTCCTTGTGTCAGGAGGCTCTTGAAACATTATATGAGGATAATTAAGTGGTGAATAAGGGTCAGCGTGGACAAATAAATCAAACTGATAGTTTGAACACAGACTGATTGAGCAAAAACAAGAAATTCTGCCATGCCTGTTAGCGCTGCTCTTGATGTTAACTGACTTTGTTAACATTACATCCAAAGGCAGCAAGTGGGAAAGCTTTGTGAGGAATCAAAAGCTGAGCAAAGAGACATGGGCTTTAATTGTTCAGCTTTATTTTTGAAATAAAGACATGCAGTGCATCAATTTAGCTGACTTTAATGGACCACAAAACTGAACCTATTCTTTAAAATGCTAATTAAGTTTGAAGATTAGTGCCTCTCGCAGAACGGGGATGCAAAAAATGCCAGTGCCACATTCAGACGTGTCAGAAGCTGTCGTACAGTCTCATTCAGAACAAGTGGGTAAAGCGCATAACATTGTGAGAGAGGAATGTGTGCCTACAGCAGCATAATCTATCCGTGGAGGAGATAACATCCAGGTAAATAACATCTCTGTATGTACAGTGTCTTACAGAAGAATGCATCTTTACATGTATTATAACATAAAATCGGGTCTGGATGTTAGTCTCAACACAGTATTGCAAACCTGCAAGGTGATCTGAATGAAAGGCTTGCATTCAGAACCACAAAACTAAAGGTAATTGACTGAAGTTAAGGAGTAAGGATGAAAAAGGAGCATTCAGTCCTTGAAGCACTCTAAAGGATGTGTCCATTAGTACATGTATCTTTAAGAAAAAAATGCAATTGAACATGGCTTATAGCATATAAATGTTACAGTTATCCATAAAAAGAATAAGTGTTGGTAATAAGAAGATCACATTGATGTTTCAGGACTTTGCTTTAAAAAAAAAAACAACACCATCCCGACAAGCCCTCCTTGTATATTTAGTTCTCCAGCCACAGCAAATATCTTGTTTGCCTTTTGCTTCTGCTCTTCTCCCAGCACCACACAGAAGATGCAGGTACTGTGCTTGTGCATGGAACCTCGGAGAAGGAATGCTTTTCATGCTATAGTGGCTGCCTGTTTTTCTCAGCACTTGGAGGTGCAGAGAATTGCACACAAAAGTGATTGTAATGCAGCTTCTCCTAAATAGGTCACCTTTAACAGAGCACTACAGACCATACCAGTTCTGACTTTTAAGATTGCACCCAGTATTTTAAGAAGGAAACTCATATTTCTATACATGCTAGCAATTTTCTATTAAAAATTAATTGGTGTCTTTCTGTGCTGCCACATTTTGTTTCATACACACAGCTATTATATAAGGAAACAGTTCAAACTGGTAACAAATTTTGCAATTAAAAATGAAGATTGAAATAGCATGATGTTTTCCTTTGTTTAGGTAACACCAATCTCTAAAGCTGAGTTTGCAGTAAGCATTAATGATTCTGTTACTATTTCCTTTCTTCTTACAAGACACTTTACATGGCACATTGCAGACATGTAAAGTGTGTCTGCCTCAAATAGTTTACAGTCTTGTTCAGCCAAATTTGAAATAGGAGACCTAATATACCGAAGTTCACTGCTTTTACATGGCTTGAGTCTGCTATTTTTCCACTGCACGTTATTATATGATATCTTGGTGTGTATTTATTTTTGTGCTGCAGGAACTTTCCTTCTGGCTGAGCTTCTACAAATTTATTATTGCTGGGCTTTACACTGTAGGACACAGTGTTACTTCTTAGGCAGAATGCTTTCACATAGGGAGCTTGTACTGAAACTTGCAATCAGACTCTATAGAAGCAAGTAAGTTATAAGAGATAAATTTAATGATAAGCATGTAAAAAAAAAAAAAAAAAAAAAAAAAAAAAAAAAAAAAGATCTATGGGAAATGTATCTGTGCACTCACATGAATTACGAGAGTTTGCCAAGAAAGGTGTAATGGATTATGGTGAAAGATGAAGGGGAGCCCACACCATATCCAATCAGCCTTTTACTTAAAGGTCAGGACATTCTGTCTGGGTCCACTTGAGTTTTTGATTCTGCCGTTTCACTATTCAGGGGCACAATGTAACTGTCAGTCTCAACAACGGTTCCTCGAGCCACTGGCTCCACTGCTCGCAGGGCACCACACAATATTTCACAGCCACAAAACAATTCACTGTCTGCATAGGCAAACCATATGATTTCCATGGGGAGCAATATTGACACACCCTACTGAGCGCTCTTAAGGGGACTCTTAAAAGAGTTACATCTTAAAAAAGGGAGGGAAAAAAAAAAAGAAAAAGTCCTATGGCTTTACTATTCTTCTCTATGACCAAGTTACCAAATAGCATTTTAATGCTCTGTCTCCATGAGATGAAGTTAAATGCAAATATTCTCCGTGCCTCCTATCCCCTTTCTCATATCACCAAAGGGAGACAGCTTTACTGCTATGCAAAGGCTTTTTGGTCAGTAAGCAGTAGCATGATAGATAATAGGAAAAATTTAGCACGCAAATGATGGTCTGTTTGAATTTTCCGCAGTGAGTATTTACTGTGTTATATTACTCATTTTCAGCCCAGAGATAAATCCAGAGGCTAGTACACATTTATCAGTGCGAAGGGCCTTGCTGATGGATCGTGCTGCTGTGGCTGCTCCCTTCAAAGTGCCTTACCTGCAGAAACACGTGAGCACTGGAGGTTTGCTGTCAGCAGAACTGCTGCTCTGGGGTCGGGGGAGAGGAACCACAGCTGGGAGCAAAGGGATGGAAAGGAACCTGGGGGCAGCTTCCCTTCAGATCCCTTCAGCTAGGCTTCTATTTCATTTTTTGAAGTCACGTACCTTGGTTAGAACAGGTTCCAGAGCACATAACCTGATGTGCTGAGTGACGAGCACTTCCAGTGCCTGGGCTCAGCCTGCAGGCTGTCACCTGGACTCATTTTTGCCCTTGTGGTCCTAATGCTGCAGTAACTCCTTAGAAATGAATTTTATCTCATTGTTCCCGCAGTGCTCTTCAGTCTATTCAGATGATGCAGCCAACTGCAAAATGGCATCACTGCTGCCTTGCTCCGGCCCCTGGTTGCATGGGAGGCAGTGCTCTGACCCCCATGGGGAAAAGAGGAATGCTGGCTTGGCTTGATGCCAAGCTTGCTGTCCCATGGGCTAGGCTGGCAGTGTCCCTGCACCAAATTGCAGTGCTTGTGAGTGCCACAGAGACATTTATTCCAAGAGTTCCACCTGGGTGCTAGCTGCAGTGTATCAGGCACCTCTCTCCAGGTCCCAGAGCTGGGTCAGAACAGCATGGGCTGAGCCTTCAGCAAAGTCCCAACCCACTGCGATACCCCTCTGTCAGTGCCATGTTTGCCCATGGCTGAAAAGCTTCCCCTGCTAAATGCAGAGGATGAAACTCTCTGGCAGCTGGTCAGGACCCAAGGGATCTTGGTTTGTTTTAAAAACACTGTGTTCTGATGATTCCAGAACAAATTAACATGGGGTTGGCTTTCCCTTTTCCCCTCTTGTTAAAGTTCTATGTGAGCTCTCAGGATTTCCTGCTTTAGGGTTGTTTTTCTTGGTGGAAAATTATTGTAAAGCAGAAATTCTTCCTCCTGATGAGCTTCGCTTACATTTCAGCCATCTGTTGCCTGGGCAGCTCCATCCAGACTGTTGACGGCATGATATAATGGTCCCTTCTGGCTCCCAAATATCTGAGCAGGCAGGACCCTGCTCAGCAGCAAGAGCAGGACACACATATAGACCAAGTGCCACTGCTGCTCCCCTGGTTGTGCTGGCCTGCTGCTGGCTGGCACACACACTGACCCACTTTATCACCTTGCTTTGAAATGAGTTTAGTGATGTTTTTGCTTTTCACAAACTACTTGTCATGGAGCAACTGGATCCCGAACACTTGCATCAAGAACGGGACTGCAGACACAAATCTGTGCTAATCACCCGCAGATTCTTTCTTCCAGTGTCCACCATCTGCTGTGGATTCTACAGTGAAACCCTTCACTCCCATTGGAAAGGGTTTGGCATGAAGGGAGCTTTGCACTTACTTTGCATTCATTTCCAGGTGAGGAGTGCTCAGTTTTTAATAGACAGGCTCATTTTCCTCTGCAAGGTATGAAGGAATGCCAAAGTTAGCCTGATTTTGCAGCTGCCAGCAGGTTTTCACCAGTGTGACAAAAAAGTCCCTGAGAGCCCCCGGGGCTGGCAGCTCTGCTGGACGCACAGATCCAAACCTAAACCCACTTCTCGCCTTGGCCTGTGCAAGTTCTGCACTGTGAATGGGAATAAAGCATCACAAAATCTTTCTGCTCAATTCAATCAAGTCTATCAGCCATCCAGAAGGGGAACTTAAGGCACATGTGCTGCTGCCAGGTGGAGAGTGCACAGCCCATGGCTAGATAGAGCCCTAGATTTGATTGCATTCAGCCCACTATTAGCTGTCAGGAACCCCTCCAGTGACCACTGCCAGAACCATGCAAGCTAGGTTGGTCCACAGGCTGCTCTAAATTTCCCCTGGAGTTGAAAGTCAACAGGTCTCGGACATGAGTAGAAACTGAGGTCTGCCATAACTTTCCATCACCCGCTTTTTCCCGTTGTGTGCAACTTGGCAAGAGCAGAAAATCTTGCCTTATCACACAGTCATCCTGGATTATATTTTTTCTTCTCAAGCAATGAAATACTTCTCTGCTATTGGCAGAGAAGGTCTTCTTCTGAAGCACTGCTGATTACAGAATAGAGTGGTATCCCATTGGAACAGTAAGAACCAGTTAGGAGTCCTGCTTTACCTGCAGAGCATGGGAAGAATGAAATCCAACAGGGACCTGGAGGTCCCAGCACTTGGGAAACTCCTTACGGCAATTACAACAAACTTTGAGCTCCTTAGGCTGCAGTTTCAATGGAGAAAAAGAAAGAAAAAAAAAAAAAAAAAAGAAAGAAAGAAAGAAAAAAAAAAAGAAAGAAAAAAAAAAGGATAATAAATTACACTAGAAGCCAAATACATGTGGTGTGCAGTGTAGTGAGGGGCTGGGTTATTTATGAAAAGAAGCCAGCCATAAATAGACTTGTTTCTTGTCAGGAAGGATATGCTCAAAATCTCTCCTACAAGATGGGAAAACTTGCCTGTGCAGCCGTCCATGACAGGCACATGTTGTGCCAGACAGCTCTGCTCTGGAACAGTGCTTGCCTGATGGACATCCAGCTTCCAGTGATTTGTGATGGGAACGGCCGCTCCAGCATGACTGCTCCAATGCAGCCAGGGGTGGCTGGTGGCTCTGAGCACCAGCATTTTTCTCTTGCTGGCTGTAAGCACTTCACAGCTCCCATGCAATGGGGCAGGACTTCTTTCTGTTTGAAACAGGGAAAGTGGGCTGCGGGTTGCAGGCTGAGTCTCTGCTCAGCACGTGGCTCCCCTGATATCCTCCACACAGTACTTGTGGAGGAACGACTGCTCAGATTCTAACCCCTGGGTTAGCACCATTCCCTGCTTCTGAGACAGGTACTGTCTCAGAAGTCATCTGGGTTGTGCTTCTTCCCCTACAAGAAGCAGCAGCTTCAAATAAAGCCAGATCATATTCACATCTGCTACAAACAATGGATGCTGCAACTGCCAGAACTGAGGCTGTCCCGAGGCTGTGCGCGCTCTCATCATGTGCAATGTGCTGTGCCCTGTGTGGTGCTGGCGTGCCCTGGCTGTGGGGTTTCAGCTGTACTCTGCATTATTAATGGTGGAACAAAGAATGGCTCCAAGCTGCAGCCCTTGGCAGCTCTGCCATTAACTTGTGCAAGAGCAGAATTGGGCCCAAAGTGCATATATCTGTTTTCAGCAGCATTTAAAATATGCATTGATGCTCCACACTATGGAGCCTTTACAGTGCATGCATCAGTTATAAGTTTCCTCAGCATATTTGGGCTTTGCAGTGTCACAGGCTCCCAGGAACGATGAAAAAGGATAGGGCAGATAGACGGCGATGCTCTTGTTTGAACCCCATTCGTGTTAGTTCTTGTCATGCCTTCCTCCAGTGAGATGACAGAAGCAATCATAAATTGGGCGGTTTATTTCCCCCTTTGTGTGCCTATTCAATAAAACCAGCCAACCCTTTAAAAATGCTCTAAAAACATGTGAATGGCAGGGGCGAGAGAGTGGGGGGCAGGAGGGGAGGGGAGGGGAGGGCTAGGAAACTCCTCCCTAGTCCAGCACCAATTCTTCTAGGTAGCTCTGAGTTTTCAGCCTTGGGGATGCATGAAACTCCCCCATCTACACCTCTTCATCTGAGAGCCAAAGGTAGTTACTGGGGGCTGCTGTGCTGCAGGTTGGTAACTGGGAAGCACTGTGCCTCACTGGGCGCTCTGTCATCCAGATGAGCTCTGGGAAGGCTGCAAGGCCACAGACATTCTGGTTTCAAAAAATGGCTTGTCCCTCACACCTGCATTCTTCCCCCCATATACTTTGCACTTCCACGATAGTAAGATAAAGTGAATAAATATCTTGATCTGGAAAAATCTGAATTGCAGGATCAGATCTATTGGTTTGGTTTTGATTACTTTCACGCTGAACCAAGAATATGTGTTCTCTCTGTCCTTTTGATTTAAAGGTATGATTTTTATTTACACTGAGGACACATTAGACCACTCTGAAGGCACAGAGGGGCCTTAATAAGTAAGTAAATTACATTTTATACCCACTTTAAGGTCTATTTATTCTAATTGAGCAAAACCCTAACTGTACTGGAAATCGGTGGGAATTCTGCCATTGACTCCAGAGGCTCTGGGATTTTGCCCAAGTGCAGTGTAAAATGATTTATACAGAAGTAGCTGCTGGCCCTTTTTTTCTAGAAGGTGTGATCTAAAGGTTCCTTGAGCCCCTTCTGCTGCAGGAATGAAGCAGGTGTGCGCTTCATTCTTTCTATTCAGTGCTGGAGCATTCGCTGCTTTTTGCTTACAAAAATACTTGGTTCAGGTCCCCAGTATAAGCAGAAATAAACACAGAGGCGTGGGGAGGGATGGGGGAGAAGGAAGCATGTTTGCTTCTTGCACTGGAAGGCGCTGAGTGATAACGTTGTACAGGAGAGAATTACACTAAAAGAGCCGAATTCAGCCCATAACACGGCACCAACATGAATGCCTCCCCGGGGTGCCCTCCGGCAGGTTGCAGAGTGCCATCCCCAGGCTCCAACAGATGCCCAGCAGAGCAGCTCCAGGCCCGAACCCTCGCTGCAGTCTCTTGTGTTAATGAGGACTCTTGATGCAGTTTAAGGGACACTGGTGAGCAGTCCTAAATCAGCGTGCGCCCTGCTCGGGAAACTTTACAGTGGCTGCGGAGGCCGGGCTGTTTGCATTCCAGATGTGGTGCCTCTACCCTGCCTATGACCAGCATTCATTTCTGCACTCCACAGCTGGTCCATGTAAATGTGCCATATTGCAGCCCATCTGCTCAGAGAGCGCACAGTGGCACATCTCTCTCTGACAGTGGACCATTTTATTGAATGCTATAAATATTGAAATTCATAGGCATGAAGCAGCAGATTTTTAATGTTACTTAGAGAGACATTTGAGCCACAACCTTTGGCAGCAGCACACGCTACTAGTATCTCAGTACACTGTGCACCATTTGGTTCAGACTCATGAACAACTTTTCCAGAGATTTCATGGCTCTCCAATCCCAGGTAAAATGGAGTACAGACCCTGTGGGATGATATTTAGTGTGAATGTCACCCTGCATACAATGTGCATTTGGGATATGGACTTTCCAGCCCTGTGCTGTGTTAAACCATATGTTAATGTTTTCATACTCAGAAAAGATTAGATTGGGGACCAATAAAGTTTCAAAACTACAAATAATAGGCTAACCGTAATGAAATGTGAGGTATTCCTAAGCCTGAGTGTTATTTTTTTCCTCCCAAAGTCTCTGCAGTTTTCTTTTTTTTTTTTTTTTAATGGTAAAGCTGTATTTAGCTATAGAAAACTGGCATATTCATATTTTATAAGCTAACACACATTCTGTATTAGAGAGTAAACATATCTATTAATTTGAAATCCATGGCATCTGGTCAGGTAAAAAAGCAAAACACTGCTTTGTGATTTTCTATTTGTTGGGCACTCCCCAGCGGGCATTTGGTGAGCTGGAAGGACCCTCACCCCAAGAAAAGAGAAATGCACAGATGATATCTGAAATATTTTTTTCCTTTTGCCAAGGCAGTAGCTGCTGCAGAGCATAAGAAACCAGCATTCCCCTTTTGGAACCAAAAGGAAATTTTCCATCTGCATTAATTAGGGGAGAATCAGGACCTCCATGAGGGGAGCTGTGGTATAAAGGGAGCAACACATTCAAAACTCTCTAACACCCTTCTGAGAAGCATCCCTCTCATTTCCATGTGGGACGTGGGGTCTGCCCTCCCTTCAGTGCGCTTTCCCTTCCTGGCACCAGGCACGGGGTAGCAAAAAAATAAAAAGAGAAAAGAACTGCAGAGGCTATTGTCTTGGCACGTTCATTTCTCAAAACTGAGCTGGTTTTTAAGTTCGCTTCATTATCCCTCTTGCAGTCACTCTGTTGTCTTCATTACAATTTAAAAAGAGAGAGAAAAGAAGGCAACCTTAATAGCAGAGTGGTAACACTCTGACAATAAGGTGTGCCATTGCTCCAGCCATCCCACGCTCCCGATCGCGGTGTTATGTAAGGTGGCAGGTTAATAAATGCGACACACTGAAATCATTTGTACCAGATTATCTCTCCTTCCAAACTCTGACAGATGCTAAGTCCAGCTGGTAAAAAAAGTTTATAGGCGAGTTGGATCTGGGGCCTTCGCGCACTCCACAATGTTGGCTACCAATGCTTGTTTTAATGAGTCACGAATTGCCTGTTTATCTTCTGCTCCCTGCTGTTTCTGCATTTTCTCTTCCAGAACAATCCTAGAAACACATGCTGCTACAGACGCTGGAGCAATGTGTGTAGACATTTGAGCCAAATTATTATAAAGAACTCTTTCTTCTCTGATATTAAAAAAAAAAAAGGCGAGAATTGCACATTGCCTAGCAAATCGTTATCTCAGATGTTCGCTGTGACATGCTCAATATGGCCTACCAGAGAAAGTTGGAGACATTTGAAACCTTAACAACTACACAAAATGATACTGTAATTGGCGGGTTTTGTTGTTCATGTTCTGGCTCTGCTAAAACTGCTCTAAACACTTTGTTTAACGATGTTACATTATGATAACACATGGCTTCTGCAGAGCAAGCCGTCACGCCGAACTTGCAACTACACAGGAGAAGGAGGAGGAGTGTGACTCATGGTGCCCAGCAGCTTCATAGAATCACAGAATCACCAAGGTTGGAAAAGACCTTCAAGCCCATCCAGTCCAACCATCCACCTATCACCAATAGCTCTCACTAAACCATGTCCCTCAACACAAAATCCAACCATTCCTTGAACACCTCCAGGGTCGGTGACTCCACCACCTCCCTGGGCAGCCCATTCCAGTGCCTGACTACCCTTTCAGAAAAGCAGTATTTCCTAACATCCAGCCTGAATCTCCCCTGGTGCAGCTTGAAGCCATTCCCTCTAGTTGTATTACTAGTTACATGAGAGAAGAGGCCAACCCCCAGTTCACTACAACCACCCTTCAGATAGTTACAGAGAGCAGTGAGGTCTTCCCTGCGCCTCCTCTTCTCCAGACTGAACAATCCCAGCTCCCTCAGCCGCTCCTCATAAGACCTGTGCTCCAGACCCCTCACCAGCTTTGTTGCCCTTTGAACCCACTCCAGGGACTCAATGTCTTTCTTGCAGTGAGGGGCCCAAAACTGGACACAGTACTCCAGGTGCAGCCCCACCAGAGCTGAGTACAGAGGGACTGACTTCCCTGTTCCTGCTGGTCACACCATTCCTGATGCAAGCCAGAATGCTATTGGCCTTCTTGACCACCTGGGCACACTGCTGGCTCATGTTCAGCCAAGCATCAATCAATGCCCCCAGGTCCATTTCCTCTACACAGTCTTCCAGCCACTCCACCTCAAGCCTGTAGCGTTGCCTGGGGTTGTTGTGGCCAAAGTGCAGGACCTGGCTCTTGGCCTTGTTGAAACTCATCCCATTGGCTTCAGCCCAGCCATCCAGCCTGTCCAGATCCCTCTGTAAGGCCTTGCTACCCCCAGGTTGACACTTCCAGCCAACTTGATGTCATCCGCAAACTCACTGAGGGTGTACTCAGTGCCCTCATCCAGGCCATCAATATTCCAATTCCATCACCCTCCTCTCCTTCCCCTGCACCCATACCCCTGTTCCTTGCAGGATCTGCAGGGCAGGGGAGTGCAAGGCCTGCTGCCATGTGTGGCACCACTTGGGAAGCCAAGGGGCTGCCTATGGGATGTGAGCCAGGGTGGCATGGCCTTTCTCATCTGTGGCTGAAATGAGAGGGCTAGTAAAGCAAGAGCCAGGTGAAGACAATCACTCTTATTCTAAATTCTTTGACCTCTTGGAAGAAATGACCTTCCAAATGCCACTCTGGACCAGAAATCTCCCACTAGTGCACAACTACATGTCTGTGAGGTCTTTGCAGATCCCAGCATGACCCCAGGAGCGCCCCATGCAGCAGGGCAGCATAGCCCTCTGTGGCATGGGAAGTGTCCCCCGGCTGTGCCCACTGCCTGCGGCAGGGCTCTGACAGGGCGGCAGCGGCGGCTCTCACGTTTGCAGGTTTCCCAAGGTCTCTTTGTGCGGCAGCTGACAGGCTGAATACTTTCCCTGGTGTCCTCAGAAAGAAAGCAATGAGGAACCTATTTTTGCTGGCGCGCCTGGTTATTAATAGAATGTTTCGAATTTGTCTATTCTTTGCACATGGGAAACTGTACGGTCATTTGGCAGATGTTGAAACTCACTGATTTTATATCCAGCAGCTTGGAAAAACAATGGATGTCATACTCTCTTTAACAAAATATATGCTATGCAGAGTCCATCTTCTGTGCTAGCAGAGTGAATCTTACTCCTACCAATCACTCACTGTCACAGCGCTGAAGGAACCACCGTAACTCCTTAAGATTATTTGTTTTCACTTCTAGCTCTCCTTTTACACGGTGCAGCTCTTTCATCCTCAAGATGCAGTTATTTCCAGTGCTGCCTCATGTCTGCATCCTGTTTTCATTTAGCAGGTTTAACAGTATGCTAATGACAGGAAGAAAGCACACATATAAAATATTGTAAGCATCAAGACTTGGAAGGAGAAGGTAAATTTGGCTCCCAACCATGAAATCTTATTCTGCAGTTGCCTCCTTAATGGCATCTCTTGAGGTCAGTGGCTTTGAATTCTCCCGATTGTATAGGGTCACTCTGGCAGCATTGACCAAGTAGAAAAGATTCAGCCAGGGGAAACAATGGCAGAAGTCACCCTTTAAATGTCCTGCCTTCTACATCAGGCAATTGATTCCAAGGCTCCCCACTACGATGTCACTGTTTGACCAGTTTGCTTTAAAACAGCTTAATTAGCTGAAAGGAAAGCTATGTCTGAGCATGTTTGCGAGAAAAAAACAAAAAGCGCGCTCCTTTCAGAAAGCTCATGCTCTGTCTTGTCGGAAATCTCTGGTTCTGAAACGAAACAACATTCCTTTCATACGGAATTAAGTCCCTGACAACAAATTTTCCTGGATTGGGGCAACAAGGGCTTGTGCAGCGCGGAGGTGCGGTAGCGCTGGCTGGGCTCAGCCTGGGGCCGCGGCCCCGCACCCTGCACAGCACCTTGGGAGCAGCTCATGGGAGTGGTATGTGGCTCTGCTTATCCCTGTCCGAACGGCTGCCAGCACCAACCCGCCCACCACTGTGGTGTCACTGGGGTATCGATGGCCGGGCCTCCAGCCAGGCAGTGCTCTGGTTCTCAGTACACAGAAAGTAGAAGCAGAAGCTCTCAAGTGCTGAAGCTCATTTTCCTACAGGTTTCTTAGTTTTTCTAAACCCCATGAGCAAGGCAAACCTTGAAACTAGTGGGGAGAGAGCTAGCAGAAACTGCAGGAGATACACCCGATGTCAGCTGGGAGGAAGCGGAAACTGGAGCTCCGGGTCCCGCCTGCCTTAGGCTGAGCCACAGAGAGCAGTGCCCGGAGCTGTGACCCGCCTCTCTTTCTTCACTTTGTAGGTTAAAAAACACTGAACACACCAACTGATGCAGCTGCTGAAGCAAAACACACAGAGGGACACGTGCCACTAACTGTTCTCTTCATCTGCTCTCTAAACTTCAGGTTGCATGTCTGAAGTGAGAAGATCAACGTACGCCATTTGGTTCACTACATATTCTTCCCAAATATCTCCCAAAGGAAAAAACAATAAAGATTTAGGATCTCTGCTCTGTGACGGTCACTGCATCTTGTCAGCACTACCAAGAGGCTCAGTGGCTCTGCAGGAGCTACCAGCCCTCCTTAGAGGGCTTGAATAGTTTGCCCAGCACCTTAGGAGGAATCTGTTTTGAAGTAAGATTTGCTATGCAGATTTGCTATGCAAACAACAAAGATAAGGGTATTCTGTTCAGCCTAGGAAACTCTGGTTCTTTCTTCGGCCTTTTTGTGTGCATGCTTGCATGGTCTGTACAGGGCTGGTATGGATGTAAAATACATGAATGCAGCATCCAAGGTGCATCCAAGGGTGAGAAATGTATGAAGCCAGAAAATAAACACAGGAAAAAAAATTAAACAGAAGACACATTTGCATTAACATGTTTTCTGAGACTACCTCTATGTAGCAATTTTATGCACATACGTAGCCATACCACCCTCTGTGAAATTACATGCTAAAGGTATTTGCAGGAGAAAGTAAAACTTCACAGAATCAAGGTCTCTGTATATTTTGTAGCATCTCTATAGCTTCTCATCCCCATCATCCATTTTTCTGAGCACTGATGAGAAATTTCAGCTGCCCGCAGTTCGCTCGTTCATGTCCAGAACAGAGGAAATGTTTTTAAATCATTTTGCTTTCACTGCATGAAGGATTCTGGCTCACAAATGAAAGTAAGGATATGTCGCACTGCTAAATTAAAAGCTTTAGTTAAAATGTTTTCTTTGTAAATGTTTTTCTCCAAAAACCCCCAAAATGTGCCACTCATATGATTGTTTAAATCACCATCCTGCTTCAGACATGCTGTTTACCAGCATTTTTTCCTTTCTCACCTTTACAGAAAGGTGAAGGGAAGGATGATTAAACCAGAAACAAAGTCAGTAATTAGCAGTATAAATCTCTCCGTGATTTCAGTAGGTCACGAAATTAACTGGTACAGACTTCGGACACATCTGCTCTTTTGGCAACTCGTGCCCTCTCCACGGCTGCTCATTGGCTCGCCCTAACCGTGTGATGGGTCTCCAGGAGCTGATTTGCGCTCCCAGGGCTGAGCACGGCGCAGCCACTGAGCCCAACTGCTTCAATAGTGCTGAAGCACGTAGCGGGCACCGAGCCTTCCCAGCAGCCTGGCACGTTTTGAAACGTGGTGCAGATAGATCCCTGCTGGGAGGGGGATGCGTGGGGCTGCTGTCTGCGGGCTGGGACTCTAGGAAGTGTCGGAGGGTCAGGTATGAGGTATCTGTTATAGCACAGAGGAGGCTGTGCCCACCAGCATCAGAGTCAGTGCTTAATTTTTGTCTTGGCTGGAGCTCCACTCTCCTGGCAGCAGAGCAGCAGAGTAGCAAGCAACTTAATGTGCCAGGAACAGGGAAGGAGAATGGAAGGGAGGAAACCGACAGCGCTGCTTCCTTTTAGGCTTAACATGCTATTTTTTGTGTTTGTTTGTTTGTTTTGTTTTGTTTTCAAAGGAAAATGGAGAGGAGTGATGAAAGGTTGCACTGCAGCAATTCTTGTCAGGTGCCATGGCAGGCCAGAGACCAGAGGTTGAGTACCTGCTGCAGACTCACCTCTGCTTTGCTGATCTCACATACAGTGCCACATCAGTCACACAGAAGTATCGATCAAAATTGCTGATCTGGCATGGACAAGCTTTTCTCTGCACATTGTTTCAGACTTAACTAATAGGTTATAATTTGAGAAATCAGCTCACTTCGGAGAATTAAATCTCTAAGCAGCCAAGGGTTTGCACTTGGGACCCTGTTTCCTTGTTGACCACTTCATCATAATTTAGCAGCTCAACTCAGCTGTGTGGTGCTGTTCCAAAGCAGTAGTGCTATCTGAAATCACGAGGCCAGCTAGGGCTGGCATGGTGCACTCTGCCTGGGCTGGCTCCTAACTCATTCAGCAAACTGAGCTGGAAACTTTAACAGCCTCAGTTTTGTGTAGAAATCACAGAGCCTTCCCAGTTACACAGTTCAGAAATGCAATTCCATATGCATGCAGTGTGTATGCCAAAACCCTAGGCCTGGTCTGCTGTAGCAGCAAAGAAGCACACGAGGCTCTTTGAAACCCAGAATGTTTGTTGCCTTTCCAGTTTTACTGCAAGTCTCTTCTGCAAGTCTCTTATAACTGGCAGCCATTGGTGCAAAGGCAGTCTTGGTGACCAGCACAGGGCCATCTGCTTTGGTGAAAGTAAAGCATGTGAGTGCTGGGTGTGAACAGGCAGCAACCTTGTTTTTCCTACCTATTATGCATGGGGAATTTATTATCCTGAGCTGAATTTACTCTATAGTGGGCAAACTGAGCTTACAAACCTGCTTCCTACATTTTCAAATTTATCTTTTTCCTGTTATTCAGATCGCTCTCTGAACTGCATCAACACGAAGTAGCTGGTGATAGCCTTTAGGTTCCTGGTGAGCATTTTACTTCACAGTCGCATACTGACTACACTGGGATGAGCCACCAGGCAGTATACCATACATCATGAGAAGGACAGCAAAGTATGACTGTGGCCACCAGACTCCTCAGTTTTGCAACTATTCATGTTGCTACTGCAATAGTGAAAGCTGGCTGATCTGAAAGGAGCTCATCGAATTTCAGCTCCCTAGGGCACAGGAAAGCCAAGCCTGGTGAACTGTGGGGTTTGGTGAGTCAAACGCAGGAGAGATTTCACCAGGCCAGTGTTAAGAAAGCACAAAAATCATACCTTAGTGGGAGTTGCACTGAAAAGCAATGGCTCAGATGCATGTTGGTGGTTTGTTACACCACACTGCATCTTTGACTTACCCACACCACCTTGCTAGCTGGAAAATCATCCAGTTCCCTTTTATGGCCCTATGGTATTGTAAGAGCTACTCTAAGGGCCTTAAAACATTAAGGAAGTCTCAGAAATTCATGTTTTTGCTGTCGTGCTATATTGCGGTACTCTGTTGGTCTTGCTAGCAGGCCTCAAAAATTGTTCACCTAGCTGAAGACAGCCCCTGAAAACACACAGTTTGCAAGAACGGACTTTAAGCTCCATCTTACTGTGCCCACTAGCCCTGCTGCATCTCATATTACTGAGCAGTGGTACCTAGTTTATAACCTCAGGGCATCTTGCAGCCTCCAGGCCCTATGATTGCTCGAGGTGCCCTGTGCCATTTGCCACTTTGGCTGACAGGACCTGGGCGTGAAGATGGTGGTGGCCCCGTGCTCCAAAGAGTAGGCTTGCAGGGAGCTGTCTCTTTCTCTTGCACTGCAGCCATTGTGCGAGTGTCAGCAGAGCATCCCTCTCATCTCCCAGATTGATGGCACCGTCAGGACTTCCAACACAGACAAGATAAACTGAAGGCTTCTGCAGACAGGTATGTAACTGTGGAGACAGCAACGCTGCAGAAGAGGCTGCCGATCAGGGAGCGTTTGTCCCACAGCCGACTCTCCAGCACAGCGGTCACCTTTGACATGACTGGCTGAATAAGAGTTTGTTTTCTAATTTCCATGGTTCAGCCATAGGCCATCCAAAGTAAATACAAGTAAATGGGCAACAGTGGGTTCAAAGGAACATAAGACAAGCATTTGCCCCCTCAGAAGACATTTTGGATAGTGTTCACATGTGAATCAATCTGTTTTGAGTCTTTGAAGTGATTTCGATTCAGAAGAGTGAGGCAGAGCACTGGAAATCAATGGAGACAGCAAAGAACTGCCCATCTTTCAGGGCACGCTCCAAAAGCAAGCTGCCAGTGTGGCAGTGCCAAGCTGCCAGCAGCACTGTGGTGTGGATGTGAACTCTTGAGAGATTCTATCAGGGAGGGATATTTTCTCAGAAGCGACAACCCTTGCTGGGCTGCAGTGTTTCAAAAGGGCCTTAGGAAAGTGAGCGCAGACTAAGGGCTTTGGTGAGCCAACTGATACGTGCTCCTTTTTTTGAGGGAAAGGGACACAGCCCAATCTTCCAGAGTGTGAGGTGGTGTGCAGGAAGGGGATACCATCTACCAAGGTACTGGAGAGCCCACGCACCAGGTCTCTTTTTCTCAATTTGTTTGCTGTTGTTTTGGTTTTATGTGCCTTATTTCACTGCCAAGTACTATAATTAATATTCCTTTAAGCACCATGGAAATAACACCCTCCACATCTTATCAAAACATAGTCTGACTAGGAAGGCTATCTTGTAGAGGCTCTACCTTTCCATAACACCTTAATTCTTTTACCATTACACATAACTTTCCTCCTGCTAATGCACAGAACATACTCACCAGGGAGAAAATATGCTATTTTTGGTTATTTGTGATCTGATTGATTTGGTGACTGTGTTCTCCTGAAATTAGGTGTATGCTGACCCTTTGCACAAGAAAATATTCTGTCAATGTCTGACACTCTGGGGACAAGACAGAAAGTTGCATCCTGAGTATGGTTGATTAGTGGACATTCCATAAAGGATTTAAAATGCAGCGAATAAAATGAATTGAACAGAGACAACTAAACTGATTTCTAACTTGTTTATCTACATTAATGCTTTATCTCCTTTATCTCTAATAATAATAGCTAAATAGATACTGTGTATGTCACTACAAGAAAGAGGGGATGGGAGTACATGCAGTTCTTCAGGGCCCCTATTCCTTTTCTCTTGCTGCAAGTTAAGAAGGGCCATGAGCTAATTTATGGATAAAGCAGCAGCAACCAGAGGAAAAAAAGACATGCAGTTATAAACCTAGCTTCCTTGTGTTACCTCCTTGGTAGCCAGGGCACAGATGTGCTCCGTCTGCGGTCTTGTCCTTTGTTAACTTCGTTTCCCATCCCTTTGAACCTCATTAACTGGTTGCAGAAAAGAGGGCACTGGTTATTACCCCAAATGATAATACAATTACTTGGGATAATAAAGTGCCTCTGTCTTCACATAACAGAGCTCAAAACACCTACAGTTGGTAGCAGAAGTATTGAAAACCTTGTAAAGCCATTCACAAAACCTTTTTTCATCTCCCTCTACCCAGGGGTTCAATTGCCAGCCAGCCCTAACTGCTGCTCACAGCACCCTGCCCAGATGTTATTGGTTCAGATGCTAAAAGCCCTTGTCCTCCTTCTTCTTTGCTGGTTATTTGAGAGATTTGATTCTGTAGTTCCCTGAAGAAAATGCTCAAGGATTTCAGACATTGCAATTGATCAGTACCAACAAAATAACCCTAGGTCAATAAATATATTTAGTAATTTTAAGAAACATTCTTGAGCAGGTCATGATTTATGTGAATGTGTCAAAATTCTTTTTCAACTTTCTTTTTCCTCCTCTGCAGATCTATCACAAACCATTGGCTATCACTGTTGCAAGCTGTGGGTAGTGATGACACTTTGAGTGCCAAAAAAAAGCTGGACTACAGGCTGTGAGTTTGAATCTCATATGGAAAACAGAATTCGGAGGGAAATTACAAGATGTCTGAGGCCACTGATCAACCTGCTGTTATTACTGAGTGTGGAGGTTAAATTGATATGATTCCTTCCTCTACATGTACAAAGAAAAATTATTCTGAAAAATGAGGAAACTTCTTACTCACTGCATCTATACAGACTGTGACATTCCCATTGCCAGATGCTCCTTGGAAAACCATTATCTCTTTTGGTAAATTAGAGCAGTGATCTGCTGCTGAATAAAACAGTATTTCATCTGCTGATATTCTAGAATCAAACCAAGCTTTGTATTCTGAAATATACCACTATTCTCCGTATCTCTAAAAGGGAAGTCAAACAATATTGAGAAAAAAAAAGGCAAAGCAAGATGATTTCTGCATTCCAAAACATCTTCTCAGGCATGTACTGTACTCACCTGTTAGAAGATGAGCATGCTTGCTCATTTTGCTTTTTCTTCCTCATGATGAAGGAAAATTCTATTGAGGCTACAATTTTGGAAGAATTTGAGCTTTAAGAAGAAATGGGAGGGCCCAGAGGGTTCACTGTTGGGCCAGCAATTCGTCATGCAGAGGGCTGTCATAGGAGCCCCTGAGGGGCCAACAATGCAAAGCCAGAGCTTTGTGATGGAGGGGAACGTTGGCTCACCTTGAGCTGCCTATCTTGGCTCCCAGTGCCAGACCTTCTGCTGGGGGCAGTGGAGAGGGCTGAACCTCCTGGCCTAAATGCTGGCAGAGGGAAAGCCACATGAAGGGTGATAAGGCCAGTGGGTCAGGTGAGAAAGGCCGGAGATTTATAACTGCACAATACTCTCTTTTGAAAATGATGCAAATTTGATGAAAGCTTGAGATTTTCATCAGTACTTCCGCAACTTGAATGTGGCATCCTGTGAGAAAGCAGTTGTTGGTGACATCCTCCTCCACGTTGTGAAATGAAGGAGGCCAGCGGGGCCAGCAGAGCAAGGCAAGAAGACTGCACTGCACCTCCCAGCACTGCCAAAGTTTGCAGGAAACCAACAACTTGTGTAAGGCATCACAGCTTCACCGAGGGCAACTCCGTAATGACCAGTTTACATCAGCTAAGGATCCAAGCTTTTGTGCCATTAAAGACATAGCAGAAAAAAAAAATCTGTTGTGAAGGAAGGAAGCTCTGACTAAAAAGTCCAACAAGTTAGCTCTTTATTCTTTATCTGTGAAGTCTGCACACAATGAAAACACAGACAAGGGAAATTTGCACAGCATTTAACTTAGGTCAAAAAAACAAGTAATTTGTTAAGTGGCAAGGGCACCAACGCGTGCCATGTCACGCTGGATTTTCTTTAAAAATAAAAAAAATAACAAAGTTAAACTTTCAGTCAACCTGAAAATATTTGCTTTTTATGGGGGCAATGCGGAACGAATGGGACAGCAAATCTTTCTTCAGTTGCTCGTTTACAGAGACTGAGAAGTTCTATAGAGACAGTGGGAAAAGAAGCAAAAAGGAGGGGTTGGAAAGTGGGACAAAGAAAGGAAGAAAGGAAAAAAGGAGGAAAGGAAGAAAGGAAAATTGGAAGAAAGGAAGGAAGAAAGGGAAGGGCAAAAGGGAGAAATGAACAAAAAGGGAGAAATGAACAAAAAGGAAGGAAGGAAGGAAGGATATTATCAAAAATTATCAATATTGTCAAAGACAGTTTTTAAAAAATGTGTCATACAAGGCTGAAAAAACAAACTCCTTGGTCTACTTTATGATCTGAGAAGGAACTCTTTCAGGGGCAGAAACTGCAGGAAAAGGCCCTAGTCAGGGACACAGATGGAAGAGAAAATACAAAATGTGGGTCCTGTGAAGAATGAGGAGTTGTGCAGAATGAGGAGGGAAATCCTGGTACCCATGCAACAGTGTGAAAGCTGACAGTTATATAAATTCAAGCTGTGAAATGTCAGGCTGATTCTCTCTGATTGTTCTAGTTTAGCTGATTTGCTGACATTTGGAAAATATTGAGAGATTATTGGCCCAAAATGCAAATAAATGACTTGGGAATTCTCAGTGGAATTGATGACTCTGCACTGGAAACTTGTTTTACTGAACTAATCTAAACTCATGTAAAAGGAAAAACTGCCAAAATAGATATTTTCATACTTTGCTCTTAGTTTTTCCCATTTCCAGTGTTTTTCCACAGAACTGAATCTTTTCCCTTTCTGTTTCAAATGCACATTCCTTGATCCTTGTCATTAATAATCTTGTTTCTGTGCTCACTTTGGATTTCTCCTCCAGCTTCTCAAAGTCATTTCATCCCTTCCGCCTTCCTGACATTAGACCTATGTCTAACAGATATTTCAATTTATTTACATTTTTTTTTAAATTTAATTCTTTCCCTTCCCTTTCTGAATGCAAGTTCCAGAGAAATCCAGGCAGCTCTCAGATACCTGCCTACCTGAATATAAAGCCTTCTGCATTTGTTGTCCAGAATTGCTGTATTAAGCGAGTATATCTCTGTCTGTAGTGCATCTCTACCTCTATCACTGTCACTATCACTGTCACTATCTCTATCTCTGTCCCTATCATCTCTATCTATTTCTGTCCCCATGTCCTCTACATATGCATATTCTTTCAAAATGCCTTTCATCCTACTAATTGCTACTCAGAGTGATGCTGTGGAACAATGCTGCGGTATAACTTCGCAGTGCTCACACACTCACACACGCATACATGCAGAGACACAACCACATGGGGAAAGCAGGAATGCGGGTGAGTTTTGACCTCCGGTGTCTGCACAATGAGCTACGGACGATGCAGAAGGTTGGCTGTTTCTATACAGACCTGCTTTTGTGCTCTTGTCCAGGGCTTGATCCTCGGAGCCCTGTGAGCTCAGTAGACGCCAGAGAGATAGATGTGATCTGTTAGCCTCATCCAGCGCCGGCAGCTGAGCCGTTTTCACACAGGCAGGCAGGTATGGCAAAGCCTGGGTAACAGATGAGAACCCATGGGGAGCTCTTGACTATGGAGAATGAAAAATCAAAAGAAACCATATTGGACACAGATACAAAAGGAGTCCCCTGTTCCTTTTCTATTCCCTCTTGTTTCTTTTCTCCTCTTCCTTACCAGACTGTAATGAATGTGGAAAACTTCTTCCCCCACTCAAAGTATGCAAGGACATATAGATTCCAGATGCTATTCTATGCAAATCCTTCCACCCTTCCCCACCCAGCAGCACTGCCAGTTAACCCTTCTGCCTAGCTGCTTGCTGCCCTTAGCTTTTCACACTGCCGTAGGAAAGACAAAAATTTTTAAATACATTAACCTCAGAGAACAGCTTAATACTACATACTGAAATTTGGACTCAAGACAGCTGAAGGCACAAAGCAGTAGTTAACACATTTCTGGCACTGAGGTTAATTTGATGTTTCAAACACACTGCACCATAAAAAAATGAGAGAGATTAATTCCTAGCATTGCTAATGCTTTCAGCTCTCCCCTTTAGTCACTATTTGTAACATATCCAGAGGCAGAGATTTTTTTTCAGTGAAAACATTCTACAGAAGACATTTAGCATAGATGCATGCAAATAAAAAAGAATTAAGGAGAATACAGAAAGCACAGGAACCTTAAAGATCTGTTCCTTGGACAGCTGTGAGTCTTTTGTCTCCCACAAGCAGTTCTGTGAGCCTTGCTTCGCACAAATCATAATCCAAAAATGTTTTTGCTCAGTAGCTAATACAGAAATGACTGCCTCACTCCTAGTGAGTGACTGCCTTATGAAAACCATTTCCATGTCCAAGAAGAAAAGAGAGATGTTGAGGGCAACAGGAACAGATACTTCAACCAAAATAGCTTTTCTTTCACAAAGAAAAAGAAAAGCTTATCCTGAGATTTTACGGAAGACTTTTCTACCACCTAAAATTACTTTCACAGGCTTCCCATTTATAATTCCTTAGCTCACAAGTGTATGTAGCTGGATGTGCATACCCCAGGATCACCCTAACAACAGCAGCAGTGCAGCTCTAGGGTTTTGAGCAGTGTGAACTACAATTTGATTTAATCCCTCCCTGAACTCAGAAATGGATCACTTAGCTTTGTTGTGACAGATTGATGGTAGTATTTGAGAGAGTACCGTAAGAGAGAGAGGTCTCAGGCGTGAGCACAGAAGGCTCAAGCATTCAGACATTTATTGGTAGAGAGGCAGATACATTCTCCTGAACTAAATAAATATGCTTTTTGTATGGCACTCACACACCCTGTGATTCCCCACAGCAGCCCTCTCTGCATCTGGTCATGTGTGAGTGAGACACTTACAAAACAGTTTTGATGGTATTTCATTAAGCTTAACCAGAGTTTCCTTAAGTTCCAAGGGTATATTCTTCTCCATGTGATGTGTTTTATCTGATTTGCATTTGAGATCCTACATAGAGACAACATGGAGTCTCTGTATTGATTTGTAGTAGACATTGAGAATGCACAATGAGTCTCCATGAGCTGTACTTTGATTATCCAGTACAAAAATATGATAAAATTTGGGGGGGTTGGTAACCTCATTATAACATTTTTTTTACAGTCTTTCTAAATGGAACAATTGAATTGAGCAATTTGCTAGGCAATCAGATGAGTCTTGTGTTGAAATAACTGCACGTTTTCTAAGTAACAAGTAGAAGAGGAATAGGGATGTTCAACACAAACAAGTATGATCCATCCTGCTTTAAAAAAACAGCTGAATGACAGCAAAGGTTGTATTTTTATTCATTTCATTTTTGTTATTTTAGTTTTCATGGGCAAAAATGAGGTTTTAATCCATTGGACTTCTCAAGCTCCTTAAAGTGAAAGCTTTTTATTTATTTACCTCACGTAGACAATGTGAAACTAGATTAATAACTTCATATGACTCCAAGAGGCTGTAATCATGGTATTTGTTCTCAGTTGCGTTGTTTTCTTTCCTTAAGAAGCAACAGCTAGGAATTCTTTGTAAGACAGTTATCTTGATGTTGAATTTGAAGCACTGAAGGCTAACTTCAGGGGATTAAGAAATCATGATTTAGCTACATGTCTATATGTAGCACTGCTCAATCTGTACTGTAGAGCAAGGACTTACTCCAAACCCAGTGTCACTGATTATGGCCATTTATAGCTTCTGCAAACCTGATGCCTGCTCCAGAGCCCAGGGGAGTCTTGTTGATTGTTGATTCCAGCAAAAGGCACTGAGAAAATGTCATCTCCTTTCCCTGAGACACTCATCCTCTCTGGTCTTTATTTCTAGGATGACATACCAGTCTTAATGGTTTACTTGATATGAGAGACAAACAGAAGCAGCGAGAGGTCACAGTGTTACAATTATCATTGAAAAGAATGACAATCACCATACTCAGTTGATAAACAGAGGGATTCCCAATTTCTGTGGCACTTGGACATGGTACGTTAGATTTTGCTGCTTCTGCAATTCTTTCCAGAAGATGGGTCAGTGGGTATGATGTAAAGCAGAGAGCTCTGCACAGGAACATGAGCAAGATGTGTGAAAAACACTGCAGTCACTGATCCAAAAAAGAACAGAAAATTCTGGATCTAGGAAATAGATGAGTAAATCTGCCCTACATCTGTATTTAGTAAACTGGTAGAAACTGTATTTATAGAGAACATTTATAAAGGTGATTGTATGCTTATAATAACTGATCTATTGTCTTTGGAAAACTGTATGGACAAAAATGGAGCTTTCCCAAAGTGCTAGTGCACCAGTGGTCCCCTGACAGATAGTGTTACAGTGCACAGATATTCAGTGTGCCTAAAACATAGCATGTTCCACTGGAATGAAATTCACCTGCCATCAATACAAAGTAGTATATATGAGAAACCTTATTGGAGACCTATCTGCTTTGGTGAAACCTACTTCTTGGAATATTTTAAGTTTTATGAGATGGTATTTAACAGCTACAAAGCTGGTACAGCACACATCATCTTTGGAATGTGTCAACATCATAAAAAAATAATAGAAAGCTCATTTATTTAACACAGCCAGTCTTTCCAAATGACCCAGCCTAAAATGTTATGAAATAATTGGAGAATTAAGAATGAAAAATGTTGCTGAGAAACAGGAAACAAAAAACAAATAGCATTTTGTCATTGTGACACAAGATAATGATGGTCTGTCGTGTGATTACTTAAGTTTCAAGTTGTAAAGCTACATGGAGAAATACCAGTGCTAGGAAAAAACAGCTCCCCACAGATTCAGATGTTTCACAGAATTTGTTGGAAGAAATCTGGAGGTTTGCATGTAGTGCTCAGGGACATGGTTTAGCAGAGGATTGTTAGGATAGTATGGTTAAGTTGTGAATGGACTTGATAATCTTTATGGTCTTTTCCAACCTGAGCAACTCTATGATTCTCCGACTTTTGGATGCCAAGTCATCATCTGTATAGGTGCTTCTCGGGCTGGGCACTGCTGCTGCTCTGCGCCCTGTCCTACACATCTTGGATGCTTTTGTTCCTGGAGCATGGTTAAAGGCCCACTCTGTTAGTGCTGCCACCCTGCTGGACATGATGAATACTCCAAAATGGAAAAAGTACTGCTAGATTTTAAACAGGATACCAGTTACTGACATATTTTTTCTATTTACTGCTCAATTCTTTCTTTCCCTTTCCTGTTAATAATTTCTGTTCGGAATTATCTGGTTATGCATTGTCATCTCAACATCTACATATAAAAGGGGAAGAACTTTGTTCTTCATGACTGGGTTACTAAAAAGAGCTGAAACTCCAGGTTAAATGCACCTGCTGAGCAAATTCTCCTTTTAAATCCACAAAATATCAGCAACAAAAAGGCCTTGAAACTCATCAGCATAGGGGCCAGTTTAATTACAGACTTGGGAATAATTACAAGAAAAAAAAAAAAGAAATATTCCATTTAGGATGCACAAGCTCTCTCAAAGTATTTAGCAACAGTTCTCATTTAATACTCAAACAGTGATGGGTTCATCTGTCAGTGTTGCACTGTCACATAAATGGTTGGTTTCTTCATTATCCCATTGTCAGCCTAAACAGCTTAAGCAAATGATGTGCACTTAGTGCTGTGTTTAAGCTCCATGTAAGATTGATAAAATGTTCCCAATTTTCCTTTTTTTTCCATAATATATCTCTAGCTCATAGCAAGTTAACTTCCCATGCATCTGGGTCAATCTGTCCCACTAGGAGAGGGAAAGAAACAAACAACCATGGGCCATGATTGTTCCCAGCTCTGCACAGCACAAATAGAAGATCATGTCCTGGGTAGTGCAACACGGAACACAGCCTGTGCAGTTTCATCTATAGGTTGAGCTTAGTCATTTAATTTCACTCAGATCCCAGACTTTGCTGAGATTTTGATTTCTCTATTTCTGAGATTTTGATCTATTTTACCCCACTGGACGATCAGAATTAAATAAATGTTTTCTTATAATTCTGGTGCCCTATGACAAGAAGGATCTTGCTGAAGTGATTGACATCACCTCTCCTTGCTCTGTAACCTATTATGTCATTTGTGAATCCTATTCATTTCTGGGAAAAAAAAAAAAAAATAGTGGCTCCTATTCCAGTCCACTGTGGGAGTGTTTCCTTGCCCAGATTGTATTCTGGGCATGAACTGGATAAACTCAATTAAAGCAAAAAAGGCTCATTGGTGTCAAATAGATGGTTCCTAGTCCCAGATGTGTCATGCTCAGTTAGTGAATAACAGAGTGTCAAATAAAGCAATAAATCTTCTTACTTGCTGACTGCTGTGTAGGGCTGCCATGCAAGGACACTCACGTGCTCACTAATTCTGTGTGATGAGTGAAGCTGGCTGCAACCCCATCATTTCCACAGGCCAGCAGAGAGGTACAAACATACTGAACTGGGACAAGTGTTGGATTAGGCTCCATTCCTCAACACCTTGAGGCCATTCTTGGAAATCTGACAGCAATAGCCACGGAAATAGTCAGTTTTAAGCCTGATTTCAGCTCCTGAAGAGTGCTCACAGTGCAAGGTGGACCTAGAGCAGGAAGGAATGGTGTAGCTGGGCTCTGTGTTTGCTAAATAATTGACATTGTTCATACTTCTTTGCAAACTTTCATGCTGGGAGACACTGGTGTGCTCTGGGCAGAGGGTACTGATCGATAAGGCTCAGTTCATGGACCATGTCTGGATGAACGACACTGAAAGAAAAATGTACTCAGTATTTGAGGCCAAGCATACTTTGAGGTCTGTACTGAACTCCTGGATAAGAAAGCTGAGATGGTAGGTATTGGCAGACCCATGGCTAATGCTATTGATTCACTCCAGACAAAAAGCTGGTAGAAATGACTCTGGGGAAAAGCAAGAGAACAAGGAGTCTTAAATACCTCAGAGACTTTTCACTAGAAAGGCAAAACCAAGGAATCAAACATCAACAGTCTGTTACACAGCCCTTAGGTCTTATAATATTTGGTATGCCTGCCATGTGGTGATGATCCTCAGCTGATAATGGCCTGCTTGGATTCAGACCGGTGTAAACTTCTGTTATCCAAACTCCAAGACCTGTTGTGTAATGGCTGTTAACAGAGAGACTTCAAAAAACCTTCTCACATCCTGCAAGGACACTGTTGAAGCTAGAACCAATTAAAATATTAGCCCTCAAACCGTTTCCAGTTTAGTATGTAAGCAAGTGTTCATACATAATACAGACACCATCAAGAATCAAAGCCTGAGTATCAACAATTTCTGTTTATGTTTCAGCCCCTTGCAGCAGTGGGTTTTGCGTGTGTCCAGGCCTGCATGGGGTAGCTAGCTATACTCCATATCTTTTACCAGAAGAGCGTCTGTCTTGACCCATATTACAGTTAGATACTCAATTAAATTTATGTGAATTATGCTTCATACTTGTCCTCTCCCTTTTTACATTGCCCATGGGTCAATTTAACCTTCCTTGAGAAAAGGAAGAAATTCTTGAGAAAAGAAGAAATTCTGGAGACAGAGAAGAAAAGTAATTCTCAGGTCTGCTTCGTCTAGTTCACAATTCCTCTGAGGAGCCAAAAGTATCAGTGTTTAAAAATGAATGCTGTCTTTTTACAGGGAATAACTAGGCTGTCCAGAACTACTGTTTGAGTGCAGATGTTCTATTTCTGGAACAGATCCTCCTGAAGTTATGCTAAGGCATGTGGAAGAGAAAGAGGTGATATTAGACAACCAGCATATCTTTAGCAAGGTCAAGTCCTGCCTGATCAATCTACTGGACTTCTATGATGGCACAACTGTATCAATGGTCAGGAGAAGAGCCAAAAGACATGTTGGAGCACATCCAGAGGAGGGTCACAAAAATAATCCAAGGCTGAGAGAGCTGGGGCTGTTCAACCTTGAGAAGAGAAGGCTCCAGGGAGACCCAATAGCAATCTTTGAATATCTGAAGGGGGGAAAGAAGGGGACAGAATCTTCAGCAAGGTCTGTTGTGAAAAGACAAGGCAAAATGGTTTCAAACTAAAAGATATTTAGATTGGATATAAGGAAAAAGTTTTTTATGATAAGGATGGTGAGGCACTGGAACAGGTTGCCCAGAGAGGTGGTGGATGCCCTGTCCCTGCTAATGGCAGGGGAGTTGGACCAGATGACCTTTAAAGTTTCCTTCCAACTTAAACTATTCTGTGATAAGGATTTTACCTTGAAGTAATCACTGTGGCCTCTATTCAGAAAGGCCCTTGAAACCATGCTTCATTTTAAAGCTTGTTTTAGATGTGGCTGTAACAGGATTTCGGTGAATGCACTTACAGAATAGCAGAAGAGAGAACCCCAATACCAAGGGGACAGTCAGGTCCTTTGGCCAGTCAGAGATCTTGGGCAGCCTGTCAGTCACACATGATGTGACATATCATGGTAGACTGTTATCTTTCAGCTGTTAATGAAGAGAACAGAGGCAACAAGGCAACACTGCTAGACTTTGTTTTGCCCCTTGGAAGTCTTTGACCCTTGGTTATCTGTCTGAAAAGTGGGTTTGGATTTGGACATCAATTCTTCTGATGAATTTCTGCAAAGTGTTCTGGACAAAACAAAGTGACTTCCTTTAACTATTTTACCTCGAACCTAATTTTTCTATAAGATTAGTCTCTCAAAGTAAGTAGTTCCTCAAGTCTCCACGGTGCTTTACAGGCTGGGGCCCCACTTCGCTGTCTGTGGGGTGAGCAAGGGCATCATTGCTAATGCAGCTCTGGTCCAAACAGGTACATAAGAATAGGTTTTGTTAAGTCTGTCACTAAGTCCCTCACCTCCAAAAAGTTAGATGTGTTCAGAATCAGGATCTCTGCCCGTAAAACTGAAAGGGATTGTCAGAGGCACTGGGAACAAACCAGAAATGAAAATCTCAGCCTCTGTTTCCTGAACTACAGACAAAAATGTTGTGCCCTTTCTATTTTGCTTCTTGCCTCAGTGGTGAAATGACTTAACGTGGAATAGCTGATACTGATTCACCTTATTGAAAAAAAGCTATGTTTTGTAAATTCTGCAGCAGATCCCTTTCTTCCCTCCCCTCCTCTATTACTCTGTCACATTAAAGGAGGTAAAGGGAGAAAAACAGAGGGAAAAATGAGGAAGTGCAGCAGAGGCTTTGATCTGTCTGTGGCATAAAACTGGATTATAATGTCATTTACTAACTGACAGATCATTTAGTGTCCTGGAAGAGTCTGTTTTCACACCGCTGAAGCTCTCACAGGGGAATTCTGTGTGGGCTCCTTATTGTCAGAGCTATTTTTCACCCAATTTGTTTCCAAATGATGTCTAACCTGAGGTCTTCCCACTGAGAGGGCTTTAAGCAATGATTAATGAGAAGTGTTTTGCCAGACCCACCTGGGGAATGGCCCATCTGCGAACTCAGGTAAGATAGAGCTGCCTACAAGGCACTGGCTTGTGAATGGCAGGCAGCTTCCCATGGCTTGAGGCATAGCTCACAGCAAAGGCAAGGTGTTCACTGTTTGCATCTCAGTGATTCATAAAAGGAGCGGAGATAAATGTCACTCACTCCATCATTAATGTCTAGTGTGAAGAAATAACGTCCCTCTCTGGGGACTGCTCCCCTCCCTGTTCCATATTCAATTATATTGTGCATCCAGCATATGTACAGCACTGATGGGGAACATTTGAAGTGGACTAAGATCACCAGCCCTCTTAAGTCTATTTAAAGGTGGCAAGTTAAAGCAGGCATGTTTTCACGTGTCTGCCAGATTTTCAGATATGTTTTGATTCAAACTTTCATGCCTTCCTTCACATGGCAGCCCTGTGCTCAGCTGTACATCCACCTCTACCTATGCCATTGCCAAAATGAATTAGGTGGCAAAACCATGGTTGTCAGCTTATGCTCAGTTCAGGAGTTGGACAGTTTTTCTCCACCAGCAAAATCCAATTGGCCTCCAAAGCAGAGACCTTTTCAGATGTGAGCCTTAAGACATGTAGGCAGAGCAGCCTTGTCTTGTACTCTCCTGAGAGACTTCTCATGTGTATAACATTGCTAACAGTAAGCGTGAATTTCTTGGTAGCTGACTAAAATGATCATTAAAATGCTCACATAAAAGTTACGAAGGCTGAAAATTTGGTTTCTCTCTGTATTTATGAGGCTGAAATTCGAGCATATTTCTTACAGAATAATTTCCCTCCTCTGATTTATGTGGAAGCTCCAGGCTCAGTTATCATCTGGAAATACATTCCTATACAGTCTGTGTCATTTAAATGCAGCATCCTACTGTCCCGTCTGTCAAGACCAAAACATAATGGGTCCAACTGTCTATGAATAAAACAGATTGTTTGTAGGGAATATTTATTGCCTATAAAGAGCAAGAGTTTATACTGGCAAAAGCTGTCCTTCTTGTAAATAGCTAGAGGCTCCCAACATCCCCTGACTTTCAGCAGCGTTTATTCCATTGAATGTGGATCCAAAACATTTCTCACTCACTGCTTGGCAAGATGAGTTTGACAATGGTTTTCTAACCAACTGTTGTGACACTGGCAGCGTGTTTTGCCTGAAATTTCACCTGCAAAGCAATCTCCCACTTTCTTTAACTACTTTTCTTGCCAGAAACATGTTTACCATGATTTAGTTGTCTATTATACGCATGAATGACTTGTCTACTTAATTTCATCAAAAAAATGAACCCTCATAAGTGGCACAGATGCTGGTATGATGGTAATCAGATTTGTTTTTGGACAGGTTTATGGCCACTTGCTGTCAGTTAAGCTCTCTTTGGCTATCTTCACTCCTAATACAGTTTTGATGGTGATTAATGGCTCCATTAATATACTGTTTGTGCTGTGATAGACAGCACATTATGATCTTGTTTGCTGACCACAGCTGATCATGTATTTTTGTAAACTCCATTCTGAAGAAAATATTAGTCATATTTAATATGTCACCATCATGTATTGCCATGCAGAGGTCACATAGAGAAACCTTACTCTTATACTCTCTTCATCATGGCTTCTGTGCCGCTAAGAGAGGCTGAAGCCCCCTGAAGAATGTGCTTAGATTAAATGTTCATCAAGTTTCCTCTTCCTGGTAATGTGCCAAGGATCTTGCTACACTGATTCCTCCTAGCTATGCTTCCATGCCACTAGTACTTCTTTTCTTCTTTGTCTCTTGCATCCTTAACTGTTTTGTCTTGAGATGCAGAAAAGGCAGGGTTTGTGTGCTGCTTTGTTGTTGCTTTTAATCACTGATTTATTTATGTATTTATTTTGTTTTTCCCCATTTCTCACCCTCTCTCCTCATTTCATGTCTCTCCTCTCAATTTCTTCCCTTTCACAGGCTTTTCTGAGCTGCCCAGAATCAACAAGTGAGCCCAGCCAAACCATTTTTAACTCATTTGCATCCACTGCCACCCTTCCACTGTTGTGACATAGGCAATGCGCTTTGCCTAAAATTTTACCTGCAAAGAAAGTTCCCACTTTCTTTGGAAGCTGGAAAGAAACTGATATTACATTTGGAGGATTGAACATAATAAGTTGATGGTCACTTTAGCGATGGACAAATTACAGCTGGAAGGAGACCATAGGAGGTAAAAAGTGTTGCTGAATTTCCCACTGCATGCTGGCACTCAGTGCAAGAGCAATGTCTGGGTGAGCTGATATTAAAAAAAAACATTTTTTAACCTTAGCATTATGAAGCAGACTTTATTTGGGAAAAATACTGTAGATAATGGTATTTTGCTCTCTATTATTTGCCATCTACCCTCAATTCCCTGTGGACCCACAGAAGCACACATACACACTCTCACGCTGTTCGTGAGCAAATAGTGCAATAGTGCTGCCACAGGAGCAAGACCACAAGTTCCCTTTCTTTACTCAGTAAGGAATGGGAAGGAAATAATGAACACAGAAAGAGGCAAATGGATATATCTGAGAAATTTGCAGTGAATTTTTAACGTAGTTGAAGAAATATGGAGGCTTTGTTTTGTTTTGTTCTATTTTCCTCCAGTAATTAAGCCCAGTTCCTTTCTAGCCATATTTGATTTTTATGTTCATCTGTGCACTTGCCTAAACCCCACCCACTTGCTCCTCTGCAAATATTTATTATGCAAATGGTTTGTTTTGAATTGGGTGATCTGAGCAGATGCCCATTTCTATGTAACTGTTCTTTAGGAAAATTGCAGAAGAGCTGGGTAACATATTACTGAACTAGTCAAATAGTGATGATTGGTGTTGAATTGCTGTAAATGCTCCTCGTAGAGCTCTGTTTTCAGCAGTGACATTTTGACTCTTTCTCTCTACAGCTAACTCTAAACGTGTCCCCCTGTCTGGCTACTGCCTCTGATTTATGTTTAGTTTGTAAACAATGGCTCTCCCCACTTTCTCTAGTCCTGTAATTTATTGTAATATCACTTCACAAAGGTGGTCTCATTAGCCAAGAAAACAGATTTTAACTTTTACTGACAGCTTTATCCTTTAATAATGAAAAAAAATTGTTAATATGTTTTTAAGCTTTCCTTCCTTTACCAATTCTGAATCTGGTCAGGCTTACTTTAAATCTAGTGCTTCATCTTCTGATCTTCTCTTGGACTCCTGATGAACTTGAAATGGAAAATAATAATAATTACTATTATTATTATAAACACACACATAGAAAACTGATTGAGGACTGTGATCAGTAGGAGTGAGGGGTGCAAGGGGACAGCTTCTGCAGTTCAGTTATCAGATGGAGAATTATCAAGGGCTTAATAGGATAGAAACACTGAAGTCATTTCATCCATTCATCTTAAATATAATTGAAGAGATTGCTGAATGAGGACAGATCATTTGTATACGTTCACACAGATCATCATATACTGACATCTGCATATGCAGATGCACAGACATAGAAGTGCAAAAGCATTCACATATTCATGTATAATCACATACAGTAGTATGTCCTACTAGACAACAACCTTTTTAGCTTCCTCAGCTATTCTATCATCTCTTCCCTCTTCCTTCTATTCAGGATGCTTTCACTAAGGCAGCACATGCTTCCATATAGCACAGGCTATATGTGAACAAATATAACAGAAAATTTTTCTTGTCATTCTAAGTAAGTGTTGAATACAACAAATAGTTAACCATTACTGAACAACTCAATATGTGTTACATCCTGAATAAACAAAAATGCCCACAGTTCAAAATTCACACTTTCTGCATCACTATATAACTTAGCTTACATTACTTTCCCTGAATAGGATATTTCTTTGTCACTGTCTACTTCTCCACTCAGCTTTTCAGTGGAGTAACTGTATGCTTTACATATATGCATATAGGATGCATACATGGATGCACTCAGGTGTTCAAACACATTTATTTCTATGCTTCTATGCACAGATTTCTCCATAGAAAAAGTCAGTAAACTCAGACTTGCGGATGGCTTTTGTCATCCCATGCAATGATACATAAGGAATATTCCACTGCAAATTAGCATTTAATACTTTATACGTGCACAATATTTCTGAAGCTATGAATAGATAAACTTACATATATAAGAAGACAACCATTTCTTGAAAAAAAACAAAAACAACAAACAAACAACAACAAAAACAGGGAAAAAAAAACCCAAACACCTGATTGCTTCATGCTGCACAGTGATGTAACAGCTGCGATGCTCACCTATCACAGATACTGAAAAGGGCAGCAGAAGGAATCTCTAATGCTTACTTCTTTGCCAAGACCTGGTGAGGTAGTTTGCACAAAACTCTTAAGTTTCTGCCTCATGTCTTCGTGGCTTTCTGTTTCAAACACGCATGCAAAAGATAGCCTTGTGATAACATATTTTGAGTTAATTTAGGAGTATAGTATGACTAAATGAGAACTGTCAACAAATCACCACAGGTCAGAATTGATTGTAGGTATTTTGGTCCTGCAGATAAAATGCTGCTCCTCCACAAAGAAGTTAAAAGCATGCAACTGTGTTGGAGCTTGGCAGCAAGCACCATTCATCCTCTGACACGAAAGATGCTCTGCTCCAAGCCTGGCATCTCCACATGGAGCATCACCTGCATTCATGGTCTCCTGGGTGCAGGATCTGTGAAGGGAGACACAAACAAGCAGTGTTAGATGACTGCTGCTCTCCATCCTTTATGTTTCACCGTTATTTTGGTACTCAATCAAATGATGATATCTGAGCAGAACACAGCTTGTATTTGGCTATAGCTTGGTAGTTATCCAATGTCATGGACAGCTGCTGAAAATATAAAAGCAAAGATCTTCTTTAGGATATAGATTCAGAACGACATGAGGAAATGAACAATACCAGTCATCCAAACTAGCTCTGATTTGCTTTTCCAAATCAAGACTTCCTGAGCATGTATGGTGACCATAAAATACATACAGGAAAATGTTCACAAGGTCTTTGAAGGGTGTATATCAATACTGAAAGTGATATAATAGGTGAGCACTGTATGAACATGTCGACTAAAGTAATTTGAAGACTATTCAACTGTTACCACCAAAGCAGATTTTCAAGGGAAAACCTCTGTTTTAGAGTAGGCATACATATTTATGAAAAGTGTTTTCTTTCCCTATAAAGGTTTTTATCCCTATCAGGCTTTTATCTAAAATTTTTATGTGAGTATAGACAAATGCTCAATATGTCACAGGAAAAGTGGCAAGTCTTTACCTAGGTAAAGTCACTAATATTTCTCTACCTTGAATTATGGGAAAGCTACATGGAGATCACTTAAAGGCAGAATGCTTCAGCAATCCTTTTGGCACGCCAGCACATTCAGTCTGTTTGCCATTCAATAGACCATCGTTATGCAGGGCCAGGCGCAGAGGTGGGGTGCTGGCTCCTACACATCGCTTGGACAGAGCACCAATTTTGGCTTCTTGAGAAGGAGAAAGGATTACTCTATCATTATTAATATTATGGAAAAATTGATCCACAGCTCTTCTGCTCATCCACGGGCAGTGGCAGGTCATGGTGCTTCTCTGCAGAGCTAACCAGGCTTTCTTGTTCTGCCAGAGGGAAGTCAATGACAGTCAATTATAGCCAAAAAAGTAAAAAAATAGACCAAAAATAAAATCAAAGAAGTCAACAATTACCTCAGAGAAGTTAGTGCATTGTCATTCTTACAGAGATGGGGATGATATGGTGCATGTGGTCATTTTAAACCATTTTTTTAGGTTGTAGTGAAGCAAAATCGTTTTCTATGATGGGCCACATTGTAAATGGATGGGGGGAGGTGGGAGAGAGGGGAATCAAATTACGTTTGGAAACAAAAGCTTTAACTTCTGGCACCTAGACAATTAGGTTTTGCTTCTTCTGTTGTTGTCCTCGTGGTTTCATCTGTAATATGTATGGTGATTGTTTGCAGCCTGGCAACAGCATGAAGTTGTGGGGGGGAGGGAAGCCACAGCCCTTGTTAGCTGGGATCCCAACTTCAAAGGCTTTGGGGACATTGAGCAGACAGGTTTCAGCAGCCGTTATGGCAGACATGCAGACAAAAGGGCTCCCTCCATTTCCGTGGAGCAGGAGTGACTTTTTGGCCCATTTTTGTTGTTGTTGTTTTAATTTTGTCAGGGCGGGGGGAAGCTCCTGGCACCAGGGATGATGCATTCTGCCCATGACTGCGTGCCCTCTCCTTTCCGCGTCAGAAGCAGATATGGGCATTTATGGCTCCATAAATCACAGTCTAAGCCATACATGAGCAGCTGGTACATGTGCTAATAACTATAATTATTAATCATGTCGATTTCACACCCTTCAAATTTCCGTGCGGGGCTTTCGGCAGGAGAGGCAGCCCCGGCGCCTTGAGCTGTTTATGGTATGAAAATATGATGAGCTGATGGTCTTTGATAATTGTCCTATGACAGTATTGATCTCCCTACAATTGGGTTTGTGGGGTATCGCTGCCCGACAAAAGTGGCTCTCCTCGCCTCCTGGTATATATCATTGTCACACATGCCCCATTGTTATGGAGGGGAGTGAATTACTTTCAGTATTCGTCCCAGTCTTTAGCTACTAGGTCACCATTATTCTAGCCTTATGTCAGTGTGGGGACATTTTCTTTGAAGTTTTCTTTTGTATCTTTCCTAGGGCAGAAGCATTTGGCTATGTAGAGCTGCTTCAAAAAAAAAAAAAAAAAGAAGCAGTTCAGGTTGGGGTGCCTGGTGGGAGCCAGGGAAACGTCCCTCCCAACAGGCACAGTCATCCCGCCGCCCTGCTTCTTGGTGCTGGCCACCTCTACCTTCAAGCCCCAGCTTGGGTCCTTGATGCTGACTCTTTGGTCATTGAAGAAGAAAGAAAGGAAAGAATTTTCCCCCAACCTCACTGTGACAGCATGTTCTACCCATAGCAGGGTTTTCCTTGTAAGCACTCCGCCATTTAGAAGAAGCGCATCCAGCAGGACGTGGCAATTCAGCTCTATGGGTAACATTGCTGAAGTCTTAAAAATAGTAAATAAGGACGATAATCTCCCTGACAGCAAAACAACCCTTTCAAGGACGATGGGAGCACCTCTCGGGCTCATCTGCATGTTAACTTGACACCGTGGTGGCCAGTCATCTCCCACTGGCCCAAACAAGGGCATGGGACTCTCCCCACTTGTTCCAAAATCTGCCTGGCCCCCGTCAGGCCGCTTTTAAATTGCTCCTGCTGTCTTTACAGCTGCTCCGTTCCAATGACCCCCGGAAGGGTCTAGGGATTGTTAGGAGAAATTTCTATTAATCAACCCCAAACAGACTGTTACAATTTCACACTTTTTCTCCCATCATTTCCCATTCATTTTAATGAATTTCAGGGTCTGCTACTTTCAAAAGTTACAAGCAAGGCCACAAAAAAAAAAAAAAAAAAAAAAAAAAAAAAAAAAAAAAAAAAAATTAATAATAACACACAAAAATAAAATGCCAATCAAAACAAAGGAATCCCCCCTCCATCTGACAGCAGCAGGACAGGAAGCATCATTTCCAAAGCATCAATAGAATGCACCTCGAGAGGAGCCGTGCTGCAATTCAGGCAGCAAATTCCTGCCTCCTCCTGGGCCTGATCCCACTCTCTTCTTCTCAAGGGGAATTTTGTATTTGTCATCATCATAAACAAAATGGGCTGAGAGTCAGTTAGGGACAAAACCCAATCACTTCATTTACTGGGGAAAAAAGCACATCAAGAGGACTGGACTGCAAATCTCATCTCCTGGCCCACTGTGTCCACACCATGCAGCAAGATCGGAGTTTGCCACAGCCTTCAGAAACTTTTGAGCTTTACAAACCTCTTCTTCTTCCTTAGCTAAGTCAAGTCAGATTTCTGCTAGGCAAGAGTCCAGCTTGCTTTCTGATGCTCTTTTTTGAGCACAGACTGTCAGAAACTGAGTATGGATCAGGACTTTGTGCTAACAGCACCTACCAGGCTGGCCCACACTTTAGGAGCCAGGGTTGCCTCTGTTCTCAGGGACGACGTGCTTTAGCCAGCATGTCTGATTTTGTGCTTCTTGACTGTGAGCTTACAGATGTATTTTTACCTCGAGGCTGCATTTTAAAATCCTTATGTTGTGCCTTGGGCATGCTGCACAGGCCAGTGACCTCCATCTGTATGTCTCCAAATCTATGCACAGGTTTACCTTCACAAAGATCACTGGAGACGCTGAAAAAGTGACTGGAATACTCATCCCTCTGGCCTGAGGGCAGGATAAGCACACTCCTGACTTTGACATCTTCTGTATCTGTATGAGTGTAACTCTTTTGTGTCCTGTCCCCTGTCAAGACATGTAACTCAGTTTAGTGCATGGATAGAGTAGTGGTGGGATCACAGCAAAAAGTGCCTATGACAATTCCTAACTCTGATTTTTTATTTTCCTCACCCAAGCCCAATACACTGCAGTAAAGAACCAGCAGAAATGAATATTCATAACTAACAATCCACATGTAGGATGGATGGCAGAATTCAACCCTTCTGAGAAGTAAGACTGTACTGAATCATAGAATCATAAACCACAGAATGGTCAAAGATCATCTAGTTTCAACCTCCTTGATGTAGGCAGGATTGCCAGCCGCTAGACCAGGCTGCCCAGAGACACATTCAGCCTGGCCTTGAATGCCTCCAGGGATGGGGCATCCACAACCTCTCTGGGCACCCTGTTCCAGTGCAAATATTGCCTTTTATTGGAATCACGGAAGAGTCTCTGAGCCCACCTGGAACTGCTGGATCCAAATCTTCAGTAAGTTGGTGTGAAAGAATATAGCTTAGCTCAGGAAGTGCAGATCAGCAATAAGAGCAAACTCTTCCAGACCAAAGGGTACCAGTGTTTAACAGGATTCTGTGTTATGTTCTGCTGCTTCAGGGGTTATTCTCATCTGTGAAGCAGCTCATGATCCTAGCCAGTGTTAGGTAGCTTAGATTCTACCCCACACTTCTGAATTTCTGAAGGGATGCTATAAATGAGAAATGGGAAGAGTTTTCCATTGTGGAAACACTCACTTTCTGAGATTTCCCATATTTCTAGCAGGACACCATTGCTGGCTCTTGCCTGGAGAAAGTGGACATCCCTCTCAAGCATCCAGCCCCACACTGAGCGTTATTCTGCCAAGGGCTGGAAACAACGAAGATTTAACTCTACTCACAATAGGTTTTTCACATTTCAAACAAGTGGTCTCATGCCTGTATTATAGCCCATTATAGTCCATGCCCCAGCTCCACTGTGCTTCTGACAGTCTGACAAAGGAATTTTCATGATCACTCTAACCCCTTCATGACAAGTTTGTTATGTGCTAAATCTGTGATTCCCAGTATTAATCCTGAACTCACTTTCATTTTAGCTTACATGAATGATTTGCCATTTCCTAATGTTTGGCACATTAGCTCTACAACCTATTTAAGAAGTCTTCTTGAATGCAGTGGGTTCATCCAATACATTTATTTACTTGGATAAAGATTTCTCTTGGTCATCCACCTGGTTTTATCCAGTCATGCCTCCTCAGGTATACTTTATTGCTATATGTCTTTGTGATGTGAAACTGTTCATGTCTAAACTAGCTGCAGTGATTAAGAGCGTGGATGGACTCAGGCACCATCCCACGATCACCCCACTGTTCAGTTGCTAGAACACTTATCAGCTAGGCTCTGTTTGAGTCAAGTAGTTCTTTCCATGGCAATACCTTAGTTTAGGGGAGACTGTGAAGTGGGCATTGTCCCTAGAAGGTGTTATGAATGAGGTCATATAGGTTTGGGAAGAAAAAAGTTTAGTTAAATGGGCATGAGCTGTGCTGTGCTGCTGAAACTTGGAGCCAGAAAACACAGTGGTTCATTTTATTTAGAATAATACTATCTGAAGGCTTCATATGAGTATATTCCATGCTTGCTGCACATAAAAAAATGCAGAGTTCAGTTTCAATCTGGGGAGTCATAGAAACCACCCAGATGTTCAATGTGTCAGATAAATGATTCCACCTAGAGTTAACCAGATTGGCCTTGTTCCCTCTCATCTGGTCTACCTCCTTGTTGCAGATGGAAAAAAAGATACCCCCAGGCAGCCATTCATCCCTGCCCTGAGATCTACCTCAACCACACAGAATAGGTGACCCTTGGAGGTATATATTCTGTGGACAGACATTTCACCATCACGTACACCCAGTATTCTTTCCCCTAGCTTCTCCAGCCACTCACTTTCACTTCAGAATATCCCAGATCCCTCTGTGCTTGATGATTGCCAGTTGTGTCAGAAATGATTATTTTTAAAAGGATGCTAGATACCCTTGACTAAATTACTTCTGAAACATGACTTTGAAGGATGGAAGAGGCTAACTAAATTTGAGATAGCCTGAAGTTAAGATAGTTATCTTAGTGCCTATCCATATGGGTAGTAGAGAGGGCCAGAGCTCTCTGGAGGGCTAGATAATGGTTCTCAGAATGCTTAAATTTAGACTTAGTACCTTTGGGCACTTCTGGACATTTATCCAAGCTACAGAGAAATAGCATTTGCTGAACATAACTTTATTGACAATGTATGTAGCAAAACTGGTCTATAGTTTAATCTGGCAGTTGGTTTCTTGAATAGAAAAGGCATTTGTGCCTTATTCTTGCACGGATTACTGAAACACATTAGATCTGCCTGGTGGTCTTTGTCTCATGTTCTGTAGTCCCCTTCATGCTCCCACCACCAAGAATTTCTTGTGCTTGTACCCCTGGGCTGCATGTGCAGTGATGCTGTAATACTGACTTCTCTGACAGAAAACTGACAGTATTTGCAGTGGTCATCCACCTGTATTCTTCCTTGGCAGCTCCCCTTCCAGGCAGAGTAACTAAAACATGTTCATCTGCTGCACTTTTGCCAAAGGTTTTAATGCCATGTTACTGAGGAGTGGCACAACTGCAAAGTGCTAATTTTTATATGTGACACAGATTGGACCAAATATTATTATTTTTTGCCTTCCCCCCCCCCCCCCCCCCCCTTTTTTTTAAGGGAAAAAAACTAAAAATAACCTTACCTGAAAGTGAAAATTAGTGCATGGAGTTTTGGTCTATGTGTGAGAGGAAAGTTTTTGAGCTGTTAACATGTAGTCTGACGATTTTGTTCTTGGCTCTCAGACCTTCCTATTCCCATAATGCTTGTTTACCGTCTGTCTCTCTCTCTCTTCCATTCTCCTCATTTTTTCTAATCTACATGTTTCCACAAGGAGAAAAGCATAAATGCAAGGGATATGGACAAGAAAAAAAATGGGGAGAAAATTAGGCCCAAGACTTTGAAACACATTGTTTGCCAGGGTTCTACTCCACATGTTTAAGGTGAACTCTCACGATTTTCAGAAATCCAGCCACCTCCTTTGCTAGCTCTGACAATGTTATGAAGGCACTTGCACATGTCTCATGAGAAGGAGCTTTCAACACTGTGTGACTACTGTGCTCACATTCATTGGAGTGTTATCTGAGCAGTTACAGCTGCAAAAAAAATGCTGCCCTTCTCCAACTTCTGTCCTTATAAATCTACTTCTTCACTTTTGCTGCAGAAGCAAGCAGACCCGGCCTGGAATTGCTGTGCACATTCAGCGCCTTTATACCCCCCTCCAAAATAAAGAGGCTGGGCTCCACTGGCCTGGAAACAAGGCCTTGGGAACCCCGGCAGGGAAGCTGTCGCACGCGAGTCTGGGTTGCCGTTTTCATTTGCCTATCCCTTCTGAGGAGCAGAGAAGGAAAACAAAATGATGTGTTAAAGAGTGTGGCCCCTGAATGGCTTCCAGCAGTTGGCCGGGCCTGGCGGCTGTGGGTGCATCCAGCGCCATTCAGGCGGTGCAGGCAAGGACAGCACGGACGGGCGAGGCTGCTCCCTTTGAAGATGATTCTGTTGGGCTGGAAATACAGGAGAAAAGCACAGCTTCTTTCAGCTGTCCCCCTTTGTGTGCTTTCCCATACGAAAGTATGTTGCCACCGCTGCTCCACACTTTGTTATTACGACAAGAAAAAATGAATTTCTAATGAGGTATCTGTGCCAGCTGCAAGCACCTTGTGGATCTCCACAGCCCAGGAGCTTTGTCAGCCGCTCCTCGCTAAATGCAAACCAGCCCGGGGGAGGACGAGCCTGTCAAACACAGTCCCCATGATAAAACTTCTTCTGTGCAAATCCAAACACACAGAAACACCCCTAATAAGTTATGCTGTGACATGGCCTCATTTCACAGTGATCAACTCAGGGGACAGAAGGACTCAGGGAGGCTTTGACAATGTGCAAGAAGACCTGATTTTTAAAGGCAAGGAACTGTACATTTAGAATCGATTAATATCCTCGATTCCCAGAAAGCTTGTCATATGTAACATAGGAAATGTGCTCAGCCCCTAAAATGCCACTGTATTTCCCCAGTACCATGCTGGGACAAGAAGAGTCACACAGGGGGTACCACATCCACCACCCATCCTGAGCTATGGGGTTGTGGGGGCCATGCCCACAGGGGGCTTCAGCCACACTGCTCATACCCCTGTGGCCAGCTCAGAGACTGAAGTCGTAAATGTTGTTCACATGTTAGCACGGGCTGAGACAAGGAGCACAGAAAGGCGCTTGAGGCAAAACTTTGGGGAGTTCAGAAGAGCTTTAGACGCGTTTGAGCTGAATCTTCAGCGGAAACCTATGCGTTTCTGAGCTCCGAGTCAGCTAAAGAAAAGCAAGTGTGGCTGATCAGTGCTGAAACTGCTTTTCTGCTTTTCCACAGCTGAAGGCACAGATTAATCAGCAGCAGCTTCAAGGATTTGCACAGTGAGCATCTGCACTGTACCTGGTCTCCTGAGTGAGCTTTGAACTGAGAATCTACACTCAAAGCACACTCCCCTAAGTCATCAGGTGCTCCTCAAAATCTCAACTGTCCTAAATAATCTTTAAAAGCTTTACCTACCAGCTCTGATCCTGAGCGCTCATGTCCTTTCACCCTTCTCACGTTGATGGACAGAAATAAATGACCAAGTGAGTGAGTGACTGGGGGTAATGTCTCTGCAGGCGGTGGTGACATTGATGGAGAATGATGGATGAGGGTGACAGGGCTCCACCCTACCCACTTGCCCATGTGCATGACAGAAGGTCTTGCACGCCAGCCCCCACTCCTCTAACAATGCCACCAAGTAGGTATTTGGAAGTGTAAAAACAATGAGTTTGGCTCCAACAGTGATTGTGCTACAAATTTGAGGTCGTTTAATGAGTTGCTAATGTGAAAATAATTTTCTTTTCTGACTTCAGAAAGGAAGGAGTGAAGACAGATGGCTGAAAATGCAGGGAGATGCAGCCATAGAATTGGTAATGGCTCTGCCAAGTCTTGAAAAGTAGCTTTTCAGAAGACATAAAAAAGAGGGGGACTTGCCACTATCAGGAGCTGACAGAAGCCCTCTGACTTTCTCCCTTCTTCCCTCTCTTGCACAGGCATTCCTGTCGGCAAACAGCAGCCCTTGTCAAGCTGGTGGTCCCTATTGCAAAGGCAAAGGTGCGGATCCAAGTTGAAATGCATCCTGTAGAGGGGAGGGGAAGATGTCCCTGGCACATGCCTGAGAATGGCAATTGATTGCTAATCCAGATTTAGGGGATGTGTTTGGTGATTGATCATTTGATCTCAAATGTCACAAGGAAAAACTACAACTCCTGGGGGCTGCAGAAATGGTGTCAATGACTGCAAAGAATGCCTGTGTCTTGCAGGGCTTTTTTGTTGTTGTTTTAGATGCAGATTGAAGTTAAGAAGAGGCATTTGGCATTTAAATGGAACTGTCACTTTTGTCTCCACCAAGCCAGCTTTTCTAAACTGATGAATACACAGACAAATTGCTAAAAAATGTAAAGACTTCCTCTGAAAAAGTTTGTATTCTTATTACTACATAACACCATTGAATTCTTTTGGGAAAAAAAAAAAAAGAAAAAAAAAAGAAAAAAAAAAGATGTTAGAGTGCCTTCTGGTAGAGAATGGCACATCATCCAGGAACAGTGAGTTATGGAACCAAATTCATTTGGTCCTAAGAGCACCATAACAAGTCTGATAACACCTGACAGGGTGTTCTGTGAGATGTTAGCTCCTTTCCAGCTATGAAGGAGCAGTCACATGCCAAGTAATTTTGTTCCTTTCAGAAGTATGGCTTTTTTGTACGCTGCCATCCCCTTTACAGCCTAGTGGCTGGGATTTCAAAAGTAACATAGTTTCCAGTGGCTGGCACTCGGTGCTTACTGAAACCCAGGCGCCTTTGTGGTACCCAAAAAGTCCAGAACAGCTGCAACCCCTCCTACCCCCTTGCTTGTCATCCTACTGAGCTGAGCACACACATGGTCAATAAGTTGTCTATTGCATTACAAAGTATGTATTTCTATTAAAGATACCTTGAATTGTTCCTATGGTTTTGTAACTATTGTATAACTCGTAAATTAGGATTATAGGTCTTCCTCATCAGAGCACCCTTATTTTGAGCCGAGAACATTGGGAAACAGAAACAGAAACAGCACTGCCAGTGCTTCTCCCTTCTTGCATAGTGGTTGGGACCTGCCTGGAGTTTTGGCTGAAAAGGAGATTGCAAAACTGCAGGAAACCACTTCTGTTATTTGCTCAGGATCCGATAAGGCCATCTGCATTATACTTTCTCTACAGAGATGTGTCTTTGCTCGTGGAAAACCCTGCAAAATCCTGTGCTGACAATGGACTGATGATGGCAGATGGACTGACAATGCAGAAAAGACAGATTCCCACTATCAGACAGGAGACACGGCTGGTCAGCATCAGATTACCTGAGGGAAAGGGAAAATGAGGAGGGAGCAGAGCTGGGTCTGCTGCAAGTAGCATCACTATGTAGGTAGCAGGTATGTTTAACTTGGTGATTGTTTTCTGTGCTGCCCCTGCTGTATGCAGCAGGTCCTAACCCCTAGCCACCCACCTGACTGATCACCTAGCCTGGATATGTCCCCTGCACACAACCCAAGCAGTCTCTGTGCCATGCATAGCACAAATAGGCTGCAGCTGGCAGCAGCACTGATGGCAGCGTTTTTAGCAGAGGCTTAGCTGCAAATCTCTGCCTTGTCAAGCAAGCTTAGTGCAAATAATTAGTGAGATGTAAACTTATCCTATAAGGCTAGATGGAGGCTGGACCTTGTGTGGAAGCACAGCATGTAAAAGCAAGAGAGCAGTCTACTTCACTCCCTGTCTGGATTTGCAGCTCCTGTGCTCTGGAGAGCAGTTTAGATCTTTGTCTGCAGAGCTCCTGGGGGGAAGAACATTCCCAGCCAGTTCCCCCTTCCTGCTGTGCTGCAGAGGCCTGCAGGGGTGTATTCATCACTTTGCAAGGAAGCATCCCTATTGAAGATCTCTGTGGAGGGAGGCATTAGTGATTTGGTCTACTGCATGACTAGTTTTCACTCACTCACTCATGAAGATCTCCCACAACAAAACAAAGCACCATGAATCATGCTTACAGACCATGGAAATGATCCTCATGAATGCAAATATTCCTTAAGTTGGGACAAGGAACCATGTCGCCATTTAGACACGTGGAAGAGGTCCTGTCCAGCAGCTCCCTGTCCTGCTAATAGATGAGAGCCATGCTCTACTCCCGGGGAACTCACGGAGTGGAGCAGCTCTCCAGAGAGCCAGCATCTACAAAGCATTAACATCTGGTGCCCATTATTTTACCAGCTCTGTTGTGATTAGTCCATATGATAAGTCTGGCCAATTGCTACTGGAAAGGGATTGCTCCACTCCCTCCACGAGCCTCCTTGAGCTGTCACTTCTGGTTTGTGGGCCCTGCTAATTTGCCACTGCAATTTCCAATATTTGCTCAAATCCCATAAGGAAATCTCCCAGCTTTTCAGACAGAAGGGTAGCACCAGTAATAAAAAGATAAGGTTTATCAATTAACTCAAACCGCTCTATTGAAGCAGGCTCAAAACCCCTCCTATTTCAATTACGTGAGACTCATGAAATGCTATGGAAAAACTTTTGCTCATGCAAGCATTTCATGAGGGAGCTGGTGGGATTTACCTGGGCTTTTACAAGATGGGGAAGAGGTTAAAAAAAATACCCTCCAGTTTCCTAAATGCCTTTTCAGCTGTGTGTCAGCCAGCATGAAAGCTGGACTCTGTCCATCTGACAGGATGGCTGCTCCTCAAATATATGGGAAAGGAATTTGAGGCCTTCAGACCTTTCCCAGGTAACAGCGATAGGACAACAGGTGCCTTAAGTTGCATCAGGGGAGATTCAGGTCAGATATTAGGAAAACTTTCTTCTCAGAAGGGGTTGGTGAGGTACTGGAACAGGCTGCCCAGGGAGGTGGTGGTGTCACCACTCCTGGAAGAGTTCAAGAAATGTGTGGATGTCTGAGGGACATGGTTAGTGGCATAGTAGGGATGGGTTGGTGACTGGACTAGGTGGTCTTAATGGTCTTTTCCAATCTTAATTATTCTATGATTCTGTGATTCAGCTTCCCCATAGTTTTTCTGTGTCTTCCTTTGCTTACTCATTCCTCCATTCATCCCTTTGCTTACTCATTCCTTTGCTTACTCATTCCTCCATTCATCCCCTCCTTTCTACAGATGTTAATTCACCTCTCAAACACTTCTGTGACTATAGGAAATCTTGATTATCCTCATTTCACATCAGTGAAGGTAGGTTAAGATCAGTACCTCACTAAGAGCAGGATGGAAATTGCTGTTAGGACTAGGTTTACTAAGACTTCCACCCCAACCATGAATCTATTCAATGAATAGCTTTACATATTATGACAGTTCCTCAAGAAGATATGAAAGATAAAAACTAACACAAGAGGACTAAAATAATCTGCATCTAAAATAATCTGCATCTATACAAGGATCAGATTTTATGCTTTTTAATTGGCATGTAATATTGACTTTATTAAATAATATCCATTCCATCCTATCTTTTAATTAGTATCTCTATAAATTCCATATTGCAAGGACAGAGCTCCACAAGGAGAACTCCATAAGTGAATTCAGCCAAAGCATTAGCTCCAGGCAGTGCATTGTCTGTGCTACTTTATGACACCTATAATGCACTTCACTCCTGAAATCTTCAGTTCAGGGCATGTGTTTACCATCTTTATGTTCCCTCGTAAACTCATGCCTTTCAACAGTGGATGATATTTAAGCATAGGTCAGATGTCAAATGTGACAACACTACTGTGAAGATGATGACACTCACATTTTTCCCTACTGGAGTTCTTGCAGTGCTGAGGTGATAAGAACCACTGAGGTGGAAGGGAAGGAAGTTATCATGTTTATCAAATAAGTCACAAAAACAGAAGGCACAAATTCTCTGAGCTTTACACTTCCTTCCTGGACACTTTCATCAAACAATGTTGAGTATGTTACTTGGTTTTCATTAGCTAAGAATTTCACCCATACCAGATCCTATGCTTCACTACCAAGAGTCATTACGTGCATGACATTTCTTTCAAAATATTCTGAGACAGCAATGATGATCTTGTTCTGTAAATGTGAGGTACAGAAGTAAAATGGACAATATCATATGGAAAGTCAACATTTGGATCATTGCCTGAGACTTCTAACTCAGTAAGTACGCTGACTTTATGATCAAAATTTATACCTTGTTTGAGTGAATGTAGAATGTGTGCACACCTATGGATGAGCTCACACACATTCACCAAACTCTTGTGATGTTAGTTGCTGGTGAAACTAAAAGAGAGGTGTCCTTACTTTCGGAGATTTAAAATATTGCATCAATGCTGCCCAGTGTGCTGGCTTTCTATTAGAACTTTTCATATCATTAAATACAATTTTGCCTATAACAGACCTCACTGGCTTCTTATAGAGGATGCTATGTCCATGACAATGACTCCCAGTAAAACCTGGGCTGTCTTCAGTTGGTCTGATAGAGATACAGGTCTCCTCTTACTGCTCCTGATGACATATTCAGAGCAAAGTAGAGCAGTCTTGGGGCTGAATCAATACAAAGGAATTTTCTTATTAAAGCTCTTGCAAGTCTCTCTCACTTTCTGAGCTAGAAATGACAACCTATGAACAGATGTAGATTCAGATGCAGATCTGCAGATGCAGAACAGAAGCAGATGCATATTCAAAACCAGATAAGAAACCTAAATACATTCTCATAAAGTGAAGATATGTTAGCAATGCTCCTCTTATTGGCAAAGCCCTTGTCTTGCTGGAACTTTGCTTTCCTATATCAGTGATACAGCAACTTCTAATGTAAGTTGTGGTGAAGTACACAGTGACTGTCATATTGGCCACTTCTCTCACTTTCTGAAGGATCCACTCTCCAATTTGTGTTTATAGAGTCTGTCATCAGACTCAGCAACACAGCCAAACATCCTCATCTTCCTTTGGAAGAGAGCTAGCCATTTGGGCCCTGAGGACACATGAGGGGATGAAGGGATATCGTCATTTTAGAGAAGGACAGGCAGACTCTTCCAGAAATTAGAAAAGCTTGACAGCTTTGTTATTCAGGGCTTATGAAACTGGAGACCTACTGTATTTAAAGTGCTGCTCTACAGCAGCCTAATGACCCTCCTGGATTAGAAGATGGGAGGCATTGGGTTGGGCCCAATCCTCCATCCTTAGCTTGGCCCTGGTAGATTTCTTCGTATGTAAGACACTGTCAGTATCTCATATTTACCTACTTCCCAGGAGGTTGTGAATGTGACTTTGTTTTTTAGAAAGAATCTATGCAGAAAACTGTAATAAGCTAGGGTGATGAGTCTGATTTTTTTTTATGTGCCTTCTTAGCTACAAGAATGATCCTTTCAGTTATCATAACAGTCCTTTACATTTGTTCAAAAGTGTTCCTTTTCAACTACCAGAAAAATGTTTTTGTCCCTTTAAGAAGCCAGGGGCAGAGGCCTGTGAAAGGTCCATTTTACCATTTCACTAGAGTTTGAGCAGCTCTCACCTACTCGGAGCTCAGCTGCACCAGGCTAATTTCCATAAGCATCATGTGGTGTTACAGAAACCACATTTTGCCAAGCTGTCAACTGTACAGCCTTCTCTTTGCTAAACAGACTCCCATTAAAACTGTCTGCACAATTTGTCAGTTAAATGAGGTACAAGAGGGACGCTCTATTTGCCCCTAATTAGCTGTGCAGACTACCTTTGTCTGTTTGATTAAGTATTCACATTATCAATTTTGTTTAATCTGATTCATTTCACACACCTCCCCTGGGACTCAGCCCATACGGTTAACTAATCTGTGATATCATCTCTCATATCAGCCCGCTGCAATCTCCCACGGCACGCTCTGCCCACAGACGGGCTGCTCACCAAAATCTTTGCTGGGAGAGATGCTTCTTCATGGCTGACAAAAACCACACTTCCTTCCTTGAGCAGAGGGCTGATGTGGTGAAGGGAAACCAGGAGGAGGCAGCTCTTGCTGGCTGTTCCTCCTGGGCACCCTTGCAAGGTCTCAGTTTTGTTTGTTTGTTTTTTTTTATCTAAGAAGCTGCATCCAGTCATTTCCAGCAAGATGTGACATGTGTCCTGCATTGGCATGCTGCTGTGCACAACGACCTGCCATGCGACTCTTCTTTTAGCATGGGAAAGCATAAGTATCTGAAAACACACAGCAGTGTGGAAGAGTGTTTGTAAGTGTGGAGAAGGAGCTTTAGTCAGAGGGACCCAAAGACTGTGAAGTCCAAGAGGTCTTGGTCCCTTCAGAGAACACAGCCCACCTTAAAAGGTTGAAAGATTCATTCAGAAAGATGTCAACCACAGAGATCCGTCTCAAAGTCCCTTCTGTGGTTTTGCTGGAGGCACCACTGGCACATCCCTGGTGAGAAGCTGATAGCCCTGCGTGGGGACCAGCCCATGGCGAGGAATGAAGTACTGCCTTGTCTTCAATGGGTGGGTTGTTTCACAACAAAATTTGATCAACACGCCTGTCTAAGCAGATCTAGAGACTCGTCTATTAGTGTGAATGTTGTAAGAAAACATCTCCAGGAAAAAAAAAAAAAAAAAAAAAAAAAAATCTAAACTTGAGATTCTGTTATGGCTGGCTTCTGTTGCAGCTTTTGATAAGTTACTACTGAATGTACTTCTGAGACAATAATGCTTTCACAATTTTGCTGTGGCAACTTTTACCTGAAATCCTTTTTGGCTCAGGCAAATCACAAAAACACTTTTGCTCCTAATCAGCAAAACAAACCCTGCTCCACCCACCAGAAAGTTCTTGAATATTTTAGCGCAGAGAAGTTTGACTTTTAATCTTTTTCAACAGAATTGCAATGTTCTATATCTCTATTTTACAGGAAATTTAGGATGCATCTTGGACTTATTTCAGCAAGTCTGTAATCTCCGGATTCATTTTTCTGTGTTACTGATATTGCATATATAGCAAAAGCAAAGAAGTTAGGTGATTGACTCAACAATCAGTGAAACTTCATCTGGTTTTCACACTGTAACATGTACAGAAAGCTTTTGCAAGCTCTGATCTGGCTGTTCTTGTGCTATGAATCCTGTTAGACAAATTGCAGGTAGGCAAACAGTGCTGTTGTTACACTGCCCAGAACGCCTAAGGCTCAATTTACTGGCACTGACATTTTGAAGAAGAAAGATAACAATAAATTTTAAATGGTAGATTGCAATACAAAAATTTGTAAAACAGCATAGATTGGAAAATCAATGTGCCACTATACTTAATTGAATTTCATTTAGTAGTATAATTCAAACAAGTTTATTTTAGGATCCCCAGCTGCCTCTGTGAGAGTGGTTTATAGGTGAAAATCTCCTCTAAATGTTTTGCAAAATGTCTTTTGTTTTATTGATTCCAACCACCATACAGTTATTTTCAAGAGAACAAACGGTTTTATGGTTAATGCAAAAAATTAACACCAAGATCAGTCCTTGTGAATTACTTGATTGCTCTTCTCAGAATTAAACTTCACTGAACAGATACAACTCAGGGTATTTAAAACCAGCAAAGAACATCTGGCTTTTGGTGTTAATAAAATGAGACTTTTTTTTGTTGTTATTTGGAAAAGAAAATTGCTCACAATAATCTCCCTCCCTCCCTCCCTCCTTCCTTTCTTCCTTCCTTCCTTATATTACCATTTCTACTTATCTTTAAAGAATTGAAATATTTTTTCAGTGTTTCAATTTCAAATGAAATATTTCTTCAATAACTGAAGAAAAAAAAATGTCATGAAATATAGATTATATACTCAATTTGAGAAAGTATCTGTATTTCAAAGAGTACTTCAGGATACATTTGAAGTGCCAATGTAAGTGCTGTCCTGTACTGCAGTGATATTAAGCAAGTACTTAGCTAAGCATATAAATGCACCCAAGGCAGAAAGTGAAGAAATGATGTGGTGAAGGAGTCATAGTTAACCTTTTAATTAATATTTCATTAACTCCTGTTCTGTGATGCCATTAAGTATCAAGACTTACCCACACTGGCATTTACATAATTTTAATACCAATCTAATGAGTCATTCTGTATAGACAGAGCATTAATTAAAAGTGGTAATAAGTATAAGAAAGCCTATTTTCACTTGGTTCTACCAGTCAGCTCAAAAATTACAACTGATTAGAGAAGAATGTCTGGGCAGGGGTTCTCTAGGAACCCAGGCATCAAGAAGAAAGAAAGCAAAAGTATACTCAGAGAGGGAAAGAAAACACATGTTCTTACATTGCTAGGCAAAGAAGTTTGAAAAGTAAGAAGTTTTAGGTTAAGAAAATGGATGTTTCATTCCCTTAACTATGACCTGTGCATATACCTGATTAAAGATTTTCATTTTCCTAAAGAATTAACACTAGCACAATAATCACCTTTGCCATCATCAATTCATAATAGTAGTAATTTTAGAGTAGCACCAAAGTACTCCAATCGTGGGTCACAACCTCTGGTGTCAGTGTCATACAAATGTATGTCCTTGGATGGATCCCTGTAGCAAGGGGAACACATCTCCCTCTTACAGCCTCCCAACCCATCATTAAACAAGTGAGACTTTGGACTACTGAAGCTGAGTACCATTACCTGGTTTTAGTCTTGTTTTGAGCTTTGTGCTTAAGTATCTGACTAAAATATTTGTTGGTTGTTTTGGTAAATGAATCAAGAACATCCTGAGCTGGAAAAGCTGCAGATACTAAAACATGAAGGCATCAATGACATGGCCAATTAATGAGCAATCATGCACAGAGCAGAAGAAACAGTCTGAAGCTTTATAACACTAAAAGCCCTGAATTGTCTTAATATTAACATTATTGTCAAATAAGAAAAAGACTAAAAGTGTTGCGTTGTGGTATGTAACAAAGGAAGTTTCACTTCTGCAGGTATTTACTTAGAAAAGTGCAATCCTTCCTCTATCACACCCAAGTACTTCAGAATAATCACTTAAATTGGGGACATGAAACAAAATTTTCCTATGAAAATACAAAACATACTAAACAATCCCTGAAACACATTTTAAAATTAATTGAAAGCACTAGAATTTTATGACAATCAGATACTTGGATAATAATACTGTGTATATTCAGAAAATGACTGTAAAACACAAATTCTGGATAGCACATTGCTGACGTCTAATACAAGTCATACTGTCAGAATGGAGACTGCAAAGGAAAGGATCACTTTTCTTTCTTGTTGCCCTTAACTCTGTTCTGGGTGATGTGTTTGTTGAGTGTGGTTTATCTACCAGAGACTTTTCCATAGAAATGTTCTGCTAAACATCATTCAAGTTTTTTCTCTGTTGCTAATCTTCAACAGGTGCAATAAAGGCAAGGTGTAATAATGCTGTGGAGAAGAGAATATTTGTTCAATAACATCATGGGACTGGACATACGCATCATATTGCAGTGAAAGAAGAGGCATCAAATTCAAGTCTCTGAGCATCATGGACCAGCATCCTACAAAAGTAATGGGTAATTGATTTGTGCATAATGGAATGCATTACTTAGATCTAATGCTATAAACAAAATTGTCTGGTTTTGCCTGCTGTATACAAGGCCAAATGTGGCTGAGAGTGTGGGATCTGGCTAAAATTTAGCTGCAATAACATCAGCATCTGGCTTTTTTTAAAAAAATAGTGTTGTGACTAAAGATGACAAACAGTTGGCATTTTTTTTACATCTCCTCTGTGAAGTGTCATTCGTTGGAAGGACTGATATTACTATCAACCACATCCTTCAGGCTCTTCTAATTTTATTTTGCCTTGTTGATAATAATATCTTTTTTTTTTTTAATGAAGATATGACACCGTGGGAAGGCTGCTATCTCAGAAATATCTGTAGGCTCTGATTGGTATACAGTCAACAATATGTTGACTAATGGTGAATAGATAAATGATCACTCTTATGCTGTAAAGTCTCAAATTTCACAGAGTTTCAGGATATTTGACATATCATAATTGCTTCCTAAAACTTTCCAAATGTGTCAGATTAGAGTGCAAGAGGCTGCTGTTTTAACCAACATAGATAATCTGAAACAAAAAACGGAGACAACAAAGTTGGAAAAAAACAGGCTGTTTTGACCAGTTGTTATCTATTGTGCATACGTGTGTCAGACTTGATTTACTGCGAGCTCACAAATGCCTCTGTTGTTTTTGCTAGTTCCAAGGAATGGTGGCAACTCTAGGGGCATGTGCTTGTGGTTACTTAGCACAGCCAGAGCCTTTCAGTGGCATGTCGCTGTCTCCGACACTTTGCCAAAAGTCTGAAGGATCCAACGCCAATCACCAAGTGTCTGACAGGCCTTGGCGAGTTCACCTAATTAGCCTGAGGACTCTTGCAGAGCTTCTAAGCTTCAGAGTAAGTCCAGCCAACATTTAAAGCCATGTCGTGAAACAGATCTCCCCCATCCCCAAAGGAGTTCCTGCTAATCTCCTTGGCCCCACTGCATTCTTTAGCCAGAGAAACCCTGGCAGAGGGCAAATGCTGTGAGGAATTTCTAGTCCTCAGAGGGACTCTTGCAGGGATTTGAGGCACATCTAGTTGAATTAAATGGTTTTGTGAAGGCCCTGATAGCTTGGGGAAGACAAAAAGCAACAGACAAACTTTGGGTACAATTCTAGCAAGCAGGAGACCAAGATATGCTAATTAACACAGCTGCCATTGAGGATGTAATCTAATTTACATACTTGGTAGTGAATAAATGCTTCCATATGGCAGAGTACCAGTATTTTTCCTTGACAACTTTATCAAAAAGCTAATGAAATTCCCATTTAAAAAAACAAAACAAAACAAAACAGAAAAAAAAAAAAAAAAAACCAGAAAGGAAGAAAAAACAAGGGAGAAAGGGAGAAGGAAAAAGAGAAAGAGAGAGACAGAAAGAAAGAAATGCACAACGGCATTCTCCAGGTAACTTCACCAACTTCCTCATCTGCTTGCCCTGACCACATCCATGAGAGCCTCACTTTTGCTCAGCCTGTGCATCCTCCCCTGCCAATCTGAGGCAGATGCTCAAATGCTCAGATGCCCAATATGAGCCAGATGCTCAGATGCGGTGCTACTGGACTTCCTGATGCGTGTAAGCCCACAGATCCATCCCTGCCTTCAGAGTCCTGGACTAGTGCATGATTCACTGTGTGTGGCAGCAAAGTTCCCCATACTGCATAGGAATATTACAGACTGCCTCAGCAGTCATGTCATCTTCCTGGTGCAAGGCAGTTTGCTTGGTCACAACAGTGACATCCAAAACTCTGGGTATGGCTTCCATTCAGCTAGAGAAACCAACTCTCTTGGCCAAAGCAGATGTTACTCTAGATGTCCCGAGGAATGAGCCACACAATGTACCACTCTTCCCTAAAGTGGTTCAGTATTTAATTTTTTTTCTGACTAAGTAAGGGTTGATTTAGGAATGCTTGTCTGGCAGATCGCAGGCTGGCCACTGAGGTATACAGCACTGTGTTATCTCTCTGGACAACAGTAGTTTCAACCAAGCCAGCAAGGTAACATGAGGATGATGATACTGATTCAGAGTTTCATTCATCCTCCCTTGTTGTATGATTAGAAAACAGGAAACATTAGTGAATATGCACACTGCAAGTTCTGATGCCATGGACTTTCCCAAGGGAGGATGCCTCTGCTATGAAGATACTGAGCTCTGGAAAAATTAAACAGCCTTTATTTTTGCCTGAAGCAGGACTGTCTGAGAAATGACTGCTCCATGTTTTGTAATGCCTTCCACATTGGTTTTCATTTTTAAAAATGAAACTGCAGATATTAGATGTATCCATCATTAAGTTATTGATAGTCTAAGTGGTCAATGCTATGAACATCACATTTGTACGAGCAGCACAAACACATGCATAACAATGTGCCTATACAAACCAAATAGAGGTCTGAATGACCTAGTAAAGGACAGTAGCCAAAGAAGCTATGCTTGGTTTAGGTGTACCCATGGAAGAAAGCATTCCACCATTCCTAGCCAGATTCTGGAAAGCTTCCCAGACAAAATGTGGTGAGAATATTTATACATATGCTTAACTTTAGACATTTGTGTTGTCCTACACAGACTGCATGCTTGAATGCACTGCTGGATGCAATCCAGGGCACAAGGCACCTCCTGAGGATCAGGCTCAGCCTAATAATCATTTTCCTTTTGTACTTACTCTGACCAGAAGTGAGGCAGGCATTTATGCAATTCTTACTGTGTACCTGCCTTAAAATCCCATTGCATTCTCAGGCAGATAGCCTTACCTTGTCTCAGTCTGTTTTTCTTGAAAAAAAATCTCTAAAATCTTCGTTAGCTGACCTTAACTGCTGCTGCCAATAGACTAGAAGTGTCTATCCTAAAGTCCAGGGAGATATGCCTTCTGCACTTGGACCTCACAGTCACAAGCACATGGTCTGTGAGCCACATCTGAAATGTTCGTGAGATAAGATACTGAACCAATGCAAAATTATTATCTGTAATAACTGGCATCAATACCATCTAATTTTCCCTACTCCTGAGTAATGTGCAGCTGACAGGTCCAAGAGAAAAGCCCTGGCCACATCTGCTCTGCCAGGGAAGTAACACAGCAGGAGGTTTAACATGCTCCAGCCAATCCAGGTGTAAAGGGAGGCACCAGCCCAGGTTCTACTAGGGGCTTTAAACAGAAATTGCTCTACAAGCAGAAGAGCCTGAGATGGCTGCTGTGGAGATCTTTGGCTTTGATGCATGGATTCATCCTTAAGCTTTTATTGAAATAAATCATTAGGATTGTAGCTGTGTGTGCCTCAAATGCAAGAATGCACCAGCAAAGCAATGGCTGCTGTTGTGAGCTGCTCCCATAGGGCTTTCTATCTCCAGGACAGAAGTATTTGGTCTCCATTACTGTTGTCTCCTGTTGGACCCACTCCTCCCATCCCCTGCTACTGGTGCAAGGAGCAGACCTGGCACACAACAGGCTGGCTGTCTCCTGCCCCACACGAAGCCAAAAGCAAACCTGACTGGTGCACTGGGACTTTCAGCCTGTGGAAGGATTTTTCCAGCCACGGAACAGTCCCACTAAAGGTCACCTCTTCTTGCAGCTAATGCTGGCCAAAGACAAGCAAACTGCACTTGGGAATGTTGGTGGTGGAAAAGTCAGGCAAAATGCTGACACAGGCAGCAATCTGCACTCGTGTCTCTGTCTTTCACTGGAGGTCGGTATGGCTGCAGTAGACGCAACTTCTCTGCAGTCAGTGCTAGCTGCTTTAAACCGGAGCTCAAGAAACATCATCTGGGCTGGCACAGCCCTTACTGCCTTCATAACCCCCTTGTCAATGGTTTGAAAGCACGATGGCTAATTTTGTGCCTGACAAGAAAGGACGGATCATTTTCTCAGATGCTGCTATCAGCAGAGTCAGTGCTGGTACACTCTCCGAGGGAGTCCCCAAACTACAGGTTACTGGCAGGCAGACAAACACTCGCTGACAGCCATTTGTGACCAACTATGAAACACCATCTGCTGTAGTTGGAGGGAAGGAACATATCCAGCAAGTGATACCACTGTGAGAAATGATTTTGTGTGTTGACACACAGCGGTCTTTAGATAGCCCCAAAGAATAAGCCTACTTTATTTTTCCAGATTTTTGTAAGGAGGAAAGAAGCATTTCCTCTCTATGTGAGTCCATGTGTGAGACTTCCTGGGTCTATTTGTATCTGAACCAGAAAAACAAAGAGTTTGATGCATTAGTATTAACAGGTGTACTAAGTGCAAGCCCAAGCTGAGCCAAATGTGCCTTTAGCAATGTCCTGTTATGGGGTGAAACAATAGCTGATGGTTAGAGCACCCACTGGGGGGGATGTAAATCAGCCCCTAACTTGCAAGACTAGGCAGGCCACGTTGCTCCTGGTTTGACTGGTTCTGGGTTCTGAGGAACAATAGTAACGCTTTTCTCCAGGAGAACATTGCAAGGACCCATTATTGTTTGTTCAGCTCTTTTAAGTCCTTGGAGAAAGAGAATACCTATTTTTAGTTGAGTTGCACAGTGGCTGCATGCCACCAAACAGACAACAATGAACACTTCACCTTCAGTAGGTTATATATATACATATGTGTACATACATACAAAAAGATAGAAAGGAAAAAGAAACATTTTAAGGCTTACAGAAATGTTCTTAAAAAGAAGTAGTCATTTAAGTTTCTCCAGCCACATACTTTTGTATGTACCTAATTGAGTACCAAATTGAGTCCAAAATGCTATCCAGAAGCACTGTTAATCAACACAGGCAGCAGCAGATCACAGAAGTTTCAGGATAAGGGATGCTCAGCTCCCTTACAGGGAGAAGGAATCGTACTTGCTCATTAATGTAAATAAGGCATGCAGCCAAAGGCATATGCCAGCTCTTCCCTCCCTGGTCAGAGAACAAGGCTTTCATTTTAAGAGTCTTAATAGTCCTGTGTCTCATGATTAAGTAATGAGAGCTGGCATCCAAAGTATCTGAAGTTCAGCTGATCGTGCACTATCCTTGCAGGCCCTGACAGACTATAAAACAAAGTATTTTGGAGCAAAATATGCAGACAAAAAACCAAACAAAATATACATCTTAGACTTGTCACTCAGTATTAGAAGAGAGGAGCCATTTCGTCAAAGAAAATTATCACTTTGAATTCTAGTGACATTTTTATTCACTAGTAAATGTGTTATTTTTTGTGCATTTTTTTATGTGCATCGATATTTGCCATCAGAGGGTTGCAGACATTCAGTGCTGTTTTCCAGCAGAAAGCCTTACTGGAGGCTAGAACCAGATGCCTGAATTCCGTATCTTTAAGTCCACGTATATCACACAGCATCAGCCACAGGAGGGCTTAGTCCAGATCTTGCATCCTTCACCCTCAGGTGATGTTGCAAAGGGGACCAGCTCACAGGAGCGTCCCTTGGAAAGGCAGGAGCGGCACAGCTTAGGGACATTCCTTCTCCTGGGAGCTGCCTGTGCAAGCCCCAGTCCTGGGTGAGCCAATGTGGGGGGAACAGGGAGAGGAGGGCAGGAGAGGGGTCGCAGGAAGCCCTGTGATTTAAGCACACTGTCGCCTGTGCCTGTGCGATATGAAAACCAAATCTAAACATTTGTCTGTAGAATCAGGTGATGGCTGGCCCTCTGCTGTCTCAAGGGGGGTAGGAAAACAGTCCATGCACCTGCCACCTAATTCAGTTTAAAACCTGACACATTTACCAAGAGTGGGCTGGCATAATGAACTTCATTCATGCTGTCAGTGGAGTCAATAACTTATCCCCAACTGCTTTTGTCTCCCTGGCGGCAGTGCCTCTGATCGGACTGAGGTACTTATTCAAGTAAAATTTATTTTCAATTGCAGGCCATAATACTACTGGCACAAGCCTTGCTTTGACAGAAGCTTTTGCTCAAGGCTAAACTATTGTTAAAGTTTGTGCCCATTGTCCAGGGTCTTTGATCTGTCAAAGCTGCTTAACAAGCTGGTTAAAAACTGTTTCAGATAACAGGTGTGTCCTTTGAGGACACAGGGCCATTTCTCAACTTCTTTAAAAGACTAGTCCAGGAGCTGACTAAAATTTACATGCTGGTTGGTGGTGATATATGTAAAGCACTTTTAAAGCAAGAAATTAGATTTAGTGTTTTAGTTCCCTGAACTTCCTTGAGGTTTGTTGTTGGTTTTGTTTTTTTCAGGAGAGCAAAAAGATTTATGAAGTGTTTCTCTGGGGTTTTGGCAGTATTTATGGGAAAGATGATTGAGAAGCTGAACCTACCTGCGATGCTGCACAGGCACCCAGCTACAGACAGAAGGATGCTCTCAGAGGAGAGCAGTGGAACAGTGCCATGGCCCACGTCCCATTAGCCCACCCCATCTCTTCCACTGTGTCTTGGCTCCACTTCAGGCTATTCCACTCTCAGGGTCTGCACCGCAGCAGAGACAAGTGGCAGGGCTCACTATCCAGAGAAGCCATTTCCTGGGAGAAGATCCCCATCGTAGTTTGGGTCCCCACTGTATAAACCAGGCCATTCATGCGTGGCCAATGGCCTGAACAAAATTTCCTTTGAATGGTCCATATGTCAGCTATATTCTTTAGGATGTGTGAAAAATAGTCCCTCCCCTTCACATATGTTTTAAAACACCACTGAGGTCCTGTGGGATTTAACCAGCTTTAACCCAACCTACTGTTATTTTTTTTCCTGTCAGAAACAGGCAAGTGTTGTCCACACTCATACTGAGTTGCATGGAACCAGCCTGAAAGCTTAGAGAAAGGGAGGAAGGACAGCTTACTGAACATTCTCTGTGTGCATGGAGGGGAAGGTGGAAGGACAGCAGGATGAGCATTATTAGGGATATTTTTCCCCTTCAGTGCCACCTGTTTGTTGAGCTGTTTACACAGGAATTTTTGTCCACACCAATAATTTCTGTCCCTTTTTGAGTTTCAGCTGATCTGCAGAAATGGGCATCTTCAGTCACTGAGTGTGAGGCCATCTTCAGTAGAAAACAAAACAAAACAAAAAGCTGAAAGTTTCCCTCAGAAAGCAGCAAGGCTACAACGCTTGCTTTCATCCTTCCCCAGAACTGAGCCCAGCAGCTCCCCTTGCTGGAGAAGCTCACATGCCTTGAGAGCAGAGTACATTAGACTGAAATGACTTTGCTTAAAAGTGGGCCTGCTTACTAGGCATATTTTCCCCAAACAATCCCATCTGTACTGAAAATCTGTCATCAGCTTGTTAGTTCAAGGCAGCTGGAGAATAAAAGAAGCACTTTGTCAAATGTAGTGGTATTGAGAACATTGATGAAGCGAGTCAGGAATGAAAGTGTAAAATAAAGTTTTTCTAATACTGCTCAGCTATGCTCAGCATTAGGATCATTACAACAGTTCAGAGATTACTTTGACATTCCTGTGTGCCGTCAGTAAGCTCCAGAGCTACATTTAGAGCAACTTGTTTTCAACATTCTGATGTAGCCAGAAAGATATGAGGTAGAGGACGAGTTGTTATCTCAAGACTTCGGCTCCACTCTTGGCCTTTAAGCAGAGCTCTCAGTGGCTTTACTGAAATACTGGCTCAATTCAAAAAGTTGTGTGCATTTGAATTGGGCGACTGAGCCCATGTCTAGGGGCAGTTTAAAGATTTCAGTGAAGATAAAGACCTGCTATTGTCCAAATACATTAAGACATGTTCTCACCTTTATTAGCTAGATTAAAAATCATTTGTTTTTCTGTGCTGAAAAGGCCAAAATATTTTTCACTGAGCTGAAAGAGATGTAGAGATATCTACTATTCTCACTTCTTACTGTGAAAAAAGATCTGGGTGTCCTGACCAAAAGCCAGCTGGACATTAGCCAGCAGTGTGCCCAGGTGGCCAAGAAAGCCAATGGCATCCTGGCTTGTATCAGAAATAGTGCTGCCAGCAGGAGCAGGGAAGAGATCATCCTTCTGTATTCAGCACCAGTGAGGCTGCATCTTGAGCACTGTGTTCAGTTTTGGGACCGTCACTACAGGGAAGACATTGAGGCACTGGAGCATGTTCAGAGAAGGACAGCAAAGCTTTGAAGGATCTGGAACGCTATCCTTGTAAGGAGAAGCTGAAGGAACTGGGATTATTTAGTCCGGAGAAGAGGAGGCTCAGGAGAGACCGTATTGCTCTATAGAACTCCGTAAAAGGACAGTGGTGCATTAGGAATCAGCCTCTTCTCCTGAGCAACAGTAATAGAACTAGAGGGAAGGGCTTCAAGTTACACCAGAGTAAGTTCAGATTGAATGTTAAGAAAAATTTACTCTCTGAAAGAGTGGTAAGGTATTGAAACAGGCTGACTAGGGAAGCGATGGAATCCCTGTCCCTGAAGGGGATTCTACAACTATGAGCATGTTCCTGATGTAAATAATGTACAGTTGATTTAAAATGTGATTGCCTGTTACCCATTGCAACTAGTGTGATATCCTTAATGCAGTGAAGAAACATAGAATAAGGGCTTATTTTATGGTCTCTTCTGTTACAGAAGTACAATATCAGGGAAAAAAGGGTACTGAATAATAAACTCTTTGAAGAGAAATATAAAGACCATACACAAAGTAGCCCAAAGACTTTAAGCCACATAAATATCAAACCCCTTTTATATTATTTTACAATTGTGACCTGGAAAGTAAAATAAGAAAATGGTATAAAGTGACAGACATCCAATAAGTCCACCATATTATTACAGGAGGGTGTCCTTAACTATTATTTGTCACTAGCTGTTATTTATATTGCAGATGATTCAACAGATGGTCAGGCAGATGCAATGGCAAGGTGAGGCAACCACAGCAGTGAAGGCTGGAATAGAGGATGCTGCAGCTGGAGGAAAAGTGCTGTGCATGGAGAGAGATAGATGGAGCCAGTGAGTGGTGAGGGGATGAGCAGGAGATGGTTAAGCGACTGAATCTGATAAACTCAAAGACAACGGAGCATGGAATACATGAGATGCGCTGGAACGCTGATGAGATCAGACTAAGTACTGGGGTCTGTAAAGAAGTCTAATTCCCCCAGCAAGATGAACAAGAGAGAAGGAGCTGAAGCGTTGATGTTGGATGTACTGGAAGACTGTCCTTATTCTCTATTTCTTAAAATGAATAAAACAGGATATAATACAATGGAAAGCAAAACAAGACAGCAGAGCAGCAAGATCCCAGGCTGCAGCAAATGACTCACATCTCAAACACTACATCAGTGAACACAGAAAAAATAGCTGCTTACATTCAGAAGGCCTCAGGTATGCAGGGATCTCCAGGGAAATACCCTTACATCCACTGTCAACCCTTAAATGAGATCTGGGAAGGAATGAAACCTGGTCAAACCTCTTCCCATAACTCAGGAGCACTGCATACACCTGAGCTCCCTTGGGTTGGCCCTGCCTTCCCACCAGATGCTCAATCACTGTTTCAAGCCCTGACTTAAGCATTTCCACTACACAGGGTTAATTTCAGAAATCTCAGGTACAATCCACATGGGTGGTAGTCAAAGAGAAATCAGCGTTAATCTTACTAGAGGTGTTTAGTTAATGCTGGCTTTGCCAGTAGGCAGAATCTGGGGCAGAAATCTTGGGCACAGAGATGCTGCAAAGAATTGCTGTGGTTCAAAATTATGGAGTGCTGCCAAATCCATAATATGCATCAGTGAAGGAAAAAAAAAAAAGAAAAACAAACAACAAACAAACAAACAAAAAACCCTACAGATTTCTGAGGAAAACTCAATTAAAAAAATAGAATGGAACAGTTTTGTCTATGGACCATAGGGTGTTGATATGTTGACATATGCTGAAACAAGTGGGATGGGACCGCTTCTTCCTTAATCTGTGGAAAACTTACAACACAGGGGGCAACCCCTGTGTTTGCCCTCATTCCTTTTAAATTTGGGAGTGGGAGAAGCAAGGAAGCAGTATCATAGGTTGATTTTTCTTGGTGAAGATGTGATGATTGGTGAGAAAGTTCTGCGTCTGGACATCTGATGAATTTTGATATGGAGAACTACATTGCCTGCAGACTGCAAGGTTCCTGTGGAACGTGGGACCTCACTGCCTCAGATATTATTTGCGCCATAAAACTTAATGCTGGTGGAAGTAGGATATCTAACAAATGGCACAAAACCAGGAATAGATGTTCTTGTCAGTTTCATAGCAAATGTTTTGACAGAGCAATCTTGTGTAACTGGGCAAAGCTGAGCAGACAAAGCTAAAGAGTAATGGAAACAAACCAGCTAGTGGGAGACTCTGATCAGTTAATAATACTGATAAGCTACTCACTTGACAAAGGAAAAGTATCTTCTTGGTAATCTGGAGAATAAAGGATATGGAAAGATGATAGCAAGATAAAAAGCATAAAACTTGATGTAAGAGAAAGACTCTCAGACTCCATCTATACAGAACATGCCTGTGATCACTCTCTAGCTCTGAAGCCAGCTGGCACAGAGTGGCTTGTGTCCACATTATTAAATTTTTGCTTTCCAGACAGTGTGGCTTTGAAAAGATTGCCTGCTGGGGTTGGCCTTTGGCCTATGCTGTCCCCAAACCATGCCTGGGCTGTGTTCAGGAGAGAGCTAGTTGTTGGAGCCAAACCATGCCAGGAACCATTGCAGCAGTTTGACTCTATAAATAATTGAGTTTCAATGTCTGAGAACATTATGTGACACTGTTGAATTTATTGGTGGAGATGAAGTCCACTATCCTATCCAGGAACAGAAATCTTGAGCACCATAGAGCACCTGAGAAAAGGGAAATGCTGCACTATCCAGCAGAAACAAGAGAAAGATGATGAAATGGAGGCAAGTATGACATTACCTACAATTACACTAACCTTCATTGATTATTTAATGTAAAGAATGTTTGCTTTTTGAAATAAAAAGTCTTGCTTTAGCTAACACAGCTTGAAGAGGTGCACCTGGAACTGAAGACTAGGGAAGGGGCAGCTGGTTGGTTACCTCTCTCTGTGCAGAGGCCAAGTGACATTTGCATTGCTGCTACTGCTCGGGAAGATGGCTAGGAAAGGTAGGTTCAATTCACAGGGTGGTTGAGGTTTGCCAGGATCTCTAGGTCTCTCTGGCCCCCCTGCCCTAGCAGAGCTACCCAGAACAGAGTACTAGTGTCCCAGTGTGACTGGTGATCTCCAAAAGACAGAAGCTATACAGCCTCTCTCAGTTCCTTATCTAGAGCTTAAAATTAGGTTTCCTTTGCTGTAAACTACAATGATAGGGACACATTCTGCTCCAAGTTATTCTGACCGTGTCCAGTTCTGGGCTCTTCCATTAAAAAAAGTCAGGGATCTTCTAGATAAGGTCCAATGGAGGGCTACAAAGATGTTGAGAGGCCTGGAGCATCTCTCTTACAAGGGAAGTCTGAGCGACCTGGGGCTGTCCAACCTGGAGAAGAGAAGGCTGAGAAGAAATCTCATAACTTATAAATCTTATAAAGCTTATAAATATCTAAAAAGCAGGAGTCAAGTGGATGGGACCAGGTTTTTCTCAGTGGTATGCAGCAACAGAAAAAGGGGCAACGGGCAAAGAACTGGAACACGGGAAGTTCCATACAAACACAAGTAAGAACTTCTTCTGTAAGATGACAGAGCACTGATATAGGCTGACCAAAGAGGGTGAGGAGTCTCCTACTCAAGAGATTTTCAAAATCCCCCTGGACACCTTCCTGTGTAATCTAATGTAGGGAACCTGCTTTAGCAGGGGGTTAGACTAGATGATCTCCAGAGGTCCCTTCCAACTTCCATAGTTCTAAGATTCTGTGGAGGGTATAGCTGGGTTACTGAGAAGACACCACTCATCCTCAACGTATAGGAGAGAATAGCCAAAGGCCTTCTGGTCTTTTAGCAAGAAGCAGGAGATTAAGGTTATGTCATAGAGCATTATGGATAAAACTAGGGATGAAGTTACTCAAAATAAGGGTTCTGTGGGACAAAAGGAGTTGGGGTAGGAACAAAAATGCAGTTGGATGCATATTGCTGAGGAGTTTGCATTACCATTCTCACATACAGCAGCCCCCGAGGATCTGTAAGAGAATTGAATAAGTCTTGATAAATCATGTTAAAGCATTAGTGGTAGGCTACTCTATTTAGTTATGCAAAATGGTGCTTGACTTGTGAGTGTCAGCCATGTGTGATATCAGGTTCAGATCAAGATGTTTCCTGAAAAATTGACAAGACAGTTGACTTATGATATTGAGGAGAAAATCTTCTCATATATCTAACTCTCTGTCTCTATAAGTAAAAAACAAACAAACAAACAAACAAAACAAAAAAAACCCCACACCTTCTCCTGACTGAATTCACCTTACTGTCTTTCACAGTAGATGTGTTTTTGAAAATGACAGGACTTTGGGATGTAACTAACTACTCATTAGAAATGAGCAGCAATGAGTCATGCATCCAGGAACACCTCCTCCCCTGCTCTATTCTGTAGTCAATGGGCTGTATTTAAAGCTTCCTTTGAATAAATTGAATGTGACTCGTTTTAGAAGTAAATGGAAACCTCTTTTGAGAGACTTTTTTTTTTTTTTTTTTTTTTTTTGTAGCTCAGTGTATGTGCAGTGATCAGGAAAACTTCATGTTTAAGCAAAAATAAACTTAATAAAATAATAAACTGTATAAATTGCCTTTTCATCTAGTTGGCCTAAATGGCAATTGAGTGCTATGTAACACTCCTGCTTCTTGCTTGTACCTGTGGCAGCCAGCTTCTGTGATCTGACTCTGCTGTCCCAGCATCTCTGCCTTAAGAATTGAGTCTTATCTGCTTAAACCAGCTCACAAGGCATCAGGAATAGGTCCTGTACAAATTGGTTGATTGTCACTCCTCTGCATGTTTAACAAGCAATACATCAGTTTTTGATTTGCTGGTCTCTTCAAATCACCTTCATCATAATTATTAAAAGTATCTCAGTGCTTGCAGTTCTCCTCTTGCCCATCTGGTGAGTAGCTTTCAAGGTGTACATGTCAACAACAGTCTGGAAGAAAACAAGCAAGCATAAGTGGATTGAACTAAAAATACTGATCTGCAGTCTTCCTCCCTTGCTGCATAACAGCCCAGGAGGCTGATTCACAGCAGGTTTGGGGAGAGTCCAGGAAGCTGGTTGCCAGTGTTGGTCACACAGTCTCAACTGATGATATCAGCTTTTAGGAAGTGTTGTCCTTCACGCAGACTTGAAATGTCCTGCATCTGCAGTGTGCACAGGTAGATTCTTACCTCAACGCAATATCAAGTAAAATACTTTTGTTTCAGTGTCACAGGGGAGAAATGGAAGGCAGGAGAAGGAAGGGTGGTTGGGATGAGCAAGATGCAGCATTTCCCTTCACTCATTTTGTGCCTTCAGTCCTGTGCTTTCTACCCAGCCATTGCTGGGTGCACCAGCAGGAACACACCTGCAGCTGCTGCTCTATCAAAAGCTATATCATCTCCTGACATGGCATAAGATGAGTAAGGTAAGAGGTTTATTCCTCTTACCTTTAAGCTTGTCCTGATTTGAGTCAACCTGATTCCTTGAAAGATGAGAGAACACAAAATGAACAACATTTAAGACTCAGATCATCCACCTGAGCTTAGACATTAACAGTCACTGAGACACCCTAGGGTACCTCACCTGGCTTCTGCTGCTGCTCCTGAGGAACAAGTGCTCAGCAGCCCTGAAACGTGTTTAGGTGGCATGGAGTGGCTGCTCAGAGCATCCCAGCTCGCTCTGAGGGCAAAACAGCAGACCCAGATCCCTTGAATCCACAGAAGTGCAGTGAGAGACATCTGCCTACATTTCATTATTTAGCCTGTACTTAGCTTCTGGTTTGCTGTTTCCTCTTCAGACCAAAAGATGTGTTTGTGTGCCTGTAAAGTGCCCTTTTCCCCCAACAATAGCTAATAAAGGATTACACTTCATTTGCCAACCTTGCCCCTCAACAGCAGCGTGGTATCAACTTGTGATGACTCTTTCCAGCTCAAACTGATGTCTATCTGCTTCTGCAGGAGGGAAATGGGGGCTGAGAAGAGTTACTTTAAAAAAAAGAAAAAAGACAAGTGTAAGTTTTTCTGAGGAAACACATAAGGCAGCCAGAGGGGAGTCAGAGCAGGGCATGGGTGATTGAAGACAAGGATCCCTGATAACCCCATATTCATTTTGGTGGACTAGTTGGGCCTCTATGGAGCAGTGCAGCTGCCTGCAGCCAGATCCATTGGAGAGAACAGCAGCCTTCACAAAGATTTCTTTCTTTGTTTTTTACCTTTTTTTTTTTTTTAGGTTTTGTTTTATTTTTTTTTCCCTCCTCCACTTCAAAGAAAAACGATTTGCTCATTTAGTAATCACCGATGGGGACGTGAATTACCGAGCTCGCCCCCAGACTGGTTTTATCTCCTGGCCAATAAATCTCTAAACTGAAGCAATGAAGCTAAGTACTGCCGCTATTTCTGCGTTTTATTTCCATATTAATCAAAATGAGCCTACTCCGCCTCCTCCCGGAGCCTGTTCTGCAGGCAAAAGGCATTCCTTAGGGGGACGGTATGGATGGGGTTTGTCAGATGTGGGAACCAGTGGGAAGTGAGAGAGAGGAGAAAAAAAAAAAGCCAACAACAGAGGGAGCTGAATGAGGCACCCAGGGGGACCAGTGTCATGTGTGCCATGAGCCCTGGGTGGGACCAGCAGGGTATCCCACTTGAGAGGACACGGCTGTGTCCTCAGCATTTCCCTGTTCTTAGTTTCTGGCTCTGTTTCATTCTCCAGATTTATTTTATTTGCCAAATGTGTGCATGTATGTGTAGAGGAAATCTACCCAATGAAAGCTCCACGGTTTCCACTTTTCTCTCCATAGACATCTTCTCTCAGAGTTCTTTCTTATATATATTTTTTTTCTTTTTCAGTATTGAAAAAGACAGAAAGGAGAGCTGGCAGGAGAGCAGGGCCCTGGGAAGTTGTGCAAGCCCCCACAGGGAGCAATGAGGGAAGGGAAGGGAAGGGAAGGGAAGGGAAGGGAAGGGAAGGGAAGGGAAGGGAAGGGAAGGGAAGGGAAGGGAAGGGAAGGGAAGGGAAGGGAAGGGAAGGGAAGGGAAGGGAAGGGAAGGGAAGGGAAGGGAAGGGAAGGGAAGGGAAGGGAAGGGAAGGGAAGGGAAGGGAAGGGAAGGGAAGGGAAGGGAAGGGAAGGGAAGGGAAGGGAAGGGAAGGGAAGGGAAGGGAAAATCTCCTGCTGCATTGGTGCTCTTGTTGGTGTCTGGGTGGGAGCATGAGGCACAGCATGGGGCTCAGAAGATTGTGTTTCTGCTGAAGAGACTAAAGATTTCTGATCAGCCTGAGTGTGTAAAATTGTGACCCTGATCAAGGAGCTGGAGCCTCGATGCTGAGACTTGGGGGCTAGGAAAGAGGAAGGAGGGTAGAGCCGGGGCAGCAGGGGGTGGGGGGGTGGGGAGGGGGGTTAGGGAGGCAGGGAGCAGACCAGGGGACAGTCCCCCTACCCTCTGTAGCCCACAGCACCATATCTCCACATAACTTAGGATCCTTCCTCCTGATCAGTCAGAGGCATCTCTGTCACTACCCTTTTCCTCTGTCCCTCTCCAAGGGCTGGGAAGTGATGGCAGTGAGCCTAGAGCCACATGTTTCACTGTCCTAATGGGGCACGGTGTCCCGGGGCTGCTGGGGCTGCTGGACACTTATGGCCCTCCCTAGGGACACAGGAACCCAGGTCTGTCTCATGCAGTCCTATAGCTTTGAGAAGGAAGGAAGGAAGGGAGGAAGGAAGGAGGAAGGAAGGAGGAAGGAAGGGAGGGAGGGAGGGAGGGAGGGAGGAAGGAAGGAAGGAAGGAAGGAAGGAAGGAAGGAAGGAAGGAAGGAAGGAAGGAAGGAAGGAAGGAAGGAAGGAAGGAAGGAAGGAAGGAGGAAGGAGGGAGGAAGGAGGGAGGGAGGGAGGGAGGGAACTGCGGCATCTCTTGAGTATCTTGTTGATGTGGTAGATGAACTTATGTCAGCAGGAACTAGCTTTTATTACAACACAATTTGTTAGTTCATTGTGTTTGGGGTGCAAATATTCATTCTCCTTTTGATTCTTCAGTTTTTCATCTATGCGTTCTGATATCTGAACAACGATTTGGTTGTTACCATTCCTCGGATCTCACTCACGACACGATCTCCTCACGGTTCCTTGCTGACAGTTGCCTCTATCCCCGTTTAAGTGCCCCGTTCCCACCCCCGGCAGTTCTTCTCCGTGTTCCTTCTGATCTTTCCTCGACGGCCCCTCCGCCGCCGGCATTTCGGAACACCGAGACCTCAGCGGCGAGCTCCCGTCGGGGCTTCGGGCATCGGAGCGGAGCCGCCCGCCCCGGCTGCCGCATGGGGGACGAGGCGGGGAGCGCGGGGCCGCACGGAGGGTTTGGGGGGGGGATCCAGGAAAGCCACAGGGAAAGACGGCCCGGCCCCAGACAGAGGCGGACCAAGCGGCGGTGTTTCATTTTTAACTTTATTTGGAAATCTCATCCAGAAACACTGGTCAATAATAAATATATCGATAGTTATCAAGAATATATAAAAAATAAAGACACGGGGTTGTCTTTGAGGCCCTAACCAAAACCAAACGAACGATCGAACAGAATTAATGATAATAACAATTCAAGCGAACGCGCGGGGAAAGGCGCCGGGAGGGGGACGAACAGCACCGGCGGCGCCGAGCCACTGTCAGGGGGAGCGGCCCGGCCGCGCCGGCCCCGCATGCAAACCAGAACCGGAGCGGAACAAACGAAACAACGAAACAACCGCAAAACGAAACGGAACGGTTCTTCGAGAGGAGAACCGAGCGCCGAGGGGTTTCAGGGAGTGGGAGGCGAGGGGTTGGCAAAAGGGGCCCGGAGGGGCTGCGCCGTGCTTTGCACCGTTTCCCTCCTTATTTTGTTGGTTTGTTGTTGTTGTTGTTTTATAAGAGGACGCGGAGGGAGGAAGAAAGGAGCCGCCAACAGAACCGCGCCGCGACCAACGCCGAAAGGAACTCCCGCAGCGCCCGAGGCGGTCCCGCCCGGGGACATCCGCGCTGCGCCCCGCGGAGCTGAGCCCGAAGCCGGGGCGGGGCGGGCAGAAGGCTGCGGGACGCCGCCGTTGGACAGAACAGTGAGAAAACCCCGCAAAAGGAGGAGAACCCCAAACCGATCCCATCGTCTGTGAACAGCTGCGAGCACTGCAGTGACAACCATGTCTTTTTTTTTTTTTTTTTTTTTTTCCATCCATTTTAAGGAATTATTTACATTTCCTCCCCACCGCTATTACTCTTTTTTACCGCGGGGATCGCTCCTCTCCCGGCTCGGCGCGGGCGGCAGCGTCCCCTCGGCAGGGTCCTTCCCTCCCCGGCCCCGCGCTCCCGGGGGCGGGGGGCAGGGCCGGGGCGGCTCACTTGAGCAGGTCCTTGGTGTCCGCCGAGATCCGGCCCATGCCGGAGGCGGAGAGGGCAGAGAGGTGAGGCGGGGGGGGCACCTGGCAGATGGTGCAGGGGCACGGCAAGCCGGCCCAGTGCTGGAAGCCGCCGCCGAGCTGCAGCGCGGGGGGAGTGGAAGGGGTCTTCAGCAGGGAGTGGGGCGGCCGGATGGTGCCCAGGGCCGGCAGAGAGGCTGGCAGCGACGGGGACGCGTTGGCGGAGGAGAGGGCCCCGCCGAGGATGGGGTGCACCTGGTGCACGGCGCCCGCTGCGTGGGGCGGGTGCGCGGCGGCTGAGTGGCCCACGGTGCCGCAGTGGAAGGCCGAGTGGTGGCCGCCGTAGATCTCCCCCACCAGGCGTTTCATCTCCTCCAGGGAGCTGGTGAGCATCAGGATGTAGTTTCTGGCCAGCAGCAGGGTGGCGATTTTGGAGAGTTTCCGGACGGAGGGGCCGTGCGCGTAGGGCATCACCTCCCGCAGCCCGTCCATGGCCAGGTTGAGGTCGTGCATCCGCTTGCGCTCCCGCCCGTTGATCTTGAGCCGCAGCTGCTGCAGGTCCTGCTCCGAGAGCTGCTTCTTGATCTTGTACTTGCCGCCCTCCCCCTGCGCCTTGGGGCCGCCCCGGGCCAGGCCCTCCCCGGCCATCTTCTGCACCAGGTCGCCCTGCGTGGAAGAGACGGGGTTGAGGCGGCTCTCCGGGTGGTGGTGGTGGTGGTGGTGGCGGTGCTCCCGCAGGTACATCTCGTCCATGTCCGGCGAGGAGGCTCTGCTGGAGACGGAGCTGGAGTCAGAATTCATTGTACTCGAGCGCCGGAGCGAGACACCTTGCCCTGATCGGGAGGCGGCGGAACGGGGCGGCTCCTCCGGGGGGCACCAGGGATGGACGGGTCGGACGGCGCCGGGCGGGCGGCAGCTTGGGGCGGCAGCGGGGGAAAGAGCCCTCTGCCCCGCGGCAGCGCTGCCCCGCGCCCCGCACTCAGGGACGGCGGTGGGTGTGTGCCGGGACTGACCTCCGCCTGCCTACGAGGGGCTTTTATAGGGCTGCGGCGGAGAGCGGAGACAAAAGGAGCCCTCCTATGTATAGCGGTGTAGTTGGGATGACGTGCCGTTATTCAGGGCGGTGCGCTTTGACTGTCCCATTTAGCGAGGACCCCCATTCATATTCATGGCGGTGCCACCCGGGACACCTCAGCCACGGACCGTCAGGAGCCGAGGAGACACAAAACCCCTCTGATTGACACCGCACACCCGGCGCTCCGCGTGCCCGCCACCTCCTCCCCCTGCCCCTCATTTCCAATATAACAAGGCACCCCGTTCGCTGCGAGGAGCCGGGGCCGCGGGGACTGCCCGCCCGTCGGGGCCGCCCGGCCCTCCCCTCCCAGCTCGGCCCCCCGTTCAGGGTCGGTCGTGCGGCACCGGCTGCACAGCGTCCGCCCGGGGAAGCGACCGCGGTGTTCCCGAGCCGCTGCTCCCGGCCCCGACGAGCCGAGAGCGCGAGGTCGGCACCACTCGCGGGGAGCCGCCGGGTGCGCTTCCACCCGCGAGCGTGGGCATGGGAGAGAGTTCCCAGCGGTACAGCAGGATGGTAAAGGGGTGTGGGGAGATGAGAGAGGGGGGAGTGGGAAACTGTCATCCGCCGAGTCGGACCGTGCCTCGTCTGCTGAGGGAAATTAAAGCCTCTTCATTGTCGGCACTGAGAGAGAATCCCATAGAGGAAGGGAAGAGAAAAGAAGAAAAGAAAAAGGGAAAAAGGAAAAGAGAAAGGAAAAGAGAAAGAAAAAGAGAAAGAAAATGAGAGAGAGAGAGAGAAAGAAAAAGAGAAAGAGAAAGAAGAAAAAGAGAAAGAAAAAGAGAAAGAAAAAGAAAAAGAAAAAGAAAAAAAAAAAAAAAAAGAAAAAGAGTATCACCCCGTGCTTAGGAGGATGTATCAGAAATAACTGAACGGGACGTCGTCTCATTCCGCTTCCGCCACGACAGCCGTGAGCCCAAGCAGCACCCCGCACTCGTGGACACGGCACCCGCCGGACCCGGCCGCCGCCGACTCATCGTCCGCTCCCGCAGAGCCGCTCCGTCTGTCCCGCTTCTCCTTCCACCGCCCCTCCCGGCGGGTCGGGCGGAGCGAGATGGGCTCGGCACACGGCGGCAGCGGCAAGGAAGGAAAACGGAGATCCGCCGCCGAGGAACGAACAGAGCGAGGAGCGAGAGGCGCCGTCGGGGAAGAAATAGGAGCAGCCCGGCAGGTCGGGGCCGTCCCGAAGTTGGCCAGGGCTCGGCACGGGGCGCGGCTCCGCCCGGAGCCGGGGTGAAAGCGGGAGGTGGGACGCGGAGGGCCGCTCTGCCGGGTCAATCCGCGTCCAAACTTTCCCCGACGGAACTAACATCGGGAGTCGGAAATGCAATGCTGCCGGCATCGGGGCTGAAAGAAAGGAGAAAACGGCGGCTGGACGGCAACTAACCCAAAGTAACTTTCATCCCTCCTCTATTTAATATCCGTTTTTACAAAGGCTGAGAGATTTGGCGAGGGAGGAAAACGCGCTTTCTGAGGAAGGCGAACGACCTCGGAGAGCGCGGGGCATCGGGAGCGCTGCCGGCACCGGTGCCGGGCTCGGAAGAGACCCCGGAGCCGCGGCTGCAGCGGGGCCCGAGCGTACTGTACGCGGGACGGGGCAGAGAGGGACCTCCGCGCTGTGTCGGGAGGCGGGTGCCGAGCGCGCCTTGAGGCAGCGCCCGGTTTTGAATTCACAAAGTTTCGGGACATCGGGCGAACTTTTCTCATACACAGCATCGCTCTGAAGGAATATTACATCTCGCTTCTCGTAACTTCATTGACCTTTATCGGCCGGCGGCTCGGAATCCGATTCGTAATTTGCCGAGCGCTTAAATGTTTCTTGAGGTTTTGTTAGGATGCAATTAGGTTTTACGACTTTCGCCCTCTCTGCTTGCTTTTCATTTAATTTGAGCATTTGGACAACCGTGCTTTTAGTGTTAAACAGTTACACACGTTAGCGCTGTAATGAGGGCGTTGCTGACGGACAGCAGAGAAGCTCTCTGCTTCGGCTGCGGATCTCCGCCGGCGTCTCCGGGTGAGCGCAGCCCCGCTCGGGTGTTGTCGCATCCATCGGGCCGGCCTGGCAGACGGCACCCAACTCCTTTAAGGCAGGGCGGCCCAGGCTCCCGAACCGGCCGCCGGCTGCGCTTACAGTTTATTACCGGGTTGCATTTCGATTGACGGTGTAATTCCGATTGATGCTCCCTCGTCACCTGACGCTGCCTTCACCAAAGTGATGAGATTTTATTTCCCGTGTTGACCGCGTATTTGCTTTGCAGAGGCAGGGTATTACGAGTTGCCTCAGAATTTGATACGGTATTCAAATTCTGCAGCCAGATAAACCCAGACTGGACGATCCGCCGGCAGAACGCGGGGCGTTCTCTTCTCCGTTCAGCTATTTTCAAACTCGCTGGCAACGCGGAGTCACAGCAGAACGTTATTAAACACGAAAAAGGAAATCGTGCTCAGCTCGAAGTGTCCCACAGCTGCCGGCGGGATGGAGCCACGCTGGTGCTGCTGCTGAGGGCGCACAGCCCCGCTGGGCACAGCCGAGGGGCACCGCGCTGCCGCTCATTAAGGACGACATTTTACTTTCTGCATTTCAGTTCTGATTTGCAAAAGTTCTTGAAAAAATACGCTGTTATAACTCAGCAATAAAATTTAAAATGCCAGATAGATTACTGAGCGACGTGTTAATTGCCAATCCTCTGATATACGACAAAAGCCTGAAATTAGCTTCTGTAATTAATAAATGGCATTTAATCAATAGTTTTATTTTTTTCCTTTTTTTTTTTCCTTTCTTTTTTTCCCTATAACAAATGCACTTGAAACATGCACTTTATTTTGAGAAGAGCTTATAGAAAGTCAAGTTTCTAAAGCTCCCATCCATGCTGTAGTTCAGCCAGCTGTGAAATATTTTGCCGTCCTCAGAATTTAAGAAGAAAAAAAAGAAAAGCTGATTAAGTACCCATCGATCAGTTTGCTTTAAATGTCTGGTAATACTGGCACTGCCTTCACGACACTGCACTCAGCCGCAGAGCGAAGGCTGCGATGCACATTTCACATACACAGATCCGCACGCTTCAGTGTGCAGGGCTCAACGTGGGGTTCTGGACAAACAAAGTTTGGAACCGAGGCCGAGTTGTTACAGCACTGAGTGATAATAACACCGCTCAGCAGCCTGTATTTATTTTCTCTTCAGCCCATGTTCATATTTAAAATACTAATGTTGAAAATAGACAAGTTTCTTTGTCTTTCTTGCCTGCCTCCCTCATCTCTTACAGTCCTCTGCACTCACATCACCACGAACTCCCTCCATCCGCTCACACTTGTTACAGAAATGCACCCATTGGCTTTTAAGACCCCTTTCCCTCACTGCTTTTGCAGGTGGTCGCTGCTTACTGAGTTCACCTTGAAGCCACGCAGGCCATTTAAATATCAGCTACATGCAAAGCAGAAGACAGAGAATACATGAGAGGCTCCCCCCCACCTCTGTGCTCCCCATCACACACCCCAGATGCACCACTGTTTGTTAAAAGCTTCTCAGCTGATGAAAGTTCTCTTAGGCCCGAATGGAAACTTGGCGTTACAAAGACTAAAGATTGAAATGTTTTGGTGTCTCGGAAACAAGCATAAGATTCATTTTTAACATCTATAGCGAAAACAAATAAAGCCATAGAAATTATTGAAAATGTCTCCCAATAGACATTAGGGAGCATGGATGACTCTTTAAGGAGAAAGAAAAAAAATCCTTGTCTCATTTTGTATCTCAATTTTAAACAATGCGTGTCTCGGGCAAATATTTATGGGTAGTTAATAGGCTAGTACAAATTCTAGAAGACACAACAAAAATTATCTGCAGTCTATTCACAAACCTTTGCCACGTCTCAGTGTTTGGGGATGGGCGTAGGGGCTGCCTTCACCACTCCTGAATAGAACTCTATTGTGTGGGCTTGTTCCACTGGGATCAATGGGACGACATGTGCAATGAGATGCTAATGAACACCAGAAACCACGGTAAAATCTGGCCCGGCCAAGGCATAGGGCTGGTTTTATAAATCATTCTGAGTCTCTTGCTGTACTGCTTTTAGTCAAGCTGTTGAAACTTCAAACGTTCACGGAGGTTTTGCTATATAAGAAAAGGTTTTTTGTTGTTGTTGTTACTATTTCTGGGGGTTTTTTTAGGTCGCATTTTCCCTCCCTGAAAAAGTGAATCCGTTCTCACCTTGTTCAAAGTTGCAGCTGAGATGAGGCAATCCTTTTTTTCATGGCAATTGCCGTGTTAATGCAAGTGCATTTCCACAAACAGAAAATGAAATACAATGGAGGAAAATAACGTCAAGCACAAGTATAAAGCAGAAGAATGATGACAGTCAGAAAGAGGCATGCAAGGGCAGTGCTGGCATCGCGTAGCCCAGTGGTCATTGCCCACCACACCTGCAAAAAAAACCAGCCCATCTTCTGAAAGGTTTGCTTTGCACACAACAGGGACAGCACTTCAGAGAAGTCCCTGAGGACCAGTGTAGCTGCAGAGGGACTGTGCTTGGTGTGTGTGTGTGAGCCATGCATGTGGTGCTGTGCTGTGGGAGGCTCACGGTTTGCATGGGCTGTCAGTCTCTCCCCACATCCTGAAGCCTTGCAGTCTGTTTGCATGGTCAGAACGGGTTGCTGGGCTGGAAAAGCCCCAAACCTGCAGATCAAGCACTGCAATCCATAACTCCTGGGAGCTGCAGCAGGCTCCTAAGGGCCCAGACACAATAGCAACAGGGACTGTGAAAGTCCCATTCCCATCTCTTAAAAGACTGAGGACAGGAGAGGACAGCAGATCTACTGACACTATCTTTTTTTTTTTTTTTTAATCAGCAAAGGTTAATCATTAACTATTGAAACACTGATGAACTGTGGTGTTTGTTTGCTGATTATGAGCCAGAATCAAACCTCTCTGAAGCTGACTGATGTCCTCAGTTTCAATAGACCCAGAGGTCAGGCCCCTAAAACTCAAGTCACCAAACAGTTTCTTGCAATGAAGAACCCAGTAAGGAAGGGCTTAATTACTCCAGCGAGATCATTTTGTTTTTAAGCAAAAATGTTTTAATTGGGGGCAAGCCCTCTCATATTTGTTTCCTGTGAAGGAAATTTATTAGTGACTTGTTAATTACAGGCTAGCGAGAGAGTTCGTGCAGCCACAGACACAAAACTCAGCTGAAAGCATTCCATTTCTTTTCAGTCACTGACACTGAGCAAAACCATTTCCAGAGCAGGGAAGAGTGAAAAGCAGGCCATCTTCCCTGCTTTTCTTCCTGCAGCCACCTCACCTATTAGTTATTGGCACCCACACCAAATGTGTCTCCAGCAGCAGCAGCAGTTTCATGTACCCGAAGATATCCTGAAGCCATTCTTTCTTTTTTGTTTGTCACTTAGACACTTTCTCACAGGGGTGCTTAGCTGGGACCCTCATGGACTTCAGCCTTCATACGGAATTCAGTGGCTTGAGATATTTGAGAGGAAATAATACAAAGGAAATGAATGATTCCTTGGTGGAAGTTAGCAACTTTGAGCTCTCTGCCTGTCCGTGGGAAATGCTGCTGGCTGGGAGCATGGGATGGGACTCCAAAACATGCAGTCTGCATGGTTCCTATACTACCCCCTCCTTTTTCTTTCACCCAGGTGAGCTGAGTGCTCTAAGGCTCCTCCAAAGGCAAATATCACTTTGGAGTGGGATAAAATACACACAAGGCAAGGAGAATCCTTTGCCTCTTAATTACCAGAACACCATTTGGCTCACAGATTGATACAAATTTTATCTCATTCACTCATTGATAGCGCAGTGTTCTTGTGGAAGTATCAGTGATCTGTAACTCTCAGTAACCATTATCATCTGTAGTTCAGTGAAACCCAAAAGAGGTGGAGACATTGCTGAGATGTACAAAACCTTCATTGAGGGGAGTACTGTGTAAGTAGGTAAAATAGATAGAAAAGACAAGGCAACAGGAAGAAGAATGATAAAAAAATAAAGGGGAAGAAGCAAGCAATTACATGTATTTTTAATTTTAGAGCTCTGCTTGACTGCTGCTCACAGCTGAAGTCAGAAGCAATTATGTTCAGCACTTCTGAAAATGAAATTCTATTTAAAATTAAACTCACAAGCACACATGTTTTGAATTGTCTTCTCTTCTTCATATCATCTTCATTACTAAGTGAGCCTCTTCTCCACAGCTGGTAGGCACCTGAAATGGCTAATTAATGTGTAACAGTTCAGGATTCTGCAGATATTGCCACCGTTTTGCTAAACTGCAGGAAGAGCCCAGCATTGCATCGTCAGTGTCTGTGAACTATTCAAAGCTCTCTGAAAATCTGGGGAGCCTGTACAGACTTGATATCCTCTTCATCTTTCATTGTTTTAAAGATTTCCACCTACCTGAATTTCTAGACTGTCACTTGTGCACTGCCAAATTTTGTGCCTTCTCAAAATCACCAGAGTTCATTACATCTAATTCCTTTAATCAAGACACTTATGACACCCATCTCCATGTTTTTTGTTTTATTGAAATAAGGCTCAGACAATCCTTGGAGATGCAAAAATGTCAAATTAACAAAATATTAGCTCAAACTTGGCCCACTGTATTCACAAGAACAAAGATACTCTGGGCTTCATGCTGATTTTCTCTAGTATTAATAGATTCATATCAAAGACGTTGACTTCAGCTGATACTCACTGAGAACTTCACATCTTTAAAAATAAAATCAAATTGAAATAATTAAGAAAGCATATCTGATATTTCACTGAAGTTTCAATTTCCTTCAGCCTATTTCATATACTCTGAACCATAATTCCTGGGCTGAAAATTGTAAAGCACACACACACTTAGTGACACAAACAATCATCAACAACAAGAAGAAAAAATCACTGACAAGATAACCTACACAGTATAAAAAGTCCATTTTCTTATTTTTGCCTTCTAAAATCTGGCTGCATATGTACTCCCGTCTCTTACAAGTCACAGTGAACTACATGGTATTGCACAAGAGCTTTTATCCTAGTGAGCAGAAAGTGAGCAGCAAGACTGAACAAAAGAATGAATGAATTAATTAATGGATGAATGTATTAAGGGGGAAAAAGAAAAAGACTCCACCTGCTCTGCTCCGAAAATCTCTCACTATGCCGCAGAGTGGTTTGCTACACTGACTAATATTAAAATCTTCCCTTTCATTTTGAACAATATGATTTGTTTATATTTGGATTGCCAAAAAGGAGACTACGTAACGTAGGCAGTGCCTTTACGAGTGTGTCTAATATTAGGAATTCACCACTGATGTTGCCCTAGGGGCAATGAGAAAGCTGGTTTATCAGAAATGGGAAGGAAAAAAGTAGTTTTTTTTCTAATGCTTTGCCTGAAATACCTAATACACATTCTGAGCCTTAAAGTCTTGCCTTGCGCATACAAATAGTTCACTTACACAGGAGAAGTACAACTTACACGAGCAGAGGCACACTTTAAAGAATTCCATAGGATCGTGCCTTTATGTTCTCCGACCGGTGATAGTTTATTGTCTTCAAACAACGGACGAGAAATAGTCATAAAAAAGTGCACAGGAGAGAACCTTTATTTGCGTAACAAACCCACAGAGATTGCCGGGATTTTGTCGAACGGCTGCTCTGAAAAGAGGAACGGGAAAGTTACGATACCGCTGTCTTCTTTTCCAGGCTAACCAGAGACCCACCAGCGTTAGCAAAGCAAAAGCGTTTGTGGCTCGGGGTGCTGGCGCTGCACCCTGCGGGATTAAAAAGGGGCAGAATGTGTTTATCCCCCAAAGCTGGGCGCTAAACCCGCATTAAAAGCACTGTCCCCCTCAGGAAGGTGCTGAAATGCAAAGCAAGCTCTCAGCTCCTTTTCTCTCTCTTGGTGGCATTTGAAAGTGTAAAGCTTTGAATACCAATTGCTTGAACTGGACATATGTGAATCTCTTCTAATCCTACTAATCCCGTCCCCAAGTGCTTCTTTGTATGTGGAGGCAACACACATAGATCTAAGTGAAAGTGGCCGTAATCCTGGAAATGTGGAAAAATGTCCCAGTGTGGGAGTTGGGAGAGGGAAAAGCTCCCTAGCAGAGGGGACCTGCTGGAAAAGCATTGTGTTTGTGGGGTGAGCGAGGGGCGGGAGTGGGGGCAGGGAAGATATGAAGGAGATCTCTCACCTTTTCTGAGCTGCCAGGAGGAAAGCAAACCCACCCAGCGGGAAAGCTCCCTTGCAAACAGCCATCGCACACTTGAGCAAACCCACAGAACTGAGACAAAGTTTCCAAATGCTGGGAAATTCACCCACTGGCAGCTTTCAGCAGTGTGAGCTCAGCAGGCTAGGCACTAATGTGCTGACTTCATTATTTCCCCACCTCGCTGCTCTGAATGGCAGATTTGTTTAGGGAATGGTGGGCTACAGCTCTGTCCTTTCCCGGACACAAAGATATGAGGGGAGCTGTGATCCCGGCCCCAGTCAAAGGCACAGCTCTTGGTGTCATGGGGGACCCTTTTACTCCACTCAGAAGTGAGAATCAGGCCATGTAAGCAGATGTCTTTGCAAAACCTTCACAGGGCAGCAGAGAAGAAGTCAGCTTACAAGTTACCAGTTGTATTACTCATTCAGTCTCTCTGAAAATTGATTTCAGGTCTCAAAGCTTCTAATCATACATAGGTAATAGGGCAGAGATGAGAAATTTTTCTGTCTTTTACAAGGAAAATGTGGCCACCACTCAGCATCAACAGCTCAGAGTTTGACCAGGCCGTTAGTTAAAACGAACATTCACCTGGGTGTCAACAAACCCTATGGATTTTCAGAATATATAATTGAAATATATAATTAGCCTTGTCAATTTCCCAAATATCAGAGTCCTAATTTACATTGCCTTGGCTGGTCACTGAATAAAGTGTGTTTATACACTGCAGTAGGTACTGTAAAAGGAAATTAATCTGTTTTGGGTTTTTTTGTACATACTTTCAAAAGATTTTAAAATATGGAGCAATTGATGACATTATTTGCCAGCCAAATCTTTATTTTTCTCAATAAATCTCTAGATAAAACCATGTTAGGTAAGAAAATCTAAGGCTATATATTCCCTAGGAGTTGACTTTTTTATTACCTCAGCAGACTTTGCGCTTTCATAAATAAGTGTCAGCTGAAATTAACCTGCTGTTTAGAGATAGTATGGAGCATCCCAAAATCGGTCCATTTCTGCAGCATGTGGACCTCCTGAATGCTGTACAACAGAAGGAGAGATCCTTAACATTTCACACATAAAGCAATGAGAAGCTTTCTTGGAAAGCTGCTAAGCCAACCCTCCTAATGTCTAAAATTGCTTCATTAAAATTGAACATTCCAGGGAACAGTATTGCCATGTGTGATAAAATGCTAGTTAACTCAGCAGTGGTGAAGCTAGGTGGACTTTACTACTTGCTACAGAAACACAGTTCATGTGAAGAAATGTTATTAGGCTTGGAACTGAAGGGACACCTCTGACATTTCATGCACGATCTCATCCAATTCAGCCATGCTGCCCTCCCTGCAGCTGTTGCCCTGTACTGTCTCTGCACGAGTTCTGTCCTATGGGCTGCCACAGGAAAAGGCTTCACAGGGCCCAGCCCTTCAGAACAAAGAAAATCCTCAGGGTATGCTGACACACTTGTTCATTTACTTTAGATTTGCATCATACTTCTTCCCAGCTGGAGAAGAGAAGGGACTTGCCTATAAGGCAGCTACTTTCATTTTTTTGAAAATACTTCCTGTGCAGCACATGGATAACCTTTGAAACTCATTCCCACTGGATGCAAATAGGGATCAGAAAAATTCAGAGAAGGATGGTTCCTTGGTGACAGTACTGTGAGGAGCATGGGAGCACCCACTTCTGGCTCAGGAAGCTCCTGTAATGCAGTTTGCCAGCAGTGCTGCAGCATGTCAGAGAAGATTTTTAAATCTTCACTCTACCCTTTGCCCCTCAGCCTGGTCCCAGGCCCTCAGTCCCTAAACCCTCTGGACCTCTGATTGGTTAAGTGCCTGTGTGAATGGTTGAAGAGTGTTTTGTAGAATGCTCTGTTGACATGTAAAGGTGGATAGGAAAGTTGTAGGGGTGGATGGGAAAGCTAGAAAAAGAAAACTTGTGAAGGTATATAAGTGATGTGAGAACTTGTAATAAATGATTTGGATCAATCGCATCTGAGTTCGTGCATCAGACGCTGCAGCTTTGGTCCAAGACTCTCAGATCAGACAGAAGAGTGGCTGAGGGGCTTGAGCATTTGATGGGGTGTTGGGCTCATGCAGGGCTCCTTCTTCCTACTTCCCTCAATTAGGGAACCTGGTCAGCATGCTCTTTGCCTGGGTAAGAAGTGCTGTGTCAGCAGCAGGCAAAGCTCAGTTTTGATGTGTGGGGACTCAGCATAGTCCCTGAAGGCAAAGAGTTAAATGTTTGTTTAGGCACTCTGACCGACTAAGACAAGCCATTAAGAAACAATATGGCTCCAACCCATTCATTATGATAGCTGGTAGTGGTACAAGTGAGGTAATTACTTACGTGGATTTTTACACTGAGCAAAAGCAAATCTGTGTTGTTCTGGGTGGTGGTATGGACATGGGGCACAACTAGCTCAAAGTTGGGACAAGAATTAAAAAATGTTTCTAGAAGGGCTTCATATGCCAGGTGTCAAAGAGTCCTCCTGCCTGACAGCATCCTGAAGAGTAGAATGATGCAGGTGTGCAGGGGACAGCCTTAGCCTGCCCCTTGGCTGTCCAAAAGAGTAGTTTACTACCACTAGAGTAGTCCTCATTTGCAGTCAGATCTGTAGAATGTGCACTGCAGTACATCATTGATGAAGGACATCAAGACGTTGCTGTCTATGTGAACAGTCATCACCTTGGCACATCAATGTTCAATTTTTTTTCCTAGTACTCTAGGAAAGCAAGGGTGTTATATCCAGACTTCATAAGCTAGGAACCTCACATTTTGTTGTCTTTGATGGATTCACACCAGGTAGGGATCTGACCCTATTTTTATAATCTGTCTCAGATGGCAACAGTTAGAGTCTGTTTCACTTTAAATCAGTGAAGCATTAATATCTTCTAAAGATTTAGATTCAGATGGTTTCAAACACAATGAAAAGATGTGGCACCTTGTAGGCTGAAGGAGAACCACTGAAATCAGTTGGGTGAATTTGGAACTTTTTTGTGCTGTTGCAATCTACACAAATTCAAGAAGCCAAAGGTGAGATAAGTTGGATTAGTGCTTCAGTGGCCCTTCATTATCCATTTATCTCTCAGTGACATGATTTGTATCTTCAGTTTGCTGTGTTTGTTTAATGAAAATGATGAAGGATAGAGGCAAGATCACATACATAGTAGGAGGATGTTGAATCCTGTTAATCGTGTGTAGAATATTATTGCATTTCATTACATGGGAAATTTCACTGAAATTTCCTATATATTCTTCCAGTGTTAGCTCTCAGAGCCTCCCTCTGTCACAGGAGAAGGAGATACAGATGATACATGTATATAAATGTATTACAGGTCAGTTTCTTGCCAGTTGGAAGATGAGCAAAAGGCAGAATTAGGTTCATCTGAATATGGAGTTTCTGAGACCACTATTTGCTGTAGTTTGCATTGCTTCCCAGGCTGTGACAACTACTAGGAAACCACTTATTGAGAGAATCCCAGCCTACTTCCTACAGGGAAAGCAGAGAAGGAAAAAGCCCCATAATGGAGTGAATTTAGGATTGCACGTGCTGCAGACGATCTCAGCAACAATGCCAGTTTTACTGTTGTGTTGCACATGAGGTCCTGAAATGCACTGGAGAATCAGATTGCCACTCTAGAGGACAAAAGCACATCAGTTTGGGCTTGTGGAAAAGTCAGAGCCATGTAAATAACTCAGCACATTTTTCTCTTGATATTGGAACAGAAGCTAATGTGAACTATTAGGTTTGATCAGGACACAGAATAAAAGGTGGGAAGGGGATTTGCATATGGCTTAGTCAGTATGGGGGACATGAGTAGAACGTATACAAAATCTCCAGTAAAGTCTGCATCTGAATCTGAAATCAGCCCCTCCATTTACTCATTGTGCAGGTAGAAAGTGTGTCCCAGGGCATATTTCACATAGTCTTTCACATAGCCTGTTAAACCAAAGTAAATGCAACAACATTACTTTTTAATTTCTCACTGTTTCAAACCTGGTTTAATTAGGCACATGTCAACCTTGAAAAAAATCTAAGAAACAGGGAAAGGATATTGATTCTCTATTATCACTTTAATTGTCTATTCTGATGTGCTAAAACTGAAACAATCTTCCAGCTGCAATGTCTAATGAACTCCAAGATCAAACAAGATCTTGCTAATTATGGAGTTAATGAGGACAAGTTCACAGGCAGAGTTAAGTTAGCAATTACATGTTTCAAAGCATCTTGAAGCTCAATAAGATCTTCATTTGGTGCTGTAATGCTATACATTTTGCATTTCTTCTTTCTGAACGTGTTACAGAAGGGTACCCTATGTATAGTATATGCTTCTAATTGTGTCCAAACCACACAGAGCAGACTTCCATAAATTAAGAGACTGTCTGTTTATAAATCAACTCAACACTGAAATCTCATTTACATTTCTGCTATCCTATGTAATGTGTTTACACACAAATAATGTCAACATTAGCATGGGAGGGGGATGAATTTAAATTCCACAGCATGTTTCTGAAGCCAAAACGTCAAGGAAAGGCAATCAACATTTTAAATGAGCATGCGAGCAGCTAGGTATTGAAAAAGAAGAACGATTAAATCAGACCTATGAACCCACAGCAGCAAAATGAAACTCACAACTGCAACCATTTCAAGTAGGATAGGGCAACCAACGAAGCACAGTGTTTAAAGCAAGTTATTTTCTGCCAGGAAAATATGTATGTAGCCATTATTTTTTTTGTAGGACTTTAAAATCTGAACTTACTTGCTACAAATGTTCTGCTTTCCCAAGCTTCTCTTAAAATTGATGGTAACCTTGGACTTGTAGCTGTACACTGAGGTCTTGCACAACAGTTGCTGCCACAGGGTCTGTAAGATCTGAAGAAAAAAAGAAAAAAAAAAAAGAAACAACAACAAAAACACAGACAACCAGATCACTACACCTTTATTGCTTAGTGTAAGCAGTGGAAGTTCATGGCAGTGCAGTAGTTTGACTGCATCTAGCAAACAATCAGGTTGGATTAAGTAAAACATTTAATCGGCCTTGTATTAAGCAAACTATGTTGCATTAAAAATAAAATAATAATAATAATAAAAAAAAACAACAATAAAAGAGATCATCTGATAGCAAGCTGGGGTTGCTTTACAGCTTGCAGTCCTGGACTGAGACCAATACATTGAGAGATACCAAATACAGGCTCTGATATACCAGCTTTGCTCTGAGCTTCTGAGAGCTCCATACAGTGAAGCCTGCAGAAGTGCTGAGTAACATGGCTATTTCTTATTTAAGAATTGTAAATATATACATTTTTCATATTTTCCTTTGAAGTACTTCTGGATTATTTTTGAACCAGATTAGTTATTGTTCTCATTTACTGCAGTGTCACACAGATCACTGTGTTGACATAGGCAGTAGACGTAGAGCTGTAACCAAAATTAGAAGAGAGGATGGTTTAAAAGCCACTGCCACAATTTGTATCATAGTGTCAGTTTAGTGATTCATAGCATACCTCCCTATCCCAAAATGAAGAATAAATCTTGCAACTTTTGTATCTTGCAACTTTCAGTATATGAATGAAATTTCCAATCTGCTTTTCTCCAAAGTGGCAGCATGAGACCTGAGGACCAATCTGCTACTTAATTTGCAAACTAAGCTCAAATTAGATCCATATTTAAACACTACTGAGAAAACACTACTGCAGAAACTCATAGGTGGCATGGTGATCATAGAATCATAGAATCACAAAGGTTGGAAAAGACCTCCAAGATCATCCAGTCCAACTGTCCAACTACCACCAATATTTCCCCACTAAACCATGTCCCTTAATACCACATCTAAATGTTTCTTGAACAATCTGCAGGTGATATTAAGATGCTTTCATTTGTGGTCAACTGACACGTAACAGCAATTTCTACCCTTTTGGCAAAGTTTTGTTTGGAGGTTGGTGTTCATTTCAATCAAGAGGTTAGGATAAAAATTGTAATTGTGAAACTGTGTCTCTCGCAGCTGGTTTATGGGCTCCTGTCCAAATGTGCTGCATTGTATTCTTTTGCTGCCAACGCTGGCACAGGGAAGAGGCCAGCTCTTGCACTTCTCTCTACTTGCTGCTGCTCCTACCACTCAGCTCCCTGTCATTTCTGCTAATGGGTCTGGTCTTGTTTCTCTTGGCCATCCTCATTTCCTCAGGCAAACTGCTTCCATTTCATGGGTCCATGTGGAAGACTGTTGTCACCTGAACTAGATAGCCTTGCAGTCACCACTGTCTGTGGAGGAGGGTATGAGTTGCCTAGTTCAACCTATCTATCTTCTCATCATTGCCATGAGCTACCATAGGCACACTTTTATTCCTTCTATTCTGTGGTGCAAAAATTTGCCTTTGGCCTGCTCTGAAGAACTAAGGCCCCTCACTTGCAGCTGTGAATAACACAGAGGCAAAAGTTACCAAGCCTACAGTGTCAAAGGTGAGCATTTCATTCCATGTGTATATAGCTTTCTCTTTAGCAGATACCCTGGAAAGTCAAAATTGGCTCTTAGAACTGGAAACACAACAGGTTCCTGGAGAAGCTCCTTAGTCATGGAAAGGACATAAGAGGGAAGGTAGATATCAAGGAAAACCTTATACTAGATCACACTAGGCAGAGCAACTCTTCAATTTTGTGTTATGCTCTAATAGTCTGTGTAAGCAAAGACTGGTGCTGCGTGTCTCTAGTCCTTCCTAAGCTGAGGAGAGAGCTGATGTCTAACTGATAGAAATCTTTAACCTGTTACTTCATGATGGAACTGAAAACTTCTCTAAAATAATTTTAATCTGAATCATCTTTTTTTCATTACAGCACAAATTCTAATTCACTGCATATATGGTTGTGCAGTAAGTTTCTTTAAGCAGTCCTTCTATAGTATTAAAGGTTTTCTTCTATCATTTGAAATGGGGAATATTTTCCATTCTACATGATCTTTGGTTTCCATTCCTTTCAATGTGATTTTGCTTTGTTTTCTTTCTGGGCTAGGAGACAATAATATGGTTCACACACCTTCTGCTCTGGTGCTTGCAAATCTACCCTGTGTTTAGCTCTGGTGCAGCAAGCTGAGGGGTTTCCCCTTGCATGCTGCCAATTTTCAGTGTGCTCATATGTGGCTAACACAGCAGGAGACTAATCCCAACAGCAAACATTGTACTCTTTCTGTACTCACACTTTGGAATGAAGAGTAAAAAGTTCTTTTTGAAGCCCCTTTTCTCTGAGCAATCTGGTAAGCTGCTCTGGACTTTCCAGTCCCTGGCCAGAACTCAAATATATCTCAGTGCAGATCTCTGAGGGCAATGACTGTCCCAGGAATGCCTGACTCACCAACATTCCCATGGCATGGGATCAGAAGGACATGCTTCTTTTATAAGGAGTAGGAAGCTAATGATTTAAACACAACTACAGCCAACATTCCTCAGCAAAGTTAACCAAAGTGAACGTGCCTATTTTCATCAGTCCACTATCTCCAGTGTCTTTGGTTGCAACATACACAATTTTGGAAATAGAAAATACATAATTTAATGGAATTATTTCTCATCTCCAGACACAAGTTGAGCTGGCAAGCCTGACCAGTGGAATAATGCTCGAAAGCTCATGACTTTTTCTGTTTCAATAACAACAGACAAACTGTTTGTTGTCTGGAAACAAATGTTGCCTGTATTTTGGTCTCAGTGGGAGCTATACATGTTGAATTTGGCCCAAAGAATCATGGTGCAAGATGTTCTTTCCTCTTGCCTTGCTCCAAAGCTTGATTCTTGCTATTTGTAGACAAAAGCTAGCTGACTGAAATAAAGGCTTGTTAAAATACCTGTCTTGAAACAAATTTTTGCTGCAAATGTATATGTGGAAGGAAATATGGAATAATTCTACTGATCTCCTTGGATTTTCAGAGCTGGACTGGCACAAGTGAAAACCGCTCTGTGTCTGTTGAATATCATACTGAATGGGCATTTTAATACCAGCTCCTTTTTATCAGTTCTTTGGTTTTTCATAGGCAGGTCTTCCTTCTAGCTGTGATTCTACAGAAGAGAAGAAATATTTGCAGCATTACATCTTTACAACTGCATCTTTTGTTGGACTGTTACTGTAGGAAATCAGGTGATGCTTTGTGCAATCATTTTGAACTCTTTGAAACTGGGAAAGTAAAAAGGCTCACAGGAGGGCATCTGGGAAGGAATCTCCTTTTCTTTCTCACTTGCATGAAGGGGAAAGCTTCCAACAGGGCTAATTCCAAAAGGAACCTGAACCCCTTCAGTGTGCACAGATTTTAGCTATGAATGTTGTTCATTTAGGTTTTTTTGATGCTCACAGATGGAAAGTAAATTTCTTATAGAGAGAGTGGAGCTGGATGATTAGGGCATGGTCCTAAAAACTGGGAAGCACAGGAATGATAAGTCTTAAAAGAAAGAAGGACCTGTAGCTTCCACCACCTCTGGGTAGGCAGGATCCTTAGACATGAGGCTATCTCCTGCCGGAGGACAGAGGGAAAAGGGAGTGTTGTGACTTAACCTCTAAACTTCTTTCTAGATATGAATAATTCCCAAATTTGACCTGAATTTTTAAGTAGCTTGGGACGAACCAGACTTCATTTATGGATGATTTTCCTAGGCAGCCGATAACCTTCTTTGATACTACACTCTCCAAAGCTACAGCTGCAGCTTTACTACTGGCCTGAAATGAAATTCTTTAGAGTAGAAAGTTCTCATCTTCCTCTGTTACAGCCATGTGATGCTGAAAGACATCACAGTTGTCACATCTCCACACTCAGACAAACTTAAAAGCTTCCTGTGTGGCTTACAAATCCTGGACTTCACAGAGATTCCAGGTTCCATCACTGCGGGTGGACATGGGGGCCAAATGGGGCCAAACATTTCTCTTTTTCATCTGCTACTTATCTTAGCATTGTCTTGTTTTTCTGTGTAGGAAACCCTTGATGGCAATTCACTCACAATGCATTACTTCCTAGAGCTGCTGCATAAGTGTGGCTCTGAGAATTTACCTGAGAGTTGCTTGTAGGTTGTAATCCAACTAAGTCTACTTAGATTGACAGGTCATTAGAAGTGAGCAAATTCAGAAGTACATTCCTCCACAGTTCTACATAGTTGCTCTGAAAACAAAGCTTAATAAAGAGACTGGATGAGGCCATGGCTCTGTCAACTTTGAGCGTACCAAGGAAAATGATGATGTCAGGCATCTTGCATCTTTCTGTAAATATTGTACACTTACTAAAGCTTATGCAAGTAAATAAAATGGTGAAACACTCAACAATCACTATGAAATATGCAGCCACAGCCTTGACAATTGTTAGGGCATTAATGCCAGCTCTCAAGCACAGTCCTGGCCTCCCAAACTGTAAATGGAGGGATATGTGAAGAGGCTACTCTTGTGTGGGAGGACAGAATACTTTTCTAGACATCCTATGGGCTGAATTTCATATGTCTTGAGCTAAGGAGAACTCTACCCTACAGGGCTTAGAAATCCTTCTTGTGCTTCAACTGCCTTTTCAGCTTGCTCGACTACTCATGAAGGTCTTTATTTATTATTTTTTTTTCAGGGAAAGGAGGGAGGAGGGGACTTTTTCCCTGGACCTCTTGTTCTTTCTGTTTTGCTTTGAATGTTGCGGTGTGTTTGGTTTCCCCCTCCCAATGTGCTCGGATAACCCAAAAGAAAGAGAAGTCATTCTTTTTTTCATCCCTTTTCCCTGAGGAGACAGAGAGAGAGGGGGGAAAAAAAAAGAAAGATTAAGATGTAAGCTGGCTAGATAAGCCTGGAACTGGGTTTATTACTACTTCTGAATGAGAGTACAAGGATATAAAAGCAAACCTGCTTTACTGGAGCTGGAGCGAGGTTGGTGGGAGACCTACACTGATTGTGTGCCACTCCGAGAAGGGATGTTTCATTAATTACACATTAACTATGTGCACTGAGGAGGAGGCAGAGGATAAAAATGCAGATGTTTCTGCTGCCCGACAGAATGAAAACCACTCTTGATCCTGTCAAAAGAACATTTTGAATCAAAGGGCTCCACAGAAGTGGAAGAATGAGTTTTGTGGCTGAGTGCAATGGTGCGGCCTTTTAATCATTAAACCCTTTTATAGCGGTAAAATGAACATCCATTGTCATGGCCACTCCAATGGGGCCATTGGAGCTGGTGAAAAGGGAATGCTTTACGAAGGGCACTAAAACAGGACACAACCAGCCCCGCTGCTGGATTTCTAAAGGTAACAACAGCAGTGCATGACAAAGAATGAAAAGACAGCCCAGGTTGGTTTGCTTAAATTACTTTCCTCCCCAAGCCCTTCTTACAAGCTAAACATGCACCAGATATAATGAGCATTAGGACTTCACAGGCTGGCAGTTCCCCTCCTTTGTTTCCTCAGAGTTTTACTGTCTTGGTTTATTTTTTTTTTCTGTTCGTTAAGCAAAGGTTCCTTAGGAAAACGGGTTGAAATGTTGTTTTATTCTTAATCACTCTCTACAGTTGTAGTAAAGCCATTAGCATTGCGAGAGGAACGATCCTCTCTTCTTGCATCCACACCACCTCCACCTCTGCAAGCCTGCAGGGTTGCAACACTTTAAGGCTGTTTTTCAAATAAAACCTCCTCAACTCATTTTTAGAAAGCAGACTTAATTTTAACTTGTCAGGTCATGACCCTGGAGTTTTACTTATATTCTTTCCTTATCTGTTTCTTCTATTTCCCTTTAATTTCTCAGTAGAAATGATTCAATAAGCTATTTCTCATATCAGTCTAGGAAGAATTCAAAGATATATTTCCCAAAGTTCATATATGCCTTGGAAAATCATATTGCCAAGTTTTTTGGAGCAGAACCTGTCAGAGAAAAGTAACCTCATTTCATGGGGAGTTTCATATCTAGGTTTTGCTCTGATAGAAAACAAAAGGGAATTAAATCCTGACTCCTAGGTAATACATCTGATGGACAGGCTGGTACCACGAATCCTGAAATTCTGGACTGTGAAAGAAACTAGAAGAAGATGAAAGCTAAAGATAGCAAGGCTTTCTGGCACTCAGCCAGTCATCCAAATGAACTGCTGAGGATTTGAGTGCTTTGGGAGCTCCAGCTTTTGAGGAAGCAGATCTGCTAGTCAGAGATTTTCTTTCATACCATCAGAAATGTTCTGAATTTGAATGTTGAACCCTGAATAAATACTGGAAAGATGTCAATGCAGCTAAATCAGCAGAATAGGATAAAAAAAAAAAGTCTTTTGATGGAGTATTTTAAACTGATTATTGACTAATAGTTTATAAGACAGAATTTATGTTGAGAGTTTAATAATTTCATTTGCATTTGGAATGCAGAATCACAGAATCACAGAATCACAGAGTCACAGAATGGCCAGGGTTGGAAGGGAGCTCAAGGATCATGAATCTCCAACCCCCCCTGCCACATGCAGGACCACCAACCTCCACATTCAATACTAGATCATTCAATACTAGACCAATACTAGACCAGAATGCAAGTGTATTTTGAACAGTGCATCTATTCTTATTTCTATCAAACAAAAAAATAAATGAATACTAAAACTTCTCACTCAGGGGCAATTTGTGTGCCAGCTGCATTGTTTAGCTAAGATTGCCATTTTACTATAAGCTAAGGAAGGCAAAAATCCTTTTTCATACGGTGCTCGATTAGTGTGAGTTTTGTATAATCTGAACCACGTGCTTCTTATGTAAAGGGCAGATGCCTGGAGAAAGTCATCAGGAAGGTCATAAGGAGATAAGAGCTGTATGGCTCAATCATCTAGGATGATTTGATCTATAATGGTTTGATGGAATCATTCCCTGGGAATATCATTACATTCGAACTGAGCAGTTGTCATCACACCTCAGTTGAAGCCAGCTCTTCAAAGTCCTGGAGGGATCCAAAGAATGCAGACAAGCATTTCTTTGCAGATTTGGCCCAACCTTTTTATCCTTACAGATTTCTCAAAGCTGAATTTTCATTTTTGGAGGAATCCAAATGATGATCCTATGTTGTTAAGTTCCCTCTGGATGAGGCTGTGTGACCTGCTCAGTATTTTGCTAGAATGAAAATGCAAGTAAGAATAAAGAAAGTAATAAGAAAGTAGCAAAGTAGTAGAGAAAGTACTTGGTACAAAAGGAACAAACAAAAAAAGTGCACTAAAAATGTTTATTCTCTGGCAGCAATCAAAAGGGACTGACGGACATTCTGGGTGCCACTCTGAAGGGCAGGGAAAATACAGCTGAAAACAGAACATTACCACAGGCTGCCCTGGGTGGCAGAGACATTGCTGAACTGCTGGGAGGGCTGACCTGCAGGAAGCTTTAAAAAGGGCTATTCCAAAAATGTCTTCATAATGATAGGTAACTCAAATGTATAGAAGGGTGTTTTCTGTGCCCTGTATGCTCGGCTACATGTACCATTTGGAGAAGGAGTTGGACTGCTAACATCTCTGATAAGAGCTGATTAAAAGATTGAATACAGCCAGGAGATGGTAATGAGATAGGAGAAGATGGTGCCCAGCACAGATCTTGTTCAAAATACTGAAGGAGCATCTGGGCAAATTCCACTCTGGCACTAGTTACAAAGGTAAGGAGGCTATAGAGAACTGTGCATAATAAACTCTGGCCTCTGAGATGGGTTTCATAATGACAGCGCTTAGCAGCCACAGTTCAGGCTGTTCATCCTGAAATTCTGCTGATCTTAAATCATGCTTATAAAAATGCTGCCGATCAGTTTAAAGTATTTCTTGCTTGTTTTGGTTTCCCATGATAAAATCAGAGTTGCAATTGTTAGTTTTCTGTTTTCCTTCTCCTGCACTTTTATTTTCTGAAAAAATATTTAGAATCAAAACGGCAGCTTCCTATTATTTCAGCATTACTAGTATCTTGCTTTAGAAACTTCTGGGGCATTATCATGATGAAAGTAGAGACAACACAAGAGCACAGTCAAATCACAATTAATTTAGAGCCACTAGTGTGTGACCTGCAAAGAGGAAGAATGCTTTCCCCACGCTGCCTGAGCCAGTATTTATGCCTATGCTGAATCACACCAAACCAGCCTTCTGCAGCTACTACAGAGCAGCAATGCACCAATTATTTGTTTTGGCTGTGGTCCATCTATCAAGCAGACCAGTGCTTTCAGTCTCTTTCCTCCTGACATCTCCTTGCTCAGATGGCAAAGTACTCACTGCCGGTGGCTGGCTAAGACAGGTGGATTTCCTTGGCCAGAGCTGAAAAGAAATAGTGTGTCTCTTTACAACTGCAAGCAAAATAAGAGGCAAGTCATGTCAGTTTGTGCTCCTCCCTCCCTTTTCTCCTACAAACAAAATTGTTAGCAATGTCGACATTTCAGTGCTGCTCTGTAAGCATCTGAGATGAGCACAGTCACTGCTCTGAATTCCCAGGACATTGCAGACAATGAGCAGAAGTGTGAGGAGCTGGACTGGCACTCCAGTGATGCTTCGTATCCTCATCCAGCCCAAGCTCCGCAGACGAGCAAACGTGAGTTCTTTTAAATCAGAAGCAGGAAGAGAGCAGATCATGAAGGGAATAAATTGTATTATATAGGAATTACAATACAAACATTTTTTGCTTGCCTTTCCTATATTATATTTATTTAGCTGTATTCTTAGTTCCCTGCTCAAGCTAGCCCTGAGCTGAACCACTGAACACGGATCAGGATTGCTTATTTCAAATACAGAGCATATCTAGATCATTTCACACAGTTTCAGTTGCTGATGTAACAAGTACTGCCATCAGTGCATAAAGAAGTCTATTTGTTGATTTTCTTTCTGGATTTGCTACTGCTCCTTAGTAATATGCACTACCCTGAACTGAAGGTGTGTGTTGCCTCAACTTGTGAGGAATGGAGCATCTACAGTTCTGATAGTTATACAATAATGGGAGAGGGGTGTGGGAAGTAGGTCGCTGGCTTCCTCTTAATTCCAGGTAATGCAAGATGAGGCCACACATTCCTACATGCTACAGATGTAAACTAGATAATTCAATGTAAAGGGGGAAAAAGTAAAAAAAAAAAAAAAGAAAAGAAATCAACGTAAAATGCTACTTAAATGATTTCTATTCTGTATTTATAAAGTCCTGAGAGTTTCAACAAGACATTTCTGGTGCATAAGCTGGGTTAGGGTACCTCAATTCTCAGAAACGTTACACATTGAAATTGGGATACCTCTGTTTGGTCATTTAACAAACAGATGGCACCTCAGCTCCTGCCAGGCCTGAGAAGCCCCCTCCCAGAGCTGTGTAGGGATGCAACAAGTGAGGACACTGAGAAAGTCACTTGTTTATAAACAAAGCATTTTACACTTCCTTGTGAGACATTTTAAGTGAGACTGTGTCACATAAAGCTCCTCTGGGATCTGCCACAGCAGCAGCAGCCGCAGCAGCACACAAAACAAAGTCACTTCTTCTGCTGCACTTTATTCTGTTGTCATGTTAAAAGCAATGAATTTATTTCCCCCTCTCAGCCCTCCCTCAACTACTGCAGCCCTGCAGTAAATCAAAAAAGTAAACTCTCATTCTCATTGTGCAGGGCTTACTTCCAGTCCTCTACAGTTACCACAGTAACTAATTAGAAATTTGCATCTCTAAGAGAGAATTATTTAATACTGATGTAAGCCCTTTTATTCTTTGGAGCTTGGCCTTTTGCTACTCAACTTCTGGTAGATGTTGGGCCTTAAGGTCATACTGTACAAACTCTGAATGTAGGTGGCCCTAGTCTTGCTTTTTTTATTTCGGATGATTCATATCCTGTGAAGAAAATGTCTTGCCAGGTTTTTGTTGAATGGCATGGATTTGAAAGGCAGCACCCAATTCATTTAGTAGCCATTTGTTTTAAACTGTAACATATTCCCCATTCCTCATTAGCTAACTCTTGTGTAATTGAGTCATGCATTTTTAGCCTTGTTAAACCAATGGAGTTAGGTCACACTGATGCACCTTTCCCATTAGTTCCATTTACTTCCTCTCGCTTTCCGAGTTTAAGCAAGCTTTTATTTTGCATGACAGAAAAGAAAGCCTCAGCTACTCGACATGCACAGACATTTGTGTTTTATAGCTCGGTCGTAGGTACTGTAAATCTAAGATACTGTCCCATAGTCTCAGGGAGGACATAAATACTGAGAGAGGAGGAAGTAGAGGCTGGAAATGGAACAAAAGCCTTCCTTCATGTTCATGCTAGAAAAAGGCTCTGAACTGTTTTTGTCCCAAACCAGCAAGTGCTCCTCACACAACTGGGTTAAGTCAAATCTCAGATGACTTCAGTAGGCTTTGCATCAGTGTTCAATTGGCAGTCCAGACTCACCACTTTTTCAGCTATTGCACATTCATACAAATTATCTGAAAGAAAGCAGCATAGCTGATACTACCCCTTTCTACCACTACATGAATCTTTTCTAGCCCTTCCTATCCAAGCCTTATATTGCAGTACCTAAAAAAACTTTAGTAGGGTACATTTTATAATCTTGTAATCTTTTGATTTTGCAATCTTTAAATGTAATATATATATATATAATCAAATATATATATATAACTGACAATTACGTGCAAATATAATATATATATCATAAAATAGGCATATATAAATATGTTTATGCATAAGTAATAAAAGATTGCACAATCTTAAAATGAAAGAGGAGCAAGTATTTTGACTTCTTCCCCATGCAGTTATTTCCAAAGAAGACACTGTAACTGAAGTTAAATGATCACATCTGAAATCTTTCTGATTCTATAGTTACAAGTAATTCATGATTGTAACTCAATGCAACTTTAATTAATTGAGACTGAAAGAAATGGAACTTTAAGAGTGTCTCCATTCATCACTCTGTCTATAGTGGAGGAGTTGCTTGAGAGACATAAAGGTTATGAACTCACGTAAGTGAATCACAGACTCCATTTTCTTCTTCTTTCCTCAAAGGTACCCTGAATTAGATGCAAACCTCAAACACTGTGCACTTATTATGATCCAAGCACTGTGAAAAGGCAACTTGAAAGCATAATTATGAGCATCCAGGGTGAGAAGCAAGACCTATCTACATCAATAAACATCTCCAAGAGTCACCAAGATCTAGTGTTTAAAGAAGGGACAGAGAACAGAAATGCAATATTCTTTCTGTGTGCACTTCTATACCGCAGTAGGTTATTCTTAACAACTGTGATTTTCTTGTGTTTCCTCGTATGATTTCCCCCTCAGTGGCTTTCCGAACTTCAGTAAAATTTTGGCAGCACACCATCCTGTAAGAAATGGTTCCACAGATTAAATACATATTGAAGAGGCCTCACTTCACTATTAGGAGAAGAGATTTACCTGCTATTTATTTCCATCCATTTCTTCTTACACTGGAAAAATCACCTAGAGCTTTTATTATAAAGATATTCTTTGCTATGATTCAGCCTCACTGTTTGACTTGTCTGTCAAAACAGGCTCCATATTTAATGTTAATGGCTTAAGATCAAGATTTGCAGCCCTAATTCTCACAATCTCATGACTTCAGCACTGACCGGAGGCTGCAATGCAGTTCCCTACAAACAAGCACTTAATCCATTTATGAGGCTTCAGGGCATCCCGTCTGGTTGCCAACTGCTTCTCCAGAAGTCCCTCTATCTCCTTTAGGCCTATGTCAATCTACCTTCTCCTTGTTTGCTCACTGAAGTGCACCTGCAGGGAAGCATTTCCCTGTTGAGATTTTAAAAGATTACCAAGATCTAGTATTTCTTAGTATCTTTTTTTTCTCTTGTTGTAGTCTAGGATTCTGATACCTCTTCTTTCTCTTACTGATGGATAGGGGGAAAAACACACACAAAACTAAGCAAGGGTCAAAGGATGAGAAGAATGGGACTAGCAGATATCTTCCATTTGCCTTCTAATAACTCTCTACTTAGGATCAATTTGTGGCAACTATCTGTAGAAAATATTCTTCCTTTGAATAACCATCTGATTTCCTCTTCAGAAATAGACTGCTTTAGTAGCAGTGACTAAGTTCATGCTAAGAACTTGTCATTTATTATGTAATCAAGTAAACAGCCAGGCAGTTCAATGATTTTTGGTTTTGTTGTAAAATATATATATACGTACATCTGACTTTCTATTTTTAAATGAGAAAATACCAGTTACAGATACATGAATATGTACAACAGAAGACTGATCTATACATTCACAAACCCACTCATATCCCCAGTTTTCTGCTGACTTGGCATTAAAACTGTCCAGTAAGTTTTGCTCATTTTTAACAAAGTCAACCCAAAAAGTACTGTGGGAATGAAGAAAGGCAAACAAACAAAGAGAGCTTTTTAGAAAAATGTTATGATTCTAGATAAGGGAACATATGAGAACAATTATTTATATCCAAGTAGTGCTGAATATTGTTTTAATTCTGACCTTTTTTGCTAAGAAAATTTACTAAAAAGGATGTTTCCACATATGCATGTTAACAAGTGGCTATTTGCTTACACAAGCAAATAGTCACAATTAAAGGTAAAAAGAAATAAAGCTCTCTTTATTTTGGACGACTTTCTGAAGATCCTCCTTTCCTTCTAAAAATGCTTGCTCATAGCATGTCCACAATTAAATCACACCTGTAACACTGGTAAATCCCACCAGAGGAAACTCCTCTCCACCATGAGGTCTTTCATATTGCGCTTGTCAGTGAGTGGAAACAGGAACATGAAACTCATGTTGTGCCCACAGCCAAGTCACAGCCACTCCTGCCACGGGTGAAAGAGTTCTGAGCTGAGAAGCAGCCCTCTGTCAATCACCTGGATGCAATTCCTTCATCACAGAGGTGGCAAAATGGGAATTTCTCATTAAGCCATCTTTGTACCACGTCACACTGGTATCCCCATTTAGGCCACCTCCTTATCACTTACCTGTTAAGAGATATTAGTGGGTCACGTGGGTGGGTTGGTGTGAGAGCAGAAGGACCAGGCAGCATTTATTGACATTAGAGTCATTACAACATAGCCAAATAGTCCAGGCACCTGCACACCACAGCTGGAAATGGGCTTTGCATTGAAGGGAGAGGGAGATGTGTAACTAAGGGCATCTAATTTGATTAGTAGGTTTGTGTGCCTTGGACTGTCCCATAATTCAGTCAATTAATCTATGCTTTAATAGCGGGGTCTTTCATGGCGCACATCCCAGGGTACCACACAAAATAATAAAATTAACAGCTCGTGTAATTATTATGGAAAGACAGTTACTTTTTCCTAAGTAAAATTTTATGCTTTCTGCCATGAATTTGGTGCAGGCCCTGCTGCCATCAGTCTTGTCAGGAAAAATCCTCCTATCACCGCATCCACACCTGTAAAATGTAGCCAGAAAATAGATTCTAAGTCCAGACTTCAGATGAAATTTCAGTTGTTCCCATTAATAGCCAGCAGCTCATCCTAAAGCCAGCACATCCCATGCAGTGCTGACTCCTGCCCAGGTCAGTGGAGCACAGCTGCATTCAGTCAGGACCGTGCTGGTTGGGTTTGTAGGCCAGGTGCTTCATCTCCTCACACACTGCCCCAACTGGAGCTATGTGCCACACATCAGCAGGCTGCCAGGGTGGCAAATGCTTTGTTCCAGGACATTTTTCTACTGGGAGAACATGAGATGGGATCTTTAACAGCTTTAACCTGGGAAAACACTGGCCTAGAGCATCAAAGCCAGGGAGAGATGGGAGATAACACGTGCCAAGGGTGTTACTCAGTGAATCTCTAAATATTTCACCAGGCACCAGCTGATGCAAGGAGGCTGTTATGCACATTTTTTGTTACAACATTACAGTTCAGCATTTCAGACAAGTCAAGTTGTTGCTCTTACTCAAATCCCCAGCATGATTTGCACACACTGTCAGGAGTAACTGCCTGGCAGAAAAAAAAAGCAGAGGAACTGAAAACCCAAACCATCCAAACCCCCTCTCCATTTCTTCCTTATGAGCAACCAATATTTAAGCTGCCATTTTTCTTTAGAGCTAGTGTGCCTTGCTCCTCTGATGAAGGTTTGGATGTGGTGCTCAGGGACATGATTTAGTGGAGGGATGTTAGAGTTAGGGTAGAGTGGTTAGACTTGTGGTTGGACTTGATGATCTTTAAGGTCTTTTTCAACCTGAGCAATTCTATGATTCTAAGGTGCCAAGAGCTCTTCCCCAACCCAATATTTTTGGCCAAGCCCTCTTAACTCACACTGGGGTAAGAACAGCTGTCCCAGCCGCTGATCCTCACCCCACTCCCAGCTATGGGGCTGAAAAGCAGCTCTGTCCCACACAGGCCTGGTGTCTGCCTCTGCTCAGCTGACTCAGACAAGCGGAATCATGGAGAAGGGCTGAGTGCTCCCCTCCCACAGCTGGGACAAACCTCGGGGTTGCTGGGTATCGCCCAGAGCCATGACAGCTCTGCAGTGATATTCAGATAAAGTGAAAGACTGAGATCATGGTTATTAGAGAGCAAGCATCATAATCAGGTAAGGAAATAACCTGACTGCCTTCTACTTGCCGCTGTGTCCCGAAGAAATTATGCTGTTCCTCCTTATAAATAATAGGGGTGTGCAACGTGTCATTCCTATTCAGTGTTTGTGGGTTTTTTGGTGCTTATTGATGCTGCATCTGTTTTGTCAGTGCGTCAGCTAATGGAGAAAGTTAATTGTGTTGGTTGTAAGGCCACCTGTCACACACATGCCTCATTTCCATACTAATAGCCCAACAGTGGCAGGCAGTGTGCTCCTCTGCAGCAGCACACGCAGCCTCTCCACCAGCCCAGGCCAAATGTGCCTATGCAGCAACCGCAGCCCTCGCCTCCAAACACTGCTGGAGCTGCGGCACCCAGTGCAGAGCCACGGCAGCACCAGGCTGCAACGGGTCACGGAGACACTCTGAGAAACACGTTCTCTCTTGGAGGCAGAACCAATGCCAGAAAAGCTATAATTAATTAATATTTTATTTAAACATATGGGAAATTATTCTGTGAGAGGCTTCCCTTCCTTCTTTCTTCTTTCTCCCTCGCTTCATACAGAAGATTATGTGAGTGGAAGGATTCACTCTGAAGTATCAACCCATGGCTCCAGCATGATTTCCTCTGCTCTGTAAGGATCCCTCATAAACCCTGGCAGAGTTTACACCAAAAGCATGCCCCACGAGGGGATGCCTGGCATCCCGACAACTTCAGGGGAGACCAATCTTCATGCCTTTTAAATCACTGCAGCTGAAATTAGAAATAGCGTGTACAGCTATTGGGCTTTCAAAGGAATGTCCTGTGGGCTGAGAAACCTGCTGTGCGTGATCTGCTGCTCCTTTGCACCCTCTGTCTGCAAGCCTGTGAGAAAAAGAAAATGCTCCAGCTGCAAAGTATTGCCTCGTGGTGTAATGCAGCCAGTGACGCAGCAAATGCTGTGCGTATGTCAGGGTTAGGAACAGAGACATCTGTGTCTGTTACAAAGGGAGGAACCGGCCAGAATGTCTGCTGCTGAGCTAAGTGTCAGGTGCCGGGGTGCATAACAGAACTGGGCAGGGCCAAAGTGGGCAGCACCTGCCCCTAGATCCTCACCTGGCTGAGAACAACTAGGTTTCATCCTGCACAGCTGCAGAGTTCTCCTGTTTCTGCATTGAGCCTCTCTACATGCTGTAGTGATACCTGCAAACATTTCTTTGGCCAAATGGCCCTGCGTGCCTTGAGAGTAGCTGTGCAGGTTGGTTTGAGAGAGGGTGCGCCTGGTGGCAATCCAAAGAGCCTTTCGGCTTGATGTGCCCCATCTAAGAGCCCTTTCAGTTTGATGAGTCCCGTCCTCCCTATGGCTAGTTTTGTGGAGAACTGTACTTTAAAGTATTTTAGTGCTGAGGTGGTTTTTTTTTTGTTTGTTTGTTTGTTTTCAACGCGGACTGGCTGAGCTGAAGCATCAAGCAAACATTTACAAATTCTAGAGCTTTATAACCTGTTCATCTCTGAGACAAAGGCTTCCTCTTCAGAATGTGTACAAACTGCTCGTTTGCATTTGGCTGAAGCAAGCATTTTATTGTATAAAAAAGATCCTGCCAGGGCTGCACAGACTGCCATTGTGAGTGATGTGTGGCCGCTCCACTCGCTTTGTTGCACACGCGGCTGCTTGAAGTCGTGCTGCCGGGGCAATGACCCACCCCTTCCCCTGCTCCAGCAGAGCAGACATCCACCTCCTGAGTGGGCCTGAGGAATTTATCTCCAAGTCTGCTAACTTCTCCCCATGTGGCTGTTATTCTTTTCCCCATGCGAAGGGCATAAAATTAGTGGCAGAAAAGCAGCACAGTCTATGTGGGACAAAGAGTGTTTCTCGAGTCCTGGATCCAGGCACATGCATCTCCCATCTTCCAGCTACAAATTAAGGTGAAGAACAGATGCATGCTGTTATGCGCTCCAGTTTCCAAGGGAAGAAGGCAGAGGGCAAGAGACCCACAGGAATTTCCAGCAGCTCCTAAGCCTCAAACCCTCTCTACTCTATGACCTGCACATAGCCACAAAGGTTATCACAGCTTCCACGCAGGGAGACACAAGAATCTATCTCTTCACACGAATATGACTGTTTTTCCATTACCTCTAGCTAGCTGAAATTTTCTGAGAATACTTTTTTTCCAGCATAGTACAGTCTTAGACACGGAAATCCTCATGAAACACGAAATTAAAGGTTGCAAACTAGCCCAGCACTGTTGTCAGCTTTTCTGTGCAACCGGTAGCTTGACACCTCATTTTAACACTTGTGGCTGTTAATAGCACAAAGTGAGGGCACGCTGACCAGACTGTGGCATTTGGTGTCCCACTCTTCTGACTTCTTAACCAAGAGCCTTCCAGGCTAAATTCTGGCTCTTTCTAGTTTCAAATGTAGATTTAATGACTAGCTTTATATTGTACACACACATACGTATACAAATATTTATAAAAATTAATTAATACACGTGTTTTAAACAGTTAATAAAAATACAGTGTGTTTGTTAATACTGAAAACAAATAGGATTTCTAGAAATGGTAAAAGAGTTGTTTTTTTTTGTTTAAATAGCAGTCCAAGCAAAACCAAGACATGTTTTTTCTGTCTTTCAACTATCTCTTCTGTTTTCTTTCTTGAGAGTAAAGCCAAAACTGGAAAACTGAGTTTGGGCCTAGCAGAATTCCACCTTAAATTCTCCCTCTTCCCAACAAAGAATAACATTTTACTTTTGGTTTTGTTTTTTTTTTTTTCCCAGAAATATTTACATGCTTCTGAGCCAACACAACAGCTGATAGTGCTACTTCCCACTCCACCACATTGCATGCTGTGCCTTCTGCACAGACCTCATGAGATTGCGTGATTGCATATATAACCTTGCTCCACACAGTGTCAGTATTGTTCTGATCCTTTCTCTTCCCCCACATGAGTTTTTGTGTTCAGCATATCTTGGCATTGTGAATTGGAGGCTTTCTAAAGGAGGTCTCAATTTACCCCTGATTTACCCCTACAAATCAGCTAATAAACCATTGTCAGCACTGGTGTTATTACACTACATGGAAACAATGAGGACGGAATATGCTGGTACAGACAACAGCATTCCAGTTCTGAGGGCTGAAATGCACAGGGCCCTCCAAATGCTGAGGATGCACGAGGGTAGCCTGCAGGACAAGAGAAAATCTGCAAGGTGATTCCTACATCTCTGCTCTGCTTCACTGCTCTGTGACAAGTACAAGTCAATGCATTCAGCCAGAAGTAGGTAAAACCAAAGGCAAGGCTGTGATTACAGCTGGGGTCATTTATTTTTCTCCTGGGAACTCTCTATCCAGAAACGCTGTGGATGCTTTAGATAAGTGGAATACTGAGGCGAATATCTCACAGCCAGCCGGCCGCATGAGGAAGAACCTGCTAGGTGGTCTGTGGGGCCGTGCTATTAGCAGCAAGACATGGGGGAACAGCCTGGTGCTTCCTCTTCTTTAGGCTGAACAGGGAAGACTCATTTGGGAGAGATGTCTCAGCCAAAGGATGTGTCAACCTCTTTTAATGCCACATAATGCAGCTCGGGTGCCTGCCAAATCCCAACGCGCTGGAACAGACAGAGACAGAGGGCTATGTGAGCTGCCCCAAGGTGCAGCACCTACAGGAGAAATCTTCCTGCCCTGCCAGGGAACCCTCCCTTCTCCATGGTCAGGAGAATGTTTAACTTGTCTTTTCTGTTTTGAGTCTTTTCTGTTTTTATTCTTTTCTCCTTCACTTTTCACGCCCGTGGGCTCTTGGCAGCCAGCCTAGCACAGTGACATGCCACAGGGTCCTCATGTTACCATACAGAGTTTGTTCAGTGTGGAGCAAAAGGGAGAGAAGCGTGCTGCTGTGTAGACATGTGATGTTGTCTGCATTAAAATAAAAAAGTGTTGGTGATAGTAAGGCTATAAAATATATCCAGAGCTATTAATAATCAATGCCAAGGGCAGAGTGGTTGGCATATTCAGTCTCATTCTTCAGACCTTAAGGCAACCTCTTATTTCCCAGTGTTGGGGTGAGACTGACCCTGAAGGCAGTGCAGTCTCTGTCCCTTACCTCTGCCCATTCCTTTTCCAATGCACCAGGACCTGTCACTACTGCAGAAAAGAGGAGAGATGAGATGGACTTTGTGTCTGTTCAAGCAGGTGGTCACTGTGCTCTGACACAAAGCTGCTGTTGTTTGCTGTCCACATTCACTTTGCTAGTGGTCAAAAACAATACCGTGTACAAATATTATATCACACCTTACTAAAGTAAGTGTAATGTCAGCCATTTGGATTCATTTCTGGAGAAGTTCATAGACTTCTGTGCTACATCCTTGTATCCAGTCCAGGTACTGTCCTTTGGAGCAGTTTGCACAGTGCTTCGCACAGTGCCCAGACACTCTTCCTTTGATCACTAAAAAGAATTGGGATTTCATAGGAGTATTTCACTGGGCTGTAACGTTATCACTGTTGCATTTGTGTCGTAACAGAAGACCCTGCACAGATATGCAAAGAGTATTCTTTATTTCTTTCAGCCACAGTACACCTCTTGAGTGTCCGGTTTGGGAGTTGTCATTTCCCTCAATGGATATACAGCATTTCATGGCATTGTGTAATTTTGTGGGTTTTTTTTCCTGCATTTGGTTACAGGTTGGGTCTCCACAATCATTTGGCAGAGAACAATTTTTTAGTCACGATAAATCTCTTAGCCTGGCCTCTCAAATCCTAATGATTAATAATTTTACCACCACACTCTCAAAACAGATGGAGCTTTGCACTGTGTTTTAAAGCACTTAAGCCCTAACCTTGATGTGTGCAGGAACACTTAGTGCCTGGCAGAAGCAGGCTCCTCTCTGCCACTGAACTGGGGCTCTGTGCCCAGATCATCTCCTTCTCCCCTTTTCCTTTCTCTTAGCACTGCAGTTTCCTCAGACCTCTCATTCCCTGGGTGTTGGGGAGCAAGGGGCTGATCTGTGCTCATCCCATGGGCTCTGATGAGCTCACATTTTGGGCACCCCTGAAGGCAAAATGACATCTGCATTCTCAGTGCTATAGAACGAGAGCACAATGCTTTAAAGCCTCTCAGAAAACCTACAGGACAGTTAATATGATTTAAGCCTATATTTAAATTTTATGAGACTCATTTTCAAGGCTAATAACCCAGTTTACTGTGCACAATATCGAATGCAAATTTTATTACTGACTTGGTAAAAACCAAGACGATGTTCATTAGCATATCTCAGCGCATCACCCTTTTTAGCCAAAAGGTGCACCAGGAGTAACAGTGGGAGTTTTTATATGTGCTGTAAATTACAGTTACTATCTCATTAGATAAACACATTTAAAATCAGGTTATCATTCACTTATATATCAGAAAGTTGTTTGTTCAATTGCAGTTAGTCTCCTATTACAACATATGGTACATGAAATTCTTAGACTAATAAAATTTCAAGGTACGGGAAGCTGGTGTCTTGGAAAAAACTGTTTCTGCTCAATGAATGGCTCGATATAATCTGTAATTGCTTAGAAACAATTATGCAGCAGGCTGTTTTGTACTTAATAGTATTTACATCCTTGGGTTTATTAGCAACAAAATCTAAGTGGAACTTGTGAAAGAGAAAATAATTTTTCCACTAAAAGGTATAAACTTTTAAGTTAAAGATCCAGCAGATTGTGGAAATCTAAAATATATGTAATAGACTCTAATTTAACTTAGTTCTCACTGAAATGTTTCATTATTACTTCAGATACCTGTGGTACTTGGGTTATCTCCTTTGCACCCAAGGAATTCCATTCAAACTTCCATGACCTGAGCTGAATTCCTCAGCTCTTCCATCGTGCTGGATAGGTTTGTTTTCCTGCTCAACTCTAGTTTCGCCATCTCCTGTAAGTGTTACGTAGCTATTAGGAAGTGTCCACATACGTTATCTGAAATCAAACTGAAAGTTCATGCACTCATGAAGTTCTCAGAAAGTTCTGCCTACTAAGTTTAAGCAAACTGTCTAGAATGCATGAATGAGTTCAGTCAGCATTTTGTACTGTTCTGTATGCTGGCAATTCAGTGAGCAGCAAGGTACACAGTTTCAGAAAGGGAGGCATGCCGAATACACAGCAACTGTGATGCAGGTATGCTTTGGATCTAACTTCCCTGCTGTAAGAACTGCTGGAGCTCCAGCTGCTGGAGAACTCAGCCAGCTGACATCATCCTTGCATTATGTCTAACTAAAGCCCTACACTTCACCAGCTACACTCAGCATATCCACATAGATTTCATCAGGTTTCATGCTATATGCTGATGATGCACAAGTTGAAGTGTCTAAAGTGGGGCCCTTTCAGTGTCTAGAGGGAGGTTATAAGAAAGAAGGGGACAGACCCTTTGAGAGGGCCTGCTGTGATAAATCAAAGGGAAATGGTTTCAGACTAAAAGAAGGCAGATTTAGACTGGGCATTGCCTTCAGTTTTCTTTGTACTAACACATTCTTAAATATCGAAACTAAAATCCCAACCTTTGAGTTCAGCTTTACTTACCTGTCTCTTGGGCTGTAACTTCACTGATCTTCCTGTTGTTCTTGTTTGCAGTGAATTCCCAGCGAAAGCCCTCACCATTACACACTCACAGTGCCAGCAGTATCCTGGGAGGACCAGCGTATGCAAAATGCTGTGTTACTGCTATCACCTATCAGGGCTTGTCAGAGTAAAGCATAATAAAACTTTAACAACAATCCTCACCCTCTCTGCAGGGGAATCTCTTCAGTTGCTGCTTTCGAAGGATTTGCAATAGGGGCTGTTGTAAGGAGCAGGTTCTGCAAAGCTGTGCAGCCTTCTGGGCTAGTCCTGATAAGGACTTTGTAAGTGCACACCCTTGACTGCAAAAACAACTTCACATTTTGCAGCAACAAAAGCGGGTGTAGTCTGGTTTCAATCTCACTGATCCAAGGTACTACAGAAAGTAAAACCACAAATAACATTATGGAGCAAGACTGGAAAATCACCATGTGGGAAAATAAATCCCTCTGCATGCTCAGTGCAGGCTGCACCACCAAACTTCCTGGCTGTTGTGGGACCCTGTCTCTGCTGCTCACTGCCTAGCTCAGGGTGGGAGCCCTGAGGGCTACTACCCTTCCCTGAGAAGCAAGAGGGCTAAACCTGGTGCCAGCTATGTCTTCGAGCAGCAGGTTGGCTTCTCTGAAATGTGCTGTAGCAGCCTGAAAAGCAGCTCATAGAGTAGATGCTGCCTTACCAAACCACAAAAGTTCACTGCTCTTTTAAGGTCCTACACAAGGTATTCTGCTCCTACCAGGTGCGGAATATCCCCTTATCCTGCCTAGCAGGTACCAGGCTCCTTTGTCTATTCATCACTAATTCAAGCAAATTTAGGCCTACCGCCCAACACTGATGTTTACTTGCATTCACATGGAGCAGGAAACCCTTTTTTCTTTGTGTTCATTCAGCACCAAAAAAACTGAAGGCCATTTATGATGAGGTCTTCTGGGTCCTGGTGCAGTGACGTTAATAGTAGCTGGATATATTTAGAAGTTAGTCTTTTTAGTATTTAGTATTAGTATTTAGTTTCTGGCGTGGGCGATTTGTTGATATTTTTGCCATTTTATAGCTTCTACAGTTGAATATAAATAGATTGAAACAGGTCCCTGCTTTCATATACTTTGAAGTCTAACCAAAGATGGTTTTATCAATAAACCAAGCTGCTTTTTTTTCCTGAATGAGTTTTGCCTAGATTATGTTCAGTAAGTGCCTGTATGTACTTCTGAAGGGAGAAGTGAGGCTTAGGAAATACATCCATTAAAACGATACTTTTGGCAAGACGGCCAGGCAAACATTAGCAAGGGTGGAAGAAGGTAGAGTGAGGTACAGAAAGATTCACAAGCATAAGAACTGTGGCACTCTGCACAGTGGTAATGGAGGCTAAAATCTATGAATATTTGTGCAAAAAAGCCTGAAGAAAAATTTGGAGTTTACTCACTAAACAGATATTTCGCAGTTGCAGTGATTTAGTGGTTAGTTTATGTCCTGAATTAGAAATTCCTGTTTGTTTCAATTTTTATTTCTGTAAATGTAGATGCTGTTCTTAGATGTGTCATTATTTTGCAGGTTCTCAGAAAATCTCCCAAAATAATGAAATCCACACGAAGTCCTCTGTCTCCCACATCATTCTAAGAAAACCTAACTTAGGTTAGTGCTAAGTTTGCCATCCTTCTTTCCATAATAGGAAGAAGCACTACCATTTAATCTCTTTACAGTCTTCCTCTTATCTGATATTCACTTCTGCTCAAAACAAAATATTAATATTCTCAGGGATCTGGAAAGCCTTTTGGTTTTTTTCCCCAGATTTTCTTTTAGACATTTGTTGTTATCAGGATGGGAGGGTGGGTAACAGCCTAACACTTGCTAACACACATTAATAACCCTTAACAAAAGTTAATTTACCTGAGAAATCACACTGCTTTATCTTCAATCTCATTTTGAAATAGCCATCTTCCTTTCTGAAGCTTTGCTTAATTCTTTAGAAGAGAATTCTCTTTTCATTTTCCTTTCCCCCAGCAACCTGGAAGAAGACCAGAGCTCTTGTATTTTGGGGAGGGGAGAACAATGCTCACCTGGTGTATTTAATTCCCTGCTCCTAACCCCAATAGACTATGAAGGCCAAAGAATGTTTTCTTCCCTGACAGAGAAGAAGTAGAAAAGAGTGATGATGATGACTGTGGCTTTCTTCAGCTGTGTGAATAGTGAAGGATGAAATCACTATGGAAAGTATGAGCTTGGAAGAAACCTTGAGAAGCTGTTGGGATTGGTAACCCCCTGATGCAGGGGAAGGGTGGATTCCTAAACAGATTGCAGATTAACTTCATTGTTACAGAAAGCCAAACATTCAACTGACAAACTCCCAAATCTGGAGATAGCCATCTGCTATGATGATAACAATAGCAGAAGTCTTAAATTAAAATAAATTGAATAAAGTAAAATATAAATTGCATAAAGCTTTTTATGGAAGATGTAGAAATGTAAGATTTGAAAAGTAGTGTAACCAGTTGGAAGGATGCAACAGTTTGGACACCTTTTGATGGGTGGCAAAGTGCAACCAACTTGGCAGTGACATGGAAGAGAGGAGTAACTAGTGAGAAGCCAAGGCCAGACAGGTACAAGGACCAAATAGTCAGTTCTTTTCAAGTGGAAAATTATACCGGTGAGTATGAGCTGAGTTTCTTTTGCTCTAGGAATTATTCAATGAGCTAGGCATTTGTCACCATAAAAAAAGGCATGCTGTCTTAGAAATAAGAGGGACTGGTGATCATAGTCTAGTCCTCATAAAAGGACAACAGTTTTGGTATGACCATGTGCCAGCACAGTAGTTCGGACACTGAAATGACAGATGGTGTTTATAGCCAGAACTGACATTGTTTTGTGATAATGCTTAAAATTATATTGTTCATAATTCAAATAGGAAATACTTTTCTTGGCGTGAGGCACTGAAGTTGTCCTAGGTCTGACTTCTCTAACCCATTTCACCCATATACATTTCTGTCCTTCAATGCCATAGAAGCAGTAAGTTCATGCACACTTGAGAACAGGAAGAAAACTGTGATGCTATGAAGTTGTTCAAAATGCAGGAATTATAAATACAAAGCAGTGCTAACTGAAGATGCAGTCTTCTGTATGGTTTCTTTATAAAAATCAGATTTGAATGTATATTAAGATGAAAATTACCAAAATGAACAATCTCCCAATCTCCCCTTTTTATAATGCTGTACCTTTTTATAATGCATCACCTTGTACACTGTGACTTAATAGTGGCAATTCTTTGGAAATCTCTGACTTTTTTTTTTTTTTTTTTTTTTTTTTGTCTTTCTAGGTAGTTTAAAGCAAAGAAGTAATCTCATGTGATGGCAACAGAAAATTTCCATGGCTGAGTCACTGTGTCTTTGAAAACAAATTTCCACATGTCACTTTGAGACCTTTCAACCTTAGCAAAACCTTCAGGAAAGCTGATTCTTTGTGGGCTTGGGTTGGATTTTTGGGTGTTTTTTCAAAGTATCATTTTTTCAGTCAATAGTCTTGACACTTAGTGAAAAACCTTCAGTTGAATTCCTGAACATATCTGTCTGTCTCCAGATGATCCATAAGTTTAATCACTTCACAGTTTACTTTCGTCTAGATTCAGGAAAAAGATTATATTTGGACAATGTCCTCATTGATATGCTTTAACTTTTGGTTAGCTCTGAAGTGCGCAGGCAGTTGTACTAGATAATCTTTGAAGGTTTGTTGCAACAGAACTGTTCCATTCTGTTCTGCTCTAATATACCAGCTGAGTGTGCCCAGAAATTGGGCTCCGTTCTTGTCTTCTCATGGAGTTCAATGTCTATCTATATTATAATTTTGCAACATAAGAAAATAGTAGAGAATAATGCCATAAATTCCTTTTGTTGTCATCTTAAAGATGTCTCTAAAGTAGTCTTATCCTGGAACATATTAGGCATTTTTGATGTACAGAGTTGTACAGGGAGGCTGAAGGAGGCAAAATGGCCAAGATCTCCCAACAGCAACGTGACTGAACAGCCTTTAATCTTTTTATCCCATCACAGTAGACTCTTCCTCACAGAGATGAATGGGAAACAACTGCTCAGCTGGTTCACTCACCTTCCTCCTAGCACAGCTTCTCACCTGTCCTATGAGAGCCTGCATTTCTGCATGTCCTGCCATACTTTAAAATGTGAAGATTATAAGAGTTTTCTCCCATTTTTTATGTCACTTCTTCAAAGCCAGACAGACTCACTGCTTTCTTTCCTTTGATCAGCTCCACAGTGCTATAGAAAGAAATGGACTCTCTTGGGCAATGTACATCACCTTAGGGAAAAATACAATTTTAGAATTCCAAAAATCCCAAAGTTTCAAGCTTTTCAATTTATATCTGCCAAGCCATTATTCTGAAACCACCAACTATATGGGACTTTTATTTTGGCACATCCTGTAATAAACTCTCTACGTAGTGCTACGTTTTCTTTCTCAAGACTGGAATTAACCCTCCTTTCTGGGTTTAGAAGAAGTATCTTGGTTTCAAGATACTTGAGATTTGAAGAGGTCTAAGATTTGAAGCAGGGTGGTTCTTGTTGACTGTTCTCAGTTGAGCAAAAGATGTCCAGACATAGCTCATAGCCCTATCTGTCTGCCTGCTTGTATCTACCCAACTAGCTATACATCTGTCTTATCCAACTCCATATTTTGGTGCTTGTCCTCAGTATCTTATTCACCAAAACAGCCAAGCAGAAGTCAGAGAACACCCTGGGAAAGCTTAGCAATCAGGTGTTAAGGCACATCCCTGGGATCCCAAAGAAGACCACGCTGCTGTGACGTCAAGTGTGACTGGAGTTTCCTCCTCTGTGTGAGGACTGAGTATTCTTGGGGAAAGAACCAGAAGAAGAGAGGAGAGGAAATGGGAGCTAGCACAGAAACAGCTTCTTCCACAGAAACTGTTCTGCTTTCTGTAGTTCCAAGGGGCCAATCACACTTGGTGGGAGGAAGACTACAGCCCCTAGCAAATCGACTTCCCCTCCCCTTCTTGCCTCGAGGGTTCCCAGGTCAAGTGTCTCTGCTAGGGAATCCCCATGCTCTTCTTGCTTCCCAGAACCCCCTTGCCAAGGGGTTTTCCACTGAATGGGCAGACAAGTCAGACCTGTATTTTTTCTAGTTTATTAACTTTGTATATATTGATGGAATTCATCATCGTCTACTGAAAACATCAGTCAAACAACAGAATCCATTCTTGACATTTTCTACTCCCTTCTCTAAAGCAGAAAGTACTGTAGCAGCAGATCTAACCAAGAGTATAAAAGATCAAAGGGGAAAATTAGGAAAAAAAACCCAAGCTTTATTTTGCACTCTTAGTGACCAAATAGCAAGAGAGTGACTCCAAGTTTTAAATTACTCTGGCACTTTAAATAGCAATTGGAGATGTTTTTTTTCTTTTAATTTTAGAAGATACTTTTGAAAGTGGATTTGAAGCTCCCAGCGTTTGTCTTGCTGTTACACAGCTGAGGCACATCCCCTCTTACTGCAGCTGAAATTTCTCACAGCTCCTACGCTGCACTTTACACAGAGCAAGTTCTGCGTGTGAAATGCAGGCAGAGTAAGGAGCACTGCTGCAGCAGGCTTCATGTGGTATTGATAAGCAGCAGCACACGAAGTAAACGTGATCTGCCCTTTGTGGCTGGTGGGGCGGAACGGCGATGCTGAGCGCTGCTGACCACGGCTGCACCCCCGGCAGCGCCCACCGCCGTGTGGACAGACAGACGAATGGATGGAAGCACAGAAATCTAAGGCATCTAATTAAGACTCCCTCATGGAAAAGCTATAGCTAGGTAAACAAAACTGTTTAAAGTGTGTTCATCATTAAAGTGTCCCCCGACAGCAGGATGTGGCAGCAGGCTCGGTGACAGAAGGGAGAAGAAGAGAGGCATATGGCCCCCAGCCTCATCCCCTGCTGACAAGCTGCCTCGCTGCAAGCCCCCTTTTCTCTGTCTTCCTTGCGTGCAGCAGATTGCAATGGCCCAACTTCCCCATCTGTATCCCAGTCCTGTGCCCCCGACAATGTGGCAGCCATGCAGCTTCGTCGTGGCCGGGAGCGGGAGGAGGAGGGGGGAGATATTAGCGACCAATAATCACAATGCTATCCATAATGCATTGTCTCTACAAGATTACATGGTATATTTCCAGTGGGGATTAGCCCATCCATCACAGGCCTTTATTGGCCCTTTTTTTGTTGTATAAAGCCCAAACACTGTCGTAAAATTCTAAACCGCTTAATTGCTGTGCTGTAAAAATTTGCATATCAGAGATATGTCATTCCTTCGTTAAATGGCACTAGGCATTTGTTACAAGGTCCTAACAATCAGGCCAGAGCACCTCAGAAAAAGGTCAGCCCTTGGCATTATGCAAAGTTCTCCGCTGAATTCTAATCTGCAGTAATTACGGGTTTAAATATATTGCAACTTAATGGATTTTTATTCTGTGCAATTCTAACTCCCTGGGCGCACGGTCTCCTTGTTCTGTGTGATCAGACTGGGTAAGCAATGTGGTTGTGGTGGCACGGTCTCTGTTTCTGTATGGCCTGCAATGTCACTGAGCTCCAGTACAAGTTTTCCTTGATGGGCATGCATTTATGGTGAGTTCTTCATTTCTTAGATTAATGGCAAGTTCTGAAGATACTATGGAAGCCATAGCATTGCCACTTTTAGAATTCATCATTGAAAGCAACCTGAAGATACAACTTTTTCCATGTGCACTAAAAAAAAGGATCATTATAATATTGAGCAGAAATATTGTACTTCTAACCCACGGATCTCAAAGATGTGCATTACAAAAGGAAGAAAATATCATCCAGATTTTACTCACTGAGAAACAGGCTTGTGAGACCTCAGCTGCAAGCACAATACCTGCCAAGAACTGCTCTCTCAGGACATATCCTCCTTTAATGACCCAATCTCTCACCTCACTCCCTGGTCCTCCATGGCTCTACATGGAATACAAACTTATCTGCTTCTGGAAAGCTGAGGTATTGGCACTGCCCATCCTATAAATGTGCTCAGATTCAGCCTAAGTATGTGCCTGTGGATTAATTAAGGGAGATATACATCATCTTCTATGGGACTGCCACACTTGCTTTTCATAATGACTGAAAATTACATAGACTTACAGGATGCTTGAGAATGGAAGACATTGGGTCATCTGGCCCAACCCTTGCTCATGCAGGGACACCCAGAGTAGGGTGCCCAGCACTATGGCGGCTTCTGGAGATCTCTAAGGAGACACCACAGTCTCTTTGGGCAACCTGTGCCAGTGCTCCATCACTCACACAGCAAAGAAATGCTTCCTCCAAGAAGTACCATGGTGGTGTTACCACTGTTGCTTTTAAAACTGGAGAGAATCAGTGATATTTGGACTCTTCAACAAACATATTCCAGCACACACTTAAAGGCTTATCAGTGCCTTCAAAGATTTCAAACTTGCTCCCTTTTCCCAAATGAGTTTTCCAGTGGCATGTTTCCTCATCCCAGAGATAGGTAGGAGAGGAGGAGGTGGCTAATGATTTCAGCTCCTCTCCATGTGCAAGAGGTAAATGTTAATCTCTGCTTAAGCCGCATCAGCTTTTCGAGTCTTCCTCAAAGAACGCAGCTAGTCCTGCCATCCAAATAAGATGAATGTATTACAAATATTATTCCTCCAGGAGGAAGCAGATGAATAAGGATGTGCCACATAACCTGAAAATATTGCAGAAACTCACATGCCTTCCGCAGCAGGAAGCAAGAGGCAGAGTTAACACACTGCTCTTACTGGAATCAAAGTGATTTTTGCCTTCAAGGTATCTAATTTATTTCATTAACCCAGTCCAGGGACCCAAGGAACCCAGGAGAATACTGCATCACCTCAGGAGAATTTCTTCTCAAGCTCCATTTTCATCAAGTCATTTATGTCTTATATTATCTGTCTTACATATTTGTTTTCTAGACATTTCTCTCCCTACTGATTAGTACATTTTTCAGACACGTACCTCTTACTGGTGCTGTAAGCACTCATACTTAAAATAAACCTTACATCGTATTTAATCATCACACTACGTTGGTTTTATTATTATCACATTTTAATCTGGCAGGTGGTTTATTAACCAGAAAGAATTCTAACAAGAAACCCAAATGCTCTAACATAATAAAAACATCATATCTTTGTTTTTCTTTTTAATTAACAACCAACATCAATGCAAACTTCTTGTCCTACGTGTGAACTCAGCTACAGTCAATTCACTTTTATCTGCGCTCTTGATTAAGAAGGCCTCCTACGAAGTAGCCCCACGTATCTACCCTGGAAGAGATTTCAGCCCCTGTCCTTGTGCTGATGAAACCCTCTCCCTCTGTGGAATCCATGCAACCAATTGTAGGGCTGCAAATTGATTCCCCACAGGGAGAAAACTCTTTAAAAAACTGGCCATGGAGGAGTTAATCTGGGTTATTTCAGATGTGCAAGTCACAGCCATCGCTGGGAATCTCAGAAGATGGAGTATTTTTACATCCATCAGCCTGTGCCTCTTCCTCAACTGTTGTCTTTGCTAGACAAGAGTTGCAGCAATGTCTGATTTGTTCAAGGTTTTCCAGCACTGCAGTGGCAGAGCTAGAAATGGGATTAGGGTCCTGTGCAGCAGCACAGTGCATGACCCTAAGGGCCATTTTCTTTCTTTCTTCGGCCTCCATCCTTGTAGCCCCTGGAAGCGGGCTACCCAAGACCTAGGAACAGACCTCAGCAGGCTTCTGGCCTGGGCTCTTCAAGGGACAGAACTGCAGGTCACTTTGCCAGCTGCCCTCCCTGAAGAGCTGTCTGCCCACTGACATTTATATCTGCTTTGGAAATAAATTTGTACCACAGCCCATCTTCTAGTCCATCCTCCCCTCCCTGTTTCCTTTGTGTTCTGCCAGTGTCAGACACAGAGGAGTCTTCCCACTGCCTTCAGGGAGGTTTGAGATAGGGCTAAGCAATCTATAAATGCAATTTATTTTACCCTTATTGAGCATTATTAATGTTTCTATTAGGACTGAACAAACTATGTAATAACACGTCATTTTCTCTGGCTTGATTCATTATTCAAAATTATCCAAACAATAATTTATGTGAATTATTCTGCAATTAATTTGCCATGAATTTCTTGCAAATATACACTGAACAGCGTCTGAACTCTCTCAATTGGTTACAGACGTCTGCTGCATGCTGGGAGTGGGATCTCATGTAACACCAGCTAAGCTCAAATTTTAGGGAATATCTACATATGAATATGGGCTGTTTCCATTAAGTTAGTATGCAGTCACATGAGAGATCTTTGATTTTGTTCTCTGTAGCTCAGAATAAACTTATTTCTAACTGAATTACATGAAATCAGCACAATTTGGTTTTGCATCAGTATAATTTCCATGTGCTTTTTGCACTGGTTTAACCAAATCAGTGTAAGGCTACAGATGTACTTAAGTTCCTTCAACTTTGCACATAAATAAAGCACTCTGATCCAGTTTTTTTTTGACTTCACGGTTCCATTTTGCAACACCAACACCTGTTTCCCAGGCTTTTTGTCCAGTAGTTGTGTTAAAGTGATGCCTCATGATCTGTCCCAATGTCTTTTGACCTCAATGGAAAAGGTCCATCAACATTCCTGAGGTTTTTGGAAGAGGCCCAGGATGAACACCAGTCCCAGTGAACTTTACTGCAAGACTAGTCAAAGAGCAAATACCAAATAGAGAAGTAGCAGTCCTGTAAAATGCACAAACTACTTCCACAGCTGTGGGCTGGATGGGTCTATTTACCTCGAGGCCAGGAGTGGGTACAAATGGCCACCAGCAATTGCTGCCCACAGGTGCGGCCAGGCCTGCAGACCTCAGGCACAGCAGAAAGGCCGAGGGGAAAACTGGGAACCAGTCAGCAGTGCAGAGTTCTCCTTCACATTTCCACCTGCAATTAAATCTGTACCTATTGTGTTTTCATTAGCAATGAGGCTTAATAAGCTCTTTTTTGAAGAAATAAAGTGGCTGCGTTATTAATTGCATCTTGAGCATGTGCCACTGGGCACTGGACCTTTCTTAACTTTCTGGGTCTACAAACATTAACAGTACCATGAAAATCATGACATTCAGGAGCTAGATCTATTGTAAGCCTTGGAGAATACCCTTTATTCCTTTAACACACACATATTCCTCCTAATACTGGTCTAGCTAGTCTAGCAATTAGTAACATTTTAAGAACATTAAAGACTTTGCCATCATATCTTTGACGTCTTTAAAGCTACTTGCTCAACACATAGCTACTGGAAATGCTGGAGGGTGAGTTGGTCAAACAACTGCAGCAGGAGTTCTTTTCTCACATCTCCTGCGGCAGGAGGCAGGGAAGGTGCAGAAAAGAATAGAGGACAGATTGTTAAGAAGTTTAGGGGCACTGGAAGAAGGCCTGCCCCATGCTGATGTCAAGAGCCAGCTTTCCTGACCAAGAGGGCCATCGCCATCCCACGTTTCACCGCTCCATCCTCCAGCCACTCAGTTAAAAGACCTTACCACAGCAAACTATACTGGGTACTTCCACTGGCAATTAACTGGAACTGAGTTCATTAGGTAAAACAAGAGGTGAACAGGCACGTGAATGTCATTGCAGCCTTCGATATGGAAAGTAATAGCAGTCTATAATCCATCCGAGCACTGGGTGGGGTAGAGGCTCACATATTATAGCAGTCACCAAGGTGTAAAAATACAATAATAAAGTTCTGCAACTGTCCTATTAACATACCAGATTTGATTTGGCTCCATTATATTTCATCAAATAGTTTACAAAGCACCCAGCATAAACCATCATCATAATTGTAATCATATATTTGGTGATTTAACGTGTACACCATAATGTACCATTAGTTACACAAATAACTAATAATTTGCTAATGACAATATTATGTTAAGTCAGTTTAGGGGCAATTAAAGTGAGTGATATTTACATATGCCTAATGAATCACAGTCGATGGCAGATTAAGAGATTCTAATGAATATTCATCCAGACATTCACAACCAGCTTCACAGTTTATAAACTGAATTATGGTTGATTTGCCCTTTTAAAAATGAATATGTGAGTATCTTCTGCATGGGAAGAATGAACAATTGGGGTTGATTGTAAAATTTTTTTAAAGCAATGTACTGGTCAGGACACAAAACATTTTTATGCACTCTCATACCCTTGGCTTCTCAGATCTTTTTATATCACATATCAGCATTGATGAACTATCTCCATTTTCATTCCTATCCATGACATGAAATATAGAAATTGTTTTGTGTTGAATTAAATGCAATAGAAGTTTTATGCAGCCTCACTAAGGATATAATTACACAGGTATCCTGCTTTCCCTAACCAGAGCAGGCAAACTCTCGCCACTATGGATTAGCAACATTCTGCTTATAAAGAGGGCCTTTATGCACACTCACTTGAGTCAATGAACAAATTATCGCTCGTTCAAAAGGAAGCTGTGTAAAGCTTTTCTAGGATGAAATCAGAGTTATTCTGTCACATCCTATACTGGAAGTTTCTCCTATGATTAATATCAACAATATCGATAGCAGCAATAATAATAGCTGAGATACAGCTTCATGGTTTGGTGATCAGAGATCAGTGAGCCCAGAGAAACGTGAAGTGTTTAGAGTGCATACACAGGCTTTTCATTGGTAATCTCTGTAAGGAACTGGTATGATACTACAGTAGTCTCTCAGGGGTTAGTCCCCCTGCCCTTGCTTAAGCTGTACAGCCAGGCAGTATTGCCTCTAAATTCTGGGGGCAGTTTTGCATTGTTTGAAACACAGAAATTTAAGAAACTCTTCCTTGCTCTTCCACTGCTGAAGAACTGAAATCACTAAAAACCAGCACTGCTTGAGGTGGAGGATGGGAGGAGGGGGGAAGGGGGGAGAGGGGGTGATTTCTCTGAAATCAAACATTGGAACTTTTCACACCTCTTCTAGCAAGAGAAAATCCCCAGTGGGCTGAATCATTATTAAAACAAGCACCTCACTTTGCTTAATTTGGGGATTTTTGATAAATCAATCCAATCCTCAAAAGTGATTTGTTGAGTTCCACAGAGTAAAGTTATTTGTATGTATGCTTTGTGCAGGCAGCTGTGAGCTGGAGCTCAACATCCTGATAGAGTTACAGAGCATTGTGTAACAGTGCAGGTCTAGCCTGAATCCTGAAAGCAGAAGTCATACTGGGTTTTGGTGACAGGGCACTGTAATTTCAACACAGAGTGTTGAATATGCGGCTGTAACAAATGAATTCACCATTCTGCTGCACCTTAACTGGATTAGGCCAAAAAGTCCATTTGAAAAAGACTGCTGGTTAATTTCCTTGTTTTCAAATCACTTCTTATTGAAAAAAAAAAAGTTTTTTTTAATAATTGGAAACAATAAAATAATAATTTTATGTGAGAAACATCATGCACATATTCATTTTTCATGGCAATTACTTTTCAACAACTGGAACAAAACTCAGTTCAAGTCTTTAGTGCTTTTAAATAACAGAGATTCAGTTTTCTCAGTGATCTGCTTTCTTCTCATATGTATTTCCCTTTTTCAGTGTTTTCTAAGTGAGTGACCAGCTGCATGAGAGGAAGATTGTAAGGTCTGTACTGGCCATCAGAAGTATTTGAGTTTCTTACTAATACGTGCATTTGGATTTTTCCAAGGCTTTTCTTCTTCCCTAAGACAGATATTTCTGAGATGCTCCAATGAGAACTTCAGCTATGATACTTTCAAAATCTTCAGCCTAAGAAGCTATTTACTAATTTTGTTTAAAGTTTATTGACTTTCTGTATCATAAGCCTTCCACTGTCCATAGAAAACAAGATTATTTAAAGCCAACAAGTTATTTAATCCCCTCCTTCACAGTTCAAACTCCTAAAAGGAATTAAGCCACTAATAACTTCAGAACTCTCAAAGCCAGAACTTAACTGCCATTGCACTCATTGAGATTATTTCTCTTACTTCATAATAATTTCAGCTTTGGTACATCTGCTTGCTTTACGTCTGTCAGTTTGCTTCCTCACAAGTACAGATATAATTTTTACCAGTCTTTCTACTGTCATCTGAAATACTTCAGAAATGTCTATCCCTTAGATTTAGCAACTTCAATTCTTATGTAATGCAGTAGCTTGGAGAAATCTCATGAATTACTTCGTCCATTGAAACACTGATTGTCTTCAAGCTTAAATAGGCTCTATGCCTGTTTTCAAAGAGAGGGCTTCTTCCTTCTTTGCTGTATATACTTGAAGTCACTAATCTTTCACTGCCTCAAAACCGTGGACCTTGCTCTACAACTGTGGACCTTGCTCTACAACTGTTTCTCTCATGAGCATGGTCATTTGTTCCCATTTGAGAATTTAGTGGCTTCACTATGTATTTCTGAATTGAAAGTCTCTCTCAAATACAACAATCAAATTCAATACTTCTGTGATCCTTTCTTTGCTACTCATGGTGTGAACGAGTCTTATCTTGCCAGTCAAAACCCGTGTTAATATTTGTGAGAATATCATAAATATCGTGAGAATATCATGTATATGAGGTGAAATTTTACAGTTCATAATAGATACATAGATAATTTTACAGTACATAATAGATACAAATGCTAACAGCAATCATTAACATCAGCATCATCAGGGTTTCACCAATGAATCCCAAGCCCAATATTGCTGTTTCCTGTATTACTGAAGCATTTAAAAGGTGCAGCCACTTCTCAGAGCTACATTGCTTGTGGACACTTTCCTCAGCAGTTTTACTACTTCACCTCCCCCTCCACCTCACACACTCTCTCTCACTCATTTTTGTTTGGTTGGTTTTGTCTGTTTATTTGTTTTGTCTGATTGGTTTGTTTTTGTGGACCAGCTTCTTACACATTCAGTGGGCCAGAAAACTTCATGGTTTCATTCTAAAATGCAGACTGAATGATCATGAGTCAGAGTTAATAGAAGCAGAGAAGCCTAGTGAATGATCTCCACTGTACAGGCTGAGATAAGACCAAAAGCCAAAGACTTGTTTCACACATGCACACACACATACACACACACACAAACAAACAAAAAGCCCCAAAACAACTGTTTAGAAAAGAATCAGAATAACTCGTGCAAAGGAAGGCATCCGGGGTTTTCCCTGTCTTATCTTACCCAATGCTCTGCATTTAACTTCTCATTTGCAAAGGGGTTGCACAGAAGCACTTAGCAGTAATCACAGCAGTTTACCATAGCCAGTGATAGAATGGGATCAGAACAAAGGTTATAAACCAAACAAATGAAAGATAAAATTATCTGCCTGGTGAGTAATTTTCACTTGGGTTCGAGGTGAGTAAAGTTGACTTGATTTATTCTTATTAATATCACTTACCTTGAGCTTCCCTTGGGCTCCCAACCATGCCTCCTTCTTCATCCCACTCCCCAGAACCCAAGCTTGGGGTGTAATAATGATCACGTATAATGAATGGGAACATATAAGAGCAACTGCTAATACTGCCCCTAAAAACTCTGGATATAGGGAGATGAGAGAAGTGAAAGAAGAAGTGCTCAGTGCTTGAAACCAGCAATGTCCTTCAACACATGTGGGGCTCTGAGCAACCACAAGAAGAAACTGGGAGAAGAGCTAGTTTGGCTTACCATCTGAGCCACAAATGAGCATTACTTCAACAGGTATAATCCTACAGTTCTCTCTGTCTGCTACAGCAAATGAGAAAACTGATAGGCATTTAATGAACCTCATCCTAACCTGTGTGGAATAATCTTCCAGCTAATCTTCTAACTGGTTTCCATCCATCTAGCAACAGCAGTGTTTAAATCTCTTGTTTGCACTTTACTAGCTGCAGATTGTAAATGTTTTATGAGCCGCTGAGCTTGCAGCATTACTATTTTATTAGAACGCTGAATATCTCGTGTTCATTGCTGTCTTACCAGCAAATTTTATCTAAACAAAAATTGCCTCCATACTTCTTGTGAATGACAATTTGGTAGTTTGATGGATGCTCTTGTTTCAGCTTGTTTTGCATCAACAGTTTGGAAATAGCCTCTCTACCTAGCTGGGATGCAACAGTGCACCTGTGCTAATGCAAATAAAACACATTCACATTATGAGTATATCTGATTTGGCTTCTGAAGAAGGGGCAGAGTCCTGTGAGTCTCTAGTCCTATCGTTAAGCACATGTGAGAGATTCTCCTGCCCCCACAATGAAGGAAATGTTTTCCTATGTTGAGCATGCGGTCCTCACAGTGCTTGCTCTTCCTCAAAAAGGCACAGCAGCGTTACCGAACAGATAAACCATACTTGTTCAGAGAGTAGCTGTAACTGGACCAGTGCAACATCAAACACCGACCCACGCAGATGGATGTAGGACCATTGTCTTGGTGCTCTGCTCATTTCTCACTAATCACACATGCCACTGGCAGGGACGTTCTAGGTGCACAACTTCTGAGAAGTGCCAGCAGCCCTGCAGCTGTACAAAGGAGCACTCTGGGATAGCCAAGCATTCTACAGAGGAGAAAGGGAGCCAGGAACAAGTTTCCTTACGGAAGGAATAAATGACAAGTTAGCTTTCTCAGTTATCCCCCTACCCGTGGACTTTGCTATGGTGAAGGACGGACAAAGATCAGATCTCTCATCTGGATCTGGACTTCATCAAGATGTGTCTTTCTCCATGTCTCATCTCTGCTCTGAATAGCTGCTGATATCCCTGACCAGCCTGTCTTCTTCTGCAATATGATGAAGGGAGCAGTTTAGACTACTTGCTAATTCATTTCCTTTGACATAAGCTCTAGGAATGACTGGTAAGAGATCCAAGATCTTCTTTCAGACCTGAAACAGGAGACTGGGACAAAAGAGCTTCCTCAGCCTGGAAACGAAGTTCTACAAGGATGACGCAGCCAGGAGAGTGGTGTGGGCAGCACTGCACCCAACCTATGGTCAACACTCCACTCTCTTTCTACGGCAGCTGCAGCTGCCCCATCTACCACAGTTCCCACAGTTCAGCTACAACCCAACATTCCTACTTCTCCTCTTCCCCTTCCTACTGCATCCCTTTCTTACCATTTCATCCCCGGTCCTCTCCACACACCACATACCCTCACCTCCTGCTGCCCATGGGACCCAGCCGCACACCCCTGTCTGCTGCTAACCTATCTCCTGTGCTGCTCTGTCACAGAAACAGCTTCCTCCTGGAAGTGTATGAGATTGTAACAAACCCATTCAGAAGCAAAGTAAAAGCAGTGCTCAGGATGGTTCTGGTTCCTTCGCATTCATGAAGTTCCCTATACAGCATTAGGAGAAAACTGATTTCATGTGGCAGCATCCAGTCTGGTTTCCAAGCAGAAGTTAAACTCTGCATGTAATCAGCTGGGAATATGCTGGATGGAGCAGTTCATCCAGACCCACAGCAAGCATCATCAGTACTGGCAACGTGTAGGTAGCTGCAATGCATTCTCTCCAGTAATAGATACTGCAAAGACCTGGTGATCGTGGGCGCACCGCAGAGAGGATCGGCCCTGACGTTCGGGTGTCAGATGCTGTTCGCTGAAGAGATACAGCAGCACCGTGCTGCTACCGCCATCCAGAGCTAACCGCAGCACACCCCGTGCAAGAACTGCTACTCTCCCAGCTCCTCCATTGCCTCAAACCCAAACCCCTGCGTTGCCAAACATCCGGGCCGGGGGTGGGAGGAGCGCACAGAGCCGCTCCCGCAGCGCCCCCTGCCGGCCGTACCGCGCCGCGGTCGCGGGTAGCGGAGGGGGGCCGGCTTGCCCCGCTGCTCTCCGAGGTGCACGGAGAGGCGGCATGCTTAGTGCAGTAACCGTGTCCGCTAAGATATCCACGTCCTGCCAAATAGAGGAATTGTATTAAACCAGAACGCCCCTTTCAGACTGCTCAGAAATGCCGCTCCATAAACGCTTTCTTCTCCTGCGGCGGGGGAAAACCATTTCCACCCTTCTGCAGACAGAGCCCTGCAAAGGAAAATAAACCAAGTGCTGACTTCAAGGAAATGCCTCCAGCTGCCGTTGTCTTTATTAAAAGAAGGGAATAAAGAAAAGAAACAAAACAAATAAAAGCCCTCCCAGCTCCAGGGAGAACCTTCAGCTTTTTAAACCACACACCCATTTGGCTCCCCAGAGAACTCTTTTCTAATTGCAAGCAATGCCCGCAGCTGAACCAGCCTCACTGCTTCTCCTCAGCTGGAGTTCATGTAAGTGCAGTAACACTGCCTCTGAGTGTTGCTGCAGTGTGGCTGAGGTTACAGAGCCCAGTGGATCACCTTTGTGGCCCTCCTCTGGATGAACCACTGAGCAGATCCCTTACTAACCTGTGTGTAGGACAGGCAATCCCATGCCATCTGAGCTCTTCAGTGTTCTCCAAGATCCCGGGAAAATTAAATCCTGAACAGGGCTGGGCACCAACAGGAGGCAGGTGTCTGCCAGGACAGGAGCTCAGTGCCTGTGGGCTGTTTATGGAGATGAGGTACAGAGGTCCATGCTGCAGGGAACTGACATAAACTTGTCTGAAAGCCCAGCTCACTGCAGATAGGCCCAGATTTCACGAGATGCATGCTGCACTTCTATTGATTGGTCCAAATGTTTTCCCACTTCTGCAACTAGGCACAATGCAATTGTGCTATTCAGATGCAGGTCTTCTTAGTGGTCTGTAGGTTTCCCTGACAATCATAGCAAGGTTGCTACAGTCAGCAGGAAATTCAGGCCAGGGAACCAGCCTAGAATTTTCCAGAACTGGAGAGTTCACAATCCTGCAAGGACTCAGGTTCAAACCAGTGCTGCAAGCAGGTGGGCAGGTATAAGGAAATTTCATGCAAGCATCATAGCAAAAGCTTCTCTGGTGATGCAGCTTATTCATTGCTCTTTGCTCCGATTACAGTTTCATGGTTCGAGTCATGCTGCATATTACACAGTGATAAGTGTTACAAAGACAAAAGATACAATTTTCCAGCCTTCCAGCTTCTGGCAACTTCCTTCATGCTTTTTCCTTGTATAATCTGATGTCTATGAATCACTCAGGGCTTCGCCAGTTCCTCCGAAGATAAATAAACTGAGGACACTGTGGTGTTTGCAGTGCAGTAATGTGACAGTTCGCACTTCCTTCTGCCAAAGTTTCCACCTCATTCAGTATGTTACAATGCAAATACAATTTATTGGCTGGTCACACGATGTAAGAGAAGACTTGCTATGTACAGCATTAGCTCAAGCAGGAACAGACACTGTATGAAGAGTTATATTACTATGAGAGCGGTGAGGTGCTGGAACAGGCTGCCCAGAGAGGTTGTGGATGCCTTTCCGGGAGGTGTTCAAGGTCAGGTTGGATGGGGCCCTGGGTAGCCTGGTCTAGTATTAAATGGGGAGGGTGGTGGCCCTGCATGTGGCAGAGGGGTTGGAGATTCATGATCTTTGAGGTCCCTTCCAACCTGGGCCATTCTGTGATTCTGTGATTCTGTGATTCTGTGATTATACAGTCTCATTGAGCATTATGTAAACTTTGCACAGTTATGTGTTCTGAATCATAGAAACATAGAATCATAGAATCTTTAAGGCTGGAAAAGACCTCTAGACCAATCATCAACCCATCCCCACCATGTCCACTGAACCATTTCCCTCAGTGCAACAGCTCTGGAGACAATGACTCTACCACTTGACTGGGGATTCTGTTGTTTTACCCACCAAGCAGGCAAACCTAGCACCACCTTCTCATGTCATGTCAGTGTAATTGCTCCCAAGAACAGTTGTCAGCAGTGAATACAGACCCAGGCTGGCTATGTCTAAGAACTGATGCTCTCTGGGAGTTGTTCATATCTATAAAAACAGATGTGTTCCCAGGGGAGCTCAGAGGGCTGCTGGGCAACCCTGTAGGCCGCTTCTAAAACCTCAAGGAGAAGGGATAAGTAACTTGGTATGAGACATGCTTAAATAAGAACAAAATTTAGGGTGAAGAAAGGGGGAGGGGTGCTCTCAGCTGAGAAGAAAGGGTGAGGGGGCTAGTGCCCAGGGCACAGGCTCACGTAGCAGTGGTCTTGCCAGCATCACAGAATCACAGAATGGCCAGGGTTGGAAGTGATCTCAAGGATCATGAATCTTCAATCCCCCCGCCACAAGCAGGGCCACTAATTTCCACATTTAATACTAGACCAGGCTGCTCAGGGCCCCATCCAACCTGGCCTCGAACACTTTCAGGAATGAGGCATCTACAATCTCTCTGGGCAGCCTATTCCAGCTTCTCACCACTCTCAAAGTAAAGAACTACGAAGCAAAGTGGCTGCTGGCATTTCTGGGAAACCTCTCGTGAACCTGAATTTTCTGCCAACATTTTTCCACCAAGAAAAGCCCCACAGCCCTGATGAGCTTCAGCATTTCCTAGATCCCTCTGGATCCAGGTTTTCATCAGTGTGCCTCATGTTCCAGAGCAGAACATTTTACTGCCTCAGAAACCACATTTCTCTTTCAGTTCTCTGTTAGGCTAATTAATGCCACATTACTAGATTTCTGGATTTAATTACAGCTATTTACAAGTATATTTAGGGCTAGTCTGAGGAGGCCAGATCTTGTTTTGGTTGGATTTTTGTTCTGCAAACACAGGGATGATTTGGCTGGCATGGGAACGAAATAAATTGAGCAAGGATGAAGGGGAGGTGAAGGGTTAGAAAAATGGTTGTTTTTTAGGATGCAATTTAACTGAGAACTGAAGTACTGCGCTTTAGTCCATCCCTATTCAGGCCCACATTCTGAAAAGCAATTAGGCACTTAATTAACTTCAAGCACACGGGCTGTTAAGCATGTGTCTAAGTGGTTTGTTGAAAAGGGATAGCATTAAAAGCATGCTTAAAATTAAGCACATACGCTCAGCTAATTTCCTTGCCAGCTAAGCACACTTTCTAATCATAATGGTCCAAATTCAGCAATGGCAGAATGACATAATTCAGAATTACAGCAAGGTCGAACTTGGCTTGTGGATTCCTGTCCTTTGAGATCGTGGGGAACTGAGCTTGTGAGCAAATAAGAAATGAGGCAGGTACCGTGAACTGCTGCCGCAGCACTCCGATGTGGTGTTGTGGGGGGAAGGGGGGGATTGCACAGGTATTTATGGGAGCAAGGTATGTCTTTCCCATCTCATTAACACTGTCAAAAAATATAATATTTTCCATATTTTCCTGGTTCAAGACAGAGATTAGAAGTATAAATGGGAATGTTTCTGCTCAGTAAATAAATAAATAAATAAATAGAGTTTTATAATTGCTCAAAATGAAGATTTTATTTTTTTTTCTAAGAAAGACATTAAAGGCAATGAAAAATTTTCCATCAAAGCTTGCAATTTTCCTGAAAATTATACTGGGAGAAATTAATATTTTTTGAATGAAGTGGGCATTCCATTAAACAGAAAACCACTAATTTCCATTAAGTTCTATTTTTCAGTTCTCTTCATTATTAAATGAAAAGAGAAATATAAGAGCACTGGAACACACCATCCCTTTTGCCTTCTTATCCTAATTTGGGCACTGTAGCTCCCTGAAGAGTTTTGCCAAGAAAAAAAATCCCAATTCACAAATCAAAATCAGGTCAGTTGAGGCACTGGATCCTATGCATTTTCTAAAATTATGTGTATACCTCCAGGCACCAATGGAAAACGATCCCAGTTCCTGAAGATGTACTGATGCCTTATCCTTTCTGCCCCAGGCACCACAGCAAGGCTGAGAGCAAGGCTTTCCCTTGATCCACGTCTGACCTGCTGGACGTGACTGAGGGGATGGGAAGCTTTGGATTTGTTTCACCCTCTGTGGTCCCCAGACAAGGAGGAGCTGTGGCCCCTGTGTCCAGAGGGGCCCAGGGGATGCCTGGCATAAGGGTACTAGGGAAAGAGGGTAATGATGGGGAGAAATAGACCAAATGCATGGAAACCCCACCTGGCCCAGGGGCATCCAGAGGCAGCTCAGTGACTTTTGCTGTTTGGTCATCAAAAGTCTTGATGTTTTACCTCCACAAACAGGCCTGGGTTTTAGTAAATTCCCTGGTTGTAAGAACACTGATACTGCAACTCATAACTTTTGAGGATCTAGGTAACTTATTTCCCAAAATCTGCAAAAGTTTATTTCCCAAAACTTTAGTTGTAGACATTTGTAGCCTTTTATTAAGGCCTCATGTGATTTCGCTACCACACTGAACCTGTGATGTTTGTAAACCACAGTTCTCAAGACAGACCTTGACTTTAGTGAAAGGCCATTTTGCTCATACCTGCAGGGTATCACAGAATGATAGAATCTTAATGGTTGACCACTAAGGTCACTTAGTCCAACTATCAGCCCGTCCCCACCATGCCCACTGTGTCATGTCCCTCAGTGCCACATCTACACATTTCTTGAGCACCTCCAGGGATGATGACTCCACCACCTCTCTGGGCAGCCTGTGCCACTGCCTCACAACTCTGACAATAATTTTTTCCTAATATCCAACCTGAACATTCCCTGGCACAACTGGAGGCCATTCCCTCTCATTCTATCACTGTTACCTGGGAGAAGAGGCTGACCCTCACCTCATCACAACCTCTTTTCAGACAATTGTAGAGAGTGATAAAGTCTCCCCTGAGCCTCCTCTTCTCCAGACTAAGCGATCTCAAACCCAGTGTTTGCATCTCACCTGCCATACCACTGCCTGCAGACTCACAATCTGTGGGGGAAAGCCAAAAGCGGGGCCCTGCAACTGTTCTCTGACCCTGTTCCCTGCAAATCTCTGCTGCCACTGCACACAAACACTATCCACGGGTACACAGGGAAGGTCAAAGCTGCGTGATGCACTCACAGAAAGTGAAAGTACTTGACAGTGGCATTGCCATTCATTGTTAGTATGATTATTTAAGGCATAAAAACAAGTAGAACCATTAACAAGAAGAGAATGTGTATTGTCCCTGTTGGTCTCCAAAGGGTGAATGCTGTTTTTTGAGGTGTGCCACTGTGCTAGTGCTGTCCCAGTTGCTCACACTTGAAATCCCCTGGAGTCACTCAGCAATGTTGTGTGGCTATCGGGAATGTCAGGTAATTTCAGGACTCTTGAGACACATTTTACTGATATCTTGGCTTCTTCTGGGAAAATTTACAGGTCTACTACATGTTTCCACGAACTTTTATGGAAAGCTCAAGGCTAAAACTGAGTGAACAAGCATTATTCTAATAATAATTTAAAAAAAATTACTCAAAAGTATGTTTTCTTTTGTTAATAATTAACACAGGAAGCTTATTCTTCTCTCATGGCAAGCAATGAAGCCAGAAAGTAAATGATAACTCAGAACTGTGCAAGGACAAGGTCAGAAATCTGCTGACTATCATTATAATGTCTTCAGTTTCCTCTGAGCATACCTGGGGAAATTCTTAGGATCATGTCCTTCTTGAAAAGTGCCAGAGTTCTGGTGGCATCACACATGGCAGTTGGGTTTGGGTAGGAAAATCAGTTAATGGCTTATTTAATACAGTGTTGGTCATGTATGTGGCTGGAGTATGAGGCAACTTTGAGTTAAAAATGATTTTTCATATTTTTTCATGTGAATCTCAGACACATACGCATTTCTTCTTGAAGTTACTTTTTCTGCCAGTCAGGGTCTAATGAGAGTTTTAGACTCATGTGACAGTATAATCTTTTAGTGCTGTCAAATCATACTGGTATTCAGACTAACATGATGGATTTACAGCCAGAACATGTCTATAAAATATTATTTACTAGGGAAGGGAAAGTGGTTCCCAACAGCTCCTTGAAACTTTCTGCACATCATTGCTCTAATGATGGTAAGGGGGGAATTCTTGAGACAAGCAATTGCCTTTCCCCTTTAAGCAGTGACATTTATTACAAAATTTCAGCAATGTGGAAAAAAAAAACCAACTGTCTGTCTCTAAAGGAAATGCTGAAACAGAGGTTACATTTCCATCTGCTTGAAAAGCTAGCTGCAAGTGTTCCATATTTAGATATTACAGATCTGCAGCTCACGCTGCAGTGACACACAGATACAGGACCACACTTTTTTCTTCCTTTTTGAGAGAGGTTACAGTGTGAAGATGGAAATGGCATTCTCTCTATCCAAGTTTGTTTAAAACGTTCTTTTCTAGAGAGAAGTGAAAATACTCAGCATGTGGTGCAAACACATCTTGGTTTGGGGCTGTTTGGAAATCTGTGTGTTACAGCAGAAGGCCTCTGCTGGTTCATCCAAAGTCATTTTGTCCCCCAATCCTTTTTGTGACAGACGCAGCACAGAATGTCCCTGATGGTTTGCTGCCAGCCCCATGGGAAGTAGAGCAGTGTGCATTGCTGGGATTGTCCTGGAAGGCCTCCAGGAGAAATCGCCCTCAAATGTGTGCCACTATTCTGGTGTTAATTGTTTGCAGTGGAATCAAGAGTTTACCGTGTACTTTTGTGCTCTATTGTTGACATAAAAGGAAGTATCAAACTTCCACTACTTATTGGCAAACTGAATAGAAATATTAAAGGGGAAGTCCAAGATGCTTTATTTTCTCCTTCAAAGTCATTACTCCATAGCCCAAACAAACAGCTCTCTGAGACAGCTACACATTTGCCCGAGGATGAAAGCACATCTCTTCCCAGAGCAAAAACAGAAAGAGCTGGTGTGGATTTTAATGGTGCCCTGCAGTACTGGGATAGCCACCCTCCCACCCCTTCCAGCATGTGTGGCTACGTCTGGGCAGGCTGATGTCTGCTGCAACACTTCCTGTGGCTGCAGCAGGGTGGCACAGGTCTCCAGGTATGCCGTAAGCTGATGATATCTGTGACTGTAGGGCAACCACTTAGGCAATGAAAGATAAGAGCCACTCCTAAGGCTGCAAACAGTCCCTCCGCAACCAGTCCCTTAAAATGAAGAAAAGGATTATTATATCTTCAGGAAGAGCAGAATCAAGCTAGATAGCCTTATGAAGTCCTATGGACCCTGACAAGAAAGCACCAGAGAACCAGCACGCAGGGTCAGTGTGCACTCACTCCCTGCTGTTCCAGTCCATGGCTGGCCGGTGTGATGGTTGGAGCCATCCAAGGGGAAGCACAATTATCTGTCTGTGGGGAGGGAAGGAATGAATCTGTTGCTCATGTCCTGGAGCTGGGTGGGGACCAGACCTGTGTCCCTTGACAGTTGCCTGCCTTTGCAGGATGGAAAGTTCTGGTTCAGATCCCCTCTCCTCAGTTCTACATAGCCCAAAGGGAGGCTGAAGAGCAGTGCTGGAATCAGAAAGCAGTCACATGAGGGCATCAGTCTTCTCCTGGACCTGCAAGCAGAGGAAGTTAACTCTTCTCCAAAAAATCCAGTAATAGCTGTTGCAAAAGGCTGTGCTTTAGTATCCAATAACTGGACGCTTTTGTGTCTGCTTTGTCCCATTTCCTTTGGTGCACCAAAGGGGTCACCATAATGAAACATTTGTGCCATTTGCACCAGTGGGTCTCTTCCAGCTCAGAATGTTTTGTGATTGCATGGCAGAGTGGCCATGTTTTCTTCAGGAGCTGGCAAATGCCACAGCCACAGCACTGTTGAACACAGTTCAGCTGGCACCAATCATCCCATGCCAACCCAGGCGTTGCACTTAACCCCTCTCTGTGCTCTTGCATTCAGCCCCAGTATTGCTCTGCATTTTATGCTGTGCCCATGACATTTAGTTCTGGGCTTTCTAGGAAAAAGCAGCTGGCAACAGTGAAGCCCCAGAATGTTGGGAGGCAGGCTGGCTGACTCTGTGTGGAGAGAGAAGGGAGAGCTGGTGTGGTTAACTCCCTCAGCAGCTCTGGGAGGGGTTAATTGCAGGCTTCCATGCAGAAACTGCATTACATTCAGGTGTGAGGCAAACTTAAGGATTCTGTTTTCTAAATCTCCCACAAGGCTGGGAAGGCCCAAACAGGGAGAAAGTATTCAGCAAGCTCGCAAAGGGGCTCTGGGCTTTTCTTGACCTTGTCTATGGGCTTGCCATTTCACCTGAGCACCTTGAGGCTCAGTAAGGGTACAGCCATTTGGCCTCCCTTGAGTCTAGGTGCAATGTTAGACACCAGGATTCAGCTCAAAGCTCACTCCAGAAGGAGATCAGGCACCAGTGCAGAGCCTGCAGGGAGCTCATCTGCAACTGGACAAGGGCTTTAGACCCTGCAGAAAGAGCCATCTCGGATTACAGCAATCATGGCCTCCCCTCAGATGTGTGATGTTCAAAGCGCCGAGAGTCCTGGACTTTCCCAGCAGATTCCTCTGGAATGTAAATAATCTTCAGATCCCCAACCAGGTGCCAACAGACTCCTTGGGGTAGCTGAAGGGGAAGTCCTCATGACATATTCACACTAAATAATAATAATAATGATGATTACGGTGCTTTTTTGTGTTTTGGTGCTTTTGTTATTGTACTTTTTTTTTCTTTTATTTCTCTAGGGGGGTGCTAGCTTGGGAAAAACAAGAGCTGTCAGTAGAGAATTTTACTGTAAACAGGTCAACTTAGATCGGGATTTGTTGAGTATTGGTAACATAGAGGTTTTGGGCTATGACGCAGTGACAAAATGCAGGAATGTTTCCTTTGGCTTGGAATGGTGATGTGAAGCAAGTGTTCTAAATGACAGCCCTGGCACTGCAGGTAGTGAGTGCCTCCAGCTACATGAGTATGAACTCTAGAGATTAATGCAGCCACACACAGAGCTTTGGCTCTGTTTTTACCCTTACACAGAAAGGGGACTCAGCACCAGGGCTCTGCCCTTGGTTCTGTCTTTGCCTTCTTGGCTGACTTTGAGAAAAATGTTTCACCACTCGTGCTTCAGTTTCTCCAGAGGAAAAACTGAGGCCAGTAGGCTGGGCCCAGAGAGCAGAGGCAGCACTGTGATCCTCATCAGCGTCTTCCAGTGTGGCCATGTGTGTGCTTACATTGGCACTGCTGGGTGTGACAGAGGCATGCTGTGAGTGACAAAACAGCAGGGGTTGGGTAGGAGTCCCTGCCAGCTTCACTCCTGCACCTCCTGCAAGGGCAATGGAAGTGCTGCCTGAAAGATGTGCTGGCTGGTGCTGAAATGTGCCTCAGGAAATTCTTTGAATGTCTTTCTTTATTGTGAAACACACCAAGCCTCTGTGTCTTTAAATGATTTCTGTGTTGTTCATCTCTTCCTTTATTTCATTTTCTTTCCCTCTCCGAACATTTCCTGTGGGCCTCCTGGCTGCTTCTTAGTCTCTCTGTCCTGCTCTGACTTTTCCTTTCTCCAGTCCTTCCAAGCTAGCAGCCCTTCAGAGCTGTATCCCACATTATGCAGCCCACTGGCCAAGCATGGCCCCTCATCTGTAAGGATGACTCGAGTTCTGCTGGAGTGTCACCAGGAACACTTCTTGTCCCTTGTGGGAGGTGTTCAGGACAGCAGGGTGGTGGCTGGGCCCCCACTCTGGGCAGCAGTGGGGAGCACAGCCCTATGGCACAGGGAAATCACAAAGAGGCTGCAGTGAGCATATTCCCTCCTGTGCCAAAGATGCAGCTTCTACCTGGTGATGGAGTAGTGCACGGGGAACACTGCCAGTGCTGCTGTGGAGGTGTGGTGGGGAAGAGGGAGGTGTCCAACTGGGAAGCCAGGAGGTGATATCCAGATCCCAGAGCTGAAAGGGTCTGAGGGATCACTGCTACAGGGAGCTTGGGAGCTTCACCTGGTCATGTGGGAAAAGTGTAGCTCCAGCCCTGGTATTCATGGGGATGGGGAAGTGCTGGACTGTTGCAGTGCATCAGACTCAGAAAAACTGCCAGATATATGTTCTCTTTTTTTTTCCCCATTTTCTTTTTCTTTTTTTTCCTTTTTTTTTTTTTTAATATAAGAAAAAGAGTGATTTTCTACTAAGAAAAACATTAAAAAACATTAAAAGACCCAAAGCACAAAACAAAAGAGGGCACAAAAGGGTGTAAGAGGAAACATGTGGCAAGGCACGATGGGCTTTGATGCAAAGTTTCTATTTTTGAAGGCACTTGATATAGTCCTTAAAAAAAAAAAAAAAAAAAGGCCTCATCCTTGCTGTTCTTAAAGACATCCTGATTTCATGGGCAGCTGAGCAGGGTGGTCCTCTGATACCTAACAATGGTATTTCACTACCAGATCCCAGATATATCCTGTTACAGCTGGGATCAGTCTGTCCCTGAGCAAAACTCTTTCTGCCTGTACTACAGAACATGTTTCCTTCTCCAGAGAAAAGGCAACTGAAGTAAAGGTTTCTTGCCAGCAGGAGAGCAATATTTTTAGGAATTTGGAATCATGATTGCAGGAGCTGAAGGAAGTTAAGTTATTTCAGTGTGAGTCCACGCTGAAGCGTATCAGTTAGATAACTGGTAAGTACATGCAGAGAGATCAAAGTCTCCTTCTCAGATGAATAATCATGATTCACACAGCTGGGAGGTGCAAAGAAATGATTCTACTAGCTAGCTATCACTTGTTAGGTAGAAAGAAAGCATTCTTTTACACTTAAATTAAGGTGTCCCTTTTGTTCCACCAATGTTTAAAGCACTACCCCATAGCAATCCAATGACAGGTGAAGTAGGAAGAGGAACAACGTGTTCTTGACAGAACAAATAAGTCACAGTTCCCTCCAACCGTCAGAAAGGGAAGTAAGCACAGCTGGAATCACAAACAGAACCAGGGGAAATCACCGCCGCGTTTCCACCTCCCCCTATCCCGCTTCACACGGCAGCAGGCCCGTGTGTGCAGGCCAAAGGGGAGAACCATGCACATGGGCTTTCCAGTTCATTCTGATGGATCAGCTGCTTGGGAAGGCAAAGCCAGGTGAACTTAGCCTTTGCTATGTCCCAGATCAAAATCCTGTGGTATTTCTGAGCTGCCTGAGCAGCTGGGAACTCAATTTTCCCTGCCAATCTGTATGGCTGCGAGATTTCCCAAACATGGAGGTGCCTGCAGTAGGAGCCACCAGGGTATGATGGCCCACTGGTGACCAAGTGCCTGCATGAAGGAAAGCTGTCTCGGTAACAAAACAGCATGGACTCAGCAAAACAGACAGTTCTGCCTTTCAGGGCCCTGGGACAAGACTGTGGTGGCCACATCCTGGGCGCTTTTCCCATCGCCCACACGGGGGAAGACATGGGGCTCCCACCCTCCTCCCCACAACCCACTTCCCAGGTGCTCCTTCAGGGGCTTCCCGGAGCTCCTCTTGTCCCCACATCTGCTTTCCAACCCTCCCTCCCCTCCAGTTCCCTTTCTCACCTCCTTCAGCTCTTACTTTGTATGGCAGAGAAAAACCATGTGGAAAGGTAGCAGTGAAGATGAGCAGGGCTGTGCTTTGGTTGTTACTCTGCTGGGGAACAGCGGTGAATAGCCTTTGCACTTCTAACCTATGCAAGGAGATAGGAGGCCATGATGAACAAATGTTTAGGCTTTCATGTATCCCTCATCCCCCTGCTTTCTACTAATTTAATTCCCTTCCATGTGCAAAGGGACTGTGACTATTGCTGTGCAGCTTCCTTCAGATGCCCAGAACTGGAGATGATGTCTGACACCCAGAAACATGTTCAGTTGAGCTGGCTGGGCTGTCAGGCCAGCCAGAGCAGGACAGGAGGGATGTTCCCAGGGCAGCAGTTTTTTGTTCTGGGCTCTGAATTGTAGAGTAAATCAATTCACAGCCTGCGATGCTCTGCGCTGCCACACAGGGTCTCTGGAGTCCTGGGCAGCCCAGAGTGAGGTATACAATATTCCCCTCACATACAAGCATCCCCAGCTGCTATTCTGTAGAAAAAAAAAGCCATGTTCTCACAATCTTGCTATATTGCCAACTGCAAACCGCTTAGTTGGGTTCTGCACAGATGGGTGCCAAATTGAGGTGCTTCTCAGAACATTTCAGAGCAAAATGAAGATATGACAAGGAGTACAAATGGCCCCAGCTTTGGGGCCTCTCTGCCATAAAGCCCCTTCCTGCTGCCCCCACACCTGCCCATGGACACCAGGCCATGTGAGGAGGCAAGGCCTTGGGGACCTCCCCTCACCACTCAGTGGGGCAGAGCAGGCACGTACAGGGACAGGAGCTGAAGAGAAAGGCATGCAACTATGAAGTGAGAGGCCAGCAGCTGGGCTGCCCTGTAATGGAACCAGGACTGGCTCTCATTCCTCACCAAGTAGTGCCAATTCCCCAAGCCTCGGGCACCTTGGCCTCCTCAGCATGTAAATAAAGGTGTTTATTTTATGTTTATTTCATCCTCAACCACACACGCCCTGCTCAGTTACCATGCTCCCACCCCTGCAGCAGACAAGATGGAAGGTTACTGATAGCATCTTCTTTCAGGCACCTGGCTGATGCACCACCCCAAATGTGGGAGCCTCTATGCTTTTTTCCATTGGGGGAGAGGTGATGTTGAACCTGAGGTCCCATTTTCTCCCCTTCTGAGCAGACTCTTGATCCCCTAGACCAGGCTGTCACCACCACCATGTAATTTCTTAGAGGGTAACACAAACAGCCCTCCCTGCTGCACATTCCTCCAGAGTGGCTGCAAGTGGCATTTTCCATTAATGAAGAAGGGGAGAAAAGAATATTTCTTCTGCTTTCCAGTATAATTGATACAGGTCTCCTGGCATCATCTGCTGATACGCTGTTAATGGCACACACATGTCCAGCAGCCTTTTCCTTGACTTTACAGCCTGGGATGAGTAGTTCCTACATGCCATGTGGGTGTGAGTATAGGATGAGAGACAGAAACAAAGATCATCACAGGTGCATTGGGTAACCCAAGAAATTTTACATCAGGAACATGTACAGACCCCACGTGTGCTCAACTGGAGGCTCACAAAAATCTGTTGGTGCTCCCACTGTTGCGGAGCTACCAAGGCCTGTGCCTTTTCTATGTGCCCTCATGTAGAGACCCAACAATTGTGTGCACTCTGGGGTGCAGGTTTGGGAAGGAAGAGATGCAGTGGGAGAAAGCACTGATGGGAAGGAGGAGAGACTTCTGGCATTCAGAAGCATAGTGCAGCTATAAAGTGGTATGGGAAGACATACGCAAAAGATCAGTCCTATCTGACACAAAACTTCCAGCTTCCAGGTCTGGTCTTTTCATACCTAAGTGATAGCTTTGAGATGAGTTAGGAGCAAGGAGAAAACTGCAGCAGAAACCATTTCCAAGAGTGACTTTGAGGAATGAATGCTGTTTAGCCTAGAATTTTGGCAGATGTCTTATTTTGGAAAAGCTGCAGTGCCCCAACATGTTTCAGCAGGGCTTCACATTTACTGGCTTTCAGTCAGAGAAGTGAGTTTTGCTGTTTTTGGAACAATCTGCCCAAATTTGGTCAAGTTACAGAAGCTTTTGGAGAAATTTCAGATCACATGCCTTCAGGAAGAAATTCACAGGATTTTCACATGTCAGTTCTCCAGGGATTGCCTGTACTGAGCATGCTCAGGTCTCAAGGCCAATGCAGACTAGCACCAGATTTAAGCTGAGAGAAGTGGTACCCACATCCCTAAGGTCCTTGGTTCCTTCTGCAAGGCCTGGGCAGTACAGAGAAGACATCTCTGAATGCAGGTAGATCAACCTCTGAAGTAGGCAAGAAGATGGGTGGAGCAGATAGGGATGAAAGTCTAGGTGCCAGGACCAGGTGTCAAACTGGGACCACATGCAGTGACCACTATCACTTCTCATGTGACAAAGGCTAAGACTATTAATGAGAATGCTACAGCCTTTTACATAACCAAGTAAACTGTATCTGTCTCCCCTTTCCACTTTATCTTCCATTGGATTCCATTATTCCTATATAAGCATTTCTGCATTTCTAACTCACATTTTTTCTTGCTTCTGTCCCTCAACCTGCATGCCTTCAGCCATTAAACAAACTGCTCATAAGAGCAGTTTTTAACTGCCTTTTTTCACCTCTTACCAGTGATCCCAGCCTACCTTTCTGTCTCCCCAGTACAAACATGCATCATTACTTTGCAGTGTCTCAGGCTGCTACTTAAGGCATTGGAGATAACCTTACACCTCAGTGCTGTGGGCAGGGGGAGTCTCATCTCACCCTGTCCTCTCCAGCAAGTGCTTCTTCCCTGTTGAGTGTCAGGAATTGATATCTCCCTGGATTTCTCTGTGGACCAGTTCAACTTACTAATTTTACTGAAAATATCTCAAAGCTTTTTGCAAGGGATGTTACACCTCTCCTGTGAGGACAGGCAGAGAGAGCTGGGGCTGTTGAGCCTGAAGAAGAGGTTTCAGGCAGACCTGAGAGCTTTCAGTATCTAAGGGGGATAAGATAAGAAAGGGGACAGACTTTTTAGCAGGGTCTGCTATGATAGGACAAAGGGAAATAGTTTCAAACTAAAAGAGGGGAGATTTAGTCTAGGCATAAGAAAAATGGTTTTAATGATAAGGGTGGTGAGGCACTGGAACAGGTTGCCCAAAGAGATGATGAATGCCCCAACCCTGGAGACAATCAAGGTTAGGCTGGAGAGGGCTCTGAGCAGTGTGATCTAGCTGCAGGTATCCCTATTCACTGTGGGGGGAGTCAGAGTAGGTGACCTTTAAACTTTCCTTCCAACTCAAGTGATTCTATGATTCTATGATTTTAGCTTGCCTTCTTCCTGTGGGGTGTTAGCAGGTTGAATTTACAATAGTGAATTGAAAACCAGAGGAATGGGGGCAGGGGCAGCATCTGGCTAAGAAGGAAGGGAGAGAGTGGGTGGAGAAGTGGGACCTTCCTCTTTCAGTGGCTATATGCTATAAGACTGGCTCAAACCATCCACTGTAGCTCACTTTCCTCTGGCTCTTTCCTTCGCATTATGAGTGTGCCTCCCCCTCATGGAACAATGGCCTTAATCTCTTTTGCTTTTTCAGTTAACACCTCCAGCTTTCTTGCCCTTTCAGCTTACTGGCAAATGGATTTACATTTAGTCCAGTTTGGAGTCTCCAAACGCTATTGGGTTTCTGACTGCTTCCCTTGTAGCTAAACCTCACAGCCAAATATTCCTTCACAGGTACCTTACCTGCCCACCTGTCTGCATTCAACCAGCATGCAGCCCTTTCCTCCAGCCTTCACCAGTGTTTGTCTTCTCTTCCCTCACAGTCTCTGACACGATGAGTGACATTCAGGCATGTGATGTAGAAGACGTCACCATTAGAATGCTGTCCCTATGTTTCCCCATCAAAGCTAAATATGGATTACAGTGTGTCAAAATAGATGAATACTTAAACAAATTCTTTTGCACCACAGTTTTATCAAGAATATGTTGGGGTACCCAGATGGAGGCTCTCATAGAAATTTGGTCAAAGAGAGACACAGATTTTGCTAACATTTCTTCTAGTAGACTAAGATGATCAAAGGTTGCTCAGTGGGAACTGTATCTTGTAATATTGCAGAGTACCAACATCTTATTTCATTGTAGGAAGCAAATCTAAGTAAAAAGTAATTTATACCAACATAACAAAATCTATACTAGTGCTTTAAATGGCATAACTACGTTAGCAAAAATAATCTTATTTCTAAATGGCAGTATTGCTGGAAAGATTTTACATGTAAGTTGGTCCTACAGATTTATTTGCCTGCGGATTTATACCCACGTTTCTGGTTCTTGGTACATTGCACCAAGTCAGGTACATAGCATACCAAATTGCTCTGTTGCTGGCCTAGGAGCTCATCTGAATACTCAGGCACTGCTGGGCAGTTTCAGCAGAGCTTTGAATTCAGGTTTGAAAACCCACAGTCCTCTCTGGCACTCCATTGGGCAATGCTTCAGAGAGTATTCTTGCAGGGAAGCATAGGATTTCTGTACAGCACCAGAATATCACATGGGTTCATGTGTGGGCCTGACGTTTCCTTTTTTTTCATCCTACATTTGTCTCCCATACTTTTGGCACCATTAAAAAAAAAAAAAAAGTCTTTGTATTTCCTCTTTCCATCATCACTGTGAATCCTGTTTGGATCAGCAGAATTTTAGACCATCTGCATTATCCTTCTGCAGCAGGTGAAAAACACTGGTGCACTCAGAACAGCAGCAATGGCTGAAGATTGACTCAGCACCTCTCAGGAAAAGGCTCCCTGGAGGCGTGGGAAGCAGCAGAGATTCACTTCCATGTAAAAATATGAGAAATGACGGCTATACATGCTTCTGAAAGGGCAGCAGTAATTCTTCATAGCTGGGCTGAACCTCAGATGAAACCCAACCTTTCCTGTTATTGCAGAGTGCCGGGCACCAGAGCCACTATCTGAGGCACAGGTGAAGTCCTGGCAGAGAGACAGCAGGGAGGGCTGGACACCTTGCCTGCTGAGCTTCAGCACAAAGCACTAAATCCAATTACAGAGCTATTCACCTAAGGGGGACTGTCAAAGCCAGTGCTGTCCCCTACATTGTGGTTCTTCTTGCTTTAAGTACAAATGGAAAAGAAAACAAACATACTGTTACTAAGATGATTAGAGGGCTGGTGCACCTCTCCTAAGAAGAAAGATTGAGGGAAATGGGCTTGTTTAGCTTGGAGAAGAGAAGGCTCCAGGGAGACCTCATTGTGGCCTTCCAGTACTTGAAGGGAGCATATAAACAGCAGGGAGAATGGCTGTTTATGAGGGTGGATAGTGATAGGACAAGGGGGAATGGTTTTAAACTGAGACAGGGGAGGTTTAGTTTAGATATTAGGAGGAAGTTTTTCACACGGAGGATGGTGACACACTGGAACAGGTTGCCCAAGAAGGTTGTGGATGCCCCATCCCTGGAGGCATTCAAGGCCAAGCTGGATGTGGCTCTGAAAGGGCAGCCTGATCTGGTGGTTGGCCACCCTGCACATAGGGGGGGTTGAAACTAGATGATCGCTGTGGTTCTTTTCAACCCAGGCCATTCTATGATTCTATGATATCTATTCCCAAATGCACAGATTTGTTTTACATCTTGAGAGATACTCATTTTCCTGCAATTAGGAGAAAGAATCAAAGTGTACTGACTCAAAGCAGGAGTTCTTTTCACTCGATGAGAAGTACATTGAGGTTTCCGTGGAGGCAGGAGGCTCCAAGCATACATTTCCCCTTTCTTTTGAACCTTGATTTGGGTAACTGTTGCAAGACTCTGAAAGCTGACCTACCCCTGAACACTAGTATTACTGGGAAGAAACTCATATTTCAGTGGATAACAAAAGAGATGTGGTAGGAGCTCCTATAAAATACTTGCAGAGAGTGGCTTACTTTGGGACAGCTGTATAGCTACGAAAATGGCTAGTACAAGGGTTCCTTGCAAGCCCATCATTTTAAGTAGAGGAAGCTGATAGACATGGTCTCAACAAGGAGATACAGCAGTAATTTCAAATATCCTTGCATCACTCTTGGAGGTGATGAAGACCTACAGGAGGCAGATGCTGCCTGTAGCTCTGGAGGCTGTTGATACACAGCAGCTCACAGGGATGGTCCCCACAGAGCTTATCACAAAAAGCCACAGTTTGCTGGAAGCAGACAAGTGAACTTCTTCAGCATCATAGAGAAAAGACCTAAAAGCATTTTCCAGAAAAGAATAAAAAGATAAGAAGGACAGAAGGAGTATTTCTGCACATTTGGATGAGACATTTTGCAAGAAAGCAAGGAGAAAAGCCTACACATTTAAAAAGAAACCAGATAGGATTGCATTGCAAATGGCTCCTTCCTTGCTTACATTAGCCTTAGGGACAGTCCCATAGTGTTTGAAAGACATTTTGTGTCTCCATAAGTTTTGTGTGTTTGTTTCATCACAGCATTTTTGCCCTCCTCTTCATTACAGCCTTCAGAGGTTGCTACCTTGGTTCATGCCAGGTTTTTTTTGCAATGATGGCTGGAGGCCCAGTTCCCTACACCTATTTCCACCCTCACTTATAATTTGTCCCTCAATCCCTCAGACTGCATCTCAGCACTGTGCTGCTGTTGGCTCATGTCCCCAACCTCAACACCTGTGATCTGTGTTGCCCTATAGCTAGACTCCCTTAACTCTTTCCTTCTGCAGGCTGAGAAGACTGAGGACACTTCCTGGTTGAGGCAGAGAGAGGAAGTTTAGGCAGTGAAGTCATATTTTTTGCCTTCTTGGAAGCTGAGCAGCAACAAAGAGGTTTCCAAGTATTAGCAAGTCAAAAAGAGGGATTAAAGAGGGCAGTAAAGTATCTTGGCTGAGGTAACTGTGACCAGAACACTCAACACTGCATGAAAAGTGGACAGCAAGATTGTGGCTGGACAATTGTCTGTACAGGCACCAGTCTGATGTCTCTACCCTGGCACTGTGCTGATAGCCAAAGGGGAAGCTGCATTTGGTGTTTTCCTGGGGTGTTTTCCGTCAGCTGGCAGAAAGGTATCATTTTTCCAGCAGAAAAAAAATGCAAAAGTATGCACAAGTACTTGTGCAAGTATGTTTTCCCCCAGTTTATGATGCAGTGGGTTCAATTTAGATAAGCTCTGCTTCCATTAGTCCCAGAGAGGAGCAGTGGTTGGTACCTAGGCACAGTTGGAGCTAGAGATACTGGTCCATGGCCGAAGGTCTCTGGCCCAAGCCTAAAATGTAAGTTTCTAGACTACTTTTAATTTTGTCTTTTTTTCACGTTACAGTCCAAGTAGGACATTGTTCTTACTGACAAGCCTATTGCATGGTGAATACCCATGGACATAGTATTCCTGATTTACTAGGAAGAACAAAACTGAAATCTGTCCGTCCATTCCTACTAAGGCTGTGACCCTTAAGCTGCATTTCTTAGACATAAGATTATTTGTGAGTATCTATTTTTTTGCATCTGGAAGTGTCTGTGCAGGAAGGTGACTGCCATTCAGTGCCTTTTCACTTGAATTTGGTAGTCCCCATTTTTTCAGGTTTCTTTGTCAAAAGGCACAGAGTGAAAATTCCCTTCTCAGCCAGTAGCACAAGACATACCTTGTAAGCTGGAGGCTGCTGTGTACTTAGATGAGGTGCCTCTTGCCCTCATTTGCACAACAATAATCAGGCATCTTGCCTTCCATGAGGAAATTACTGAAGGTTTTTCTAGCTAGGGCTAGCCTGATCCAGGGAAGTTAAGAAGAGTGGTAAAGATGTGAGCTCTGTTTCTGCAAGTAAAAGCATGCTAGGTGCCTTCTGAAAGGGGTGGGGTGCAGCCGAGTCACTTTCATTTCTGCAGACAGAGATTGCAGTTGTAGCTGAGTCACCCAAGCGCTCCCACTTGTCCTTGGGTGGTGGTCCAGGGGTGGCCAATCTCCCCACTCCCCCCTGCTGCATCCCGATGCTTTCCCATGCCCGATAGCTATGAGACACCTACCACATACCACGCTGCAGTGAGCTGAGAGGAGGGGAAATTCCAGGAGTGATGTGGGAGAGAGCAGGACGGGGCATGCAGCTGGGTCCCAGGACAACCCTTCTGGCTCATTTCCTCCTGTGAGTGAGGATTGGGAGTTGCTCTGAAATGGGGTAGCTTGGCACTTGCCAGCCTGGCAGTGTTTCATTGTTGGAGTCTCTTTTGGGAAGATGGCTCCAGCCCAGTGGATGGCTATGGGATGCCAGGAGTGCGGCAGGAAGGCCAGACAGGGATGGGGAGGAGCAAGACCTCTCCTTCCAGCAGTGTCCCATGTGCATATACTGCACTAAGAGCAGTGTAAAATTCCTCTGGGTCTCAACCAAATGCAGGCTTCTCTCACATCCCTAAGCCGGTGAGAATTGGGGTCACGGTGCTATTTCCAGGAAGCTTTCTTGATCTTGCCCTTTGATAGTGAGATAAGATCACCGACACATATGACAAAATCAGTGAGATCGGATGGTGTTCTGGCTATGCTGTCAGCCCCTCATCTAGCCTGCGAACCAGCTCAGCTACTTCCATGACTCCCAGCCACTGTGCAATCACCCCAGAGATGCATCAGTTCATTTGATTTTCCTCTGGGTATGGGACAGCTGGTTTCCTCTGACACAATCCCAGGTGCAATGGAGAGAATGGTTCATCCTGGACAGTCTGAGAAGGTGGTATGGGCAATCTGCTCCGGGACTGGTTTCCTTCAGCCCACTCCATCCTCCAGCACTGTCTCACATAGGCACCCTCAGGCACCAGTTTCTGCATGGCCTCAGCTGCATGGTGTGTAGGGTATCCTCAGCTTTATGCTATCAAAGTAACTGCTCTCAGCTGCAATGTTGTCCTCTTGTTCCTTCCCTTTGAACTGAGGAAACACAGAAGAAACATTAATCATGTCCAGTTCTAGCTGCATTGCATGGAGTTGGGAGGACAGTCGTGGACAAGCTCTCTGTGTCCTGCATATGATCACCATGCTCTGGCTCTGTGCAGCATGCACACAACCACTGGCGCCAGCTGGCTAGTGTAGATATCACACGTGCTGACAAAAATGCATTTAGCAGAACATCACAGCCAACAGTGTCCCCAGAGTTTTTCACTTCTATTTAGGAAACAGAGCAAGAGTTGTCAATATTTCATGACATCACCAGGTGCAACGCTGCTGCCTTCCCGATATAATTGCTGGTTGCATGTTTATAACCTGTAGGAACATTAATTTGCAGTTATTGGCAAAACTTAGCTACTGACGAAGGGTAATTTTTACTTTGTTTGCTTTCACAGCCATTTGCTTGCCATAATTAATTTACCTCAGTACTATCTTCATTAACAGAGAGAACTTTCAAGATGACTGTCTGGAAGGTAAATCACCATTTATGCCAAGGAATATTGTCAGGGGGCACACCTTCACTTTTTTCAATGCTTACCATATAGAAAAGGGCAGAGCCAGCAATGAAAATAAGGGTTTGTACATTTTCTTTTTAAGAAGACATTCTGCCCTGCAAACAACATTTAATGGTGCTTATTATAAAGTGCAGCACATAATGGCACTCTGTGTGCGTAGAACTGTTTCGTGAACAACAAGAGGTATTTGTGCATACTCGTGATACAAAAGAAAGCACTGGGAAAAAAAAAAAAAAGAAAAGAGAAAGAAAAAGGAGGATAATATATGTCAGCTATCTGTATCCTTCTGGTCTCTTTGCTTACTGCTGTATCTATCACTTTCTTCATATCTTCTTCATGATTAGGGAAGCTTCCTTAAAATGATTGACTGGCGCAGTGCAGCAGGACCTTGTGGTTGAGGTGCTGAGCAGGAAGGTGGGCATAGTGTGGTACAGCTGTCTGCTCATAGCTCACCTAGGGGCTCAGGAGTTGTCTGTGCTGCAGGACATCTGACCCAACTCAAAGCCTTCACCTTGTGTTGAAGCATTGGTTGATCCTGGCTGAGATGCACCCAGAGAACAAGCTGGAAGCTGGCAGCTGCCTGCCACTGGGGGAATCCTGGGCCACTACTTTTATAGGCCTTTTTCTACAGAAGCCTTAGATGAAGGTGCTAATGCTCTTATTCCCACTGTACTTGTGTGTGCATAGGGAGGGTGCAGACCCACCAAGCTACAGTGAAGTGCAGGACAACTGAAGGGCATCACAGAGAGCTCAGAGGATGTGGAAAAATAAATGCTATGAATAATAATTGAAAAATCTGGTCAAAATATTGTAACTACAAAACTAAATAGCAGCCCTGATAATTGTGTATAATGCGTTGTATCTGGGAAGGAGACATGGATTTCCTTTCTATGAAACCACAGCAGGATCTTCTAAGTCAGAGGGAAAATTCCCACCAGAAAGAAGGAAAGGTTTCCTAATGTGGGGCCAGAAAAGCATCCGAGGAATGATATCAGATGACTCACAGAAATGTTAATTTTAAGAGACAGAATGTGCAGCCCAGCATCATCTCAGCAAGTTCAGGGCTGCAGTAATTTGACACTGCAAACTCGTTTGTTTCTCTGTCATACAGCCAAATTCTTTTGCCTGGTTTAGGCAGAACTTCATTTCAGCTCACCAGAAGACCTTTTCATCTTTGTTGGTAAGATCTCCAGATTTTCCCCCTTGATGCTAAGGCCTTTGGTCTCCAAATAAATTCATCTGTCTGCAGAATTAAACTGTGTAGCTGGTGTGTGAGTTCCCATTACACCACAGAAATTCTGCTTTCTTGGAGCTTTTCTGGGCCCTGACAAATAAAGATATTATTTTCTTCTTTTTAAAATCTCTATATTTTTTTTCAGAAGCAGTTAGCCTCTTTTATCCAGGAGATCAACTGGAAAAGCACAGTCTACTTCTCCAAGCAAATGTGAACATTCTCATAGGAAATCTGCTTACTTCATGTTCTTCATACTTTGTATGTCCTACTGCTTAGTTAGTGCTGTGATTGGTAGAAAAAGGCATAGCCTGGGGAGAAAATCTGTATGAGCATCTGTATCTTTTGTTAATAAACAACTGTGTGGCAAAAACTGAAGGAAACCTGAAAAACGTATTCATTTGCAGCAGCTGCTCCATAGCCACCACTTAATTCTTGCCTCTTAGGCACAACATCAGATCTGGAGCAGCTGTGCTGAGGCAAGATGTTCAGTGATCCTGCAGATGGCATGATCATGCACGGTGGAGGAAAGGAGTGTTTTTGGTGGTGGAGGCCCAGCCGTTTGCTGATGGTCTGGGTTGGGATCCAGAGCTCCCTGGGCAGGGAAGAAGCATGAGAGGGGTTCCCTGCTCCCATTGCTTCTTTGGAGCAGCAGGACAAATGTGGCCATAACCTCATTTTCCCAATACCACCCAGAATTGCTGTTATCAGGAAGTAAGGCTGGCGACCGCAACGCTCCCTGTTTCACAACCAGAGAGAAACATCTCTGCCCCCATCTCTGACTAAAGAAGAACATATTTTCTGCTCTTGGGTGTGAGGCTGAACCAACGTAACACTTGGAGGCACTTTTTTCTGATCTCTCTTTCTGTGTGGGAGCAAACATCCTTCTGTCCCTGGTGTGCCTTGCTCTCATTGAGCAACTTTCAGGGACATCACGCAAAGGATGGTAGGAAAACATACCTGACAAGGAGCTAACAACGTACTCCTGACTGGAACTCCTGGTGCTGGCAACGAGTGGCAAAGTGGAAGCAAAGAGGATCATTCTTGAGCCTCCAATTTAAAGCAAATTCTTTCAATTTGAAACAAGAAGTATAAATGTGATGGGTTACCTGTGCAGCTCATGGGGTGCCAACCTCAGCAGTGACAGCCTTCCCAGGCAGCTGGCAGTGCCCCTCGTCCATCTGGTGACTGAGTTGGAGACATCAAAGGAGAAAACAGATCCATGAGGAAGTTCCAGCATAGGTGATACAACAGCAGGCAAAGCTTCTGTCTGAAAATGTGAAATGTTAAAGAAATACCCTCACTAGGGAGTAGAGTAACTAGGTGCTGAAAACACTGGCATTCCTGCCTTGTGACATAGCATGTCAGGCAACTGATTCACCAGTTTTGTATTAACTTCTCCTACCTACATTTCCAATACCATTTTGCAAGCCTGGTAATTCCAAGCAGGCATAGGTATGGAGTTGGACACATCAGGTGGTGATTCCAGGCTCAGCTACTCCAGGAGAATGAAAGGGATGTGTGAAATTCTGAATCTCACTGGTCCCATGGGGCTGGTTTTTCCTAGAAGGTCTAAGATCAAAAAAAGCTACAGTGAATTATTTCCGTTTCCCAGTTCTTTCTCTTTCTGTTTTCTATTTTGAGATTTTCTTCCAGTTAGATAGTGTTTAGTCACTGGAGTTTAGGAGGAATAATTTCTTATTCAAAAGGGGGACTTCACCTTTGATGGTACCCAATTCATAACACAGAGAATGAGGTCTCTTTCCAAAGAAAAGTAACATTATCTATCAGTCACCCAAAATTTCCTGCAAAGGACAGGGAAGTGAGGGCTAAGGAAACAGAAAGTGGAAGGAGTTACAGAAAAGACAAAAGACTCAAAACAAAACAAAAATTGATTTTGCTGTGACAATCTGCCAGGAAACATCAAGGTTACAGAGAATGGAAATGTATTTGCTGCTTTTCACAATGAAGTAGTTTTCTCCATTTCTCCATCTCCATCTACCAGCCTTGGCTCTTTTTAGTCAACTGAGAATTTCATGCTACCTAACAACCACATCTTAATACAAATCTCACTATAATCCTCATTCAGATACTCAAGTATTCCAAAGACTGAGTGTTTCTTATGCCAGTCTGGAACCATTCCCACTTCCTATGAAGTGTCAAAAAATCTATAAATAAACAGAAAATATAATATCTGTTCTCCCCATGAAAAGATGTGCTTGGACTACTGTTGCAGTGTATTTTTCCTTACAACCTCAAACTACACTGATCTAGAACATGAGCATTTTTACTTTCATTTTTAGACCCTGACTACACATTGCTGCTCAATTCATCATAACTTTGAATATGTTTTTAATAACCAGAAAGGGAAAAAAATGAAATATATGTGATATTTCAAATTTTGCTTCAATATTTGCCTAGTAAAAATTCCCAAATGCAAGGATTGATGTTGTTAAAATCTCGTTTCTTATCAGGTTTATTTTTATGTAGGTGTATTTTGAGCTTTTTCACGGTGATCTTGGAATCAGTCTATTTTCAGGGAGCACAGTTAGCGGGGGATAATGAAACAACCCTGAATAATTTTTAAGAGATGTGTAGAAGGCAAGTTAGTCAGTGCTGTAACCACAGTTCCAGCAAAAGATGGATTGCTCCACCACAACTTGCTGTGAACCATAAGACTAACCAGTTCAATTGGCTTGGAACAGGATATAAATTTTGTTTATTGACAGTGCTTGTTTAGTGTTGATTTCCATGACTAACGGATGTAACAACTATGGCCAGCTGTCATTGTACATAGGCTGCACAAGCAGCCAAAACAAATGCTTCCTCTTCTGCTGCTATGTTCTTTCCATGTACTCTTCTTTGAATCCTCCACACAGCTCCTGTACCATATTCAGAACAGATCATATTGTCTCTGTTTGCATTTCTGTTTTTCCTTTTCTGTGCTGCTCTCCTCCCGGATCTTTTCTGAGGTCTTACCTCTCTACACCACACACACTTTGTCCTCCCTCACCCCTCACCTGGTTAACTTCAATACTCATCATCAGGCACTTTGATGACTGCCTGCCCAAATTGCCTTCTCCACTCCTGGAGCTGAGCTGGGCAGGCACATTAATAGCATGCCAGAAATGAGAAGTAGAGTTTTACTGTCAAGTGCTTGGAGTAGCTGCTTCTTCAATACTTGAGCTATGGAACTTCTTCTGGCATCTTGGCACCGCCTTAAAAAATTCAGCACAGACCACATTCTCTACCAGAAATAACATCTAGATTTTTCAACCCTCTTTTCTACTTTGCAAAAGAAAGGATTGAACTCTCAGGAAATTTGACAGTATAAACTCAAAGATGGGAAAATCTAGTTTCAATTCCACATAAAGTGTGTTCTTTTCAGAAGAAACCAGAGACATTTTCCAGCTCTTCAGGAAAAAAAAATGAGTACAGAGGACAAGGCTTTGTAGGAACTGGTGGAAATTCTAAACCTTGCTCCTGCTTCCTTTTTAGGTCAGTACTATAAGAACCTCAGGCCACATCTGTATGGGGAAATTGTTCTGCTTTAACTGAAGTCCATTTTAAAATTATTTTTAAGCTTGGTAAGCTCTGGAAAAATCCAGCCAGGGCAGATTAAGATGTTACTGACCCTTCTGGTTCACCAAGAACCAAAGCCAGAAGTTCCTCTATTCCCATAAGGGAGTGGGCAGAAGACAACAGTGCCAAAATTTGAGCACAAAGCTATGGCTCTCCACACCTTAAGTACATTGGTATGACAAATGGTGACTCTCTAGGTACCCTGAAATATCAAGCAGTGACCTAGAATGCCTAAGACACAAACAGAATGCAGAACTGCAGTCTCTGTGGACTGGGAGAAAGGTCTGCTAGCAAAGCAGTGCAGAGAGTGCTGGCATCTTAAATTGCTATGATGAATGTCATCAAGACTCAGCTCTCAGTGACTTCACCTTATTTAAACTAAGATTTCTTTCTCATTCTCTTCTTAGTAGGTTAAACGTGGCTTGCACCAGTTTGACTTGCAAATCCATTTCACTGCAAATTAAGCCCAGACACTGCTAACAACAATTACAGTGATCACAACATCAAAGATGGAGTTGTTTTTCCCAGGAGTTTTGCATGTGAGTATCATTTACTTCCATTCTTAATAGTGGGTAAATTGGACACAGAAAGACAAGTCTGCAAACAGCACTAATCAAGATTGTTTCTTAATATTTTTTTGGTCTTCGCATATGGGGATTTCTACCTTTGCTTGAAATGCTTTTTGAACATAACTAATAATTCCAAAGCAGTACCATTTGTGGTACAGCTCTCTAAAAAATGACAGAAATAAATTAGGAGGATAAATCGTAAACTCGTAGAATAGCTTGTGTTCGAAGGGACCTCACAGATATCCAATTCCAATCCCCCTGACATGGGTAGGGTTAGCAACCACTAAATCAGGTACTAAACCAGGTTGTCCAGGGGTCCATTCAGCCAGACCTTGAACACCTCCATGGATGGGACTTCTCTGAGCAGCCTGTGCCAGCACCTCACCACTCTCATAGTGAAAAAAATTCCTCCTAACATTTAATCTAAATCTCTCCTCTGTTAGTTTAAAGCCATTTCCCCTTGTCCTATCACTATCTACCCATGTAAAAAGTTGATTTCCCTCCTGTTCATAAGCTCCCTTTAAGCATTGGAAGGTTGAAATAAGGTCACTCCAGAGCCTTCTCTTCTCCAGACTGAACATGCCCAAATCCCTCAGCCTGTTTCTGTAGTTCTCTGATCATCTTCATGACCTCCTCTGGACCCAGTACAGAAGCTCCATGTCTTTCCTGTGCTGATGGGATCCTCATGAGGGCAGAGCAGAGAGTGATAATCTCCTTCCTCATCCTGTTGGCCACCTCTCTTTTGATGCAGCCCAGAATACCATTCTCTTTCCAGGCTGCAAGCACAGACTGCTGGCTTATGTTAAGCTTTTCATCTACCAGGACCCTTATGTCTTTCTTGGCAAGCTCTCAAGGAGTTTCTCTTCCAGTCTGTACATATATCTAAGATTGGCCCAAACTAGGTACAATACCTTGCACATGGCTTTGTTGAACCTCATTAGGTTCACACAGGCTCTAGCACTAAGGCACACTCAGCCCAGCAGGAAAACATTTCATCACAGTTTGCACCTTTATGTTTGTTTTGGTCTTTCACAAACCCCAACTGCATTAACTATAAGCAGAATGTCTGTGCTTAACCAAAATACTGACCTCCTAAGCCTTCTTCATAGTTAATGTGCCCACAGTATTTTTCATATCTTTTTTCTTATTAAGAAGAAACCATATTTAGGTCACAGAAGCTTATCTGCTATCACTGTACATTTCCTTACAAGAAGGTAGAATTGATGATGGTCTATCTAACAAAGCAAGAAGGAATATTTTAGGCCAGTGATTCACACTTACTTCACAGGACAACTGCCACAGGTGGCAATGGAGCCCCTCACAGAAGCACAGCAATACATCAGATGATTTATGCTGCCTCCTGAAGTTCAGGCACACTTGAAGAGGAACTGTGGAATTAGCACGAGGGAGTTTCCTTTGTTTCTACCTTTGGCTTCCTTCAGTCACTGCTTAATATTTTGCTTTTGATTAATAGACCATCATGCCCTTGCAATCCATAGGACTCAATGAAAATGAGGAACTCCATTTCACATCCTGTATCATAAGTATTTTAGCTCTTCCTCTTTAATCATCTGCATATCTATTAAGGAGAAGTTTAAATGTTCTTTTTTTTTTTTACTCCATCTTACCATTTAGTAGGCTGACAAATATAAGCCAGTATTGGAGTTTCTTTCTGGATTTTTGAATTATGGTGAAATGTCACTTCTTTTCTTTGTTATTCTTCATGCATTCATATTATTTTCATTCATTCTCTTACAGAAGTAGACATATAAGGGAAACAGAAGCTGTATTTTTTCAATCTTCTTCCCAAAACTTCTGACATACTAATTAGAGGATGATACAGCTCCTTCCCAGCAAATCCTGATGCACAGCCCCAGCATTCAGAACATCTGCTGGGACAAGAAGAAGAAGAAGAAATAGGGAGAGGGCTAAGTCCTGTAGATGAAGCTTTTCAGTATTTTGATGCTTAGCACAGCAGACTGCAAGCTGGCTTCACTCATCACCCAGGCTGACATAGGAACTGCGAGGCACTGCTGCAGGCTGGACACTCAGCCTTTCTCTGAGCACCAGTACCATAGAATCAGTGCACTTTGGGAAGACTATTCCCAAACCCATCCTCCTGGACAATTTATAGAGCTTATCCTCCCTGGCACAACACCTGACTCACAGTGTGTTCCAGAACTTCCCTGGAGCTGCATCATGACATATCAGTGATGATGGTGCACGTGTGTAGCCAACCATGACAGCACTGCAGCTTTGCACACTGCTGTCCTGGCAGCACAGGCAGATGTGCCCTAGAGGGTTCATGCCAGCAGTTCTGGCAGGGTCAGGCCTTATGTTTCCTCAGAACTCGTCTCTAGTGTTACTGTCTTCCTGAATGTCACTCACTGCAGTCACAGACCTGTCTGTTGTCAAGTCCCTGCACTTTTGGATTAGGCTACAGGAATTCTTGAGTGTTGTGCCTTTGTGTCTGAAAAGGGAAACTGGTAAACAAACCAAACAACAAAAAAAAAATCAAACATACACCCAGACACAAATAGAAATTCCAGTTAGTCCCAGTAAATCTAAACTGGTTAGTCCCTGCTTTCCCACACAGCCACCTCCTTTCTGCTCTTTCCTTTGCCTCTACTGGCCAAAAAGCAGAAGCTAAGTGCAGGACCAGCTCCATTGTTCAATATAAAGAGGCTTGCACAGCTTCTGCTGCAAGCTGCCTCACTCACAGACCTATGCTAGTAACTCTTGATTTGATGAAATGCTGAATGTCTGTAGAGGTCAGTTGTATTTAGAGAGTTGTTTTTATTTTTTTTCTCTTACACTCTACACACACAAAAAAGTCTTTCTTAATAGTTTCTATAGCTTAAATGATCATCATGTGATGTAAACCACAGAAAGTATATGCCTAAATTCTGAAAAATCTCCCTCTTCATATTCACAGATCAGTCACTATCACTGAAAAAAAGGAACACTGGATTATTTTCATCCCTAAACACTAGTGTCAGTTCCCTCTTTAAACTGCAGAGTTTTATGTCCTGTCCATATTAGGACAACCACTCAAGTGATGATTTAACCCATCCCACCTGAAACGTCATGATGCAAACTTGCCCCATGGTAGACATGTCAATGGAGCAGAGTAAGAACATCTGTGGGCCTCCACTGTGCTTCCTTATCAGGGTCCTACTGTGGGAAATGGAAGCACCCTGACTTCCATGGAGTAACCGGCATCATATACACGTAATCTAAGCAGAGTTATGCCAGCTGAATAGCACCTTTCTGCTGGAGAGAAGTGAGGTGGGTTTGCTGGGCTTTTCAATGGACTCCTCTCACAAAAGCTTCCCCCTTCAGAAAGGGGAAATGCATTCAAAACTCTCTGTGCTGTTACACTCGCATAGAACTGCCCTTCAAGGAAAAGAGAGATAAAGCAATCTGCCTATGTCCTTTTCAGGGGCTTTGAATCAAAACTGAATCACTGTTTGGTTTATATTATATCATGCTGAAGCCAAGATGTGCCTCAGAGTTTCCCTCAAAGTTTGAAACCAGGAAGGCTTTTTCCTGCCTCTGATGAATAATCTCTTCATCACCAGGATCTGGGGCTGCGGGATTGTCCTCTTTGGCAGACCACAGCTCACCTGTAGCTCGAGACAAGCTGCATCCCTTCAGCCTCCAGCAGACCGGAGATCCTTCATTCCTTACTAATGGGCATCTTCCTCCTCCAGCATCCCAAGGCACGTTGTTTCCAGCCGATGGGCCTCCTGCGGCCAGAAAGGAACTGTCCAGGGTACTACAGGGGCTGGGAACTGCCTGGGGTGCTCCCCAAATTGGGTGTGACAAACCATCAGTCAGAGCTCTTCCCACCCCAGACACAACCAGGGCATCCAGGGGCACCAGGGCATACGGTTTAGTAGCTTGTGGTAGCCACAAGGCACCCACCATCTTTCTAGGGATGGAACTTTGGCCTATGTGTGGGCACTAGGCCTGGTAGGTGGAATCATAGTCAGATATAGCCCTGGGATGTCCAGGCAGGGCCATGGTAAGGCTTGTTAGTGGTTGTCACAATATTTCGTCTTTCCACTGCTCCACACAAGCTCATTTTCTATCTTCACTCAGGAGTTTTAAAGGGCTTCCTGCTTGGGACCTAGAATACTCTTGTTTCTGAACCACAATCCTACAGCTTTGCTCTGTGTTTCAGGGTGAGGAAGAGTGCTGTGGAGGTAGACAAGAACTGCGACCACTTATCTCAGCTGCCTTACTTCTAATAAGTCCCAGTGTGTGTGTGTGTCTGTCTGTCCCTCCTGCCTTCCCCTCTCAGAACCATCCTGCTATCTCATATAAAGCCTGCTGACGAATGCCAGGCACAGCTCTCAGGAGCAGGAATTGTGAAGAAAATTAATTCTGAGCAATTTGTGAGAAAAGACAGTTAATCAGGATGATCTAAAGGGAGGAGGGAAGCTATTTCAGGATGGTGGGCCTCCTCAAGCACCTTTGCATTTGTGGACAAGAGGCACCTTAAAAACAAGCCAGTCACAGGATGAGCTCAGTACTCATGGCCACAAGATCTTGCATCCCTGTATGGAAGGAGGTGTCACAAGCTCTGGTGCTAATGCACAGAACTGGCTGCTTTAGCTATCCTAGCTTGCCCTTCTGAGCGCTCACACCACTTTATAATCACTGCAGTATCCCTCTGGGTCTCCACTTCTTGTCTGCTGGAAAGAGGAGAGTAGGTTTGATACTTAGGGATCCTCAAAGAACAATGTGTACGTGAAAGGACTTAATGCCACATTTGTCATACAGAGTTCAAGCCTTCAGAGAGACCTGGTAGCTCTTGTCGTCTGCCACGATGCCCACACTCAAGAATAAAGGTGGCTTCCCAGTACCAAGTACCCCCAAATCCCACAAGGAATTTAGAGTCACTGGTTTTTCTAGCCTTGTGACAGACAGACTGCCACGTCACTGCATGTCATCTTCTTTTTCCGGCGCACACTCAATTCGCTCTGTACTTTCCAGTTTTGCTGGGGCTGTCGGGCTCCTGCGCGCATTCTGTCAGCTGACACTGAGTCAGTCCGGGAGGCTGGGCAGGACTTTCTGAGAACGCCCACCAAAGCCTTGGCTGGCTGTGAGTCCGGGCTCATCCTGAGAAGCCATGCACCTTTCCTCCCCTGAGCTGCAAACTTTCACTGAGGACAAACACAGTGACAGGCACTGCCAGCCCTGCCGAAGCACAGGAAAAAAAAACAACAATGACCCTTCCCCACTCTCCCCCTCCCCCCAATAAAAAACAAACCAAAACAGAAACTGACTTAACTATTTCCAAGAAAAACAGAGAAGCACTTTTCTTTTTAATTCATCATTTTTCATGAATGAGTTATTCACGCACTTGTGGTAATTCTTGCATTCTTAAAAAAAACAAAAACCAACCAAACAAAAAAACAATACGGTGAAATCCATTGGCTCCCAGTGGCACTGGGATCTGCAGGGAGGGGGCAGGGCAGCCAAGAGCTTCTGAGTAGTAAGGAAGAAGCATGATACAACTGCACTATTCAGCACAGCAAATGCCCAATAGACAGCATAAGCATTTTACTCTCGGAGCTAAAATTATAATAACTTGCACACAAATAATCTCAGGCTGGAAACTGAAATTACCACAAGTAACAGCAATTATTTTAACACTGTGGTATAATACTCACTTGATATTTTGAGGATGCAAATTCTGGCCAGCCCTACTTTTTGCTTTGTCTCCACATACATCAGAAGTGCACTTATCAGGGGTATCCCATTGGACATGTCTTGCTTGGCACAGTTGGGTTCCTGTTCCTCTCACTGCACCTGCCATGATCAGGCACTCCTGCTTGGTTGACTCCTGTTTTCATTTAACAGCAACAGCTCTTCAGGAAGGAGTTGCAGCATCCACAAAAATGATCCAAGGAATGGAACACCTTACCTAGAGGACAGGCTGAGAGAGCTGGGGCTGTTCAGCCTGGAGAAGAGAAGGTTTCAGGCAAACCTGAGAGTGGCCTTTCAGAGTCTCAAGGGGAGCTATTTGAAAGAAGGGGACAGACTCTTTAGAGGGTCTGTTGTGATAGGACAAAGGGAAATGGTTTCAAAATAAAAGAGGACAGATTTAGATTGGATAGAAAGAAGAAGTTTTTTACCTTAAGGGTGGTGAGGTACAAGAACAGGTTGCCCAGGGAGGTGACAGATGCTGTGTCCTAGAAGACATCCAAGGTCAGGCTGAACAGGGCTGTGAGCAACCTGATCTAGCTGTAGGCATCCCTGTTCATTGCAGGGCAGTTGGACCAGATGACTTTTTAGGGTTTCTTCCATCTCAAACGATTCTATAATCTTCTTTGCCCAGTGCTCCTTCCCTCCATCTGGTGCCTTGTTGATAATCATTTTTGCCATAAGGTATTTTACAGTGCCTTTTCTGGCTTCAGATGCTTCTTCTACATGGCAGTGGTCTCCCTGCCCACCAGTACTACACACAGATATCCTTCTTCATATATGTAAAAAACCTCCAATCTCCTAAGTTCCCCAGGTCTTCCAAATGTACATTTGTCATTCAGAAACTTGCAGTCATCACAGTCACTCCTGCTTGGTTTGCATCCCCGCCCAGAAAGGATCCAGCCAAACTCACCAGTAGTATGAAGATGTTTCTTAACAAACCAAACAGTAAAACAGCACATAAAATACAGGATTCACAGTCAATGTCCTCCTCCCATTGTCATAAAAAGCATTCTCAAGTGAAAAGGAGACAGCTTAAGATACTAAGTGCCAAGTCAATGCTTATGCAAGCCCACTGTATGATCACAAGAAGAGAAATCAGAGGAATAACACTGGTGCTGGACTGGAATTAAATCAGTCAGTCAAAGGTGGAAAGAGGGATTTTTTTATCTTTTTAACTTGTTACCCATTTCTGAGATTTTTCATGATGTTCAGAGGATGGGATGCCAGTGGTAGTGAGGTAAAGAGCCATGTGATCGAGCACATCTGCCTCCTCCAGCTGCTCTAGCCCAGCACTGCTCCTGCCAGGCCACTGGGGCATAGCGCCCAGAGACCTGAGGCCTCTGCCCAAGGAGAACATTGCTGCTACTTTTCGTTTTGCACATGCTTCACTGTCCTCATGGTGAATTGTCTATCAAGTATAATTTTCATCCTATACTTGATGCAGCAGGAAATGTGGCCATTGAGGACAAGTAGAAGGCTGAGGTCCTCAATGTCTTCTTTACATCTGCCTTTAATAGCCAGACCAGTTATCCTCAGGGCATTTTATACCCTGATCTGGAAGTCTGGGACACTACTCAGAATATACCCCCAGCGATTCAGGTGGAGACAGTCAGAGAGCTCCTCCTCCATCTGGACTGTCACAAATCCATGGGACCGGATGGCCTACATCCTCGGGTGCTGAGGGAGCTGGCAGGGGTGATTGCTGAGCCACTCTCGGCCATCTATCAGTGCTCCTGGTTAACTGGAGAGGTCTCAGAGGATTGGAGGCTTGCTGATGTGACTCCTATCTTCAAGAATGACCATAAGGAGGATTCGGAGAACTATAGGCCTGTTAGCCTGACCTCAGTACTGCGGAAAGTAATGGAGCAAATCATCTTGGGTGAGATCACACAGCATGTGCGTGGCATCCAGGGGATCAGGCCCAGCCAGCACGGGTTCATGAAAGGCAGGTTGTGCTTGACCAACCTCATCTCCTTCTGTGACTGGGTGACCAGACTGGTAGATGAGGGAAAGGCTGTTGATGTAGTCTACCTAGACTTCAGCAAAGCCTTTGACGTGGTCTCTCACAGGCTTCTTCTGGGGAAACTGGCTGCCCATGGCCTGAACAGGTACACATTCCTTTGGATAAGAAACTGGCTAGAGGGCAGTGCTAATGGAGTTAAGTACAGCTGCCGACCTATTTCAAGTGGTGTCCCCCAGAGGTCGGTACCGGGGCCCATCTTGTTTAATATCTTTATTGATGACCTAGATGAGGGGATTGAGTGTACCTTCACTAAGTTTGCAGATGACACCAAGCTGGGAGGTAGTGTGGACCTGGCTGAGGGTAGGGAGGTCCTTCAGAGGGATTTAGATAAGCTGAGGTGAATGGGATGAGGTTCAACAAGGCCAAGAGCCAGGTCCTGCACTTTGGCCACAACAACCCCATGCAGTGCTATAGGCCTGGGGACAAGTGGCTGGATGATTGTGAAGAGGAAAGGGACCTGGGGGTGTTGGTTGATGCTCGGCTGAACATGAGCCGACAGTGTGCCCAGATGGCCAAAAGGGCCAATGGCATCCTGGCCTGCATTAGAAATAGTGTGGCCAGCAGGAGCAGGGAGGTGATCATCTCCCTGTACTCAGCACTGATGAGGCTGCACCTCGAGTATTGTGTTCAGTTTTGGGCCCCTCACTACAGGAAAGACATGGAGGTCCTGGAGCATGTCCAGAGAAGGGCAACAAAATTGGTGAGGGGTCTGGAGCAGAAGTCTTATGAGGAGCAGCTGAGGGAGCTGGGATTGTTTGGTCTGGAGAAGAGGAGGCTCAGGGAGACCTCATTGCACTCTACAACTTCCTGAAGGGAGGTTGTGGTGAAGAGCAGTTTGGCCTCTTCTCCCAGACAATGAGCAAGACCCGGGGAAATGGCCACAAGTTGTACCAGAGAAGGTTTAGGTTAGACATGAGGAAAAACTTTTTCTCTCAGAGAGTGGTCAGGCACTGGAATGGCCTGCCCAGGGAGGTGGTGGAGTTACCGTCCCTGGCAGTGTTCAAGAGGTGCCTGGATGAGGAGCTGCGAGATATGGTTTAGAGGCTTGTGGTAGCAGTGGTAATGGGAAGACGGTTGGACTAGATGATCTTGCAGGTCATTTCCAACCTTGTGATTCTATGATTCTCCTTATATCCAGTTTGAATGTCTTGCTTCCATTTCTGCCCCGTTTCTCATCTTCCCCCAATATACCTCTGTAAAGATCCTGGCACCATTTTCTTGCTGACTTCCCTGTAGATGCTAGGGCTGCTGTTAGATCCCCCAGAGACATCTCTGCTACAAGCTGAACCAGACCCTGTCCTCAGTTTGGTGGCCCTCCATGGAATGAACTCCAACTTATCAATATGTTTCATGAATTTAGGAGAGAGAAGAGTGTATAAAACTGGACACAGTATTCTAGATGTGGTCTGATGACCACTGAGTGTCTCTCTCCTCTCCATTTACTGGTCTTTCTTTTAACACAATGCAGGATGCTATAGCCCTCCTTTGTTGTGAGCACATGTTGCTGGCTTGAGTATTCAGTAAGAACTAAGTTTTTGCAGAAGAATAAAATATATGCCCCATCCCTAGAGGCATTCAAGGCCAGGTTGAACGAGATTCTGGCCAACCTGATCTAGTGGGTGGCAACCGTGCCCATAGAAGAGGGCTAAAACTGGATGATCTTTAATTTCTCCTCCAAGCCATTCTATAATTCTCTATATTTTTTCTCTTGCTTCTAGTGACAAAACACAGCACTGTTTCTTAATTATAGACAGCAGTGTCTATAATTTTGCAAACAGTGCAGTCCTCAGCTTAACTGAAAATAGTGTGATTTATTTGTTTTGCGGAATTCTATGTGAGTTTGTTACTAAAGCAGGGGGTAGAGAAGGACAGACACGGAACACAGGGAGAAGCACTGTCTGCCCCGGTTTCCTCTGTATAAGCCACCTCCCTAAGTAATATTTCAGAAATAAAAATGTAGGCAGGTAAGTCCTTTGTTTCTGCTCTCAGCCATTCTGAGAGAGATTCCTGGCTAGCCCATGGTTATTATTCTTGTCTTGCACAGGAAAACAGCTCATGTAGGCATGACTTTTACTTGGCATGGCCATCCAACACATGCAATAGAGCACCAGCTCCAACAACACAGTAATATGTTCTAAGCCTTTCAGTCTGGACATAGGAACAGTTGATTATATTATCTGTATTTACCAGAAAGAGGGATGATCTGATTTAGCCATGCTGCTGCCCCCTCACTGATAAACTATCCACCTCAGAAGCCTGTGTTTATTTTTATAATATGCTCAGGACCTGACAGAATTCAACCCACTTGAAACTCAAAAGTTTAATGGTGAATATGTGGGTGGAAACAACACCCACTAAAGTATTTCACGGTAGCAAACAGTACCTGAAATTTACTCCCTCTCCTCCTGCACACACTGACTTCACCCACTCTCCTGTGACCGAAATGGCTGCAGGGGGACATTCCCTTCCCACAGACGCTTCACACTGTGATCATGACCAAATCATACGCACATGCACACAGAACTGCGGGGAACAAAGCCAGGGGTTGGGAGTCAAGTTGCTGATTACTTCTAGAGTAGAAGACTCTGTGTGCAGCCTCACTGAACAGGAAGCCAAACAACGTCAGTAGAGCTGTACTGCTGTAAAAACAATGTAAATGAGATCAGCCCCTGGCATCAGCTGCAGCAAGTGAAACGAGCCTTCTGGTGTGGCTTGCAATCACTTAAATCACACATACGTTTGTCAGTTTAAAATGTGATAATAAAAAAAAAAGAGAGAAAAATCACTTTCCTGATTAGAGCTGACATCTATATAAGCAGAAGTACATTTCCTCAAATGACATGATTTTATGATACTGCTAGAGGCAGAGCCATACAGAAAATTCTTGCAGTTCAGCAATTGTGGAACATTTGTCAAAACTGTAGAAAAGACAGAAAATCAGTGTGAAGTAAAAATAAGCAAGCCAACAATTATTCATTAATATTAGCCACTATTTGTCCAATCAGTTGCCATCAGTTGCAATCAGTAGCCACTTTTGCAACAAAGCTGATGACTTTTCTTAGTGGAAATGACCCACTTTGGTCTGCCCAGTATTGCTGGTCTTATGGTAAAGTCACCAGGATTCTCTGGTAGAAAATATCTTCATTTCAGGTATTACAAAATCATAGTTTTGAACTCTTTGTTACTGGGAAATGAAAAGCGGCAGTGGCTTTCCCTGGTCATACAACTCAAAATCACTTTCAGTAAAGTGTCAGTTGATTCTTGTGAAATTTCCACATTCTTGATACACAAGATCTAGATGTACTATGGGGTATTGGTAGAAATGTAATATGAACAATTCAAGTGGTTTTGTTCTTTTTTCTCCCATTATGTAATTTCAAAAAAAGATGTTGACTAATGCAAAATTCTTGATAGTTTACAGAGAGATACAGGAATGAATGAATATGAAGTGGATATCCAATACATGCTTATCTATTCAAAGTTGGCATTTGAAGACAACATTTTGCAGGATAGGGAGAAGGTAAGGTTGGCACTTTGGAAAGAAAAAATAAAGGAGTTGCAATGTGGGCAGTGGCTGCAGAATACCAGCCACACAGCAAAAGGTACTGGCATATCCACACTATCAAAACAAACCCGTCTGCTGGAATCTTTATCAGGACTGGACAGGGTGAGAAAGTGAGAACCTCCATCATGAATTTATACCCAGGAAGATGATAAACTCATTTTCCAGTTGGGTTCAGAACCCATGTACTGGTAATAAAATAATATAGCTGTGCTATTCACTTCACTTGATTTAGTGAGGATCAGACTCTTTGCTTAAATGTGGTTGATATATGAAATAAAATATACATCTATGGACTAGAAATATGTTGCTGTCCAGAGAGGTTGTGGATGCCCCGTCCCTGGAAGTGTTCAAGGCCAGACTGGATGGGGCCCTGGGCAGCCTGGTCTAGTATTAAATGGGGAGGTTGGTGGCCCTGCATGTGGCAGGGGGGTTGGAGATTCATGATCCTTGAGGTCCCTTCCAACCCTGGCCATTCTGTGATTCTGTGATTCTGTGATAGAAGGTGTATGGGACTAGATCTTTCAAAAGAAACACTAACCTCACTTGTGCTTGTTTTTGTAGCAAACTAAGTTCTAACACATTTTGCCGGCATCATTGTGGCAGGAATGTGACTTCCCTCACACCACTCCCAGCCTCACTATCCTACCTTCCTTGGCTGTGCCCCAAATCCGCCTGGCGTCACAATCATGGAACCTACGTGCCATGGGGCATGCTTGGACACCACCAAGCAGCTTGAGTGAAACTGACACCCAATAGGAATTACTCTTTCAGCAGTTTGGCATGCGGTCCAAGTAAGGAATATGCCAGATGTGTGCAGTTCTCATCACGCATGGCATGACGGCAGGAGCATTCAGGGATGGGCAGATGAGGACAAGGTCACCAAATGGGACTGCTGCCCTGCCACCACCCTCATAGTGACTCAGCCATCAACGTACATTCTGAACTGTGCCCATCGCAAAGGCCTCAAGCTTCCCTTCAGGCCTATGAACCATAACAGTGAGGTGTGCCTGGGCTTGCAGCTCTGCTGACAGCCATGGCTTGAGCTGGCAGCAGTGGCAGCAGGAATCAGTGCAGGGAGTATATTGCTTGGTGCTGCCACTGGTGCTAAGTGCAGAGCAGATGCATAGGGACACTTGTGACATCCTGTCCGCCCTGGTAGTTTTTCTAGGTTGGTTTTTCACTATAAAGACAGAAAACAAAGTCTGAAACTAGGTATTTGCATAGCAAATACCTGATTTCTCCACATTTCTTTAACTGGTAAGAGAATTCTGCACTTTCTTCCTAAAAAGTAGAAATACAAAGTGATGCTGATACTACTTGGCTCCAACTGCAGAGCACACAGGTTGGAATTGCAGGTAAACATGAGAAAACACCTCCAGCTAATAAAACTAAGGAGACACTGGAACAGATAAGCAAGAGAGAGTGAGAAGTGTTTTACAGGTAATATGGGTATCTGTGAAGAACAACTGAAGTGTCATGCATCCTGTCTATGGGCTGGGGTCAGACATCTAGCCTCTGAGAGGCTATCTAGCCTCTGAGTGCTGGGCTTCTTACCTTGTTTCTTATGACTCAATAAAAATTCCTGGTAACCTGCTACTGCAGAGCGTGCTGTAGCCTCCACTGATGCTGAAAAGTGTCAAAACCTCAGTTTTAAATAAAACATGAAAGACGGTAATTAGGCAGCAAAACGGTTTCTCTAACATCAGGCAGAGGTAAAGGATGGACAGTGACTCAGATAAAATAATACTGCTTCCTAAATCATTGCTTCCATTGCTACCACGTTACCACCTGCAGTTCCTTGAAATTTCTTTCTCTATCTCCCACCTCTCAGCAGTCCTAAGGCCTGCTGCTGTGCAGCAGTACGAAGATCTAAGGCTCTGGACAGCGAGAGACAGTAGGTTTGGCAGGGGTTATTTCTCAGCTACAATTCTCTGGCATGCCAAGTAGCATTTTCACTTCTCTAGGCAATGGTCACTTCTCTCGACACCAACCACATGGATAAAAGCTGTGGTTTCCTCAAGAAGGCAAGCAAAGCAAGGGTTGCTAAGGTGACTCAGATTATGTCTCTCCTTATCTAAGAAGAATTACAACTGTCACTACATGTGTGTTGTTGATACCACCCCTGGTACATAGTAACACAACACAACGCTACACTACACTACACGTCAGCATACTGAAGATCATGGCATGCCAGTGTTGTGTTCTGCCCTCAAACTGCCTGCCAGTTCCTCTTCCTTGTGCGCTGCTGTCATCCTCATTGCTCAGAACTCTTGATGAGGAGAGCAGCATCAGTATTTTCATTCAACAAATGAGGAAATTGAGTCAGAGAGATGCCAAAGCAGATCCAAGAGCACATCACAGGTCTTGGGCACCAAGAGCTGGCTAGCAGGCAGAGTCCTCATGAAGATATATTGCCATATCACCATGATATAACACTGTCCCACTTTGGTGAAGGAGTTGAGCCCAGGGCTTAAGAGATAAACTACTCCTGTTGAAGCAGCAACAACCTGCTGGGGTTCTGTGCCTGCTCTGGGCAGGCAGATATGCTCAGCCCCAGGTAACTCACTCAAATGCAAAAGGCATCTTCGGGCAGAATAAGCTGCTGCCTGCTTTCCTGGTAGTAGGAGGGTAGGATGTGGATGGAGGGCACATTCCTGGGCAGCTCTCTACTTACTAATTCTCAGCTATGGCACGCCCTCCTTAGGACCACTAGATGTTGTCCTGTATAAAATCACAGCCCCAGAGTAGTCAGTTACAGACGCTAGACCAGACAGACAACATTCAGCTTGGACTATAAAAGACAACCTCACACACACACACCAAGACACTTGCCCCTCTGCAAACTGTCCCACAAAATCCAATGGACACAATCACAACCATTTTCTGTGCCTCCTATTGAGAGAGAGGCAGTGGTTTAGGCAAGACAGCTTAGTATCAACACTCATTTGTTTCTAGGAAAGCCATTACAGTAGTTGTAGAGCCTCATAATTCAGTTGAACTGCTTCACATCTGTTAAGATTCCTTTTTACCATGAGGATTAGAGAACACAGCGTGCAAACAGTGGCCCACCCCTAACTTATCACTTTTTCTGCTTTACGCTCTGATTGTATCTTCTTTCTGATTAAAGTCTAGACCAATTCGTATGTGCTTATCTTTAAATGATGTGATTAGCACAACTAAAAGCATGAAGAAAGTAGACACAGGGATCCTAAGTCCCAGACAGAATAGTCTGAAGACAAAACAGGTCTTCCTAATGTATGTGAGAAGAGCAAGCAGTTAGAAAGTATCCTTGATCCAGGATTCTTGGAAATTATCTAACAATTATATTTATTTATGCAGATGCTTCAAGTAGTCAATCAAATATTAATTTTCTGTCTACAGCTGTAATAAATGCCTTAATCTGAGAAACCACTGCATTCCTGCAATGAATCTGCATTACTTTGCCTTTCAGCAGTCTGTCTTTGCTTCAAAGATCTTCCAACGCTTTTCTCAAAAAGATGTTATCCTCAGCTGAAATCAGACCAGACAGAAAAGGTGGAATAACACCTTGAATTCTTGGGAGATTGGAACACCTTCCTCCTCCCTTTAGATTTTTGTGGGGTTCTGCACAGTTTTCTCTACTATGCATTTATAATTACTGAGAGACCACAACCATCTTTTGGAAGTAACTGAGAGGCTCTATTTCCAATTGAACAGGTTTTCCCAGGGACATTCTCCCCAAAATTTTACTTGTGTGTAACTGAAATTTGCATAAGAAAGTTTGAACTGCTTTAAAGGCTTTCCCTCCCCACTTGCTAAGCGGAGAGCTAGTGGCTTCCTGTTAAGGAAACATTTAGTATGCTCTTGTCTTTGTTAGTCAAGTCTGGCATTCCCCTTAAAAAAAAAAAAAAATGAGAGAGAGAGAGAGAAAGAAAAAAAAAGAAGATAGTGCTTAAAAGAGAAAAAGTACTCAAGCAATGCTAAACTATCCTATACCTATGCAGCAGTTACCCAGCGTGGGCACATCATTCCACCCACATCTGGTGGTGTAAGAAGTGGGCTGAGGTAGGTGACCACTAACGCCATTTCCAGATGCCATTTCTAAGAACATATTGGCTTTTATAGTTGCAGGGGCTTTTCATTCCAACCCACATCTGTCTTCAGCGTAGTTTTAGTCCAGAGCAGCCCAGTAAGAATGGGCCTTTCTCCTGAATGCATAGCAGAAGACAAGAAGCATAACATACCAGTGACTTCAATCCTCAACTGGTTACACCAGCAAGTGAACCAAATACATCTCTTCTGGGGTGATACTGATCATGTAACTAGGATGAAGAAAATAGGTTGGATATCAACAGCTGTTCCTAAGCAACAACTGGTCTGTTGTGGCAACTAACAGGTATGAAAAGGATAGATGATTTTAAGAGAAGTAACATCTGCAGCTGCAGAATTGTTGTTTGCGGAGAAAGTCAGTCACCAGTGTTTTTTATCATGCCAGTGTGCTGTGGAAACAAAGGGAGACAACAGGAAAGGATGAAAGTGGTTTGACTTTCTTTCTTAGATCAGCATCTCTTACTTAACTATTTTAATTCTGTAAGAGCACACCTGCCAGAAGAGCACTGTTTCTTGAAGCCACATAGTAAGTAACTTTGCAGCCAAGCCCATGTCACCATGATGCAGCATCCCCAGCTTAAGCTACTGTCCAACTTCAGATACTTCAGCAGCATGCAACAATAGCAGACTCTCCCCACTAAGGAAATAACAGCAGGATAAATATATATGTTCTTCTTCCAACTATGGGCCAGAGGCAACCTCAAAAGGTGTCTTGATTGCTAGGCAGGCAAATGCCAAAGGTAGTAGCATGAGACTAAACTTGTTTTTGTTGACCACCTAGATAAAGTGCCTCAGAGACCCAGAAGTAATGCTTGCCGAGGCTCATTCTTGTCTTCATGGGGCAAAATGTCCAAGATGGCTGTTCATCTCATTTGCTTTCATTTGGCAGTGCGCATTTGAGAGATAGAACAGATTCTTCTATGGTCCTGCTTGCTTTTCTTTTGAAGTCTCACCCTTCAGTTTCTTTTGGGCAGCTAATGTATGGTACACATAAAATAAGACTCCCCAGAATAACCAGTAATCTCTGAAGATCTCAGTGGAAAAGCCATCTGTTTAAAAATAATTACTAATTACAGTATATTAAAAAAGAATGCTTCTATGTACCTCCTTAAAATTGCTATCTTTGTGCATGCAAAATTCAGTTAAAACACAGCTTTTCAAAAATGTATGTTACATGATTTGGTCATTCTGTGTTACTGAAAGTGTGTGCAGTTTTCTTATGATCCACAACTGTGAATACAGGCCCTACAGGGAAGAGCTGTACCTCCTTCTCTTTGGAGTGGGCTAACACTGTGCTGCTTTGCCCTACAGGTATTTAAGAATCTATGTATGTCCAATATATACTCATACAGGTCTACCCTACCCTAGTTTACTGGATTTCAGGATGCATTTGAAATTTCCACATTCCAACAGCCCTCTACCTGACTGGAGTCAGTTTCGGCTTAAAAAAGTAAACAGAGGTGAAAAGTGTCACTTCCATCACCAGACAACCATAGATTTTTGGCCAGTAACTATAAATGAGGGGTGTGATTTTTTTTTGTTTTGTTTTTATTTTTACCTGAACTAGTACAATTCTTGCTTCAGATACAGCTTGTCATGAAAAAGCTAGCTTTTCTCAATGGATTTTTTATCCTTTCATGTGCAACAGAAGCACACAGCACCTTCAACCCCTTGTCAGTTTATCTGCTGTGGAAGTAGATGACTCCCTGCCCTTAGCTGTATTACTATGTATATATGAAGAGGGAACTGTTTAGAAACACCAGTATGATTTTAAAGCTTACACCACATTTTTAAAATAAATACTGAAGATCTCCATTTCCATTTCCTTTTCTATCTGTACAAACATGCTAACAAAAGGTGATTTTCTGACAACACAGTTGTGCTGCTGAGAGTTCTGGTAGTTATGATAAATACTTTTCATTAATTATCAGTTATTGAATGTAAGCAAGTTACACTGGTATTAAAAATATATTTTGTATGTATTTATTTATGAATAGATTTGTGTGTGTTTATGTGTACTATGTATTAATACCATCACACCACCCAGTAAATAGTGTTCTGGTAACAGATCTTCTTGAACTGTATTACTGTTTCTAGGTTCTCTTCAAGAACTGAACATACCAAGGCTCCCCACTTTCCTGTCCAGCTCAGGAGCTACTCACACTCATCACCTCCTCCATGCCACAGGTCCCTGTCCTGATGAACAGAGCTTGTTGCCAGCAAATCCTAATGCATCACCACAGCACATACAGGAGAGAATCAGTCATCCAAATGAGATGCATGTGTTTGTGGGGGAAAAAATCACATGCCAAAGCCCACAGCATTTTCTACTCACAGCTGATATTAGGCATTTTCACATAGTTGATCTCAGCCCCACAATTTCAGCTTTTGTTAGAATTGGATCAAAAGAGAAGGTAAGAGAAGCTCATGTCTGAGTCCAAGAGAAGTCCCCATTGAACAGAGTCATGAGGCAAATAATGTATACTGAGTTTTAAATGTCACTGATGAATGTTCCACATGATGTCAATTCATTACTCTGAATCTATAGACCAATAACATTTAGAACAAGTTTTACTCCAATCTTATTTTCATGCTAGAGAAGGAAACACAATTCATTCAAAGTTGTGGGAACTTTTTCAGTCAGAAATTACGTTTCTGTACCCCAAAGACTGACTGGATTACAGACCTACACTTGGTTTGGGGCTTTCATTTTTTCTCCATTGACTTTTTGATAATTAGCGACCCACATTCATGCAGGGTTTCATTTACTCCCCCTGCTGCCAACTGGCCTCACAGATTCCTGTGACTCACAGAAATTTTTAAAAAACAAACCATCAGATGTGTGCTTTTAGAAGTATCAGTTATGGTTTCATTATCAGTTATTAGAGGGGATTCCACACACACTTAGTGTGACGGAAAGGAGTACCCCTTTGCTCTAAGGCACAAGTAAATGTCAGTTCTAGGAAATTTTCTTTCATTCCAAAGCTAGACCCCCAATCCTTGTCTCAGACTTGAAGCTGTTGTATTGACACCATAAATTCTTTCGATTACATCAGATCAGACCCATGCAAACTCTGCAGGTTTTTGAAAAAAATCATCAAGATTTCCTTCAGCATCAGGCCTGGATTTCTCCTCTAACATGCTGAGTGTTCACAAACAGCTATTCATCACAGACCTTTCCCTAATTGTGTCAAATAGCAAGACAGTGACCGGACTCCAGTAAACTGAAGAGTTGTTTTTATTTATGCAGTGTTCCTAATCCAGTGTGACTGGAAACAAATGCACATCTGGTTTGATCTTTAAGAGAAAGAGCAATATGCAGGAATCTCTGGTGTATCTCAGTTCTTCAGTGCTTATTTCAAATCTTGATAGTTCTGTAAAATGCTTGTGATACCTGCCCACTTTTCCCAAATCCTGCTGTGAAATAGCTTATTAAAGCTAAGATATTAATTAAAATTACTGCAATAACAACATAATTATTCACCAACATACTATACTATATTATGAAGCAAGCCTCACTCATCTTGTATTATAGTCAGAGAGAAACATCCACCTCACCAGAGCTTGCTAGCACAAGTTTATGTTGTACGCAAAAATGTTCATCTGACATTTACAAACCTAACACTCAGGGTAGGAAATCCCAGAATCCATCACCTTTGCAGGTCAGTTTTGGTTGCTCTGTGCCTTAGAACAAAATTGTTTTACAATTTCATAATAACTTTTTCCACCCTGTGTCATCCTTCCTGCAGAGGTTGCAGCCAGTCATTTGATAAGCTGCTGTTCGGTCTTTTGCCCAGCCTCATGCTTTACCCACTATTCAAAATTGGCTCTGAAAATAAAATTACTTGGAGTTGCTTGGTCTGGCCTCATTGCTACAGCATCCGAGTATTTCTGCATGTTAGCTAATCTTTGTAAGTCCTGCAATGTGAGGGGGTGGGACAATCAACATTTTACACATAGGGAACTGAAGCACAAAGTGATTAAGGTCAGAAGTTTCCATTACTTCTGTGTATTCCCTGGAACCTGAATTCTCAGTTTACTTGGTACTATACTTTCTGCCTTAAAAGCACAGTATATGTTACTTCAGCTACAGCTGTGAGAACTCCGCACTCCACGTCAGAGCTGAAATCTCCACCCACACATGTGTAAGACAAGGAACACCCACCCAGTCAGTCACCACCTCTAACAAGGTAGGTTTCAAAAATTTGCCTGGTACTGCACAGAAATTTTGCAGCAAAGAAGAAAATACGATTTCCCAGGGCAGCATACAGCCACCTTCACCATAAGGCTGTGGTTAACTTCCCTGCACCTTAGATGATGCAGCAAGCAAGAGGTGCTGAGCACACAGAGGATGATGACCTGTTCACTCTGCCTCACAACCCTGAATTCCCCAGGATAGATGTTTTAAGCACAGTGAAGGAGACAAGCACTCTCATGGATTACAACTTGTGACTTTAGTTTCTTTAACCTCTAACTCTCCACCAGCACTAGGAAGTGTGGGACACAGAAAAGAAAAAGAATTCCATCATTCAATTTATATCAATCCCTCCCTCTGTGCAGATCTCTGTCCCTCAGGCTATTGGCTAGAGTATCTGCCTTCATTAGGCATGTCATCATGTCATCATCCAGCTGGCATCGTGGATGATCTCTGTTGTAGGAATGGCAGAGCTCATGGAGCTTGAACACCAGACCAGGTTCAACCACATGCTGCACAGGGGAGCACATTTTTCTTCCAAACTCCCTTCCTTTTCTCTTTTTTATTCCTCATTCTTCCCTATGTTACTTTCTTTTCCCTCTAATTAACTTCTCTTAAAATTTCAGTCTCCTTTCCTCAGACTTCTGCACTGAGCTCTGATTGCCTTGCTTTATCAAATTCCAGCTTTTTTTTTCTAGTCTTTTGGGCTTTTCATTTATGCATAATATCCGTCATTTTGCCAAAGCCTCTACCTTCCCTGTTCTGTTTTCTGATTTCTCATCTTAGTTTCTTCCCTGGGCTCTTCCAAACACTTCCCCACTCAGTTACTTGCTTTACTTGATCTTTTTTTAATCCAGTCACCTTGGGATCTTATCCCATACTTTAGCTCCTAGGAAGAGTTTACTCTTTTTCCATCACTGATTTCCCAGAACTCATTCTGTTCTAGTATCATTGATTAGTGAGTTGGTTGACTGCATCTCTTCCCTTATGCAGCTTCTCAGCTCCAGATACCCCATCTGCCACAGAAACCATTCAGCGTCCCAGTTTACTTTCCCTAACTCTGAAATTCAGTTTTCAACTTTGGATACTGTCAATCACCACCAAGTCTCAGCTAACGCTCCAATAGCCCCAGACTCATCCCAAATCACAGACAGGTATTCCCCTCTTCTTGCAGGCTGGCTAGCAATATGAAAGCCACTAAAAGCACAAGAGAGCTCTCTTGTCTCATCTACATTTTCTCCCAACTTGATGTGGACTAGTTGGAGCAGTCATCACAGTAGCCCCAGCCTTGCTGTACTGCTTTGAGTGCAGCAAACCCTCTGGATTGCCCTGCACAGTGGCACCTTGTGGGCAGCATGGGACCCATGAGGAGATGGCATAGTTCTGTCACACTCTGGGGAGCACACTGTTGCAGGATGGCAACTTGCTCTAGTGGTGGTTAAAGCTGGTTTGGTGGAAAAACAATGGGACAAAAAAAAAAGAAAAGAAAAGAAAAGTGGTTTGATCCAGAGGAAAATGCAGATATTTCTGTCTCCTTTATTAACCTGAATAATTTACATTTACCTGAAAACCTGGCAAAGGTTTGCCCCTGCCCTCATCTAGCTTTCTATGGCAGAGTGCCAAGCATATTCTACACACGTCATGTCCCCTTGGGGAAATCACCACTTCCACTTACATTCACCCTGAAAGATTTTTCAGGTGCAAGTATTTGATTTGGCTCCTGATGGTTTCATTTTGACTAGACAACATTTCTTGGATAGCAGGCAAGCATGCTGTTCCCAGAAAGCAATATGGACAAGTCAAAACATGCAGCGAGCTCTACAGCACGTGGTCCAAAGACAACTCCAACCAGGAGGGAGGGAGGTTCTGTGAACCTATTCAGGCCCTGCATTACACAGGGAGCAGTTAAGGGAAAGGCAAGGCCACCTGCAACTTGTGTTGAAGCTAAGGGGAATTTATATGTGGCCCTTCATTATATAACCACCTGAAGCTTGATCTCAAGAAGTCGTTACTGTATGTGCAAATTGCAGTTGTCTAGCAATAGGTTTGGATGGACATTTCCTTGAGGTGCAAATAGCACATCCCTGACACATAAGTCTCTATAGAATCACACAATCACTAAAGTTGTGAAAGACTTCCAAGTTCATCCAGCCCAACTGTCCAGCTGCCATCAATATTTCCCAATAAACTATGTCCCTCAGTGCACATCTAAATGTTCTTGAACACCTCCAGGGATGGTGACACAACCACTTCCCTGGGCAGCCCATTCCAGTGCCTGACGACTTTTGGAGAATTTTTCCTAATACCCAATGTGAACCTCCTCTGGCATAACTTGAAGCCATTCCCTCCAGTCCTATCACTAGCTATGTGGGAGAAGACGCCAACACTCATCTTGCCACAACCTCCTTTGAGGTAGTTTTAGAGAGCTAGAAGGTCTCCCAAGCCTAAGTCTTTCTATTGCCATGTGTTTCTGCTCCAAAGAATGAGTCATGAGAGCAATTTAAGGAAAAAGTTGCTGAATTTTCTTTTTAAACAGGCTAAATGACATTTTTTCCCCCCAAACTTCGCCATACAAAAGAATGAACTACTCTTGAAGCTTTCCCTCTTCCTCAACTCCCTTCTCAAATTCAGTGCAGAGACCAAATCAGATACTTCATTTAAAAAAAAAAAAAAGTGTTTTAACAAACATGGAAAAAACAGGAAAATGAGTTTTAACACCAATGATATTAAGAACTTTGGTAAACTATTTTTGCCTGATCTTACTGAAACACATGCTTTCATTTCAGTAGATAGATGCTGCATCAGTTTTCTTTAAGTAATTATTATAACAGCTTAACCCCAAGGAGATATGCTGAGTACAGAACTCGGGCAAGAAATGGGTAAATGTGTGTGATGCCTCTACTCTGCAGAAATGTTCGTGAGATGGTGAGTATTCAATTAGGGGATTTACCTTTGATGACAATTCACACGTTAAATTAGCTATGGGCTACAACAGCAGTGTGGGTTTTTTTTACGCACAGTTCAGTGGAACTAGGTAATCTGCTGCAGAGCTTTGTTAGAATCATGTAGGGCTTCATCAGGAGGAGTCATCTCCTCTGCCTGAGATTGCTTCCATTCCAGGAAGTTTCTCCAGAACATGCAAGCTCCCATTTTGAACTTCAAAGTAACAGTGTTGCTTTACTTTGGCCTGCTGTAAATCCTTCCCCTTCTAGTGCCACGCGTCCTCTGAAAAAGAGGAGTTCAAAGGTAATCCTAGCGTCATTAATCCCCAGTTATGATATGCATGTCAAGCAACCAATGAAGGAGAACAGATCTTTCTTCTACAGCCTCTACAAGAATCTGACACAAAAGCAGAGAATGTAGAGTTTACTTCCTCCCTGCATCCCTAGGGATTCAATTTAGAGAGAGAAAAGAGAGAGATCAGATAGATACTGCTCCTACAGTAGGTCACATGCCTACAGCCAGAAGAGTAAACAGTCATAGGATTACAGGGACTCTAAGCAACCATCATTCCAGGAGCCGAGCCCTGCTCTATGGGTAAGCATTACTCATGACTGCTCTTCCAGATGGAGGAATTTACAACACAGAACTGTTCAGTGTACTCTGGCTCACACAGACCAGATGCTGTGACCACGCCACAGCGTACTGAGCCAGCCAGCCAGACACTAAGATATTATCCCTAGAAGTGATGATCTTGGAGCATTATAAGAACAGACTGAGGCTTAAAGCTCCATTTCACTTTCCATCACACTGAAGTGAAAAAGATTGCTCCCCTCCCAGGATGTGGATTCTGAATCACAGTTGTAAGCTGATCTCCGTGTTGCTAGATCTGAATGACACGCTGGAAGAGATGCTTTCCTGTTTCGTAGGAGGAGGACTGGTTAAGGGCAGTGTAGACCCTGCTCAGGCCCACAGCCAGGAGCTCAAGGGGTGTGCAGTGGATTAACCCGGCAGCACATCAGCACATGCAGCCACTTGCTCACCCCTGGTGGGATGTAATTTACTTTCCCTCCATCAGCCTCTCTAAACATCTTAACACTCAAATTGTACACGTTGTTCAGTGTTTCTCAGCAGATGATGTGACACAAGGCAATGTCTTTGATACTCAATCTCTTTTTCTTCACCCTATAATGCAGCCATTTCTTCATAAGAATATCACAGCTGCTCCTCAGTGCACACCTAGCTTTATTTAGTCAAGGAAGTGACAGGATGCCATAAAACCCACTGAAACTGCAAGGAGAAATATATGTTGGCAGATATAATTAGCCTTATCAAAACATGTCAAACCAGCATGACTAGTGACCTTCACTGTGGTAACAAATTCCACAGAATATTTAATGACTACAAACTCCTTGTGTTTCTGCCTCATGTTTTCATGAAATTTCATGAGAATTAGCCATGTAATTAGTGTTTCCCTTTAACCTATTTTTAAAATGACTGAGTTCAAACAATACATACAACCATAAAAAGGGAAAATGGCAGAACCCTATAATGAAGAGGCCAAGGATATCTGGATCAGCTGTGCAGTAGTCTTTTTGGGTTGATTGACTGCTGCTCCACATGTCAGACATGACCCAGCTAGGAAAAATCCGTATTTAAATTTCAGATTGAACTTTCAGTCTTCATCTTGTCTACTGGAGGATATTGCCTTCAATCTGTGAAAGTACCTTGCTTACATACAACATCTATTCTTCAATACAGAAAAGATTTGAAAGGTAAAACTTATTTTGATCACCGAGAATAGGAGTTGTTTAGCATTTCAGCAGTATTTCCATTTGAAAAGAAAAAAAAAAAGGTGGAAAAGACAACATTCTGTAAATCTGGTTCACCAAATAAACACCTCCTCTAAAGAGTATGCAGTTCAAGATCAATGCATTTACAAAGCACAACATACTTTTGGACAACAAACAATTACAAGAACGCACTAGAAATCAAAAATCTACAACCCCTAATAAGCTCACTTTCCTGCATATTCTGGAGTATGTGACTCCATCTTGGAAAAGATATGAAGCAGGCCAATACACAGAGAGGTGCATTTACTTGGTGTAGGGGATTCAAGTCCTGCAGTCCTCCATTTCAATATTCCAGGATCACGAGAATTGAAACGAAGTTGCTCAGTTTAGAGATGAAAAGAATACTCTAGCATCTCCTAGATGTGATATGCTACTTCTGTCTCTACTATTCCCTATCTAGGACTAGTTTTACTTAGAATCATAGAATCCTTTGAGTTGAAAGGGACATCTAGTCCAACTCCCCTGCAATGAATAGGGAGACCACAGCTAGATCAGATTGCTCAGAGACTAGTCCAGCCTGGCCTCGAATGACCCCAGGGAAGGGACATCCACCAAATCTCTAGGCAATTTGTTCCAGTGCCTCACCACCCTCAGTGTGAGAGATTCTTTCCTTATATCCAACCTAAATCTACCCTCTTTCAGTTTGAAATCATTTTTCCTTGTCCTGTCACCACAGACCCTGCTAAAGAGTCTGTCCCCTCCTTTTCTACAGCTCTCCTTTAGACACTGAAAGGCCACTATCAAGTCACCTTGCAGCCTTCACTTCTCCAGGCTGAACAGCCCCAGCTCTTTCAGCCTGCCCTTGTAGGAGAGATGCTCCGTTCCATGGATCAGGACTCCACCTCTGGATGCAGTACTCCAGGTGAAGCCAGCATAGAGTAGAGGGGCAGGATCACCTCCCTTGACCTGCTGGCTACACTTCCTTTGATGCACCCTGATACAGTTGGCTTTCTGGGCAGCAAGGTCACATTACTGGCTTATGTCCAGCTTGTTATCCACCAGTACCCCCAAGTTGTTTTTCGACTGGGTACCTCTCCATTCAAATCAGTAGTCAACAGTAATTTATGGTAAGTAGTTTTGGGACTGTTTTCTGCAGCTACAAAAATTACAGAAGTGGGGGCATGTGACATGAAAACACATTCCCTGATGCACATGCTGGAAACCTTACAAAGCTCTCTCTCCCTATATATATATATAGGAATAAATGATTACATTAGTGTTACCAATAAGTGCTGTCATTGCAAAAACGGGGAGTCCCTTCTCTGTGAAATCACTGTGAGTCAGAAGAAATTCCATGGAAAACAAGATAGTTCTTGAACTAAAACTTATGGTCAGAGTCACTTCATAGATATGGACTAACATCCATGTTTACAGAATAAATTACCATTTTCCTGCTGGGAGGCAATTGCTTTCTAAAAACTAATAATCTATTGACTATTTAATTTAGTGAATGCCAGTAAATTCTCATGCATAACCAAACATCCTTCTTTGGAAGAGCTTTTCTTGGGGAAATTCAGGCATTGTTAGTACAGGACAAACTGATTTTTTTCCCCACTTGGAAAGCTACTTTGAATTTCTGGCCACTCATATATATAAAGCTCTTACGTTATTCCCCATGCACAGAATTTGCACTGCACAGAGGAAATGCCTTTCCTCTGCTTTTGAAAGTTCAGGAATTAATTCACTTCCTCATCGTCACTGAAAATGGCTGTGAGCTTTGAATGTATCCAAAACTGTTAACCTCTTAATATACAAAATACTGAAAACTATTCAATGCTTAATAGTCTTGAGGTCAGACTAGAGGTCAGAATAAGAGATGCCCATCAGAAACAATCACAATGTACTGTAGAAATGGATATTCTTTGTACATTTCTCTTCTTTCCTTCATACTCCGATGACTGGGGCAAATAAAAAAATTACACAGAGAAATGACTAAGAAGTTTCATGCTCTATGATTCATGACCAAAGACTACCTTCACACAATCACTTTTTATTCTCTTAGCAGTCCCTACATAATCCCACTGTTGAGAGTTCTTGAGTATAGAAAACAGTGTCTACAGTTCGCCCATGTTAGTAAGGAGTGAAACAGAGTCATTCACTCATATATTCACAAAGCACATTGAAGTTAACCACAGTTTAAAAGAGCTTTATTGATTTTAAAGAATATAAGGTTGGCTTAATAAGTGGAAACATACATAAGAAAATACATTACTGGAAATATCTAGAATAAATGAAAAAATGTTGCACTGACTTTTACTGTGTGGATTTTATTTTCTGGGAGAAAACAAAAACTTCCCTCGTGACTAGATTTCACTGGGAAAAGGAGCAAAGATAGAGTGGCATTTTAACGACCTGTAGTACAGGCAGCCTGCTGAACTGCAGGCTGACATGACTGACTGCAACTATATGTTGAAACTGCTCAGGGAACAAAGAATGGAGGAGTAAGGGTTTTAAATTGGTGAGCAAGCATTATTAGCTCCATTCCCCCAGCCCTCCTCATTTACTCCCAGAGGACACAGCCCTGTTAAATGCTTACTTCACACTTAAAGTTAGAACAGATGTTTATGTGATCACAGCAGAAGGGAATCTACAAGAAAGGAAAACAACAGTAGTTCCCATCAAAATACACACGAGGCAGTGACTATTTATTTGTTAACCAATTGCTGACTTATGGATGCTGAACTGTTGACTGAAACAATTCAGAAATTGAGGCTTTGCTTCAGATCCCTCTGCTGTGGTGCACACTATACATTTAGGCAACACAGTTGCCTCAAGCAGATTAAGGTATTGGCTAAAATAAGCGAGCTTGCACTACCTAAAGACAGCCACATGCTGTAAGGCATGCTGACTACTATGTTTTAGAGAGAGAAGACCTTTTCTGTGCAGGACTCATTCCTTCAAAGCATTATTTATGCAGTGCTTTATGCTTGCAACGCTCAACCTACATCAAAGGCCATTATGATATTAATAGTTCACATCCAAGAGACTTGGTCAGTAACTTTCTTGAAGCAGGGAATATGCTTTCTAAATGTGTGTGGCATCCATGCGTCTCAGTGTTAAGACATGACAAACACAATACAACAGAAGACTCCCCTGAAGAGTTTGTAGCCAAAACAATAATATACATAAAGCTGAGAAATAAGAACCAACATTCTTAAACTTACTGTACAAACAAGAAAGTGAGGCACTAGAATAAAAAGTGACAGACCAAAATCCCAGAGAAAAACTGTGGCAAAGTGCAGGTTGGAAAATTATTAGGAACAACCCATGCCATTTCTTCACTCTTTCCTAGGCATCTTCTTAACCGCTGTGAGAAACAACACCAAGCTAGATGGGCCTTTGATTTGGCCTACTACAGCTGTTCTAATTTTCTTCAATTCAGCCACAAGCCCTGTCTCAGCCTGTTTCAATATCCACTGAAAGCACTTTGCTCTCCTAGGCAAAAATATTTTTGGTCTCTGTTTATTTCTTGCTGTGGGCTTAATAGAATTCTCTGTATTATACACTGCAGAGGGTCAGTCACACTGAGTTTTGCTGCTATCTCATACATGTACACAGCTTATCGCCTCTGCAGTTTTCACAGGCCCTGAGGCTTGATCCAGTAGATATCCAGATAGATATCAGAGGAACATATGATAGAAAAGAATCAAGCTGGAAATATATTACTATCACCACTGCAAACTTTTTCACACTTATCACAGAATGTCACGTAACAATGCTGGAAAAACACTTCAAGATTCCACTTTGCCCACTACCTTCATGCCACGAGGCAGATACTTCTAGCAATATAATGTCAAATGTTTGCCTCCACAGGTAATATACTGGAATGTGTCACTAGCCTCAATGGTACAATATTTTTCTTGGTCTTTAACCTACAACTCAACAGTCGCTAAAGCAAGGTTTGAATGTTCAGCTTCTTTGGAATCCATTGCACCACTGCAATACCAGCACTGCTATTTCCGATACTTTTAGCATGGAGATTAACAAGAACACACACACACACACTCACAAAGCAGAAGAAAAGCAAAGGAAAGCTTGGTCCAGTGGCATAAGTAAGACAGCACTTCCAGAGCTGTCCCTTGCCACAAAATATATTAGAGGTCTCCCTGGGAATCTGGAGTTTTTCTTACTGTATTTAGATGAGTGTAATGGAAAATTAATAAAACCAGTTCGGCTCTTTCTAAGTGGCAGAGATGAGTCTGAGTAATTATTTCTTTTTTTTTCCTTTAATCATCACTACTTAATTCAGTAGTTAGCACTAGTTTTCTGCCTGGTACAGGTTTAAGGGATTTTCCTCTCTGTTTCTCCTCTATACCAGCAATACCTTCTCAGCACTCCTCCACCAGGAAAAGAAGTAATGAAAGGGCTTCTGGAAGACAGAAGTGCTGAACTCCAGTGTGACCTCAAGCACTGCTATTGTAATAGTAGGGATTTCCCTTTTATGAACCTTTTCCTTCCTTCAAAATGAATCACACATCTTATAGAATTATCTGATAGTAAAAGACCTGGCTGGTTATCGAACTATTAAAGCCTGAATGACACTATCCATAAATTATCACAGTCATCATCCTGTGGTAGAATATTATAGAACTACCATTATGACCATCTTTCCTAATGCAATTTCTAAAACACTTGGTGATGGTGTTCTAAACACACTGAAAGCTTGGTATAATTTAGTAAGTGTGAGTTCCTCCCTCTTGAACAATAAAAAGTAGAATAATAAAATAATATAAAGAAACAGAGCTGAATGAGGCCTCTTGAGAGATTAATTCCTCTTTCCAGGCACAATATTAATAGATGACTGATGTGCAAATGAATTATTTTAACATTCTCCTACGATAGATATTCTGCAGCTTCTATGGATAGCCTGCTCTGTAGTTACACTAACTTTGTCACAAGTAAGCATTTTTTTTTCCCCTTATACCTTACCAGAATACAGGCAGCTGCAACTTCAGCTCACTGTTTCTTACCTGTCTTTGATGGCAAGGAGAAGTTCCCCATTCCCTATGATAGACATGTCTATGTATATAGATGCATAAAAATATGTATTAAATACATGTATGTGTGTACATGAACACACTTCAAAGAAGAAAAATGTCCTTCTCTCTTACATATATATGTTTATATTTTGATATAATGTTTATATTCAGCAAAATGGTGGGATGAACTATGGAGTATAATTATAGCTCACAGGAGTAAATCTGAAAAGAGGAATGTATATTCATGCATTATTCAATAATTATTGATAAGTTGTTGTTTTTATGTGTATAGCTATATTGCATAGGAGATCTCGTTGATAGGACTGAGCTTCATTTTGTGCTGTGCAAACTCATCAAATGAATTCCTGCCATCCTGCTCAGACCTGTGTGATAAACACTAGCCTTAGCCACGTGCAATCAGCATTTAGTTTATCAAGGTGTAGATAGTAATTGAATATTCATATATGCTCAGACCTTAAAATAACAAAAATAAGCTGTTGTCTTTTTACTTTTTCCTTGGATTAGGTATTTCCCTCATAGGCTCACAGCTATTACCTGCAGAACTTTTTACTCACACTCATTTTCCTTTTATTATGCTTGCTGTAACAACAACTCCTCTCAAAAAAAAAAAAAAAAAAAAAAAAAAAAAAGGGGTCTAGAACCACTTATTAATCTATTTGCTGCAGTTTTACACACAAAGTAGCACATAAATCAGCCCATTTTACATTTCTTACCCTAGCTCCTCATTCCCACTCCATGATGAAACTCACCATACTTCAAATGCTCTCTGTAAAACTGGATGAGTGACCTGTCATCAAATCACCAGGGGAAAATGGTTTGGTTAAGTTATATATGTATATGTATGTATGTATACATACGTAAATACATACATATAGCTGGTTTCTAATCGGATCACTTCAACAATCCAGTACCTCATCACACATGAAGGTCACAAAGAAAAACATCCAGGAACAGGGAATAGCAAGTTCTTTTTTAAGCTGACTTCACTGCTGCAGGAAACGTTCACTGGGTAAACCACACCCCAGATGCAGCCCCAGTTATGTAACTAATCACTCAGACCCAGTTCCTCAGGCACCCAGCCTTCCTGCATCTCAGTCAGCCCCTCAGACTATCAGTAAGTGCAGAGCCTTCCTACCTCTTCTTAGGCAGAGAAAGGATAACAGCAGACCACAGAGCCACACGCATGGCTTACAGCAGTGAGAAGGACCACGCTGTCACAGAGTTGCACAGATGCCACATGGGCACAGGCTGAGCCAGCTGATGCTAATGGAGACAAGGAAGCTCAGGTGTGAGCTCTCCCCAGATCCACCTGTTCTGTGACAGGCCAGATTTCAAGGCATGGGGCAACCCCAGCTTCTCATCCGGCCAGTGGGACCTCTGGAACTGGCAGGTGTTCAGCATCTGTAGAAAACCTTTTAGGACTGAAAAAAACTTTGTTGTACTTTATTTCTGTCTGCCTTCAGGTTACAAGTCTTGTGGGCAAGGAGCTGCCCATTTGCACTTGAGATCACATCGGTAGGTTTTATTTAGAGGCCCTAAAGAGGTGTTTTATTCAGACTTTTTCCAATGTACAGGCTTTAGGATGCTATTTAAAGGTGTGAATTATGTGTTTGCAGTCATTAAAGGTACAGCAGCTCCAGGACGAAGACCTCCATAGCCTCAGTCTGCAGTTCTGACCCTAGCCTTGAGCAGGGCTGGATGAGAGCCTGTTAACACAGGCTAGCGTACGGAGCTATGTGATTACGTACCGAGAGTGTAACCTTTAATTAAAGGGGAGAGAAGAAACAACTGCAGGGCAACACTGAGCCTCTCTCACTGCAGTTACAGTGCGGTGCGGTTGTAAGGGCACTGCCGCGGGCCCAGCACGGCGCGTCCCTCCCTTGCGCTAACGCCCCACGCCCGATGGCCTCGCTGGCCACTCTGCTGGCCCAGCAGCCCGGCTTCGCTGCCGCATCCACCAGTAAGAGAAGCCGTTCCGCTTCCAGCGGCACCGCGCCGGAGCCCGGTTGTGCGCGGAGAGAGCGCTGCGGCGCCCCCTGCCGGCGGCACGAGGAACCGGCGGTGCCGGCGCTGCGGTTGTCACATGTCGGAAAGTCCCAAGCGCTGACGGTGGAAATCCCCGCTGGGGTTTTTTTTTGTTGTTGTCTTTTTTTTTTTTTTTTTTTTTTTCTTTCTGTCCAGGCGCTGAAACAGAAAGGGGAAAGAAAACAAGAGGCTGAGCTCAGCCCTTCATTCCGCGGCGGAGGCAGCGGCGGCAGCAGCTCCGCACCAGGGAGGGGGGGCGGCGGACGGGAACGCGGCCAGGTCAACCCGGGCCTGCTGCCGGCCGCTCGTTGATGGCGGCCGAGCCCGGCTGCGCGCCCTCGCCGCGGCCCGGCTGCTGAACGGCATTCACCGGCGGATCGATCCCGCGCCCGGAGGAGCTCGCCGGTCGAGAGGTGAGCGTTGCTCGGGCGAGGAGAGGCTGCCCGACGGATTTCTGGAGGTTTTGTTAAGCAGTCGCGCGCCGGGCGGTGGAATTGTGCCCTCTGTTGACTGGCGGTGGGCCGGGGTTGCAGGAAGAGCGTGGGGCGACGGGCTGCGCTCAGCGGCGGCGCGTCCGGCCGGCTGGGAGGCCCGGCTGGGGCTGCTGGCACCCGCGCCTCCGAGTGACGGAGGCTGGAGGCTGTGCGGGAGGATTCTAGTTTACCTTTGGCTTCTTCGGTTAGGGGACAGAGCTGGAGCGTGACTCTGCCACATCTCAGAACAGAACGCACATTTCCCTGAGTCCGGCATCTTCCGTATTATATGCTGCGGAATTATATGCTGCACTGTAACCAGCTTTTTTTTTCCCTCTTTTTTTTTAATTTTTTTCTTGGGAACTCGATAATTACATGTTAAAAGGCGATAGTAGGGTGGCCATGCAGTGAAGCACAGTGCAGTGAAAGCCAACACAGCTTCTAAAGTCTTAATGTGCTTTGAGTTGTTAGCTTTGAGTTGTTAGCTTCTGTGGCTGCTGAGCTGCTGAGCTGCTCTGTTTCTCACAGTCTGTTTTTGCCTTGATTGATGTTCGATGTAAATGGCACAAACAGTAGTTTCCACTTTTGAAGGGGAAAATGCGTCCGTAGAATAGAACAGAACATTGAATTCACAGTTCCAGTGAACGCTTCTGTAAACTCAGTACTTTTTGTTACCTAAAGCTGGAAATAACCACTTGAAGGGTCTGTGCCAGTAGTGATTAATCATCTGATAAGTCTTTATTTGGGTAAAAAAAAACTCATTGACTCAATCACTCTACTTACGTAACTTAGGAATTCAGTACTCTGGCCATCTCTGTGCAAAGCAGAGCTGTGGTTATTAAACAGGTTAATATGTTTATGTGCCATTCCTCAATCTTATGTTTAAATGTATGGATGATTTATGTGAGTGGCGTGTATGAAAAGATATTGGTTAGGGCTAGATGAGAAGCAGCTGTTAGGAAGCTTTCTCTTGTTTCTGGTCACCCTATACTTGGCGTGGCATGTATCAAGGTCTTGATATATACCTATGATTTGGTATTTGTCCCTAAATTCATAATCCTCGCTCCTGGTGTAACCAGCTGAGTTCTAAATGCAAACCTTTATTTTGCTTGATAGAAATTTGGCTTTGTGAGCAGAGCAGTAGTCTATGTGGACAGCATGTACTCCATATAAAAACAGTAGCTCATGTTGTTACTGCAGCGCACAGGAGGGATGTGTGAATGTGGTCCCTGCATCTGGCTGCAGCTAGCCACAGAGTTAGCGTGCCCAGAATGAGTATTTCAGACTGCAGATACTTTGAGGTTATGGGGTTGGTTTTTTTTGTTCTTCCTGCTGTAGCCCATCGGGCCAGAGGTACTGAAAAAAGGGATATGGGGCTGTAAACACTGCTTGTCCCACTATGGAAAAGTATTGGGGTTTTTGAGCCAAGTGGAAATGCTTTTTCAGCTATGTTGACTTACCGCTGAGTAATAGTGGCACTGCAGCTTGCACTCCCACACACTGCACGAGCACCTCTGCAGTGCTATTCTGCTCACAAAACAGAAGGAGCCTCAAGAAGAGTAACACAGGTCTGTCCCCGGATGCTTGGTCTGCCACTAATACCTCCTTTACCATCTTCAGCCAATGTAAGTATGGGACAGAATCTAGCACGGCGTGTGATATCCAGGCTCTTTTTATACTATACCCAGCTTATCAGAATGCATGGGCTGTGGAAATCTGAAATGGACATTATCTGGTTTTTTGGCATGTCATCAAAACAAGAGTTTGGAATGTGCTGAAAGTTCAGCAAGTTCATATGGTATTACACTGTGCAATTATCAATTAGTCAAGTTTCCAAGATAGTTTTCCCTTCCCTTGATCTTGCCTTTTTCTATCCTTGCTTTCATTTAACTGCCTTTTTTTGTACAATGATGTAATCTCCTTAGTGATGAATGAACTCTCTTCAGTAGTTCAATAAATGATCACAATAAATGGGTGTGATAAGCTCTTCAGTAGTTATCTCTGAGTAATGCAGAGAGGCTGACGGAGGTGAACTTTAAAAATAATAATCTATGTAAGTCTCAGTGGATGGCATCCACTCTATGTACTTTACAGTCAAAACAGCAACTAGAATCCCACACATGGAAGTGTGTTCTCAATCTCTGCAGAACTGATAGCGCTGCAGAGCAAGGGCAGTGAACAAGTCAGTAAGAGAATACTTTTCTTTTTCATTTCAGATTTTGTCTAGGAACATGGCTGGCCAACACATCCTTCCTCAGGCTTTGTATCAGAGCAACATGCTGAAAGCTGTGAAGATTAGAGAGAGGACACCTGAAGATCTGGTCAAACCTCCCAGTGGAATAATTCACCACTTCAGGACTATGCACAGATACACTATAGAAATGTTCAGAATGTGCCAGTTTTGTCCTCAATTCCGGGAAATGCTTCAGAAGGCCTTGACTGACCAAGCCACCCAGGCTTCGCTGGAGCGTCAGAGGAAGCTGAACTGGTGCATGGAGGTCAGGAAACTTGTGCCTTTGAAAACTAATGGTAAGTTGTGAGCAGGTCTTTGCACTCACTTTAAAATAGGTAATAAAGATCTGCCATATTATATTAGTTGTGTAAGCTAAAATTCTCTCCGTTTGGCATTGCTATAGCAATCACCTGCCCATCTCATGGCATGATGAGTGGCCTGAAAATTTCTCAGGTATTTTCATAACATCAGTAACTTCTAGCATGTCAGAGAAAAACAGCATGCGAGAACACTGTTCCGTCGTTGTTCCATGGACCTGACTCTTGAAATGTCAACTCTCCTATTAGAATCAGTGATCAGCCTGTAATGCTGGGCAGGTGGAGGTTTGGGATGCTTTGAGCAGCAGGGATTTGTTCCCTTGTATACAGGCCAGATGGTAGCACCCTTGTGGAGCTCTGCCAGGCTGACCTTGCTTGCAGAAGGCTCAGCTCTACACACAGCCAGCTCCCTGGTGCTCAGCTACCTAGCAGGGTCTGCGAGGTTCTGCCTTTCCTTAGGGCTTGACAGCCATTCTTCCATGTGCCTTGGGCAGCAAAAATTGATGGCCTTTTCTCTCAAGGGTTGATGCTGGCTGTAGGACTTCTCTTTAGGGTTACTTTATGCTTATTGTGTCAGGCGCTATAAATGAAATAGAGGTAGTACAAATATTTCTTTGTAGGGTACAAGAAGCCATATTGTCAAGCAGGAAAATTTAGCACATGACAGTGAGAATTGCTAGGATTTCACGTTCAGTGCAGGAAAGATTTGGTAACAGTTATGAGTTATGATCATGCAGCTGCAGACTCAGACTCAGGATTCTTTGCTGAATAGAGAGCCCCTGGGAACACAGACTGGGAGAGAGATGAATCCAAGAACATGGGAAATAGATATTTTTTGTTCAAGGAGCAGGTGACACTGGTTGTAGAACACTGGGTGTGGTGGACATTCAGCCTAGTTCAAGTCCCAGCATCGTGCTCATTGGGTGTTTATTTTCTGATCCGTTTATATACACATAGTCCTTGTCTTTCTAGACCAGTCTTTTCTTCCCTGTCTGATTGTACGCAGCTGTGCTTCACAAAAGTCGTAAAAACAAAACCACCATGTAGATGCAACTCCTCTGCCCAATCCAGATGTACACCTCTGTCACTGTAATAGAAGCACTGAACTTTTGGTGGGCTTTGTGGGCTGCATCTGCATTTGACTCTAGTTGAGTGCCCTCGTAGGCTGCATAATCTTGAACTTCCAGGAGGACTGGGAATTCAGTCCTCCTGGAACTGAATTCCCAGTCCTCCTTGGCAAGCCCCAGGAGAGTGGCATTGCTCCATATGTGGAGCTTTCAAAGTTTTGCTCCAAGAGATATGCTCTAACAGATCTCCCATGAAAATGGTCAATGTACATAGCAGAGTGCAGCAATGTACATTGCAACGTACATAGCAATGTCCGCAGAAAGTGCATAGGTTTAGGAATCCCACATCTGATAGTAGTAGGAGTTCTGCAGGGTTCAATAGCTGACTGGGCAGGCAGTTGCTGCTGCTTTCAGGATATTCCATGAATGGGGTCTGTTGTGTCAGGTCCTTGTGTCAGGAATGTACACCGGTGTTACAGATCTGTGGACCGAGATTCCATCTGTGAGTAGGTGTTCCAGTATATAGGATGCTGAAATATTGGGGTTGATTTGTGTTCCCTCCCATACCTCACGCAGCCAGTGCAATGCACATGGTGTGGGTTTGGTGCTGTAAGGTCGCTGAGGGCATGGAGAGGAGGGAGGAGTGGCTCTGAGAGCCTGCGGTTTATGCAAAGTAGTCACAGCTTTTCACGAGGGGGAAGGTAAACTGGGCTGAAGGAGTGATCCTGAAAAACAGGACGGAAGCCTGGAGAATCCCTGAGCTAGCCTATGAAATAATGTCATTCAAGTGAGTGGGGAAAAAAAATGTGAGCTTTTTTTTTTCTCCACGTGGCATGAAGAATATTTTAAAAGCATTCAACTGCATAACCTGAAGGTGTGGGAGGAATGCATTAGTTCCTTCAGTCACTGATGGGTTTTTCTAAGAAAAATCTGCGTTCTTTCTTTCTGCCAGTTTTGATTGTTCAAAACAAAGAAAGCGATTCTCCTGTAGGATCTTTTAACATACATTTTTACCTCATACGTACGTGAGCTTCTGGCGTAAGAAAAACCCCAGCTTTCGAATCGCTACACGTTGATTTGCGGACGTGTGCAGGGAGAATAGGAGGAAAGGCGGTAGGTGGTACAAAAATGGAAACTGCTTTTTTAAAAACAACACACACAAAAAATTCCATCGTCTATTGGCTGCGGCGATTTCACTTGTATAATGAATAGGCATTCATTCCAGTTCACCCAGCCACACCCCCGGGAAAGTCCGAGGGAGGCTTCGCTGTTCAGCTGTGCGGGCAGCAGAACAAAAAGTACGGCTGTTGCTCAACTGCTAGTCAAATAGTGCTGGGGAATTCCAAGTGCTGTGTAAGGAATTTGGTGTGGTGCTTCTCAATAAAGAACTGAAAGTCAGCTCTGAAAGAAAAAAAAAAAAAAAAAATCTTATCTTTGCTCTAGATTTTGCGAAGGGAAAATTTTACTGGGATTAATATCTCATCTCTCTTGTTCAGAAGGAAACCCAGACAGTTTTTCTATATTATATGTTGCTCCCTGAATTTTTTAGCTCAAACAGGCAGGCTGCAAACTTTAGGTAAGCTGTGCAAGATGTCATTCAGAAACCAGAAGGCAATGCAAGGAACCTGGTGTGCAAGGAGTCCATGACATGTAGGAAGACGTATCAGAAAAAAATAGCAGAAGTGTTCATCCAGTGACTTACTTGAGCTCATTATGCATAATGCATGGTTTATGCATAACCATGTGTTTGTGGTGGTGGTCTTTTTTTTTTTTTTTTTTTTTAACTCCCATGTGAGGAAAAATCTTGCAGTTCTATGATAGTTAGTGTCCTCTATTCCAAGGAAATCTCTGTGGTTTCTTATCTTTTGATTAAACTGCTTCTCCCTGTATTAAACACCAGACCTAATTTTGCATCTGGGGCCATGACATGGCCAGGCTGGATGTGGCTCTGGGCAACCTGGTCTAGTGATTGACGACCCTGCACATAGCAGGGGGGTTGAAACTAGATGATCATTGTGGTCCTTCTCAACCCAGGGGATGACAGTATGACAGTAATGATTCTTGGTATTTCTCTTTCAAAAGGCTATTGAAGAGTAGAAGCAGAATTTGAACCCCAGCCATAGGCATGCTTTGTCATAACTTTCAATTAAGTTAATTAACCAATCTGATTCTCAGTTCCTCCCCTCTGAAACTGCAGAACACTGCTTTTCTTCCTACATGTAGAGAGTACTCTTTCAATTGAAGGGATTGTCTGAATGGAAAACAAATCACTGTTTTTCATTTAGCTAATCTTAATTTTGTGTTTTAGGAAAGCAAACCTTAAACATTCAGCAGTGCAGCATGCAGCTGTCAGTACTGAGAGGAAGGCAAGAGATGTTCCTACAATTCCTTTACTTAAATCTCTTACTGTCTCTCAGTCTTTGCAATTCCTCCACCAAGCAAAGCCTATCGCTGCAGCCCTCATCAGAGGAAGTGAAGCTTGCTGTTACTATAGGATATTCTTAGTGTTTTCCATTATCTCAGCCCTGTGCTATTGAGTGTATACATTAGTGTAAGCATTGGTGAAGGAGATTTACACGTTCTGTTGTACTTTTAAAGTGACTCAATTATGTTTAAAAGCTATTTCAACTATGTTTGACATTTGCATTCAACCCAAAATTTAGTTTGTAGTATCGGTCCAAGTTAAATAAAGAACAAGTTTCCTGCCACTGCTGAGTGACAGCTTACCGAGCAGTGAAGGGACAACCAGAGCAAAGGAAACATCTTGCTTTATTCTCCTGAGCAGAGCATTCTTAGCTGTGATCTGCTTGTGAAAAGGCTCCTGGCAGGGCCTTAGAGAGAAGTGCACGTGGAATATGTGTATGTGCTGCATATTCCCACATCTCACATGTTGGTGAGGTTGTATCTAAGTAGCCATTTAAAAACAATGTTGTTTTTTTTATGCAGGTGATGGAAATTGCCTCATGCATGCTGCATCACAGTACATGTGGGGTATAGAAGATGTTGACCTGGTCTTAAGGAAAACATTGTTTAGTGCGCTCAGGGAGATTGACACACAGAACTTCAAGCTGCGCTGGCAGCGGGAGGCTATTAAATCCCAGGAGTTTGTGCAAACAGGACTTCACTTTGACACTCGGGTAAGGAGGCCTGAGGGATCATGTTGGTTCCTGAATGCTTGTCAGTGTTGCCTTGCTGATTTTCTTTCATCTTTGACTTCATGTATTTCACTGTTAGTGGAGAGCAGAAGTGTTGTTCTTTTGGAGAAAATGGGAAAACGTAAATATTTTGAGTGTTGCAGTTGGTTCCTGACTTCTGTGTCTTTGGACTGGTTTTGAACTGATGAATGTTTCTTTTCTCAGAACTGGGAGGAGGAGTGGGAGTATCTTATTGAAATGACCTCCCCGGAAACATCTGGGGCTCGAAACAGACTTCCTTATAATGCACTGGAAGAAATCCACATCTTCGTTCTTGCTAACATCCTCAGAAGACCAATCATTGTCCTCGCAGGTGAGTTGTCCAGCATGTCATCTCTCATTAAGGACTGCATTAATCTGTGCTTTATTAGTAATCTGATCTTGCTAATTGCTGTTTTCAAGTAGGCATATTTCAGAACTGGGAGTATTTCTGATGTACCCAAAATGTTTTTTTCTCTTTGCCAATTGTACCAACTTAACAGATTTTCTTTTTCTTCCTTATGTAGATAAAGTTGTGAGAAGTTTAGAATCAGGCTCCAGTTTTGCTCCTCTGAATGTTGGTGGTGTTTACCTGCCGCTCCTTTGGCCAGCTGAAGAATGCTACAGATATCCAATTGTGCTCGGCTATGACAATATGCATTTTACACCACTTGTGACCCTGAAGGACAGTGGGCCAGGTATTTTTCAAGTACATTGTCTAGTATTTGCATAGGGTCTTCAGTTTTGTTGTGCTGATAAAGCATTTAAAATACAACCTGGTTTATATTTTTCTTTTGAAAGTTAAAATTGATTTAGAATATTCCTTTGGAATACATTGTTAAAATTTAAACAGAAACAGCTGTGTCTGTAAATCTGAATAGAAATTAAAGATTATCTTCCAAATGCCAGCTGAAAAGGGAGCACAGCTCACCTGCATCAAGGCTTGGACAAGACAAATGGTGGCCCCTGCTTTGCAGTGCTCTGGCCTCCTTTTCATGCACCTCCATGAAAACCTGTGAAGGACGTGGTCTCACACCTGTGTGCTGCTGCCTAGCAGGTGTGATGAGTTTTTTTAAAGATGGCAAAGTATGTATTTCTTTTGAATGGATAACAGTTCTCTAGGTTTAGGTTAGGGCGTCATCCCATGAAAATATACAGTGAAGTAAGATCTATGATACTTCCAACAGTGAGAAGACAATTATGCTATGGGGGCATTAAAATTGCAGTAGGATGGGTTTTGATCTGTAGTAGGAGCATGTCTGCCTCCTCTCTCAGTTGTGCTCTTTAGAAACCAATTGGTCTTGCCAGCTATTCTCTTGTCTCCCCAAAGTTCAGTAGCAGTGTTGTATCTCATACTCTCATCTGATAAAAATATCTATGCTAATCCTTTATGTTTCCACACAGAAATCCGGGCTGTCCCTCTGGTCACCAGCGAACGAGGCAGATTCGAGGATTTGAACGTGCACTTTCTGACAGATGCAGAGGAGAGGGAAAAGGAGCAGCTTCTGAAAGACTACTTGATAGTCATAGAAATTCCAGTGCAAGGCTGGGATCATGGCACAACTCATTTAATTAATGCTGCAAAGTAAGTATCATTCCTGTTTCTTCAGTTAAGTTGTTTATGGTAGTGGTAGGATCCACACAACCTTGTTTACTTTTCGTCTTTCCTTTCCTACTTTGGCAGTATACTTTATCCTCTGCAATAAAAAATACTGGCATTTCTATTGATACAGTTGTAAGTGGTATTGAGCTCTAACCACATTCAAAGGCAAAAATGTCTTCAGGCTTAGCAGCTTGAGCCTAATATTTTAGAAAAGCAAAACCAATGGATTATGTTCTTACTTTCATTGACTTTTAGATTGCGCGGGAAGTGGCTGGAAAGCAGTTAAAACCAGGAACTGGTTACACAGAACCCCTGCACTTTATGCAAGGGAAAATTGCCTAAAGTGCATGTGGTATAGTTCTGTCTATGCTAGGGAAAATATTTGGCAACCTTTTCAAAGCATAGATGCCTTGAAAGGCTGTGTTCTTGCCGTGGTGCAGCAGGCAGGAAGCTGTGGCCAGTGAAGGAGCTGGCATCTGCCCTCGTGCCCCTGGCAGTCAGTAACATGTTGAGCAACTGACTGCAATCACCAGCTTCTTGCATGTGGGGATCACTGGCAGTGGTGTCTGCCTGTCCCTTTATGACTGTCATTACTTCCATTGCAGCCTGCAGAGATATCTCTGTGCTGTCGAGTTGTTCTGCTTTGGTGGCCTTCTACCCAAAGGATTAATGCAGTAGTAATTGAGCTTCTCCTGCTGCCCCAGTAGGTTCTTGCAAGCAACACTAGCTCCTCGTCCTCCAAAATATTGCATGGTAAAACTGGATTTTCCCTGCTGTCAGGGTTCGGGTAGGGATTCTGCTAGGAGTACTAGCAGTGCATATACTGAACTGAAGCCACCTAGTTTGTTTGAAGAATTTGATTAGTAGTTAGAGACCCCAGAGCGCAAAAACAGGATCAGGTTTCATAATGACGTTTATCATGAAGTACTGTGTCTAGAGTATGGAAGGTTTGTTTTTAGCATGAGCTGGTGAAGAGGGAGATCTGACACTCTAGTTTCAACTCTACTGAGCACTGGTCTTCAGACAAATTTAGAATTTGGGGGATTTTCTTTTTATTTCTGAAAGATTATCCGATTATTCTTTCCACAAACAGCTTTCAGAGACAGAAAAGCCTCACCTTGAAAATCCTTTCAAGAATACTTCCGTTTAGCACTGTGTGAGACCATTTCTTTAGATGTGAAAGTCTCTATTTGACATCACTGAACACCTGCTTTTCAAATTATTTCCATTTACAGCAACAGTTTAACATCCTGGATCTTCTAGCTGAGTAATATGGATGTGTATTAAATCTCCATTTCCTCCCCATGTAGCTTATATTTGCCTCCACCCCTACTATCTGCCCTTTTCAACCGTATATATTTTTTGTGTACGTATATATTATTTATTTATTTATTTATTTTGTCTGTCAGGTTGGATGAAGGCAATCTGCCCAAAGAAATAAATCTTGTGGAAGATTACTTTCAACTGGTGCAGCACGAGTACAAGAAATGGCAGGAGCATGCTGAACCTGCCAGAAAAGAGGCCTGCTCCAGGAACAGACAGGAACTGTCTTTTTCCCAGCTCTCCCTCTTACAGGTGAAATGTGAAACTCCAAACTGCCCTTTCTATATGTCTGTGAACACCCAGCCCTACTGCCATGAGTGTTATGAGCGGAGGTCACAAGGAAGCAAAGGAAGTAAGCAGGTCTCTGAAGCAGCACCTGAGAAACTGAAGGCAGCTGGCTCGGGCTCCTCTTGTGGTAAAGCTTGTGAACCTGGGGGGTGGATGTCTGAGGAGGCTGTAACAGGGCCTCGCTCTGCACCCCCAACTGCTCCCAGCCTTTTCCTCTATAGTGAAACCACTGCCATGAAATGCCGGACCCCAGACTGCCCCTTCACCTTAAATGTGCAACACAACGGACTTTGTGAACGCTGCTACAATGCCAGACAGCTTGCTCCTTGTAATAATTTAGGTGACCAGAGATGTTTGGACTATGCCACGTGTAAAGTCTGCCTTCAGAAGGCCAATAGAACATTTAATGGCATATGCAGCACTTGTTTCAAAAGGACTACAGAGCGTTCCTCGAATGGCAGCCCTGGTTTTGCACCCACGTGCCATCAGAGATCTACATCTGACCCTTCCCAGATCCCACAGAGCCTCCTTCAGCATTCCTGCCAGCAAGCTCCCAACAACTGCGATGAGCTGCCATTGGCTGCACTGCCTCATGCCCCACACGCTTTGGAAGAGAAGAAGGGAAGTAAGCTCTGCAGGAAGCCTGGCTGCAAGTTTTTTGGAACAGCTCAGAATGAGGGCTTTTGCACGCTGTGCTTCTTTGAATACAGGGAAAACCATGGTAAGTGAAGATGTGAGATTTGTCAGATGTGGTGCAGATGGTGAAACTGAAGTTTTGCACGTGCTGTGCTCTAAAAGATCAAGAGATGACAAACTGTGTAGCAGAAGCAGCAGTGTGAGGAAAATGTGCTTTATTGGCTGTTACTATCCCAAAAGAGAGGCATGCAATAACAGTGTGGGATATGTGAAATCTTGTAAAACTTTCCATTGGCTTCCATGAAAGAAAAACGTGGTCAGTCAAGCACCATTTTTGATGCCTTCCAACCATATGCTGCAGTAATGTTTAGATATAAGTCTTCTCAGATCAAACATCATCATAACTAGACCAGTTGTAGGAACTGGTGAGGGAAGTGATGTATTGAAAACCAATTGTGTTTTGAAGGCTTTTTTAAAAACTTGGCATGAGTTTGAAGATCAATATCCATTCTGGGTTTAACAGATATAACACTGGAGTAATGACTGAAATCTCCTCGATAAACAGAGGAAGCAGAATTTGTCTGTGGTTAATGTGCAAATATAATGTGTAGATAATCCAAAATAAGTATTTGTTAGTAACATAGAAGTATATTGTTATAATGTACCTTGAAATGTTTCTTGATAGTCTACGCATATGCTTAGAACTAAGGCCTAAAATAGTCTGTAAACAAATAATGTTGTGAAATCTTCAACTTCTATGTGATTCTATGCTGCTGCTGTTACACAGGCAAGTGCCTTTGGATATAGAGGGTGGAAGGCATATGAGATAAGTATTATTTTCCTCTCACAAGGCAGTTCTGTTGCTGACAAGCATGTCAGTGCTACACTTTCCATGTACTTTTATATTAAGGACCTATTATGCTAGCTTGCAAAAGCTTATTGTTGAATGTTCACAAGGAAGACTGTTATGATTGTGGAATATATAAGATTGCCTCATTAGATTAAGAAGTATAGGGTGCATTAACCTATTAAACTCTGTGCTACTGTACTTCTGCTACCCTATGTGATTGAAATGAAGGAGGACAGAAGGGAAGAGCTGGAATGTATCACAGATGACATTCTAAAACCAGTGGTGATTTTCCTTGTCTTTAGTAAGATCCAGTTTTCATGTTGTGAGCAGGTTCTTCTTGAATCAGCTGTTTGATGTAAAGATCAGTCTATATTAGCCCTTTGTTTATGTAAACTGAAGGAATGTGCTTTGACTGAGAGGCATCAGGGTTGTCAAAATTCAGTGTTTGAGGCGAACCAATTTTTTTGTTTTTTTCTTTGCAAATTGAGGAGCTTCCTGTAGTCACTTTGGGTCATAGCATCTGTTGGGCTCATTCACATTTCCCCTGTCCTTTCTTTGCATTACAGACAGTGCTTCACTACGCCATCAGAGGAGATCTCAGAGGAATTCCTCAGCAGCTGGTCAACAGGGGAGCTCAGCTGCCGCTTTCCACAATACCATGTCTTGCCAGCAGCAGAACTGTGGCACCCTGGGTAGCACCATGCTGGAGGGCTACTGCCAGAACTGTTTCATTAAAGCCCAGAGCCAGCGATTTCAGGAAGCCAGAAGGACAGAAGAACAGCTAGTGAGACAGCCTGAAGTAAGTATGAACTTTGAAAACCTTCCTTTTGTTTAGCATGTTTTTCCCTTGTGAGGGTGACTCAGGGCGTGTAATAGGATGCAGCAACATGAGAATTTTCTAAGTGTCATGGGAAGACTAGAGTAAGGTATCTCATGATTTCCACTTGCTACAACTGAGCAGTACTTCTGATGGTCGTTTGCAATTTAGGATTATTGTGGCTGTCAGTTCTTAGTTTTACTTACCTGGAATTTGACCAGCAATTCCTATGGAAGAAGCTGGACCCATGGTTTGCTTTGTTTGCTATCTGTACAGGGATTTTCATTTGTCCCTTGAGAGCTAGCTATGTAATTGCATCAAGAGGTTTAGTCTGATTCATGTTGCTTTTTTCATTGAGCACATTACAGATTTTCTGTTCTAGGCTTTTTTGCTTGGTTTGTTTTGGTTTTAGAATTGAGAATTACCAAAGATACAAAACTATTTTTCTAGGAGGTGACAGAACTTATGCTGTTCTTTGGTAAAGCCTGAATTGTCTCTTGGTATTTTACTCTTCAGAAGAAGTATGTGTCTTCTTAGGATCTGGAAAGCCCAATGGTTTCAGTGTGAATTTTCTACTTTGCAAAGCGGTCTCCCAAAACCCTTGCAATTTTTGCAGCGGTGTTTGTTGTTTGTGATTGCTAACAACCCCCCAATGGTCCTGTATACAGTACATTAGCACAGGTAAATGAAATACCACTCATGCTACCAGCATGACAACTGACAGCATTTTTAATGTGTTTCAAGAGAACAGGACAGCGCAGAGATCTACAGCGAGCAGCACTGACTAGCCAGAAGAGACAATGTGCCGTGGCTTCATGTCGAAACAACCTGGCCTGCAGAAGCAGTGAGCTGTGCCAGCAGTGCCAGCGCCTTGGCCAGCATGTGCAGCTGGCAGGTCCCAGGGAGCCAGCCACAGATGAACCCCCGAAGCAACGTTGTCGAGCCCCTGCTTGCGACCACTATGGTAATAACAAGTGCAATGGTTATTGCAATGAATGCTACCAGTTCAAACAGATCTACGGCTAGCAGAGAGGAAGAGTTGGTAAAGAAGAAGAAAGCGATACCAGCTCCTTCCTAAACTGAAATGGTGCTATGTCCAAAACACTTAATCAGTCCTGGGAGCAGGGGCTAGGGGGGAAATGTAACCTGTCTGCCCTTGTTCCTGTTTATTCCCAAGGATGGGAATAAGTATGTACTTCCTCTAAACACTGCATACAAGAACTGCTAAGGAGGGCCGGTTGCTTTCTGCACAGAGCTGTCTTTCATGAATAAGCTCCTGTCATGCTGTATTTAATTCCTGGACTTTCCAGTTGAAAGTTTGAAGCATTTCATTCCAAAGAGCTTCCTGGTTCTGCCTCTTTCTCAGTACCTCCCCAGCACCCATGCAAGGAGCTCATCTCGTCAGTGTGGGAAATCTGTATTGATGTATGCTGGTCAGAGGCGAGTCTTTGCTGAGAGAGATTCCCCAGGACAGACTGATGTAACTTTCAGTCAGAACAGAGTGAGGTTGTCTGAAGAAACTTGCTTTGGTTTGCTCACTTCCTTGCTCCTGTTTTTGTGGAGCTCAGCAAGGCTGGAGCTTGTGCGGGTGTTTAAGATGGTATCAGTGAGTGGTTCTGGGTTTGCAGATCCCTTGGCAAACTGCAATCTTAAACAAGACAAGTAGTGGTCAGCATTTAGATCTTTTCCCAAAATCAAAGATAGCTGGAAAGATAAAGTGATTACAGAAGTAACTTTTACATGTATGTGATGGAAAGTCTGAATCCTGCAGTTCCCCTCACATAGGGAAGGAATTGTCTCCCATAGAAGAAAAAACAGACACAAAAGCTGTTCATGTTAGGCTCCAGTTTTGAAGCCAAAGCAACTTTCTTCTGTTCCACTGTCACTGTCAGAAATACATATGCTGCTGTTCACACCCCCACTCCCTATTTCTCTCTTTTTTCTGTTATCCTTAATGTGATTCTGACATTGTGCCTAACAGCTTGGAGCTTGGGTATGGGGTGACTTAGGATCAAGACTTTACTTCTGGAGTTCATGCATTTACTTCTCAATCTGCAGTACTTCAGCAAATTTACCTTTACTGTTGTGCCTCTTTTCTCCTTTCATACCTTTTAAGTTTTCAGTATCTGTTTTGCTGCTGCTGTTTTGGAGGTGATACCTTTTCTAATTTCCTTGTCAAGCTTAGAATCTTTTTTTCTAGATATTAAAAAATAATAATAAAAAGAAGCAAAAAGTTAAAATAACTCAACTTATTTCTGTTAAATTTTATATATTTTTAATGTTAATGTGAACATATGTTTATTAAAATATTTATATTATTTCAAACAATGCAACTTGAAATTTGCACATCTAGGATTTTTTTACGTATATTTACTCTTGTGTTGAAATTTGCAAACTTAAATGTATGATTGAAAAACATTTTCAGATAAAAAGAAATAAATTATTGAAGGATTGAATTTGGTATTTTATATTGATCAGAGGGAGCACAGTTGAGCACATGGCACCCACTGTAAAAGGATTTCTGTCCAGGATGACCATTGAGTATGTCACTGATGTCCTCTGTTTCAGGTTGTGTAGCCAAGCATTTTCAGAAGGCAGTAGCTTGTTGTGAATCTCTGTCTCTCGGTACCTCATTGTCCTCTCAGGAAGAGCTCTTGGTATTTTGTGGGACACCATGCAGTCAGTGTACATCAGGACTTAGCTCCTGTGTGTACTCAGTCTTCTGTTGCCAGAGCTGAGTGCAGCCAAGTAAGGATGGGGCTGGACCAGGCTGCAGGGGAAGCTAAGTACTTGTCTTTTCTTTCTTCATTCATCCTCCAGTTACCCCATGGATTCTCAGCTGGCTTGAGTGCCACCTTGGGAGGTGGTGATGATCATGAGAGCTCCTCATGTGTGCAGGAGCAAAGGTCCAGGCTGGCCATACTACCTCCTCTCTCTGGGAGAAGCAGGGAAGGCCTTCAGTTTTTTGGTCTTGGCATCTGACTTGCTCAGAAGCTCCTGATAAGCAAGTTGCTAATTGCTCAGCTGAAAAATACCTGAAAGGGTTATTTTCTTGTCATCACAAGTTCATCCAAACCCAGCCAGGCTTCTGAGCTGTTACACTCCCTCAGCATAGCATGAGGATGCCTGCACTGGTGCTCCAACATTTCAGGCCTCTGCCTAAACAGGCAGTACTGCATCCCACCCTGAATTCTAGGTGCTGCCCACAGTCTGAAGGGAAAAGCAGAAGGGGCTGCAAACCTCCCTGTGTGCTCTGACAGAGGAATCTCTCCTGAGAGGTGATCCTGCCCACCCTGTCTCCTGGTTGGCTGCTCTCTGCCCTAATTGACCCTTTCATTCTTCATTCAGGAGCATACTTTAGCACATGCTTCAGTACCTTCCTAGTTGAAACCACATAGGTGCTATATTCTCAAGTACATTTGTGATAGCTCAGCTAGTGTTTATAATTCTCACAGCTCATTCACATTCCTGAGTTCCTGCCAGTCTTCCTCATACAGAATTTAGCTCACCTTCCTTTGGGTGGTGTGCCACATCCTTTCAAAGCAGACAGCCTGAAGTCTGTCTGCTCCCTCAGCCTCTCAGGCCTACCAACCCAATCTCTACAGTGTATTCCTATTCTTCAGATTCTGACAGGGGAGCTGGGAAGGGGGAGGTTGTTTAGCTCTGGTTGCCACTGACTGCAACCTCTGCACAGAAGGTTGAATCCCCTTGATTTTCTGTGCTGCTTTCTGGGCCTATTAGTCATAACTTTGAAGTCACATGTGGCTTGTTCTGAAGCTCGTATGTAAATGAGTGCCCAGCCTGTCTCTTGTGACTGACTTGTGTGGGAACTTTAAAGATATTAGAGCCTTTTTTTTTTCTTTTTCTTTTTTTTTTTTTAATACTTTGGTATTTCCCTAATGCCCTGAGGGGATTTTGACCCTCTCATGCTTTCTGTTGTCTGCACAGCTCCTCAAGTATTTTTTTTTCCTTCCTATTCTGTAGGAGGGAACTTTCATTTGGATTCTCCCTTTTAGAGACCGCTTACAGAAAGAAGCCTCTTTGCTGAGATGCAAGTGTTTCCTAGATTCTTTTTTGAGTGGAAATTCCTCACAATATGGTGCAGGAATGGATCGTTTTGCAGGCTGTGCTTACATGTTCATTAATATGAATCCCTAAATAAAGGAATACTTGTAGATAGACTTAGTAATTCTTTCTGACTGAGAAGGCAGATGATTAAATGTTATCTGTTAGGCAAAACATGGGCTTTTGGAGCAGGAGTAGTGCACCAGTGACACAGCCAGCGGCCTGTGATCTGAAGAGTGACAGGCCAGCTGAGGCCCCATTCTGGCCACAGATCTACATTAAAATGTTCCAAACTTCCCATGGGGAATGGCCCTGGGCTAGGCACTAGGGCAGTTCACAAGGACACAAACCAGTGAGTTGAAGTGGTCTTAGGACTCAGCACCATAGCCTGGGTCAGCATCCCTAAGATATCTCAAATGCTTTGGTTGTAAATTAGAAATGCTTTGCTTAAAGCAAATTCTTGGGAATTGCTGCCATTTCTTCTGGGAGCAAGAAACAGCAGGTGCTCAACAGAATTGATATCCATCTCTTTTTTCCTACAGTAGTAGTTCCCATGGTTTTTGGATTATGGATCAGCGTGTCACTGGTACATTTTCAGTGCCTAAAATAAAGCATTTGTAACAATTTCTTTGGCTCACACATTGCTCAGTGTTGCAAATGCAGCTACACAGCTCTTCAGCTAAGTCTCGGTGACTTTATCTGGAGCTGTAGTTTGGCAGCTTTTTGTGCCAAAAACCAGTTATAACATCCGTATCTGTGATGGCCCATACACTGACAATGATAAGAATAGGAGAAAAGGCAGTTCAGCAGTTTGGCTACATACGTTAAAAAGATCCCAGTGTGAGACTCAAGCTCTCTGGATACATTTAAGAGTCTTTCTCACTCAGGATTGGGTGAGAAAGCTCTAACGTCCTCTTCCATACAGGTGCAAGAGGGACTTTCAAGTGGCTATGTGAAGGAGGTCTACTTCACTGAGAGAAGTAAAAATGCTTGCATGTTTAATCCTTGTGAAATAAGTGGCTTAGCACAGTGATATGATTCAAGTTTTGCATGGGGGGAATAGCAATTACGTAATTTTATCCAGCATACTTGAGTAGGACACAATAGTATAATATGCAAAACACCAAAAAAGAAAACCACAATGCTGAGCAGTTATGATTTCAGTTTATATTAAACATAAAATAAGAAATAACACTTTTCAGTTGTCTGTATTTAATGAGCAGTGCAGCAAACTTGTTCCTGCTGGGAGCAGATTCAGTGTGCTCACATGAGCTTGGTCAGTAATCTCTGTGCTGCTGTTGTCTCCCATATTGGTGATGAATGCTGGTAATACCAATGCTTGCCTTGTTCAGAAGAGTCAGAAGCACAGGAAGAAAGAAAAAATGCTCAGAAGTGGCTTAACTGAGCTGCCACTTTGTTAATTCCCCTTGCCTTGGTCAGCTGTGGTTATTTTGGAGAAGCCCACCATAGTCTTCCCAAGGAGTAGTGGAGCTGAGCTGGTCAATCCCCTGCCCTCTGCCACTTCCCTCTGCCAGCAAGCTGCTGCTACAGGCAACCTGATGAGCACAATGCAGCAGCATCTCGAGTTACCAAGACATTCATTAAAAAAAAAAAAAAAAAAATCCTTATGTACATATATTAGAACGTCTTTAATGTTGGTCAAACAGAAACCTGAAATAAGAGCAAGTAATTTTGCTTGGGAGTTTTATGATGACATCTTTTTGTACTGATGCTAATTTTCAAAAAACTCCCCGTGTCTAATATTGAAAGACAGCCTACGGCATGCTACGCAGACTGCCCCCTCCTCCGGCCTCTCTAAACTGAACACCGTGTACGTAATCTCTCCCCCTCCCACTACCCTTGATCTCCGACAGCAATGATTCTTTATGTTATTTGTTCGTGTTTTTCCCCCCCACCACCACCTTTTCTTTCTTTTTTTTTTTTTTTTTTTGTAAGGGCCTGGTACAAATACATGATGGTGGGCAGGAAGTAAGATTTCCCCTGGTGAATTACCATGGGGGAAACTTAGGTTTTATCCTCTGCTTATGGCTTCGTTTCAAGGGATTCATATGATCTAATACAACTGCATAGGGTGAGTTCATCCAATTCCCACCCCATTCTTTTTTTCAAAGCCACTGCTCAGTGGCATGTCACAAGAAGGGGTCAAAATTCCCTTCTCATTTACAATGTAAAGCCCAGCTGGTGAGCTGGGGCTCTGCTCCAAGCACGGCAGCCCTGTGCAGTGTTCCTCACTTTGAAACAAGCACCTCTGCCACTGGCTGCTCTCAGGTACTGTAGGACAAGGCCTGGCCGTAGCATGAAGTGCTGTGCAGCCTGAGAACACGCGGCCAGAATTCCCACTTACTAAAATTAATGACTGAAGCAATCATTTCACTTCCTCTTGTCTGATATTCGTGACAAAAGAGCATGCACCGAAGTGATGGCTGGTAAGCATTTTGCTGTGAGATCTGATAACGTTTATACTGTATAACCCTTAATAATTTGATGGACTTCAGCAACTTTACTCTAGATTTTCTGTAGGATAATTAGGATGGGAATTTGGCCAGGTATCTTACACAAACAGTCTCTTACTTCCTTTTATGTGTTCTGGAGTGAAAAAAAAAGAGGCATTCAGTTGCTGCTGTTACAACCCACATGCTGTAAAGACATCTCTAAGCAGACCTCACTGTTGAGTCCTCTTGTAAATAATGGCACACCTTGCACTAGCTGCTCATTACAATGTAATGGTATTTAGGCATCTCAGCCTTTTCTGTGGTCCTTAGTGTCCACAGTCACTTAAAAAGCAAGAAAAGTAGCCTGACCGACGTTCCAGCAGGATAGGTTGTAGCTTACTTACCTTCTAACTTATAGCCTGCAGTGAAGATAAAACATTTTTACTTGAGGAACAGATCACATCATTTTTCTGTTACATATTATTGATACACAGCCAGCAAAAAAGACGATGTTGCACGCTGTTTCACAATCACGTGCATGCCTAAACCAGCCTACATCTACTGCCTAAAAGAAAAAAAAGTCATCATTTCCAGAGACTTTTTTTTCCTTTTCTTTTCTTTTTTTTTTAAAAAAAGGGGAAGTTTTGGGGGTGGTAACAGCCATGAATGCTGACCCTCAGCAGAGCAGATCTCTTTGAAGGCTGGTGTTGGGGCAGGTGCTTGGATCCTCCAGTGCTTGCCAGTGCTCCTGTGCGTCTGAGTCATATCAGTCGTGTGCACCACAGAAGTTCACAATGCATTACTCAGAGCAGGCATGTAGCTTGGGCTCTGCCAAACCCGAGGCTACATGAATGTCAAATTTAACATGTTCATCACCGGAATTTTCTTTCTCTCGCTTTTTCTTTTGGGCACTCAGCAGGGAAGACTTATTAAAGCAGAATTTCATAATGTTGGAATTTCATTATATAATTCACTGACTTTCAGTTTGCTTTGCTGTTACTTCAGACATTTGAGCTTTGCTTTTCTCTCCTGCACTGGGCCTAAGTCAGACATCCATTCTGCGCTATACAGTGCATTCAGTCCTCCTCGAAGCTTTGGTTTTCCTTGTGTCCTCACATTATAAGGTCACTACAATGTTAAGTTACATCACTGTCACGTGTACTTTGATCCAGGCTGGCTTTCCTATACCAGAATAGCAACCCACCAGCAGCTGTGACCAAGAAAAAGCTGACCTGCATTGTACAGAGCTTCATGATGCTTTCCACCACAGCTACACGTGCACTTACAGAAGCGCCTACACATGCTGTAGGTTTTCAGCTTCAGCTCCCCCAGAGTGCTTGTGGTAGTCTCCCTTTGCCTCCTGGTGAATTCTGTCTTGCTGTCTCCCACCCTCATACCAGTCAGGGTGCTCCTGGGTCAGTTTTTGGGGAGGATGTGTTCCTCCAGTGTGTCACTTTGGAGAAGGTGAGAGAGTGTGAAGTATAGCTTGCTTGTCCAGCCCCTAACACTCCTCCTTGCGTTTGCCTTCTTCATCTTGTAGATGGCTTCTTCTGTAAAAATGCAGAAGTTTGGCTGAGCTGTGCTATGGGTTGACCTTCCATATTTCAGTTTATACCTCTTTGAGTTGACAATGCTTCCCATTTGCAAATTAAACTCATCAAATTCAGCTGCAAATAGAGATAGGCTTTATCTTTTTTTTTTTCTTCCCCACAATGAAGTTTCAGCTTGTGCTAATAACATCTATTGTACAGCTGCCAAAACACTGTTTGTTCTTCAGCTCTTTTTATTAGCATGAATTTTTTGTTATGTTTCAGGGTGTAACTGAACATTATCACTGCTAAGGAAAGTGTATCTAAACCATATTGGTCATGACTTATTTTTGCTCAGTTAAAAAGGAACAAGATACTTGAAAGTACATGCTAATTTGTAAAAATTGAACAAACCTGTTTAAGTACTGCAATAGGGGAAATATCATCATTATATAGAATGAATCCAGCAAAGCCTGTAGTAAGTGGAAAATAATTGCAGGACATCAGAGAGGACAGCAAAAACAGGAGATGATAACTTCACAGGCATGTGGAATCAGCAAGTGTTTAATCTATAAACTTTCTTGTTTTCAGCTGAGTGAAGCAGAGACAAGTAGACACAAGAAAAAGTACAAACAAGTTCTTTATTCTGCAACTCCATTTGAGCACTCTAAAGATAGCATCAAGGACTGCATGGAAATCCCCTGGATACACTTTGTAATTTTTTCCGGTGATTCTCGGGATAGCAAATATGAAAGGCAAGGGTAAGTGGATGACCACAGCTGGTGTAGGCTGCACTTTGGTATTCAGCTTTTGCAGTGCAGACACCCAGGGTGGAATTAATCTCAGCTGTCTTTCCCTCACTTGATATAAGGGGCACCCAGATGATTAGCTCAGATGTAGATATTTACTCTGCAAAGGTGACACTGGAGTAGATGAATCCCACACACCATTTCGAAGTTGATGTTTCCTCTTGAAGAAAGTTATAAAATTAGGGCAATATGCAGATTGTCTTTTACTTTGTAACTCACTAACTAATCAGATTTTGATGCTGAACAAGCCATGAAAATACTTACAACTTATGGCAACTAATGCCTCCCAAAATCAATGGGTGTTAGGCAATTAAATGCCTTGCGTCTCTGAGGCACTTAACCATCCATGAATATATATTTGTTTTGCAAGAAATTAAAGAAGTAACACTCACATAACTCCTCTCAATAGTTATGACATTTAATTGATTAATGATTACAGTATGCACTGACATCACAAAATCATAGAATCATAGAATCACAGAATGGCCAGGGTTGGAAGGGACCTCAAGGATCATGAATCTCCAACCCCACTCAATCCTGGGGTGAAACGTCTGGTACTTAAATAATTATACTTAATGTTTCTATCTGTATTGATGATGTACTTGCTCTGCTCCAACAATATAATTTTGGGACCAATTGAGGCTCAACTTTAGAAAATCTTTCATTTTTCTGAAGTTAAGTTGTTGTGTTTTCTTCCAGGCACTCTTTGGACATAGAAGAACCAGGATGAAACTTGCCCAGAAGGGAGCATGTCGAGCAAGATACATGTCCCTGCACTAAACAGTTACCTAAATAATAAGCTCACTATGTTACCGTTTCCACAGTTATTTTGAGTGTTAAAAAAATGTATTTGAATTCCCAAATAATTCCCAGCTCAGGCCCTGTATGTTTCCAGTGTAGAAAACCAGTGTAAGTGCATTAATATGAAGGCAAGACTGTTTGGACAGAGCATTAACTGGAAGACGCTTGGCACTGTTACCAAGGAGGATGTCTGCTCCACTTGCATTAATAATGCATTCAAAGAAACAGGCTTTTCCTTTGCAGTAGATGGAATTGCATCATAGAACCACCTGTCTCCATCATCAGTTCTCCTTCTAACAGAGCAAAATGGTGTCAGACTACAAGCTAGAGCACTAGGCATAGTTCTGCACATTACTTCTAGTTGGCTACTGATCGTTAGGTTTAGCTTCTTTGAATCATAAAGATAGAGATGTATGCAAGAGTTTGTATCCAGCTTACACAATGATAAGTGTTATGAATGGGGGGATATAATTGACCATTTATTTACTCTGAGGTTTTCAAAGTTATCAAGGGAGATGAAAATAAACCACTGTGGTGTGAACAAGGAAGCAAAGTGAGAAGCTCATCTCCTCTCTAGTTGGCTGTTACCTATTACTGTGGTGATTTATTGCCATAATCAAGGAAGAAACACCCTCCTTTCAGTGGAAAAATGTTCCTACTAAAGATAAAATTGTGATCTCATTGAGAATTGGGAAGTACCAGTAAAAGCTTAGAATTATTACCATGAAAAAAAATCTCAGCAATGAGAAATACAGGGGAAAAACCACTTCTCCTAGCTTGTTTATACATCCACAAACTGCATAATTCTTTTTTACCTCTGCAACAAACGAACTCATATTAAGATATTTGCCTGTTGTGCCCTCCTACCCTCTTTGATGTTTTCAGGTTATAATTCTCCTGTATTAAAATGTGTTTGTTTCAGTGGGTCTAAACTGCTAATCCATCTACTTTATACTGTTTTACAGACACTTCTGCCTCCTTAATTTTTACCATCCTATTAGTCTTTCTCTTGTTTTGGTTTATAGGTAACTTACTATTTTTTTCCAGGCCCACAGAAGAAAAGATTGAATTAGATCAAATCTGGCATGGATCTCTGCAGAAAATAAGTAGAGAAGCCATGTGCTGAAGATTACTTACTGCCAACCTAATTATAACTTTTCCATTTCAAAGTGCACACTGTTTTTTGCAGCGAGAGTTTCTGTATTTTTCTGACCCGACATTGTACATTATTGAAGCAAGCACCTCACAGAAGTGTACATCACTCCTTTTACAAATTATACTAGAAACTGATATCAGAAAAGCATGTTTTTTATTAATTAACATGGAATCACGTGAACAATTGTCCTTCATCTTTAAGCAACTTTTGCAGGATTTGTGGGTGTAAGTTGGATTCAGGAAAAGTGATGTTATTTACTTATATCACATAAGAACAGCACTTTCCACTACACTTATAGGTAAGAAAAATTTAAAACAAAACAAAAACAAAACAATACAAAAAAAAACACAGGAAGTTTACAGAACAATTTTAACCTCTGCATTTAGAATTGTTTATCTGCAGAGGAGATGCTTACTACTTCTGAGTTGAATTTGATGATAAAAAATCTTTTTATTGCCTTTAGTTTTGCTAACCTTTGATTTTCCCTCAATGTGATTGCAAGTTGGACAAGTGAAGAAGTCCACAATATTCCTAAGTTCCTCCTACAAATGTCCATGTGCTGTTTTTGTAAAATGAAATTATATTGAAAAGATCTAATCATTTTACACAGGTCAGAATTGACCTACAGTGGTATCACACGGTGTAAAAGTTTTCCAGTAACATTTTTATTAGTCCCTGTATATCCATCTGAACCCCATGAAACATAAACAAAGTGAAGACCTTAGAAAAGTTCCACATTAGGCAAATTTTTTTACCTACCCTCTGTCCCAAACAGGCAAACTACCATATCTTCTGCCATCCTGCACTAGACTTCAGGGAGTTTCAATCCCTGTATGTGGGTGAGAAGTGGTCACACTATAAAAAACAACTCAGATGTCAAATGAACTAATGGATGACACATAGTGTGCACTAGCTTACAGTTCAACCTTCAGGTTTTGGCAATATGTGGTAATGCAGACAGTTCTCTCCTCCTACATGTCTGCACAATTCATCCAGTTCCACTGCCATATTCCTGCTGCTGAGTTGTTCCCACACAGCAGAGAAAAGGTTCCTTTTCTCTCAGCCTGGAAAATGTGATGGCTTTTATTTGTAGTTCCACTCAATCGTTGTGTTGTACCAAGGCTAAACAAACTACAGACATGATTAAAAACTATTTATATATTATTCTTTTCCTGTGTTGAATAAGAGAAAATGATGTGTTATGGATTTCCTCCACCAGGACACTGAAAACTTTCAGGAGGAAAGCATTAATTTAAGAAATAGAAAGTCATGTATTTGCACTGAGATTTACCTCGGAGCTTAAGCAAAAGAGCGAGGGCTTTCTGCCTCTACTCCCATGTGGACAAAGCACAGGATAGTGCATCCCTAAAGCAGAAACAAAAACTCCTATTTTTACACACATTCACTCTATTAACTTCTTATGTAGTGGATATTTCTTCCGTCCTGCTCAGTGGTGGGGTTGTGTCAGATCTGTGGTTGGAAGCAACCCAAGGGAAGCCTTTTTTCAAGAGCAACGTCCATTTATCTGATATCCCTGTCCCTCTCATCTCCAATGACTCTATGTTGGGGCTCTCAGGACTGAGGACACCTCAGGGCCATTTTTCACCAGCATATTTTTGTCTGGTAGGTCTGAAGAGTAACTTTTGTCTCTTCATTCTTCTATTGGTCTCACGTGGCAAGGTTTTGTTAGCAGGGGAGCTGCAGGGTTGGTTTCTGTGAAGAGAGTCCCATAGCAGACAAGAGCCTGTTCCAGCTGGCTCCAAAGAGGCCCACTGCTGGTTTGGGCATTTGCAAAAAAAGAGGTTTGTATTTGTGACTACATGAGATTAATGTGTTGCCTCTTTAAACCAAATTAATTGCCAGGAAGAACCACACAAGCTGACAAAAACAGTGATCAAAATGAAGAGAGAAAGCAGAGGGGTTTTGCTGACTTTTTTTGAAAGGGACGCTGCTTCTGCCCATTTGTAAAGTTACCAAAACAACATATGACTTTTCCAATATCATTGTACCTTATGTCAAAACCTTAATATAGAATTGTTGCCTGGCACAATACAATGTTACTGAAAGCATAGGCAAAACAATGGACAGCATATACTTACATTCTACCTTGCTTTCCTCTGCAAATAACAGGTTACATAGCCAAAGCAAATAGTGAGGGAAAAATGAGATCTTGCTTGCAGCTATGTTTATTTTGTCACCAGAGTTAAGTTTATCAAGTTAAGTTAATCACTGAAACTAAAAGGCATCGTCTCATTGAAAATGGTGAGAAACAGGAAAAGTCATACCACACCCAGAAACCATGGTTGCATTGTCATAGAATAACCTGACTTTCCTCAACAAGTGACAGGTGATTTTTTCCAACCTACAGATGGTTATTTTTGTCCTCCCACTTCTGGCTTGATCAAAAACCACACATCTCAATAAAAGATCTTAATAATAAATCCACATTTAAATACTCACCCAGGCTGGATGAGTCAGGTCTCTGTGCCAACCAGCAGTACAGGGGCTCTTCCTCTGTCTCTCTTCCTTCAGTCCCCAGGGATGCTGTGGTGTACCACTGGGCCACCTAGCAGCACCTCCACTTCTTCTTGGACCATGCCCATACTCTGCTATCCAGAGGAATGTGACCACAAAAACAGATTTGATGTCATTAGATCAATACCCGTGTGAATGAAACCAAGGATGATTTTGACAAATGTCTCCTAGTTGTCCTCAGCCTCGTAATTATACAGACTCCTTCTCCCCAGTGACACGAGGGAAACAAGCCACTTGTGCTGACTTATCTGCACAGATTTAATGTGGCTTATCATTACAAGACTGAGTTAAGCAGATCACACAGATGTTTTGCTAAAGAAAGTGGTTTATTCAGACTTAGACAACTTTTTTTTTTTTTACTTCTTTTTTTTTTTTGGTCCTAGGTATAGCATTTCCACAGACGTATTTCAAGAATAAATTCTACCAATTTATAGATGGTATCTCCCCTTTCTAAACCATCACTACTGTAAAATCTAAGTTGGAAGCATGGTGTGATTCATGCAACCTCTTCCTTTCCCACGTGAAAATAGTTCTTGCTCCTCAGACACTTTATCTAGGAGTCTCTCACATGTCCATATACATGAGGATCAAATGTTTGTACATATATCTCATTTGTTCTTTATTTCACTTCAGCCTGAGTTGACTCAGATGTAGCTCACATTTCCAACCACATCCCTCCAAGCAATGTGTAAATATTGTCATATTTTTCCAAAGTGTCACAGGGTACTTCCATCCATTTCTTAAGCAAAGAAAACATCAGACGGGAAGCAAGCCTGTGGCTGGAGTCAGCACACCATGCACATCCATCTGATGTCCCCAAAGGGCACCTTCTGTTCCCATCACTCTACCATCTTCCAGGGGCTGACAGATCTCCACAGCTTCCCTGTACACGTGATCTCTCATCTGTTTTGGAGTCCTGATATCTTCACCTCTGTGCTTTCCAGTGTCAGAGGCTCATTGCTGCCTATCCATGCTGGGAAGGTGTTATGAGTGCTGTGGACCTCGAGTCATTAGTTTGTGGTTGCACAGCCGCCGTCTCACAGTGAGAGTGCTGTGACACTGCCAGCTGTGAAAAGTTTCCCTGTGGGCAGATTCCCCTTCCCAGTTCCTCTTTTAGCCACTTTTTGCCTCCTCCTCTCTCACCGCAGCCTCCTGGCTGCTTGGCCAGCAGCCTGCTGCCTGCTGTCATCTCTGGAGCAAACAAGCACCACAATTGATTTGTGAAACTTGCAGGACTTCACAGCTCCCAAGGAATGAGCCTAAATGTTTGAAAATATCTAACAGGGACAGACTTTTTTGTGCCATGTCCTTTTGTTTTTTTTTTGTTTTTTTTTTTTTTTAATTTTAGTAATTTGCTAAGGTGCTTGGTGTAAGTATTTTTAAACACAGTCATAGAGCAACAGCAGCATTTTGTCTTCAACTGACCACTATTCTGTACCAGGTGAGAGACCAAGGATGAAATGTTGCAGATGCCCATGTTTCTGTTAATGTGCTGATGGGGACAAGTCACTGTCAGTTGGAAAAGTGGTGGCACAGATGTAGCTGCTTACCTGTGTTCTCTTGCATTGCTTCTCTGCCTCTAAGAAAGAGTGACACCAAGAGGGAAGAAGTTCTTGATTTTTTTCTAGGAGGTTACTTAGGGCCACCTGTTGCAGAATTAAGAAATGTTTCCACCAAGAGATTAGCTGCCTACACAGCTGTTTGAGTAGCTTTAATCCACTCTGTGCTTGGGAGCACACCCAAGCACTGGGCTTTGTGCTGAGCTATTTTCACTTTTTGCTGCATCTGTTTTCAATGGAAAGTGCTGAAGACCTGCTTGTCCTCTGGGAAGAGCCAAGGGAGGCTACAGAAGCAGCTGATCTGCATGAGCTGCACCCATCCCCTGCCTCACACAGTCAGATCCTCAGCTGGGTAAGTCAGGTCTGGCATATGAGCTGTCTACATTTTGGAGAATGTGATGTGGGTGTCATATCACATATCTTATCTCCTGCTAGTCAGAACAAGCTGCCCTGCTGCCACCCTGGCACAAGGTTAAGTTTGATTTGTAGCTAACTAAAGAACCAAATGAAAAAAAAAGTACTCCTTAGGTTTTCCAGAGAAACTACCCAGTCATCTGCAGTCCTCTACAGATTTCGTAGATACCTGTCTTTGCTGAGGAGGCACCTCCACAGAGGCATGCATGTGCTCTTTCTCTCCCTTTACTTTGAACAGATGGCAGTGTGCCTCTATACTGTCCCACAGAGTTGTCAGCCCGTGAGGATTCTTCAAGACTTGCAGTGTTTTGCTTAGGTGAGCAAGGTTTAAAATGGCACAAGAGGCTGGGAAAATTGTTCCCTCAAGAACCACTTCCTGCAATTACACTATGCTTTTTTTGTTTTTGGCTTGAGGTGTCACATAGGTACCATTTTATAAAAGGAGATCCAGGTGAATCCAGTGTCTGTTGAAGGTGGTGAAAAGGTACAAGCTTCAGTAGCTGACTCTGCATTATACAAATACCCCAAGAAGGACCAAAGCATAGAGTACTTTTCAGACCTTTGGGAGAGATCTGACCTATGTTTCTTTCTACAAGTGAAAAAGAGAGATAATGTTAACTAGAATGAACCAGATAAACAACTCATACTTTCCTGAGCACTAGAGGCAGTCAGTGACAGTTTTCTCAGTGAGCAGCATCCCTTGGCAGTGCACAGTTCTAAACCCATTGCTGTGAAGACTGAGTTACTAGCACAGCAGAGAAGGGTCTGTCTACTTAAGCATACTCATGAATTGATTAAAATAACAAAATGAGAAGGTCAGAGAAGAACCCCTTCTCAAGCTTCTTGCAAATTACAGAGCTGTGACTGAAACTGACCTGAGCAGCCACTAAAATTCTTACCACTCTTGGGAGTATCACAAGTCAGGTAGGATGCTGCTCATCAATATCCTGCAGTTCTCCCTTAAAGGAAGGCCCCAGAAATAGAGCTATCTGCTTTATTTCTACCACTTCCTTGAGGGAGGTGTCACCTCTACCTACTTGTAGAACACCATATAGATCTACATGGCTTTGCATGTCTGCCAGAGGAGCACAGGGGTGCCCCGTGCCAGCAGCTTGAAAGCTCTTGTTACCACCCCTGCAGATCTGAGTGTGGGAGGTACGTCAGCATCTGGGTTAACACCACAAGCCTTCCAAAAGAGCTTCCTGGCAGCTCTTCACTTCAAAACTTTACTGATGCTGGGATTGCTGGTGAAAAAAAAACCAAAAAACAACACACAAACCAATACCAAAGATAGAAAACTCTTGAAGCTAAAAATACAGAGTAACCATGGGTATTGTGTGCGGTTGAATAAGGGGAAGTACTTGACCTTGTGCCCTGGGTTCCAGATGAGCAGTCCTGAGCCTGTTGAATCAGTGTCTGACAGCTGGCTTTTTCATCTGTTTTAATCAATGACGTTATGTGCCACATCTTTAAAAAAAACATACATAATTTCATACAAGAATTTGCCATGGGAATTTGTGCCAGTTGCTAAAGGTACACACAACAGTCTGTATCCATGAGCAGCAAGGTGCATTTTGTGTAGCACATTGAATGTGTACTACTTATAGCCACATAGACAGGAAGGAGGTGAACAAATTATTCATTGTATGAAGAGAGGACTCAAGGGCACTGGAGTTCAATTACAACCACTTACTATTCATAGAACCGTAGAATTACAGAATGTCTTGTGTTGGAAAGGACTCCAAAGATAATCTAGTCCCAACCCCCCTGCTATGGGCAGAATTGCCAACAACTAGACTGGACTGCCAAGGAACCCATCCAGCCTGGCGTTGAATGCCTCAGGGATAGGGCATCTACAACTTCTCTGGGCGGCCTGTGCCAGTGCCTCATCACCCTCTGAGTGAAAAAACCGTCCCTAACATCTAACCTAAACCTCCCTCTTTCAGCTTAAGTCTGTTCCCCCTGGTCCTACCATTATCTACCTGCGTAAAAAGTTGAACCCTTTCCGGCTTGTAAGTTCTTTTCAAGTATTGAAATATTGCAATTAGATTTCCCTGGAGCCTTCTCTTCTCCAAGATGAACAATCCCAACTCCCTCAACCTTTCATTATAGGAGGAGTGCTCCAGCCCTCTGATCATCTTTGTGGTCATCCTCTAGACCTGCCTGAACACCTCCACATATTCAGATTGTTTATGAATCTTTTCTGGAGTCTTGCATCTGAATAAGAGAATTTTGTGGGTTATGTGGGAATTCCAGACAGAATAATTCTGTTCTTGAGCTTCCCACAAATTTCCCACGTCTTATACAAAACATCTGACCTATCAATGCCTCAGTTTGTTGAAGTTTTTTGTTTTTTGTTTTTATTTTCTTTTGTTTTTAATTAGTGTTCATAATGACTGCTTTGTATAAGACTTTTGTATACTAGACCAGGTGTGTGAGATGTCACACATATCTAATGATGTCTCCTAGTGCTGGTGCAATGAACAAAAGACACACTTATCCTTTGAAGGTAAGATGTTTCTGTAAGAGAAAATGATGGTCAGAACTAGGGTGGTGATCAGCAAGCTCTAAAGAGAGGTTCATAATCACAGCTCTCTTTCTATTTGTCATTACAACAGGCGGTTTCGTCGAGTATTGACTAAACAGGGATGCAAGATTACCTTGATGGACTCTTAAGAAATCCCTCATTTCCCTATTTGAGAAAGCTGCAATCACGTGTTTTCTCCGAATTTGTATGAGTCCTGGTCATGTTATTAGAAAATACATACAGAATTGAGACTTACTGGCAATCGATGTAAGTGCTCAAAAAGTTAGTAAATAAATCACTGTTCGGCATAAGAAAAGTCTCTGGAGAACACTTGCGTAACTCTTTCTTTCATGGGAAATTCATACTGATTTCTATCACTATGACATTACGTTGAACAACAACAACAACAAAAAAAGAGTTTTACACAAGAATTTATGAAGTCTTATAAATAAATGTGCAGTCACCAGTTTCACGTGACTTACCTTGGAAGAACAGCCATACATTTACCGAAAGACTAAGACGAACGTATAAATTTGATTAAATCATTTCAGCCTCAGCTCATCTCAGGTTCCCTCAGCTGACTCCAGTAGTTTCATTTTGAATGTATTATACAATATACAATAATCAATAATCAATAATCAATAATCAACATTCAAATCTCACTGCTGGAGTAGTGAAAAGCTGTACAAAAATACCTAGACTCTGTGTGAGAATTTGCTACAAGATTTTGAAGACAGCTGTAATGGTCAACAAGGTGCACCAATGCTCCCAATGAGGGCCAGTTATTTTGGTAGCTAGGGTGCAGCTTGGCTGCCACTCTCCATCACTGCTTTTTTCTTAATCCATGAAAGCACGTAACAGATTTTCTACAGGTAATCAGAAACCCAACCTGATTGGGCAGAGAGGTTTTTTGGTGCCACAGTACTGTTTCAGGATGCACTAGTGATTATGTCACTCTAACAAGTATTTACATTTAATTGCATTAGGTAAAGAAGTAAGAACCTGTTTAAAAGTTTTTATCAGATATGGACACAGAAGTAAGAATTTCGTATTGTTGGGTTCTGATAATAATGCTTAGTAACTGGAGTGCAGTAATACTTCAGAACTGCCTTGTACTTCTCCTCTTTTTAGATTTAGCCACAATTTTCACATTCTAAATGCACAAAGAACTATTAAAAACTTTCTATTTACAATCATAATAATATCAACAAAATTATCTAGTCTATGGAGAAACAAATAAGCTGCTCTACAGAAAAACAATAACAAAACAAAAAAAATCACATCAATGAAACAAAAAAAAAAGTCCTTAAAACAAGTGATTTAATGGCCTTGCCAAGAATGAGATATCTCCAGGAAAACAAACAGGTGGAAAAAACTGCTATACTCAAGAAAATAACAGATTTTCCTTTGCCTGTTTGTAGAGTCAAGTTTCCCGTTTCTGCCTGTAAAACCAGCCTGGATGCCATAATGATTAGAAAAAGCATGTGGTCACAGAGTCATGATAAAAATGCATTAAAAAAGGCATCCAGACTGATTAAAAAAACAAACAACTATCAGAACATTCTGAACTAAAATAGCAGTGCTATCAAAGCAATACTTCACAATATCACATCAGTTTTGCCAACAGATAAAAAGGAGAGGAGAAATTCCTGATATTATCGGATGATAAGTTGCAAGTCCAAGTTAGGCCAATTGCAGGTCTAATTTCTTTTGCCAAATTCCTATTGTTTGCTAGTGTTCTTGGGTGACATTTCAAATGTTCAGGTTTCAACAATTTCAGTATTCTTTATGATAGTAGTTCTTAGCCTCTTTAATTGATTTTCAGTCTCCTTTCTTGAAGATTTTTTTTTAAAGTTTTGATTTCTAAGATTTTTAAAGAAACAAAACAATATTTACAATGTTTCTTAGTAGATGAATATTATATGTAGGTCACTCCAGAAGTAACACCTCCTATTTATTTCCATGGAAATCACAACAGTTTTCAGAAAATTCTAGATGGCAACACCTTGCACAGCCAAGTAGCATGTGTGAGATTTTATTTTCATCCTGTTGTTCTGGGCCATGGTGTTACTATTATGTTTGGACTGCAGTACAGATGAGTGGGACCACCATAACTTATGGCTCTATTCTTGACAGTGTGATCCTTACCCAACAGTCACCTCCTTTACTCTGGGATGCTGTGCTTCACACCGTGCTTGTCATTTGCTCAAAGTGGTATGGACACATTGCCAAGTCATGGGAAACCATTTAAGTAACTCACCTACAGGTAAATTTCATGTATTATAGATATAAGATTTTATTTTTATTGGGTTTTTTTACTTCCTATTTGCACAATTCACTGGATTCACTGCATCATTTCAAGTTTCGCTTGCAGATGTTTTAGGTTACTAAGGTCCTAGTTCAGAAAGTACCTAGAATTGACGGCCTGACAGGATAAGTAACATTCAAAAGCATTTCATAGGCTTACTAAGTACAGACGATGTAAATGAACTGAAGTTGGACTTTCGAGGTTGTAGTGACCACAGATATTCTGTTTCTGACTTTCACTGTAGTCTCAGTTGACCACAGTGGTACCTTTTTTGTTGGCAGAAAATATTTCTCCTTTTATTTGAGAACAAGAGTTTGCTGTGATTTTCTAGGCATGAGTCACTGGATTTTCTACACTGAAGAAGAGATATTACCTCACTGTAATATGCAGAAGCACCAAAAAGCTATCTTTACCTTGACTTGATAGTGAGACAAGGCCACAACCAGGCTTGGGAAATAAGTGTTCCAAGATACTGCAACACTAAGGTGGCAAATGAAATGTTGTCCCATTCCCAAATTCCCTTTTGTCATTTCTGTAAGGACCATTCTATCATGCTAACCACATAGTATTACCACTAACCACATAATCAGAGATACACTGTGTCTCACAAAGCCCACCTGCCACCTTTTCTGTTGTGGCAGTGTGCAAAACTGAGGAACATGCAGCGAAGAAAGAGCTCAACACAGAGACTTTGCTGTACAGATAGAAATACCTACTAGCAAATAGAGATGCAACCCTGCCACTTTATCACTTGGACTACGAATCCATAGCTGGATATAGCAAGAGATGTACACACATCTTGAAATGTGGCTAACAAAGATGAACATGGGATTACTAAGTGAAATAAAACAATTTTTTGTTTACTCATGCCCACGGAAGTACAATAAACAAATATACAGACAACCAGCCTTCTTTGACCTACCTTTCAGGAAACAAGCCTGCTTTTTGCATTGTTAAGCCATGCAAAATTGTCCTCAGCCACTGTTTGATAAAGTACACACACAGAGGGAATCCCACGAAAGACAAAAAAGAGGCACTTCATAGTTACTGACTGTACAGAAGGGCCTCACCAAGAGATGTCCAGCAGCTCTCTTGCCCTGTTGGACATGCTGGATGAACTCCTCATCAGCTCAGGATGACTATCAGCAAGTGTGATAACAGCAGTTGTGGCAAACCACCCCAATGGCCCAGACTGTACCTCCCACAAGGAGTTCCACAGCTAGCTCCTGCTGGCATGATGCTTGGAGCTCCTGATCTGTGTACCACGGCTTTGCCAGGTTTCACACAAACCTAGGTCTTCCAGTCTACTGTTTCCACATATTCTTTCAGAGATGCTGAAGAGAGTCAAAAGTGTCCAGGATGCTCCCAGGGGAGCAGAAACTCTGGGCATTGACAGAACATTCGGGTGCCCTTTCCCAGCACAGACAAGAACAGGCCCTTCCCAAATATTCACTGGAAGAAAATACAAAGTTAGATAGACATAGTATATATTTCATTTCTGTGATTTCTAGACTGAAGAAGAGGGAGAAAAGAGTGGGAAGCATCAGAGAGAACACCAAGATCAGAGAAAGGAGGAGAAGGTGCTCATCAGTGTATCAGATCTACACTGGAGCAGAGGGATATTCCTGAAATATTGCACTTCGTGGAGAGCCCATGTCAGAACAGATTTTCCTGACAGAAGCAGCAACCTGTGGGTAAACTCATGCGGGAGCAGAGGAAAAGTTGTGAGGAAGGAGGAGGAAGAGTGAGGAAGAAAGAGCAGAGAGTTCTCCCTGCATTGACCATGCTCCCCACATGCCCTGCACCACTTGGGGGGAGTAGAAGGGTCTGGAGTGAAGGAATAGAGCTGAACCTGGGAAAGGAGGGAGGAAATGTTTTCTTTTAATATTTGTCATTTTGCTTCTTACTACTCAAATCTATTTTAACTGGCAATACGTTAAATTGATTTTCTCTAAGTCGAGTCAGTTTTGCCTGCTGCAGTAATTGATAAGCAACCTCCCTGTCTTTACCTTGGCCCACAAGCTTTCTTATCCTATTGTGTTCATCCGTCCTGCCAGGGAAATGAGAAGGTAGAGAAGAGGGAGGAGGAGGTGGTGAATGTCTCTGAGTATACATGTAGCAGTTAGCCAAATTTAATTCAGAACTGTCCTCTTTTGGTATCCATGGACTTCTCTTTTGGTGGAAGGGGTAGAGAGATGCTACTTTTGCTCCAAGCCAAACAGCACATCTGGACACAGCCACAGGCTGACCAGTATTTATGCTGCAACTGGGAATCACAGCATCATCTCAAATGAGCCAAGAATGCCTCACTGAAGTCCAGCAGGGAATGCTTCGTTGAATGCCTCAGCCTTCATTGTAATGAATAAGGGTCTGGTACAAGAGGTCAGATGAAGATTTACTAGCTCAGGCTCAATGCTGACCCAACCATCCTGTTCAGTATGGTTTTGTGAAGAGCAGTTGCACAGAATTCTGCCCTCTGCTGCACCCCACAGCCCTCGTCATCTGCAGTACCCCAAATACAAATACACAGAATAATCAAGATTGCTGATGTAGACAATAATCCTGTCATGTTAGGTTTTCCTGACTTATTATCCTGTCCACATGAATTTCTTCATGAAACAATCGATAGATCATGTAAAAATAACAACGTATTTTTATGGATTTTAGCAGCCTAAGAGTTCATGAACAGCCTTTTGTTACTAAATACGGCCATCTAGTGGTTCCTTCTTGTTTCTTGCTTACAATTTTTGAAAAAGTACAGCGCTGCTCTTTACTGTTGATGAGTAAAAGAGAGAAAGAGGATGCACAAACAAGAAAATTCCTTTCCTTCTTGTCCAGTGCATGAACATTAGTCTTATGTTTGACATGAAGAGGCCAGTTGGCCATCTGAGCTTTTGGCTGTGGGTCACTAAAGAGCAAGCATAGTGAGGCAAGGATGCTGAACTCCCACCAACACCAATACCTAATTCCTGTTAGAAATGGCAGCAGTTACATTGCTCCTCATATTAATCCAGTGTTCATGTGCTTATGTGCCTAGGGAAATTCCATACCCAAACAATCTCCTGGTGTATTTTTGGCAACTTTTTCTTCAGAAGTCTATTTACACATGGCTTTATTTCCTAAATAATATGTTTTTCTTCTTACTTTCTAAGAAAGCTATTTTAGCATTTTTTTCTCTGGGTCAGAGAAAAGCCGATTCAAGCTGAAACAAAAATGAAGAACACACATATTTAAGGTTTTATTTAAATTGATTCATGTATCTGAAGGTTAGCACTTCTCAGAAAATGAATTGTCCAGCTTGGGAGAAATCCTCACACTCCCAATGGCTGGAAGCTGAGAGACACCCAGCAATATAGCAGTGCTTGCCCTGCATCTACCTCCATTATGAGGCAGCACTGCTGGCACATCCCTGCCTGGCACTGCCACCAGGGAGCAGGTGTGGGATGGCCTGATGTACCCCCCAGCTTAGGAACTGCCTCAACAGAGGCTGAAAGCAGCACTTAATTCCAGCCTGGGGCATTCAAGGCTGAGCTCACCATCTCAGCGCCTCTCTGTGCTGGGTTGGCTGGCTGTATGCCCTCCAACCTGGCAGCTCCAAGGCATTACCTATCCAGTAAACATGGCTGTCAGAACTAAGAGTGGCTGAGAAACTCTCCTAAAGCAAGTGGAACAAAGTAATTCAGTTGGCTTTGAAGAATAACCGATTTTACCCTGTTAGGGAATTGGCTGGAGTACTATGGGTTTAGCCAAGATAACGATTTTTCATGCAGTGTAAGCCCTCATGATCTCTGTCACATGTTTCTTAAGGTAGAAGAACTAATTTAGTTTTTTGTTGTTGTTGTTTTGTGGGTTTTTTTGTTGCTGTTTTTTGCCAAATTCCAGTTTGATGTCTAACTAGAAGTTACTCTGCAGGATCAAGCTGCTGTTAATGCAACAAATAAGTGCTTTCCAAGCAGCCTATGCACCGCTGAATGTGATGGAAATCAGCTCCTTTTTTAGGAACCTGGGAGTGAAATTATTGTACAAAATGGTGAAATGGGGTTCTTTTGACAAAAAGCTATTAGAGATGGCACCTTTCTTTAAGTCCCTTTCCAAGAGATGTGCCAGTACAAAGTAGCCCTGTTATGGAGTTGTGGTATAACTCCAGAGATTGCAATGGAGCGTGCCTTTCAGAACATGGGAGTAATCAAAAAGTATTTCAGGGCAGAAATGCAATGTTCTGTAATAATCCCTTTGATCTTGCTCTCCTTCCCCTGTGTAGGCTGAGGCCACGCGCTATGAATGCAGCTTCAACAAAAGAAGACAGAAACTAATCTCAAATTGCTCAGCCACTTTATCTTTCCCTCTGTGCACAAACGTGCCTAACCAATTTGAGGAGACAGCAGCTTCCATCAAGTACCTAATCATGGGTAATTCCCTCGGTGCAAAACAGCTTAGCAGTTGGAGCGTTTTACACAAGTTATGATTTTCCATGCATGCTGGGATGCAGGAAGGGCAGATTGGCAGGCACTGCCTGGCTGAAACCACCCAGTTTGGGTGGAGCAGGCTTCATGCGGCTCCAACTGACAGTTTCACTCTGTCACCAGGCCAGGGGAAGAAAATTAAACTGCCTGAAGTTGCTACAATTAGGCATTAATCTCTGCCTCAGTGCTGATTAACTCCTTAATGTCACCCTGCACACCAAGCTAGCTGTTACTCAGCTGTTATCACGAATCTCCAGCAGCTTACCGCCCCTCCTGCAAGCGTGCAAGCACTGACTTTCCAAATCACAGAACCACAGAATCACAGAATGGCCAGGGTTGGAAGGGACCTCAAGGATCATGAATCTCCAACCCCCCTGCCACACGCAGGGCCACCAACCATCCCACCTAATGCTAGACCAGACTGCCCAGGGCCCCATCCAATCTGGCCTTGAACACCTCCAGGGACGGGGCATCCACAACCTCCCTGGGCAGCAAAAAAAAATCCATTGGTTTCATTGTGGACAGACAAAAATGGGACATCTCCTTATCCCTGGGCTCTCCCGCCAGCAGAGCTTGCACAGTGCTGCTGAGGACAGGAGAGGCAGCTGGAGAAAATCCCTGCTGCAAGAGAGAGGGAGGATTCAAAGACAGCATCTGATTTGTGATGGAAACTCCTACGATGGACCTTAAAGCACTTTATAGAAAAAAGGTACTGTCAAAGTACCGATGACAATCCATGTTTCCTTTGTGTCTTGAGCAGGCCTGAGCAACATATAATCAAAATGCAGTTGCAATGCAGTAGATGGATTGGAGCCAGAATGTATCTGTACAAGCACGAATTATTTGATCATATATGATTAATGTTGGTCTTCCATTGATTTGCAAGGAATCACATTGGCAACTACTTCACCCCTAACTCAGAGGACATGACCCGTTAAGCATTTTTCCTCATTATTCTAATATCCATAATCTCTTAATGTTTCAGTATATTTATGCCTCCAGTTTCCCCATAAATAGAGTATTCTCCTCCTTGCTTCAATATTGGGCTTTCAGATAAAGATCTTGGAAAGACACAGGGAATGAAATGGTGTCAAAATGGAGCACACAGGTTCAGAACAAGCTCCTGCTGGCTGCTGCTGAATATTTCTAGATACCAAAGCTGCCTTGAACTTTGACAAATACCAGCAAACTGAGTAATCACAAGGCTACGGGTTCAGCTGCATCCCATAAAAACATGGCTATAGTTCCTTCTCTTCTCTCAGATAGAGTCTGAGTGAGGTTTTGCTTCTCACTGGGCTGTGGAGGTAGCATGCTTTTTGTGATAGAGAAGGGAGAAGACATGGGGAACTAGACTACAGCCTCTTCTACCAGTTAGAATGAACATATACCTGTGTTTATATCACAGTTCTTAAAAAGTGTATTTTATGAAAAGGCAGAATCTCAGGGCTCAACTCAGGTAATGTGTGCTAAGCTCTCAGCTCACAGCGATGATCCCTAGGTCTCTCGCTTTGCTCTTTTACTTACCTTTTCCTTTGTAGTCTCATTCATTGTAAGGGAGCACACAATTCCAGCGGGCAGAGAGAGCAGTGGGACATCCAGGGTTTGAGTTCTCCAGGCAGCAGGGCTGATTGCAGATGGCTTCCCACCTTGGGAGCCATCAGCTCTCCTTCCTGCACAATTAATAAATGTAAGGGAGCTACCAGCTTCCTAAATGTCAGAATGACCACCACTGGAAAGCTCTTTGTATCTGTGCTAATGGACATACTAATATGTAGGTCCCATGTGGAGAAAAATGCGTTTCTCAGCCCCAAAGAATATCTAATGCTACAACAAAGGTAGTTTTTTAAGAACTGTTCTTGCCTTCAAACACTTCATACCTTGTATCCTTAAAAGTATAGCTGTCCTTTACAGATCTACCCAAAGCAATTTCCCAAATTTCCCAAAGTGAAAAACAGTCAGAACAATGATCTTTCTTTTGGTCCCCTGAAGCCTAGGCTACTTGGCTGACTGTACCTCTCTTCTCGTAGCTTTCTCAGACAGAATATCTACTCCAGGACATGAGACTTCTTTCTCAGTATGTTTCTGAGGGTTTATGATGGTGCAGTGCTGCAGTCAGGGTGCAGCAGGCACTGAGCAGTGGGCACAGGGCATACCTCAACTGTCCTGGGGGCAGAACTGCATCAACAGGTACTGGAATTGATGCAAACAGCTCTGCTAGCACTTTGTCAGCCTTCTCCTAGTGACCTGGTTAGTGTTTCTGGACTGGGCTTCCTTTTCAACTAATCCTAATTTTTCATTTCTATTATTTCACTTCAGTGACACTGAATTATGCCAGCCATTTATCTTCTCCAGTAATTAGTGTGCTTTATTTGCTCCTATTGAGCACCTTACCAGCACCTAATGGACCCTGATCGTTAGCAGCACCAATCCAGCCACATCACTGTGTGTTTGTTCCCTTACAGGGCACTCTACTTGCACACTTACATGTAGCAGCTTCTGCATCAGCAGGTTTGGAAAATGGAACATTCTCTTCTCTTGTCTGCTATATAAAAGCAGGTTGCTGAGTGGCTCTGTAGCTTTCCTCCCCAATATTTTAACAGCTCCAAAAAAGCAGCAGCGTCACTGCAGTGTGAATCTGAAGAGGGAAATGGTGATGACACTTGTTGCACACACAGATCTTGTAAGATTAGTGGACACATGCCCATCAACTAGTAACTGATGACAGACAGGACTTGGACAGTCCATTAAATGCTTTCCCTTTAACAACTTGAAACCAGAACTGAGAAATTGAGTTCTGGTTTCAATCTGAGTAGAGATGAGCAGAGAAAAACACTATACATTTTGCTGTCCAGAAAGTCAGCTCTGTATCTGTGGCTTGGATTCTGGATGAATCAGCTGAGCTTTTGCTGTGGGCTTGAGTGTTGACAGCATAAGACTTTGTAGAGATGTATTACTCACATTATCTCTATTCACAGTTTTTAGCTCTCTGGGAACTTTCACCCTCACTGCTTACCTTGTTCACATTTAAAAACCCTGAACCTGCAGCTGGGGCACAGGAGGCAGAGAAGCTGGTACTGTTGCTACAACACACTCTCCATCTCTTCCTATATAGGGTAAGAAGTGAATTTTTTTACACACAAGGAATCAAACCTACCTTATACGCCTATGAAATCTCAACCATTTACTAGACTTACTCCTTAAGTTCAAAGTCACAATACCAAAGAGCTGTCTAGAAAGGAACTAGAAAGGAACTAGAACCCATTTGGGGCATATATCCATGGGAAACAGATGAAACGCCTAAGACCATCACACCATCTATACTGTCATTGACATTCTCCTAATGCCTTCTTAGCCATGAAGTTCAACCAGCTCTGCCTACTGAGGAAGCCAAGTAAGGGCAATGCTTATACTTTACCAGATAATCCATGGCAGGGGTTAAAACCTCTTCACTACAAAAGGCTGCTGATTATAAAAATTAAGTATCATGAAATGAAATAAATAGAAGTTGCCCTAACTTCTAACAATACAGAAAGCTAAGGTTGCTTCCTAAATCAAACACCTGAGAAAAGTATAACTGAAAAAAATTAACCAGCCAACAAATCAAAAGCTAAGTCGCGGACAGTAACAGGGTTTTACACACTTACTGATCAATTTTGAAAGTTATTATGGACTTATGTAACAAATTATTATTTGTCCTATGTAGTAAATGATGTCTTACTTGCAAAGTGCTTTTGGAAGTGTGAAGAGCTTCCTCCTAGCCACAGACAAAGGTTTGCACTGCAGCAATTGTTCAATAAGCAAGTAGAGATATAAAGAAAACAAATGAAATGCCCAAGGCAGATTATCAGCAGATAAAGGTTTACTTTAGAAGCTGCTATCCTGAGGGTCTTATTCAATCTGACAAAGTAGGATGCCTTTTCTAGAGCAGTTTAAAAGGTAAAATCCTTGAGATTCTTGTGAGATATATTTAAGAGACGTTGTAGGTCCTAACACTTTTCTACTTGGGAGATAAACTTGCCTGTTACTGGAGCATTAATAAGTCCATTATGCCTTCTGATTAAAAAATAAACCCATCTACAACTAATGTTTACTTGCATTTGTTTAGGATTAGGGTTAGGGTTTAGTTAAATTATGGGAGATTTACTCCATATGATAAGATCAGTTCCTCTCTAGGAAGGGAAGATGTTAATGAACCTATTTACACATTAGTTTATTGGGGCAGAAAAGCATATATGAACCCACCATTTGAACTATCTTCCATAAAATTGAGTCATATGGGTTTTTCCATTCATTTTCACAAGGAGCATTCTTACAAGAAGCCGCAGGTGTTACAACTGTAAAAAACTTTGCATGTTGAGATGCAGTAATTAGAATGACTGTGCTTCCTGACTATCTGTTTGGCTTTCTTGGTCCAGCTGGTGAGGGGAAACTTTACTGTTCTTGCTTTATTTCACAGACCTTGTATGCCTGAGACTTGCCGGAACTCATGAGGGATCTCTGGTGTGCAACCCACAGTGCAAGCAGCAGAGTCATTTTTCCTTCCTCTTAGTCCCCTTTCCCAAAGGGTCACGCTCAGCTTGCTCCAGGAGGGGAAATCCTTGGCTTGTGTGAGCTTCCCTACGTCAGGATTTCTCACAGAGGTGCTCAGTCATGACAGCAAAGTACTGGGTAATATGGGCCCGCATCTATATGGGAATTCAGATTCAAAATGCCAAATTTCAGTAGTACAAAAAATAGGGACTTGGTGGGAAAAAGTCTGAAATAATCCAACTGACTGGAACAAGTTTGGGAAAAATAACACAAATTATTCTGCGTGTATGTCAGTGGAGGTATAAAATATGGGAGGAGACAATGACAAAAAATGAAGGGGAGTAGTAAGAAATGAAATCAAAAGAGTATCCTTCACTGCAGGTCTGACTACCAAGACTACCATGGCTATTGCTAGGTCTGGGAAAGCAAGAGCTCTCGTTGTGTCTTGTTTTCATGAGACAAGGTTGATCAGTGTTTATAAATGAGAAAACCAGACAGCCTCCTGTGTGAACAAAAATACTTTTGACTTAAGAAAGTTCTATTTAGAACAGGGATTTCTACATGTTTAGGCTGAAGCTCAGTCAAATTTAAACCATGTCTGAAAAGAAACAGAAGGAATTGACTGTTCAAGATACAGCCCTTTTCCTTAGGGAAAGGGACAAACATTCAGTCTGTTACTTCAATATTCCCACTTGCATACTCCCTGATACTGAGGTTTGCCTTCCAAGTCTCCTAAACCTACACAAAATATATTGCTGTTTGCATAGCCTCTGGTTAGTAAAACTGTAGTTTTACACACCTACTCACCCAAGAACTGTGTTTCATGGTTTGTTTTGCTTGTTTATTTACCAACCTTAGCAAACAGCATAGTTGGTACAGCCTAGTCATTCATTATTACCTTTTTTACTAGTAGAAAATGCTAGCTATGGGACATAAAACTCTCATTAATCTGTTCAAAGTTAAAAGGAAACTTTATTGGGCAAGTCTATTCCTTAAGTCTGCCTCTATTTTTGAATCTCAAAGCTGCTGGTTCTGTCAGAAGCAAGCACTAAGATCCATTATCTCTCCTAAGCTGCTATCTTAATGCTGTTCATTTCTGTATTCACACTCATACAAGCATTAAGACCTTGCTTTTATATAGTACAAGACAGAGTAATCTTTGGGGGGGAAAATCAGAGTCAATATAATTTGTTTTATGGTCATGAGGATCTCAACATCGCTCAACTACCTGGCACCTCCAGCAGTGAAGCCAGGGTTTACTCTTGTGCATCCTGCAGTTTGTTACACACTTCAGTCCCTGAGTGGGACAGTGACAACATTAGTGTTTTCCTTGCTCTGTACTGGCTTTGTTAGATTTCTTTATTGAGGGCTTTCTCCGAGCTGAGGCCTGCTGAACCTGAACCAACACCCTCATGATTCATCATCCCCTCCATGCAACAGTAATGTGTTGCTCAGCTACCAGAACAAACTGACATCTGCAGAAACAGCACCAAGGCACCTGAGCCAACTGCTGCCACACCATAAACTGGGAGGAGAATCACAATGCCAGTACTGCTAATACAATGATCGCAGTTATCCCTGTGCCCTTGGCCGAGTGTAGTAACCCCTATACTGACAATGAATGGAAGGGAAGTGCCATCATTGCAGGTGACAGGGTGGTAGACTTTGTAGTCTCTAATGTACAAACTTAAATTTGCAACTAGGCCTGCCAAAACAGCAAAAAAAAAAAAAAAAAATAGTGATGTTAGGACACATATGACTCCCTAATAGTTTGCAGGCTTTTCTGAATCATCAAAGTTAGTGAAAATATTCTGAGTATCTTAAATGTGCACCTACTGAAGTTATGTTGTATTGCCACAATTGCTCTTTCTCTAGGGCATGGGAAAGTACACAAAGAACAGTATTGCTTCATCTGCTTCAATCACAGTGGCGGCTGACGTGAGCAAATTGGGGTTTGGGGACACTGAGGAGTAAGAGGAAGGAAAACAGCTTCTTCATTTCTTTCCAGATCAGGGTGGTGGTGTTGCATTGGGTGTTGCCTTTGAGGAGTGGCTGCATTGGCATCCTGAAGAACAACAGGCTCAGATTATTTGCCAGTTTTAGCAATCAATTATAACTAAATGCAAAAACATCTGCAGACTCAATGCGCCTTTCAAATATTCACCCTCCCAACAACTCTACAAGACTTCATTTTACATGGAAACAGAAGCACTGAGGAGGTGAGAGGCTCTGAAGGATTACAGTGATCCGTACCAATAATCTCTGGATTACTGGCCACGCTTGTAGGCAAAATTGAGGATTCCACTCAAGAAAATCACAGTTAAGCTCAACCCCATGAATGTTCCTTTTCCTCCTAACCCTTCATACGCAACAAACTATTAAAAGGTGGAGACTTTCCTGAAGCAAACTGTAACACTGAAGTACTTTTTGTACATACAGGTCACTAAAATCTTGCTTTGCTCTACTCTCAAATGCATTGCAAACTGCAGCAGTAACAAGATGTAACTGGAAAAGGAGAGCAATCCATTGCAGAACTTAGAATACTGGCATTTCACATCAGCATCCTTAAGCTGCTTCCTTTCTGTCACTTCATCCTTTACAAATAATTCTACATTGGCCACCTCCTCCTTCTCACCATTCACTACTTCTGTAAGTCGCTTACTGACCTGGGGATTCACAATCACTCAGCATTTCTTGAAAAAAGTAATACCTAATTTGTTTTATCTTTTGGATAGGAATTCAGGGTCTTCATTCCCTAGCATACCTAGCAAAAGCTTTCTTGGATATGGAGGAATGAGCTACCCTGAACTTCTGCCATCTAAAGATTTCAAGAATAATCAGGTAGGAGTAGACAAAAATACATGTTAACACTAACTTGCTGAAATGCAATGAAGAATCTTGTTCTGAGCATGTGTATTTGTCCTTTGCCCTGCTTTCTCTTTGACTGCTTGATGGCTGAGAGATCTGCAGTTAATGCAGCCCTTGGCCATTCAGTCTGATCTTTGGTCCAGGGGAGCTTGGAAAAGCTTTAAAACCAACAGCTTTAAAACCAAAAACTGTTGAAGAGGTAGGAGCAGAAAGCTTGGTGTCTTCTATAGGAAACATGGCTGCTTGTTGATGCTGCAATAGAAGCTCTTACTAAATCAGTAATATTTCAGGTTAAATCATTTGCTAATTACATAATGAATAGCCTTCCCTTTGCTTGTAATCCAACTTGTACTACACAAGGAGCAAAGGAAATGCACTGATGACACTCTGGACTGAAGCAGAAGCCAATATTTGCAGTGTATTATCCTCAGTAATAGCAACCACATTGGTCATAAAATGGTAAATGATCATGGTGCAACTTCTCCCAAACAAAAGAAAGAGGCAGACACCTGTCTCTAGGTCCAGTGGTGCTTCCCCTGCAGTCTTGTACAAGAATTTTCCTCAGGTAGGCTTAAGGAGGTTATAGAATCATAGAGTACAGGTTTGTTGGGAGTTGAAAGGGATCCACAGGGATCACCATGTCCAACCCCTGGCTCCACACAGCAGCACCCAAAATCCAAACCCTATGTCTGAGAGCACTGTTCAAATGCTTCTTGAACTCTGGCAGCTTGGAGCGGTGCCCACCACCCTCAGCTACTCTTCACACGTCCACCAGACCCCTGACCATCCTCATAGCCTTCCTTTGGATGTTCTCTAATATTTTTATGTCCTCTTTATACTGTGGCATCCAAACCATACCCAGTGCTGGAGGTGAGGTCACACAGTGCAGAGCAGAGCGGGAGCACAACTAGAATGTCAATTTGAGTGTGGCTTCACACAAAGGCAGGTTCTAATCTATCCAAAGAAGTTTTAGCCCCAGTTTTGGTTGAAAGGCTTTATTAAATAGAATTGACTCATAAAAATTGTTTTGACTTGTTTATTTGTAACTGTTTGTTTCCATTGTGAGAGCTTTCCTAATGAAAATTTTTCACAATTCTTATTTCAGTGGTGAACCCAGTTGCAAAAACAAACAAGGAAACTGCTCAGTATAGAAACAGAAACAGGCAGGGAAATGATTCAATGTAAGCCCATAAATCTCTAATTATATAAATTATATTTGTTGCTAATAATACATTTTACTGGTGACAAATGCTAGAACAAGGACTATTAAAGTTAAAAGGAATCTATTACGCAGATGAAGGGAGAAACATCCTTTTAACACCATATTTGCATGTGTTTAATTCTTGTTATGAAGATGGGTAAAGTTGTTGCTTTGAATTAACTCCGTGTGGTTATGGTCTTTCCTTAATTTATGCCCACATGAAAAGAGTGGACCTCTGCAGGGTAAGGTCCTGTTGTTATGAAACCCTTCTCATTCCATGAACAAATGAGCAGCAGAGAGCTTCAGAGTAGGCATCTCTTTGATAGACCAGTAGCATTTCCTTTACATCTGCAACAGGCTGACCAAATAAGATGACCCAGCAAGGAAACCCTACCCATTCAGATTTGTTAAAAAGAGCACTTCTGGTAGTTATCTATAGCTTTCTCACTAAAGTGGGTGGCATCAACCTCCATCACGGAACCATTGTCATAGTTTCATTCATGCTGCTTGGCATTCAGAGCAGGTGAGCTGGTTATTTAAAGTTGTAAGAAAATACCTGCTGGGAAACATTCAGAGGTGAAAATGACCAAAAAAAAAAAAAAAAGAAATTTCACATTTTTAACTTGAAATGGTAGATAAACTATTATACTGTTAATATACATAAACAACATCTGCAAATAGTTTTGAATTATTTGTGTTCCACTACCACGCTGTTGCCATGTGTTTCCCTGCTCCTTCCATTCCCACCACATTAACCATTCCCCTCTGGCCATTTTCCCCCGTGGCTCTAACCATACCATCAGTGTGACTACAAGAGACAATGAATTAAGACACACAGCTGAAAAACTGTGACTGGTGGTGACATAAAGTCATTTTTTCAGATTGTTGCCTGCTACTGACCCATGGGTAATGGTCCTTCGTGGCTTCCTCACCCTATTTGCAGGATGTTTGCAATCACCGTTTGTTTGGAAGGACACAACTGTTAATTGGAAATTAGAGCAGGAGGGCGGAGGCTCCTAAAACATAATTACAAAGCACTGTGCGATGTCCCAGCACTGCCATGGGAAAGCAGCTTGTAACTTTAATTTCAGTGCTGTGATGGTACTCTGCCAGCTGTCTCATTGCCCTCAAGCAATCACAGAGGAGCTGCTCCCATATGAGTGGAAGATGGCTGCACAGCCTGTGCCTCATGAAGTCTCACCAAGGAGGCTTGGCGTGGTTCAGCCCTAGCCTGAGGTACATTTTCTGCCCAAGAACAGATACTGGATGTCTCATTGCCAGCATCTCAGCCCAGTGTTTTCTGCTGACTCAGCTTTACAGAGCTGTGCTGTGTATTTCTTAATCTATTGCGACAGGAGACATAAACTGGCTGCCCCATATCTGAAACAGAAGTTTTCTTTTGTTGCCTTGATTAACTGCTTCATGCTAAGCTTAACTTTTGAATTAAAAGATATTATAAATGCCTGGTATTTGCACCTACATGTTACTTTGCCAGTCCCAAAGCCAGATGGGAACTGATATTTGAAGGGTATCAATTTATACTTATTTTTTACAAGCGTTGGATTATAGCACTGTCTATAATAGCAGTGAAGTTAGGAGGAAGCACGATAATGAAGTTCTGTAAGAAGGATGCCAGCACTTCCTTTAGGATAGTTCTTGCACATTAGTTTTTTCATTAACCTGTTAATTTTTATCAGTAACTCACTGTACATCTTCATTTTATTAATACAGATTAAGTGAGGCTTGATAAGTACTGTATTTATAGGTGTAAATACCTGCAGAAGTACAGTGAGGCTTAAATTAAACTTTCAGTGGCAAAAGTGTATGGCAGCAGCACTATAATTATTTGGCATTTATCTGCAGTTCCTCCCTACCTTCAGAACTCTTTTCACAGGCTGTCAACAAGTCTTAGTGTTTGTATTTGGGTTGGCATTGACTCTCAAAACCAGGAGAGTGAGTGAGGAGGAGCTGTGTGCAAGCCCAGTCATATGTCTTTTTGCTCAGTCTTCTGTGATCTCTCATCAGATAACCTTCAAAGCCCTGCATTTCCCTATATTTCACTCAATTATCAGTATTGGCTGAAAGCAAGAGTTTGCACAGATTGCATTAGTTGTACTGTTGTTTCTGCTGACAAAAGAAAACAAAAAATAAATTTTGTTTTGGGCTGAACTCACAAAAGTAGCCAAGAAAAAAAATGTCCAAAGAAGCAATAATTTAGGCTAATTTAGCATGAAATTTCTTGATTTTGTACATGTGGTTTAGTGGGAAATATTGTTAAATAAATAAAAAAGTGTGACAGTTGGACTGGATGATCGTGGAGGTCTTTTCCAACTTTGGTGATTCAATGACAAACTAAAAAAATAATAAAATAAAAATGTGGAACTGTTTTGATAACACTGAGTTTGCTAACTAATCAGTTTCCCCTTCCAAAGTTAATCCATGGTATCTGGAGCACTCTTAATGCTTCAGAACGAAGTAGCTTTCCCAAAACAGGCATAGTACATGATCTGTATGTGATCTGTAATATTCCATGCAAAATCACTTACCCAGGAGGGGACAGCCCACAATGCCACCTGAAGCAATTTTTACCCTTTGGAGATGTTTTGGTTTGATTGCTTAGTGTTATTTATACTTCCATTGCAATCTTTGAGTTTACTGCCAGGATGAGGTGGAAATGTGCGTGGAGATACCCTCCTTCTTTCTTTGAACCTCTGGAGGACTCATTCCTGCAAGCACCACTGTTCCCCAGTGCCTCAGGAATTTGGTAGGTGAAAGCAGATTGTGTCATTTCAAGTCCACCACTGCAAAAAGTGTTCTGGCAAGCAGTTCATCTGTCCTTATTTGTCTTGACTGCACAGATGAAGACTTAAAGATGTTTGTTTTCACCTCATTCTTCACGTTTTCTTTCTGCAAGGCTCCCTCATGTTAACATAGATGCTGTTTAACCATGCACTGCCAGAGATAAGCAAAGCTCCCTCCAACCTGTTCAGTGATGAGGGCTGCTCCTTAAAAGCCAGCTGCATGGCCACTTCTCAAAACTTGTGCTCTAGATTGGGCAAGGGAAAGGAGGAACCCGAGGGACTGCCCAGGGGACTTCTCTAAATTATCCAGAGTGGTGCTCATGACAAGAGAGGCAGAAGTCATGACAGGATTTGCTGATTTTATGAAAATATTTTCTGTCTTTGGCTAACCACTGTAAGTCATCAAGTCTCCAACATCTGTCTACCAACCACACAACCCTCTCAGCTGAGACTACACATTGATGTGTAGGCTGCAAGGGTAATTTGGTTGTTTATCACTCCAAACTACTGTACAGTCAGGACTGCAAATACACTTGAGGATACCATTTTCACACTAAACTGGGTTTTTCTCTTGAACCTCGATCCTTGCCATTGTAAGAGTTCAGTCTAAAATGGCTGGGAAAATATCCCTTTCTTCTAATTTGCCAATGTCAGCAAGATTTTATTACTTCAAACCCTTATTTTTTAAGCAGAAAGGAGAAGGGTTTAGGGGATAAAACCTGGTTGCATTAATACTTCATATAGGTTTCAGATATGAGTGTGGAAAGCACAGATGTGCTTGCCAGGACTCGGTGTGGTAAAATAGACAGCTTACCAAGGAGTAGGAAAGTTTTAGAGAAGTGAGGTGAGAAGATTTCCTGTGTAGGAGAAAAAAAAAAGAGCACAAAACTGAAAATATCAGTGAAAGTCCAAGCATGTTTTACATACCTCACATTGAGATCTACTTTAGAAAAGCTGGTGATACAAAGTATGGTATACGTGTCAAGCTTCATGTAATAATTCTCCTTAACGAGTTCCTTCATAAGAAATTGGGCATGCAATCCAAGTCAAGAACTGATAATTGAGTGAATTTTCTTTCATTGGTTTTCCACTATTCTCTGGAAAAATCCTTCAAGCAACTTGCCACTCTCTGCTTGAACTGCATCTGAACAGTCAAGGGCAATTTAGAGTGATTTATGATGGGCTCTCCATGGATATCTAATGTAAGTTCAGTATGATAGGCTCATTAGAGTAGCCTTTTGCAAAATTGTTTTTACAGAAAAACAGATGGCTGAGGCAAACAGCAGCACAAGTAAAAGGATGTGTTATAAAGCTGTTCAGGAGAGGACATTTTGATCCAATCTCTTATCTTAAACAGTAAAGCTGTTTTGAAAGCTGTAAGTTCTCCTCACACCCAAAAGTTACAGACAGAATTCTGTGATCCATCCACATTTTCATTCTGATTATATGAAAAAGAAAAAAAAAAGTGTTACTAAACCATAGGCAGAAAATCTTTTGAGCTAATCAGTGTGTATAGACAAGCACACAGGCCTTAATCTTTAAGTCACTTAGGAACCATCTATGGAAGGATCAAGCAGAAATGTCTGCAATCCTAAGGTTATTCATTTGTTTTACTGGTTTGGGCTCTGAAGAACTTTGGAGGTAAAATTTAGGCCTAGTTGTTACAACACAGTTGCACCTGAATAGCAACTTTTCCTCAAAACTAAAATTTCTGACAATAGCAGTAATTTAACAGCTGAGGAAATAGTAAGAGAAGATCTGTGTGACTTCTTCCCTCTTACTCCCTTATTAACTATGTAGCAGTCTTTTGATTCAGTTGTCTTATTTCACCTTCCAATACAACTCAAAAGAAACTATGGTAGTTCTATTCAATATCTCTCTAGCAAGACAGTTTGATTACTGCTCCTGCCACAGTGATCAGTTCACCTCCTAACCACGAGCTCTACTGTTTCATTCTTTTATTAAATCTACCCATCTTCAGAGCACAGAGAAGTTCACTGACTATTAAAACATGCAAGGAAGTATTCCAAGACATTAAATTATAAGAAGTAATAACTGTTGTAGAACTAAAATCTGCCAATAAAGAAGATTCCTCTTTTTACCGTGAACATGTGTATCTGAAAAATGTTATTCAATTATGATCCAGATTTTGCAAGATCTGCACATATTGAATTGTCATTTTTCCTAGGAACCATCCTGCTTTCTGTAACTTCAGTTACTTACCTTGTACAGACTGGTGTTGCACTCCAGAAGTGAACACAGCTGCTGAAATCAATGGAGCTGCCCACAGAGACATTCATTTATTCCAAGCACGTGTAGGAAAAAGTGTTTGCTCTTCAAGAATGAAATGTCAGCCTCAAGAAAATCAATAATGGATTTGCGAGTGATGTCAACAGGGTCAAAATATCACTTGTAGCATTAGTTCATACAACAAAATATGCACAACTTTAATACAGTCGCAAACTAGATTACATTTTAATTATTGATTAGGCAGGCTACATTTTAAGACCAAATGGAAGGTGCCTGAAAAATGCATAGTGAAAGATGGAAATATTTGCTGAAGGAATCACAAAGACCAAGATACTGACATGCCACACATGCTCTGGAAGAAAAACCATAAATTAAATGGAATATACTAACTTACCCTTAGAAAGATTTCATTAGTTCTTCTGCTTCAGTTTGTACCTTGGAAGCCGCTTGACAATCTGGTTGTTTTCAGCATCATTTTTCCTTTCTTTTTAATTAGTAATATAGGTGAATTAAATGAAATGTGTTTGTTGGAGGTTGGCTCCCCAGCAGTTAATTTGACAGGAGGAGCAGCAATGCCTTTGCTGTAGCAGAGCTCATGATCTCAAAAGACAAATCTTGCAGTCATCTATTCTTACTTGGGATCTCTTTAGCACTGAGATTGGGCACAAAGAAGTTCTAAGTCTTTCAATTTACTTATTTTAGTGGTTAGGCACCTTTTTTTTTCCTACAGGTGAGACATTAATTAAGAACCCTAACAAATGGAATCAGAACATCAGGGGTTCCTTCTCTTTTTCTTATTTCTCCTTGGTTTCAAAATCCAGAATCATATACTGACTTTGTTCAAAATCATTCACCACTTTGCTTAGTTAATAATTTAGTTGACCTGAATGAAGGTTAATTTAACAATTTAGTTGATAATTTAGCTAGATGATCACTTATCCAGTTTATAATTACTTGATAATCTAGTTTAGCCACCCCCTTGGCTTCTGGATTCAGCACCTTTTTCTGTTAAAATGGATTGCGTTTTGAATTCTGCTTGCACCATGCTCTCTCAAGTATCTGGTTCCACCATTGTGGCAGGAGCACTTTGGACAGGGTACTATATAATCTTGTCTACATTCCCTTTTCCCATGAAAGACTGGAGTTTCGAGGTCCTTTTTAAACCAGACTATTCTATGATTGTATTCAATCACTGAAAAGAAACTGTTTTAAATACAAGCACTTGAGCTCTACAACCTATGGTGCTTCTGCATGTTGGATATCCACCTGCCCCCCTTCTTTGTCTTGAATAAAGTCTTTCTCTATTTGGACATTGGGTTCTGTAGAAGGAACTCCTTTGGGCTCCCTCTGGCTGTGCTGGGGTTGGCAATGCCACTTCAACCCTCCTGAAAGTGGCAGTGGAGAATGGATGCTGGGGCTGCATCCCACAGAGCCATCATCACCAGCCCTGATGCTGCTTTGCTGCCTTTAGGGAGGAGCAGAGGGAGGAGAAGATGGTGAAGCTGCTGAGAGCAGCAAAGGAGAGAAGGGAGGAGGGGACATGATCTGTCACTAAGATTTTCTTTGCCTTTTAATTATGTTCAGCTCTTACAACAAGGTTGGAGTCATACTCCTAAACCTTGTTTTGTGCATCTTTCTCCACCTCCAGATATTGGGTCAGCATTCCAGCCAATGGGAAAGAAATATAAATACAATCAGTGATTGCTCAAGTTTACCTTTGCTTCCTCAAGGGATTGACACATCCAAAAGCACTGAGTAGGACCACAGTGCCTTCCTATTTGCTGAACATGAGAACACACTAAAACAAGCTGTAACACACTGTAATACAGAACCATGCATATAGTTACTTGTCTCCATGTAGACCATAAACTCAACAGAGCAAAATCACTTCTCATATGAATATGAACGAGGCCCCAGGATACAGTCAACTGAAGAGCAGAACAAGATGTCTTAATGTTAGACTTTTAATTACTCTCCCCTCTCAAATCCAGCCAGTACACACAGATGCTCCAATATGGTGTCTTAGAAGAGAATACTCTGGGGGACTCCATGCTTTCTTCTTCTTGGCAGACAACAAAATCTAAGACTCAGTTTTGAAACAATACATAGATACCATCATTTATTAGGTATAATAAGCGTAATGGAAAGAGTTATGATTTTCTTTTCCTGGACAGGTAACATTACATAAAGAATTGAAAGCCATTTTATACAAACTGTTTTCCCAACTGTGTTTATTTTATTTTCATGTTCTTACAACTAGGAAATATCTTCTTAATGTATTTGAAAGCTTTTTTCTAGCCTTTTCCTGTCACATAGACACTCCATGTCAGCCTGATACATCTCTCATATTTATTGATCTAAGTTAGGAGTCACCCCATAAAATTAAACGGAGTTAATTGCATTAAAAAAAAAAAAAAGAAAAAAAAAAAGAGGATGAATAAAATATATTTTTTAAAAAAGAAAAAAAGAAGATTGAGGCCTGTGTCTTTATTAATTTTAGTTACTTAAAGGCTTTACTAAAAAAAAAATTCTCTCATTCTTTGCAGTAAAGAACGTTTGGCAGGACACTTTCCAGAAAGTACAGTTACAAAAATGCACATGTATTACAAGATAATAATTCTATCTAGTTAAATATTTCAATTTCTCTTTACAGAAAACAAGACATTGAGTATTATAAAGTTAGGATTAGCAATGCAGAAGCCAGCAGTTTATTGAGTATACCTCACTGCTTTCAATATACCCAGGCTTACAGCACTGTGGAATATAAGATAGTGAGAAGTATCTTATATGCAAGAGTCTTAGTATTAGTTGGTATTTACACACATTACAGTATACAATCTCTACTTTAGGAATACTTATAAACATCAAATTAATGAAAAAGGGTCTTTTGGAAAAGTTTGATACCTAGAATCACACTGCTCCAGGCCCACACCTGATGTGTGCCCAGATTGCTGAGTGGCTTATATCTCTGCATAACTCCTTCCTGACTCTTTTATCCTGGATAAAACAGCTGGAATGGTAAAACAGAGCATCCTAAAGCCATAGATTTTGATACAGCTCATAAAAGGGGCAGAGGCCCATGAAAAAAGTTGAACCAGGAGCCTCTTCAAACCAGATCTATAGGTTGAAGAAACATCTGCAAATCCCCTTTGCCTTTGCCTGCTCTGTGCTGGCACCAACAAAATGCCAGAATTTTTGAGGGTGCCTGGATTACTGGTGGTCTTATCTTACTGATGCTAACATTTAGAAATAAATACTTACACTCCAAATGGATCGGTGAAAATCAGGATGCTAGCTTTGGTAGTGGGGGTCTCTCTTGACCTGTAGCCCTACAGTTTAAGTGAATGAATGCAAAACTGGAAGGAAAGTCACGGAATGCTGGCTGACTAATTTGCTGCTCTGACAGTCAGTAGATTGAGGCATTTGGTTTCTTGAAAAATGCACAAAATCTTCAGGTTAGAGAAAATTGAAACATACAAAATGGGATTTCTGTGAGCCAATTTTCTTCAGAAAGATGCTATGTGTTTTGTTTACTGATAGTTTCTTTTCTGAATTTAATTGGAAATGTAAAATCATATAAGATTTAATGGAATCCATATGCACCCACATTCATGGGAACACAAGGATTTTTGAATTTTTAGAATTAGTCTTCTAAGCATAACATCAGATACAAAGGTTCAGAAAATAGTAAATAACTTTATTGTAAAATGCCAGTACTGTTTTTCTGTATGTATTTTAAAAGTTTCCAACCTTTTCTATTCCATCTGATGATACTATTCTAGAAAATGTAGGTGGTCTGTCAGATATCTCTTGAATACAAATATATTTCTCCTGGCGTTTTATGGGGAAGAATAAAAATATGTGGGCTTCACATTACCCAAGATTTGATCTTCATAGTTAGGAAGGCAGCAGAAGAAGAATCCCAAGCATATTTCCATAATGGCAGTGGTCCAGCCAAAGCCATAGGCCCAGCTGAACATATTGATTCCTGTCATTTCAATTTCACTGGAGAACTTCACTGGATAAATGACCAGGCCCATGACGGAGAACACAGCTGAAGAAACAGGAGGGAAAAAGTGGATTAAGCTTACACCCATCACACTGCTCACCTCCATAACAATTGCAGATAAATCTACCCAGGTTTTGGAGGATTTGGAAATTGATCCACTGCCATGATAGATTTTATGTTATTTTTCACTGAGAGTTCAAATGCACACTGACAGAGAACTGAGCATAGAAGCAGATAAGGAAAATACCAGTTCTAGTATATCTGCATGAGCTAAACTTTGCTTCACATATTGTCTTACCAGCAACAAAAAGCAAGCCTCCAATCCCTCTTATGAAGTTGAACCGAAGTGTATCAATGGCAAATGCTATGATGGCCAGAGCAAAACAGATGACAAGGAGAATGAAGCCAACAAGGTATGTGGCAGCTGCAGCTCTTCCCCAAGCTGAAATCAGAAGGAAAGCATATTAGAATGAAAAAAAGATGTTTTTCTCTGGCTTATAATGAAAGGCTAATTTTAAACAAACACAAAAAGGAAGTCTGAAGAGGAAAAGCGTGGAAACTTTCCTTCCTCTTGTAGATGAACATTTTAGACCCTACAGAAATCATTCATAATGCACAAAGTCTGTAAGTACACCATCTTTGACCTCTCCTACAGAAAGAAATGGGGCTTGTATATAGGCTTCCTATTAAGGTTTAACAATTAAGAATTGAGCAAAAAATGACTGTAGAGATTGAAGAGTGGACACTCCAAGAATAAATGTCATTACCTCAGCAGATGCTGTAAAACCAGCAGCATTCTGCATGAACCAGAAGAGTTAGACCATCCCTGAAATTAATTACATTCTTCCTTAAAAAAATAAATACAAGCACTATCACTCTGGCATGCAAATTTAAAAGTATGGCAATACACCATAAATATCAAGATTCAGAAATTTCTGCCTTTTTATCCTTTATTTAACTCTGAGAAGCTAAGGATTTCGAGTCTATTTTGTAGAAAACTTCAACCTCTCCTTTTGTTCCAAAATTAGAACTGTTCTATTTTGAAAAACCTGTTCAGGATAGAAATAACTTTGTTTTCAACTTACGTATATTTATGTTACAACATGTCAGAGCTAAGCACATGGCTCTGGAATAACAACTGGAATAAAAAAATATTATTTCAATATTTTAAATCTTGAGGGGTGATGACTGCTCAAAAAGATCCAAGTGTCTCTTCATTGTACCAAGCCCACTTTGACACTTCTAAAATTGTGTATGTGAATAGAATAAGCAGTTAAATTCTGCTGGGCATTTATGGATTTCACCCCCTCACCTACACTATGTGTTTGCAAGGTATTTGCTTCTAATCAAATGTGTGTAATATTAATGCTGTAAAATTACCACAGCCCAAACAAGCCTGGTGATTGTTATAACTCAAATGTGGTGCTCACTGTTCACTAAAGATTAGTTATGGAACCAAGTTACTTGAGATTTCTAGTATTCAAAAACCTACTAAGCTGACTGCTTCAATCAGCTGAATGTGCTAAACTCTGCCAGTTCACACTCTCAATACATATTCCATCAATGCTGTTCATACTTCTGACATTAGAAGTACTGACCAGCAGCTTGACCAGCACCATTAGGTTGACAACAAAACAATAGTTTTGATTTATTCAACTTCCTAATGCACCTATCTTCTTAGAATCACAGAATATACCATGTTGGAAGGGACCCGCAAGGACCATTGAGTCCAACCCACAATCACTCAGCATTTCTTGAAAAAAGTAATACCTGATTGTTTTATCTTTTGGATAGGAATTCAGGGTCTTCATTCCCTAGCATACCTAGCAAAATCTTTCTTGGATATGGAGGAATGAGCTACCCTGAACTTCTGCCATCTAAAGATTTCAAGAATAATCAGGTAGGAGTAGACAAAAATACATGTTAACACTAACTTGCTGAAGAGCAATGAAGAATCTTGTTCTGAGCATGTGTATTTGTCCTTTCCCCTGCTTTCTCTTTGACTGCTTGATGGCTGAGAGATCTGCAGTTAATGCAGCCCTTGGCCATTCAGTCTGATCTTTGGTCCAGGGGAGCTTGGAAAAGCTTTAAAACCAACAGCTTTAAAACCAAAAACTGTTGAAGAGGTAGGAGCAGAAAGCTTGGTGTCTTCTATAGGAAACATGGCTGCTTGTTGATGCTGCAATAGAAGCTCTTACTAAATCAGTAATATTTCAGGTTAAATCATTTGCTAATCACATAATGAATAGCCTTCCCTTTGCTTGTAATCCAACTTGTACTACACAAGGAGCAAAGGAAATGCACTGATGACACTCTGGACTGAAGCAGAAGCCAATATTTGCAGCGTATTATCCTCAGTAATAGCAACCGCATTGGTCATAAAATGGTAAATGATCATGGTGCAACTTCTCCCAAACAAAAGATTGTCTCCAGGTCCAGTGGTGCTTCCCTTGCAGTCTTGTACAAGAATTTTCCTCAGGTAGGCTTAAGGAGGTCATAGAATCATAGAGTACAGGTTTGCTGGGAGTTGAAAGGGATCACCATGTCCAACCCCTGGCTCCACACAGCAGCACCCAAAATCCAAACCCTATGTCTGAGAGCACTGTTCAAATGCTTCTTGAACTCCTGCAGCTTGGGGCCATGACCACTGCTCTGGGCAGCCTGTTCCATGCCCACCACCCTCTGGTGAAGAACCTTATCCTAACACACAACCTGGCCCCCTCCTGACACAGCTCCAACAAGACAGCTGACCTACCAAAGTCTTGCTTGAGAAGCTGCTGACAGTTACCATCCAGCAGCTGGCAGCATTCACCAGGCTAAGGACTCAGAGGGGACCTGATGGCCGCAGCAGTGTGGTGGTATCATGCCCATGCTGCCATCTCACTCCTCCTTTAGCCTTGCCCGGGTGTTTTTCCTGAAGTAGTATTACAAGTGCTGTGACTGTATGAAAGCAGACTGGGTGTATGCCCAGCCTGCAGGGCACTGGATGTATGGCAAGAAGAGACATGTTTGCTATAGGATGCCTACATCTTTAGGACTCACTGCTTAATCATGGAACAGCCAATTTCATGACATTTTTAAAAAGAAAAATAAATGTAACTCAGAGTTGGAAGAAAACCAATATACAGCTCCTGTAAGGCAATAGGCTTCCATAGGAGAGCCACTGTCATGGGTTGTTGGTGGGTTTTTTTTGAGGAACCCAACTTCATCTGGTCTTTTTAAGCAGTACTTTTCAGTAGTCTGAGACCACAGTATGCAAACACCTTACCTTCCTGAGGTAAAAGGTAGCAAAACTTTATGTGGGCACAACTGCAACTGTTTTTGTTTCTGAGGTATTTATTTTTCCTTGTGTCAGACAGAACTAGAGTACCTTAGTATCTTTACCAATATAACTAGTAATTACAGTTCCTCAAAAATGCCAGAATTAGAAGAATTTCATTGATCAGAAATCACTGAAACAGATGGAGAATGTGCAGTTCCAGCCATTACAACCACAAAATGTCTTCTGCATCTCCAGAGTCGTCTCAAAGCCTTAGCACAAGAATAGAATCCTTGTGATGTTGAGCAGCAACATCCTTCCCAAGCGCTTTCTCCACAGGCTGCAAAATACTTTGTTCAGAATAGGCGTGTATATTAGGAGTCACTTTTGAATGCTTTTAGAAAATGATTTAATTGCAACCAAGTAGCTAAGCTAATCCCAAATATTGCCTTATTTTTCTTTATATTTTTCTTTAACCAAAAGTTAAAGCATAAATAATTTTTTATAACTGCAAATCTTTTTTTCATGAAAATGAGAAATCCAGATCATAGAATTATCATGGATGCAATGTCAACTCAGTGAACACTTGACTCGAGAGGGAGAGAAGCTGAAAGCTGAAAGTCCCCCTGTCATAAAATGAGAAATAGAGACAGAAGGAACAGCAGGTTAAATGACATCAAGCTAGATCAGTGATCATATTCAGGAACTTGTGGGAATTGTTTTCTCATACTCTCCAATGGAAGTCATGATTTGGCAGTTCAATAGTTGAAACGTGCTAGTTAGAAAAGAAATGTGTATTTATGCAAGTGTCCTGGAAAACCTGCAGGATACTGCAACACTTGCATTTTCATCCTACTTCATCCTTTTTGCCTCCTCTGTCAGCTCAAAAAATGCAAATGAACACTGTGAAAGAGTTTGGGGGAGGTAATACACCATCCTTCTTCAGCTCCTTTTAGCTGGCAATTTTCTGAGCAATTCTGTCTTACAGTAAAGGCCTTACAACAAGACCATACAATCTAACACAGGCAAAACAGTCACCCATTTTCATGCCCATCTAAAGCAGAGGAAAAAGTGTTTCTGTGTACAGTGTCTTGTGCATGAGTCAGTAATGACTTCCGAGAGTCCAAACAACCAACCATGAATGCAACCATATGTGACTACTGGAACATTAAAATAAGCGCCCTCCATCTAATACCAATTGCTGTGTGAGGAGAATCTCAGCTAATTTAGAGAACAGAAAGAGTCCACCCATGCCCAAGCAGATCTTGCTGTAGCTTACAAGCAAGATAATTAGCTGAAACTGTTTAATAATAACACAGCTTTATTGCAGTGCTATCAAAGCTGTTAGTTCAGAAGTAGCATGACTTCCTCTTTATCCTTCCACCTAAACATATTTTGAATATCCTCTTGTTGACTGCAACCATATGGAAGCTGATTGACTATGAGAAATGCAGGACTAAGAGTGTCTCCAATTTCCTGTGTTCCTGATTTCACACTCTTGTGCATTTTCTCTAAGTGCAAACACTGCTCGTGGTTCACACATAAGGAAGCAAACTTCCTTGCTCAGCAGAAAGCCAGGTCAAAACTTAGGACTACTAACTCTGCTGTTCTTAGCTTGCCATGTGTTTTGTGCTCCCAGCAGTGCCTTGAGAATAACATGTGAAGCTTACTTCTCTCACGATAACAAAAAATTTCTCTGATTTCACTGTATATGTCTCAAGAATGTGAGAAAACATTTACAATGTTGTTCTCATGTCTTTCTTGATGTGGTACCCCCAAGTGACACGAGCTACTGAGTGTCTCTGAGTCATATTTTCTGAAAGGAACCTAGAAACTTCAGGAGTACTTCTAGTCAAATCAGTAAGAATATGTTCATTCAAATTTTCCTCCTAGCTTGAATCTAAATACACAAATAGCATTAGAAAGAAAATCAGTTTTGTTGTCAGCTTGCAGAGATCAACAAATTACTGACACATTCTTGCCACCTGATCATGTTATCATATCAGCCTCTGCAGTGAATTGCGCAGCAATTTTAGGGATGACAGTTTCAATACAAAGGAGAGAAAAAAGCAAGATTGCCTTGAAAACAACAACATTTACTTTGTTATCCCTCACAGGATCAGGGGAGAGAAACACAAATCTTACTGTTCTAGCTCCAGTCTTACATAGCAGTTCTTACAAGAACTAAAATCTGCCATGCTGCTGATTCATCTCTGTGTTGTACGTAATGAGAATGTTTCTAGACTGAGTTTGTAGAGCTCAACCTGTTTTATGACTGTCTGATTAAAGGGAAAGAGCATTATTTTGAAAACAAAGCTGAACTCACTCGGATTTCTCAACCTGACGTTTTCCATCAGGGTGTGGCGAACTCTGGACTCCTTGATTTGTTTCCATTGAAATGACAAATTAAACTGAAAGCATTCCCCTAATTTATACCTCCTTAACTTCCATCTGACCCATCAAAGTTATTAATCCTAAACTCAGTTTATCAGCTGAAGGATTAAGAACTGTTGTATATATAAGCCACTGTCATACAGGACTCCAAGTTAAGTGGCATTTCTTTTTAAAACTGCACAGCACAAAATCTTGTCTTCTGACAGTTATAATCAGGTAACCTGTAATAATCAAACCATAAGAAAATTTGATGCTCTCTTTGAAAATGTTCTGCAAGCATCTGCTGATAACATGAGCTGATTATGAAATACTAGACTGTGTGTGTCTGTGTGTAGAGCTAAAACTGAATCAAAAAGTATTAAATTTAAATAAACAATATATGCAGACTGAAAGCTACTGACTGAATATAACTTAAAATAAAAGCTATAAAAATGAAGAAAATAACATATTAACCAAGGATGATTTACAAACAGAATAAAATCGGAAAAAAAAATCAAAGGCGTGATTGGATGTGTATTATTCTCTGAGCTTCTACCCTCTGGTGCTCTTCATTGCATATGAATTCTTAAAACAACTGATTTTTGTGTATCTTTCCCTTGGCAGGCCAGTACTTGTTGTTATTCTTTGTTCTTTTGTGTGCGTGTTAAGTTTGAAGTTGAATATAAAATATGCAGTGTAGGTTCTTTTTGATACCCTTTTTAGTGACTCTGCATTACTTCAGAATTTATTGGCACTCAATAAGGATTTCTCATTTAGTAACAGAGTATTATCTTATGATATGCAAGCCATTTTTATGTGAGTAGGAACCATGTAAACCTTTTAGCTTGCCACTACCTAAGTCAATCATTGTGGCAGAAAATGACCTACTTACATTCATACTACATAATTCCATTGCTAAAGTTTTCCTATGGTTAGTACAGGTCCCATCATACAAATGGGAAAGAATTAGGTCTTCCAATTATCATATAATCACATCTTTAAATGAAAACAGTAAGGTAAAGAACCTTCATGCACAGACCATATATCAGTAAAACACAATATAAATTAGCAGAAGGCAGTATCTTAACCATAGCTTAAGGCTAAAGTAACATTTCAGTTCAGCTTGGTGGACTTTAACTCATTTAAAGCAAATAACTATTAACTTCCAACCACTGACTTCAGTAATGAACATATACAGGCAAGACCTGTGTTAAAGGTTTTATGTACTTCTGAAAACCTCTTCTCTTACTGAGGAAAGCAATCCAGTTTAGGAGCTATCCTGACTTGGATTTTGAGGTGGAGAGTAATTAGACTTGAGGGAGTGGTTCGAATTCATCTCCTCGTAAGACCAGACATGTACAAGCTTGACTTCAATGCTGGCTTCTGCAAATCCTGTATTAATGAGGGCTTCTCCTCAGTGCTTACTTAGCGCTAGGGAGGCAGAAGAGGCAGAAGGTGTAGCACTGTCATCAAAGGAATCAACGAGTGAGTAAGTTAGCTATTAAATTAATGTGCGTGTAGTGCCTCAAAATTAAAGGTTTGACCAGGGGAGAGTAAGGGAATACCCCTAGCTCACATTATCTTCAGAAGCAGTTGCATACACTGCGAATATTTTGGGATCTCAGTGTAATTTTATACAGTTTAATACTAAGATAGGTTTCCTCTTATTTTTCCTATTTATTTTAAACTAAAATAGGATGACTTAAACTGGAATGTGTATATGGGAGTGGGCAAGGTCAAATAAATAATACAGGCAAGGTATTGATAAATCAGTACATATGCATAGTAGCAAGATAAATCTGCTTCCTAATTGCTCTTGAGCTATAATATGGGTTAAGAGATATAATGTGAGTTAAACAGAATAAATTTCTGTGACAATGCAGGCTATGAACTAGAACTTGGAATTGAAACAGCAGGGTGGAACCTTTCCAAAAAGCTCCTCTTAAGTTTGATTGTCCAGGGCCATTTGAGGCTGAAGAACACTGAATTTATATCTCATTTCTATACGCACCAAGTATTGTTCTTCTTACTCTTAACCCCCATTTTTCATTGGACATGGTCAGAGACATCTGACAAAGACATAGACATCCTCACTACACAAACCAATTTGAATTCTGGATTTTTGACTGATGAGAGAGATCTTGTATTAGTGCTTAACAAAGAAGAAATGTGGCATTAAAACATTTTCTGACTGAACAAGTTCAAAGTTGCTTAGAACAATACAAGTTGTCAGTGAGAAATGAAAATGTAAAAATAACAGTATTTAGAGAGATTTGTTTCTTTTCCTGAGTAATTGTTTAAGTAATCTGGCTCTTTAATCCTACAGTAGAATTCATATTCAGTCTTGTAGCTCATATCACCATTCAGACTACCGAGAGAGTACTTTAGCTTTGCTATATCAGATTACCTCAATAAGCTAAAGGAAGATGTGTGCTGAAGATATATATATAAGAATATAAGAAGATATGTAAGAAGATAGCCACAATTTTTAGCAGAGATGCCTTCTCTGTGTGTGAGTGAATGGTATGCACTCAATGACTACAGATCCTGACTACTCAAAACACTGAGGATTTTTGCAAAGTCCTCAACACCAGTAGTTCAGCTCCTCATGGGGAGATAAGAACCCTCCACACAACTGATATTTTCCCACCCAATTTAACTGTAATTGTTAAAGTGCAGGCTGGATGATAAACAGTGGGAAGCCATCTGCAATTTCTTTCTGTAGAGTTAATTACTGAAGAGTATAAGTACTATTTAAAATGAGTCTGATTAAATGAATTTGCCACTAAATATATAAAAGAACAAACCCTAAAATTACAAGGGAAAACACATTCGCAATTGCAGTTAAGGAATGAAAATAGTCATGCTAATTAAATGCTCTGGGGTTGATTCCCTTCTTTATACCTCTATAGTAACAATGGAATCTCTCCTACAAAACGAGGAAAAATTGAACTTTTTCTTTTGTTCTTCCATCAGAGTCCCTTAAATATATTGCTGTTTAACACATTCAATTCAGGCTGTATTTTCTAGCATTCTAAGTTTTGAATAACTATTGAATATTATGAGTTATTAAGTAACTAATCTTGTCATTTTCACTGATTAATCAAAGAAATTTGTAGGAGATTGGTGACTTAAAGAAGCGACGTGCTACCTTTCACACTCAGTAAAATTACTCAAATCAGTGTATATAAATATAAGTGTTTCACACTCACGTGAAGTAGGAACAGCAAAAATTTTTGTTTTCATTTCCCCCTGTACCAAAAGAGTGAAGTCTTTACCCTGTAAATCAGGTAATGCACAGAGAATATAGCTGGCTGCAGGTCTCTCACTGTCTTTTTTGGACTGATCAGAAACCTCCCCAGCCTTTGTTTCCCAGATTTAGAGGCACACTGACAAATCTATCTGAATATCACTATCATCTAGAAGAGTTTAAGCGCAGAACTTTGGCTTCAGGGAAAGTTTGCAACAATGGCCCCGTGACTTGAGACAGGCCCTGCTTCAAAGCACACTTATATGCTTGCTTCACTCCTCTTCTACATGCATACACCCCTGTATGCCAAGCAACAATCGGGACAGGCAGCTTCTCCTCTCAGATCCTGCTAGGGTGGGCTGTGTCTCAGTCCAGCCCTCTTGAAATGTCCCTGTACCGTTCTCCTCAGGGTATCTGCTTGAGCCTGAGCCAAGTAAGGGCTTTCCTGTGCCTGGCATTCAGCCCTGCTAGGCACGTGGGAGAAGGCGTAACAATTTTGTGTAGGCAGTGCAGCAGCAGGGAAACTTCTGTCTGGTCTGGCCTGTGCCCTAGGTGTGATGAGTCACTGACTGGAGAAGGTAATTTCCCAGAAGGAGATGTGGGGCCAGGCCATGTACCTCACCGCTGTATCATTAGCTAGGGGGAGGTGGCAGGTAATTTCCACTCATGCATGCTGTCTCTGGAATACTAAATGGGGCTTCAGTGTGACAAAAGTTTCTCTGGATCCAAGAGCTTGATACAGGCAAAACAGAGAAGAAAATCTACCTACCAGTATGGTCCTTGTGAGATTACAGGAGAATATTTATTTCTTTGAGTGAAAAAAGGGAATGCCTTTTGCAACATTCCCTTTCTTCACTTACACTGTAGGCATAATCATCTGTTGCCATATATTTGAACGAATGTTTTACTATTATTATACTATCCTAGCCATCCTATCTTGTAATGTTGCACTAACATTCATAGTCCAAAATAATACTGGAGTGACATACAACATTGTTAATCACTATCTGGGAAAACAAGGCAAAGAAATATGTCCTCTCCAGATGTGAAAATGATTCAACCTTCTACTCTCCACAGGCAATAAACTCCAAATGTTGTAGGAAAAGATTAGGTTTGGATACTATAATGTGAAAATGATTGATGATCTGGATTTCATTTGTCATGCAAAAATGCCTTTTCCTAACGTTTTTCTAAGACTTCTATTTGCACCATCCAAATGAGTCAACTACTTCAGAGGCTTGAGCTTGCAGTTATTTTGAGGGCAGCATCTGCACAGACAAGGGCTGCCGGGACAAGTAAAATGTAAGATGGGACAAGTACCCCTAAGTTTTTCATCTAATTGTGCATCATACTGAGACTAATAAAATCAGTTATTCCTCCCAACCAAGAACACACATGTTTAAACATCTTCAGAGCCTGCAGTGGAATAAATTACACACTGAAAAATGGTCTCAGGTCTGAGACATGCCTTGTAGAAGAGAGGTAGCGTAGCCAAAAAATCAAGAAAAACAAAGGAGTGCCATGGCAGCTTCATGAAGGGATTTAACTTCTGCACTTTCTTTGCAAGCTCAGCCATGTCCCAAATACTTACATTCCATATTGTGCCTGTTACCAATTCACAAAGTCTTTGTCTTTGTAACAATCTAGTGCACTGAAGCTTAATGCACCAATGAAGTAGTTACTCTGGCTTTCCAAAAAAGCACCCTTGTGTAGGCCTCTTGTCTTCCCTGTGACGTTCTGAATTCTGTCAGCTTAAACAATTCAGGAGATTCCAAATGTTCCTGATGGTGCCACTGAAGTGACAATGAAACAGTCAGCTTCCTTTCCTTCAAACATGACTAAACTCAATGACACTCTTTTTTTTTTTTTTTTTTTTTTTCGGTCTAAGCTAAACAGCAGAGATGCAGACGAATTATAGACACTGTAGGTGAAAAATTGATCTGAATTTGCATGCTATATTGAACAACTTGCAAGACCTTTATGATTAGATCTAATTATAATGGGATGAAGCTGTCTGTGGTGGATTAAGATATCTTACTGTCCAAGCCATGTTGGGCATATTCAATGACAGTCGCATATTATGTATGTCAGTGAAACTACCCCCACAGTAAGACTGAATTTCAGAACCTACCCAGCCTTGGAAGCTGCAAATAAAGCCCAGAGGAAAGCAAACAGGAACGGTGAGATAGAGGGGGGATGAAAATATTAATCTCTAGAAAATATAAAATACTCCTGTCCTTGCTATTTACATCATGTCTTTTGTCTCCATGCTCAGGAAGGCGTGTAATTACACTTTGTTTATCAAGCATGGTGTTTAGCTTGTCACAAAAGAAAGATAAATATCCACAGAACATGACACTGAATGCTTGTTTTCTTCAATCTTGTGGAAAAATGGAACCCCAGAATTATTAGAAACCTATGTTCTAGCAGCAGGGTATACAAAATCAGTCTTAATGCAAAACAAGTGAGATGTATGCTTACAAGGTATATGCTTCCAGGCGAGTTGCTGTCACATGCATCTGGCCTTTTTGAGTGGATTCCAAGATGAACACCAGGCACTTGCATGCTACATGAGCAATGACAGGGCTCCCAGAAGAGATATCCCAACCCCACACCTACTGAGCAAGGACAGAATGATAGGAAGTACAGTGGGCAGAAGTGGATCTGAACACTCCCCACCTCTGGAGATAAGCTGCCTGAAGAAAATCTGCCTAGAAAGCACCTCCATCTGCTCAGGGCCCAGAGTTGAGACCAGTCCTCAGGGACATGCAACTGGCTACATTTGCTTTTCAATTAAAAAAAAAAGAAAAAAGAAAAAAGAGAAAAGAAACTGTAATCCCTCCTTACTCTTCTGTGTTTCATAAAGGATCCTGAAGTAGCAAAGAAAATGGTGTTTCCAGATGCTACCACATCTGCTAGCACACCTGCATGAGAAGGGAGGGACATGGGTCCACTCCAGCCTGAGGGCTCAGCCCAGGTCTTCTTGTATTAGGTGCTGGTCCCCAGACAATGGGTAGGAAAATCACATAACCAGAAAGACAAAACACAAGGAGGACAACAGCTCTGCAGTACAGTGCCGCAGGCACCATGCTTGGATTAGGGGAGAGTAGGGACCTGCATCTGCAGGGCTGGAAAAGACCAGGACAGTGACTTTTCACCATGGCAGGCAAGTTTACAATCCTGTCACCACTCTGGGGTAATCACACCTGCAATGGCCTAGATTTACATTGGAAGGTCATCATCTTGAAAAGGGAAATTCACTGTCACTTGGCCTACATACATTATTATTTTTATTTTTATGTTTTACATCAAGCCTTACCTATTGTCCCATTGGCTAAATAACTATCTCAGCCATGTTCTCCTTTTTCACTTGGGATTTTTTTCCAGGGAGATTTTGAGCATCTGCCTGGGCTTTCTGGGTCTTTAGTAACCTTAATGAGGTAAAGTGGCAGATGCATACCCATTGAGAGTGTGCTGCAGTAATGCAGCACACAAACAGCATTTCTAATGATTTCAGAGGAGTCAGATGACTCCTCAGAGCATGTGCTGGAGCATATTCTGGAGAAATGTATGTCCTAAGACCAGCATGTTAGAAAAATGGGACTTACTGAGGTTGTAATTTGTGGTAACTCCATAAGTGGTGGGATAGTCCAAATTGAGAAGGAAGACCTACCTGTCTTGTCTATAGATGCTTCCCAGTGAGAAACTGTGCATACAGCTGCAGAATCTAAGCATGTAAGAATGAGGCAGATCTGAAAACATCTGTATTATCAAGAGAAGCATGTTGAAATTTCTGAAAATTTTCTGTCTAGGTAAAATTGGCATTCATGACACAGGCAGTGCCAGCTGGACATCAGGATGAGGACTCACCCTTTGGTGATACTAACCAAGAAACATCAGGCCTTTCTCTCTCCCCCCCCCCAAAATTCACAGTATGAACACATATTTGGAGCTGGGCATCACCATCTCCTGCTCTCCAACCAACAACTGCTTGATCCATGCCCAGCCAAACAGCTGACACAGGAGCTCTGAGAGCAGGACTGGGCAAGACGCTTGATGGAGCCAGTTTTATCCTGGAGCCCTATACTCTCATAAGCCTGCTACAGTTAACTCTTTACAGCTCAATTTTGGGCACAGGAGGTAAAATTTGAACATAGATGATAAATTTTTAGAACAATTTTAAAAAGCTGTAATAAATAGCCTCTGAGACAGCTTCTACAAGTGATCTTACATTAATTTTTCAGCCAAAGCAGCTGAGATTCTGAGCTTTAGAGAAACTGTTCTTCCTTAAAGTTTGAATTAGTATCAGCATAAATCATAAGCTCAAATGTTTCTCCTGGCTCAGGCTAACAGTCAATAACTTATTTTAGACTGTGACACATACCAGATATACAGAAAACAACTAAGAAACAGCACATGATTAGAATGATCCTTCTCTTGGCTTAGTCTCCCAGACAAAGTGGTTTAAAACTTTTCAGTTTGTGTCAACCTGTTTAATAGCACACTTAGCCAAAGTTCAATGCAAGCATAAATCTTTTCTTCTCTCAGAGCCTTCTTTCATAATCATGGAAAGGTTCATTCACACGACCCACCTACTAGAGCAACATTCTACAGGCTGACACTCCCTGGGGATATCTCTGTACCATACATTTTTACCTCCCAACTTTTTCCCGACACTCAAGATTGTCTTACCCCACAACTTGCTGCTTGGACATTTGTTCAGCAGTGGTTAAGTTCTGGAAAGCTGTGATTAGTGAGGAAAGGTTATTGGCTTCTTCTAAAAGAGGAAGAAAGTCTTAAATGCCATAGCAGTTCATGCACTCATACACTACCATGTGTGTTTATTGTACTATGCAAACCATGGTCTAAAACACCCAGGTTTCTTTCTGCACAGAGGTGAGGACACGTTGTCTTTGTTCTATTTCTCAAAACCATTGGTGTATTTCAGCACTGGTTCCCATCTCCCACAGCTTCTTAAACAAGGTCAGATATTCGGAGAAATGTTTGGGAGAGCTTAGGGGAGATGTGCTTGGAAAGGTGACCCACTGCTTCAGAGACCTCCCCGCCACCCTTGCCAATGCTTACCATAACCCATGAGAGACTCGCAGTTCCATTCCCCACCCTGCGAAGGCCTGCTGCAACTCTCCCATAGCGACGCTTGGTGCACATAGGGCAAGGTCTGTGACTCCAGCCAGCCCCTGCCCGCCAGTGCAATGATGCCAAAGATAACGCCAATGCCCAGGAGCAGGGGTAGGATCCATCTGCAGCGAGTGTAGTCAAGGCCGTACTTCACCATCTTGCTGGCAGAGCACGGAGAGCTGACTCTGTTACTGACTCAGCCGCACCAAGTAAAGGGTGCTTCTGCAAAACGCCTTGAGTAGGAGCAGCCGTACCTGCCAGCTGCCGTGAAGCTGTTTGAAAAAAAAGCTTTTTAATCAGGACAGACACGAGAGGGAGGGAGGTAAGCAGCTCCACCTAAATTCAAATGAGTAAGAGCCACTGCAGAGCAATAACCAGTTGGGCCGGGGGAGGCTGCAAGGCTGGGTTTGTCTGTGGGATCCGCTCTGCTCTGCTGACTCGGTAACAAAGCGGGTGCTGCTCACCCTCGGCGTTTAACACTTTCCTTCCAGCCTCTCCCCAGCAGAAGGAGTATCTCATGGCTGAGCTCCTGAATCAGCACAGGTGAATGCAGGAACCCTGCCAACTGTTTGCATTGGAGGGCGGTGGCTTCTTCTGGAACTTGCCATATACAGGTTGAAAGCTGCCTTTCTTGGATTCTGTTTAAAAATGAATGATACCTATCTTTGACAATCAATTACAAAAATCCTCTAGCTTCTATTAAACAGAAACAAGAAAGAGCTCGTAAGTTTCCTCTTTATCCTTTATGGACATAGCTGCGGGAGGGAAAACACCATGGGAATTAATCATTAAAAATATAGTACAGTAAGGGTGTAGCCTTTGTGGGAGAATGGATATGAAGCTTTTGTTTGACCGTGCCTTGGGAAGTCTGCACGTGGATCCATCCATGCACATGCTGCTCAGGGCCTGCCTGAGCCTGCCTGTGATGTGCTGGAAGTGCAACACAGAGATGAACCACAGCCTCCCTGCGACCTGCTCCAGGTTCATCTGTCAGGCTGCTCACAAGCAACACAGCCCATAGAGCTCTCCCTTTGAACTAATATATGCCTCAGCCCAGCATTTTGGTTGCCTGTACATCTGAAAGCAGCCACACCACTTGCAGATTGAAGCTGTTTTCTGTGAAACATGGTGAAGCACAGAGGATGCAAAGTATCCTTTGCTCCCCTTGTGCATTTTGTCAACCAGGTCTGTATCCAAGCCCAGACCTGATGTACTCATGAAGATTTGTAATTATACCGCAGCTTTCTTGGTGAAATGTGACATCAATGCTAAATCACAAATTTCACATCATTTTGCTGAATTAACATTAATAAATTAGTAATGAACTAATATGAAGTAAATTCATAACTTACACTGAATTAATGCACTGTACAGGAGTGTGCACAAAAAGGTCCTGAGCTTGCATAGGCCCAAACTGCAACATCCACACCAGTGAGCTGCAGCACAGTGAAGAAGCATTAGCTCCATCGTGAAAGCAATTTGAATGTGTCAGTGTGACACCATGTCTTATCTATAAGTGGAGACAGCTGATTAGCCTGGTGGTAGATCAGCAGTCGTGCAGCTACTTTGCCCCTCTTTCTCCAGTGGTGCAGATCTGGCTAACTGAAGCCTTCTGGCAGTGGCTCCCTGCAGTACAGTCATGGACCATGTTCCTGAGGTTGTGAGTGGTCTGTAAAGGGGATTTGACAGGTCTCTGTTAGAGCAGGAGACATCTCTACAGACTTGACATTTGAATTTGAGTGTCACTTAAAACAAAGGCCAACAATCATGACATCTCAGCTGCTGTTTTGGGAAAGAAAGAAGGGACAATCTCAAGAAAAATGAAACTTGTTTATAAAGGACACTTTAGGAAGCCCTTGAGGGTTGTGTTTTTACAAGCCACAAATTCAGTTATCTTTAATCTAAACATAATGCTTAAAAGGCTGATTATCAGTTCTAACACGCTGCAATACATCTGTTTTTGTGCACAGAATTTTTATATATACATTAAAACAGCTACTATTTGAAGCTCAGCCACAGTGCAACATGCTGGTACCTGCAACCTGTCCACATCTGTTTATACATTCCTTCTGTTACCACAGCTGAAGTAAAGACAGTTGCAAAATCTCCAAAAGAGACAACGAAGATTTGGATTTGGATGATAGGTGCTTTCTGAATGATGACTTCAAAAGCACTCATGCATGTGGCAGTAGACTGCTCAGCTGTCTGTATCTTGTCTCTTGTCAAGTCTCAGTCTTTCAAGAATAGTATCATAAACTATAAACTTGGCCTTTTTTTCCCAGATAAAGCAACACTGCAAAATAAAATGATTTTCCCTTATTTACTGAGTGCTCAGCCATCTTTTAGGTTTATGACTGAAGGATTTGTCATTACTTTTTGTGATAACACACCTTTGTATGAAGGCATATTGTCAGAAAAGTTAACATTTGGAGGATGATACCACAGAACGCATTTATCATGCTGAAAGAAAGATGAGTAGCATTCAGTCACAGAGGGTGTTCCCACGCCCTGCCCATCTTTGTCATCCTTCAGTATCTTAAAATGACAAGCAGTGCTCACGTTCAGTACAAGAGTAATTTGTGACATCTGCGACAAAAGATATTAAGATGTATACAAAGCTGGCAAAATGAGGTATCACATGTAATTCTGATATTCCTGTGGCAAACAGGGAAAAATGACTGAAAACTTCTGTTGCATAGTCTGTGATTTGAAGAGATGAGTTACCCACAACAGGCTTTGTATTTTGCAGTGTATGAGCTGTGTGAAACCACATGGTTCTTCCGTTTTTCGATTGCCTGTAGATAGTCCCCCAGAGAAAACACCAGCATCATCTATTGAAAATAAAGATGTACTAGCAATGATAAAGTTGTTAGAGTATTGGGCACTTTCTGCACCTCAAAATATTCTTACCAAATTCTCACTGCTATTGAAGTAATCAAGTAAGAAGTAAGATATTGATAATACAAACAATTTAAAGACATTAAAGCTAAAAATAACAATATGTCCCTTTCAGCTATGACACAGATGATTTTCTCAGTTGAAGGAGAAGCTAACAAAAGACTGAGAGAACATTTCCATTCATGTTTCATATAAAGTTATCTATATCTTTGACTGTGGAATGACATGGACTCATCAGCCTTGGGACATGTTCATGACTTTTGCAGCAAGAGCATTTTCATTTTGTGGTATTCACACTTCCTGAACAACTCTCCAGACCTGTTTCTTTCAAAAGCTTGATGAAATTATTTTATGAGGCATTCCCTCATGTGCTGTCTTATATCTGACAAGTTACCCTGTGCAACAGAAAAACATTTTCTGCATGAACTGTTATAAATCATATGGCAATTGTTGTTATTGTTACTGATCCATTCACAACCCTGAGTCCTTCTTTTCTGATAACGCCAATCTGCTGTTACTCTTCAAAGACAAGCACATCTTGCCTTACAAGCACAGTTATTTTTATAAAATCAACTCATAGAGTGATGTAACTTGGCAAAATAATACTTAGGCTAAAGCATCACTTGTGATCCTCTTTCTGCATCACCTCTACACCAAAGCAATAGACATAGGCTCTTTTCTCAGTATGGCTTATATTTCATCCATGATAAGGACATGCAGAAAAATACCTTTAGACATGAAAGTGTTCACAGGGTAATCCAAAGCAAATTTTCCTTTCCTTTTTAGAAGAATACTGAAAACATATTTTGAACAGGACTAAACTTTACTTCATTGTAAAATAAGAATACCCACTTTAGAAGTTGAAGACAGATGAAATCTTGTCGTTTTGAAGGTGCTGCCTGAAGGCTAGCACTTGTTTAAGTACACAGAACTCAAACCGAAACAAGAAGAGCACTGGGGAAATGACTGAACCCCTAGCAAAGAGAGGTTCAGATCTATTCTCAACTGCCCTTCTTGGGGAAAAGCTGCTAGCTGCTCCTGTCAGATGCTCCCAGGTTTTCACCTCACTAAGCCAAGCTCCTGGTTTTGGGTTTTTCCCACATGCTGGGGATTTCAAAGGACTCTCCTGCAGCAGCTGGATGCAGGGGTTCTGAGGTGACATGGGGGGTGGCCTTGCAACGGCCAGTACTGGATCTTGCTGCTACACAGCTAGGAAAGCCCCCTCTCACTCCTACAGCAGCACAGGAAAGCTCTTCTTGAGACGTCCTCTGCTTGCTGGCACTGAGCTTGGAGACAAATCTGCATGAATTTTCTGAAGACCTTTATCAAGAGCCATCTAAGACTGACATGCTGTCTGATCTCCCAAGCCTGCCCCACACGTGATGGCCTCCCTCAACAAGACAAATGCACAGAATTAACAGACTCTTTATTCTCTGAGCAAGGTTATACACGCAAAAACACTATGGTAATAGGAGTTTTTAACAGCAGATTTGTGAACATGAGGCTGCACACATGTTTGTTATTTTTGTTGTTAATTTACAAATGTAAAATCTCTGTGTCTGAGCATACCTTTTATTCTTTTTGTTAAATAACTTGCTTTCTTTATGGAAGGCTCCGTGCTGGAATAAGTCATCTCAGCCCAGAGCAGAGGAGCTGAGCTGAGGCCTCATGGTGGCTGCAGCTCCTCACAGGGAGTGCAGGGACAGCGCTGAGCTCTGCTCTCTGCTGGCAGTGACAGGGCCCGAGGGAACGGCATGGAGCTGTGTCAGGGACGGGTCATGCTGGATGTTAGGAAAAAGTTCTTCACCAGAAGGTGATGAGCATGGCACAGGCTCCCCAGGGCAGCGGTTGTGGCCCCATCCATAGTTACTTCCTACCAATGTTCTGCAGAGGTTAGATGAATACAGCTTTCCTCCCACGCCACCAGCTGTAATCAATGATGTCATGTAAAACAACCACACAACTACAGTCAGGTCCTAAGGATTTATAACCATGTGGGGGGATCTGCAGATTCTTAGTGTGGCTGTCAGGAGTCCGCTCTTTTACATTAATAATTTTACTTAAGTGATTGCTTTGGGGACCACAGCTTCCCTGCGGCATACCAAGACAAACTAAATAGCTGTCCCAACATAGTAGATCATAACTGTAACTCCTTACAGATCGTATAGGTCAGCTGCCTTAGGAGAGAAGTAAAACCAGCCTCATACAGGTAATTCCCAGGCGCCACTCCTTTGCTACTTACATTTCTCTGACAAAGAAATGGCTTCATTTACTGTGCCTTATGGGTCAGTGGGGAACAGCACCAGCTATTTCTGTAACTACTCAGCCCCACAGATAAGACATGCATTCCAAACATACTTTGAAGAGTTTCAGCAGTGAATTTTCACTTTGAAATTTTTAGTCAAAAGTAGGGTTTTACCGAAAACAAAATGTTACATAGAAATGACTATTTCATTTTCAAGTACTTGATATGGAGTGAGAAGCAGGCTGAAAAGAAAACACTGGTCTGCTACCAGCATTTTCATATTTGTACGCTGTCTTCATACAAAATGCCTGTTATAGTTGTTTTGATCCGCATGTTCAGCTGCTCCAAGCATGAACAGGCTCAAGCTCTTGAGCCCACAGTTTCCCATGTGAGATCTCATCTTGAACCTGTCTGAGCTCTCTCAGCTGTCTGTGGCTCAGGGAATTCTGATTTCCAGTGTACACACCCGATGCTCTGCAATTTTCAGTACTTCAGAGACATTTCCATATTCACAGAGTGTTATGGAAAATAGTATGTGTTGGCCTCATTGCCATAAATAAATAAAAGGCAACAGTCATACCAATCCTTCTGGTAAATATTATCCAATCCTGAAAAGACATACCCATGAGAAATATTGTTCATGGAGAAGTTAACATTCATTATTTATGTCAGATAATGCATATTTCTTATCATACTTTATCATTTATTTATATTCTTTGCATCTATATTATTTATATTATAGAGCCCTAGACACTCCTGCATTTTTTCCACTACACTGTTTATTACAAATTCATTCTTATGAATTTTAGCTATTCAAAAATCATAGTAAAAAAAGAATCTTTTGATTATTTTGACAATTCCTAAGACATTTAAATATAATCGTATACAAGAAAAATTTGAAGGCATTGTTTCTTTCCCTGAAATTTCAGGATGTGGAGCTCCATAGCCAGAAGCAGCTAGGCCCACAGCTTTGGATACCAGCAAATTGCATACAAATGCTGCTTACTGCACTGCTGCAGACCTGCACAGGGAATGTATTGCTGCACGTGCATAGCGAAGTCAATGTATCCTTGGTCCATCAAATCTACACGAATAACTGCTGCACCTGTGCTGAGATGCTGGCACCTCCCACGTGCACTGAACGCAGATTTCATTACACCTGCAACTGTACTTGTGACAGGAATCTCAGCCAGAAATCCCTGCCTTTAGGAATCACATTTGATTGTGCTTTCTTCTGGTTGTATCAGCTTACAATTTCATTTCAACATCTACACCGACTCACCCACTGGCACTGAAAATCCCATATTTTCAGATTACTATTCCTTATTGCCAGCAACCTCTACTGCTCTGTGCTGTGGCAACAATACTCAGCTCTTTTGCCTGATGTGAACATTCTAAAGCATGGTGGTTTCCACTGATGTACCTCTGTGCTTGGTTCATCATTAATTTATAGATGCAGCATGTTCTCAGCAACTCTTTTTAATTCTTTTTTTTTTTCTTTTTTTCCCTTTTTTTTTTTTTTTTGGTGAGAAGTAAATGCCAGGTGAGTATTTCTTGAGAATTCCGTCTCATCAAGTAATTGCCTAAAAGGTAACTCACCTTTTAATCAACTGAAAATACAAAATCTCAGTGAGGTGTGGCAGGTGTTTCCCATATCCATGAGATTTAATCATTCCCATCACCCCACTCAGATGAGTTAACCTTCTCTTGCAGCCAATCACACTAATTGTTGAGTGTTCTTCACTCTGCTGAGTAGAGAGTCATGTGTGTTGGGCTGGAGGGACAGGTTGCAGCCTGGGAGCCTAAGTATTTGGGTGTGTTTTTTTCTACTTTTATAGGCTACAGACTACTAGGTAAGCAAGGGTAAAAGTGTTCTCTGTGTTTAATAATGGGTACTATATGAACTAGTTATTTTTAGAGTATTTGGGAAAGTCTGAAGTAAGAAAGCACGTATTTTCTCAAACTGGGTCTGTAAAACTAAGAGATGTTATAGATGGGAGATAGTAAGGGAAGTAGCTAGAATCCAGAGTGGGTAGATGTGTTTTAAAATTAAGATATATAAAGAAAAGGGCAGCTAAAATATTGGGAAGATGGTGTGCCTGTTTTTTTCCAGAAATGAGAAGGTTGGTTTGATGAAGTAGTGGCTAGCACTGGGTTTGCAATCTGTATAAAGATAGAGGGAAAGTTCTTTGCTATCAGTATGTGTAGTACAGGGTTACTTATGGGCCATGCATAATGTGAGGTTAGAAATGAGAAGGTTTCTAGTTGCAAGAAAAGCTGCACCTCTCACTAAAAATACTAGGTGAGTATTTCATCTTTGTCTTCCTACTGACAGTCCTAGATCAATGTACAAAAGCTATTTGTCAGTTTTGGTTACAAAGAACAAGCTGACCACGTGTCATTTTTATTTTTTTCCCTTTTGCACCATAACATACTTAAAGCATTTGGTGTTCCTCCTGAAGCTTTTGGCTTAGCCAAGAGTTCTCTATGCCAGGTGTGTCTGATGAAAGCACACGTGCATTTTGCAGAGCATACTCAAGCTTATTTGACTGGGAAATGTTATTGTTGCCTCCTGGATAGATATGGTCTTTCAAAGCCAACAGTTCATAGGTTTTGGAGTTCACACTAAGAGAAGAAAAGAATGACTGTTTTCTTGAGTTCATGAGATGAATTCATGAAACAGAAACAACGCTGAGTTTTTACACCTATCAATTAAAGCAGTTTTAATTAAGCCACCACAGTTGAAAGGAATGGCACATACGTTAGTATCACTTTAGTTGCATCTGAATTGCACAATGTGCTTCCACCCACTATATTGAACCAAGTTTATTTTATGCTTGTGTTTTTTTTTTTTATGAGATATGACAATGCTCTTTAAAAAACATACAGAAAGCTGAAATTATGGTAAGCCATATTTCCATATAATTGTCCTTCTCATTAGGGTCCATTTCCTTACCTCTTTTCTACTTCTCAGCTTCAGCTGTGCAAGGACTTTCCAGATTTGAGATTCTCTCCAGTATTTTGGATTCACTGGAAAGGTGCTATTATTATTTGTAACACAGACATCTATCCAGTATACCCCCTCCTGTACTTACAGAAAGAGCAGGGGGAGGGAAGGTTGGAGAGAACAAAAAGACATATTTCTTACAGGTTGTCTTGTTCAGCAGGAATTGCTAACACAGTTGATCCTGTGTGCCATGCATGACTGAGCATTTGACATAGTTCTAAAGCCTAAAGAAATTTATGCTCTGTAAAATTATAAAATACAGGCATGCAGGGGACCTTAAGACATACACACATACAAAATGCAGAGTTATGAAATCAGAAAAGTGTTATGAAGTGGAATATTAAACAAAGTGTAATACCAAGACATACAGAGCATTGAAAAAGCTTAGTTCTAAATGCCTTAGTTTTACAGGATGCTGATTAGCACTTTGTAAGTTCTATTTTGTATGTGTGTATGAATACATATACCCATACACTTTCTCTGAAGTACTGGGGTCACAAAAAGGGGAAAGCAGCCTTTTAACATATTTACCTTCCAGCACGCCTACAGCCTTTTCAGAAACCTATCTCTGCCCCCACAGCTGGCAGAGAAACTGCCACCTTCCCCAGCCTAGGAAAGCCCTGACAGAGATGACAGATCTCAATTACTTATGCCATAAGCTGCTGCCAGTCCATGGCAGATGCAGCCATGGCTCTGTCTCACTGGAAAATTTACTTGGAGTCACTGGCTCCAAAAGGACAAGCTGGGAGTGCAGCAGGTTACTCTCCAAAACGTGTCTGTATGAAGTTTTTGTACAGATATTGCTCACAGGCTGCTTTTCTATTTATATCAGTTATCTCTAGTAACTCGCAAAGCATTCCCAGGCTTACAAGTCCCCAGGCCCCTCAGTCAATTTTAGAAACTTCTGGAGGTTTTCAACAGCACATGCTAAGATTTCCTTCCAAGCCATGTCTGATAACTAAAACTCTGCAGTTCTAAAAGGTCAGACATAAAGAACAGAGTATGTTTCTACTGAAAAGTTTTTTTTTTTTTAAACAAGCATCTCCCAGATACCATATAATAATGCACACAGTTTAACATCTGAAGATTTATTTGTTCTCTCTGTGACAACGTATATTTAATTACATGTCTTTGTAGCATGTCTTGCAATGGCCACAAAAACTTCAATAAGTGTTATGTTAGCCACCATTATACACGTTGGCTCCATTTAACTGCAACAGATGGTGGAAAAAATAAATTTTATTTTCCCCTTAGTTCATACACTTAATAGTCAACAATGGTCCAGTAACAGGAACAAGAAGTGATTCTTAGGCAGCATATGACTGTAAAAGACTCAGCAAAGTTCCTTCCTTTGGACTAATTTTTGGCAGAAAAAAAGCTTTCTTTGGAAGGATTTTATTTTTTCCTAATTCTATGCAAAGCCATTTTATCACAGGTGAAAAAATAAAATAATTTGCAGGTCCCCCTGGTGGGGGTTGTTTAAAATCTCTCCTCCTTTCCAGCTTGAAAAGCTACATCTTTATTTGTAAGGATATATTTGAATAAAATAAGGATGACTCAGTTGGGAGAGAAAGGAGTAAGTAAACCACCAAAACAGAACTGACATGAGAATATGTAAATAATACTTTAGGTAAAAGTTATTTGGTTACAGATGCCAATGTTTTTTAATTTATTATTTTTTTTTAACCAGTGCTTGTAAGAAATATACTGAAGACATAAGGTAGGGTTTGGGTTTTTGTTTTTTTTTCCAGTCTCTTATAATTGCACCAACATTTGCAGCAAAGGTGCTCTTCTATTGCTTTGACAGTTGACTGCTGTTGGATTTAACTTTTCAATTTAAGTATGGTGCTCTGTCTGGGGAGGAGTAGTAGTATGTCGGCTTGATGTTTCCCAGGACTTCATCTTCCCAATTGGGGAGGCAGCAGAAGAAGAAAGCACAACCTATCACAACAACAGTGCTGGCCCAACCGAAACCATAGGCCCAGCTGAACATATTAGCTCCAATCAGAGGAATTTCTTCTGTGAATTTCACTGGATAGATGACCAACCCTATGATTTGGAATGCAGCTAAAGAAAGAAAGCAAAGAAAGCCAAGAGTAAATGACAGTGAATGTTATTACGTTCCCCACTGAAAAAAGATATATTGAGATAATTGCATTGCCCCTTCACATACATAAGGATTAGCTCCAGTCCCATTCTTGCAGCAGTGCATGATTCCTGGTCTGGGCAGGTCCCCAGCTGCTATGGCAGCTGCAGCTGGCACTGCTACCTCACTGAGGTACTCACCTGTGCTCAGAACAGCCCTATCCCACAGCCAGGTGTCTGTCCTGGTGGGGCAGTCACCTCTGGCTTCTACCATACCCACAGCTCCTCCCACCCTTGGGAAAGTGGGAGCCTGGGGCTCCCGGCTTCAAAACCTTAATACGTGACTTGCAGGGTCAAAGTTGTTGGTTGTCCCCATGCACTGTTTTTGGGAACTTGTTGATTCCTCTTGTGGCCTTGGTTAAATTTTTCATTTTTCATGAAAATGAGTCATAAATCAAAGAAATTGTTTCACAAGGGAAGCTCCATCTAGCATGTTTTTCTGCTTGTGCCTGTTTTAAATCTAATACAAGCTTATCTTTGCACCCAGCCTTACCAACAACAAAAAGCAAGCCTCCGATTCCTCGCACAAAGTTGAAGCGAAGTATTTCAATTGAGAATGCGATGACTGCGAGGGCGAAACAGATGACCAGGATCACAAAGCCAACGAGGTATGTGGCAGCTGCTGCTCTCCCCCATCCTTGAAAAGAAAAGAGGAAAGGTGTCACAGGCAGCAGTGCACTGAGCTGTAGGTCACTGCAGGTCTTCTGTTTCTTTTAGTCATTCTTTGTTGAAATGCTTTACTGTAAAAAGCACACACTATGTCAAAGCAACACTGAATGTCTCCAAGGTGCACAGCTGCAGAGAAATGATCATCAGAGAAGCAGCACTGAACTCTCTGGCTGCTAATTTGTCCTGCTGAAAAGAGAGACATAGCATAGCATGGCAGTGGCAATAACACCTCCAAACTCAGTATGTGTGGGAGACCCATTGATCTCTGAGCAGAAAGTGCACGCAACCTGTCAGAATGTGCTTTATCATCTTCACTCCATTTTGACATGCAAATTTACAAAACCACTTCCATGCACAGGAAAGTATGAGAGCAGATGAGGGTACAACTGTAGAGAGAATTGCTAGGAAATAATGTTGTCACCATACAGCTTCCTGTCTGCTTGCTTCTGACAAGAACTCTGTATGTGAATTAACATTAGCGCGACCAAAAGCAGACGTGGAGTAGTCGAGCTGAGACACGACGACAAAGAGAATGCTCTTAAAGACAAATATCTATTCACAGCCAAAACAACTTAGTAATAGGTAAAATATCATGGGTGGAGAAGTAGTGGAGTAAGAGGTAAAGTGAAAGAGTCCTCTGAATCATTACTTTGAGATTTGGTGGGGCTGAGCACTGCACAGAGTCCTTGGGAAACAGCCAGAAATTTAGATTTCATGGTGACACAGGCTTGTGAAAGGTTCCCACTGTGGCAGACCTCATTCTCTTTAAAAATGAGCTAGGAGTTTGAGTGTGAATGCCAAACTACACAGGTGTTTCCTGCCCTAGAGGCAGGACACTTACCCACAGGGGTAACCATATCCACCTCAGTCCTTGGGTTCCACTGAGCTGTCACCACAGCTCCCTTTTCCAAGTCTACATAACGTGGGTTCTGACTTTCACACATTCAGACATATGTAGGGCCAGATCCTGAAATCCCTTTAACATACAAATAAAGGGAACAATGAGATCTAGGCCAGAATATTTTCCCCCCCAAAAAAAGAGCTGAAGTCCTCCACCTTAGCCCAATCCAGTTAGCCCATTTGTTCTGCTGTTACATAAAAGAAAAAATAGTAATCTGAGGCAGAGAATCACAGATACCTCTATTCCATACAGTGGTTTCCTATTTGAAAGCAAAGCATTATTTTGCAGCTTTTTATGAGATCACTGATTTTGTTTCTCTTGCCCCCATTCAAAAATCAGAAGTGAAACAGCCACTCCCTACCAAAGTTTTCAGCCCCAAGCCCTCAGCCACCACCTCCTCCTGAATGAAGTCAAGCTGGAATGGAAAGGGTAAACAAAAGGCCTTTCTTGGAGCTACTTAAGACAGTAAAATCTTTTCAAACCAGTTCTTGTTAGCCTCCTGCAGCCAGTCCTGCATGTTTTGTCTCCCTTCCCCAGGAGAGTGCCGCAGGAGGAGGAGGGAGGGAGGACACCCCACTGGCCTTTGGAGATGACAGTGGTGTCAGTGGTCCTCTAACAGCTTTTCCTTCAAAATATTATCTGACGTGCCTAATGCAGGGACTGGGTATCATCTCCACAGAAAGATTTATTTAGGGATAAGGAATGCAAAGGAATATTTAACCACTACACCCAGCCAGCCCGGGAAAAGTAATTCAAACTAAAACTAGGAATGCTATTTATTGATATCTCCTCTATTAGGAGAAAAACAATAACAAGGGCAACAAGGAACTCTTAGTTATCAAAGTACTTTCCCCTACAGATGCATTACGTATGCTGGCACAGAGCAGAGAGCCAGGCGTGGCATCTGTCTCATGGAGGTTCGATTGCAAACCCAAAACTGCCAGCAAGTTGGATGCCTTGATATTTGCTGCAGCACAAACAGGACTGCAAGAGATACAGGCTGCAAAGCCCCCAGTGCTATCTCTGCTCTTTCCAGGCTCTGTGTGCTTAGTTTACAAGTATAACAAGCTTTGGGATACATCAGCCCTGACCTCACTCACAGTGACTCATTTGCTCATCTCTGGCAGTATGAAAATAATAACCCACATAGCTACAGGAGATATCTGGTCAGGAATATTATTCTCAAACCCAGCTTTTTTCAGATCTTCAGGAACAGAGCAGCAGCGAGTACCATCAGTGAAAAATGTGCAGTAGTTTTTGCGCTCACGTGCAACAAAATTCAGTGCTGGCGAGCACATACCTTTCCCCCTCCCACTGGGTTATCTGCTCCAGCAGCACTTATCAGCACATAATACTGATAAGGCCTGATAAGGTGAGCCTTTGGCGCTGGCCCCTGTGACGGATTGATCTGCTCAGGGCAAGACAAGATAACAGCTGCAGAACAGCCAGCCCACCACATTAGCACTGAAGAGAAGGAATTCCAGGAAGAGAAGGAACGTGTGGCTATATACAGTGGAAGGGAAATCTCAAAAAAGTTAACCCCATCATTCCCATGCCTATTAAGATAGGCTTTCTGGCTCTGTGTCCTCCAAAGAGCTGCTGAGCTTCTTCACCTGTGACACCCAACTGCCACGGGCAGAGATAGGTATTGTGTCTCTGCCTTAATTGTGGGAGAGATCTGCTCACAGTCCAAGAAGGACAGATCAGCCCCAACATTTGGATGGCTTGTGCTCAGAAAATTTTGTAACCTCAAGAGAGTTAGCCGGAATTTATATATGCCATAGAAATTAAAAAAATCTCTGGTTCCTTTATTTAATACAATTTCTAACTCAAAACAGGTATAAACATGACATCTGTCCATGATATCAAACAACAATACCAAAGTAATTTGGGGCTGCATAACTGGAGAGTCAGAAAAATGGGAGAACAGTAAAGCTGAACAGTTTGAGGTATTTCTGTTACCCAGGTCAGCATTACTTCAAGAAGAGTTCTTTGCATCCAAGCAACAGTGAAGTATTTAAAGAACTTTTTTTTGGGGGGGAATGGGGGGAGAAAAAAAAAAAGCCTATATGAGAGCTATAGTTGATGGAAAGGATTAAGAGTTTTATTATACAGCTTAATTAATAACTATGCAAAAGAACTAAGCTGCAAATGTTAGCATGCAAATAACTAGGAGGGCTCAGGACTACTTGAAGTTAATGGTGAGCACCATTAATAGGATGAAATTTAAAAAAAAACACAATGACATACAAACACAAAAGTCTCAGTTTTAGCTGTACTTCCTGATTTTATTTGGCTCAGCTTGAGTTGGGAAGAAATGGGAACTCTACAGGACATTTACATTGAGATTTCCCTGCAGAAATGAATAAAAGGACTGAGAAAATAATCTAGCAGGAAGATAAAGCACTACAGGATATGAAGTAACAAACCCTTCTCATCTTGGTTCATTTATTTACCAAATTGGAAGCTGGTTTATCAGCTTGTGGATAACTAGAATCTTCAGGTAGAAGTTTCTACTATGACATGCTTAGTTGAGAGTTTCATGCTGTAGTTGTAGTAGTTTTCTGTATATAGATGACAGTGGCAATTTTTCTTTGGTGTTGAGAGCTCATAACATGGGAAGTCCAGAAAATGTGTCTTTGTTGACAAAACAAAGGAGTAGCGGACTGCCAGCAAGAAAGCACTGCCAGCAATATTTTCTTGCTTTCATAACATTCAAATTTCCATGACGCCATAAGCAGTGAGGGAAAAGTATGTGCACACCCTCACAAGCCTAGGGCAGCCCAGAACTGAGGGACTGCCTGAAGAGCCTGCTAGGAATTAACACTAGGCATCCCAGCTCTCCCTTGGTTTTAGCAGTCTGGAAATTCCAGTCGCTATACTACCAAAATGCTAAATGAAAATCTGGTTGCAGCCCTTTGACTGCAAGCCAGGAGAAGCAAAATCCTGTTCGTTTCCAACCTTCTTTGCCTCACTGCTACTTGCAGTAAAGGTGTGCCTGCTCACTGGCAGGAGACAAGCCAGTCATGCTGGCTGGGCTCTTGTGCTGGGGAGTTTCAAGACATCTGCTGGGTGTAGCTAGGCATGCCAACTGCTGCTTCTCTGTTAGTCTCTTCTGAGTGCCTTCACCCTGCACATTTGTTTGCTAGGACATATCCTGCCACCATAAATCTGACTAAACTATGCTTGAACAGAGGCGAGGGCATAGTGAATGTGCCTGTAATGTTCCTCCTTTATTTACCTGGCCCCTTGGTGAAGGCGGCACATGCACACAGTTCCACTAATGACCTGTGGTATCGAAGTCCACTTCTTTGAGCCATGGGCACAGTGGCACAGCAGCAGGGAAACATGATTCACAGAGGCAGGCTCCTACTCCTAAGTCCCACCTCTTTTTGTGTTTTTTTTTTTTTCTCCTCCTTTTGGCACTTACTGAGGATGCAGATGAATGCCTCCATTTTTCTGAGTCAGCTATTGTGTACTTAATGAATACTAACCAGCTGTTAGGAACGTAAGACATCGTTAACCACTTTTACTGCACATGTACACACCCATCCCTCACTGTTGAGGACTCAAACCAAAGTCACTGGGAGCAGATGTTGAGGTCTTGGAAGACGCTGTCGCCCTCTAATGCTGTCCCTAAACATATAGGGTCATCACTGCTTAGACAAAGGTAACCGCCCTCTCCACGCTGCAAACAATCTTCCTCATATCTGATGGCTTACTGATATGTTTCAAACACAGTCACCAGTTTTATACTGCACTGGGCCAAACAAAGTCATTTTGAGTCATACATTATGTAGTATGGCAGCTCTGTGTTGCAACATATTAATAAATACGCAGATACTGCCAGGCAGATACTTGCCAGATGCAAACCAGTAGAGATATCAAATCAAAATCCATTCTCCACCTCCCTACTAAAGGATATTCTATTCTTATTTTTCTCTTTTTATTTCTTCTATCTTATGTGGACTGTAAAATATTCACTAAGAAGCAATTCAGTGTAGGAGACATTCTTATTTGCAAAACATAGTTTGTCTGTTCCTTCCCCTCTTTCCTATTTAAAGTAAGTGACCAAACTGCTTTTTCTCTCCCTCTCTCAGCATACATGCCACAGCTCAATTAAGAAAATGTCTAATGCGGCTTTCTACTAATGGGGACCACTCTGAAATTTTGTTTTCATCCAGAGGAGCAAGATGGTTAGTCTGGAGTAGTTATCATATGCAAAACACAAGTTGTGCATCTCAATTAATTTACTTTCCTGCAGCAGTGCTGTGAAGGCCTCCTAGGCATTCCTTCCTTTGCAAATGCCCTCACCTACTTGGAGACTAATTGCATTAGCATAGAAAAATGGAAACAAACCCAAACTCATATTTTACATCCTGTCTCTAGATGCAAATAAACACTAAGCAGACAGTGGCCCTGATTTCCTCAAAGCTAGAGAAGAGGGAAAGCCAAGTTAATCAGACTAAGCCAAGGATTTGAATGAGCCTTGGCTTGGTTAAATAAGCAAAGTCAGGGATACCATTCTCCTTTGACAGAAGGGTTGAAAACTTCATAAAGTCACTCTTGCCCTAGAAGACACAAGGCTGAAACGAGGTACACACCCATCACCACTCATAGACGAGAGGAAGGGACACTACAGGAGAAAGCAAACCTCAGCAGCTCTACTGCACAGACACTTCATGCAAAGCAGAGATTTCAGCCGCTCTCCTGCACTAGGCTACACTCCTCTTTGGCTTTGGGTAGTGGGACAAGCAGATTTCTGCCACCTACAGTAAAGCCTACAGCAATCACCAGGCTAGTAAATGACAGCAATGCTTTTGCAAAACATTCCAGATTTCACTGAGTTGCAATGGCAAGCACTGTGCTGGGAGGAAGCCTCCCTGCTGCCCTTGTGCAAGCTGGAACCCTCCCTTCCAGCTTCCACGTGAAGTCCCCAAAGTACTCTCATCCAGGACTATAGGGCGGGTCTGTTTGTCCCGAAACATTCTGTCTGTGAGAAAAGCAGATGCAAAACAGACCACAGCTAGAAAAAAAGATAAAAACAGAAAGTCCCTGAGAAAAACAAACTGGGACTATGTGGTAAGAATATTACGCTTGCAATGCCAGATATAAAGAAGTAAAGTAAGATAAAGCCAAGGCAGTTACTCCCTGATTTATGACTTAGTGCAATAGGGAGATATATACAGGAAGCTGCATGTTTTCCATTTGCAAACCTAAGCTGCAGGTCGGGAGGCATTCTCTAGCCAGGTAGGGTTAAGGGTCCCCCTCCCCTAACAGGAGGGGAGGCAGCTTTGCTGTTGCCCAGGTGCAGGGAAGCCCAGTGTGAACTCTCCTGCAGTGGGTCAGCGAGGGAGCTGCGTGCTGCAGGGTGAGGCTGCCTGCACTGCAACACACATAGAACTGCTGAAAGCAGACTTGTGGCCAATGACTCTCTTACTTCAGTTATAAAAGAAAATAAAAAGCAAGCCTTGTTCCTTACTCCTGATAGGAAAGATGCCTAAAGCAGTCTGAGGTCCTGTCTCTGTTCATTAAGGCTCAAAACAGCACCAGTTCTGTCTTGGAAAACTCCATCCCAGCCAGCAGCTACACCACCACAAAGAGCTGACAGCCTTTGCTTTGCCAGTGCGTGCTGGACAAATTTTTCCAGCCTTATCTCCCCTGAGGTGCAGCCACCAGAGGACAGGGTCCCAGAGGGGCAGGGACAGGTGGGCTACTCGCTTACCATAGTCCATGAGAGATTCACAGTTCCAGTTGAGGTCCTGCTCGCCCCGCGTGCAGCTCTCCCACAGCGACGCTTGGTGCACGTAGGGCTCCGACTCAGACTCCAGCCAGCCCCGGCCTGCCAGTGCGATGATACCCATGATGATGGCCAGGCCCAGCAGCAGGGGCAGGAGCCAACGGCACCGCCAGCAAGCGAGGGTGCACGCCACCATCCTGCCGGGCTGTTGGGGCACCTGTGAGCCCGAGTTGCTCGGGGAGGGAAAGGCGGGTGCCGCAAGGACGCTCCTCCAAGCAGAGTCTGTCTGTCGGAACTGAGCTTTAAAGCGCGCTGGGAGGAGGGAGTCCCACCCACATTCCTGGGAGTGAGCGTGGCAGCAGCAACCTGTGGGGCTGGCGGAATGGAGAGGAGAGTGCGGGGCTGGGTCCTGCTCCTCACCATGACCCTGCTCCCTCTGTGCCAAGTAAGTTCCAGTTACGTTCCTGTCCCACACTTAACTCCTTACTAGCTGCTGTCCTCCCGTCAAACTCCACTTCTTGGTCATGGTCATGGTGTATCCGTGTGTCCTTGCTTGTGACAGCTCTGTCATAGAGAAAAAGCCACAGCTGCCATGAAACCCCCAAACCACCTTGATGGACACCATGGGTGTATCACCATGCCTGATCCAAATGTCTCTGTCCTAAAATATGCAGTGCTGCATGTTGGCTAGGGGCATCCTCACAGTTCTGCCTGCCAGGTCTTCAGTACACATGAGCCTTCTTTTAACCTTCATTTGTTACATGACCTCTGCATGATACCCCTACATTAAACCCACAGATGCTCTCGAGTCTGTCTGACTTTCTCCCCACCTTTGCAGATGTTCTGTCAGCAAGTGTAGGAAAACACAGCAAAAACTTCTGGCTCTCACTGTGCTTCACAAGCCCTGCCTTTTCTCCTGGTGTTTGGCTCATCTTTCTCCTCTCCGTTCACCAGATAAAGAATGATCATTACCTAAAGTCAATAACACTAATTATGGCAGCCACTTTAGGCACTAAACACTTATAATATTATACGTTGTTTCATGATTGAAATAGTCAGTTCCTTGCCCAGTTTTTGGACAATTTTAATGCAAATGAGAAGAAGAAAGAAAGGTGTTATTTGAGGATGGGAATATGACATTATTCACAAGGAAACTGCATCATGGCATGAAGGATAGCATTAAACAAATGTGTGGTTTTGAAATGTTTGATGGCTCTTGTGCTGTCATTCAACCAGGCTGTGCCAGACACAGTACAGGAGTGGTACTCAGGACCTCTATGCCCATTCTCCATTCCATGCCTGGAAGTGCACCCCAAAAGTGAGCAAAATTAAGGTTTCCCCATTATATGACACGAATGCTCACCGAATATCACAGTCACAGGAGAAACACTACTCTACAGAAAGATTGACACACATTCTATTGTGTTATCCCCACATTATCCCATTGTCTAGTAACAGTGCAAACTCTATTCATATGGGTAGATGTGCTGATCACATGGGATGCATGCATGTTGGGCTTATAACACACACATTTGGTCAAGTCTTAAGAGCAGCTTCAAGGTTTCAACAAAGAGGTTAGTAGGACAGCAAATGTTTGAGGTCTGAAGGGCTGAAAGCAATTATTGGGTATGGTGAAATACATGGGATTCAAGGAGGATGTGGGGCTGTAAGTTCATACTGGACTGCACCAAATGGGATTTTGTCGCACGCAGTCATGTGGAATGTGTTCAAGCTGACTGATGTCACAGAATTGCAGAATATTCTGTGTTGGAAGGGACTCATGAGGATCACTGAATCCATCCCCTGGCTCCATACAGGACCACCCAACAATCAAACCCTATGTCTGAGAGTGCTATCTAAATGCTCCTTGAACTCCAGCAGATTGGGCCTGTGCCCACTGCCCTGGGCAGCCTGTTCCATTCCCACTGCCCTCTGGCGAAGAATATTTTCCTAACACCCAGCCTGATCCTCCCCTGATGCAGCTCCATGCTGTTCTAGGGAGGAGGTACAGTGAAATTCATTTGAGTGTTGTGGTACTAAAAACAGAACTACAAGATGGTATCACCATGAAGAAGTTGCAAAAATCTCAGGCAGGTTACCTCAAACCAGGTGAAGTTTCACCAGACCTCTCAGCATTCTGCTCAAAGTTCCCACCAGAAAAATCTATGAAGAAGGTATGTGTATCTGGATATGATGTGTTCTTATGTGCTTGTTTGAGAGAAAAAATGGGACAGTGTGAAGTTTCTGTTCTGTCAGTGATGTTTAAAGTACATAATACATATTAAAAAGTAGCTTTAAAAGATTATTTGCATATATTTTGTATAGTGTGTAAATGAAAAGCTATAGCAATGGACTATAGTAATACTTAGTGGAAACTGCAGAAGGCATTTTTAAATTGATGATTTTAAGATTATCAATTTCTGAATAGTGTGGAGGGACTAGTTACCACTGTCTCAAGGGCTTTTGCCTATCAAGCTCATATTGGCTGGAAAAATAATGAAGGGCTAATTTTAAATCTAATCTGTCTTTAAGTCACCTATCTGGAAGATTTAATGGCCTTTTGATTCTGGCATAATGAGATTGCAATATATATATATATGCTTATACGTATATATACATATATACATATACTTATATGTATGTACACATGTCTCTGCCTTTTCCTTATCCTCAGTGATCTCATTCCCAGCCTCATGCAGGAGATTCTCCTTAATCCTCCTCTTACTGTTGATATATTTGTAAAAGAGTTTCTTGTTCCTTTTTACCCCAGTGGCCAGGTTGAGCCTTACAAGGAGCAGCTAAAGGAGCTGGGTGGGATTGTTCAGCCTGGAGGAGGCTCAGGGGAGACCTTACTGTTCTCTATAACTACCTGAAGGGAGGTTGTAGTGAGCTGGGGGTTGGCCTCTTCTCTCGTGTAACTGGTGATAGGACTACAGGGAATGGCTTCAAGCTGCGCCAGGGGAGATTCAGGCTGGTTGTTAGGAAATACTACTTCTCTGAAAGAGCAGTCAGGGAGTTGGTGGAGTCACCGACCCTGGAGGTGTTCAAGGAACGTTTGGACTTTGTGTTGAGGAACATAGTTTAGTGAGTACTATTGGTGATAGGTGGATGGTTGGACTGGATGGTCTTGTAGGTCTTTTCCAGCCTTGGTGATTCTATGATTCTGTGATGTCTGTGCACATGTATATGTCTGTGTGTATACTTCTTTCTAACTCCTCTTCCACCCTTCAGTTCCCCACCCTTCTTTTATGATACCAATTTAAATTGTTACCATTTTTTTTTTTTTTATCATTTTTGAAGCCTTAACTACCACAACTTAGTCCTTTTCACATCCTATCAGATCATTGGCACCACACTGCAACCAAAATTGTCTTCCTCATTCATTTCTTATTTCCATGCTCGCTGTTCAGATTTCATTCCAAATTGATAATTTTTTGCTTGAACTACTAGCTTGCATGCTTGATATGTCAACACGTAATTTTTGTATAGAGGAGAGGGAAAAATTAAGTTTTTTGGCTCTAGAGAGGACTTTGTGTGCTCAGTGCTGAGAGATGTTTTTCCAGCAGCTCATTGCCAGTACTGAAGTCACCTCAGAAGTAGGTATAGAAGCTGTTTGCTTTAGCAGAAAACATAGGAGCTGTTTTCTATTGCTGGAAGAGAACTGAGGTTAAATTTCATCGATTTTGTGAGAAATATAGCAAGGACACACAGCTCAGAAAATTGCTCTCTTTGTTAGAAGGTCAGACATTAGAGAGTTTCTCCTGTTCAGAAAGGCACATACGTCTGGTTGCTGTTTGTTAATTGCATTAATGGGTTTCCTAAAACAGGGCATGCCCTGCAGTGATATCCAGAGAGGCAAGAAGCCCACTGGGGTGCTGGGGCAGTATAACCCCACAGTGTCACACCATACCAAGCCCACCAAAGCCCTTCTTTGGCATCAACAGTCCTCATGGCATGCTGAGCACTCCCTGGTGACTGCATGAGGAGGGAGACGAGTCCCCTCTTAGTTGTAAACATGGGGCTTTGTCAGTGGAGATCCAAGGATGTCCTACATAACTCCCAGTGCTTCACGTCTTGCCTTCTAGTGGCACTACCCTCTGTACAGCAGCAATACCTGTGGTTAAGCACAGCATTACATTTACAGAGCAGGAATAGCTTGAGGTGAAATTTCCCCTTACAATTCCTTGCATTTCTGGGTACTATTGATGAAAATGTCACTACCTATGAGGAGGCTCTATACCAACGTGCTATACAGATGACATGCAAGAAAAAGAAAAACCAACTGGGAAATCCATCTGAAGTAAAAAAGTAACACACTGAAGACTTCTTTTCGTATGACCAAGGACCTAAAGCACAGAGAAGTCATCTGCATTCAGTTCCAATGTTACTTTGATTTAATAGTGAGAAAAGCTAGAAAACCAATAAACCAGTGCCTCCTGCAAGCAAAATAGGCAGCTCCAGCAGCATATGTAGTTTCTGTCACCTCCAGCTTGTGTAGCCAGCACAAACACAGGGACCAGATGGTAGTAGTCTGGGGGCTGCAAAAATACGTGCATGAAAAGCACGTAGTGCTATGATCATGAGGAAAAGATGCCCAGTATTTAATTACATGAAAACCCAATTGGAAAACCCAACTGAAGGTTTGCTTTACTACATGACTGGAAATGCCTGATTCTATCTGGGCATTTTGGATCATGCTCCTCTGTCAAATGGATGTTACTTTCATCTGTGAACATAGTTACTGTGATTATTATGAAAATCTAAACCACTGCTTCAAATTCTTCTTTTACCACAGGAAAAAAGGAATTGTATACCTCTTTCACCACCTCTATCCTTACTTTTAGTTATTTATTATGCCAATAATTAGATTATTTAATAATCTTTTGGGCTCCGTAGCTGTATTTTTCTCTTCAGTATAACAAGGGATGTGCTTCTCCTACAGACGGTGCTGTGCATAGAGTAAATCATTTACCACTGCCAGCAATTACTCACCAAGATATCAGAGAGAGCAAGGCAGTGCTGAGTGAAGGTCAGCCATCAGTCCCAGCCCAGATGGGCACAGCAGGATTCTCACAAGCACAGCTTTGCAGAGGATAAGGGTGGGAACCTGCAGGCTTTTTGTTCCCAAGGGTGCGTCTGGGGGGCATAGTGAGCATCAGAGAGCCAAGATCACAGCTCAGCCCCCACACTGGAGGCCATGGGGCAGGGCAGGGCAGGGTTCTCCTTGGGATCCCCTCGGGACTAGAGCTCTTCTCCTTTTCCCATTTTACCTGAAGCCATTTTTTTTCTGTCCTGTTTACATCTTGTTTAAAGCCTTGAGGAAAAAAGCAATGTTCGCAGACTAAAACCTGTTGTAAATCCAATTATTTTTTAATTCATGGGTGTTGTCCTTCTGCAGCGTCTTATGCTCACTTTTCTCAATGTTCAAGTGCCCTAATTCTGCTTAATCTTTCTTCAGGCATCAGGGTAGTAAGATCTCTATTTAGACACTAACGAGCATCACCAAAACAAGGTAGTCACTCAAGCCATAAAACAGAATTGGGATGGGAGATAGTGCAGCCCCCATCGAACACTCCAGCAGTTTCCAAATCAAATTTCTGCTTCCTTATCTGTGCTAAGACTTTGCCATTATCTGAATTTAAAAGCAATCTGTTTTTTTCCTGACTAGCTTTAGTTGAATTTATCTTATGTTAAAAACTCATCAACCTCTGGATGTGCTCTTTGCAATGTTGATGTGCTGCTGAGACTGCTTCAAGAGCCGTGCAAAAATGCCAGGTTGGATGAGCAACACAAGAGCATGAGCACGGCCTAAGAGGCTGACTAATTGTTTCTCATCCCAGCATATCCTTGTATAAATACAAAGAGGGTGAAAAGCTCTTCTTCTTCTGCACACAGTGTGCCTATGGTGGCTGTGAAGAGAGGCATCAAGGTGCATGTGAGGGCACTGACTCAGCTACTGAAGTTTTCTGCATTTGAGTTGTGGAGAAGTCTCTTTTCTATCTTGGAAGTGCACTGTATGAAATTCTGCCTCTAATGAAGAAAATGACAGAATCCCTGGTGGAAGAGATTTTAACCTAGAGCTCTTTAGACACCTCAAAATCACTTAGATCATGATTGTACCATATCCGTGCTATGACCATCTTCATGCATGATGCTAAACGGTAGTAACAGAGTCCTCAGTATTGCCCAACTGACCCTGAAACTGCTTCTTCAGAGATGGGAGCTGGGTGCAGCGTGTAAATCTTATTTTGTCAAACTGAGAATATTTCTTTTTGATCCCCCCCCTCCTCCCTCAAAGAAAACCCAAGGTATGGTGTATTCTTATGCGTGAGAGTTTGTAGGTTTTCATGGATTGTAGTTTGTGTATTTGTTTGCTTTCCATTTTCTAGTTATTCACAGAGATCCAGGGAAGAGTTACTAATTCTTAGAGAGCAGCATGATCACATTTGTTCTAAATTATGTGTTCACTTCAGATAAGTTGAGAGAATCTGTATTTTGGAAAACTAGAAATGGAAATACTGAAGCTTGGCATGATCTGTGGAGATATCGTCCACTTCGTGTGCCATTCTGAGAACTCTCCTCAGATGTGTATAAACTAGACCTGAGGCTCCTGCTGCGGTTCCAGCACTCTGATAAAAGAGGCGATGTACCCACTGATGGTTGCACTGCTTGAAACCTGGAGGAGCCAGCGTTCCTGCCTCCGGCTCCAGGCGGCTTTCACCCCATGGAGCAGCGTCCCGGGGACGGCTGCTACCAGCAGGGGGCAGGAAACACCTCAGAAACTGGGGACGTTTACAGAAGCTTTCTTTTATACTTTATTTGCATTTCCTTGCTTCAATCCGTATTTCCTGTCTCGGTTCCACTTTCCCCTCTGTAAAGCCACCCACATCTCAAATCTGTTCACACAGCATTGCAGAAGATTGTCAGCTTTTTGCTCTTTTTAGCCCTTTTAAAATGATGCCTTGGTTCCCAGCAGTGGCACCAGGGAGGAGCTTTTGGGATACATTTATTCTCCACGTGCATACACAGAACCAGACACGGTGCGTTTTGCTGCACAGCTCTACATTAAAGACCCTGATTAGCTTTTATAAATGACTCATGCAATAGCTCAGTCCACTGAAGCCTGATTTCCAAGTGACAATCTGGTCTTTTAAGTACATGCTCAAATGAGGGATCACAAAATCAAATTAATAGTGCATGTGAACGTGGTACTGAATTCACTCAGCGTGCATGAACATCAGGACACTGAGTCATTATTTGAGGAGCAAGCCAGGGGGTCTGACTCTTATGCACCCTCTCCCAAGCCTTGTTACAGCAGGAGCTGCTTCTGTGTTCCTCTCTGGCATTAACCCATTTTGCTGTTCTACTATGCAAAACAGTGGTTATAAATAATGCTGTTTTCTCTCCCACAGCACTGGACAGACAGAAATCTCTATTTGTTCTGCTGCCAAATCTTCTTCAATTCAGCTTGGCCACACTTCCAGGATCATCTTTCCCTCACAGAAACAGCACTGTGCCTCTGATTTTAAAAGTTTCTTTCTTGAGCATCTTGCTGTGATAGAAACAGAAATAGCTGAATGCAGGTGAACAAAAAGGGACTTTGCAGAAGATAGTATCTGTAAATTTCCAAAAACTTAGATGAAAAATAAATTTTAAATTACACAGATATGCAGTTAGAACAACCATGTGCAAGCAAGAGTAACAGTTCTCAGAAGAAGGCTGAGAGATGGAAAACAAGGAGAAAAGGGAAACACTGTGCTCAGGGGGAAGGTTTCTGTCTTGGTAAGGTTGCGTTTCATTAGATCATAGAGTGGGACACTGTCTGCATATTACTCTCAAGTGTTAGCAAGCATATTCTGTAAACACTTCTGCTCTTTCAAGTAGTAAACAGTGAGCGGGAAGCAACAGATTTGAGTAGAAAAGAGTGTAGATGAGGGATTTAGTTTAAACGCTGTCACCAATAATAAGTAAGCACTGACGATGTATGCTTATAAAGGAAGAGAGGAATGGTAGACAGGGGAAAAATACTCTCATCTTTCTGTTCCTCTCTGTCTAGTTTATACATCATATGGTAGTTAGCAATTAAATTGAAATATAACCTGCAGTGCAGTTTGATCAGTTGGAAAAGTGAGACCACGAGAGATTTCAAGTGATCACACAATAACAGATGGAGTAATAAAACCTGGGACAATAAAGGATATTTGCGGAACAAATGAAAGATCAACTTCCCTTCTGTTACAGAAGCAAGAAAATAGGCAAGTGTTAAAAAACAATCTAAAAGGCAAATTGATGAGAAGAGGAACATATGGCCAAAATGTAAAGTGTTAAATACACACAGAGGAAAATGTATGCCTTCAAACCATCATTGCAGAATGCTTGTTTCTAGTTTTTGCATGCTTTTCCTTGCCCCCATTTTTGAAGAAACAGTTCCTTGGATCTCAGTAGTACAAAGTAGGAACCTAGTTCCAAAGTAGAACCTAGTTCCAAAGATGGAACTAGGACCAAAATGTAGGCTCATCAAAAGCTTAGACAAAAAGAAAACAGGCAGAGGAAAGAGGCTTTATTACAGCTGATCTGAATAAAAATGCTACCAAGATCTTTTTTTCTCCACACATGCTGCTGTAAAGAGAGTGGTGCCATGTAGAGAAAGTGAATGCAATCAGAAACTGGAGGGGAACCAGCTCTGTTTTGGGCTCCGTGCTATAATTTTCAGTGGCACCCAAACAATGACATCCAATGAATTCCATCATTCACATGGCTGGGAAAAAAAAAAAAAAAAAAAAAAGAAGAAACAATAATCGTGAGAAGCATCGATGAACTTCACTACTTCACTACTTCAGCTACCCAGAGTCTGATTTCAGATTTCAGTCAGAACAGCAGGCACTCCTCTCACACTCTGAGCCAAGCTCTTAGCTAGCCAGGCCCCACTGAGCAATGGGACTGCTCTGTGTGTTAGACCTGTGAGTTATCTGCCAGCTGCAGGGTCTGCAGAGTGTGGTAGAGCACCACCCACCCATGTAACAGGCTCAGTAACACAGATGGATGAATGTTCTCTGGGCCTCAGATTGTGCAGTTCTTTGCAATATCCAAACTAGAAATGAACACTATTGAGGTGAAAATCCTAAATTTAACAATAACAACATCTTTTCTATATTCCTGTGTCTGTTTTAATAAGTACCTATTTCTCTTTATGCTTTATTTCTGCTTTCTTCTGTCAGTATGGAAAAGACAAAAATAAGAAAATGAAATGGAGATGTCCCTACTTACAGCCTCATTTGAATAAATCACAGTGAATCTTGTCATTCCTGGTGGTATGAGACTGACAACATGAAGGCAACAACAGCGTGATTGTGCTTATCACCTGGGCAATGCTGCAAAGCACTATAATCTGCATTCCTGGCAGAAATTTTTTCTGGGTTATGACTCACGCAGAGCCCTGCTTTTCCACTCCAGTGCAACCTGCTCTGACAAACAAGAGATTTACAGGTAAATAAATAAACCAGCTCTCATCATCAACCAGAATTTAATAAAGAAATTCAAGATACTAGTACATCTGCTGTGTGCAGATACACCTGGATCCTGAATCCAACACCTCACCTGTGCAATGACCTGGAGCCTTGTCCCCCTTCTGCTCTGAAGACCTAGGCAGAGTTCTTTTTCAGATCTTCTCATTTATAGTCACCTGCCTCTAGCGAGAAAGGAATGAAGGTTTCTGGGGAAGAGTAGGTGGAGAGTTGAGGGGAAGAAATGAAAAGACCAGGTGATGCAAGCAGCAGGGCAATGCAAAGACAAGTCTGGGCAGTGGATGAGAGCTTGCTAACAGTAGCTCTATCATTGCACTTTGATTAAGATCTTTTTATGATAAAGATAGGGTTTGGAGTTTGGAAAGGTTTCACTTTTCTCCATTTGAAGGGTGGTACATCTGTCTCTCAGCACAATTAAAAGTAACCAAATGGAAAGAACGAGAGTGGGTGGAAGTGTATCCAGGCGAGGTGAGACTGCTCTTCACCTTACCTCAGTAGCAAAGTAGATATGCAGAGCTGTCAGCAGCTGAACACTTGGTAGTGGAGCAAGTGTCCAATACCATCTAGGTAACTTGGGCAAAGAGAATTAATACAGGGCGCATTCTACAGCTGTGAGTCATGCACAGGTGCCCACTTTGTGCTGCATGTTGTCTTTTGGGCAGTTTAGTGAAGGAGCAAAATCTTGACATGATCCTAAAATCCTGACTATGAGAAAGTCAGAACTGCCTTTATGAGGCTCACGGGAAAAGGTCCTCAGTGTGCTTCAGAGAACTAGGCACACTGATCACTACATGAATGTTTCTGTATGACACGTTAGGATGCAAACAGCTTGACAACCAAGTGACTTAATCCTTTATGAATATATTTTTATCGGGAGCCCATTAAAAAGCTGCCATAAATTCATCACTTTGGCTGAACTGATGTATTAGCACCTCAGAACATAGCAACAGCATTCCATTTTCTTGAGCATTAAGCTTTTGTGTTCATCTTTTTGAAACACTTAACAGACTCCCCGCAGTCATTTCGTGTTTGTTTTTGTTTTTTTTTGCCTTTTTTTTTTTTTTTCTTTAGTAGGAAAGACTTGTTTGTGTTCTAATACTACAGAAGTGAAGGTCTTCCCTCAGGCTGGTTTATTCTGAGGACATTAGTAACGTTTGGGTCCAGATTACATACTAGCAAGTAGGACAATGGCACTGCCATAATGAACCCGAGGCTAATTTATAGGCTTTGCAGCTGTGAATGCATTAGCATGCAAATCATGAGCAGCCTCCACCTGTAAATAAAAGAACTTACCTTCACAAAGAGATGGCTGTCCCCAAAATATAATAAGTATTATAAATTATAGATGGGTCAGATTTCAGCTTCCTTTGTATTCTTGTACATTTCTCTAAAGGAGAATTTAGTAACACAGTGCACAGCACAGGCAGTTATAATGTTTTCTGCCCAATGCTGTTATTACCTTTGACACTCCTTCATTTATAGGGAAAAGAGCCATTCTGATTTGTCAGTAGCTTTGAATAATATGTTCCTACATGCTAGTACTCTCAAAAGCTCAGGAGATCTCTGCCCACAGCTTTGCCTCAGACACAGCACTTCCTCAAATTATGTGTGGCTTTAGGCGAGTAATTTAACCAATCTATTCCTTAATTTCTTTAGAGAAGAAATAAACAAAACTGAACTTTGTTTAACCCGTGTTCTCTCTTTAAATAGAATTTCGGGCAAAACTGTTTACTGTCTGTGTACAAAGGATTGTGTATGTTGGTACACTGGGCACTTCTGGTAGCAGAAATAAAAAATCTCCATCGTCCCTAGGCTTTAGTTACATTTTTGTAAGACATTTAAAAATTACCTCAGATCCCAAGGGAATGGAAATCTAAGGTGTTTTGTTTGTTTGTGGGTTTGTGTGTATGTATGTGCTCTTTAAAGTTCTGGGAGTTTTTTGAAACTTGATGAGAAGAACTTAACGAGGCAGCACTTACATCATTGGCTCTGGCAAGTCCCGAACACACACAGTGCTGATGTCTGTATGACAGCTTCCTGCCACTCCACACATCTCAAACGCATTTTTAATGATAAAAGAGCAAAAGCAGCAAAACTGAGGAACTCCTACAAGTGTTCTCAGAACACATTACCTGGGGGATGAGAGAATCCCAAAGTAGCACTTTCCTAAGGGAGAAGCTCTATAGGAAACTCAAAGAGAACTGTTATTTCCTGCTGCTCCTTTCTGCCTACAGTCACAATTTCTTGAAGTTCATTCCAGCTAAGGAAAAATCCTTCTAAAAGTGAAATGAGCTTCTGACAGAGAGAAGGCTCGCTGACAGCTCTGTTTATTTTATGGACATATTACACCAAGCCCCTGGTATCTGCTCTGTCCCCAGTCGTAAATGCATTTAAAAAACAAAACAAAACAAAAAAACCAAACAACCCCAAACCAAATCAGAAGTGCAACCAGGAAATAAAAGTGATTTATCTGCCTGTACATGCTCCCCTGACAATGCAGCTTGCACTGAAGATGGTTGTTCTCATGATTCAGAAACAAATCATAAGAGAAACAGTTCACACATGACATAGTAAATTTCCTTCAGAGCTGGAGTTTTCTTGAAGCAAACCTCCACAAGACTGTTCAACTATACGTATATGAAATTATGTGCGTTTTATGTAAAGACTGTCCTTAAAAATCTTTTATGCAGCTTTCATGCAAAAAATATCTTTTATGTTGTTTGCAGCTCAGGTGGTAAGGCACGATGGAGGGTGAATTATTTAAGGGGCAATGCCCATGGTAGAGGAATGCATGAGGTGATAAATGTTTTTCATACGTAACTGAATACCACAGCAAGGCTGTGAGATGTCTGAGGAGCACAGAAGGTATTCACTGAAAGTGTCCCAGTGCCATTTTCAGGAGAAAGTTAAACAAATAAAAATGTGGCTTTCTGGTCTTGTGAGGATTTGAGAAACCCTTGCAACTACTCTTCTAGAGAATTATCATCGGAAAGCATTGAGTGCTGAGGTGAATAGATTCAGGGGGAAAGTAATTGGGAGTGGAAAATAACTGATGAGACACATGGAGGTGATGCACCATCCATAGGAAGCATACATCTTGCAATTTGAGACAAATCCTCATCTAGATGTGCAGCTTTGTCACATGGTATTTTTGCTTCTTTCTAAACATAAAGATAAAGGACATGAACCATCCATGCAACATAACCTGAATCACTATAATGCCTATAGAAGGGCTTTCCCTCACTAAATGAAATTATAATCTAATGTCTCGCATTCACGTGTGGAATGCAAATTACTGTAGAACTGGTTTCATTGCTAACTTAATGGGCAAAGATCATTAATGAAAAGATTAACAAGCATTATGTCTATTCCTTGAATTTCTCTTCAAGTTAATTAAGTTAATAAAATATAATTAGCATCAAGACATTTTATTTTCTCTTTGGATTATGAGACTAGAGACTTTAAATTGTGGCTTGTATATACTGCAGTATAAAGCAGAATAGACCTAGTTCTTCTGTTGGTGTAACTCTACTGGATTATCTTCTGTAACTTTAAATACTCTGTGTCAGATCATAGCATCTGAGAAATTGATTCCTTACGGTACATTTCAGGGATGTGCATTGAATTTCCTTCTCAGAAGTGCATTTTGATCAATTATGAGACACATACAGAAAATATACAGCCTTGCAAATACAGACACCAGCTATCCACATTCTGTGTAAAACAGCAGTCTTTGGGAATGAAGGCAGAGAATATAGGAATTACTGTTGCCCTCCCAAGAGAGTACGTGAACTGCAGCATCCAGCAGCTGCATATGTGAAATATGTGAAGTATGTTAACTCATGTTGCTGGGGAAGACTGTGATAAATGCCTCCATTGCTGAAGAGAAATCCTGTAATGGTGGTTGGACTTTGTCCTGATTCGTTGGCCAACATTTTGCACAAAGCTGAACCAAAACAAGTTTCATGTTGAATATTAGGAAAAAATTCATCTCAGAAAGGGTGATAATGCATTGGAACGGGTTGCCAAGGAAGGTGGTAGAGTCACTGTCCCTGGAGGTGTTTGAGAAATAAGTAGATGTGGCACTGAGGGACGTGGTTAGTGGGCATGGTGGGGATGAACTGCCAGTTGGACTAGGTGACCTTAGAGGTCTTTTCCAATCTTAATGCTTCTATGTTCTGTGGTTCTATGAAATGGAACCTAGGAACTAAATTAAAAGGAACTAAATTAAAAGAGATAGAAAGGATTATTTCATATATTATTTCATATATGCTGCATTTGTGTATCTGTAAACAACATGACTAAATCCTTTTATTCTGATATCTGCATTGCTGTTTGTAATGAGAATGCTCTGCTCTTCTAAACAATAAAGACCAGCTTTTCCTCGATGTGGGCAACCACAGGACTAATTTGTTCTTGAATGAAGAAATCATTGAAGTTAGGCACTTGGTATTTGTTATCATTCTACAAACAGGTCATAAATGCACCAGTAAATGAAATGAACGATATTGTTGTGGCTGTACGAAACAAAGATTGTGTTTGTAAAACATATGCGTGTCTCCAGCTGGCTGGTGTTCAGATGGGACAGTTTGAAGTTTACCTGGTAGCTGCCACAGTACGATCTCATTTTTATTAGCTTTGCCAAACACTAACCAGGGCTGAAGTCTTCCATCTGGATAGGAGTGAGGGTGACTACTCAAATTAGTTTCACTAGACAAAAGAAAGAAGGTGTTTTGCCAATGTCAACACAATGTGATAATCTGTCTATGAGAAGATGTGCTGCCACTGTTAGTTGGCATGAAAAATTAAAATAAAATTTACATGCAGCTTGTGCATTAGAGTTATGCTTCTTGCTGCATGTTTGAAATCTTGCCAAATTTTGTAGTATATGTCTACGCAAGTTTTTATCAGCTGAAACTCTGGAGAGTCTTTTTATGTTTAAATACATTGTAAGGGACTAAATACAAATTTCCTTGTATTTGTAAGCCTGCACACCTGTGGGCTGTCATGAGTATGTGATGAGCTGAGAGCAATCAGATTTGATTCTCTTGTACCCTAGTGGTGTCCAGGTCAAGACCGAAGACATAAATTGTCCCAAAAGGAGACTACTGAAGAAACATGCAATTCTGCCCAAGTTAATCTAACCTAATTCAGAGTAGAACTGTCCCAGTTACTGGAATATGTCATCTAACTTTAAGGATATATGAAGGTATAGATTTTTTTTTTTTCCCCTGAAAAAAGACAGAAGGGCTGTCTGAGATTAGGCATTGGCAAGGGGCAAGGCAGAGTGGTATTTATACAGGGTGAACTTTATCTGTTGTGGAGAGAAGCATGGGAAAGGAAGGCAATGAGGATAGCTGAAAGCATTTGCACATAGAGAGGAAGAAGAAGCCATGGCAAAAGTGGGAAGAAAGAACAAAGAGGCTGGAACTGTGTGGAGGTGTAAAACTGGATGAGTATCTAGACTTCATCAGGATGCACAAGATGTACCTAATGTTTTTTCAATAATTGTACTTTTGGATCTATATTCTAACTAAATACTAATACTAGACCATGAAGTAGTTGGACAGAATTGAAAAGAGATGAAAAAGAAAAGAGGGCAGACTCATCATTACCTTTTGTTTTACCAGTTGTCAAGAAATCATAGTGTTATTAATTGAGAATATCATGAACTCAAACTAGAACTCAAATATTATTGTACATAACCATACATTCATTGTTTTTTTAAATTTTAGACAGAATTTCCATGTTAATATCTAATATCTTCTCTTAAAATATGCCCTATACACAAAATTATTCTGAGGAATTCAACACTGAAAAGGCAAAAAGATGCCTTATCCTCAATTACAAGAGCAGTCCTCCTCAGTCCAATGTCTGACTTCTTTGTCTTTCCTATCTCTCTATTCCCAGGTGTCCAGGAGACAAAAAGGGCAAATCAGTAAGGCTTCTTTGTAGCAATCTAAGCTCTTACAGATCAAATGACAGAGAACATATTACAGAAGTAAAGGGCTAAGCCAGAAAAGGTCCTGTTTTTTTTGGTTTTTTTTTTTTTTTTTTTTTTTGTATCAGCAAGACTTTAAATCAGACAGTTCTGCTGGCTGCAATTGTGGCAGTAACCTGAGGTAAAAGAGTTACATAGGTCCAATCACATAACATTGCAATCAGAGAGACTTACAACAGTAGTGAAGCCAGGCTTCTGCTGTGTACAAATAATTTTAAGATCAAGCCAATTAAATAAATTCTGACTGTATCCCTTTAATTGTTCTTTAAAGGGCCATCATTCTAATAATGTCCCAGTCATCTGTTTTTATGTCTGGTTACCCTCAAGTACACCACAGATAGGAAAGAATCCAATTTGGCTTCTATAAACTGGAAACATCAGTAGCCTTGTTTATTAGATCCCTATTTCCTCAAGTTTTTTTCATTTGTATCTTGAGTGTAGCTGAGCTGTAAGCTACAGAAATTGCAGCACAGAAGTCTGCAATGACATTCTTTGAAATCCCCTTTCAAACTACATGTTAGTAAACTCTTTCTGCTACATTTTCCATTTAAATTAAGACCAATTTTCAAAAGCTTGTAGAAATGCACATTTGGATATCAGTAGTCTCCCTCAACCCTAAAAGACTGTGTGCTTACGTGCCTGTTGTTGTAACAAGAGATCTTGTCAATAGCCACTTAACATTGGATTTTCAGATCATGACTTCAAGGCAATTACTGTCTATTCTAGGGAAACTGGAAGCTAAATGCTATATTGCCTCGATTACAGTTCCAGAAAGGATATGCCAATAGTAATCAGAGCATTGACTTCATATTGGTTAATAGAAGTAGTGAAATATAAAAGGGCATCACTCAGTGTGCAAGATCATGGGTCAGTTTACAGCAGCCTGCTCTCCTGACTGTCCTACAAGAACCTCCAAGCCAGTCACTATACTACAGGTCTACTTAGAGATCAACCTTTCTGCTATCTGCAGATTTAAATGTCAAATTCAAGAATTCAGTCCTGAGCCCAGTCACACAGCAGAGACAGATGTATAAACAATTGATAGTCTTCTGATGTATGTTGGAAATATTGAACATGCTTTACTTTGAGATAACAAGAAATAATGTCTGTGAGGATGAAAGCATATGGGCTATAACAGATCATTTGGAAGAGATTTTGGAGCCCAAGGTTTACCTTCCTCGAGATAAATTTCTGTGAAGAAAGAAAGTATACTAAATAGGAACCAAAGATGTTCAGGAGCTAATCTATTCTTTTAAATCAGAACATTTTTGCTTTTAAATCTGCTAAGTTGGTCTTTAAAATTGGGCAAATAAGCACTGTTAAATAACAGAGCCAAACCACATCTCTGAGCTTTCTAGGATCAGCAAAGAGAAATAATGAACAAAATTATCATGTTTAATCTTTATATGTGAATAATAGATGAATGCATAAATAGAAGACTGATTTAAATTTTGTCACTGCTGCATTGTAAAACTGGCGACATTCCACTGAAAGTGGAGGATTCATTTCGAACCAATCTGTCTGTGGCAGAAGAGAATCAGTAAATCAACACTATCAAATAAATTTCTATTTAATCTATCTCTTTGTACTTCTGTTTACTTGTTTCTAAACGTAACAAACATGGGGATCTGTCTCAGAGGAGCCATATGTTAAAATTAAAAATAGTGACGTGAGAATCTACTTATCTATTTTTTAAAATCACATTAGATAGAGTCCTAACACAACTTGAGTTTTTCTGGGAATATTTCTACTACTTCAACACATTTATTTATAAGTTTAACACCAAGCAGAGTATGTAAATAACAACCCATTTCTGGCCTGGGAGATATACTTAGGTCTTACTGATCTTTCTCGACTGTGCTTCATAAGAAGAATGTAGATGTAGATGCTACAAAGTCCTTTTTTTCTTGGAGTGAGAGAGATCTTTCTCAATCAAATGCCTCAAATGTATATGACCCCAAATATGTTTAATGCATCTGTAATTTTCAGTGACTTACATTTCATACAACATCATGACAAATTATCAATTCAGTGTCCTTCTAGACACAGCTTCAGACAGTGGTTTTTTAACATTTTGAATATACCAAATATATGATGGTCAGATGGTACAATCCTTGCTTTTACATTCAACCAAAGAATGTACTGTTCTTACCATTTAGAATAGAATCATAGAGTATCCCAAGTTGGAAGGGACCTATAAGTATCATTGACTCCCATTTTTATTTCTCTTTCCATAGATGAAGACTATGGGAACCCTCTGGATTAAAGCAAGAATAGTGGGACACAGCAAGTCCTCTGAAAAGTATCCTTATGGCCACTTTTCTGGAACTTTTGTGATATTAAGTTTAACTCTATAGTTGCTTCCAATTTCCTTTCCTCTTGAAGCCTTTTAGTTTCCTTTCCCCTTTTCAGCAGAGTCTGACAAAGAAAGAGCTTTAGTTCAAATCTCCACGCTACCTTTTCCCTGTGTATTTACTCTTTTCTCCAAGCTCTTTCAGGGTTGAACAGAACTGGATATGGTACAGAGAAGGGCAATTATTATGACCAAAGATAATATATGAAACAATTAACAACAGTCTCCTGTGGATTGGAAAGAAAACGGCCAAGAAAGTATATGATCAATGCATAAGGAATAATAAATGGCATGGAGAAAGTGAATAGAGAATGCTAACACAGTATTTCTTACAGTACAAAAGTTTGGCAGCATTAGCAGAAAAAAGGAAAAAGCTAAAACTGTACAAAAATATTTCTTTTGCTTGTGTGCCACTCATCTACAGAACTGGCTGCCAAAAAATGGCTGTGAAGGTCAAAAGGTTCAAAAGGATTAGATACATTCACAAAGAAAAATCTGCCAGGTACTGCTGAATACATAAAGATAAAACCCCATCTCAGAAACTGCTTAGTCTGCAAATGAACAGAAACTGTGGGAGTTTACCAGAGGAAGAGGCAGTCTTTCCACCCTCTTCAATAATACTCAACAAAATCTGTCACAAATAAGTCTGTGGATAGTAAGGACATTGATCTGACCCAGAATGGCTGTTTTGCATTTCTGATACCTTGTTGATTGCCTTTGTAATTCTGTGGGGAGATGAGAAGATTATGGTAGATTGAAGGCAGTTAGGAGGATTTTTGCTTTTCATTTGTCTTTGCAGAAAGTACATCAGCAGGGCCAGAGTCTTGTCTCACATTTCCATCCTGATATGGGTCTCATGACTTTACTTTTGTTTCACGTGTTCTTTACAGAATAAACAGTGTATGGTTATATTGAACAGGCATTGCTGAATATATGCTAGCTTTGTTCACTCCCAATCCCTGCTCTCGGCAGCACCCTTTGTCACTGCACTTCACAGTGCTTTCCTTTGCTCTGCAAGGTCATGCTGTGGAGGGTGCAGGAAGCAGCACCTGCTCAGGAACAACTTGATTGAGCATTCAGACAGCCTCTAGTAACTCTGTGTAATCAAGCAAAAAATGATAGATGCCATCCTGTCATCAGTGACATAGTTACAATCTCTACAAGCAAAACTAAAAGCATATCCCTGCAAAGGTTTTGTTTGTCAAAGTCTTGCTGTCTTTCAGGAGAAGTAAGGAAGGATATCTTCGTCTGATGTCAGCTGTCTGGTATCTAGCTGGTGCTAGCAAGCCCATGTTGCAGCTACACCCATTTTACTGATAATTTTGAGCAATATGTTCAGCAAAAGTAAAGTTACATGTACAGAGAGTTTGCAGAGGAAAACTGAGCCCAAGGATTTTTTGCAAGTCTGGTCACTCCAGTCAGTGGAGGAGAGAGTAAGGCAGGACCTCTAGAAAAGTAATTTTGAGAAATTTGGTTCTATATCTTTTCAAAGCTATGGAACTAGGTGTTATTTTCATGTCATTGGAGGGTATTTCTTTGTATTTTCTAATCAGACTGGATTTTTAAGGGACACAGCCCACCTTGTTGGCCCACACTGCCCGATGTCTGTAGAGTGCAATGAGATCCTGACCAACGTTGTTGACCCTGACATTGTTAAAAAGGAAAGAACAGGTAATATGTGAATGATAATGACTAATAGCAAAAATATTACTATTTCACTGCTGTTTATCTTTCTCCACAGCTTCTGCTCTGAACAGTTTTTCTTGTATTCCCACATTTCACAGTCTAACAAACCTTTTATCCTGCTTTTCAACTGTATATTCTATTCATTTTTAGAATCTCAAACACTACAGTGACCGATCAGGTGTGTGCATGGACAATATGGACATATGCTATAGATTTAAACCAGCACCACATATCCTTCCTTGTCTACTGGAAGCAGCAGAGCTGTAGTAGCATCAAGGCAAGCATACGCTGTTCCATAATTCTGCTTACAAGCCTAACGGAGTTGTTCTAATATGATTCTAGTGCTTTGAATATGTTGAGTAGGTTGGTTTTGTTCACACACTTCTAAGCTTTTTTCTTCATTAATAAAAGGACATCTTCATTTTAACAGCACCCCATTCTTTTAATAGAGACCCAGTCACCTGGACTCACTGGGTGCTATGTAGGGCATGCAGAGGTCCAGGCTGGATGTGGCTCTGGGCATCCTGGTCTAGTGGTTGGTGACCCCGCGACCCAGGGGGGTTGAAACTAGGTGATCATTGTGGTCCTCTTCAACCTAGGCCATTCTATGATTCTATGATAATCTGCATTCACATATTGCAGTAAATCAGCAGCATCACCAAATGAGTCTCAGAAATGTCCTGCATATCTGTCAGTGTTAGTAATATAACCACAGCATCCTGCAGTTATGAGATCTACATAGATTCTTCTGGCTTCCAACTCAACAATGCTGGAACCGTGCAAGGAGTCAAAGACAACTCTGTAGCTTCTACCATTGCAGAAGGTTGCTGGTTTTTGAGAGCCAGGCCATGGCAAAGGAAGACTTAGAGCTGTAAGAGTGACCATACTTTTCCATTCTCCCTACTCTGTAGCTAGACTTACATATCTTGTATCTTCCAGACCACCTTCCTTAGAGGGGAGCCCAAAGCACATAAATAAACATGACATCCTGTCTGCACAAAATGCATTCAGTAAAAGAGTTCTAGCAGGACATGGTTACTCAGTATTTATGTGTTTTCTGTAGATAAGAGACAAGGACTGACAAATTGCTATTCATGGAGATGGCAAACCTTACATGAACAGTGTCAGCAAACAGACTCACGGTATTCTGAAATGAATCTGATTGAGAAGAGTCATCATGGCTTACTTGTTTTTCCATCTGCATAATCCTATAGACATATCTTAAAATGCTCTAAAGAGCACCTTATTCCTCTCACTCTTTTGACAACTGTGAAGAAAAATGTTTAAGAGCAGCATGGATAGAATAAGGGGAAATGGCTTCAAGCTTAAAGAGGGTAGACTTAGGTTAGATATAAGGAAAAAGCCTTTTACAGTGAGAGTGGTGAGGCACTGGAACAGATTGCTGGGAGATGTGGCACCGTCCCTGGAGACTTTCAAGGTGAGGCTGGATCAAGCCTGGGCAAGCTAATTTTGCTGTCCATGTCCCTGTTCACTGCAGGGGAGTTGGACTAGATGACCTTTAAGTGTCCCTTCCAGCTCTAAGGATTCTATGATTCTAAGTGCAAGACTTGATTCAGCGACATTAGCATCCTCTCATGTGGATTTCAACTGCAAAGGGTTTCCTGTACAGACCTTGGTGAAATTAACTACTGAATTTGTGTTGCATATATCTAGAAAATAATCTAGAATTCAAAATTAACTTAATCAATTGCTTCCTGAAAATAAGCAACTAGTTATTTACAATGAATAGACACATACATATTTATTAGTGTTCTATGGGTCTCAATGATCTCTGGCATATCTTAGTTACATTAAAAATACCTTAAGCACTATTGCAGTCTTTCCAACGCCTCCTCCCCCTCCTCCCCCCCGCCCCAGGAAAAAAAAAATGAAAGATCTAAAAAGGTAGAAATTGACTCCCATGCTTATTCCACTAAGTGCATCACAGAATAAAGAAGACAGACAAGTAAGGAGGGAATAATTCATCCCCACTTCAGCCAGATCTTTGACTTAGAGACCATGGTACATGGACAGTGCTGGTCACTAGCTATTGCCAGTAGCTCCTGCAGGTTGCTCATTCCAAGGGAGGTGGTGCATGGCCAGAGATAAGGAACTCTGGAAAACTACTTCCAGTTGCTTAGAGGCTGGTTTGCACCCTAGAATCTGACATGTAATTGTTTTTCTGCCAGAGCATGGTTTTTTAATCCTTAGGTGCTGTAATTCTAGATGTTCCCTGTCCACCTACAGAGCTTGCTGGCATCATTTTTAATCCTTTTCTTCAGACATAAGTTTTACACTTTGGCTTTAAAACGCAACTATGGATTATTCATTCATTTTACTTCCTGACACAAGTGGGATCAGCCCTTGTAAGAATTTGGATAAGGGACAGCCTTTGAAAGCTCAGTCCCCTACGGGAAACGCTATGGCTGATTCACCACGTGCCAATATTCTGTCTGGTGATTTACAATTGGTACTCTTCCAATTAGTGGTAGGAGACAACCACTAACACAGCCAGCTGCTGCACGGGCTGCCTCTCTGATCTGTTGTCTTTTTCTTTTCTTATCTTGTTTGTCCTCTTGCACCTTTTGAGGGAGTTTATTCTCCAACAAGACAAAGGCAATAAAACAGTCAATTAACGTGATGTAGTCACAGAAAGGGCGAGTTGCTTTTCCTAGAGGTACGGCAGGGAACAAGATACTGAAAAAGTGTTTTGCTGGGCAGAAAGCGTTCTGGGGCACAAGGAGGCAGATCTGAGCTAGCAGTGCAAGGCTTGGTTGGCTGGCTGGGGACAGGGAAGTGCATGCTCAGGGCACAGGTGAAGGCAAGCAGACTGTGCTGCCTGCCCCTCAGCACACTCCAGATGGGAAAAGTAGTGCAGATCCCGCCGTGCACGCGGCCATTTATTTCATTTCAGAGGTTGATAAGCCCTGAGCACACGCCGCTAGGCGCGCCTGGCTGCCTCACTCCGCGGCTCCGCGCTCTCGGCTGCCTCCCGGGGCAGGGCCGACGGCGAGACCCGTGTTTCAGCTCAGCAAAACCGACGCGGAGCCGCAGGCAGGCTGCGGGCACACCTGCGTCCTGCGGGCAGGGGCCGCCGGTCGTCATGGCGACCGGCCGGGGGCTGCAGCCTCCCCGGCCCCGCTGCGCTGCCCGGCCGGGGGCAGCCGCCGCCGCCGCCTCTCACCCCCCGGTGCCAGAGGAACCCCCCGCGCCGCCGCGAGCAGCGAGGCCGCAGCCGCCGGGTTCTGACTGCGGCGGGCGGGGCCAGGCGCGGCCCCAGCCCGGCTGCGCCACAGGAGCCTGCCCGGGGTGGGAGGAGGAGGAGGAGGAGGAGGGACTCCGCCGCGGCAACAACTGACGTGTCCCCGCCATGGAGCTCGGCGTGATTCATCAGCGACGGCAGGCAGGCTGCGGGGTGCCGCGCACCGTCCCCGCATAGGCACGGCCGCTTCGGGGACAGCCCCAGTGCCGCATCGCGCTGCTCTGCCGTCTCCTCCATCGCTGCCTGCACCTGTGCCCCCGCGGCGACGCGACGGGGAAGCAAGATGGAAGAAATCCTACGGAAGCTGCAGAAGGAGGCGTCGGGGAGCAAGCACAGGGCCATCAAGGAGAGCTGCACCTGGGCCATCGGTAAGGGCGGGGGGCGCGGGGCGCCGGGGGCTCGGGTGGGGGCAGCGGAGGTGCGGGGCAGTGCGGGCCGGGTTCTGCACCGCCGACGGCAGCGAGACCTCGGCACAACTTGCTGTGCCGCCGACGGCACCGGGGCGCCTCCAGCGGCTCGAGGGGCCGGGCGGCTCGGTGCTGTGATACCGGTTCGGCGGTCCGATAAGCAGCCGTGTGCCGCCTCCGCTCTCGGTGTTGGCTTCGAGGGTCTTCCGAGGCAGATACGGGTGTCAGCGGCTGTGGTGTGGGGGCTGTGGTACCTCAACCCCTTCCCTCCTCTCCATTTCATCAATCACGGCAAACGAACGCCCTTGTGCAGTTTTTTCTCCTAACTTATGTTCAGATTTCTATTTCCAAAGCTGGGTTATTATTATTATTATTATATATGTATTTTTCTGGATTCCGTGAGCTCTGTGATCCTTGCTGTATAATGGAATGCATAGTTGCTAAAATGTGTTCTTTTATGTGGATATGAGGTTAGATAAATTTCAGGGTTGGCTGTGATTTGAGGTTCTTTTGGCATTAACTGCTTGGAGCTCTGGTCAGTGTGACCCAAAACATATATCAAGATAACTGTGTACCTAGCACTGCTTTAGGTTTTGAGAGATGGCAATCTTTGTTTTTAACAGTACACTGTTACAGCAGAGTCTGTGATAGTCCATACCTGTTGCTGTCTCATTACTGGCCTTTCAGTTTGGTATTCTGTATGCTTCATGAATTGATGCTGTGCTTGTGCAGCAGCCATGCTGATATCCTCTGTACTGTTCCAGTTTTGTGCTGCTGAAATGCTTGTATGTAAAAGGGAATTTACTAAGGAAAGGCTATTATTTCATAGAATCAGAGAATCACAGAATTGTTGGTGCCTTCTCATTGATACCCAGTGTGCTGGTTGAGCCATGTCAGACTATAGAGAATTGGAGCACTTGTGACAGTTATTCTGTCAGCTGGAGTAGGTATAAGCTTTGGGGATCATTGGTTCAGAGATTCTATTACTAATGTGGAACTCAGAGCTTATTTTAAAAGTCTTACTGTTTCCTTTTGCTATACAGAAACCTTGGATTCACCTGATGCTGCTACCAAGATACCTCCTTATCAGCTAAGGTAAGAATACGTGATGTTGACACTGGTAGAACTGTGAGCATTTGTTAAATTCAAGTAAAAATTCAACAACAAAAAGAAGTGAAGTAGATAGGAAGAGGCTGAATCTGTGTTTTCATTAGTTCATGTATGCACGCATCTCTAAGTTAACCCTAATGAATAATTTGTTGATATACCCTTGGCCTTCATACATGAATAAAATGTAAGAAAAATTGTAATAATGGGAAGAAGTATGTATAGCTGTGTCTTTTCACTCAGAAAATAGAGCTGTTTTATGGTCTGATACAGTTTGCTTTCAGTATCGTGATGCTTCTCAATTCCCTTTGTGCTATATTTTCTTTTAAATCTAGATCTGTTCCTATTTATTGAAAATAAATATTCTAGAAACATAATTGTATAGCTAGGACGCTGTCTAGGAACTTAAATAACACAGTTCCTATGCCTGCTTCCTCTAGCCTGCTGAATTATCTTGAGTAAGCCTCATCCTTTTTTCTTGTCTTCACTTGGCCACACCTCACAATGGAAGTGCTGGTTAAGATCTCCTTTTAGAAATCGAAGCTGTGGAGGAAATAAACAGGCAAAATTATTTGCTACCATAGAATGACTTGGACTGGGAGGGACCTTAAAGATCGTCCAGTTCCAACCCCCTTGTCATAGGCAGGTTTACCACCCAGTAGACAAGGCTGCCCAGGACTCCATCCAGCCTGGCCCTGAACACTTCCAAGGATAGAACATCCACAGCTGTCCCTTCCAACAGAACAACTAGAAAGCATCAGATGAGAATGTTGAAAACCTTAGGGAATATACTATGTCATGTAGCTTATAATTAAGATGTGAGATATTTCCATATTAGAAAACATTATGAATGCTTAAAAAAAAAGTTTGCATTAGTTCAAAAAACCTCTCAACAGATCCATGGAAGAAGTCATTTGAAACCTTTGATAATGCAGAAGTACCCTTTCTTATTCAGAAGTATTTGGCAGTACATAATTGAGCTTATAAGAGAGTATGTAGAAGCGTTGCTATGAATTTATCCTGTCCTGGATATCTTTCTGGACAGCAACCACTAATAACTGCAGACAAAAATGACCTTTTTTTTTCCTTTTTTTTTTTTTTTTTTTTAAACCACAATGATAATACTCTCCTGGGAGTATTTTTCTTGCCTAATTTCTCTCCACTCATCTTGGTATGGCTTTGCACAAGGAAATTATGGAATTGGAGAGCTTATTTTTGCTACTCTTGGATGCCTGTCAGCTGCAGTCCATAAGTGGCCTCCTGTCAATAAGGAATGGATGTAGCACAGGTCTGATACAACCAATTCCGGATACATGCACGTCCAACACAGTTAGATGAGTAATTCCCAGGAGATCCATTAGGTTGTTTACTGTGCAGTGTGGTTGGAGAAAATTTAGTTTTTTACCCTCCAATTTGACAGCCTTTGTCTTCTGTAAAGGGTATGGTCTCTTTATTTTAAGTACTGTTTTCATTCTGTATGATTTAGCTGGCTGTTAGCTCATTTTTCACTTGCCTAATGCTTCTTTACAGATCTGCCTATTTTCTTCTTCTTTCAAAGTTTTTGTTGTTGCATTTGTTTTACTGTAGAATCTTTGTTGGTTTTTGTTGTTGTTTTTTTATTTTTTAATTAAAAAAGTATCTTGACAAGTGTCAATGTGGAGGCAGTGTGTGGGTTTTTTCTTGCTGTTTATCGTTTCTTAAAAAATGAAAGGTATGTTAGAGAATTGGAATCAGCTTTGGTAGTGGGACCTTCAGTATGGCACTGCTACACAACCTGAGACTGTCCCTGAGAAATACTAATTTCACCAGCACTCTGATATTTCTCTTGTATTCTCTGCTAACAAGTTCCTATTAGACCCCAGGTAAATCATCTTGGGCTGGAGTTTCCTTTGTGATGTACCAATGAAACTATGATGAAAGCTCATTTTTGCTAGTTATTTGTTAAAGAACAGCCTTGTGACAAGTTGATTCCTAACACTGTAAAAAGATAGCCTTGAAAATGAGGCAATGGCCAGAAATACAACTAAGGCTGGTGCATCATGGAGAGATCCTGACTGTACTCCTTAACTTTTTTTTCATCTTGAACAGCAGTGGATTGCATCATCTGCTTCAACACATATCAGCCTTTGGCTGCTTATCCACTTTGAACCTTCTGTTCACCCTTTTTACTATAACACTACTGGATATAGCAGCAAAGAGGCTGGGATGTAGTCTGGAATATTCTCTGATATTAGAGTTGGTGGAAAAATGGTATGCATCTTCAATCTAAGTGACCCTAGTTCATAATTTGGATCTGAAATCCTTAGTTGCAACATATTGGCAGTGCTAGGCGCAGATTGGAAAACAGTTCAGGAGAAAAATATATATATTTTTGAGTTCTATTCCAAAACCAGCAGATAAATGAGTAATTTGAGTACTCTCTGTGCAGAGGGAATGTTTAAGCTTGTTTAGTAGGAGATTTTTGAGTCACTAGAATATACTGAATACAAGAAAAATACATCAGTACTTCCCTCTGCTATATTCTGGCAAGTTCACAATTTAGAGCGTATCTATACTGTAGGAGAATGTGGGATAGAGATTCATCAGCTATCATGCCCATTTGAGGTAGATACTGGCTCAGTTCCAGAAACAGCAGATCTAGTAAGTGCCCCAGTCAGTGTTGTTTCTCTTTCTTCACAACACAGTATTTGGCTTCTGCTGGTGTTAGTGCTTTTAAACAGAGAGGCTGTGCTGTTACTTAAATCCTTGTTTTTCTGTTGGAACTGAGCAATGATTTCTGCTCGTAAGGAGGAGAAGGTAAAACTGTTACTCTTTCCTACCTCCCTCCCCCCTTTTTTTTTCCTTAAGGTATAAAAGGCCATTGGCTGCTTTTGAAACCACAGCTCTGGAGTAGAGATTATTTGAATTTATCTTTTGAGACAGTGGTCCTAGTGTGAGAAAGGGGAAGATGAGAAACTGAGTTCAGATGTTTTGTATATGTTAAACTAGCCACGTACTTGTCTACACCACGATGCTGAATTTTCCATTGTCCTGGTTTGCTTGTGACTTGTCCCTACATTTTGCTTTAGTGCTTAGTCCCTGTTACTGAGCCATAGGGCGGGCTGTGCAATTCTGTTTCCTGAAGTGCAGGTAGGTAGCTGGCTCAGCTGTAATGTTTGTATCAGAGCTGTTTCCAGCACCAGCAGTTTAGACAGCACGTAACCTGCTGTGTTTGGGAGCACCTGGGATGCTTTTTCTCCAAGGAAGTGCAATGATTGGACATTCAGTCTGGAATGTCATCCTTTAATTAGCTTAATAGAGATCTATTGGGCATATTTTCAGACGGCTAAATGAGACTATTTTGCTGTTCAGCTTCCTTTGGTGTTAATTGAACTTATGAACTCAGTTGATGACCCTGAATATTAATTCTATGAAGGGCATGATTTAAGTGATTCATTTCCTAAAGAGATTCAAATCTCCAACAAATATAGTCTTCCCCACTGAGTCCTGCCAGCTCTGCCTTGAGGTAGAAATATGCATGTGTTTTTCAGCACTTCAACTTGTGATCAGAGTGTTGAACAAAATGTTAAAGATTAGAGAAAAAAATGGGATGAAAATGAGTTTGTCAGTTCAAGGCTTTGCCACTGATGCCTACTGAATTTTTGGGAAAGGAGCATCATGTAACCCTACCCTGGCCTGAATAGAATCGTAAAATAGAATGAGTACCATAGAATGGCCTGGATTGAAACGAACCACAATAATCATCTAGTTCCAACTCCCCTGCCATGTGCAGGGTCACCAACCACCAGACCAGGCTGCCCAGAGCCACATCCAGCCTGGCCTTGAATGCCTCCAGGGATGGGGCATCCACAGCCTCCTTGGGCAAATGTGGTGTTTATGTCTCTGATGAACAGGTGTTGTGAAAATTAAATATGCACTAAATGCTTGAGAAGACTGGATGAATGACTTATAAATAATGAATTAGATAAAAGGAATTGATCACGTGGATGTTAGCTTAAGAGAGAATTCAGTGCTGTCTGCCAACTGACAATTATTTGCTATTTAGTTGGGCCACGTTTGTTTCACTGTTTTTCAACTGACAAGTTCTGCCCTAAAGGCCAACCACCTACACTGAGCTAACCTCTCGTCTTGGCTAACTCCTGGCAAGGTTGTCCATTGCAGTTTTAGAGGCTGAAGTGTGTTTGGTGAAAGGTAATTCTACAGACATGAAAAAATGAGCCTTTAGGAAGAACTAATGAAGGCAGATTAATATTCATGAAATTGGGATGTATATTTTTTTCTTCCAACCAAAATAATGGCCAAATGCATAGTGTGCCTGTTAGCTGGTTGTAGTGGAAGCATTGCCAGAAACCTGAGTTTGATCCTGGAGGAGTGTGATTGAGTGCAGAAATGCATAGGCAAGACTCTTGATAGTATTGGTTACTGTCTGTGCCAGCTCAGACTTTCCCTTGTGGATTTTAAAGTAATGGTCGTGAGACATGATGAGTGAAGCATTTTTGCACTGTAAGTAACATAGCTTGCATTTCTTCTTCAAAGAAGATGCAGAAAAGTCTTCCAAATGCTTACTTTTCCCTTCAACGTATTGATTGCAGGAAATAATTAAATGAAATGAAGGTACAGGCTCAGGCCTTCAAGACGCCTATTTTGTGTGCCTAATCAGGGAGATCCAGACCGTGGCTTTCACAGGTGCTGAGTGTTTATAAGCCTGTTTCTGTCAGAAGCTGTTTCTACATTTATTTCTGCAAAAGCTTGCATCCCTCTGGTATTTCACATCTGTCTCTCAAAACTAGCGAGTGTTTCTGGGGATTAGAGCTGGAAAGATGAAAGGTTGGTGATGAGTAAGTTCTCCTGTAATAGCCAGCTTATTTCCAGTTCTGTCTCTCCTGTTTGTGTCCATGTGCTCATCTTGGTGCTAGTTTTTAAGGGCTATTGTGAAGTCTGGGAAGCCAGTGCAGTAAGAGCAGTCAGGAACGGAAGTCAGTCTTATTTTTAGGTAACCTCTGAAATACCTACTCTACTTGTGATTTTTTTGTAGTCATGGGAATTTGGGGATGCAATCAGAGGTTCTACTCTGCCATTTAGTTTTACATGTGGCAAGCTGAGAAGTAGCTGTGGCTTATGAACTCTTAAATAAAACAGCATACCAATTCTATCATGTATTTGCTCAACAAATAATAAAAACTATAAATGTGGTGTGATCATGACCAAACGTGAAATACCGGGGAGACTTCCATTCACTTAACTTTGCAGGCAGTTCATCCATGTAAAGAATACCAAGGCTTGGATCCATTTTGGCTTCTATATTTTGAAGAAATATTTGTCATTTCATCGTTTCATTTCTCTCTTAACTGCTTTATCTTGTGCATTGTTTCTCATAGTTTCTGCTGGATGAGGATGGATAGGGAAGATGATTAGTTGTTACAGTTATTTTCTAAGTCTGATTTAAAAAAAAAACAGATTTTTTTTTTTTTTAAATACATCATAGAAGGTCTTCTTTCCTTCCAGCACCCCTAACTTTCTTTTTCCTAACTACAAGGAGACTTTTAACTTATCTGTGAGCTGTTGAAAATTCTTACTTAAGAATTCTTAATCAAACCTTAAATGGATGGTGAACAGTGAACAGACAGAGTTACCACTTATTTGATGAGAACAGTGCTGCTAAAATGTGAAGGTTTACATGTGCTTATTATGGGAATATATAAAAAGAGGGGAGGATCTATCAGGAATACAAGCAGATGTCATTTCTCATTTGAGAAGTATGTCATCTATCATCTCTTGTGGCTGGTAGGGAAGTGTGATAATCTGCTGATTGTTCTGTTTTGTTATCCATTGTGTGCTGTCCCATCTGATAAGTGGACATTTCTGATAATGGTTTTGTGAGTTACAAAGCAGATTATCGAAATTATATTTGTATATAAACTTAGCTGCAATTTGTGATATCCTATTAACGTTTGTAGTTCAAGAGTTGGTCCACAGCATCACCTAAGACTGTGATCTTTGAGTGCCATAGGCCAAGATAATAATGTAGAGCATGCGTCTTTCTGTAGGAATTTGAAAACAACAAAATAAATACTTGAAGTTTGTAAAGTAGTGTATCAGCATGCTGGTTGGTAAAACATTGGCGTTCATGATTTATTTCATTGTACATCTATTTTTAGTCATGTAGAACCTTTTGGATAACTAAATTGAGAAAAAATTAATGGATACATAAATGAACAACTTAATTAGTATTCATTTAGCCATCTTTCCCCTTCTGTATGCTGGTTTTACTTTGGTATCTTGTTAAAATCTATGCTTAGCAGTACACTGAATTTTTTTGCTTTGTTTGGGAGTGTTTTGTGAGTGTAGCAGTTTCTCTGGCTAGGAGAAACGAGTAGAGAGGGAGTAATGACTGTCACTGAGGTTGGTTTTCATAGTTTTTTTGGAGGGGATGGGAATGGGTTGTTTTGAACATACATCTGTCTTATTCTTTATTAAAACACTGCTTCCTGTTCTTACTGCCACAACAACCTGGCATTTACTGTTCCGAGGTTTTCCTCTTGAACCTGACTGCTAAGTACATGACTCATGCTGCTCAGCCGCTACAGAGTTGCTTCCTGGCATTCACCAACTGTGCGATGAGTTGCCTGGATGGCCTCTGGACAAGAAGTTCTAGTGGCAGCGTGGATTGCTGAGCTGCATCTCCTTGTGCTTTCAGTTTACATGCTGGTTCCAGAGTTTGGGGGCATTTATGTAACTCACACTGTGTATATAAATGATGTATACGCTCTGATCTCGATTAAAAAGTTGCATTCCTAATGCATGTATGACCAAGTGTTGAATAAGGCAGTGCAGTGCTGTGCAATACAAGATTTTGGTCAGTCTGTATGTTTATTCAGAGATCTGTAACTTGCCCTACTTCTTGTGCAGTGAGCATGTATTTCTGTCTCAGCAGAGCTTTGTGTCTGTCCTGGGATCACAAAAATGACATAACAACACTGGGGAGGGAAGGAGTGTACAGGGTCAGTTTCTATTTTGCAAATCTATTTTTGCTGTCAAGACATGATTCCAGGAACGCTGTAAGGCCCCTTGATCTAGCAGTCCCTGAACACCTGTCGGCCAGGGTTATGGCTCTTGAAGGTAATAAACTTGGTAATGTGGGGAAAAGTACATGGGTTTTGAAAGATTATTTCTGTTACTCTTAGAAATAACGCAGTAGTTTGAAGTGAAAGGGGCCTTACAAGGTCATCTAGTCCAACTCCCCTGCAGTAAACAGGGATATCTGCAGCTCTTCTTTGTGTGTGGTGATATCCGTCTGTTTGTTTTGGTGTTTTTAAAGATACATGCTGTTTAAAAGTTTTTGCTATTTCATGAACCAGCTTTTTCCCCTTCTTGACATTCTTTGTAGCAGTGAAACTTTATATTCACCACTGCTTTGGCTCTTTGTTCCTTTTATGGATTTTCTTGAACGTCTGTTCTGGATTTGCGGCCAAAGCCTGCAGTTACTGTGGGATTTACGTAATCTATTCAGTATAGAATAGCACCAATAAAAGATTAGAGCTGTCATAGTTTTGAGCATTTGTCCAATTTGTAACAACTGAAACATTGCCCTCGGGATGATAATGGGATAGCAGCATGTGTGTGTTTAAACATCTGATTGCTCTGAGTACTTGCAAAGGAGAAGAAAGTGAGAAAATCAGGAGTCTGTTGGTAATTGCCCTAGATAATGAAACATGGCTGGGGTTGTGGAAGAAGAGTTGTGGCACTGAAACTGTGTGAACTGTTTTCCTTGGTAAGCTTTCAGAATTGCAGGCTCAGGTAGTTCAGAGAGTGCTCTCTCTTGGGCAAGGAGGTATTCTCTGAGAATGAGTATCTGACACTCACCTCATCCGTATGCTTATTCAAATGCTAATAAATAAGATCGGCTAAAGGATACAGATTATTTTATAATGAAGATGTGTGTCATCAGAGTTAAGAACAGTATCTCCCATACTTCATGCACAAAGAGCAATAATCTTTTTTTTTAGGGAGAGTGGTGCTGGATCACAGAGATTACATGATATTTTTGGAGACTGGAAGCACCCTGCTTATTATTTCAGCCTTGTCCACTCCAATATTGTGTACAATCTGGTTGTCTCTCTTCTCCTTTCATGGAAGGTACACAGTGTGCCTGTATTTGTTGGTTGTTTTTTTTTTTTTTCTTTTCCTATTGAGAATGGTATCGAGCTACTATCTGGGAACATTGTGTTGAAATCAAAATGTTATTAGCAAGTACAGCAAGGAAGCGAATGACCTTAAAACCTTAAAAGCACCATCTAGCTGAATAACAGTTCTGAGCTATTTAATTACTACAGCTGGTATGAGTTCTGTTGTCTCAGCTGAACGGGAGATCTAATTGTTTATGTTTGCCTTTTCCATGAATAGACCTGTACTTCTGCTGTTTGGGCAAATCCATTAATCTTGGAAAATATGTAGATAATAAAAACTAACCTTTCTAATACCAATATGTCTTCACTTATAATCTCATTCAGCATTTCAAATGGAATAATTGTTGAAGTTCTAACTAATGAACTATACGAAGTCAAGTTTAGACTTTTTCCCTCCTTTCTTTTCCCCTCCATCGTAGTTTTCTTTAATATGCAACATGCTTCAATCCAGAGATGTGTTCACTTCATCACGGGGTGGTTATGCTGTGCCTTGGTTTGTAAAGCAAAAGTAGGGTTCTCATCAGAAGGCTTCAGCTTTGTCTTTTATCCTATTGCTCTAAGATTTCTACAAATACTGTCAGAAACATTGTACCTGAGTAGAAGTGTCTGTTGCAGTCATCTGATCTGCCTTCCTGCCGTGGAGGCTTGTGAACCCCTGTACTTGTATGCTGCAAGCTCCGAATCTCTCTAAGCTTGATTATTATTCTCTTTGTGAATGGGATATCCATATTTCTTCAGTAGAAAAAAACAAATACCTTGAGTGCAAGCAAGGATTTAGAATCTGTTTTCTTCACTAAAAGTTGCTGCTTGAAAAGATGTGTTAATTTTCCATTCCTCCTCCAGGTTTCTAGTACTTCTGTTATGAATAGTGGAGTTGTTCTTGGAGTCTTTTGTCAAGGTTCTTCAAGTAATCACAGGGAGAGAAGCTTTACAGATGTTTCTACATCTATATGCACATCTGTTCATATTGACACGCTGGAGCTTTATACAAAATCACGGTTTTTCTATGGGGATAACATTTGTTTCTCTTTACTGTACTTAATGGTAACAGCTGGGAGTATGTCTAGAATTTTGAGAATTTATATTTACCATTTATTTTCTCATGGTGGACCAGATTTTCTGCTTGAGTAAGTGAGGTTAATGGTGTTGCACGCTGTGGCTGTTCATTTTAAGCAGTCAGGACTGAGAAGCTCTTCTCGACTGTCAGTGTTACTCTGACTAAAAACTGTCAGACTCTGGCTATGATTGTTCTGCTGCTTAGCAAACAGCTTATCAGAAAACAGCAACGGCAGTGAATCAAGTCATTATCTGTTCTTTGACGGGGTTGTGAATTATTCTATGGAATGCAAATTGCATGCTGATAACTAGGGTTATCGGCCCCGAGGTTCTGAATTTTTCTTCTCCTATGTAATTTTCAGGGGGGAGATAATGCAGAGCGATGTTTTATTTTTAATCTCCTTTTAATCCATTTTCCAAAAGCTAATATGATTACACCATTTGAATGAAAGGAAATAACTTCTATGGTGGTAACAAATACTTGATTTGAAGTGTCCATGCCCCTCAGTCAGTATGGTGGAGGTTAGGTAGCTCTGGGACTAATTCTGGCCCTCACAAGAAAGAGTTAAGCGTGCCTTTTCCTATTTTCATTACAATTTTCATCATGAGATTGAATTAATGAGCCATTATTCTCTTCTAACTGAAGGCTTTTTCCACTACAATGAGGATAAAAAGATTTTTATGATCTCTTATTTAAAACAGTCATCTGTTTTGTTCTGACCTTTTTGGCAGTCTGTTTTGACTGGCCTGTTGTATCATCCCTTGTGACAGACCTGCAGGGAAAGAAGTGGGTTGATGAGCCATGGCAAACTCCGACTGTTAGAAAGGTCGTTTTAACCCAGCATGCTGAATGTAAAGGCTATTTATGTTCTCATGACTCATTCTGCAGTTTGTGAAGCTGACAGTGGAGGAGTGGGATAGCTCAAGCAGAACACACCTGTGCTTCTCCAGATACTGGTTGTGTGGATTACGCACCTGTTCTTGTCACAGCCTTCCTGCTTGACTGTGGACAGGCCTCTTGAGATTCAGTCCCACACCATGGAGGTCTAGTGGCAAAACTCTGGACAGCCAAAGTAGGAGCAGGACTGAATCTTCATCCTTGGATCTCTCTGCTTATTCTGTTCTGTGTGTTGCAAGCTCCACACTTAAAAATGCTGCTGTCTCTCATGAAGGAGCGTCTGTTAGTGCAAATAGTGTTTGAAGCTCTTATTTATTTATTGGGCTTCAGAGTCAGGGAAAGAGAGTGGGTGGCACTCTTTGTTTTCAAGGGAGGAGGCTGGCTTCATGCTATAGTCATTTATATTTATGTGCTATACCAGATTATAATGGGAACATTGGGGTTAGGAAAGCTTTGTTTCTTTGCAACTACTTTGTCTTGAAAAATCATTATTCCAAACCCTTCTTCTGGAGTAACTCTTGCCACATCCTTTACATGTGTAACCTAAGAGGTAAAGAATGATCAAAAGTGCCCCTTTGTGTTTGTATCCCCCTCTGTGTTGTACCTGACTCACCTCATTCAGATTTAATATGGTGTATGCATCTGTATGTATATACACACTTGTGTGTATCAGTAAGTAAATTTGGGCATTCCAATGTGAAACTAGTTTCCCCACGGTAACATAAACAGAAAACATTTATACGTTTTAAAGTTTGAAGTCCATCAGTGTGCAGTAGTTTATTCTGAGAACTTCATGTAAATGAAGTGTCTTACATGTGTAGCACTATGCAAGCTGAATGTATCATCAACTTGATGCAGCATTGCAGACAGTGGAGTAAGCAATGTGATCCAAACAGGATACCATGGGACCACTCAAAACAGGCTGCAATTATAAGACAGTTACAAGGTGTAAGGGGAAGCCTCAATCCCTTTCTTAATTGCATTCTGAGACTGAATTATGGCTTACGTTATCCCTTGCACAACCTTATTGGAACTAGTTCTTAAAGGATACACTTTAATGATGAGCAACTGTGTTTATTTACGTCATCATCTCCTGTTCTAAGGATTGTCTTCCTTGTCCTTCCGTGTTCTCATACTGGCAGGTGATGCATTTAAAGAGCAGATCAAACTGAAGTGTGGGAGATAGTCAAGCTAATCAAACACTATGAGATATCTCTGCAGGTTTTTTGTCGCTATAGCATGGAAATGCTGAAGGTTTTATAGACAGAGTGTATAACAAGAACAGGAAATGACAGTGCAGTTTGTTTTCTCAAAGAATACAATGGGAACGGAGGCTGCAGCTACCTTAATTAGATTTTTTTCAATTAAACATTTTTAGCAAGGATGAGAAGTTCTGCTAATTGAATCTGTTCTAATTTCCATCCCCCTGTTTGTCATGTTTTGCTCTTCAGTTTGGGAAATATCTCAAGAAACAGCTCTTGTTGTTCTCTGCTGATTACAGTATGTGGTGACAGATGGCAGGCAACATGCTGATGTGCAGAGTAGCTACACATAAGCCATAGGAACTCCCACCTGTCTTCATTATAATGAAACTAAACTGGATCCAGTCCAGTGACTTAGGACTGCATTGACTTTCTTCTCTACTACCAATCTCATCCACTTTAATACAAGAAGAAGTTTGTTGTCCATTAGTAATGCCCACAAATATTTATATACTGTTGCAGTGAACTGTAGAAAGTCTAAAAGAAATGTGATATTTAGACCTGCACCTCTTCAGGACAAGAGCAACTGTTAAGTTTTAGCATTTCTGCAGTTGGTACTATACATTATTGAGATTTCTTTTTGTATGTTTCTGGCTCTTTGAATACCACTTAATGCATTTAATGTTTTGGCACCTGTCGATCTACTAATTTCAAATGTGAGTTTGCCCAGAGGGTGATATTGATGACTTTAAAAGTAGGCTTGAATGTGCTTTGTGTTGGAGATGACTTTCTGGTTTAGAGACATGCCACAGCGGGATTTCTCACAATTTACCTCTGTGCTACATGTGTTCCCAAGTCTGGGCAAAACAGACAATAGATGTGTAGGCGATACTCAGTTCTATACTGGCTGAAGGATTGCTGTCTGAACCCTGGACCAGATGTTTTGACAGTTTCTGTATATCTCAGTGACTGAACTCTTGAGGAAATATTTCCCACTGGAAAGATAGTTTTAGCTGTTTTAGATGTGAAACTTATGGTTTTTTAAATGGTCTTTCTAGCTAAAGTTCTTCAGGAAGGATTCAAGAGAGGATTTTGTGAGAAAATTGGGCTTTGTGCCTACCCATTTCTCAGAGTGTTCTGAGTGAAGCAAATTGACTACCTTTTTGTTATAAGCCTCTTTTGAGATGCACACGGAGTCTACTCTAGAGTTCTTTAGTAATCTGTGCCATTCAGGATTATTTTAAAAGCTGCTTTTGGTGTTACGCCAGATGGTCTTTTACAAGTTCCCATAACTGGGAAGAACTTACAAACACAGAAAAACTGCAGATTTGTCTCAAGAGATCTTTGTCAAGTACAGAAGCTTACTAGATTGCTTAACAGAGCCATGCCTGTGACTCTAATCTTTAATTTGTCATTAAAGAGGGTGGAGCTGCATTTCAAGGAGCGTACAGCAGTTCTGTGCTCTTTAAGGGTAGCTTTAGTGATTTGTGTCCCTTTTGGGACAAGGTGGAGGAAAAGAAAGGAATACCAACTGAATCCACCCAATACAAAGTTGATTTTAAGAGTGGATATTCAGTCTCTGCTGTAAACAGGATTTGCTGAAGGAGTTTCAAAGCTGAAATAGCCAGTGTTTGGTAACCCCATCTTTATTTAATCAAAACAAAACAAAAAGGCAAGCTCAGGTTCTAGACTGCCAGTTCTGTAGGGAGATTAGTAGGTTATGGGCAGACAGTGGCAAAACATGATTTTTAGGTAGCTTTGGCAGTTGTCTGAAACTGTAGCGATTACTGCTCTAACCTAGAACTTCTTAGTTAGTTATGAAGGGAGAACTTGCAAAAGAAGCAGATTATACACCATGGCATAGTGTGTTTTAATTTATCAGAATTTGTTCCTTAAGAATTCTAAAAGAGTTGATCAATTTTATTTTTATATACTTCTTGACAGATAACTCAACTTTTGGTCAACTGAAACTAAGTGAATTCAGGTCAAAGGCAGCTCACAGAAAAGAAGAGTAAAAGAGAGAAAACTTCATTTTGGTATTCTTAGAGATCAAACATTCTGATTTTGTTTTGAGAATACCAGGGTGGGTGAGTTTGAATACATTGAGATTTTAACACAGAAGCATGCGCCAGATGGTCAGGACTATTTAGTTTGCATTTAGGCAAGAAAATAGGTAACTAGATATCTTCTTTTCCTTCTTGCCCTCCATACACTTGTCTCTAACAGTGGAAAACTCACGCAGGTGATTCCAAAGGGGCTCTTTGGGGTATGATGCTGACATTTGGAGAGCTAAGAGTCTCAAGGGCTGGCACAGGATGGTTTGCCATATGCAAACCTTGTTTATAGAAGTGCAAAACTAGACTCTGTGGGTAAAGATAAGTGCCTTTATGATATATGACCTAATGAAGTGTTGTAGATCTTCAGGAAGACTGCAGTCAGACATGGGCTAAGTATCTCTAATTGGGAATGTATTTCCTGCCAGTGAGCAAGATTGGCTTAAAAGGGCTTACGGTTGCTAAGTGTTCTCCAGATGCTGCAAACCCTCACTGATGTAGAACAAGGAATAAAGAGAGAAGTCGCAGCAGCCACAGCTCCAGGCAACATTGATTTGGTCTCCAAACAGGAAAAATCCAGGGTCTGAGTACTGAGTCAAGAGCATCTAAACTACTACCTGAGCCAGAGGTTTATTTTAACATGCAAAAGTTTGTGTTATTCTATAATCAAAGTGCAGTTTAATCATAGTTCTTGCACATGCTATTTCACGTGTAAACATTTGTGTACACATTTCATAGAATCGTAGAATCACCAAGGTTGGAAAAGATCTCTAAGATCATACAGTCCAACCATCCACCTATCACCAATATTTCCCACCAGTATTTCCTAAACCATGTCCATCAGTAGAACATCTAAATGTTTATTGAGCACCTCTAGGCATGGTGACACCATCACCTTCCTTGGCAGCCCATTCCAGTGCCTGACCACAGTCTTGGAGAAGTAGCATTTCCTAACGTCCAACCTGAATCCCCCATTATTTATTTTTTTTCCTCCATTTCCTTGTGTCTACACTAGTTATGGTTGTGGGCTGCTAATATGGCAGGACACACTGTACTGTGAAGGAGGCCATAGACCAAAACATGACCAATAAGAAGTTGGGTCTGAAACAACTTTTCTGGCAGTCTGAATACGAAATAAAAATCAAGTGACTGAAGTACTTATGTTTATAATGCTGAGATGAAGAATCAGTAGTGATCTGTGAATCTCCTTTTTGTGCTTTGCACATTCATTTATGCACACAGAAAGCTAACAATTGAGAAGTATTTTGTGGAATTTCACTTTAAAAGGCCATTCTTAAAAATACATGAGGACATATGCCAGCTTTCTTTAGAGGGGAAAAGTGCCTCATGGAGTTGTTTTGAAGCTCTCCTTGTTTACTGTATGCAATTACTATCTTATGGACAGTGATACAGACCTTCTGGAACATTGTTTGGGATTTTTTGAATACTATTTTTAATTCCATTGTTCCCATTCACATTTATTTGCTTATTTATTTTTACTTCAGGGAGAAGTGTCTCCTTCCTCTCCAACTGGCTCTGGAATCGAAGAGCATGAAGTTGGCCCAGCAGGCTCTTGCAGGGATGCAGGTATGGCTTAAGAGTGGGGTGTGTTTATGTTAGTAGGTAGTGGGCGTCAAGGAAATTTAGGCTTTTCTTTTGAAAAAATACTACAGAAGATGTGTCTGTCTTCTGGTGGATGTAACAATGATGTTCATTTTTCTGTAACAGTGTTCAGAATTTAGGGTGCAAGTGAAGGCTGCTGATTCTGTAGAAGCTTGGAATGTTCTACACATAGGTGGAGTTCCTGACTTTCAACGTGAGATGGAGACGTAGTCTTCCAAATGTGGCCCTGTGCCCTCTGTGTGGTCCTCAGAAAGCCTTACCTTACAGATGCTTAGTTGCTCAGAAACTAGAGTGAAGTGGTGAAGAAGTTAATAAAAGATCCTGAAGCTGTATTATCTATTTGCAGGGTTTTTTTCCACGTTTTTTTCAGTATCACTGGATGTGAATGTTTTTGAAATTGTGAAAGAAAACAGCAGCATAGCATGAGAAACAAAAAGGCACTATAGTATTTGACAGTATAAAATTAAAAGAGTTTACCTTTCTTTTAATTGGACAAATAGCTATATGCATCAGTAAATTCTTACCACTTGAGAGATGCTAGCTGTGGAAGAAACTGGTACACTGCTGAATTGTGAAATGCCTGCTAATGTTTTTTAATAAGAAGCTTCTCTCTCAAAGAGTAAGGATAGATTTGTTTGGGAAGTGTAAGGATGTAACTTCAAATTTACTTAGCTCTGCATATGAGATATTGGGCATACTGTTAAAGGAAGTGATCCATATGGAGGCACAACGTGGTGGTGTGAGGCTTTATCTAGGAAAAAAAATATATATTTTCTTTAAGGTTAATGTAATTGAGCTTTGCCTTAAGAGTACTTGGGAAGATAAGTGCCATAGTTCTTTCCTCTGCTCCCTTTCTCCTTCTTTCCCCTCAGCTTTTCCTGCGTAGCACAACACCATATGGTAGGGGATATTGCTTTGGTCAGCTGCGATCAACTGTATTGGCTGTGTTCCCTCCTAACTTCTTCTGAAATCCTAGCCTACCCACTGGCAGCATGAGAAACAGAAAAGACCTTGGTGCTGTTCAAGCACTGTTCATTAATTGCTAAAACAGTGGTTTACATATTATTTATATATATATATTAAAACATATTATCAATGCTGTTTTCCTCACAAACCCCAAAAACAACACCATGTGGTCTACTATGAAGGAAATTAACTCTATCCCAGAAAAAAAGCCAGTATAAGCATAGAAAATAGCACTACTTCATTCCTACTTCTACAGACTTGAAGCTGGGAGGGAGCTTTAGGACAGAAGTCATGCAGAAAGTACAGGGTAAAGTGGACTATTCAAAGAGTGTCCTGGGACAGAGCAAGGTTTTTTTCCTGGAAGATAAGGTAGTTTTGCTCTGCAGTTGGAGCGTCTAGGAGAGCCAGTTCTGGAAAAAATATTTGCCTGAGTGCATTTATTGCAAGAAGCTGTCACTAATAGGAGGTACCAGTGAAGATGGTTCTAGACTATGTAGAAGTTTACAGTAGAATCCTGAGGAAATAGTTTCAATGGCCATGTCCCCTTGAAGTGTCACCTAACATGATTCTGATTTAATTTTTTGTTCTTCATGAGAGTGCATTAAAAATAGTTTGGAGCTGTTACGGTCTTTGAAATATTTTCAGTTTTGTTGTAGAATTCTGATAGAGCCTGGTTTGTTCAGGTTCAGTAAACAAAAGCAGAAGCGTTTGATTTTTGTTTCTTTGTTTTTAAACAAAACAACAACAACAAAAACCCACAAACCTTTAGGGAAAACAGCAAGAATAAACAGTGTTTTATTTGGGTAGAAAAAGAATTTATGGGTATGAACTGGTTGTGAATAAATTGAGGCCAGAGTGTGAGAGGAAGTTATTTTTAGAAACTTGTTGATTTTTATGGGAAAAGTGTGAAATAACTGAAATCTTGAACTGGGACATGGTTAGCTCAGGAAAGTGAGAATGTAACATGAAGAGCTCAGTTAAGTGTTGCTGTCTATCAGTCCCACTTTCAAGCATGAAAACAGACTCTCACAAAATCCTAGTGATAATCTTTCATGTTCCACTAATATTTTTCATGTTGATTCCCTCAGTCTCGCACATCTCCAGTTGTTGGAAGATGCTGGCTCTGATGCAGCTTTTTCAAGACAAAGCCTGTCTGATTGGTCTGAAATATTTAGCCTGAAGCTCAATCAGTCTGAATTGAATGCATTCCTGGGTACCATATTTGTGGTTCCTATGCCACTCATTTGGTAGCAGTTCTCTCTTTCTGAGGATTTGATAGCATTTGTGATAAGTCAGCTTTTGAATGACACTAAATGTGTCTTGTCAGTGGTCAGAAATTCTATATTCACTGTGCTTGTGTTCCGTGTCTTTCAGAATTAGAAGACAGCTGAATCTTTTGTCTCCCATCAAGTAGGGTATCTGTTAGCATTAGTTTGAGGTCAGGGCACTAACCTCTATTTGGGAATTTTTTATTTTTTGTTCCCACTTTGTTTTGAGGGCATTGGAAGGCATTACTTTGAATGGTTTGTGATCTCACATCAGTTGCTGATAACTGCTTTCTTCTGGATGCTCCAGAGGCAAGGTGGGAAAGACATTCATGGAATGGCAGCAGGTTCAAAAGATACAAACTTTTCCTTCATTGTGGCTTGGGTTTCTCAGTTTTTGCTGTACTTCCTTATATTACTGGATCACTTTGAATTTTGTATATAGAACATAGCCACTGTAGTACCAACATTAGTAGGCTTGGTATAGTAGTTAATGACAGCATTAGTCAGAGGCAGTATTATGTTCAATCTGTGCACTGCCATTTTCTCTCTACAGAAGCTGCTGTCTGATGAGAGGTTTGTATCCGTGGAAACAGACTCGGATGAGAAACAGTTGCTTAATCAGATGCTGAATGCCGTCAAAGTGACTCCTTCACTCAACGAAGATCTGCAGGTTGAAGTGATGAAGGTTAGTGTTTCCCACGTGTCAGTTCTTGCAGCAGGGGCTGCATAACTGCTGGGATTAGCAAACAAATTAGATGTTGTCTTGGAAATCTTCACCATAAGGACAGTATTTGATTCCTTCCTTCTTGTTGGCATATGTCAGTTGCTTTCATTTCTGCTAGGTTTGTGTTTTCTTGGGTAAACAGGAGATAATTTGAAGGAACTGTGACCGCTACTGTTAATACAACATGAAACAGACCAAAAATTCACTCCGTGGTAATTCACAGGTAAATGACTTGCAGATTTGCAAGTTTGTATTTGGTATTAGTGCTCATGAGTTGGACTGTACAGTTTTGTAATTTTGAAACACGTGGATAGGTCCTTACTAGTTTCTGTTCCCTTTGTAAAATGCTGATGATGGAGCATGATGTGTCTAGGCACCAAAATGTTCCTGGACTAATTCATAAGAGAGGTTATGTTCTCTATACTCAGTGAACATTTTCTACTCTAGAAATGCTTTAGCATTCTCCTGCTTGTGTGTTAGGAAGCCTAGATGCCAGGAAATATGGTTTTGGAAGGGAGGTGCTGTGAATTTTCCTTGCCCTGTTGGAGTTAGTATATTATAACCTGCTAGTACTGCCATGAAAATAGTGATTTCCAATACCTGCATAGTTCACAGTGCATTGCAATATGGTGGTGGCAGGTTGCCATGTGTTTGGATGTAAAGTTTGTACTTCAAGATTTTATGTGCAATTACTGTTCTCTTGTAGAAAAAATACTCTTCTGGTGGTCTTTTTGTGTCTTCTCTACACCTAGTACTGATTTATATGTTTGAATGTAGATATTTGACTGTCGCTTGCTTCCTAGTGCATAGACTAAGTGTCTTTATTTTTTTAGTATGTTTGACATCCTTGTACTAAAGAATATGTGTTACTTTCTCTGAAACTTCTCTGTACTAGCTGTACTCTGCCAATGAGGCTGGTTGCTTGCCTGCAGCATGCACTCTGTGCCAGAACATGCATAAGGTTGAGCCTAGCAAGAGAGAAAGAGGATCACAGAATCATAGAATGGCCTGGGTTGAAAAGAACCACAATAATCATCTAATTTCAATCCTCCCTGCTATGTGCAGGGTCTCGAGCCACTAGACCAGGCTGCCCAGAGCCACATCCAGCCTGGCCTTGAATACCTTCAAGGATGGGGCATTCACAACCTCCTTGGGCAACCTGTTCCAGTGTGTTACTACATTTTATGGAAGCAAGATTTTGCCTATAAACAGGCTTAACTTGAGGCATTCAGATCTGCAGCTCTAACCCAGCATGCTTCTTTCCTGCCTGTGATGAGAAAGGTGAAAGTTTACCTGGCAGCACTCCTGAACTGGCACCTTCTTACTTTTTGGGTTTTTTTGTTTGTTTGTTTTTATCCTCCTGAGTATTGCAGATTCAGGATCTTTGTGTACATTGTTTCTCTGAAACAATGGTGCAATAAGCAAAATAAATAAAATATTTACATCCTGTTTTTAAAACAACCAACCACCACCACTAAAAGCAATGCTCACCTCCCATTTTGTGCTAAAGAGAAAGGAAAACATTGTCTTCATTCTACTGAGTGAAATTTTAATGTATAAATCCTTTCCTAAAGTTCTGGATAAATGAAAAGTAAAAAATCAGATTTCATATATACATCCGAAGAATAATGCAAAACTTTTATTTTTATTATTCGAGGAAGAGCAGTGGGCCAAAAGATTTAAACAGAGCATGTAATGCTCAAGAAACTTTGTATCTGAGACTTACCTAAAAGCCAATTCAAACAGTAGATCCTTTTACATTGTAGCCTGAAGGTTGCAGATGCAGTTGCTACTGTCTCTGGGAGTTGAGGTCTGGGAATGTGGCAAAGCCCTCAGGATTTCCAGCAGCTTGTCTCAACGATGCATTTTTATCCCTAGATCTGCTAAAAAGTGTCATAAAGTCAGCATCCAACCATGCATTAGACTGTCTTACTCCATCCAGAGGAGCTCAGATACATTTTTATGCATTGCAGATATTAGATGCTCCTGAATGTGAGGTCTGTATGAAACTGGGTCAGCAGTTTTTGCAGCCTGGTTCTTTGTGGCTTGCTGCACGGCTGCAGTAGTCTCATAGGTATTGACAATGCAACCAAAAGCTTTTAGTCATGTAAAATAGATTCTACAATGGAAGTACAGGAGTCTAAAATCTCACTGTAAGTTGCTGGCACCTAAGCTCCTGAATCACTTCAAAGCTTATTTGGGAAATCATATCCAAAATATATTCCATCACTTCCAGCAAGTGTCCATCAGAAATTCACACTTTGCTAATTATCCATAGAAATACTTTGAATATTTATCTATATGGTTCTTCGTCATTCATCTGTTTTGTAAATGTGTGTGAAGGGATTTGATGAACTTAGGAAACAGTGTAAAGTTTTTACATTCAGGTGTCTGCAAATTGGGATTGGTAGTAGAAGAAGGAACACAAGAGAGAGGCACAAGTGCAGGTAGTTGCTCTGATACACTTTTTGAAATTATTATTATTATTACTCAAATATTATATATTGTTTTTGTATAAGTAATCAAATATTATTTCAAAGGGACAGCGCTAGGCATAAATGGAATAGGAGAACTGTAGTGGTTGCTGTAAGTGAATGAAAAGGAACACTAGCTGGATGTCTTCCAGCACTGAGGAAACTGAACAGAAGAGGCCACTGCTGTAGAAGTGGAACAGCACTCAGCAATTTATGGCTAGGTAACCAGATCCCCCTTATTTTTAAGAGTGAGTGTCATGGCATGCTCCACAGATTCCTGTATTGGAGGATCACAGAAACAGTACAGTAGCAGTGTTGAGGGCAAGGCTGGAGACTGGCTGAATTACATCTTGGGCAGCCAGAGGAGATTAATACTGCCAAAATACAGCTGTCAAGTAATGCTCAAAGCCTTCAAAGACACTGTAACAGGTTGCCCAGAGAGGTTATGAATGCATTCAAGGCCAGGCTGGATGGGGCTTTGAGCAACCTGGTTTAGAGGGAGGTGTCCCCCCCCTGTAGCAGGGGGTTGGAAGTAGATGATCTTAAATGTCCCTTCCAACGCAAACAGTTCCGTGATTCTATGATTCATCTCTCACGATATCTCTTCCGTGATAGGTGAAGGTGATTCTGTCCTTTCTGTAAACTGTTTAGAAGTGGAATCTTACTTTGTGTAATAAGCAAGTACCAAATTGAACTGCAGATTAGAGATTGCTGGCAATATCATCAGTTCTTCTGGATATCAGCCATGGATTGCATCTCTCCCTTAAGTCTTTCATTCAGAGCAATTCTGTGGGAGAAAGTTCCAGAGTAGTTACTCTTGCTCATCTTTTTGCAGAACACTGTTAGTTTTAGTAAGTACTGGGCAATTTCTATGTGAACAGAAGTAGTGTGCCCAAAAGAAGTTGCTGGTCTTCTCTGTGAGGAAGGGGAAAAGGCTAAAACTTCCTGGCATGAATGTGCACTAGTAACAAACAGAGGCACACTGTCTGCATTGGATTTCCCATATACTAATGAAAGGTGTCAATGGTGTATGAGACTTGCATGCTGTTTAAGTGCCAAGCATTGTGTGTCTTCAGAGTATCTCAGTGACTATGCTGTATGCATATTCTCTGTACCTCTAATGTATTTTGACAGCGATTTATTAGTATTCTCACACTGAGAACTAAATTGAGCTTATTTATGTGTTTTAAATCATGTTTAAAGATGCTAAGAAACCAAGTGATCAGCAGAAACAATGGACCTGATGCAAGGCCACTTTAACATTTACCTTGTTGCCACGATATACTTCATTATCATGCTGAAAAACCTCATATATGCTGAACCTGTTTGTGCTTTTCCTACACTCAGCTGACTGTGTCAGGGGAATGGAAAATCACACAGTTGTACAGTACCTTGTTGATCTTCCTGTAATCCATCAGTAAGTTGATTGCAGTTAAAAATGGAATATTATGAGTATTTTTGCTTGCATATCTACGTTATAGTATTTGTGTAAGCTGGGAGGGAGAGCTCTGTTATCACTAATCAAATGTTATCAGTTTTATTAGTGATGCACCGAAGTGACTCAGTGATCTATTGATATGTTTGCAGTTTTATAGGCAAAACTGGGGGGTGGGAGGGAAAAGGGAGTAACTCACCCTTCACAATAGACCAACAATATGGCTGGCTCAGGTGTGGGAATAATTTGATTTTGTGACATAGGGCTACATTATAACTGAGTGAAACACAAGGCTGTGTCTTGTGTTGAAGAATAGGGACATTTTGCTGGCCTTAGCACTAGATGAGCAAGCAAGTAATCTACAGCAGAAAGAATTTCTGGAAAAATTCTTGTCTGAAGATAAATATGGGTTTGGGTATGGAAGATCTTGGTTTCTTTTTTGGTTAGCTGCTTTTAAATTCTGGCTTCAGGTGCTTTAAAGTGGCTGAAGTACTTCTGCTTTGTTCAATTAGACCTTTGTTTCCAGAGCACATGCAATATTGACAAAAGCGCTACTGGACGTGGCCAGATCAGCAGAGGAAAATGAAACTAACATATAGCTGAGCATTTTTCTTTTCTCTCTTTGATTTTTTTGGTAATTCATCAGCTAGAGGAGCGAGTATTTAGCTTTGAACACAACTCTGGTGCCAAAGCAGGGGAAACATAGCATGAAGGAAGAGGCTAGGGTGGAAAGAATCTAAAGCCACGATGTTGTTTTTTTTTTTCTTTCCCTTTTCACTGAAGTTACAGTGACTTCCACTAACAATTTGACAGCTGCCTTAACAATGCAGTGCCTTTTTCTGTCTATTTATCTGTCCGTGATAGTATTTTTCTAAAATAACAAAAAGATATTAAAAAAAAGCAGCTCAATGAGTAATTGCAAGATAGTGGTTGAGTCCTCACTCAGAAATAAGCCCTCCAGATAAGATGCATATACCACAAAATAACAGGCATTGGCAGAAAACAAGAAAAGGCATAACTCAGCTTTGAAAATTCCTGAGAAGATTCATTTATGTGGTATTTCTGCTACTCTACTTGTGGTGTTTTTTGAAATAGACTTGTGGATTTCCTGGAACAAGAATCTGTTCTTCCATATTTGCTTGAGGGAAGACTCTTCTAATCCCTGTATTTACCTATTACCCACAGCAATTTCATTTAGGAAAGGTTAGTTTGTTCCCAGTGACCCTTACTTGCATTTGTTAGTGGCTTAAGTGTACTATTTGCTGATGAGCATAATTTTTCTGTTTTTATTCTCTAGACTTTCAGTGAACGCTCAGCCAAAACTCTTTCTAAGCTTTGAATGAGATTTAATGAACACTTGCTAAATATGCTGTGTTATAGCAATCTTTTCTCTGTACCTCTTCACTGCATTAATACAGCATTTGGGAGCTCTCCAGCAACAATATTAGGCAGCTCTTTCTGGGACTTCAGTTCTTGGTTTTGGCTACAGTCAGGAGTGAAATCTGAATTAGAGTTCTGTGATGAAAATTAGCTACTGTAAGGGCAGGTGGAATGGAAAATAGCTCTGCCTCTGAAATGCTGGTTTTAGATTGAATGTTTGTAACCATTTTTTCCAGGACAGGAAGGAAGAATAGGAGCTGTTTGGCTGGTTTTTGCTTTGGCCATTTGTGATAGAGAAAAATTTACTATGCATTTGAAAAGTAGTTCTAAAGTGTTTGATCTGAAATGTTGACTGAGCATAAGTCTAAAATCTTGGTCTCTCTTGATGGTTATATTTACTTTGGATGCTGGTAAATGAGCTGATCAACATAATAAGCTCTCACAAACATGGATATCTTCCCACTGTTTTAAGCTTAAATGTTTATGAAATATATCTCTCCAAATACACCTTGATTTTTGCTTAGTAGAATATTATTTGCAACTGTTTTGCTTTTTCTTGGCACGTGCAATCAAATGGACAGGATAGGTGGACTGAAACAACTTGGATTTAAGAATACATATAAACACTAAGTTCTCTATACTGCCTCTTTGTGACATGGCATGTATAATGGTTTTATTTAGGAATAAAGAGAGTGATTCCAGAGCACATTTAAAAATAAGCATTCATTGGTGCAGCAGTAAAATTATGACTGGTGAATGTGAATCAGCAACCTAATTACTAATAGTTGCTGTTAATTAATACATTTTAATAAATAACTCTGTGATTACAGGTAATTTTTTCCTTCTCGATACATTTTGTGCACTACATTACTGGGAACATTTTTCAACATCACTTGCAATACAAATTGCATTCTACTCTCTTTATGAGCAGGGAAGGCCCTGTTTCATATGCAGTAAAAAAATTAATGTCCATCTTTATTCTCATGCTTTAATGCAGAACTGGCTTAGAATGCATATTAAAAGAACAGCAACAACAAAAAAAAAAAAAAAGAAAAAGAAAAAGAAAATGCTGAAAATTTGCAGATGAAAGTTTCACCAGAATGTGTTCATTATTTCTTGTAACAGTAGTGCCTGATATGAGCAATATACAATAACTGTTTTTTTGTCCAGTCTGTAATTCAGAGATGTGTTAAGTCTGCATCCCTAAGGAGAGGAGTCTGCAAAAACCTGCATAACAGTGTGCACACAGGATTCTTGTCTGCAGTCAGTCCCATCTTGCTATGCTAGGGTTTTTATTGGCTCCCCTGCTCAACCTTTCCATAATATTAATTGTTGCAATGTAGGCCAACTGCAAATCTAGACACTCTTGGGTTCACTTCTCTCTCTCTCTCTTTTTTTTTTTTTTAATTCTTAATTTTAGGTAACCAGGTTAATTCCAATGAACTGGGTAACCTACCGTGTGTATTTCGAGATAAGCTCATTCTTCCCTGAATTAATTAGGACTGTAGTGAATGCCTAGTACTCATAATTAAGATTGTGATATTCCTATAAAGTCATAGCATCCCTTCCCCCAATTTTTAGGTGCCCGACCATCATAGCTAAATCCACAGTCTTGAGTTAAATACCTGAGCTTTCTCCATAAAGGTTGCAAAAGAGTGAAAGGATAAGAGGGCAGGGTTTTTGGCCCTCTGTGGTCACTCTTCATGGTTAAGACAGAAGGGGCAAAATTTGATCAAAAATGCTTTTGATCAAATATTGCATAGGTTTTGCTGTCTGTGCAGGTCTTTTTGTTATTTTGGAGTGCTCATGACTGGCATCTTTTGCATGAGTGCTGATTTCGAAGAAAAACTGTCTCAGAAAGGAGAAATGGTGGAAGTTCAACTGTGCTGGATTCTTATCAGTGAGCTGTTCTGTGCCAGGCCACATATGCAAGCAGTGTGTCTCTGAGTCATACCTGCAGATTTCCCTGTGCTATATGGAAAGCAGCAAGTCTCCAGCACTGGAAACTAACAGCTGTTCAACATGGAGGGGAAGCACAAGTTCCTACAGTCTTTAGTCTTAGATATATACCAGGAACTTGGGGATCACTTAGCTGTTAAGGGAGTAAACCACAGTGACACTGCCTGATCACAAAGCCAAGTACAGAAACCCTTTAACTTTCATATTCTGCCTTTTCACCTTTCCCCTGCAGCCAGCCATTATTGTTTAATGAAGATTACAGTGCCAAGCAACAACAAAGACAGCTTATCTGGCTTTTTAATTATTTCTTTCCTGGATGCAGATCAGGAGATGGCTTGGGTCATGGTGAGGTGCTCTGAAAGGCTAGACAACCTTGTGTTTTTTAGGTTGTCTTCAGGCTATCTTCTTATTAAAAAAAAAATAAAAATAAAAAAATCTACTGACTTGAAACAGTGAGCTCAAATTGGCTGTCCTGAAATACATTGTCACACAAAAGTTCTCTTGGCGTAATTTTGCTGAAACCTTGCATGTATCCCATGTATCTGTGCATCTGAGTGTAAGGAAATTCACAACTCTCTTTCCTACCAAAAGAATTAATAGATGGCAAAATCTTTCAGCCAGGGAATACACTAGTTCTTGGGTTTTTTTCCTTTTTTTTTTTTTTTTTTTTCCTCTCTCTCTTAATGGTGATAGTCTTTCTCATCCTTCTACACTTTCCCCTTACTTTTTTTCCATTTTTTGCCTCATATATTATACTACTTCTTCTATTTTAAGGGAGTTTCCCAGCCCCATGAGCAAGCAGATCAAAAAGCACTTATTTCATAACTGAACTACCTGAATCTCTCTTTAAAATGTCATTCTTCATGAGAAAAGGAACATAAGAACTTTGACATCTTTCAATTCTTTTTTTTTCTTTTTTTTTTTCTCAGTTGAACTGTCTTCTAGTTTGTGAAGTAGTGCAGTATACCTAAATACATTGTAATCTCTGAAGCACAAAATGCATGCCTTGCAATGCTGCTCAGCCTTTTCGTTATTTTTTTTTCAAAAACCTTCCCTTCTCTTAAGTGTTACAGTTCTAAAGACAAAGTCACTGTCAGAGCTATTAAGAAAGCGAGTTAAATATCTTTTAAGCAATTGCTTTAAATCACTTCTTTTCTTCCTACCACTGTACTACGTATGCAGAAGTTTCAGTTGGTTTCATACCACCGTAAATAGTGCTCAGCAGTGTTCTGTTCTAGTCTAGCAAACTAATGAGCACGGTCATCTGGGAGCATTCGGCGTGTCACCACTGATAATTTGTGAGGTTCTTCTATTGCAGATACAACCCTTTTGTTTGAAGCCCTAATGCTGAGCACCAGTTGCTGGTGATAGCAAGGCCTTTCATGGGTTTACTGATTCATGGAAGACACTGCCTCCTTTCTCTTCATAATTAAAAACTCACTGTGTTTTGCATGGTGATACATGATGACACTGTGTGCACAAGTTCATTAATGCACTTCATTTCTTCAGCCCTTGTTTTCCTTCAGAGTGAAAGAATGTAACATGGCCAGGTTAGTAGTTATTGTGCCAAATACGAAGACATCTGCTGTTCTATTTTGCAGAAATACTGTTTTAAATGTCAAATTATTAAACAAGACAAGTAGTCCTACTTTGTTTTCTGGCTTTTTTTTTACTCTTTAGGGGAGAAAGTTTTGCGAATCATTCAAGCGTATAATGCATAGTATTTTACTAGACTACATGTAAAATAAGTCAGGAAAGACTTATTTTACGAATCCCATAAAGAGATTAGAAATGGCTGCTCTTCAGGTCTAAAGTGACTGCATGCATCCCAGATATAAGAAACACAGATGTTCAAATGGGACTTTGCTGGAAGAGTAAAATGGTGTCACTGGTGTCAGTATTGGAGTTGCTCACTTAAATGCAGTGAATTGATGAAGCATCCTTTTGTCATCGTAGATTACCATTATTTTTAAGATTTGTACCTTTGCCTTCCTTCACTGTCTTTGGAGTATTGCTTGCTTGCTTTCACACCATGTTGAGTTCATAGGATTCCACCATAGGCTCTTCAGTGTTACAGTTCCCTTTCACTACAAATATGTACTAAGCACTTGGGGAACTTGGCTGGCAGCACTTAGCACTCTTATAACCTAAAATGTTCCCTCTGTAAGAGATCTCCTTAAAATAGACATTGTAACATAAGTTAAATTCCATCTCAGTTCGAATACTGTAAGTCGTTTTGTAGTCTACTGACTTTCAGTGTACCATTAGAAGCACTTTTTCTTCATTCTTACCTATTGTGAAAACTGCCTGTGTGTGCAATCTTATACACATTGGTATCCTGGGACTCCAGGGAGTGGGAATCATATTTCTTGTTCTATGACAGGCAGAGCTTCAACAGTAATTAAAATTAATGTTTTCATTATGGGTAGGCCATTTACGGAAATCTGATCTCATCCAGGCATTTGCAAGATAATACAAGCCAGTTATAACATCCTAGAGGTTGTGTGATTTTGAAACTATCTCTACAGTTATCTAAGCTCCTCTAAAAACAAAAGGTTGTTTTAAAGTCCACACCAATTAAGATTTCACCACAGTAATGCAAAGCAGAAGCTGATTTTCAACTTTGTTTTATAGTGAAAGTGGTACTAGGAAACACTTCATAATATATATATTTTCTTCCTCTCCAGTACAAGTGGTTGTGAAAACAAAATGTCACTGCATAAGAAAGTCTCTTTTCTTAACTTTTTAAATATAGACGGCTTGAATTAGTATCGTGAGCAGTTAAGCAGCCTCTGGGATTGCATTGGATTTGCATTGGTAGTTGGGTAATGCAGTGGTGGTCTCTGTGTGAAGGACCCGATAGCCCCATGTCACATAGGAGCCAGTTCTAAAACAAGCCAGCTGCTGCCCTGAGCTGAGCTAGTGGGTAATGCTGGTTGTGCCTCATTGATAACATATTTATAGAAAGGGCAAAAAATGCTGCACAGCAACTGTGAAAGGGAAGAATGAGAAGATGTGAGGAAATGGCCCTGCAGCCCCCAAGGTCAGCACAGAGGAGGGTAGAAGGTGCTCCAGGAGTGGAGCAGAAGCTCCTTGCAGCCCAGGAAAGGCCCATGGAGAAGCAGGCTGTCCCTCTGCAGCCCACAGGCACCGTGTGGAGATCTCCCCATGCAGCCATGGAGGAGTCTGCAGTGCAGCAGTGGATGTGTCCTGAAGGAGATACAGCCCAGGGAGAGCCCCGCAGGAGCAGCCTGGGCCCAAGCTGCAGGCTGTGGAACAGAGCCATGGTGGGGAAGGGCTGAGGGAGCTCTGCCCTTGGGGATTCGTGCTGGAACAGTGCCTGAAGGGTAGGCCCCGTAGTACGGAGCTGTGTTGGAGCGGTGCATGGAGAGCTGCAGACTGTGGGAAACCCACACAGGATTGGTTCAAGAAGGACAACATCCTATGGGAAGGACCCCACTTGGAGCAGAGGCAGAGGGTGACCATGATGGAGCTGTAGAGATAAAGCATTATGGGCTGACGGCAGCCTCCATTCCTTGGTCCCCTGAACTGCTTGGGGGAGTTGAGTCTGGAAGGAAAGGAGAGAAAGTAGTTTGAATTTTGTGTTGTTTTCTTATTTTTCCACTATCCTACTCTGTTACTAATTTGTAATCAATTAAATTACTTGACTGTAATTGGTGAGCAAACTCCCTGTCTTTATCCTGGCCATGAGTTTTTCATTACATATTCTTTCCATCGTGATGAGGAAGGAGAATGAGAGCAGCACGGTAGGCACCTGGGGGCCAGCCAAGGTTAACCCACCACAGGGATATACTGTCTGGAGAAGCAGTGTCTGTAGTGCATCTGAATGATTAAGGGCTGTTTGTTTGTTTAATACTATCTTTCATCCAGTAATCTCAGAAAAAACTGCTGTCATCCTGTTCCATTGAAATGGGAAAACATGAGTTAAGTGCCTGGAACGTTGCCAGGACTGTAAATGAGCTTTGCAGCAGTGCTGATGGCAATCATAGCTGAGGGCAGTCTTGTGCATGGTCAGAGACCGTCTTCCAGATCTTAGAAACAATTTGTAAGGGAAGATGGGAACAAGTGAAGTAAGCCAAGAATATGCAAAGAGTCTGGCAGATAACTTTGTATGTTTCTGTGATTTTGGAAACTGTGAAGGAAGTTGGCTTAGAAACTGTTTATATTTAAAGCTAAATGCTAAGTATGTAAAAAAATGATGATAGGACACAAACGTTGTACTTCACAAGAGTAGCTTGTCCTTTTCATTTCTCATTACCTCTAGCGTTTGTCCCAATCTGTCAGCATCTACTTACAAAGGACTGAGTGTGAATCAGGGCTAGATACCATATATAAACTATATAAAGCTGCTGTTACATAATGGTGTTCTTGGAACACTTCTGGTTGTATAATCATCTCTCCTAAGAATAGGAACAAGGCCCTGGCTGGTATTTTCTTTATATTATAAAAATGCAATCAAATAAATTGTGGATAAGGTGTGATAACCTGTAGTGAAATACAGTTCTTCTGCTGGAAAAAGTGAAGAATTAAAAAAAGAAAAGTAAAGATACCATGTATTTCATTGGGTAGAAGCTGTTCATACTGACTGTCAAAATGTGAAGGAGGTTATTTATGTTTTACAGAAAAATGATGCACTCATCTATGGGCAGGCACTTTGTCTGTACGTGTAAGAGCAAACGGGTAATGCTCAGAGCTTCTCTTGTATGTAGTGTTCAAATTACCCTAAAATTATTAAATGCTTGTTTCCTAGTAACGGATTTTTCTCCTATGGTGCAAAATAACTGCGCAGAGGAAAACTCTCCCAGAGATTAAGTAGTACTGATGAGGGTTCAGGGCCTTCAGCCTGCTTAAGCAGTACTAGAGTTGTCTGTGGTTCTTTTGTTGTTCTTTTTGAAGACTTTGAGATGGTTGTAGAGATCATGATGATCTACAGAGGTGATACGACTTGCAAATGAGAGGTGATCCAGCTTGCTCCTTCAAACTGTTACAGTAATTTTCTATTGTTCCAACTTACTGTGGAAAGGGCAACACGGTGAAGTCAGAAAAATGATGCTCTGCAAGGACCTGGAGGCAATAATCTTCCCAAATATGCTACTTTGCTTCCTTTTTTTGGTTTGTTCAATTCATCAGATCTGATCAGATGTACTGTGGTGAAGTTTGTTTTGCATTCTAGGCTAAGGAGATTACCCTAGGATATTGTGTCAGTAGCTGTCGAGGAACCAAACCTAAGAAAAGAAAACCTAGTTCCACTGAGAAGCGTATAATAGATGAGAGAAACGATTAATAGTAATGCTAACTTGTCTGATGTCCTAAGTTTCCTTTTGAAACAGAGAACAGTAGTACCTAGGGCTGAGGAAGTTCTAGGGACCAACGTATTGCTGTTAGTGTGATTGATGTTTTTCTGGTATGCTTATCCTAAGAAACTCAGGCTGTTTCAGGCCAAGCAAAGCATAACTTCTGACACTGGGGAAATCTTAAATTTGGAAGGAAAGAGGACAGTAGATCAGACTCTATCAGCCTTCCATAGTGCTGGAGGGATTGGAAAGGGAGATGAGGGATAGAGGAAGGTGGAGGGAAGGACATTGCCAGATGGTGAAAACATTGTACAACCCTATCCCGTAGTGGATCGCATCACATTTTTACTCCCCTTCCCTTCAAAGTAAGATGCAGGACTTTTCATTCCTATTCCCTTGTGAACTGGAGTCTGAGAATTACTTTTTATTGCGCATTATCAAGTGACTACAGTATACCAACTGGAAATATCCTAAGGCTTGGAAGTCCTTTCCATGCCAAGTGGCAATTAATGGCTTGTTTCACATAATACGTGTGTCTGTGTCATCTGATAATAATTTGCATATTATACATTTTTTCCTCCCTCATTTGTCACATTAACAGTAATAAATGAATGGACTGATTATAAATCGTGGAAAGCTTGTGGGTGAAGTATAAATGGATTTTGGCTATCAACTGGTTTTCAAGGCTGGGATTGATCACAGATTCCTTGGTCAGATGTGGGAGAACTGATAAACAGTCCATTAGGCTACACCTCTCGTGCCAATAGTTGCAACTTTTCAGGAGGAAGCAACTAAGTTCCTTGATATTACCAACCCCTTTATTCCAGTATCATGGTGCTAAGAAGCTTCTGATATCAACTCTAAAAATGAAAAGAGAGGTAGCTGAAAATGCATGAATGGGGAAGAGAAGCGATTACAGATGAGATTTAAATTTTCTTTCTCTCTTCCCTCTCTTTTGATTCAAGGTCTTGCTCTGCATAACATATACCTCCACATTTGAGCTGAATGGGAGCTCAGTGTTGAAGATTGCTGAGGTAAGTGCCTCAGTTGTACCACTGTTGGAGCCATTTAATGTTTCCCCTCCAGCTAGACTGTGTCTTCTTTGTGTATCCTGCCTGAATCTGACATAGTGCAAATCATAGCTGCCATCTTAAGGGCTATTACATGTCTAGTATGAAAATATAACTGCAAATTGTACAGAGCTGGTGGGCTTGCATGAGAAGGCACACTTTTTGAAATTGACTGATGATAATGAACTTGCAATGCTATAGCATACAAGTCCTCATATTTATTTTGCTTTGCATTTTGCAATAGGAAAACATCTTGTGTTCTTAATAATATAGTATTGTGCTAATTCTGGTGCAATCCTAATACTACTGAGTTTCAATAAAGAGTGATGTGTAGATTGTAACATGCCTTCCCAGCAGAAGTGCCACAATATGCCCTGTTAGTTTTGTGTTTATTTTTCCTAATACTTCCAAGTAAAGGATTTATTATGCCACTGGAAATGTGGAATTATCTAGGTGCTACTAGACACATCTCCCCTTTTTTCTGATCAGATTTTAGTCTGAAAGTCTTAAGTTGTAGAGGAGCTTGGGCTGTAGAAAAACATACAGGCAGTTCTACTAAGCAAGCATTTCTGTATGAGTTGTGTAGCAAACCACTAGACTGTAGACTCAAGTTAGAGAAGGGACACAGAAATACTTCATTCTCCAGCACAGCACACACAGTTATGTACAGAATATTTTCTGAAATTATACGGTTAATGTAGGGGAGAGCTAATGCCCATGAAGCAATATAAGGATGACGTACATGTCCTTGCAGTTTTTACATACCATCTATTTCCTCCCAATGTATATGCTAGCTGTTCTTTTTGAAAATAAAGACTTATTAGTTCTTAATATTGCCATATTTCTGCCCCTACCATGGCAAGAGGGTTTTTTAAATGTTCCTTGCTAGACTCTCAGTGAAATTTGTGCATGTAAAGCCTTAGAGATGAGTTCCTTCTCAGTTTTTACCATTTGTGGGGAAAGTTGTTTTTGTTTAAATGGATGTTCTGCCCAACTCATCCCTTGGTTTCTTTTTGCTATTTGAGGTTTCCATTTCCATGAAGTGTGGCTGTTTTTGGAAGTCTTTGTAAGCCCACCTGTCAAGGTTGCATCAAGATTGAGCTGAACTGGCATTTAGAGCTATTCAAAGTGTTTTAAGTTTTACTGAACCCTCCCTCAGTTAACATCCCAAACAGAAGAAAACAGATTGTTTCCTTGCTGCAGTTTTTCTCAGCAAACTTTCCAACATGCTGGGCATGAAATGATTAATTCAGCTTAGTCCACCTCTGCTGCAAGTAAAGAGCTCTGACTCAGACAAAATACATGCTGGGAAAAGCATTTAATGGCTCTGAAACCCTTCTGATTTCAGCACTAGACTAGAGGAAAATGGTCAATCAGTCATGATCTGTGTGCTATGAACTGTATCAGAAATCATATTTTTTGTTCTCTCTGTAAATCTGGACAACAATAGACCTGCTGTTCATTTAAAACATCCTGAAAATATTTTTTCGTATACTGAAGTTGAACCCTGCTGTTATTAGATACTTGCCAAAAGTCCATCCCAGCTCTTAAAAATCCTTGCTAGGATAGTGGTATGAGTTACAACAATGACAGTTTTCTTTTTCTTTTAAAATGGGTCAGATCCATGATGAGTGCTGATAAGAACCGCCATCAAAACAAACAAAATTTTTGCATCCTCTAGGGAATTAGAATGAACCATAATAGAGAACACAAATATTTTTATTTGGTATGTTTGGAGGTACAGGTATTTTCCCTACAATCCCTGAGAAAATATTGTTTCACTGAATACTTACCTCTTTCTAATTAGCAAATTCCTTCAAGCACATACATGCTTCCTCAGGTTCTGTTCAGCCAGGTTTTAGGTAAGGCAAAGACTTTATCAGTTGGACTCAGTATTCCTTTGTACCTGAATTCTAAGGTGTATAAGCAGTAGATAATGATTTCTGAGTTCAGCATTTGCTTAGCCCCAGCATTTATTGTTCTGACTTGCTCCAATGGAAAGATGGCAGAGAGGAACTATGCACTTCACTATGCCTGCTACTTGGCATTTCTTTTCAGGTCCCTTACTTTTCCTAGCCTGCCCTCTGTAGCAAAGCAGGAGCTACTACAGGATTGGAAAGATGCTGCCTGTGTTACTAGTGGATCTCTATCTGGGGATTCACTGTGACAAACAGGCTACCACCTGGTTGTTTTGCATTGTCTAGTCATTCTCAATTAATATGTACAAATCAATAGCGCCATGAATCTTACTGAATATTTTCAGCCTAAAATTAATGAAGCATCCAACAAGAAGAGTACTACATTTTATGGTTTCAGAATTACTGGTTATGAAAACAGTTTAAATCTTGCTGTGTGCAACTTCTCATGCTTGCCTGGACCATTACAAGAAAGTGTAATTTGTGCTTTGTTGTTTGTCATGAGTGTATTTGTTACTGCCATCTACATTTTGAAAGTTTGTTTTGTTTGATTCTCTTGTTTCATTAGCTAACCCTTCTGTGTTTTGCTCTTAGTTGTGTTTTGCATGCAATAGAGCTGGAAGTCCCCGAATGCATGAAATGATCAAAATGTCCATTGCATACCTCCTTGGGGCCCTGAGCTCTCGAATTTTTACTGGCAATCCTTCATCAGTGGCTTTTCAAAAGGTACCTTGCCCAGCCATTTTAGAACACACACCTTCCATATGATCAGAGCTCACATGGACAGTACTGCTGCTCTTTAGCAGGCATGGGGAGGGGGGAGAAAAAGATGATATCAACCATGCTCTTACCAGAAAGTCAGCCTACCTCTGAGAATGGCATTCCATCAATTAATTCAGGAACTCTAGAAAAAGAGACGGAGAACAATTGTTCCTCTGTGTCCAGCAGCTCAGCAGCATTTGGAATGGTATGGCCTCTCTGACTCTTTGTGGTTAATAGACTTTAGGATTCTTTGTTCACTGGAGTTTGGGTGGTAACTGAATGATGGGAATAGTTGGTCCTTTCTTTTAACTTACAAAATCACCTTCACATGCAAATTGATCTCAAGATCAATAAAACCCTTTGTTTTGGGAGGAGAATCTTGAGAAAGGGCAATAAGAACTGAGAGACTGCCATTTGTGATGTCCTATCCCCTGGATCCCAGCTGTTTATTCTTTGGTAGCTATTTGTGTAATATCTTGAGACAAGAATCCAGCAGAATTTTGGCCACAATGCAGTGTCAAAAAACTGCGAACAGCTGAGCATGGAGCTGGGAACTAGATGATACACTGATGTTCTTTCATTGTAGGTTTCTCACTGGGGTTCTCCCAGCTAAGGAAACTTTAGGCTGATTGCCAGTATTTAAAAGGCAACTATTTATGTAATTTATGGTATATCACAATAGTATCTTCTGCAGTAAGAAAAGTCATTTAGAGGCTTTCAGATGTAAATGTATGTGCCATATTGAATAATAACTGCATATGTATATACATATATGCTTCACTATAACAGAATATAGGATGGTATGGGTTGGAAGGGACCTTAAATATCATCTAGTTGCAACCCACGTGATCAGGCTGCCCAGGGCCCCATCCAAGCTGGCCTTGAATGCCTCTAGGGATGGAGGATCCTCAACTTCTCTGTCAGCCTGTTCCAGTGCCTCACCACCATCCTGAGTAAAGAATGTCCTCCTAATATCTAATATCCCTCTTTTAGTTTAAAACATTCCCCTTGTCCTATCTCTATCAGATTGTGTGAAAAGTCAGTCTCTTTTCTTTATAAGCTCCAATTAAGTACTGAAATGTCTCCCCAGGACCTTCTCTTCTCCAGGTTGAAGAAGCCCACCTGTCTCAACCTTTCCTTATAGGAGAGGTGCTCCAGACCAATGATCATCTTTGTGGCCCTTCTCTGGACCAACTATAATGCTCTACATCTGTCTTGTGCTGGGGGCCTCAGATCTGGACACAATATTCCAGGTAGGGCCTCATGAGGACAGAGCAGATGGGGACAATCACCTCCCTGTCCCTGCTTTCCATTCCTCTTCTGATGTAGGTCAGAATAGTTGGCCCTCTGGGCTGCAAATGTGCACGACTGGCTCTCATCAAGTTTTTCTTTTACCAGAATCCCCAAGTCCTTCTCAGCAGGGCTAAACCCAATGGGTTCTTCTCTCAGTCTTTACTCATTACAGGGATTGCCCTGGGTGAGGTGCAGCTTATTGTACTTTAGCCTTGTTGAACCTTGTTGGGTTCACGTGGGCGCACTTTTCAAGCTTGTTGAAGTCCCTTTAGATGGCATCCCTTCCTTCTGTCATATCAACTGCACCCCTCAGCTTGGTGTCATCTGCAAACTTGTTGAAGGTACACTCAATCCCACTGTCTGTGTCATTGATTAAGATGTTGAAGAACACTGGTCTGAAGATGAACCCCTGGGGGGGCATCATTCATGGCCAGACTCCACTTAGGCCCAAAGCTGCGGACCGCAATCCTGCAGCTGTGATTGTCCAGCCAATTCTAGAGCCAAAGTCTCTAGAAAAGATCAATCTAACTAACATTTAAAGATATATATATTTTTTAAGCGCAAAGCAAGTGCCAAACTCAGTTGGACTTGACAGAAGGGGAAGATTTTTTGCCAATTTTGCCTTACCATTCCTGCAGCTGTGAGACTTATTGACTAATGAGCTGCATATTACTTCTTGGTGCTGTTTACTCAGTTACTCATATTGCTGAAAGCTTTTCATGTGCTAATAAAGCAATATGGAATAACAAGGAAGGCTGACTATCTGCATGCAAGAGACCTTGGTATCCTCTTGAAGTGTGTTACTGGTAAGTTACAGTTAATATCTACGTATTGCTATCTTGTCTCCTCATCAGGTTTGCATTGAGACATATGTATCTAGCTGTCACCAGCGGAGCATTAACACCGCTGTGCGGGCAACCCTCAGCCAAATGTTGAGTGACTTGACTTTACAGTTACGACAAAAGCAAGAAAATATGGTGAGCCTTCTGGCATCAACAAATGGTTCCATATCTGTAGCTGCGTACCGTTTAGTTTCTCTGAATGCAGTGCAATGTACTGGCTTATTGTCCCTTATGGATTTTGTTTCAGCCTTCCACAACTAATCCCATTTGGAAGCTTTGTTGGGCTCTGACTCTGTGCCTGTCTTAGAGCAGTCTATCAGGAAGGCAACTCTCACATTGGCAGCCCTACTTGGCTGCATTTTGTTCTCATTCTGTTAAGTAAAAGCGGCTTTGTTCTGATATCAGACTGCTTTGACCTTTTCCTTTTGTATTTTTTATTTTGTTTGCTTGTTTACCTGAGATTTGTGGAAATCCTTTCACCAAAATATCCTACGTTACAGATATTTACATCAACCGAACAAATTCTCAGCTGTTGAAACTGTAATTGAGTTTTTTATTACTACTCTTTTATAATGAAGGTAATTTAATAGAATCCTTTGTCTGCTTGGTTGTTAGCAAAAATATTTCTTCTGTTTATTGCATTATTAAAATCCATGAGAGCTGCTTGAGTGAAATCCCAACACACTGTCAGCAAAACTGTAAATGTTCTGGGCATATATGAAATGTCATTGGCTTCTTACATCCGTTTATGTGTGCTTATATATAAAGAAAGAGGTACTATTTGTAAAGGTCAATAACTGTTTATTAGAAAACTTTGAGGTCTGTATTTGTGCAGATTATTTTCCCTGTGCCTGTTTTGAGTTAAGGTGACCACTTCTGTTTTGGACTGCTGGACTAGATTATTTTTGTCCTAGTAAGTACCTGCAGGACTGAATTCATAGGTTTACTTAGTTATCTTCTCTGTGTGCTAAGTAGGTTCATTTTACTAGCCATAATACTTAGAGGGGAAAAAAAAAAAAAAAAAAGGAAAATTATTGTTTTAGAGGTTGAATTTGGATTTGAAATTTGAGTTTTGTTAGTTCTGCTCTAAATGCAGAGTAGGTGAAGAACTGCATTGGTAAGAGGAATCCTATACTGCAGCTGAGCCAAATGATGTAAGAGGTCATTTCCAATTCCTGACTGTCATTAATTTGTGTATTGGCACTGCAGTATTAATGATGATGGTGTGATAAGCTCTCCAATACTCAGAGGATTTGGGTTTCTAAGTATCTTGTGAAGTCTAAACTGTGCTTTTTTCTCAGTTATTTTTGTTGAGACCTACATGCCTAGTTATTACTGTGTTTTTGTAGATGTGGGAAATCCCTTAAGAATTTACAAATCCCAGTTCAGCTAAATGAGATATGAATTTCTTAAATCTAAGTGATTGTTTAAACGTTTCTTAAGGTATTAAGCTTCACTTAAACAACAAAAAAAAAAATAGAGGACATGGATTTGTTAAGAAAGCCCTGCTGTTAAAGCATTGTTTGTACATTGGCTTATCTGCTACATGCACTGATTATACCACATCTGTCTTATCTCAACAGACAATTGAAAATAATGAGGCCCTGCAGAAATTCAAAAGTCAAGGTATCTGTACAACTTTTTTAGTGACTCCTTCCAATCCAGCTTATTAATTCTTCACTTTCTATTCATAAGCACATGGCTGTTGGAATCACAGAAATTCCATCTTCAGAACCTTTTACCTTCTTCATAGCTTGTTACTGTTTGTGTTACTTGTGGTAAGAACTGAAACAGCCCTGTTAGCTCCTGATATTGCCAGTAGTATCTTCATTTGAGCCATGTTAACAGTATTGCTCTCCACATAGTTATAAATGGTTGTTTCACAGTGCTAACTTCTGTAATTAAGGTGTTTCGGTGCTCTGGAGAAAGAGTTAATAAGTGGATTCCCAAATTGAAGCAGACTCACAGAGCAGGATGGTAGAATCTGGAAATAAAAATGTTTACTGTATTGTGGTCCAGGGATAGCATTTGTATAATGGCAGCTTTTGAAAGCACATTACTATCAAAGTTCACACTTGCCAAATTATAACCTTACAAGAGAGTTTTTCTGCTCTCATTCTGGCTTACCACCCACCATCTTCCCTGAGAGTTCAAAATATTCCCTGCTTTTGAATTTTCTTACTGGATTTCTGCAGGAGAACGTGTGTGGATGGAGGCTAAAATATTGAAAGTGAACAATAATCCCCTTTTAAGATCTCTGTGGATGAGAGAGAAACTGTACGGAGAGCTGCAGAGATGTTTAGCTCCCCAGAGAAGTACTGGAGCTAGTCTCTTTTTTATTGTTATTATTTGCTTATTCTATTACCTGAATTGAATTTCAGCTAACCTTTTCTAAATGCACATAAGCATCAATGCTCTCTCTGGATTTAATGCTTCTGCTTAGTCAGCGTATGGAGATCAGTTTCCAATCTAGGACTTTTTCTTCTGCGTCCTGTCTGAATTTTGGCTGCCTTGCCTATTGTTTATATGCTTTGACCAACTCTGAAAGTCCATGTGGTGATATGAGGTTGTAGTCCCACTGCAAATATGTAATGCCTCTGATCTTTGTCCTTTTTGGAGGTACTTCAGCTGAGTCTCTTTGTGATGATGTTGTATCTGTCCTCACTGTGCTCTGTGAGAAGCTCCAGGCTGTCATAAAGTGAGTTATTTCAGTTTATAATTTGAACTTGTTACCTGGAGATTGGGAGTTTCACTGATACATGTGATCGTATTGTCATAGTTCTGAGATTATGGAATAAAACTGTGATTAAATTGTTTGTGATAAGAGGTATTGTTCATAACGCATTAATTTAATTCTCACTTGAGATGAGAAGCTCATTTCACAGTTCAGCGCTGTTTAGCTTTAAAGAGCTTCCAACAAATCTAATCTGCAGATAACTTCCATGCAGTAGTGAAGAGCTTGTCAAAGGACAAGTTTTCTTTTTTTGGCTTGCTGAATGTCATGAAAGCAATCATTGTAAAGAGAACAATTACAGCGCACATGGTGAAATGTAGTAGAAATTGTAATATCTAGGTGAACAAAATACATTGAGACAGACAGTAACAGAAAATTTTATTTCATTTAAAATACATACATTCTTCACAGATTTCTTTACGTACTGTCAAGCATAAATTGCTCTGAAAATAATGCCTTCTATTTATTTCCATGGAAACTGCAACAGATGCACAAAGAGCACAATAACACTATTTGACAGAGAAAATCCTCAGCTACAGAAAACTTTTTCAGCATGGTCACTGCCATTAGCTATGCATTTTTGCCAGTGATGGACAAGAGCATATATGCTGTGCTTCTAAAAATCTGCACCAGCAGAGGTGACTCACTGTTTCACAGCTGCTGTGATGGCATTGTTGCTAGGAACATTGTTGCCCACACAGTCCATCTTTCATCAACTTGAGTGGATGGAAGTCAGAGGGTGCTAAGTCTGGGCTATACAGTAGGTGTGATAGAATTAGCAGTCCACAGTTTTCAAACAGGTATGGGACCTGGCATTATCGTGTTGCAAGAGAAAGGCTGTCTTCTTCTCTGGCCTGACTCTGGAAATTCAAGCCTTCATCAGCTTGATCAGCATCTTGATATAATGGTCAATTGGTTGTTTGTCCAGGTTCTGGGAATACAGAAGGATCACCCCTTTGCTTTTCCAAAAGACAGTTCGCATTACCTTTACCTGCTGAAGGCTGCATCTTGTATTTTCTCTTCCATGGGGAATTTACACTGCCACTCCATGGACAGCCCTTTTGACTCTGTCTCATAGTGGTAACATCACATCTCGTCACCAGTAATGATGTGATCCAGGAAACTGTCACCTTCTATCTCACATTGGTTCAGTAGGTCCTGATAAACTCACATGTTGTGTTCTTTCTATTCCTGTTTGAGCATTTGTAGGACCCACTTGGTGCAAACCTTTAGAAGTTCCAATGTTGCCAATCGTTTCCAATACAATGAAGCTGATATTCAGCTCTGTACATAGTTCCCTGATCATAATCTGCCAGTTCATTTGGATGAGCTGATTAAGGTGCTCTTCATTTTGTGGTGTGACAGCAGTGCATGGCTGTCTGGAATGTGGCTTGTCTTATAACTTGCTGTTGCCACTGCTGAAATGCACTACCCACTACCTCCACTGTTCTCCAAAAACATTCAGCAAGTATTAATGAATGTTAGTGGGTGCCATTTTTGCCACACAGAGAAATGCAATGCCAACCTTTGCTTCCGATGCCATTTCGCCAGATTGCTACAGTCTGTCACGCAGAAAAAAAAATAATGGAATGGAATGTTGCAGGGAAGTTTACACCTCTGCTGCCATGCCACCAACATTCACCTCTGATGTCGTAGCCAGTGTAATAAAATAGGAGGCATTACTTTCAGAGCTGCCCTCACACATCACGAGATACATTCCTCCAGTTCTCATTTTGGGCCAAAAAAGCACAGCAAAAAGCATTTAGTTTATGAAATGTAAACCAGAATGCGAGTGTTGTGGGAAGCTACCTTCTCTTGGCAGACTCAATTCTCTTGTCTGCTGAATCCTGCAGCTAATTCTGAGAATAGGTACAAGTACATTGTACATTACAAGCACATGGATACCAAGTGACTACAGGATCTTTCACATTCTTCCTCTTTAAGCTCACTTTGCGTTTGATTTATAGAGTATAACTGACAAGGCTCTGAAAGGGGGCTGTGTGATCATGTAAGTTTTTGCATATAGACATTGACTTGCGACTGTTGCGGTTTTCATCAAGGAAACAGTAAAGGTAACCAGAAGAAAGTAGTCTAAATGCCCTTCAGATTGCCCGAAAAATTGTTGATAATTCCAACATCTTCTGGTTGTTCCTTTTTCCTCTTTTTAAGAGTTTCTTCAACTTCAAGTTTTCAGATTAAATTTGAAAAATTATTGCTATTTTCCTTCTTGTCATCCTTTGCATCAATTTCTTATTCCTTACTGTGAAATTTGATGAATTAAATCTATTTTCCTTACATTACCTACAAGAAGTTGTAATAGATTGCTGCACATGAGCTGTACAAATTAAATGGGGTGATAAAAGTAATCATACCACTGTAAATCCATAGGAAGTAGCAAAATAAGTCACTGCTGTAAATTGTGATATGGTTTTCAAGAAAACTAATGTAGTTACTTGAAAATAAGTAAATAATCTTTGTTTCAATGTGACATGATTGGCATCTTTTCTTTTTGCCAGTGACAATCGACAACTTCAGCTTCTTTATTTGGAGTGCATCCTTTCCATGTTAAACAGCTCCTCTCCAAGCATGCACCAGCACAAAGGATTCACTGATCTAATATGGTGAGTAGATCTGAAGACTAATGCAAATAGTCAATTTATAAGTAACTGTAGAAGGGCCTTTCCCCACCACCACCCATGCAAACAAGCCTGCAGGAAGTCATCAGATAAGAGCAGAGCTCTCTATTAACCCTCTGCCGGTTTGTTTTGTACTTCATACAGGATTTCCCAGGACCTCATGCTCAACTTTTACCCTGTGATTTTGAAGTTGAATTGTATAATTCTGGCCCAGTTCTAAAGTTGCAGTGTGCAGGAGAACTCAGAGCTTCTTTTGCTGTCCCAGAAAAAAATTGCATAACGTGGTGCTCAGTGACTGCAAGAAAGGAAGGTCTTCCAGGCTGATAACACTTGGCAGCATTGCATGCAGACTCTGTACTGAAGCCTCTGGGAGCTTCAGCGTAAAATCATCGTTCTCTCTTTCATGGCATTTTGGAAGTTTCTTCCCTTGTATTTCAAACAGCTCTTTATGCTCCTGCGTCTGTTTTTGGGGTCATCCCGTAAGCAAGGTCACTGAAATGATCACAGTTAAAAGAAAACACTTCCTGTTTTATTTAAGTTTATATTATTTTGATGATCCAGTTTACACATCTACAGAGATTTGTGTTTGTGCATGTATATCGTGAGGGCAAGCCACAAGGGGCAGGACTTTTTAAACCTGCTTTGCTGCCAAGTAGTATGTATCCTCCAGGTACATGCTTAAGCTGAATAAAATTAACACAAGGAAGACATGAAACGGTTTATAGTTAGGGTGATGTCTGCAGTTTTTAGCAGCATAAGCATTCCCTAATCCATTAACTGTCTAGTGAAGTTGTGAGCCAGACTGATAATCGCCTTTGTTCTTCAGAAGATAAAGAAGATTTAGTGCTCTGTTCATCTGTCAGTGTTCTCCATAGTTTGATACAGAAACACTTTGATGGAATTAGCGTGGGGAATACGTTGCTGTTGTTACCTGTACTTGTGCCTGCTCTGAGGCAGTGAATTAATACATTTTGAAATGTCCCTAACTGTTTACATTTTAAATAAATGGAATTAAGCAGACCCAATATCATTATCTGATATCTGTTTTTAAAAAATGATTTTTATACTGTGACTTTGGGGGGCTGAACAGTTTTAGCAAAGACTTTTAAGAGAGGCATTGAAAATTCTGGACAGCATGAAAAGCTTGGGAAATAAGATGTATGCACCTGTTTACTTTTGATGCTGAAGCATTACTTGTCACTGGGTGTTTGCACAAGGTGCCAGCTGAGCCTCTGAGGCACATGGTTGAAAATTGGGTTTGGGATTGCTTTCTCATGTAGCATTTAAGTTTTATAAGTTATGGTATTGCAAGCTAGAGTAAAATGGCAAGTGTCTGAAGGCAAGGCTGACATAACAGCTAAATGAACAGAGAGCAGAGTTGGTTTTGACTCTGATTCCATCATGTTGAGGCGGAGGACGAAGAGGAAGAGAAGGGATTGGCTGATGTGGAATCATTTGAACTTTTCTGCAAAAAGACAGTTTAAGGAAGGATGGTGTGTTTACTGTCATGTGAGAGTTTACACTGCATACTTGGAGTTACTGTAGAGGACGTTAATTGCATTCTCAAAAGCTCACAACTGGGGATGCTTAGTGACATACGTGCATGTTCAGAGCATGAGTGATGGAACATCAAGCCATGCAGTTAGCAGAGATTGTTTTCCATTTGGTCAGGCTTTTTTAAGTTCCCAAGTTGGACAGAAGAAACACTTGTCAGCAGAAACCTGGTGTGCCTACCTTGAGGTATGTTGTAGCTAATTAAAGAAGGAGGTATGCTATTCTGTGAAGGACACAGCATGGTGCAGTAATATGAACTTGCAAAATCAGTATCATCTTTATAAAACCCCCAGAAGTATTTGTGTATGTGCTAGCATGCTGATGCCTGGGAGTTTAGAAGAGCCTCGTGTAGTTTGTTATTCAATCTAACCACTGCTGTTCACTGATTATTAAAACAAGAGTATGTGCTATAGGCTATTTTCATTCCGTTCCTGTGAGATTTTTCTGGTTACCATCTGCTGCTTTTTCTCTTTTTCTCAGGAAGCAACTGTGTCCAGCCCTAGTAGTAATTCTGGGAAATCCAATCCATGACAAAACTATCACCTCTGCCCACAGCAGCATCTGTCTAGAAGCTGATTCACCTTCCTCAGGGGTCTCTGATCATGGCCGGGGTTCAGGCTGTTCATCCACAGCACCTGCCCTTAGTGGGCCTGTTGCACGGACCATATACTATATTGCTGCAGAGCTGGTTCGGCTGGTGGGGACAGTGGAATCCATGAAGCCTGTGCTGCAGTCTCTCTATCACCGGATATTGCTTTACCCACCACCTCAGCACCGAGTAGAAGCCATCAAAATTATGAAGGAGGTAAGATGTAAAGTCTAGATGCAAAACCATGCAAATAAAGCAAAATGTTAATTTATCAGTAAATATTGCTGAGATATTCATACTTGTCCGTTCCATACTTTAGCACTAGAGGTGCTGTAGTTGCCCCTTTCTGGGTATAATTTTTACATCAAAGCTACTCTGATAAATATTTTTAGTTTTACAAAATTGTAATAGATGTATTTGTCTCCATAATACAAGCTGCTATGGCAACTCTGTGTTCACGCTTGGAGTGGGTCTTATCACTGAGTCATGACTGCTCTTTTGGATGAGATGCAGTGTAGTGATTCTGTTCTCAGCTCCTTTGGCATCTTTCCCCACTCTCTGCTCTTGTTAGAAGGCATTCATCCTCACACTGCAGTGTTCCTGACATTAAGGCGAATGTATGCTTTGATTATGTGCCAGATTTTTGAAATATGGTTTCCTTGAGCTGTATTAGAGTAGCCAAAAGGAAGCTGTCAGTGTCACAAGTGTCTGTCAAGGCCAGTCCTTTATGGCCTGTCACCCTGTACCCGTGACAGTTCTTGTGAGACTTCTTTGAACAGCACATTTACATCAGCTGCATTCTTCTCATATTGTGGACTGCAAAGCAGCTTCCATAATTTGTCTGAACAATAGTTTCTTTAGTGGATTTTTGTTCTAGCTTGTGTGTAGAGAGGCTGTCTGAAGATTCCTCCTAACACCACACAACCATTCACAGGGTTGCTGTCAGAACGCCCAGTTGTTCTGGCACTTACCTTCCTATAATTTTAAATAATAGCAAGATGACAATCTTCATTTCATTTTTAAGATATTTTAGGAAAATATTACTTCAATATTTTTACTTTCAGGATCTCTCTGTTACCTCTTTCTGCTCGTTAACACACTTTCTCCCTGAATCACTTCACAGAAGAAATCACTCTGTGTTTTTGCATGACTACCTTTTTGCAACTGGGCGACTGAAGAGCAAAACTCCCTTTAGTGTATAATATACTACAATATACTTGTATATTTAGGCATTTGAGATTGTTTTGGTTGCAGTTCAGTTAAAACATATTCAGTCAGTAATGTAAAGCACTAGAGAACAACCTGTATGTGATGCATGTTGTATATGTCTTTTTTCTTTATAAGCATTTCTCGTGTTAAAAAGAGGAAAGATAGCTTTAATAAATCGAACTTTAGTGTGCTGTTTTAGTTTGCTGAGAGAATTTAAGTACAGCTGCTTCAGGTTCTAGCATTTGACCAAACTATGACTCATTTATTATATTTAAATAACGCTTAAATTACCCTCTAGCAACTTATGTTTCCTTTCCTTTCAGATACTTGGCAGTCCTCGGAGGCTTTGTGATTTGGCAGGGCCCTGCTCTTCTGAGTCAGAATCTAGGAAGAGGTCTATTTCTAAAAGGAAATCCCATCTGGATCTTCTCAAGCTGTATGCTTTGTTTCCTCCTTTATTCTCTTAAACCTGTGTGCACAAAACACTTAAATAGTTTCACCTTCAGAAGCATACCCATGTATGAGCAAGCCAGTGTATCTCCCAAGTGAAATAAGCTGTGAAACAATATGATGGGTAAAAGCTTTTACTGATTTTTAGTAAGTCTGGGCTTGTTTGTAAAAGTAACCGCCTTGAGGAGTTTACAAAAATACCCATATAAATTGTTTTACAGCTGGAAATTCTTGGGTTTGGGTCCTAACATTGCAATGAATTGATCGTGCTTATTTGGAAGTACATTTCCAAGATGAAGTCAAAGGAGGTAATCCAGAATTGAAACATTGTCAGATTGAGCACAAAGCATTCTTCATTCTCATAAAGAGCGTATCTTGCTGATTATTTTCAGGACACGTAACTTAACTTCAGTTGGGAGAGGGGAGCATTGTTTGTTTGTTTCGTTTTTCAGTGTAAGTGCTTGTCTTTAAGGGAAAATGCATTGTGCATGCTGGTAAAAATGCACAGTAACTATTTCCTTGGTTGGCACTCCCTTTTCAGATTGGCCATGTCCACATGGGAGATGTAATTATTTGTTGTAGTTCTAGTTGTCTTTTCCAGAAGTAGTATTACAGGACAATTTCACTTCTGTTTTTCCTAGTTCTGGAAGGGTAGTGTTGGATGATAATGACAGGCTTGCTACATATGCTGCATCACTTAGATATACTCTGTTTTAATTGTAGTATCATGGATGGGATGACAGAAGCGTGCATCAAGGGTGGTATTGAAGCATGTTATGCTTCAGTATCCTGCGTATTCGCCCTTCTTGGCGCACTGGATGAGCTAAGCCATGGCAGGGGTCTTAGTGAGGAACAGGTCCATCTGCTCCTCCGGCGCCAGGAAGAATTGAAGGATGGAACTGAGACAAGCAGGGACTCCATGGAGATCAATGATGCTGACTTTAGGTGGCAGAGGCGCATTCTTTCTTCAGAAAATCCTGCCTGGGAATCAGGAAATGAGAAAAGTCCTGATATTAGCATTAGTGTTACTACAGACACTGGTCAGACCACTTTGGAAGGAGATATGGGACAGACAACTCCAGAGGATAATCTGGAAAGTCAAAAAAACTCACTGCCATCTCCAGCTGGACATGAAAGCAAAGAAATTCATTATAGAGAACCAGAGTCAGAAACCATCGACCAGCCAGACGTTGTTCAAAGAAGCCACACCATAGTCTATCCAGATATAACTAACTTCTTATCAGTTGATTGCAAGACCCGGTCTTATGGATCCAGGTACAGTGAAAGTAACTTCAGTGTAGATGACCAGGATCTTTCTAGAACTGAGTTTGATTCGTGTGACCAGTATTCCATGGCAGCAGAGAAGGACTCTGGCCGATCAGATGTTTCGGACATAGGCTCTGACAATTGCTCCCTGGCTGATGAGGAGCAGACACCACGGGATTGTCCAGGTACCAGGTCCTTACGTACTGCTGCTCTCTCTCTGAAGTTGCTGAAAAACCAGGAAGCAGACCAGCACAGCGCACAGCTCTTCATCCAATCACTTGAAGCTCTTCTTCCTCGGCTCATAGCTCTCCCCAGCATAGAGGAGGTGGATGCAGCACTGCAGAACTTCTCTTCAGCTTTTTGCTCAGGTTTGCAAGCAAATATTTACTGTCCAACCAACATGCACGCTGTAAGATTCTCTTGTAGGAGCTCATCTTCAGAGAATGTGTCCAGAATAAGAAGGTTTGTGCTCTACAAAGCACATTCCTCTGCAACAGCATGTTTCCTTTAGAGTGGGACAAATTGAATATGCAGGTTAATCCACGAGCACTTAACAGACTCTGGATTATGTCCTCAATCAATATTAAGATCAAATTTTCTGTAGTACGATAACTCTTCAAAGGCTTGTGAAGATCTGTTGAGAAAATTTGCGTGTGCTGATGTTAAGGAGAGGCTGCCCATTAGCATGATAACTGTGGATGTGGGGAGAACTGTCACCTGTTTTGAAAGGGATTTGAGTAGCTTAATATGTTACCTCAGTACTATTAATAATGCCAAGCCTTGCAGAGAAGATAATAGAAATCTCACTACAGTAAGCTATTGAAAAGATAAGAAAAGAGGATCGACTCCTCTTTCTCACTCTTTTTTTTTATATTGCAATTTATCATGACAGGAAATTCAAAGCTCAAGTTCAGACCAACTGAAAAATAGTTAAAAGATCTTACCTTGTAAGAGGTAGAATGCTTACTTTTCTCTCAGGGTTAGATTTGGGATTTTGACTTGGTCAATCAAACAAAAAAAAAGACTATGCAAAGGCAAGTTTGTCCTGTTGATAGTATAACTAAGATATGCACATATTGTTAGAGAGGTTTCTTTTTCCTGGCAGAAGCAGAGGTGGAAATGTTCATGAAAATATATTTCTCTGTTTCTTAAATTTAATTCACAATTGCCTTTTCCATTACTTCTCTCCTAATCATTGCTTCATTCACTTGTGCTCTCATACACATTATTCATACAGAGTCAGAAGGGATGCCTCTGCTGTCATACAGCAAAATTTTTATATGAAGCTGGGTGAATGTGTTAACACCACACAAATAAGCTGATATTCCCGATTTTCTGTTTAAATGCTGCCCAAATAAGCCTGATTCAGGAAGATAGTAATAAGGCATTCGTAAGAAAGGAATTGTCTTTAAAAGGGCATTGATTTTATTCTGAATCGAGGTGCTTTAAAGCATTCTTCCTGTACAAAGAATTCATTTTCCTGTAAAATAATGAAATTGTAGCATAAGTCCAGGGTTAGAACTCTAACTCTTGTGTGCCTTGTTAGCTTATATGTAGATGAGCATACGACATCTTTCTCTTAACCTTTTGTCCATCAGATCCTTGTAGAAGGTTCTGAAGTGTTGAAAGAGGTATACCTAGCCAAATTCCAGATTTTAAAGCTAAATATGACTTTTGTCGTCATTCAGTATGACTAATACAGTGAAAAAGATAGAAGGATAATAGTCTGTTTTTGCATTAAGTCTATATTTCCTGGTTTGTGCATTTCTCTTAGAAAGATAGCCGCTCTTAGACTCAGACTGTTGAGTTAAGGAAGACCCTTCACATTTCTAAGAAAGCTAGCCTCATGATGTGATGTATCTTAGTGTTTTCATAGGGCATTCCCCTTACTTTTGTGCACACGGTCTGTGCAGTTCATGTTTCAGTAGGACATCTGGAATGGGGATCACTTGAACTGAAATAGTCCTTTAATGTGTACCTCTGATCTTAAACAAAAGTCCATCAATATTTCTGAGGTGAAGATGCGTATAGATGAGAGGCGTGAGTCTGAAGGCCTATTTAAAATGTGTCAATGGGTAGAAACTCTCTCCTAGAGAGCTTCTGAGACACCAATTCTGTCTCTGAAGGGAATATTAAATTATTATTTCAGAACTCCTTCATTAGTGCCAGAAATTCAAGGCACAAAGTAAGTTATGAAGTTAAAGGAACTGATATGACTCCTTGGATGTATAGCATCTGTGCATGTATAATTCCTGAGGACTACATTAGGAAATTTGAATATCAGTTAAGATTCAAGTTGAGAAGAAGAGACAGATGCAGTTCTGAGACCAACCCATGCAGAAATAGTATTTTTGTTTCTGAGTCTTTATTTACGTGCTTTGGTTCATTCATCAGTTTTTCTTACACTAGGGAGCAGTGAAATACGTTAGTATAGAGTTTAGCAGTCTTTCCTACCAGCTAGATCCTTAAATAGCACTGTAACATTGTTTTGTTTTTGTAGGACCGAAAACAATGAAAGGATGTAGGAATTTGAGGTGTTGACACAAGAATTTAAGCATGGAATCAGCAAAGAAACCTAGGCAGAATTTAAAGGAAAGTAAGATTTGAAAGTCAGTTGGTTAAAAGCTGGTTGTAATGTTCCTTCAGAAGGCTCTCCCTTGCTTGCTGCTAGATAAAATCAGTGCTAAAAAGATCCTAGTGACATCGGAGTGTGATGTCTATCTAAAAAGTACTAAATCGTCTAGAAATGGTCAAAATTATCTTGGCTTGAACAAAACATTGTTTGCATTTTATGTGGGCTCTCTTTGACCTTGCCAATTTAAATGAACTGTCTCTTTTAGGGCAATGCACTAAGCTTGCTGTTTGCTATGGCTGGCAGATTTTTATAACTAAAATTAATGATCAATATTCTCTTAATTCAGACATCACTATTCTCATGAATAACTGTTTCAAGGAACTAATTCTAAGAATTGTGTTCTATTGTGGTAATAATCATAGCAAGCATTTTTAGCACCAGATTTTGGTTGCACAGCTTTTAGTGGCAAGGTTTTTGTTTTGTTAAGCATCAGTGCAAGTTGTTTATCTATCAGTTCATCCTCTCCTTTTGAGAGGATGAGCTTCTGTCAAATGCAGTTAGATGTTTTCTGATATTTTAGAAGGAGTTAGGGATCAGATTTTTTCCAAACACTCAAACACATGCCCTGTTTGTTACTAGCCTCTTTAATGTGCAGCTATACACAAGTGTGCTTTTATAAGCAGTTTAGCCCACGTTTTCATTTACATAACACTTGACATTGAGTTGTTATTACTCTAGCTTATTCTAGGCCCAGAAGTACTTATTTAAGATACCACACATCAAATTAGTATGTACTAACTACATCAAGATCCAACACTCAGCAAAGTGTGAAGATCCATCTTTAACTTTAGTGATGGAGTCATTGGAGCTACTTATAGGCCTACCGCTAAGCACAGGGTATGATTTTGGGACTAGCTAAAGATTCTTTGTTAACATTCACCATAAGAAACCTACCACAAACACGTGGAAATCCGTGTTGGTATAATGTGTGGCCAGCCCTATCACCCCTCTTCCACAAAGGTTGCTCCCTTGAAAGAGTTGTTCATTTTTTAGACCCACCCTGGAACAGTTACTCTCTCTCTAAATCCGCCCTCAAACAGTTATTCACCTTATCCACGCCCCCAAAGTGACGTCAGTGGAAAGTCCGAGAAGGCAGCAGCACAGAACTTTCAAACCCTCACGAGGCAAGAAAAACATTTGCTTCTTTTCTGTGTGTGGATTTTTTTTTTTTTAATTTTTTATTTTTTAATGTTGATGATTTGTTGTATTTTGTCTAAGAACAGGCATGAGATTTGTGGTGGGAGGAAAATGTTCACAGTCAACCACTTCAGCAGTTAATGAAGTGACACAGCTGTGCTTCTTCATGTAACAAACCTTGGAAGCTCTCTCTTTCGTTTCATTACAAATGTTCCTCTAGGAGAAAACTTACTCCTTAATTTCCCCTAATTAATGTTATATGAATGGATTTCACAGTTGATGTGAAAACCGTGAAATATTGTGGTTCGTGGTGGGAGGGAGTCAAACATTTCTGGATTTTTCATGGCTCAGACGATAGCTCAGAGGAGTTTGATTAAGTATTGATCATACTTGATTAATTATTTTCTACCAGTAGGCCAGCTAACTCAGAATAAAATGTATGTACTGCCCACCCTACCTAGGAAGAAGAGATTACAAGCTACAGTCATGCCCAGAGGTACAGCTTCATACAGATAATGTTTTCAGGAGTACTGAGTGCTTACAGATAATGGCTTATGGGACTGACAAGTGCTCAGCTGTCTAAAAACCAGGTGTTGTATGAACTAAACAGGGCAAGTCCCAGCCAGCTTGACTCCAAATATTTGTACACATACCTCTAGGCCATGGAAAGAATGATGCCTTGACAGCCTGATCCTAGCGGGTGGCAACCCTGCACATGGCAGGGGGTTTGGAACTGGGTAGGCTTTAAGGTCCCTTCCAACCTAGGCCATTCTTTGTTTACAGCCTGACCCTGCAAGGTGCTGAACACTCCAGTCCTCATCCAGCAACTCAGCTGGAACAAGTTTACTAGGATGTTAAAAGGTCTGTGTCCCTCATTAGCACCATTTGTGCCAAGTATGCTCAATGTCCTGTAAGTACACAGGCTTTGCCTCTGCCCCTACCCGCATCTGATTAGCACTGCAAATGTATCCTGCCCTTTGCTTTGAACCTGGCAGACATCCTAATGAATACTGGTGCTCCTTATGCACTTCAAATTAAGCATATTTCTTTGCTGGACAGTGACTGGACTGTTCGGTGTGCTGCAGCACTGCATTATGGATGGACTGTTTAGTTCTCTACTCCCTACTCTAGTACATTAAATAGAGCAACTTCTGCTGATGATTCATTAACTATTCTAGCAATCTGTTGCTGCTGGAATGCTAGGGTTAGTTTCTGATCTTTTTTTCCAGGCAAAATCTGTGTAAAATGTGAGAGCTCACATGGTGTTTTTGTTAGGTATGATGCACTCACCAGGATTTGAAGGAAACCCAAATTTCAGCTTCCAAACTCTGATGAATGCAGACAGTCTCTACATGGTCTCTCATTATACTCTGCTGCTAAACCTAAAATTGGCCAACTCAGATTACTACAGAAAGAAGCCTCCCCAAGCCCCTGTGTTGCTGGTGAGTTGGTGAATACAGAGAAAATGTTTGAAAAGAGATTGTTTCATTTCCTTTCACAGCCTGCTTGTAAGTGTCCTTCATGATACTTGCTAAGTGGAGAAATAATAATTGCAAATGAAGCAAACTACTTATAAATTTTGCATGATAAACGTCATGCATCTGAACTACACAGCTTCTCTGTAATTTGGGGAGGAATGAATGCTGCCAACTGTTATCATTAAAGAAGCAGTCATTTTGATGGATGCTGCATCTTTGTAACAAATCTTCACTACCAATGTGTCATATATTAAGTATTTTTAGTCCCTACTATAAAGGTGTCTGCCTTCATCTTGCAGATACTTCTGAGCGTATTAACAAATACCAGTCTTGCTTAATACCAGCTTTGCATTTATACAGATGAAAGCATCAGTGAAAGATAATTAGGTTTTAATACCTAAGTATTACTGAAAATAGTTCAGATATATCTAATTGGACCCCAATTTGTCTGTGACAATGCAAGAGGGCCTGACTGCTGGACAAGCAGCATTAGGTGTCACAAATTTGTTTTTAATGGAGTTGAGATTCTGTCCCCACCCTGTGAAAATGGTAAGAGATCAGCTTGTGCCTTTGTTGCTGTATGAGAACTGTCATTATTGTTTGTATCTTGCATGATTTACAATAAGAGAAGGGAAGCTCTTTATTTGTGTCATTCTCCAACAAGAATTACGTTCATGTCATTTTCACCATAGAGACACGCTGTGATTCTCTGTTAGTTTTTAGTTTTGTATAACTTCATTTCTACTTCTGCATCACCTTATGCTCAGGAATGGATCTAGTGCTAGAAACTCGTGCTGTAGAACTTACTGTTGTCTTACTTCTGGCTTTTCTGGTTGTCTGCAGAAAGAGTTCATGAAGCAGGTACAGTCCAGCGGAGTGTTGATGATATTTTCCCAAGCCTGGGTTGAAGAACTGTACCACCAAGTACTGGAAAGGAACATGCTAGGGGAAGCTGGATACTGGGGAAGCCCTGAAGAACACAGCCTTCCACTTATCACCATGCTGACTGGTTAGTACAATGTTATGATGGCAGGAACTAACATCCAGTCGTGTCTAAAACGACTGCTACAAAGCTACAATAACACTCTGCTTTGGTCCATTACATACCAAACTGTGTAATCAAGCAATGAATGGTGTTTCACTAATGTGCACCACTCAGTGGTGGCAGATACTGAAGTGCTCGTTCTGGGTCAGACAGGAAACTTTAAAACCTGGGTTTAAAAACAAACAAATCCACTGAAACTTAGTAGTAGTCTTGACTCTCTGTGGTCAGTGTGACCCAAAGCTAAATAGACTGGAATGACTTGTTTGCTCAACTTGTGGGTTATCATCTGTGTGGTGGCAGTGTCCCAAAGTCACAGTTATTATCAGGATCCAGATGAACAGAGACTCCTCCTCCTTATTGCCTCCAGAGGAATGCTTGCTAATTAAGATAAATGATGAGGATATGGAATTAAAAAAATAAAAATAAAAAAAAAGACACTGTTATTTTCTCTGAAAGGTGGCTGCCTTTTGCTTCAGGAGGTACTGATAGACTTCAGGAGTTGTAAGGAAGAAATACACTTCTTTAAATGCTACTGGACCCAGTATCCTACTGATATTCCTAATAACCTATGTGTAAAATCATGTGAATTTTGGTTACCTTTAGATGCCTATGATACTGTAGTGGTATAAAATACACTGTCTTTCTGAATGTACATACTGTATGATTGCAAAAAAGTAATTAGAACAATGTATGGAGAACACTGTTTCAGCTGAGCCATTAACTGGTAATCAGAGAGCAATGTTCTGAGAGGTTTTTGCTGACTGTGTTGAGACCAGTGTTTCCTTTAAATATTGTATGATGAGTGGTCAGTTGGGAAGCTGAAATAAACACTTTTGGAAAAAGAATAGCCACGTGGAAGAGAGACAGACAGGCTTCTAGGAAGTCAGTCAGTCCAGTGTCCTTAATATTTATGTTGCAAGCTAGTCCAGTGTTGCAGTAAATGTTGCATTTCTTTTGTTGACATTGAACCCACGTAGGTCTAACCCACTAACAATTCTATTTAGAAAATATGATCCCAGTGTGTTGGGGGGACTGTGAGATATGGGATCACATGGTTACAGGTTTTAGCAAGATTTGAAAGGAAATACTCAGAAATGCAGAGATTGTGCATAAGTGTGCAGGAGGTCCAAAACTATAAGAAATACCATGTAATCTTTACCAGAATTTCCACTGACTGTGTAATTTCAGGGAGCTCTTGGGAGTGGGGTTATTTCCACTCTATGAGAAAAAGCTGATAATACCAGACAAAGCATATAAAGTGCCACAGCTTATGTTTATACCAAGGCTTCACCAGGCTGCCAGAAAAGAGAATCTAAAAAGCATACGTGAGAAATCAGGGACACTAAAACCTGCTTGAACATGGAGCCAATAAGAGATACTTTCTTTTTGCCATCTGTTTGTTGAGTAGTAAGTAATCTGTTTTCTTTAATATTCTGTCAGACATCGATGGCTTGGGAAGCAGTACGGTTGGTGGCCAGTTGATGGCATCTGCTTCAACTCAATCTCCTCTTTCCCAGAATCAGAAGACAGATGATTCTGTTGTTGCAGGTACTGAGAATATATTGTAAGCACAAGTGTATCTACCAATGGTGAATTGTTCTATACCATAAACACACTTGGGCTTAAGAACAGCAGATTAAGATTTGAAGGAAGTGTATCAGTGTATCCTGTATATGAATCAGTTGGACAGTCCAGCATGCAGGGGACATTTATGACTTCTTTTTCTGCATTTTTTAACTGTTGATAATAGAGATGCTTTTATGTCATTTTCCAGTAGTGGTAGTAACACATTTCTCACTCCAGGAGTTGCTTTTGCCCGATACCTCTTAATTGGCTGTTGGAAGAACTTGATTGACACTTTGTCCACACCACTGACTGGTCGTATGGCAGGCAGCTCCAAGGGGCTGGCATTTATCTTGGGAGCAGAAGGAGCCAAAGAGCAGAACCAAAAGGAGAAGGACTCTATATGTGTGAGCCTGGATGGACTGAGGAGGGCAGCCCGCCTGAGCTGTGCCCTAGGTACTGCTGTGTTTTGTGTTGTCTGGCACACTCACAAAATAGGACGATAACTTTCCCTAAATGAATTTGGAAGAGAAAACAGTATTCTTTTATAGTCCAGGATGATCAAGGAACCTGTAGAACTTCCCATAGAATCCACCTTACCTACAACATAGATATATACATCCATTTTGATTTGACTCAACCTGTCATTCAGATTGTTTGGAGTTAAGGAGGAAATGCGAGTTAAACATTCTGCTGTTTGTTTACAGGAGTTGCTGCCAACTGTGCATCTGCTCTTGCCCAAATGGCTGCTGCATCCTGCGTCCAAGAAGAGAAAGAGGAAAAAGAAATCCAAGAGCCCAGTGATGCTATAACTCAAGGTAACAATGTGATGAAATGATCTACCTTATCTCATATTGTTTGCAGAGATGCAGCTGGATGGTACTTTGCTATACACAAAAGAACAACAGAAGGGGATGTCACCATTATTTTTTATAGGCATACGGGAAGTAAGTCTAGAGGTTTCAATAAATGTCTTGGTGTCGTAGGTTCCTAACAACATGTCATGTTAATTGTAATTTATATGGAGCTGAAATCAGCTAATGGCAAGAAACCCATAACAAAGTATGCACTGATGACCCTACTTGGCACTGGATTTCAGTGTCTCAGTAGAGAAAACAAACTGGAGGTCTGAGGGCAAACTATCTTTTGACCGCTCTGTTCAATATAACTGAATTGAGTTGGCCAAGCTGCATAAAAGGAGGTAGTAGCAGTGGCCAGAGGCCAACAGACTTGTTTTATGGACACTGGAAAGTTTCAGAATTTGTTTTCATTCCAGGGCAGCATGAAAATTAAGCTTTTTGGAGATTTTCATGAAAAAGAAAATCCAAATGCTTGTAGTTCAGAATAGGATTGGTTCTGCTTTGACAAGAGCATCCATTATCAAATGCTCTTTGTTGGAACTTTTATATGGAAATAATGTGAAATCCATAAACCCTTTTTTCTATTGCAAAAAAGATGTTAGTAAAAAATAAATAAATAAAAATCCAGCACAGAATAGAAACATGTAGTATTGCTGGCAATGCTACATATGTTCTGTGGGCAATAAGATGTGAATTTGAGGCTAGAGGGTGTCAATCTCAGACTTATTTTTCATAAAATCAATCCAAAGGGATTTTCATTGTAAAACTGCCTTATGTTTATGTGGAAAAAATGAGATTCTGTAGTCTGTTTTTTATGTAAATTCAAACTTCTTCTGTAGCTTTCAGGCTGTATACCTTTATTACCACCATACAAAGAAGCAAATGTTTGTTTAAAAGCTGGAGATGGCAATGTTCTTTTTGTTTTTTGTGCTGCAGTGAAACAGAAAGTGGAGCAGAAACTGGAGCAGATGGGGAAAATGCAGGGTGTCTGCCTACACACTGCTCATGTTTTGTGTATGGATGCAGTCCTAAATGTGGGCCTGGAGATGGGAAGCCACAATCAAGACTGCTGGCCTCATGTGTTCAGGTACTTAGCAGCTTTCCCAAAAGAAACATAATTTACAATATCTTGCCACAAAGTACCAGTCTGAGAAAAAGGACTTTACATACTCTGGGAGTCTTCTCCATAGCCAGTAACAGACTGAATTAACTGTAATTAAGCTGAATTAAATATCTGTAAGAGAAAAATCACTTATTTCCGCATCTGTTTGGAGACAAAATCAATGCTTCAAAAATTCAGCATTGTCAGAAGACTGTGTCAGATCCTGAAATCTAAATGGCCGTTCAAGTTCCTCAGCTAGGCTGTTTGCTATATGAGGACATGGGAGGCCAAGGGACGTAAGACAACAGACTATCTGTGATGTGTCTGAGAGTTTTGTTTACACTGTACTTCTGACTTAAGTAGAGATTCAAGCATTTCTTCAGTTAGTCCTCTGATTTAGGGACACAAGAGCTGTTGCTCTGTGGCATTAATCCATCTTTTCTTTCTGTTCTCAGGGTGTGTGAGTACATCAGCACTCTGGAGCACAACCACTTCAGTGATGGCACATCCCAGCCCTGCCTTACCATCACCCAGTCACAGCAGGCACCTGGAGGCCCACACTCAGACACTGAGCTGGGAGAGACTCCACAGGAACAAACCCCTGAGCAGGAGACCAGCCTCAGCAGTAATCCTGTCATTCAGCCAGTTTCCATCCAGGAACTTGTCAAGGAGAGCAGTAAGGGCAGAGCTTTTGACTTCCGTGGAGGCAGCCTGCTGTGTGGGACCAGTGCTGCCAAGGCCGTTCTCACACTCTCCACACAAGCAGACAGGTAAAAGCACCACTAGATTCTCTGCTCCTAAAACAAGACCAACATGGACCTTTCTGCGATACAGTGAGTCCTGATCTGTACGCCTATTGCAGCCACTTGCTTCAGTTGAGTTTCACAAGGGAGCTACATATCACAGCCAGCAGCACTTAAAAGACTTGGTTTTCTGCACCTTTGCTGTACTTGCCCTGCTTCTTGGAAGCACTGGGCTGGGTATGTCTGAATCCGCCAGTAAATCACATGCATCCTAGGAGTGGTTGTTTTATTGCTTGCATGTAAATTAATCTATTTTGTTTGCTCATTAAAGCAGACCAAAAAAAAATAGGTGTTGTGCCTTGACAGGAAGGGACTGAGTTACAAGACCAGTGTCAGTTGGAAAGCAGTTCCTACTGTCAGAACAACAGAAAGTTTTTCATGAAAAGCAGAACCAGGAAATCATGGCTGTGTTAACTTCTGGCTGTACCATGTGAAATTTCTTTGTGATTCTATGGAAACTTGCCTCCAATCTGTTCAAAATTTTAAGGGTACAGGTTTATCTCTTAAATCTTAAGAGCTCATTGCAGTTGAAAATAATGGCTCTTGTTTATATTCCTACATAGCAATTCAGATGCAGCAGCTTTAGATCTAAGACTTAAATTCATTTCTTTGTCATATTAAAGGACTTTTCAGATGGAGCAAACTGCTATGGTCAGTGAAGCTCTGATGATGTAAGTTGGGAGGGCTGAGCATATTTTTGTAATTATTGTTTATGAGCTGTTTATGCAATTAAGATACTTAAGGGACAGTGGTGATTCCTTGAAAAAGTAACTTTTTGTTGTAGTGCTGCATTTGTATGTTGGAAGGGTTCTGTTTGGTCCTACAACATTCTACCACTCTCCAATTAATAATATTTCTGGATCAAGGTCTTCCTGTGTGTTGCCAGAAGCAACGCACAGCAGTTATGTACATGTAAAGGTTTTCCTCTTGCAAACACATTTAAGTCTCCATATCATGAATTTTTCCAGTTGATTTGTATTCTTTTATTCACAGGCTCTTTGAAGATGCTGCTGATAAGTTAAATTTGATGGCACTGGCAGGCTTCCTTTACCAGCTCAAGAAGGCTTCTCAGGCCCAACTTTTCCATTCTGTCACAGATACTGTTGATTACTCCCTAGCAATGCCAGGTAGAAAAAAAAAACAACAGAAACACAGACTTCTTTGTCTCACATACAACTGTACTGCTTGCAAGATTAGCTTTGTATTATTAAGGTTTTAATTTTTCCACTTGGAATTTTGGAGTATAAAGAAAACAATATTTATTCTAATAAGATCTTTCTGTAGGAGTACTGCAAAGTCTTTAGAAAAGATGGAGAACTTTTTTTAGACAAGGACCACATCTACCCCTGCTGTGAGACGCTTCAAAGGACATTTGCTTAGAAGTGTTCATAAAATGAGTGATAGCAAATGAAGCATGCACTTGAGAAATGAAAAATTCAGCAGTGGGAGTTGTCTGCTTACTCTTCCCCAGCAAAGTGAAGCACATACCTTACAGTAGAAAACCTGTAAAAAGTTGTCTGTCCTGTGGCAGACGTGAAAACCAACTTAATTGGTTTCTCCTTTCCCTGAGATGCTACTTAATATTATCTCAGTATAAAAATTAGTTCTTTTTTGGTTCCTCCTTGTCTCTAATTGCTTTTTTTTTAATATAAAAAAAAAAGGATAGCGTTATATGTAGCAGTAAGTCAACAGTAGCTAGTAATGACATTCACATTAAGGTAGGGCAATTAACTGGATATATATTTTTACATTGAAAGTGGCATATCCATATTTTAAAATAGCATATTCTAGTGAGACAATGAAGTGTATTTTCAAATATTGTAAGAGGAAAGGAAGATGAGTTGTTTTCAGTAGGAAGTGAAAGTATTAGTGGCTGTAGAACACATGATCCTTTTCTCAAATTCTCTGCTTCTCACCAATTGTGTGGTAATAAGTACAAAAGACAAAGCAAAGCAAAATAATCTGCAGTCTATATTCTTTCCTGTAGATGTCACCAAAGGTTTTTACAACTGTTATTTTGGTTCTCAGTATCAATTGTTTACATCCTGCTTTTATCCATACTGGTTATCATAATTGAATTATAATGCATTATTTTCCAAGTCCTTATGTCTTAAAAACATTCCCAAAAAATCTTCACTCAAAGGAAAATGAAATGTTTTTACTGCATTGTTCATAAAGCTTGGGTCTATCTCCTGTTCTTTTACCTACCCAGGTATAAGCTGTGTTTTGCACTGATTTCTTTCTGGCTGTGTATTATAAGTTTCGAACCTGATTTACATTTCTCTTTAGACATCCAGAGATGAAGGAGCAGCTTTTTGTTTACGCTTCTGTTTATTTTGTTTTACTCCCTTGTAGGAGAAGTAAAATCCACCCAGGACAGGAGAAGTGCACTTCACTTGTTCCGACTTGGTGATGCCATGCTCAGAATTGTGAGGAGTAAATCCCGCCCACTGCTCCACCTCATGCGCTGCTGGAGCCTGGTGGCCCCTCACCTGGTGGAGGTAGGATTGGGGAGAAAATGGGAATGTGTGCAAGGGATGGCAATGCTGAAACAGCTGAAGAAGGCATAATGGTCTTCTTGAAATATGTAACAGCCCTTAACATTATGTCCTATTTGATCTGTTCTCTTCACTTTTAAGTCCCATTAATGGCCAAGTATAAGCATGATCAAATGCCACTTTTTATCAAATATGATGGATATACATAGGAAAAATGGCCACCTCATAGCAACAAAAGGTAGTACTTAACATGAGATCTGTTCGTGAGGTTTATTCTTTATTTTTAGCTGTCTGCTCCTTCAATTTTCATCAAATCTTTATGCATCTGTGAGACCCTAAGCAGCTCATAGTCTTAGTCACCCAGTTCCATACCAGTACTTTCCTATTTTCTTGGCAGTGGGCTCCCTAGTTACAGTCATGATGAAGCTCTCATTAGGATTCAGCATCATTAAGTGCTTTTGTGGTTGGGCGAAGTCTTACACTCTTCCTCTCCCTGCAGGCTGCCTGTCACAAGGAGAGGCATGTGTCTCGGAAGGCTGTCTCCTTCATCCATGACATCCTTACCGAAGTGCTGACGGACTGGAATGAGCCTTCTCATTTTCATTTTAATGAGTCACTTTTCCGCCCCTTTGAGCGTATCATGCAGCTGGAGCTGTGTGATGAGGATGTGCAAGACCAGGCAAGTCAGCCCTGATAGGGGTGTCTGTATCTGACCTACCATGCCCATAAGAAGGATGGTCAGCAGAATGCCCTTGGTCCACTTGAATATTTCCCAAATGCCCTTCAAATGGTGTCCCTCAATTATCTTCTGGAATTCAGGAGGGCCCTGCCTACCTAAATCAGCATTATGATAGCATACAGATATCCTTCTGTACTTCAAAAGAGCCTTGACATGTTGCTGTTCAGTGTAGCTTACTGTTCTTCTTTTGTAAAGCTGTTGTGAAATAATATATGTGTGGCCCTATTCCACAGTCAGGTCTTCCCTCAGAAGCAGACCCAAATGTGATGTTTAAACCTACCAAATTATTGTTGTGTTTCCCAAGATTCTAGCACACCAGGTATTAGAACAGTACCTTTAGAGAATAACTTTGTACAATGCAGAAGCACTGTGTTTTCAGAACTCTGCCCCTGTGCACTTACCTGTTTATTGCTTAGACTAGTTCTTTAGTAGAAATGCATCTGGCTTTAAAGCGATTTAATTAAATTATCTAACCAGAAAAAAATCTGGATTTCAAAATCTAGACAAAAGAGTATATCCAGCAATGTGTTTAAAGCCTTCCTCATTCCTTCTGCAGGTCCAGCTTTGTATCAGTTCTGGTTTTATTCTTTGAGCCTTTCCTACACTGTTTGCAGGTGGTCACCTCCATAGGAGAGTTGGTGGAAATGTGTTCTACCCAGATCCAGTCAGGATGGAGACCCCTGTTCAGTGCCCTGGAAACAGTTCACAGCGGCAATAAGTCAGAGGTTAAAGAGTACCTTGTAGGAGAATACTCTATGGGTAAGGACTTAAGCACTGACTGTTATGTGTGTGCTTTTGTTTTCCAGTTTAATTCCTTGGGGCCCCAAGAAATAACTCAGTACATTTTAAATGCCTGACCTGAATAGATGCTCTGAAACAGTATAGCTCACAATGGCAGTGTAATACTCTAAGACTGTACTGACATATCTGATTTATTAGGCTGGGAGTGAAAGCAGAGAAAATTTCCTTTTTATCCTTTCAGTTCTGGCAGATGAGTAGAATAAGAAAAAAAATGCTTCAAACCTACTTGAATATTTTTGAGCAAAATGATCGTGTGTGAGTGCTGAGCATAGTTGCGTTCTTGTCACTGCCCTGCTGCAGTGACTGCATACAGTCACCGCCTCTCGTGTCGACTGTCTTTCTTACCATGTGAAACCTCCTGCTCTTACATCAAAGTCAACTGGTGTGATACTGCAGGCATGTAGTTGTCCAAGCACTCAATCACAGGGATTCTAATTACTAGTGCTGATTACAAATCATATTTGCTTTACAATTGATCCTACGTCTCTCTTAGAGATGATTGCTAGTATAAAAGCTGGCTAGTAAGGATAAAATAATTTTAATCTGTCCTTTTGCCGCATTTACAGGTTAATAAATGTTACAAGCCATGCATGAGGCATATGGCTTGCCTCCTAAATTTTGTCTTTCAGATCTGTTATGATCAGTGGCAAAATGTGAATGTATACAGCTTTTGAAGACTGATTAGCTGCTTAGGAAAAACAAAGCTGTTTTGTCACTGTATCAGAAGAGTCAGAATAGTTTTCAGTGTGACTGCTGTGTTGTTTTGACAGTTAGGACTAAGGCTCCACCAAACAAAAATGTTACTCAACTGCTGAGTGCATGTACCTGCTCTCACAGTGTAGACACTGGTAAGCTGATATTTTTTATAGATGTTGTGAAGAAAGGAGTCAGCATTACCTTGGGAGCAAAAGAGGAGAAAGCATGTTAGTTTTTACTTCTAAGATGACTGGAGCATTTCTGTCTCTTTCCAGAACAGAATTGATCCTACAGATTCAGTTAAATTGTTGAGAAACTGTTGAAATTCTTCTTATGGGGGATGGGGAAAAGTCCTCATCTTGTTATTTCCACAGGGAAACGCCAGGCCCCAGTGTTTGATGTCTTTGAAGCATTTCTAAACACTGACAGCATCCAGGTCTTTGCCAATGCCGCCACCAGTTATATTATGTGCCTTATGAAGTTTGTGAAAGGACTGGGTAAATACTTCTATTTTCCTTATATTTTATTAATCTACAGTATGTCAAACTTGATTCTGCCAAAAATGAGAATCCTGCTTTGTAATACAGAGTATGGTAGGGAAAGGAGAGGCAGTGTCTCAATTTCTCAACCTTGGTTGAGATCATAAGCATTAATTTTTCTGTTGCGTTACTGAGGACAGCAGAGACTAGACGTGTCAAGTCACAGTGTAATCGTGGTGTTTCACCAAACTTCAGAACAGAGGAAAGGTGATGCTGGGTCATGCAACCCACAAGTTCCTTCGCTTGCCTTGATTGTTGCAGTTAAACAGTTCTCATTGAACTGTGAAATTGGTATATTTTTTCCTGTATATGAATTGCAAAATTTCTAGTAAACAGTAAAGGAGAACTGTTTTTTTCTTTATATATATGAATACAACTTAGGCCAAAGGATCCACAGAGGTATTAAGGTTTAGTAGGTAAGTAAGTTTAGTAGGTAGGTAAGTACCTAACTGCAATTATTCCTTTCCTATTAAGTTATTTCGCCATTTATATCAATGGGGGGCAAAATTCAGCTTGTGATGACAGACTGAAACTGTAATTATTGTTACAAAAGAGGAATAAACTTGCTTGTCCAGTACAGAAAGGAGAACTTGCATCCCTGCTGTGGAAATGCTGTTGTATTTCTTTTAGGTTTCTTACTTTCATGAGGTAAGTTTGTCCCACTTGTGGTTTCACATCAAAAAGCAAGGTATGAGAATTATTCAGTTGTCATCTGATAAGATCAGACGAAGGATGATTTCTGCGTTCTATTCAGACTTTAGAATACAACTGCATGAAAAACAAGGCTAATACCGTTTGTTTCTCTTCTGTCCCTCCCAATGCTGCCTTTCCCATCCCTAGGGGAAATAGATTGTAAGGAGATGGGTGACTGTGTGCCAGGATCAGGATCAGCATCTGCAGACTTGTGCCTTCCCGCGCTTGATTACCTCAGGAGATGTTCTCAGGTATAGTGAACAATCTTGCACAGGTACTAACGTGGCCTAGGAGACAGTCCTGACCTTGAGGCTTTGCATCACTGGTTAGGTAATATGCATGAATACAATAGAATTTGCTACAGGGCTGTTGGTAAGAGGACGCACTGCCAGATAGATAGAGACTGGAAATCTGAAGGATCCTGATGTGTTCTGAGCCAGCTAACAGCAGTCAAAACCGCGAGGTAACAGCACTCAGAACTGAAGTGCATGTGGGGAAAAAACATTCAAAACCTAACAGTAGCACATCCAGAGTGACATAAATTCTTATTTACGGAGTTACTGTAAAACAGAGCTAAAAGTAATGACATTTCTCTTATGTATTTTTTTTCTCTCTTTTTATTGTTATTTTTTAGTTGTTAGCCAAAATCTACAAAATGCCCTTGAAACCTATTTTCCTCAGTGGCCGGCTGGTTAATATGCCCCGAAGAGTGCAGGAGCAGTCAGCCAGCAGTGAGGATGGTATTGAGTGCATCCTTTCTGACTTTGATGATGACACTGGTAAGTGCATTGAAAGCAGGAAATGTAAGATTAATCGTTTCTTTTACATGTTACTGTAAGTTTTGCCAACTGCTGAAAGCAAAGAGGAGGGGAAAAACTTCACAGTGTTTATTGTGTCTGTTGTCTGTATACGCATACAACTTAGAGTTCAGATCCTGTCCATTTCTGTATGTTAAAAGCTACAGCTCATATATGAGAAAAATGCAACCAGTTTCATGGGAGAAGGCAATAATATTGTAATTAAATGAATAAATATCAGAGTACTTAACATGTTATAATACAGCGAATATATGTCTGAAAGCAAATAGAAAAGTACTTTCTGGAACCACAGCTAAACTAAAGGAATGAAAGCCTTTTGAGGTTGATGCTGACAGCCCTTCCTTTCACAGAAAAAATTGTCAGTGTTAATTAAAGTTTACAAAGATAAAGAATACTTGCTTAAATATGTTTCCAAACTTAAGTGCCATGGTCTGTTGAACCAAATGAACTAAAATCCATAGAAAGTGGTATGACCTCCAGAAAAATGAGGAACATTATTCTCCTGGTTATCTGTGTTGCTTGTGTGGGTTGTGGATTAACCAGGTGTTTGAAGAACACAGGAACTAGATGTGCATGGAGCCATGTTCATTACTGGACTTTGCATTTTATATGCTTTTTAAGAAAGAAGATTCAATTTTCTTTGGCTAACTTGTCAATCAAGACTTGAAAATGCATTAAAAAAAAAAAACAAAAGCAAGAACTGGACTAGTGGGAATAGCAAACTTAGACCAGAAAAAGGTGTGTGGAGGAGGAAGAGTGAGACAAAACATGAAACTTAAATAAAGGGAAAGAAAAGAAGACAATATCTTGAAAAACTGATATTGCCCTCTGCAATTATACCACAGTAGTGAAATGAGAAAGTACTTATGATCTTTCTTTTTCTTTTAAGTTATTTAATTGCTTAGTCTCCATCACTTCTGAGGGCACGTTCCACCTGTGGTCAGTGCAGTGTCACACTACTTTTTAAAGTTTGTTTTCTTACTTGTAGGCCTTATCAATGTCTGGATTATTCTGCTGGAAGAATTAACAACTGCCATATCCAACTGTCCCCGTCAGCACCAACCTCCAACTCTGGATCTGCTCTTTGAGTTGCTGCGGGATGTTGCCAAGACACCTGGTAATTAAAGGATAAACTGTGAGCCACTGGAGCCATGGCCTGTCCCTTCTATTATGCTAACTCACATCTATGAACTGCGATACTCTTCATGCTAGAGCTGCACAGACATGCTCAAATACAATGGAATTTTCTGAGAATGGGATCTCTGGTTCCAGTTAGTTAGCCTATTGTTCTATGGTGACAGAAGGCATGTTGTAGGAGTGTGTTGAAGTCCTGCATGCACAAATAAAGAGGTGCAGTATTCTGGCAGTGTCCCGGCTACAGAAAACATTTGCTTGAAGTCCAGGAAACTGATAAAGTTATACGGTCCTGTAGACCCCCTGAGCAGCACAGGAGATTCACAGTTGAGTAAACATTCATGTACTCAGAACTAAAACTAATCTCATAATGAAATCTACAACTGCACCCTTCTCTTAACCTATAAAAAAGAGTTTCAGAAACTGCCTTCTCTAGAATCACCCCTGGCTTCAAGCTTGGAATGAATTAAGAAATGTATCTTGAATGTAGGCTGTGTAAGCAAAAAAAATACAACCATCATTGTGTTTATTTTAAGGCCCAGGATTTGGCATTTATGCAGTTGTACATCTTCTTCTTCCTACGATGTCCCTTTGGCTCCATCGCAGCCATGGTGACCATTCTTACTGGGATGTGGCATCTGCTAATTTCAAGCATGCCATTGGCCTTTCTTGTGAACTCGTTGTGGAGCACATTCAAAACTTCATACACTCAGGTATGTCCTAACACTATCAAATCTCCTGACAGTCGTTTGATGGCATGTTACTGAATAGCTACCTGGGGAGGTGATTTCTTTGCTTTTTTGGTTGCTCAAGTGTAGAACAAGAGGAGGAGGGTTAAGAATTTGTTTTCTTTTTTAATAACAAATAGAAAAAATATAACTTGAAAAGAGACTTGTGGAGGTTATTTAGTCCAGGCTGTTGCTCATACAAGGGCTAACTTCAAAATTAAATAATCACAGCGTCCATTACGCTTTCCAAAAGAAGACAACAAGACTTCAGTCTTAAGGAACTATAACATTCAGAAACAGAAGCTAACAGAATTTCTCTAGTACATCTGAAGCCTACACATTTGAAATCATTATCCTCAAAAGGACTGTTCTCATTTCAATAGGACGTGATGCTTGTTTCAAAACTGAACTCTACTGATATCTACATAAAAAGAATTGGTTTTGAAAAGTTTCTGAATTGCAGTAAGCATATCAAGACTCTCTTTAATTGCAGTGCAAAGGCAATGATGCTAAATAAAACCAATTTGTGTCTTTTCCTTACAGATATTGGTTATGAAAATATGATCAATACTATGCTAAAAGATCTTTTCAAGTTGCTGGTCGCCTGTGTAGCAGAACCAACAGAAATTATTTCCAGAGTTGGCTGCTCTTGTATCAGGTAACAATCTCTTCACTCTGTTAGCATATTTAAAAAAAAAAAAAAAAAAAAAAGCCTTTGAAGTATTTGTGGACAGACTAAGTTGGCTAGCATCTCAGAAGTCTGCAATATATCTCTATTTTAGACTTATCAGCCTTTTTTTTTTTTTTTTTTTTAACTGTTTTCTGTCTGCTTCAGAACCTGTAGTTTTGGACATTGCTATGTGTGTCATTCCTGTAAAAATACTTGTACAATACATGTATACACTTAGTCAATAATTAATACTTAGGAAAAATAATTAAGGGGCTTTCTGTGGCAATTCGCAGGTCTTTGAGTGTGGATATCTTTACAGTCTTCAGTTTATTGCAATCACAGTCAAAATAAGCACTCCCTTAAATACTTACAGAACATATAGTTCTATATATGTTCTGTAGGTGATTGTTTGTTTAAGGAGGAAAATTGAAGAAAAAGCAGTCAAAAATTCAGTGTTATATAAAAAAAATGGGTCAGGATAACAACTATTAATTCTTAGGAGACTGAATATAATTAGCTAGTTACTAAATGGACCATTTCTTTAGTTTTCCACCTTCTCCCATTACAGGTGAGAATTGTTCAGTTATTTCTTATGGTAATGTTTTCCTGTGTGCTTACCTTTTAGGTATGTATTAGTGACAGCAGGACCTGTTTTTACTGAAGAGATGTGGAGGCTTGCATGTTGTGCCTTGCAGGATGCATTCTCTGCCACTCTGGAGCCAGTAAAGGTAAACTGACTTTTTGCTGACAGTCAAAACTAATTATACCCTAACTTTTGACAAGTTGTCTCACACATACGCATATGTGCCCACACACACACAAAAGGTTTTGGATACAGAGGCTGGAAAATAAGATTATGTTTTCTTTGTTAATTATTTTAATCACAATGAAAGGCATTGGATCAACAATAGAGACTGAAATCTTTTTTTTTTTTTTTTTGAAGCACATTACAGACAACAGTGGTCACTAACTTTAAATTGCCCCACCAGCAAGAAATCAGAAGATCCTTACCTTTTGTTCCAGTTCTTCTGAATTGGTTAAAAGTAGACAGAAAACAAAGTTGCTTACTTGATCCAATTGCTGCATGCTCCATACAGATTATTTTTTAAACCACCACTATGTGACAAAAAAATTCCCTTTAATTCACTACTATGTAAGTTGTTGTAATGCATTTGCATCAAATACACTGAACACTGAATAGCAGGTGGTCCACTGATAGTACTGGGAAAGATCCCTCCCACTCTGAATTTTGTATTAAAGATGAACAAGTTCAACAGTTCTACAATCACTGATTTAATTTAACGCACAGTGAAAGTCTGATGTTGTGTTTCTCTATAGAACCTATTGGGCTATTTCCACAGTGGTTCTGAAAGCTTTAGTGGAGACGCCTGTGAAGTGAAGGTGGCAGCCCCCTCCCTCTCGCCGAGTGCTGAGGCTGAATATTGGAGAATCAGAGCCATGGCACAACAGGTAGAGACTGATATTTCAGTGAAAGCTGGAGAAGCCTTGGGGCTTTTCTTTGAGTACATTTTTAGCACAGCTGTCCTCAAATCCTATGAGCAAATCGAATGAGACTTTCTATCACTAGGCTATCGTGTATCATATATCTAACAGTAGCAGTGAGAAAAAGTAATAAAAACTAGAAACAAAAACATTAAAAGTTACCCTGTAAGTGGGCATTAGGGAGAATGCTTGGCTGGAGGTAGATGCATAGGCATTTGATCAGGACTACAAGCCTGTTATGTAGTATAGCTTTAAAAAAGGCAATTTTAACATAAATCAGTGGAAACCTTTCTGACAGAGAAAGGGGAACAGCATCACAATGAATACTCATCTAGAACATCATATGCATTTCTGACAATTTTGTTAATGAGTGATAAATTCAAATGGCAAGAAAAGTAAATTAGAACAGAGACTATAATATTACACTAGAAAAATGGTTTGTTCAACTCCTCAAATCAGAGTTTGAAGAGGAATATACATTTTTTGTGTGTTTATAAGTACATGAGTATAGACTGGAAAGAAGAAGGTTATTAAGAATTAGAAGGTAATGTTGACATTGAACTAATGATTTAAAAATCATCACTAACTCCTAATCAACAAAGTAATCTGGGAGAAAACTTCTCAGGGTTCTTTTGTCTACAGTGAATGTTGTTCATTTTGAGAAAGTGTTTGTATGAAACAAGTTCCTTGAAATATAGCAAACTGGACTTAATGACCTACAGTCATTATATGGCAGTTTCTGCATGGGTGAGCAGCTAGATCAAAAGAGCCAACAGATGTTTGGTGTCAATTTCTGACTTAATCATGTCCTTAATCATATCCTGATGCTGCTTGAAAATCTGAGATCTCTCAGATGTTCAGGATTTGTGATCACAAACAACATGGCAGTGGCAGATTTTGTTTGAACAAAAGAAGTGTTTTAAAACTAAATTTCTAGAGAGGCAAAGCTCATAAAGTAGGAAATGGAACAGTTAGGCTTCTCTAAGAGACACCCCTCAGAGGCACTGCCTGAGTTCTTCTCAGCGAGGATTTGACACATCAACTAAGCTATGAAACAAAGCTGCAGCAATGAGTTGTTTCCCTACTTTCCTCCCAAGTAACTACAAATTCTGTGTCCATTGTCTCCTTGCAGCTGAAAACCATCCTTCCAGTAACAAACCTTTCTAGGAGGAATGGGCTAACTGTGTAAGCAGGTCTTTGCTATACATGGTACTTAGAGGTAGTAGCTTCCTTTCATCACTTTAAAAAAAAAAGTTGTCATAGATCTTTCACAATGAAGTTCTGCTGTCAGGCCCTCCATGGACCCATTAGACATGCTAAACCTAATTGTTTTATGTAATTTGTCATTTTCTAGGTCTTCATGCTGGAGACTCAGTGCTCCCCAAAGACCCCTAGCAACAAGGAGGGGTTTGAACATGCCCAGTCGTGTGTGCTCGTCATTGACCTGCCCCCAGATAAGAAACCAAATGGGCATACCCAGAGAAGGTAAAATATCTTCTCAGGAGAACATTATGTTGTTAAAAACAAGGCAAAATTATTGTCAGGCTGGCAGAGATGGGAATAAGGCTGTGCCTTTTTACAAGTCTCTTAAAAAAAAAAAAAAAGGTTTCTAATAGATAGTAAGACTTGGTAGGTTGCAAATACCTGAAGGAGGTGACACAAAGCTTTAAAGGAAAGTAGATGGAAAAGAATTCTCATGGGAAATATTAGGAAAACCTTTCTCACACTGAGATGTTTTTTCTCAGAGGTGTAAAAATACCAGTTTGAAGAAGGCTTTCAAAGTGCTTTTATATTTGTAATGATACCTAGCAAACGAAATAATTTCTGCTACGCTTACTGGTCTTTTAAATTCAGTATTATTGGATTAAGAAGGTTGAAATAGGTTAATGGGTAATCTGGAGCAGTATAAAGAGGCTACATGAAAATCTGTAAAGCTGTCAACATACTAATCTAGGCAACTTTTGTTTTTGCTTGGCATTTTTTATTTTTAAAGAAAACCTTTTATATTTTACCACCTCAGAAAACCATGTGTCTGCATGACTCTTAGTCTTATCCTGCTAAAGAAAATTTCTCTTCGCTTGCACTTGGTTGTTTGAACAACCACGATGGTATCACAGGGCCAAGAATTAGTGCTGCATTCAGGGTTTGTGTTTATATTGCAAGGTTTTTAATACATTATATTAAACAGTCTCATACCAGATACCAAACCTGCTTCTGGACCACTTCAGGCATTCTCATTCAAAACTGAACTATTGCATGTAACCAGGAGTCAGAATGTGATGGCCCTTCTGTGGTTGGTCAGAAGGAAGGACCATGCAAGCAAGAAGTTAGTCTTTAAATAAATACAGCTTGCAATTAATACAAACTCTGAATGATCTCATACTGCTCTTTGTCTGACTGCAAATGCATATTCCCTAATGGGGAAATATTACCCAGCAATACTCATTCTTTGCCAAAACAAGGCTGAAAAGTTGACTGTGTCACCGCTTTTCATATTACTTGCTAGCAGCACAGTAATATGCCAGTCTTGCACGCTAGTTAACTGTGGCCTTTGAAGTTTTACTTTAACCTTAGTGGAGTTTTCTCTTTTCCCTTTTGCTTTTGTTTCCCCGATGCTGCATCGTTTCACAGGAAGCTGGGGTAAGGGAGCTTTTCCTCCTAAAAAGTAGTCAGAATAAGCAAATAGTGTCCTTAACCAGCTTTGGCATCATGTTTGCACCTATAGTTCTGTTCTAGTTTTTTGGTTTTTGTTGTTGTTTTGTTGATAATTTTTTTAATTGAGTAGTACTTTGAATTTTCCTTGTAAGTAAGTTGCCTTAATGGCTGTTATAAAAAAAAAAGCAGATCTCCTTCATACTGCTCCTGCTTTTGGAATGGGGTTAGTCTCTCGAAATCAAGTACACATTTAATTCTATATGCACTCTTAAGAGCTTTTCTGAGTCAGAGCCTTTAATGATTTTTTTACAGCAGAAAACTACTTCCCCACAAGGAGCTCCAGTGTATGTATTAATCATCAAGATTGTACTGCTGTCAGATAATGACTTAATTTTAACCACCATATCAGCACTGACAGCTACAGCTATAGTAAGTAGGCAAGCTGACATACATAAGCTAAACCTAGAAGCACTGTTCTTTCTGACCTATAGCTTCTATATATGTCAGGCCCTCAAAAGTCCCAGGACTGTCTTTTTTAGTTTGGGGTGGTTTTTTTTTTGGTTTTTTTTTTAACATCAGGACCATTTGTTTGGCTTTACCAATCAATTAACATAAGGAAAAAGATTTTTAGAGGTCTCAAATTGAGCATCTTACAAAGTGAAAAGTCTTTTCCTCACCTGGTAATAATGCTGCTTACTTAAACTGTGATCCCTCACAGTTTCCTAAATCTAAACAAATACGTACAACGCATCAACTCTATTTGAAATATCACAGCTTTAATCTGATGCAGACTTGTTTACAATTACTAATTTAAGTTGGGCTTCACAGTTTATAATTTTTAACTTGCAAGCTGCCAATGTTTTGCTTTAACTGTAATCCACCCCTTCTTCTTAACCTCCCCTGCCTGTAAGCCTGCCAACATTATTTGTGAATTACCTGAAAACTTTGTCTGAGAGAGACTGCCATTCATATGTTCCCTGAGCAAATAAAATAAGTGAGATCTAGAACAGCTCACAATATCCAGCAGGAGAGAATCACCCAGTATTGCATTTAAGAAACAGGGCTAGGACCTCAATATTCAAATTGAAATCTTAAGTAAGTGCAAACATTCACCAGGACTTAAGCTTCTTTGCATGTTCCATTGCACTGCTGATGATTTTGAAGATTTTTTTTATTAGTTGGTTCTCTGCATTTTATTTTTGAGATATACCACTGACGTTATTGGAAATGGAAAGCAAATGGCAAACTAGCTTACGCCTCAATTTGTCATGGCAAAGTTAAGGTTTGCTGAAATGCCAGCAGAGCAGTTTTAAGAACAATTCTTAGCTTTCAGTTCAGTAACAAAATAGAAAATGTTCTCAGGGCCCAAGGGCAAAAGTGCTGCATAATTTGTGTTAAAAAAATTCCTTAATTATAGCAGTCTGAAAATATTAAGGGTACCTGTAGCTATAGTATTTTATATATCTATGTATAAAATACATAATAGAGCTTTTTTTAATACTGCCTCTGCAAAGTTCCATTAATGCTTTTGCTGTGGTCAGTTATTTTATTTAACGCATGGAAGCATCATCCCTTCCAGGAAGGCTGAAAGACCATTCTTGATAACTTCACCTTCGTTCAATTCATTGTAACAAGGCTCTAAGATTTTGGCCTTTAACACACATCTTTCATGTTAGATTCTAAAACATGAAATACTCCCATACTTCTAGTAAAAATATAACATACAATTATGTTTTTTTTTTTTCCTTCCTATACTTGGTTTACCAAGTATTCCTTTTAGGACAATAGTGGTGAGCTTGCTGTCACACCAAGTACTGCTCCAGAATTTATATGACATCTTACTGGAAGAATTTGTTAAAGGCCCTTCTAACTTAGAGGAGAAAATGACAATACAAGTACCAGAAAACAAGTTGGCTGGTTTTCTCAGGTACATCTCCATGCAAAACTTGGCTGTCATCTTTGACTTACTGCTGGACTCCTATAGAACAGCCAGAGAGTTTGACACCAGGCCTGGGTTGAAGTGCTTGCTAAAAAAAGTGTCTGGCATTAGTGGAGCTGCCAACCTGTATCGCCAGTCAGCAATGAGCTTCAACATTTACTTCCATGCTTTGATCTGTGCTATCCTGACAAACCAGGAGAACATCACTGCAGAGCAAGTGAAGAAGATCCTCTTTGAGGACGATGAGAGAAGCACTGACTCATCACAACAGTGCTCTTCAGAAGATGAAGACATTTTTGAAGAAACTGCCCAGGTCAGTCCTCCTCGGGGAAAAGAGAAGAGACAGTGGAGGGCTCGAATACCATCTCTGAGTGTACAGCCTGTCAGCAATGCAGACTGGGGATGGCTGATCAAGCGGCTTCATAAGCTCTGCATGGAACTGTGCAACAACTACATCCAGATGCACCTAGACCTGGAGAATAACGTAGAGGAGCCTCCAGTGTTCAAAGGTGACCCGTTCTTCATTTTACCATCCTTTCATTCAGAAACCTCCACCCCATCAACTGGAGGGCAGTCTGGGAAGGACACTCCATCAGAAGATGACCGGAGTCAAATAAGGGACCAAGTGGGAGACAGCCTAACACCACGAAGTGGAGAAATGCTGCTACTACCCCCACTCTCAAGTCCTAAACCAGAGAAAAAAGAACAAAACAGGAAAAAAGAATGGTGGGAGAGTGCTGGTAACAAGATCTACACCATAGCCACTGACAAAACCATCTCTAAGTTCATGACAGAATACAAAAAAAGAAAGCAGCAGCAGCAGACCATGACATCCTTCACCAAAGAGGTCAAAGTGGAAAAGAAAGGGGAGCTCCTGGGCTCCAGAGGGCAGGACTCACCCATACTCCAGAGGCCACAACATCTTATAGACCAAGGTCAAATGAGGCATTCATTCAGTGCTGGCCCAGAGATTCTAAGACAAGAGAAGAGACCACGCTCAGGATCCACAGTCAGCTCCCTGAATATATCTGTTAGGGATGCAGAGGCCCAGATACAGGTAGGACACTTAAAAAATGCTAATAATGGCAATAATTTAAAATATACCTAAAATATTTTTCTGTTGCTTTTATCACAATAATAGTAGTCTCTTCGTCTTCCTTACCTAAAGAAATCATCATGATAAGGACTGAATATTTCAGCAGCTAGCACTGGTAAAAACCTTGTTCTGTTCCATCAAAAGAAAATCAGTCTTCTGGGGAGGTTTTATCAGGTATATACCAGTACAGCTTCCATGAGTTTTTTTTTATGACTGTGGCCAAAACTGCACTTTTCTAAAAACAGCCAACAATGAACTCTGCTTACTGCTATGGGCTCCAGCCTACTTAGGGCTTTTGAAAATGTGAGAGTACTTGTAATGCTTTTTTATTTAATAAGCTTTTTGTTAATTCCAAAGCAGAAATACTGGGCTCTGTTGCTAAATAGGAACTTATTTGCACATCTGAGTAAGCAAATCAGTAAAAGCGTTAAATCTTTGTTCACTATGGGATGAAATAATAGGTGATGAAGAATGATCATGATTCATGAAATACAAAGTCAAAAAGCAGCATACAGTACTGAATTGTGCAGACAGTCAACAGTAAATTAATATGCTGGTATTGCTGAGGCCTCTTCATGAAGCTGCAGCGATAAGATGCCTTTTCTGTCTAATCTAAGAGACTTCTCTATATAGAAAGGTATTCTAAAGAGTCTTTTTTTTTTTTTTGTATCCAATTTGTTTGTAGGCATGGACGAACATGGTGCTGACAGTTCTCAACCAGATTCAGGCCCTACCAGACCAAACTTTCACAGCCCTCCAGCCAGCAGTGTTCCCATGCATCAGCCAGCTGACTTGCCACGTGACTGATATCCGTGTTCGTCAGGCGGTACGGGAATGGCTGGGAAGAGTGGGCCGTGTGTACGATATCATCATTTAAACTAGCTGTGCTCTGTTGCAAAGGGGAGAAGACAGCCAGGATATATAGCAAAGAGGTATTTGAGGTTCATTAACTGCCTATTTGTTGGTGATAAATTAAGAAACAACGAGCTTGTTGATATATTTCCCCTATCCACTTGAGACTGTGTGTTCCTCACTCATACTAGCAGAGGAGGTGAAGCATGAATGTGTCCGGGGGGTATGGGATGACCCCAGAATCTGCCAGTAAATCAGACTGGTACCTAAAGTCAAAATACATTTCAGTAACCTTCATTTAAATTAAAATTTACAACAGCGGGAGCCACATCAAACTCTAGGTAAACATCCACACTTGTAATTAGCTACAAATGGAACCATCAAACCAGGCAAGCAAGACCTAGATAACAAAACATAAATAAAAAGGTGGCACTTGTTCAGAGAAACTTTTTCCATTCAGAAATTGGCATGAGAGAGGAAAGCCAAATAAACATTACTACAATACTATATGCCTTGCTAACTGAAGAAAGTTGAAATTTATTTTGCTCTGAGAAGAGCCTTTGAAATCTGGTGATATTCAGAGTAGCTAGTGAGTGATTATTAAAGTATCCCAGGTCTTAAACTGGTGAACCAAGCACAGGCTATTCATCCTTTCATTACCCTTGTGAAGTAATGCTTGGGGAAAAAAGGCACTGTCAACCTGCCTTCTTTACAGCATCACCCTGGCTACTTCAGCTATGACCACAGGTGATCATTTTTCCACATGTATAATTTCCCCAAAAGGCTACAGGGAAGTTTGTTTTGCTGTTTTCTCTGAAGCTAGAGGGGAAAACATACAGAGCAAAGTTACAGCCAGTCTACGTGCCAGTATCCAGCACTCAGACAACAGAGCAAAGTGTTCCTCCAGTTCAAGCAACACTGCAGCTAAGCTGACTTTAGCATCTATTCTAACTACTGCAGCCAGGACCCTTAACTAAACTTAGCCTATCATTCTATTTTGAAGTTAATCAAGATGGAAAATAGTCTGAAAAGAATGTAACTAACTTTTCTGTTTCTCTCCCCTTTCTCATCCGCTGCACTAAACAGGGAGGGAACAGAATCTTATGTAGGTACATCCTCCCTCTGTGCAGTGCTTCTTATAAGGACTTCTACAATCTGCCAATATTATTAACAGGGAGAGAAGTGGAAGGATTGACAACTGTATTGTCAAATATTCACTCTGGACACAGTGAAGGGTTACTCTGTTCACAAATTATGTCACAGCCCCTGGGACTTGTACTCCTATACTACATCATTTGTTGATTAGATGTTTAAATAATTCATCAGAACTAATTTAATCTTGGGTGATCCCGTAATTATGTTCTCCCAAGACTTTTAAAATGTTCATACCAACTAAATATACAGCTTTGGTCCCTGCATTGTCAAAAAATGTCATCTTTTTACATCAGTCCTGGACTTTGTTCAACTAACTGTTTTTAGCATCTTGAACCTAAAAGAATAGAGGGTCAGTAGAAAAAAAAAAATAGCTGAATAGCCTTCACCCTAGCTGATGTGTTTACTAAGAGTCTGCCACTGTCATCCTGCCTTTGCCCTCCATCACCCACTCCCCCATTTGCCAACTGCTAGATTTTTGTGTGGGGCATACTTTTCCCTATACCATTCTGCAATGTCAGTCACACTGTTTCTCTTACTGTGAGAACTTCGCTTGCAGAATTATTCCAGGAACACCAAAAATTCCATAAAAACAACTCATTCTTACCACTTGCACTGACTTTATAAATAAGCAATTTAATAATATTATCAATTGTCAGTTTTCCCAACAGTTGGGATACTTCCTTGGGGACAGGTGAGATTATATACCAAGCCCCTAGCATATTGTTAGATTTCTGTTGCCATGTTTTTCTTACACATCTTTAGGTTGAGTAAAAAAGGTGGCTATTATTTTTTTCATCTTTTTATTTGGTATCTATACAGAACTGCTTTTAAAGCAGGACATTAATTAGGCAACAGTCAGAATAAACACCTGCATGCAAGGACACTCAAATGTGCTATTTTTCATTATACATTCATTTCAGGGATTGAGATTTTCACTGTGCTTACCTAAAACTAAAGCAAATCCTTAATTTATGTTGGAGAAGTAAAACTGATAGCAGTACCAAGGGAGTCACTCAGGATTCTGGAATGGGACCTGTTATTTAGGAAACACCATGGTTACACACTATCTGTAAATCAGAAAGAGAAGCTCTAGGAATGAACATGCCTGCCCCAGCCAAGCACCTGAACACAGCCCAGCCCAGTGTTACCTGCTTAGCAAGCTGCTCAACCAAAGCACTGCTGTATTGCAATGCATTTTAAATTTCTCCTTCCAAATTATACACTAAGTGCCCATTGTCACCCTCAGTGCCTCTCTTTGCCCATACCCCTCCCTTAGGAAACCATATGAAGACATAAGTAACTGCATCATTCCAGAAATATCGTGTAAAAGGATGGGAGGAGCACAAAGGAATCTTTGTAGCAGCAGGCTTTAGGTGAGCAACCTTTAGCAGGTGTTGCTCTTCCTTTCCCTTCTGTGTGAAATGGTAAGCAGGTGAGGACAGCTTACCATGTCAGGAGCTATTAATCTGAGAGCAACATGTGGAGTTGGTTCATCAGGCTTTTTTTTTTTTGCTAGTTTAGCCATAGACATTAGCGAGCCCCAAAGTAGTAAAATTCTGAGTGTGAAGTCACCATTTTGTAGGCCTGTGTGCTTTATTCCATTCAGTCTTCAGACCACTTGGCCTAAAGCTGTCAGCACAGTGCTTGCAGCCCTCACAGTGCAAGCTTCCTGCCCAGAGAAAGAACTTGCACAGAATGGTCCCAGGGAAGAGTATTGGCACTAGCCCCTAGCTCTGACCCCCCCAACACATCCAGCAGTGCAAAGCAGCCCTCCATGCATCTTTCTCACAAAACACATTCAGATTCTTACTTATGGCCCTGTAGCCCACTGTGCAAGGTAACAGCAGCACAGAACCAACTACTGTTGAATCGGAACATTTATCTCCTGGTTAACATGCTTTCATCAGGATGTTAGGATTTAATTCTCTCCTAGAATAGACATTTACTTTATAATAATTGACTTCATTCAGCGTCCAGGGAAAGACTTACATAGACCTGGGCAGAACTTTTCTTGTAAAATGCCAAACACAGCTTTCGTCTCATCACAGATAAAACAATACACTTCGTCTGGAGTATAGCTGGCTTCTGTTGAGGACAAGCAGAGTTTTCACCCGTGGCTTTACCCAGCAAGGTACTTTGCTTTGGATTTTAGCTTCAAGTTCTGTTTAATTTTACTGTAAAATTCACTGATGAGTCCTCATTTGCCCAAGAGGTAATTCCCACCTCTAACTACACCATGTTACCATATGTAGTCTCCATTTGCTCTGAATATAGTGGTATCTCAGTGCTGGTATCTCCACTTCAGAACTCAGTGCAGGACCAGTATGAAACTTGAACGTCAAACAGGCTAACAAGTAGAGAGGTCCAGCTGTGTGTGCTGCCTGCATTTGCCATCTCCTGCTACAGCTTAGGCCCACTTTCAGACTGCCCAAGCCCTTTGTTATTAGTGGGAATATTTATACTCTGGAATCAGTCCCTGAATCCTTCAACTCCTGCATACAAGTCAACAAGTTCTCAGGAAGGGGAAAGTCCTGTATAGTTCCTGCTATCACTTTCTCTGTTGTGGTCCCTTATACACCTCATTCCTGAAATTCCACAAAAAAAACAGCACATATTCCTGTGCAAAGTGCCCCCAGACTAGACTAGAACCTTCACTCTTGCACAGATCCAGTTTTAATGTGCAAGAAGCCAACCATAGCAAGCCTTCATTTCTAACCAGCTCTTGTATACAAGCTTAGTTGGAAACTGAGCATGCAGAATTTAGCCATTTTCACTTTTAGCAACTAGAAATGCTATTAGTCAATGATAAACTGTTTTTAATTCAACAAATTCAACCAATTCTTTCCTTCCCATATCTTATTTCTGTGGGCGTATGATAAGATTATGCTTAAGCAAGCAATTTAATCAATATTCTGGTTATAATCACTTCTGGGAAGATGTGTTTATAGTGGTAAGCATGGCATAAGAAATTAGATTGTTGATTTCTTTTTCCTCAATTTCTGATAATTCCACAATTCTTTGAAGAAATGATGCAATACCATCAATTAAAAAAAATATATATACCTTCTACTTCAGTATGAAAGGACCAACTTACCACAGCACAGAAGCACAAATGTTGGATTTTATGCAATGTAGATAACATCTGGCAGCTATTGACCCCTCTTCTCTGAGTCTCCCCATTTTGAGCAGAGCTTCTGTAGGGATACAACATAAGGGTCTATCAGCAGCACTCACCAGCAACATGCCTGGCTCTCCAGGAAGTTGTACAGTTGCATGGAAGAAATCTCACCTCCTCTTTGTGTTATTTCCACTACTGCCCCTTTATATGTGATACTAACTATAGTTTCATTTCATACTAAACAGCTTTGGACAAACATGACAGGCTGGCTATTTAAAAAGAAAATAAAGCTCCTAGCATAAGTATGCACTGTTCTTTTCACTTAATGCTGAGAGGTCCAAGTCAAGAACCAGAAGCAAAGGGAAGGGGAAATGCCCTAATTCTGGCTGTGGATATCAGTGGAGCTACACTGCATGATCCTAGATTAATGCAATAATGAGCTTGCCTGTGGGACCAGATCTCTCAAATCCTCTTTATTTTTGGCAAATTCACAAGCAAAGGTTTGCTTACTCTCCCCTGCCACATCACTTCAGGGAACTGGGGTTACGGAAGGCATTTTTTTTTTTAAGAAAAAGTGGCAGGAGGATCTATTTCAATTCTTGCAACTCAACATCCCACTTACCAAAAAGTAGTTACATACTTCCACCCATGGAGCATTAAGGCCTTATTCCTTATTTCCTTTCCACACCTTTGCTTAGTGTAGTCTGTGGTGAAATACCATGCTTCCCCAGGAAGCAAAGGGAAGCAGGAGAGCTGCAGGGACAAATACTGCCTCCCCAGTCAGGCCATGGCTCCTGAGCCCCCAGATCTGTGGCAGAAAGCACGATTTGATACCAAAGTGAGAGCAGCCAGGAAGGGCCGAGCCGTGTCGTAGCAGGGCCCTGCGCTGCACACCAGTTCAAGGAGCAGATGGGAGCAATAGGTATGAAAGTATGAAGTGACAGCAGGGAGCACCTTCTTTTAGTTCCCCTCACCCTTCCCTTCCCCACCTTCATTTTTGTCATTATTTATGATACCGCAGAACTTACTCCATGGGCCCTCTGACCAGAGCTGAAAACTGATAGAAAGCCAAAGGGAGTAGACACTCCATTTTGCCAAAGATCTAATTATTCCTATTCCAAAACAAAAAAGCAAATTCTATTTCCGTGATGATGGCTGCCATAGAAAGCATTTTATTACAAAGCATTACTCCCAGGATTTCATCTCTATAACTGTATATTCAGGAGGAGCCACTAATGTTTTTAAGAGAGACTATAAATGTCTAGAGTTCTTACGCTGGATTTACCTTCTACAGAGTTCATACCTAGCTGCAGTTCCCCAGTTTCATTCATGTTTCCTCCTTCTACCTTTCTCCTATTCTTTAGAATAACACCTTCCTATATCTGCTGCGTTCCGTTGTGCTGCTTTGTTTGGTTCTTCAGTGTCCATTGGTCAGGAAGTCACTGTAAGCTGGCTTGCAAATTGTATTTTGTGTATATTTTGTTCAGACTGAATTCTGAAATGGAAATATTTTAAAACAAAAAAAATTATAAACTATTTATGTTGCTTGTGTTGTAGAATAAAAAGCAAATGCAAAATAATCTGGTGTTTGTTTTTGTCTAAAGGTAATTATTTGTAATCAAGCAAAATGTTGCAGCACTGAGAAGGACTGAAATGCTGCAGGACTGCAGCTTTCACAGGTGGCCTGGGGAGTTCAGTGGCTTGGAACTGATCTTGGTTTTTACTTTTCAAGGAGAGCTGAGATCTGCTAACAAATGACCCAACACCACACCAGAGTCTGGGATGGGAAAGAGCAGGGGGTAGGGAAAAAGAAGGACTAAGCTACCGAGATGTCTAAAAAGTTCAAGTAGAACATGTGGAATTTCACAAAACAAGTGATTTCACCCCTTATTAATTAATAACTAGCAAAAATACTTCTGGCTGTGATTCCATTGGAGATGGTATTTTTGGAGAAAAAGAAAACAAAGCAAAACGCTGTAGCAGGAAGGACATTACTTTCCTTCATATAGGTGTAACCTTTGGGGCTGAACTCTAATATCCCGCTTACACACAGACATACACCACTTTACTACCACTGAAGTCCAGACAGTGCCTCTCCTCTGCTCCGTGCTGTAAGCATCAGAGCTGCTGTAGATACACCAGGGACAAGCAGAGATCCACAGAGCATCAGTTCTCAGCCAAACGATGTTGGGTTTGCAAGCCAGACACTTCCCAGCCATATTTCCCTCTGACACAGAGTATAGCTGGCACTCAAAGTGTTCCCATTCTAGAAGTGCATACCAACAGCAAGAACTATGCAGTGCTTCTCTCCTTGTCACAGCTATTATCAATCCTCTGCCACCCAAATCTCTCATTCTGATCCAAGTTGGATCAGTAATTTCTCCTGTTTAATTTGAAGGAACCATTACATGAAAGCATGTCCTGCCCAATCACCATGCAGATTTTCAAGTGCAAACAAAATACAGTTACAGAGAAAGCAATTATCAAACAGGACTCTAAAAGAGAAGGGTTATGGTGCTTCTTGAAAGCAAGAGTGCTTCAGTGACAAGACAGCAGTCCATGTAACATTTATGGTACACTCCTGTGCACCTGGGTCTTTCCATAGGGTCTCAAGAGTGAAAATTCTGCTGCCAGCTGTCCCACTGAGGCTTACACTACCATCTCCAGGCACAGCCTTGTGGAATCAGAGCTTGAACCTCCACGGCCAGATTCCTGTTGTTACTCCATCCTGCTAACTACATTAAAAAGCCAGTAAGGGGCATCTCTGCTCATGCAAACATCTCACCTCTGTCCCTCTGAACAGATATTTCCTTTGACTAGCCCCATCATATTACTCCCACCAGTAATTTAAGCACTGAAACAACACAAGCTCTGGCCTTCAGTGTCTGTTACACAACAACACCATCAGGAGGAAGGTTAAAAGAAATGTATTAGAGCAGATTACAAAGCAACTAAATGAAGCTGTGATGCTTTAGTACAGCAATTTCTGGTGAAACAAGAGTGTTAAATCCCAACAGTCTGATCTAATTTCATTCCAGGAAACTACCTTCTGCTGCTCTACATATCTCACTTAGATACCATTCAAAAGATTTTCTTTTTCTCCTAAACAGCATTCTTTAATGTAAAACAGCAACTGGGTACATACAGAAAATACCATTCCACTATTTCCTTAACTCTTGACATGTATGAGGTCCTGTCTGTCCTCTCAGAGTGGGGTCAAATCAGCCTGGCTTCTGCTGCCACTGGGTGGGAGAGGAAGAGGTCCACATATGGTACAAGTTATCAATGCAACTACAAATAAACTTGACAAGACACTTGTATTTCTCTCATTTGTTGGCTCACCAAAGAAAACAGCTGTCACCAAATATATATAATATGAATTATTTATTTTTTTTTTAAAGCCAGTTGAATCTCAAGTTTTCTCTCTCCTTCAGGGGAGTCACCGAACTCATGCAGCAGACTCCTGAGCAAGGTGCAAGAATGGCAGTGACCACTGAATGCGCTGCTACGTAGGCCAAATTCAACAGACTGCATTTGATACAGTTAATTAACTGGTGGAGAGACATTTCCATAGGAGCTTTCACCAAATATGTTCATCAGCAAAAATAGATAATAGTTCAGTTTTAAATAGGTGTAGGAAGGTCAACTCTTCCAACTCCATCTACAGGCCAGCAAGAGACAGTCATCTTAAAGGCTCAGAGGAGGAAAAACTGCCACCAAACCATACAAACTCGCACATTCTCTCAGTAGCTTTGGTAAAGCTCTCCTTTCTCTGCCATTACAAGAAGTGCCAAAGATTGATCTTTCTTTGAAATGAATATGCCAAGGAGGAGGTAGAAATAAAAGGTAGAATCAGGCTTGGGTGCTGTCAGTTGAACCACGTGAAACAGGTGATCTCCAATTTCTAAGCTTTTGGCAAAGAAGGTAGTAGCATCAGGATAAACCTCTTAACATCTAATATCTAATAATACTGTAAACAAAGTTGAACTCTTTATCCAAATGGCTGATATAATGTCCTAGAACAGTATACTCAGAATCCAGATTTCTAAACTCAAAGAACCCCGAAGAAATTAAAGCCAGGCTGCATGCGCCATTTTCTGGCTCCTCATAAAAAATCTGAGCAAATAAATCCATTTTGTTTTGGCTTGGATTTGATTGTTCAGGGGATTTCGTTTGTTGAGGGAAGCTGTTTTGAAACTGGTAGATATGTACCCTTGAAGTAGAGACAATACCTATGGATCACCATCTTTAAGGAAACACGGTGAAGCTGTTTGTTTTTTGTGGCATCTACATCTAAGGAGGTGTCTCAACATCCTCATCTCCCACCACAGTCAAATAAAATGACTAAAAATTAAACTAATTTAGAATATTTATTCAAGGTAGCATTTCTCAATTATTTCCTTTACTACATTTTTGACTGTTACATTACATTTCTGGCCTTTTTTTTTTTGTACTTCAAATCAGAATCTCCTTTGTGCCAGAGACTATAAGGACACCAACAGACCAAAAACAAAACTGGATAACATGCTGTATTTGAATCTGTCCCTGTAAGTGTGCCCAGGAGGTCAGAAACAGACAAACGTTCAAGGTTGGGAAATGAGAGTGTCAAACATAATGAGAAAGTGAAAAATGGTTTTGTAAACGCATTGCAGTAACTTGTGTAAGGAGAGGAAGATGATGAGGCTCTTGGTTGGTTTGAAACCCTTACCTGCAAAAGCAATTAATCTTCTCTTGAGAAAACATGGGAAACTGTTTCTATGTAGAAATGCAGTGATTGCGCATAAAAGCAAGGAGAAAGTTTGTGTGCCCTTAAAAAAAATGTTCTTTCAAAGTCCCAGATGCAGGGGTGTTCAGCAGAGCAGATCTTATATCTCCCCCTCACATAATTCCTTCCCTTTTAAAAGGACACTAAATAATTGAAGATCTCCATGCGAGCTCTTGTGACCAGCCCCAAACCCAGGAGAGTAAAGATTATTAGTTTGCAAAGCCAATCACAGGAAAAAGAAGAAAAAAGTGAAAGTTAAAATCTAGTTTGCTAATATGTTTTTTTCTTGCAAATTTCCAATCAAATCATAGAATCAGAGAATGGCCTGGGCTGAAAAGGACCTCAAAGATCATCTAGTTTCAACCCCCCTGCTATGCGCAGGGTTGCCAACCACCAGACCAGGCTGCCCAGAGCCACATCCAGCCTGGCCTTGAATGCATCCAGGGATGGGGCATCCACAACCTCCTTGGGCAACTTGTTCCAGTGTATCACCACCCTCTGTGTGAAAAACTTGCTCCTAGATATCTAACCTAAACCTCCTGTCTCAGTTTAAAACCATTCCCCCTTGTCCAAATTTCCTTTACTATTTCATGGGAACAAAAGCAGTGAGAGCAATGAAAAGGAAATGCAGCATAACAGCCTGCCACAGGATGTTTCAGGCAGAGCTGTGCTGAGTGTAGGACAAGAAGGATGACCCCATTAAGCATCATTCTCTGGTAAGCACTTCCCTTTCCTCCTTCCCTGCTGTGCTCACAGACTACAGAGCAGTGACTGCTGAAGTAAGACAGAGAAAGATGATGGGTCACACCAAGCGCCACACTGTATCATTTCTCTCTATTTTTCACATCTTCTGCTTGAGTATGAGCCCTGATTAATGAACTGTACTGAATGGGCAAGAATCCCTTTCAAGGAGGCATCATCCTACACATGGTGAAAAGTAATGTTTGGAGCCAAATGAAGCGAAAAACTGAGCTGTAACAGCAATACACAAATGCCTCTAACCAGTCAGGTTCAGTTGTGCCCATACAGCCCAAGCCCATTGTAAGTGCTCAGCTTTGCAAGAACAGTAACCCTCCCTTTCCCCCAGCAGATGCCTGGTTCCTCTTCCATAACACACCCTGACACCTTGAGAGATTCAGACCTGGACAAAGGAGGAGGAGATTTCCATTTTGCAGTTGAAGTTACATACCTACCTAAGCAGCTGACTCAGCACACCACTGCCCCAGGTAGAATCTAGCTTCCACATTATCTTGGACCCAAGCCTTCACCACTACACATCTCAAAAGCCACCCAATTACATACAAGGCCATCCACACTGAACAATGGTTCTCAGCACCTTCCCACACCAATTATTTTTAACTTGTATTTATTTCCCTCCAAACATTCAGACATCCCTCATACAAGATACACATTATGTTGTGAGGTGCCTCCTGCACTTGAGGGAACACCCCAGGAAGGACACCTCTCTAGGACCTCTTTTCTCCTCCCAATTGACTGATGAGGAAAGTTTTCCCTTTTCATTCTCTTCCTCCCTCCCCCCATCCCTTTAGGAAATTTTGAGGTCAGTGTATGCCACTAGCCCTGTTTGTAAAGCTTTGTCCATTTAAGGCTATCCCACCTGCCTTTGCGCAACAAAGGTCACATCCCTGATTCACGGCCTGACTGCAGCTTTGCCCACAAGCCCAACCAACAACAACCCCACTTGAAAAATAAAACTTTTGCTATGTCTTTAGATTTGTCACTTTCCTATATATAAGATTTTCTTCACATATTTCATTTCTATAGCAAACTTTACCTTACAGGCTGCTGGGGGCTGTGCACTTTCACCATAAGCTGTAAGTAGGAATCTTCAGGCTCAGAACAGATTCATTTTCAGGGTGCAAACTCCAAACTGAAACAGTACATGTGTTATCGCAGAGCGTGCGTGCTACGTGAAACAAAATGTGTGTTATTTCAAGCAAAGCACTGTTCCAGTTCACCTAAATGAAAACAGCGCAAAATTGCCAAAAGCCTTTCATCTGATGCCCTGATAAATAATGCACACTTCAATTCAGAAAGTTTCACATGGATTCAGAAGTCCATGGATTGGAATCATTTTCTCTTTCTCCCTGAAGGAAAGTCTTTCCTTGACAGCAGGGCACAAAGTCGAACACTTGTCTAACTCAGCCCCACACAGATGGGACCTGCAGCTCCAAGAAAGCTACTCAACCAGTCATAAAAAAGGGTTAAGGAAAAACAAGTAACAGTGCCTTCACAGACCCCAAAGGCCATCTACTGTTGGACAAGAGCCGGCAGTGTGTACTTGCTGGAAGGCCAACAGTAACCTGGGCTGCATCAAAAGAGAGGTGGCCAACAGGGTGAGGGAGGTGATTGTCTCCCTTTTGCTCTGCCCTCATGATACCCCATCTGGAGTACCGCATCCAGGCCTGGGGCCTGCAGTATAGAAAGGATGTGGAGCTGTTGGAACAGGTGCAGAGGGCCACAAAGATGATCAGAGAGCTGGAGCACCTCTCCTATGAAGACAGGCTGAAGAAGTTGGGCTTGTCCAACTTGGAGAAGACTCCCGAGAGATCCTGTCCCTGTTCTCAGCATTGGTGAGGCCTCACCTCGAGTACTGTTTTCAGTTTTGGGCACCTCTGTACAGAAAGGGCATCGAGGTGGTGGAGCAGGTCCAAAGAAGGGCAACAAGGGCTTGGAGAATATCGCCTAAAAGGAGAGACTGAAGGAACTGGGGCTGTTCAGACTGGGGAAAAGGAGGCTGAGGGGAGACCTTATTGCTCTCTTCCAAGATCTGAAAAGTGATTGCAGAGAGAGCAGAGCTGCTCTCTTCTCACTGGTGACAGGACAAGGGGAAATAGCCTTAAGTTGCACCAGGGTAAGTTTAGGTTGGATATCAGGGAACACTTTATGGAAAGGGTTGTTAAGCACTGCAATAGGCTCCCCAGGGAGGTGGTTGAGTTGCCATCCATGGATGTGTTTAAAAACCATTTGGATGTGGCGCTCAGGGACATGGTTTAGCAGAGTGTTGTTAGAGTTAGGGTAGTATGGTTAGATTGTGGTTGGATTCTATGATCTTTAAGGTCTTTTCCAACCTGAGTGATTCAATGACTTCATTGTGATCTCCCAGTACTTGAATGGAGCTTAGAAGCAGGAGGGGAACCAGTATTTTACACAGCATTTTACAAGAAAAGGGGTATGGGTTTAAACTAAAAGAGGAGATCTAGGGTAGATATTAGGAAGAAATTCTTTATTCAGAGGGTGGTGAGGCACAGGCTGCCCAGGGAGATTGTGGTCATCCCATCCTTGGAAGCACTCAAGGCCAGGGTGGATAGGGCCCTGGGAAGCCTGATTTGGTGGGTGGCATCTCTGCCCACAGCAGGTGATTGGGAGTGGGTGGGCTTTAAGGTCCACTCCAACCCAAGCCATTCTGTGATTTAGGGCACAATGGATATTCTGCTCCCTATTAATAATCAGCGGCAATACAGTATAGAGTTACACCCCTTGCCTCTAATGTCTCAGCACATCAGAAATATGAATTATTTATGACCAGATCTTCACTCTGAGAGTTGGGAAGGTGCCCGTTTTCTGCACTGGCTTCCTAAGAAAGTCTCTCCCTTCTTGAACATTAGAAGTAGTATTAGCAATGCTGACTGATAATTATCAACATCCTTTTACAAACCTTTAAAAATAACTGTAATCTCTCAGGTGTTACCATTCCACCCTATTTTCTCCAGGTTGACAGGATCAATCAAAATGAGTCAATGAATTACTTCCAAGAACAAAGGCAGAAGAAAAGAAAAAAAAAAAAAAAGACTGTTTGATGCACGCTAAGTCTGAAGAGCTCCAAAGTTCTGCCTCTTCCACATCTCAAAGCATCAAGCCTGACACTTGGCTGAGAGGCTTGGACTAGAGGATGCTCCTCCCCTGAGTCTCCACAGGAAAGCATGCCCAAGCTATGGAGATAACTACGAACTCCGTGAGAAATAGGTCTCAAGCGATCCACAGAGTTGCAACCTGTCTGATGTGTTAGCACGGCTTCAACATGGAGTGGCAGCACTTCAGTTTTGCACAAGCAGATCTATACAGATGCAGTGTATTACACAAGCTGCAGACCCCCTGGCAGCAGAAAGACTTCGGCTCTAGTGCTCTCTGTAATCTTCCTAACAGGTCCACTGATTATAAATCCAAAGAGACAACCGTCATTGTATATTCCAATTACCTGCATGACAAAGGACCATGTTTCCCCAAATTTCCACTTGGCCTCAGCTCTACAAAGTTAAATCACTCTTGAAGATGTTCCAGAGGCCAAGAATTCACAGCACTTGGTAAGTTAGGTCAGTCAGTTTGTGAAGTGCACACCTTATTTTGGCTAAAATTCATCAAACAGAGCAATGATACCATAAGCAGACATCATCTTTCTCTTCTCATTATTCATGGTAGTCCCAAAGCAAATTTACAGTAAGGTTTTAAAAATAGCATTCATAATCTTAGGGGTTGTATTAAGACCCTAATTAAGATGGTATATGAACATTTCATGCTTGCACGTGAGATGACAGATTTAAACCTCAAGTCTCCCAAAGGAATTTATTATAACACTGTTGTTTAGGATGGATAGTTGTCATCGCTGCTTCCACACAGAGTCCTGGGACACCACGCAGAGGAATTTGGCTGTCTCAGCGTGACCTGTTGATTCAGGACACCCAGCTGCTCAGAGGACACAGCAGTTCACACCTGGGCTGCTCCTGACTGCTCTGAACAAGGTCTACAGTTTTCTGGGACCAGTGACCTCAAAAGAACAACTGAAGAAAGAAGCCCAAATGAGAAATACAACTTAAGAATCTTGACCCCCTGATTTTGTATTATCAGCCCTGAACAGAAATTTTGCTTAAACAGACTGACCTTGAGATGCCATACAAGACACACTGCAGTTGAATTGGGTATTACCCACAGCCTCCCTCTGCTCAGAGGAAAAAAGAAAAAGACAGTTTCCACTATAAGAGTAATGAATCACTGGAATAGGTTGCCCAGAGAGCTGGTGGACGCCCCATCCCTGGAGACACTCAAGGTCAGGCTGGAGGGGCTCTGAGCACCCTGATCTAGCTGTAGGTGTCCCTGCTTATTGCAGAGGCATTGGACCAGAGGAACTTCAAAGGTCCATTCTAATTCAGACAATTTTATGATTCCACTAACTTCTTTCTCAGTAAGAGTTAAACCCTGAACCACTCAGATTAAATACTGCTCCCATTAGAGGTTAATATACATTCCTGACATTTTATTCGCTTGAAGAACACAGCAAAGGCTTCTCACTCAAAACAACCTCTACTTAATAACTCACACCCTAGAAGCTAGTAAGCAAGCCCCAAGTCAAATACACTGGCAACTCACTACTGGAAGCGTTCGTATGCTCACAGTGACCAAAGCTGCCCTGGCAGCTTTCTGTCTCTGGATTTACCATTAACATTTGCATTCTCATGCTGCTAAATAATTCAGCATAGCATTTAGCCTTCTGTCCTTGTCTCTCTATGCAGCAGATGCTCTCACTGTTTACTGTAGGCACCAGCCACAGGGAACAAAAACCTGCCTAGATCCTTAGTTCTTCCAGCACTCTGTATCAGAGAGGGAACTTTCACTCTTGGCATAGGAGCTTTTTATTATTATTTTGTTGGAAAAGCATTTGTTAGATCCCTAAATATAGGCGGTTATTTATCTGCATGGAGTCAGGACCATGTGGTCTCAGCTTCACATGCAAATTCCCTTTTTAATAATCCTAATGCGGGGAGCCCTCCAATCAGAGCACTATCAGCCACGGGTCCCTGATACCTGATGCCAGCTTTACTGGTAATGTAGGCCACTGAAGCAAATCCAGGGAGATTGACTTGGAAGTGAAGAGAGAAGAGGAGATCCGCCTGCTTGGCTTCCTGACAAGGGGGTTTCCATTTGTTTTCTCCCTTTGCTCGGGACTCAGAAGGGGGACACAATTTCCACACAATTGTTAGTGGAGAGCAGCCCAGCAGGGTCAAGGCTGGGAGGAGGGGACGCAGCCGCAAGCAGTGAAGCAAAGTGGAGGCACAAAGGCAGAAGAGCGGGTGGACAAAAGCATGAGGTGGCTCCTGGGCAGCAGCTGGAGGAAATTTGGACACGCTGACAGGGGGAACTACGACTGGCTGAACACTGAACCAGGTGGGCCACTTCTGGAAACAGAGCTCCAGGTCTGTACCTGCCAGCATCTGTGGCACCTCCTTTGGCTTTACACGCGTGTATTCATTTGTACAGTGCCTCACTGTATAGAACAGAGTCAGTGTGGGGGTATTGAGCTATCAAAGCAGTAATGCTCAACTACATAGAGCAAAAGCATGCATGTATTGTTGTGGTTTTAAATGCATCTGTGGTGAAGGAAAAATCATTAGAAGAAAAATTTTGCTGGAGCAGCTGCTAAATAAGTTTCTTTAAAGCACAATGCATTGCTCTATTCCTTGATTTCCTTTCTTTTAAATACATGTTTACGCTTTGGGTCTGGTCCCATGAAGCCTTTCTGCAGATGTTGAGAGTGAGTATCAGGCACTATGAACTCTTGTTCTCTAAGCTGCGCGCTGATTACTTCTGAGAGAGGATCACAGGCAGGCAAGTGGGGAGGGGGGGAGGAGTAGCTGCCAGAGTGGAAAACACAGCCTGCCTGCTGGTGCTTCTGTGTAGAGAGATGGTTTCACTGAGGGGAAACTAATTTCATGTACCCCTAGTAAACAGCTATGGCAAGTAGCACTAGTAAGTACACTGGCCGTGCTACTTAGCTATCAAGTGTACAGCTATAAAAGAAAAGAGTAGGTGTGTGGGGATGCCAAAACTGGAGGAAAAGCAGCTTTAAAAACCAACTCTATGATTTTAAGAGTCTACCTCGTCAGTGGGACTGCTGGCATATGAATTGCAATGACTTTGCACCTTGAAACTGGTCTTGTCTGACTGTGGGAAACAAACATCACCAACACAATCACATTCTAACAAGTATTTAACAATTCAGTGTAAATCTAGGCTCACCTCAAAGTTGTGCATCACTGTTGATGTACACAAAAACACATCAAAATGTTTTCCTGTTTGTCAGAGTTCGGCTTAGACAAGCAATAATGAAGCTGCTTTAAGCAGCAGGGTGGAAGATAGAAAAACACCTGGGCATGGGCCACAGTTATTGACTTCAAAGCAGACTTTGTTCCAAATCCACTGAAACCATTTCAGAAGTACCTGTTTCCTGATTCAATTTCAAGAGCCTTATCAAAAAAATGTTAGTATGAACACAAGCTCTATTCTAAAAAAAAAATCATTTCAATAACTCATAACTTCAATAAGAACTCAAGCAAAACATTAGCAACACAATGAATTTTAGCACCAGCCACTTTGATGGGAATTTAAGGAAGTCAAATCAACTTTACTTTTTCTATCTTTATAAGAAAGCTTCCTTTAAACTCGTGTTTTGCCTTATGAGGTCCTTCCCTTCTAAAGTAAGTAGCAGGTTTCTTTTGTTTAAACATGCATTCAGGTCTAACCTCACTTAATTCATTATAGAAATGCCACAAAACTCATCTGTGCTCTCCATTTCATTCCTTTACCAACAGCCATGAGTAAGAGCTCATCTTAACTCATATGGTTCACATAATCTGTAAGCCAGCAACTGTACATGCTCAGCACAGTAAAAAAAAATGTAAGCAGGCAGATTACTAATGAAAGGCTTTACTATTTCTGTGTTCTCCACGTTTTGGAAAACTGACCCTTTGCTTCACTCCCCATAAGGGTGTAAGTGAAAAGAATTAATGCGGCAGGAAGTAATCCACAATGCCCAGACCATCCAACTAAAAATCAGTTCTAGAAAAAAACCACCAAAACCAGGTCTTTTTAGAAAATTAATCCCTTTTACTGCTGCACACTTTCCTGCCTTCTTCTCATTATGAGGGCTTACTTTCCTTGTGTTTTTGTAGCTTATCTCATGCTGGAAGTCCAAATCTTACTGTTGTCAATTACAAAATCCACAGTAGCTACCCCTGGTAACACAGGCAGAGCATTTTTAATTACTGAAGATGCAGCTTCATTTCTAGGGCATTTTGCTTTCTAGTTCCAGCAGTTGTTTTCCACCATACGTACTGGCCCACTGTTTCATTTTTAGCTTTAGAACTTCAGAAAAAAAAGTTTATAGTTTTTGGTATATGTATTATGGCTATGAATTTTTCCAAGAATTTATGTCAAGATCTCTACAACATTCTTCAGTAGCCCCATAGCCACTCATCTCAGAAACAGGCACAAAATTGCAACAGAAGTACTGGGATCAACACCACTCAGTTTTTTCCCAGTACTTTAGTTGTGTTTAGGTACATCTACAAGCAATTAATCAGCTGCAGTGAAAGCTTCTTGAACCACATCTCAATGTAAAACCAGACTGAAAAAACATTTAGCAGGAGGCTGAATCACAACAGACAGTAACTCACTGTGATTTATGCTTAAGGTCCTGAGCATCTGTAAATTCACATCCAGTCCCTCAGTCCATTCTTATCTGTGTGCCACACTATGTATTCTCCACTTTTTTTCAGTGCAATTCATACAGTCATAAAGGTTAGAATATACTTCTAAGACCATTTAGTCCAGCCACCAGCCCACCCCACCGTGCCCACGTTCCTCAGTGCCACATCTACACATTTCTTGAACACCCCCAGGATGGTTGCCTCCACCACCTCCCTGGGCAGCCTGTTCCTATATTATTCCTCCTTCTGACAATAATTTTTTCCTAATATCCAACCTGAGAAAGAAAAAAAAACCAAACACATTCATAGTGGGGATGCATTTGGCTGGAACTGGGACTCAGTATACCTTTTACTAGTCTCAAGTGTCAAACACTTATTTAGGACAGAAGGTAAGACTGCCAACCACAACAGCACACAGATATTTTAAAAAGTATTTGAAACTGATTGACAGCTTGCTCCCCACAAATTAAATCTGAAACCTGAAAAACATGCTCTTCACTGATAGCAAAAAATGCTATCCCATAAAAGCTCAGCTCTTCCAAATATCCATTAAGAAAGTACTGCTAGCAGTACAGACTCAAGGAATCTCAATAATCATAGTATACAAACTAAAACAATTTTTTCCTCACTTCTTGTGTATAGTGTTTTAAGAATCAAGTAAGGTAAAGAAAAAACAACCAGCAGCAAAAGTTTTTAAAGCAATTCTCCCATATTTATTAAATATTTTAATGTCTGCTTTAGAATAATAGCTAAGTGTTTTCTTTAAACTTCTCATAGCTCACTTGATGGTGAGGTAAGACAACAGCTTGTACTGCCAGAAGCTCATTAATAAGAAACGATCAGTAAATATGAGATAATTCTTTAGTATGCATTTCTGTGGTTAAAAGACAGCTGAGAAAAAAAGCTTAATAACTAATACACAATAGTTTTTATGTATTTTAAAATGACCTCAATGGCTTAGCCTCAGACCCATAACAACTCAGAGGGAAAAACAAAAGGCAGAAATCTGCTCTGTTTTGCTGCTACAAGTGAAAAGCAATTTACAATTTACTTTCTTTTTCCTAAGCATTACCATATACAAATAATTTAATAATATGACTATGAAATAGAGAGGTAACAAAGGCACGGCAGATAATCAGTTGAATATAGGTTACAGCATGTTTATGTAGCTACCAGAACAACCACAGTTCTTGAAGGATGAGCAGAGAAAGTTTTCATAGACTCTAGACTAAATCTGAATGAGATCCAGTTATCAGAAGCTGGAGCTAGATAGACTTAGACTGGAAATAAGATCTATTCAATTTTTAAAAGTGAAGCAAATACAACAGAAAAAAACACGTCACTGAAAAAAAAAACCAAACCCATAGCTTAGAACTTCTGACATGCTACAACACAACTCAAAAGCTTGGTGCAGAGGTCTTTTGTCCATACTTTTAAAAAGGGAAATGATTCTGGGATAGCTGGCAGAACAGGCTCAAGGAAGAGCCCCTGTTCTGGCTGTCCCAGCAAGCCAAGTTTTATTTGGGACTGGCTCATAAGGATAAAGTAGCCAAAGTGCAAGTATTGCTGGTGGTTGACCCTGATGGAAGGGGCAGCTGTTATAATGTTTGTTCTTTAACAGTCGAGATTTCCAAACAGAAATGACACTATCCAGTGGATGACTAGCCCTTTTCCTCTGCAATTCAGTGTTGTCTCAAGTTTTAAAAGCTTAACCAGCCTCTCACAAGAGAAGAGGTATCAGCTGATCCAAGAGTAATAACAACACATACTGAAATACACACAGTTCCAGGCTGTTGGTATTTTTCCCCACTCACAAAAAATGATTTTCCTAGAAACCCAGCTCTCTTAGCTACTTTGTCATTTATATTGCCTCTGGTTGTAGAAGTATTTTGTTTTAAAAATCAGCAGAAAGAATGTGGCAAACCAGTAGCCTGCAAAACACACTGTGTTAGTGGCACTAATGCAGACAGAAAATAATTCGGGAGCAAAACTGCTAGGTCATCCTTGGGGGAATGTGTTTTTTTTTCCTCTGTGATTAAGAGGTCTCCACGCATCCAACACACTACCTATTTGCTTTTATTACAGAGTAGACAACAGATAAGTTCAACCAAAGACGACATAGAGCCATTTCTGTGCATCATTTTGCCTGCCACCATGATGCTCTTCCTGGCATTCCTGCTGCTCTTCCTGTACCGCCGCTGCCAGCGCCCCGTCCCACAAGGGCAGATCTTCAGCATTGACCTGCCTGAGGCCCTGCCTGAGCACGATGTGTCCAATTTCCTTTCTGTGCTGCCCTGGAACAGCGAGCAGAGTTTTCACTACTCCACTCTCCTCCCGGACGCCACATTCCTGTCCATGTGCTTGCCTCCATCCTACGAGGAGGCCACGACAAAGACTGCCCTGGATGAAGCTCACATTGAGCTCTCTCCAGATCCAGTGCCTCCTTATGAAGAGAGCACACTGCCATCCAACAGCATCAAATAATCTTCCTACGGAAGTACCTTAGATGAAGCATGCTGCCCCTCAAGGCGCAAATACAGATCTGCTATGGCCTTTAAAATTAGCACAAATAATCCAAACGAGGCAAAACCAGTGAACTGTGACAGAGCAAACTTAAAGAAACAAGGAATTAGAATGTTCTAGAACAAGGTGAAGAGCATCTTCCACCTGTAGCAAGGCTAAACACCACATCAGTTCTAGACTGGTAATGAGGAAATCAGAGAATAGAGCGTGTTGTATGAGGATTAGATTTACAGATGGATGAGAATCTGCCCATCTGCAATCTCAAAGAAATGTAACAACACTGATGGCTGGACTTGATGATCTTGAAGATCTTCTCCAGTCTAGATGACTCTATGATAAATTATACTACAGATTTACCAGTTGCAAAAAGGGCTTTTAGCGTGAATCTATGCCAGTTTGGCTTTTTCTACTTTGTGTGTTTATTTTTCATTGAGTTCCTGAAAAGTTGCTTTATTTAGTCAGCATGTCTTAACATCACATCATTCTTCAGTGCTCCGGAACAATCGATTGCAGCACTCAGGAACGCAAATGAACTCTAAGGAAGTGTTCCAATTGTCCCAAAAAGTACAACCATGCACCTTTCCTGAAGGCTGGCTCCTAACACTGCTGAACAGTGAGAGCAACCGGAGAAGACCACATCATTCTGGATGAAGAAAACTCCAGCACCATCACATGCAAACACACAGGCTTGCTACAAGACAAGGCCTACAAAATCCTAAAGTTCTAGGCTACTGGCTTGACTTATTTTCCAATGTACAGATTAAAACAATAAATTCTGTGACCTTTTAGGTACCATGTGTTAAAGAGTTAGGGGGAAAAAAAAATCAAATGCACAGAGAAAAAAATCTGGTTGGTATTTCAAAACAGCAGTGCAGTCACTTAGCCACTAGAGAGAAGTAAATACCATTTAGATGTGTTGGTGCATGTGGTTCCCAAGAGGGCTTGCACATCCTTGCTTTTAAAGAGTGACATATCTTTAATTCCTTCTTACAGAACAGCACTTTCATTACACTGACAGATGCTCTTGTTGACTGATAAAATTCAGCCTCCAATGTTTCAGATGTAACATATTTTGCCTTAAAATATCTGCTATGTTCTGAAATTATTTACACTGTTCTTCAGCAGCTTATCCTTGCTGTTCTAGTGCCTGAAAGCTACCCTGGGCTCAATATTCTAAGCTGCTCTCCTGTTATCTTCATTACAAGTCATGTAAATTCTTAAGCGATATTCCCAGTGGTCAAAACTGATGTTCTAGTTTTAACCAAGAATTGCTATTCCATCCAAGAAACACTGAGTGGTCATCTTGCACACAGTATTTATTGAATAACTCAAATCCTGCATTAGAAAAGTTGTTTGTTTGCATTACTATAGAGAGATTAAGAACAGATAATTGCTCATGTCCAAATTAGTAATATATATCCCATTACTTCAGCTCCTTTTTCTAATAGACTACTTTTAATTTCATCTATAATTATTGTCTTGGACCTCATTCCAAAACCATTTTATCTGGTCTTGCATGTTAATTGTCCCTAGAGAGTTTTAACCTACCCAGCATCTTATTCTTACATCTCCACTGCAAATCAAAGGTCCAGTTGATAAATTACTCTCCATAGTGTAGCAACTGTCACTGATCATATCAGCTCATGACACACTCAGCAGTAACCATAGTGACACTGTCATTGCTGCTGCTTGATCGTGTCCTCTGTAGCAAACATAGCTCATAGTCCAAAAGGAACTCATGCTCAGCTCTGCTAATCAGAAAGTGGAAGGCTTACAGCACACCATCTAAAAATGAGTCATTGGTGTTTCAGCATTAGATGAGATGACTGAAGCATTAAACTTTCAAATACAGAAAAAAATAACTGCAAGCAGAACAAAACGACCCTTCGTACTTCATGCCTACAGCAGTCTGGACTGGTGCCAGAAAGATTAAGCTGCAAGAAAAAATTCTAAAAGCAAACTACAGTCTAAAAGAGCAGTGAAGCACTGGGAGCATCATCTCTGGTCATAGTAAGAAATCGAACAATCATCTGACGGCAGTGCAGGATGCTAGTTGGGGTAAGGAATGCTTAGATGTCTTCCCTGGGCCCTTCCCTGCTCCTACAACTTAAGGCCATGTAAAAATAAGGTCTGTTCATTGTTTCTAAGTTTTATAAGAAAATAAATGACTCTTTGAATACCATACACCATGAATTTTCACATACATAGATCACTGTAAGCCTGCGCTCTGTAACCGCAAGGTGCTTGTAATTTTTTTTTTGTTTGTTTGTTTAAATCCTGTGAAGATTAGAACTTATTAAAAAATCAAAACCTGCTAATACACATGTGGCCTGCTGAGCTGTGGGCTCACTTGTGACATGCAAGGTAACACTGCTTCAGTTTTTTAGTAAGACAACGCCAACAGCCAGCAATGCGATTACGTACACACTAAATATAAACAAGTGGTTGTAAGAAACTGTGGAATAGTAGAGGCATCCTCGTACTAAAAAGGCTTTCAAAGGCTTAGAGGGCAATCTCTATGCTTGACCTCTCTGTGAGAGCTGTCAGAGTCCCTTACTGCCCACTGCTTTGTGGGCTGAGATGCACACACACCATGTGCAGATGAAAGCCTTGTGCTCAAAACGCATTTAGAGGAAAAGAGCACCAATAGTTTATACAAAGTTGTTCTATTAAATATGCACTGAAAGAATAAAGCCCACATCTCCTACAATAATAAGGCAGTTTAATGTTAATAGAATATCCTGAGCACAATAGAAGCTCATAAAATGAAGTATTCAATGAAACTGATTCATGCTTACATACAGACAAGGCATCTGGTACATTGCTATGCTGAAAACTAGCTCATGACTCGCTTGTCTGTACTTGCCAGTGGTGAAATGTGCTTTCAAAACAAGACAGTCAATGCTTCATCTTCTGAAATACCCACTTTCTACCCTCCATCTAGAACATAGTCATTGTCACTGGTGTGCAAAGGGAGAAGAAGCATTTCAGTACACACCTATCCCTGAGGACAGACGCTCATCTGTAACAAATATTTTGACTAGTAATTCAGTCCTGGTTTTAATGAAGTGGAAGAAAATGAAAAAGAAAGACACGGCATCAAGTCAGTGTATCTTTGTAACAGTTCAAAAACACTACAGTGGTCCTGATAATAAAAGAAATGGCTTAATCTGCAGTGACAAGGATTTTACTTGGGTTCCTAAGCCCTCAAAACATCTGAATAAAGACACACAATGGCACACTTTCGCCAGTACCAACTCCACTAGCCAGATCTACAAACATTCTAGTAGTAGAAGAACTCTTATGAATGTACTTCATAACCAAATGCATGTTTTTAAGTCAACTGCTAATTAAATGAATTCCTCTAATGGACGTCCAAGCACAGAGAGCGTAAAACAGAAAAAAACTATTCCTGCTCCATCTAAGGAACATACAAAAGAACATACTCACTTTGAAAAAATAATTAGAGAAAATGCCCATCCAGAAATATACCTCTCACAAACTTGCTTTTCTTTTCTCTCCCTTATTTCCTGTTCTTCACTTCTCTCTCATTTGGTTTATTTCACTTTCATGCCAGATACAAAAAAAGGCAAAGAAGAAAGGGAAACAAATGCTATGGGCTGACCCAAAGTCACAGAGATCAAAACTAAGTGTCAGATGTCATGTTCTACCCACAATCTGGAATTTATGATGAGTTTCTCATCATAAAGTACATTGCATGAAACCAGTTTTTCCTGCAGGCTAAACAAGAATATTCAAGTATATTTCTACAAACACACTTCACTACCTATGTAGGCAACAATATGCCAAATCATTTAAGAGTGTCTAAAAATACAGAACGTGCTTCAGCACTGCAATATCTGTCTTTGGTCTTTTTCTTCCAGGTTAGAAAACACACAGTTGACAATACCCTCCTAAATCACTGGGGCCTCAAGTTCATTCACACAGAATGTACATTTGTCTTTTAGACATAAAAGTCAACTTGATGAAAACTACTTTGTGCTGTATCTTTCCCCCTTAGCAGCCCTGGTGCTGCAGCTTACACCCACCCACAAGGCAGCAAGTCTCTGAGATTTTCTGGTAATGTGAGTATAAACTCCTTTTGTTATAGTGCTTTTATTCTTTGGTTTTAAACCCTGATTTTCCTTAAGCCTAGGAATTAATTCCACTTGAAGTCTAATCATCCTTCTTTTCCCAATCTCCTCCTGTTTACTTTAAAGGGAAAAAAAAAAAAAAAAAAAGGAAAAAAAAAGAAATCCATATAAAATGGCTTGATATCTCCAAGGAGTACTTGTTTAAAGAGGAATGATGGGAAATTAGAAACAATTAATCATTTCTCTTACTCTTTACTATGAGTCTGATGCTCATGAAGAATTTCAGAGTTGTTACAGCTTGCCTCTGTATTTCATTGTTGTTTTTTTTTTTTCCCCCTTTAAGACTTCTGAGATTTGTTCTGGGATTACCTGCTTTGAGAGCTACGTATCACCATTTCATTCCCTACCCACACCCACATAGCTTGAGGTCTCATGAAACAAGGTTGTTTCTCTACCACATTGCGGAAGAATAAGAAAGTTTATAAACACTCTGATTCTGTACCCGCAATTTCCAGCTTGTGGACTAGAGATACCAGGGATCTGCACACTTCTTTTAAGCAGCCATAATTGGTGCTAGGAAAGCTGGTTCACACACGTGCAAAGTAACCACATCAGTACATCAGAACTGCAGAAATACTGACACCCCTAAAGAAAACGTTACATTAAATTGATTTTTCTTCTCAGTGTTTATCTAGTGCATATCATTTTAAGAGTTGCAGTATCTCCAACACCCCGCTAAACGTCACCTGGAATAAATAAAGTCTTCCAAGCTCCCTCTATTCCCTGCTAGCATGACATATAATGGAATACAGTACCTCTCACTTTCAGATCACAGGTTCCAAGACTATCCAGTCACAGGAAGACAAAGGCTTGCTCTGTCCTAAGCCTGGTATCACTCTGCTGCCTGCTGTGGGGAGGATGCTGCCAATCAACTCCATGCGATTGCAAAGATTCCAGACTCAGGAAAGCCCAAGACAACAGCTCACATTTATCCCTCTTGGCACCACTGAGAGGGACCAAACAATGCAGAGGTTCCTGCTCACACTGGGTCAGCCCTCATCTTTCCCATACCAAAATGCATGGGGGTACCTTGGCCACACCTCCTGCATTGTGAAAGGGGAGAAGAAGCCAGGAAAGTTCACAGGCTGCCCCCAGCAGCTCTCAGAGCAGGTGAATCAGATCTTCCATCAGCACCTAACGAACTTGCCCAGCCACTCCCAGCACTGCACGTTTGTTTGCAGGTGTAGAATTAGAGGGAAACTCACTTCAGCATTCTTTGCTTGTTCTGTGAACAAAGCAGATGCTTTCTAGTAAGTCCTGGGGGTTTTCTTTAAATGTGAGATCTCTATTATTAATTTTTTTTCCCCAACAATCAAGACCATTAGAACATATTTTTATTAGGAAAGTAGCAAGTTAACATGCTGACAACATCTAGATCTGTGTGCCAGTGGTCGTGGCCTTTATGAAACAGGACTTGAGTGAGCACCTCTTCTTTTTCCTAAAAATTTGACCTGGTGTAAACTTCAGCACGATGGAAGCGGTACTGCTTGATACTGCATTTTATGCTTTGCAGGGCAGCCTGGAAGCCGGAAGGCTCCTTTTCTGACCTATTATTCCTTATCTAGTTTACTTATAACTTATTTTAAATGCAAAATCTGAAGAGATTTTAGAGACAGGGCCACCCCTTGTGCAGGCACCTGACTCAGGCAATAGCAGCTGAAGGTGATGGCAGCAGGTGGCAATGGTGGCACAGGGCTGGCAGCTGCCATTTTCACCCTCCCCCACACGCACACTCGCTGAGTTAATCACATTAATCCGCTTGTGCAGCTTCCACTGGGATCATCCCAGGTTTGTGAGAGCTGGCCAAGAGGCTCTGTGTCCTCGAGCAGTGAAACAACTGCTGAGAACCAAGCAGTCACTGGCACCTTGTGTTCACCGAGACCTGGTCAAATGCCCTCAGTGGTACAAGTGCTTCCCCCTTGTTTTAAGCTTACTTCCTGATCCTCCTCCCCTGCTGCCATCAGACACCTGCAGAGCTTGCACCTATATTCTCCTGCTTTACACCTTTCTCTAGGAGTGTCCATGCTGGTAGCCAGCTGTGGCCCACAGGTACCCCAAGGAGGGACTGGCTGGAGATGTCACAAGGCAGTCCAGGCAGCAAGAAGGGAGCAGGGTGCGTGCTGATTGTTGGATGTGTCTGATAGCTGTGCCAACATGATCGCTAGGTGGGAAATAACACAGCAGAGAAATATCCAGAGAGTGGGGAAGGCAGCAGGCGAGTAGAAATGGTGAGGAAGGCAGAAGTTGCTACACAAATACATACTACCTTCTAAGAGCTTTTCAAAGCTCACATCAACGATAACTGTAGATATTAAAGGTTTCACATGTGACCTTATCAGAAATTAAAGCAGCTTTTAAACAATCATTATACAGCCAAAAATGTTCTTGACTAGTTTCAATTAGATCCTAGTGCTGGTCTTGAGAACTGGTTAGATGCTTCCACCTGGCCTAGCTTTTCCAGTCCCACAGGCAGCTGTGCTCTTTTTTCATGCCCAACTGTGTGTATGTTTAACTTTTTCTAGTCTTCAGAATCTCTGAAATAAGCACCTTATTTCAGATCAGAATCACTTCTGCTGTATTACGAGTTATATCAGCCTTGTTTTCATACAAAATTGACAGAATACTGCAAAGACGGATGAAGGGTAGAACTGCACCAGGATTGATGGGGAAATCATCTGTATTTTTATCCCTGCAGAAGACCAGATAAGTTAAAACAGCTCAACAGCACACAGAAACTCTATCAGATCAGCTAAAGAGTATGGAGTACAAGTAGGCTTCTATCTTAGTGGCATCTTCATAGGTTCTTTTCAGATCTTTTTGCTAGGTCCTCAGAGTGCTCTGCCCATAGGGAGCTATCCCCATTCCTAACAGGCTTCCCAAAACCTAAACAGTCAGGACCAGTACCAATCTTTCAGGAATACTCAAACCAGTCCCAGTGCTAGGAGTCTCCCACATAACTGAAGAAAAAGATTGTGTTGTTTAGTAAGGAAGGTTTCTTCAGGAAATTATTCTAACGTAATGATTGTTGCATGTGAGATCAGTCCTTCCTTCTCTTACTGGTTTTTCCACCTTTTTATGCCTCTCCCTGTGAAATCTGTATGAATTAGCTAATTAAAAAAAAAAAAAAGTTTCACTGAAGTAGAAAAGGGGAGTTAGTAGTGACGCCACTAAGGGCAAGACTTAATATTAGGTCATCTCTTGAAGGTAGTAAAAAATCTGCAGAGAGGAAAGACTCCACAAATATTGTGAGCATATTATTGTAGCATGCACTGTGTGATACAGCAGAGTATCCAACAAGATACAAAGGTACAGAAAAACAGGTATTTGTACTTTGTTATTCTCAGAATTATGGCAAGACAATGAACCTATATCAGATTTCTTTGCTTTACTGCCCCTTGTAGAGAATTAAAAGAGTCAGTGGAACCTATGAAGATGCCACCAAGATAGAAGCCTACTTGAACTCCATACTCTTTAGCTTATCTGCTAGTTTCTGCGTGCCGTTGAGCTGTTTTAACTTATCTGGTCTTCTGCAGGGATAAAAATACAGATGATTCCCCCATCGATCCTGGTGCAGTTCTACCCTTCATCCGTCTTTGCAGTATTCTGTCAATTTTGTATGAAAACAAGGCTGATATAAGCTCGTAATACAGCAGAAGTCATTATCCTCCAACCACGCACATTAAATGGATTGATTCTTAGCCAGAAGCACAGAAAGTAATTTTGAGTTTCTTTGTTCCCAAAATCCAGCCTGGCTCTACAGAAGTTGACACATCAAATAAGAAATTCATCCTGTGAATTCAATAATTAATTTGTTACCTTCTCATAAGCTTTCTTTCTTCTTGATGCCTGGGACTTCCAAAAAGAACAGTCTAGATACAAAGTAATGCTGGTGATTTTTTAATCTGAAAAAATAGCTTACCAACTTCTCTTCATGTCCCACAGTCTTCACTTCTGTCAGAACATTTCACCAAAAGCTGCATCAGTAAGTGGACTAAAACAATACTATCAAAGTAGGGCTGATTCTCAGCTGATGCTGTTGCACACCAACACTGACCACTCCTGTTGCTTTACGGCTCTATCACCAAGTTTAAACGGGCCCCAAAATCAACTTGCTTGTTCCAAAGGCAATTAGTAGCTATGTTTCTAACACTCTTCTCACACTGGGCTGTAGAGAAATGGGCACAAAAATCCCTGCCTTCAGGAGATTACAAAGCATATTCGACTGGGTTGATAATATCTGACTGAACAAAGGTGTTAGTTTTCCAAGAATATGAGAGTTCAACCACTTCAGTACTGCTACAATGGAAGCGTTCTTCTTCAGGTGACAGATAAGGCATTTTGTTCTCTCGTTCATTGCCAGAACTTATCTGAAGGCTGTTGTAAATTCATATATCTATGGAAAAGAACATTTGTTTTGTTTTTCCAAATAATTTATTCATGATTTATTGAAGCCATAGTGAACATGCAGAAGCTTCGGCAGCCTGCCTTTCCTCAGAGATTTTCACTTTTTTGTTCCTCCAGTAGTTAGTGTTTGTTTTTATACCACCTGGTGCACAAACAGAGCATTGCACTACAGACAGAAGAAACTATTGTGTGTTGGGACTGGGCTTTCTTTCTTCAGTATATACTCCCATACTACACGCATATATGCATACATTTGGATTCATCATGAACAGGCAATTTCCTACTCAAAATCAATGGCACTTTGCATTAGCGTTGTTGGGAGAAGAACTGACTGGCTCTTAAAAGGCTGATGACTCATGTGAAATCAACTAACTGCAAAGAGCTACACTGGCAATGCAAAGTGTACTCATTCTGCTGCTGAGGCACTTCTAAGGCACTTATCCCATCTCTCAGAGAAGCACACGACATTGCACTTCTTTATTAAGCATCTCTGTATCTTACTGTCTTCAATGCACATTGATTTCAACTTAGTCATGAAAGAAGTAACTTCTGAAATTGATTCAGCAAATAAAGTATAACAGAGAAAACCAGAAAGATAACATAATGTATGTCTTTGTGAGTAATTACGTATGCCCTTAAGAGTACTGAAGTTCATTTAAATAAAACAGGTAAAAAAATTCCTCATTACCACTCCAATTTTTTTAACACTTTATTGTTGGAGAAATCCATCCTTTTAATCTTCTCTTATAGAAGCAGGCAAATACATCATTTTGAACCACTTAATGCACTGTAGCAAATGTTTGGTTGGAGCAGTGACTGCTGCTAAAAATGGCTTTTCCAGAACTCTGTGGGATCTGAAGAATACCTGACAAGATATATTAGTTTGCAATACTACGAAGGCATTTATTCCCGTGCACAAATGATCTCTCTTCAGTCCAGGAAGTGACTGATAATGTTTAACAACTGTACTGGAGTGCAGTGATTCTGGAGACCGCAGCCAGTCTGTGGGAACCATGAACATGGGGATGTTGGTAGACACAAATGTGAGCACTAGCCTCTCTGATCCCATTTTCTTTCCCTCTTGTACACTCTCAACTGTTGAGCTCAAGCCTGCAGCTGCCTGCCCAGTATTGTCTGATGTTTCCACACGTTAGCCTCTTACTTCTCTAAGCTCATACAACTTTGCCTTTTCCTTTTCTGAAACGCTTATCCATGTTTGACTGACTTTGCCTTCCATGCCCTTTGTATTGTGAATAAAGACTTAAGGCTACATTTTTTCTTTCCCCTCACTGCAACTATCCAACTGTTAATTTGGCCTTTTATCTCTTGTACACTACCTGAAACTTCATATCTGCATTAGCCTGTCTGCCTAATATCTCACCATCACTCCTTGCATTCACTGCACTTCTCAGAAATCTCCCTACTTCACCTTTTCTACCATTATTCTCTGCCTTCTTTCCAACAGCCTTACACATGAACCAGCATCCTAGTTCCTCAAAACCACCTCTTCATCAAATCCACCTCTTTCTGAATTCTTTTCACTGGTTTCCAGTAGCCTTCCAAGCCTCCTCTCACCAAGCTATTGCTCCTCACGCAACCATCCTTCATTTCAATTAATTAATTCCCCTCTCTTCACTGTATATACAGTGAAAACTTGTAAATACCACACGGCCTTATGGATGTAATACCTTTTAATAATTTAAGGGCTCAAATACTAAGTGGAGTTTGGGCTGCATACATTTGACATGAGTAAGAATAAACTTTGAACATAGTCAAGGGAAGCAAGATATAGGAAAATGGTGAAATAACCATTCACAATAAAAGGAAAAACATATTAATCTCAGATCTAGCTTCAACAACAATTCTTATTTTAGAGGAAAAGTGTAAACCAACTGTAAACTATGAATGAGCCTGGTAATAGTATGATCACTTATCAGGATGATACCAGACTTCTTTAGCATGGGAGAAGTTTCCTTATTCTTTCTCCACTCCAAGGGCTCTGGATGTCTTTAGCAGAGGTTTCCCAAACTTAATCTATACTTGTTGACCAGCAGGATCACCACAATTGCAAATCCTTCCTATACACGAAGACTAAAATAGAAGAAATTAACTCTGAAGTTGGACGTATGACATAAAATACATTTTCATTACCATAATTATATACATGCCAGAGTTGCTGCCAGTTCCGTAAGCACAGCCTAAAGCTGCTGTGCTCTGGGGCTGAGTTTAGCAGCAAACACAGGAGCTGAAAAAATCTGAACTGCCAATTCTGAACTGGCAGCAAAGGATAGCTGATGTGGTGACACCTGCATATAAAAGTTACACCAGTTGCCTACATGAATATAATTATAAGCACTAGTAAATATATTTTAGTGCACCGTACACATTTTACGTCCTATACTGTGTTAAATATAGTCCTGTAGCAACATCAGTAGGGTTAATAAACACTGCCTTCTGCACACTAGTCAGAGCCTGAGCCTCCAATCAAACACACACCAAATGTGAGCTTTACATGAGCACTGAGGCAAGCTGCAGTAGGAGAAGAAATTCAGCTCATGCTACCTTTAACTTTAATCCCACCTACCTGCATCTACATGTAAGCCACGACTTTCCAAAGTTTCCCATTTCACCTACAAGAACTTATGACAGCATCAAATGGCCAGCATCAGGCACACAAATAGGCCAGGCTCCTTCCCAGGGGCACTTCAAAAAAAAAATTTTTTTGAAAGCATTGCAGAAGTTGCAGACAACAGAATCACCATTTCTCCAATACTTCATGTTTGCATTTAGACTATTTCCCTAATTGCAAACAACAAAGCAAAGCCTGAGTACTTTCCTGTCAGGATGGAGGTATGAGGACAAGACAACAAGCACACACAGCTTTGAGAAGGGAAGTACCTGCTGTTAGAAGTGCTCCATGTACTCTCCTGTGCTGTTTAATGTGATCACAGCTCTGAGAGAAACACTAAAGGATGTCAGTAGACATCTAGCAGTTGTATCTAATTCAGATTATTAATAATAGCTGAAATACTCTATTTTGCCCAGATAGGTTTTTATTTAGCTCCAAAAATCCAATGGTTCCAATAGCATGTACGAATGGTAGAAAGTTTGCTGTGCACCAGTTAGTCCCACCCTTGCTGTGCCACCAGATTCACTTTTCACTTCTCTCTCACTCTGCTTATAATCTGGTTCTCCAACAGTTTTAGTTTTCTGGGACAGGTTGCAAGTAAGAAGTAGTAGATACTCTCACAAATGATACTGGAAAAAGCTTATTATTTCAGGTTTTTTAGTCTCAGCATTGAGATGCCAAAATGGGATGGATACGTAAGTATGCTTTAGTTATGCTTCTAAGTGTAATTAGTAACTTTTGCAATGAAAACTGTAGATTAGTAGTTGGATGCATGGTCTGTGGCATTCAATGTGTTGCCATACACCGCTGGACACATCTTTTGAAGGAGATTTTAATCAACTCAAAAGACAATATGGCAACTGGCAGCCGCCTTCTTTATTGAAGCAAAGTCACAGCATTTTCATCACTATTCCCCTCTTGAGAAGGGAAGTGTTAAACAAAGGCCCCTGAAATTTACATTACTAACAAGTAAAGGAATGAAGAAAGAGATTACAAGCATATTTCTCTAAAATAAATAATCTACAAAGAGTGCTTTTTCTTTTTAAAAGCAATCTAAAAATGTATAAATTCTACAGTAGGGAGATCAAAAGATATTTTAACAACTTTCAATATTTACAAACAATACAAAACTGCTCACGCCATCAAATGATGCAAAATTCTTCTTACAAATTAAAACCTTAACTCCTACTAAGAACCAAAAACTCCAGCCAATATTTTAGTTTCAATTAATGGTCTTCTTTACAATTGGAAAACCGTTAAATGTTTTTATTATCTGTAAAATATACAATAAAAACGAACTTCACTAAATTATTAAAGTTAAAAAAAGAAAGGAAATACTGCAGGCAAATCAAAAAGGAAAGTAACTGTAACTTATTCTTTGGTAACCAAAAGTTAGCAAGTATCCATATTTCAAGTGATGAAAAGTAATAGCTCTTCCATTTTGACAAATGGAAGAAAGACTTCTGGCAAAACGTAATTCCCAAGTTTCAATTTTGAAAGATAGGCTTCACCTACAGATCTGTAGTGCAAGTTCTCAAATTCTATTTTAGAATTCAGAAGCTTAACCGTTCCAAACTCCGGCAGTATACTGCTTAATTCCTCTCCCACTTCCCTTGTCTGCTCACATCCTCTGCTCATATCCTGTTGTTCCAGTTCTCTAAGGGAATACTCTGGCCAAGGAAGCAGTTCACTTGGAAATGAGTGTTTCCCCAAGCGTATGTGTGTGGCTGCATAGCAGCCAGTACTGAGTTAGAAAACTTGGCTCCCTTGTCTACGTCAACTTGTGTTCCATTTTCCCTCAGGAAAAAACAAAGTACCCTGGACCAATTCATAACCTGGTGACCTACTGGCATTAGCAGGACACACTTCATCTAATGCTGGGGCGTACCTGGATAAGAAGCCACGTGGCCCCAGCAACAACCCTACTACCTTCCACAGGATCCTCATCCTACCTCTCTGCTTAACAAATGCACTACACTGCACTAACAATGCTTTTCAAGCAAATGTCCAGCTTGTACCACAGAAGCCTTCCTCTTCCTCTTTAGCAGGCTTATTTTTAAATTTTACTTGCACAATTGCAGTCTCAAGAAAAAGAAAAACTTCACACCCCTACAGGCTCTGAGAAAACTCCCCTACTCCCGCCCCCAAGAGGACTTCTAAGGCTTCACACAATAGTTTCAGCTGTTAATTTCTTTAAGCCACAGACCACTCATTCAAAGCAAGTCCTCCCCACCCCACCCAACCATGCAGAACTATCATTGCTTCAGCATTTAAACACACACATGCAGTTCATGGAGTAAATGCTCAGCGAAGTAAACTTGTCCTGATCTGGGCTTTCTTCTGGAATCTAGTCCTTTGTCATTTTCTAGATTAATATCCAATGCCATCTGTCACTGCCTCTTAACTTTCTTCAGCTGAAGGACTTAGGTACTTCCTTGAAGTACCCGGCTGAGTCATTAAGTCCAGATGCGCTGGATCCAAGGTCTCCTTGCAGTCTGGCTCCTCAGAATACGAAAAGTCACTCATGTCTATTTCATCACTGTTAAATACATCAAGCTGCCTCTCTTGCTGCTCATCCAAAGTCCTTTGGGCCCTGCTGTCTGACTGCTCCACCGCTTCCCCATCTCCTTCGCTAATCACAGTCATGGGGCTGCTCTGGATGCGGTTGCGAACATTGTACTTGCTGCTGGCAGCAGAGGGTGGTGTTCGTGATCGGCCGTACCTGGTGCTGGAGAGGGACATGCTCCTCGGCATCAGGCCTTCACTCTTGGCCCACTCCTCTTGGGCCCGTTTGCTCTTGCTGGGCGAGCAGCTGGCAGGGCTGTCGGGGAGGTCAGAAGAGGCATCCACCTTGGCTCGGTGGAACCGCGGATCCGTGTGCTTCAACATCTCTGCTGCTGACATGCGGGAACTGGTGTCACAGCGACTCCCCTTCTTCAGCAGCAGGGCTTTGAAGTTGTCATTGCTGGTGCTGCTCTTGCGAACGCTTCTCTGAATAGATCCTGCCTGTTTGAGGGTAGATAAGGTTGGGGAAGCACCAGTGGGTGTTACGGGGGGTGAAGGAGAATGGTTGCGGGTACGATCGTCCTCAGAATCTTTACGGCCAAGGACTTTCCTTTTGGATCTAAGTTTGAAAAACAAACAAGAAAAAACAAAACAAAAACATGACATTTTTTACCACTCCTAATTAAATTCGGCTTAGAGGGATGACAATGAATTAAGCTACAGACGAGAGCGGGAGAACGGAAAAGTAATCTAAATCTAAAATATGAGGAAGAACACCACCAAAACTGCATTGCTATTAATGCAAGTATTGGAGGTAAAGCTACATTTATTATTCTTTTTCTACAACCATCTGCAACAATGAAACTATAGAAGCCTGATGTCTAAACACTGAATCTGTTTAGCAAATTAGGCTTTTTGGAGTCAGTACCAAACTGTTAAGATTAATTAATTATGAAGATAATCCTCAATGTGATTTTTCTTGATTAATAATATGCCATCAAATATCTTGGGCTTTTTTGTGGGGATTTTTTTTTTTTTTTCTGGAGGGTTGTTGTGGGGTTTTTTGTTGTTGTTGTTTTTTATTGTTGTTGGTCTGTTTTGCTGTTTCAGTTGATGTTCCCTGGAGAACTGGCAGTGTAGTTCAGTCCACCTGCCTTCACAAAAGGATATTCCAATGCATTATTTCTACAGATAAGGTCAAGTAAACAATGCAGATTCTAACCATCCATCCATAAACCCATACGTGAACAGTGAAAACTGAGCTTTCCAGTTTCTAAATAAGATACACAGAAAAAAAATGCAGTCCTGTTGGTGCTCTCCCATTGCAACTTTTTGATTAAATGATGAAGAGGTGAAGTTCCTGACTGAATTTTATCTTCCCAAATGAAGGAGCCCAGTGGTTTTAGTTTAATGAAAACAAAAGTAACAAAAATAAAATTAAGAAACAATCATAGAACTGGAAGTGGAAACTGGAGTTCTATTGCCACATTTTTCCATTGTTAGAAATAATATCTTAAAGAAAAAATTACATGCCTCCTATCTGTATTAATGCTGCTTATCTGTAGTAATGCTGCTTATCTTTATATGTTTATCTCCTTTGTAGACTAAACAAGAATAAATTAAAAAAGACTGAATAAATGCTATTTTTACCCATACTTTTTTGCCAAAAGTTTAAAGCAAGTTAGCAGACTTGATACAAAGACAAGGTTATCATGCTATAATGCCATATTAATTTTTATCAAGCATATTCAATGCTGACTGTTCCCCTTGTGAAATGAGTTTCTACTCCATGTGATCTTAAGCCTTCTCTTAAAGAGTTTGAGGTTTTGCCAAGGCAAGCTCAAATGTCTTTATGCATTGCAGCTTACTGAGAGAAAAGTACAAAACAAAGGAACAGAATCCATCAGCAAAGTGGGTGGCAGCAACAGTCATTGCCATAAACTGCCAAGACTTAGGAAGCATTCTGTCTCTCTAAGTGGTGAAGTTCACAAATAGATCACTTGTGGTACTCCCCACAGGCAACTATAACAGCTGCAATCTTCAGCTGCCACCACTGCCACCACTTTTCTCTCTGAAAGAAGAATGTAATACTGACATCCTCAGGCTGAATGGACAACAGAAGATAACATAAGGATAGAATTGTTATTTTGGTAGTGGCAAACATTAGCATATTGCATAGATCTAACAGGGTGTCAGTATCACAGGTAGCAAGTGGATTTGGTGCTTGGATGCTCCGTAAGGCTGTGTGTAAACGTACACTTGTGTTACATGGCAGAGACTTCCCTTCAGTGGGATTCTGGCTGCCTACAGGTATCTTTAAACCCTCCAGAACTGAGGTTGTGTTAATGCCAAAAATTAAATTAAATTCCAAAGAAATATAGAGCAAAACTCAATTTCAAAGATTTCAAAGATCTGTAGGGAAAAATTTGGTTATTCTGGCTTGAAGTAACTCAACAACACAGTGAATGCAGAGCGGAATGGTCAGTTTGCTATCCACACCTAAGCAATTTTTCTCAGCATATATATAAATTATGGCAGACTTAAAATTAAGAACCAAATTTGGTTTTGGTGGCTTTTCAGACATAGATAGGACACGTATTTGAACAAAACTGTTTCTTAAACTTAGATTTTTCTTCCTACCTTTGACGTACATACAACTACATTTCTTGTCCTACTCCAAAGCACATATTCAGGAGTGCCAATTACCAAAATTAGACCTTTTAGAAATAAGGTGAAGAGGGAACATTTTTCAACCAAGAAGGGTAGTGGTTCAAGTCTAAAGCCAACAAAAGCAAGGTCTTTACAACAAATGTGTCAAGCAGTTTTAACTAAGTCACATCCAGTTCCATTGTCCATTTCCCCATAAAATCAGGAATTCCAAGTATGTGCACACACACACACACAGATCCACTCTCTATCTACATACATAACGAAAAAGGTCACTGGCCAGAACACTTCATTCTAAAAACAGACATGTCGCAGTCCTAGTGAGCGCCATGCAGCATGACTGCAACAGGCCATTTTTAGAACAGCTCCCAAGGCCAAATCCTAAGGGATAACAGTAAGTTATAGAAGGTCAGTATTATACGTATATAACTTTATGTAATATTACACATACGTAATTTTGGTAACATCTCCTAAATCCCAGCTGTGTTCTCACAAAAAGACTTTATCCATCCCTCACTATTCCTGATGCAGAAGTCATGCACATATGTGCAAACTGACTAGACACACAGCTAAACATATATGGATTCCACTGAGCACTTCTGCGACCAAGAGAACGGCCTCTCCAGATTTTGAAGTTAAAGACAGAGCCACAAGATGGCACTACCACTACACTGATTCTACTCTAAATGCAAGCTCAGTATTTCAGAGAGCGGTAATGGTCTTCTGTGTGTACTGTTTAAATGGTGCACACGTTTCATTTTGTATTTTGTAGCTTTTTTTTTTTTTTTTAAAGGCTAACGAGAATAGCACAGGAAGTGAGTTGCCTATTTTGTTTTAAGGGAAATGAATAATGACATTAATAAGAGCCAGTTTTGCACATTTCATTCATGAACCAGTTTGACACAAAACACCCGACTTCAGGCTGGATTATGGCAAACTATAATCCAGCGTTTGCCATATGTTTTGCCATATGACTGACATGTTGTGTTACTTGCCAGTTTCAGCCACGCTTGCCATGAAGCATTAGCGTTGAGCCTCTGTCCCAAACTGCACCATATAAGCAGCGAAGAGTAAAAAGAGATGGAGAACAAGAATGAAAACAAAAAGCTACACAGAAAAAGCAACAGTAGAGTTAATATGGCAGATTGAGAACAGTACAATAAATACTAGATGTAACTTGATATTTAAGGGGCAGGATATTCATTATGCAATCTGTATGGATTTAATCAGGTAGCTTTTAGCTCAGAATAGACCAAATACATTTGTAAAGCAATAAAACACAAGCTTTTTTCCATACGTTTTTCGTCTACAGTCTTAGTAGAAAGCTGATAAATACGTGCTTTCAGTTAAAGCATTGACATGTAATGGGGTGTTTTAGTAAAAAAAAAGTCAATTAATTTCTGAGAGAAATAATGACCAGACAGAATGGAAAGGGCAATTTCTGCAGTACCTGTGAATGGCTGCGAAAAGATCCTCAGTAGTCCTCGGTCTCGCTGGTGTTGCCACTCCGTCCGTCTCTTCCCCATAATTATTGCTTGGCAGGAATGAACTATTTGCTGTTTCTGACTCAAACACCTCGGCTACACAGAAATAATGAACAGTATTGTCAGTCTGCCCAGGAACCAACAGGTTTATAATCTTGAAACCACCCCTCTTTGCTTCAGAAACAGCGCTGCATTAAATGCCTTTGCTTGTACAGACACACGCAGAGTACAGTGCTGAAAGAATATTTTTATCATTTGCATTAAAGTGCAAACAAAATTAACAAAGCTAACCATTTCTTCATAGGATGATTTACTGCCAGCACAGTTAAATAAAACATCCTTTTTATTTCCCTGTCTGCAATAGCAAGAAGTCAGAATGGAATTGGAACAAGCATTAATTCTGTAACTTCCCTTAGGCTTTTAGCTCTAACTATTGCAAGAGCTCCTTTTCTCTACAGAAGACTAGATGAATGCTACAACATCTATCCTCACTCCCCACCTTCTTTAACATAGCTATTGTTACATCGGAAGAAGAGTCAGAGAAAGCAGACTCACCACTTTCGTTCTCCTGAGACAGGTGTCCTTCAGTGTTACTGCCGCTGTCTTGGCTGCTGCCTGAGCTGCTTCCTTCATCAAAAGCCGATTGCTCCTCTTGCCTGGGCTCCTCTTGAACTGGTGATGCAGCGGGCTGTACCACAAAGGCACCAGCTCCCACTGCTTCAGAGAAGGTGACTCCGGCAGCTCCTCCCTCAGGAACCAGGCTGCCAGAGTCCATCTTGCTGGAGCTGAGTCCATCTGTAAGGCAATTTCTCGCCTCCTCGCAGTGTGTAACTACAGCGTCTTTCTTAGTCGGGCTTGATGTGCATCTGACAGTATCACTCACTTCAGCTATTTTCTCCACTGTGAGATCTAACTGTGGAGGTGGTACAACAAGGAACAGTTTGGGTTTCTTTGAAATGGGAGGTGGTTTCTTGTTTGGCAAAACGACCTGAGTCTTCTCTGGAGATGCTGGTGACCCCTGCGGTGGCATGTCAGAATGGAAGCCTTCGCTCCGCACTGGGGACTTAGGTGTGGCTTCTGGAGCTGACCCTAGGGAATCTGGCTCCAAAGACTTGTTGGTAACCGCAGATTTTTGATCGCTCTCAAGCATGGGTATGTTGTCAAAGAGTATCAGAGGAGAACTCTGAGCCAGTGTTTGAGGTGCATTTTTAAATGAAGTGCCATGAATCTTCATCTCCTCTTCACTTAAGCTGTTACTGAGTCTTAGTGAGAGAGATGGCCTTGGGGAAGACTGTAATGATGAATTTACAACACCCTTTTCCTGAGAGATGGTTTCAGAAGCAGATTCAGGTGATGGGTCCCCTTCTGTTGCTTTTTTGATAGACCTCAGCTGCACCATTTGCAATGCTTTGGTAGTTACTAAGGGCATCACAGGTCTTGATGCATCTTGCTTGCTGAATGGCTGTTTCACAGCATTGTAGCAAGAATCTTCCTGATCGTGTTTCTTAAATGAATGCTGTGGGCATATAATTGCACCTTTTGTCAGTTTGGGATCAAGAGGTGGTGCTGGTGGTGGGACAACTGAAGGGAAAATAGGTGGAGGAGGAACAGGGGAAGAGTATGAACTGATGGAAGCTTCTTGTGGTAACCATTGGACACTGTGAGCAAAGGAAGAATTTACATCGGCTTCTGGTGGAGGGGGGGGAAACGTGGGAGAAGCTGGCAATGGTGATAGATCCATGGCTTCTGCTGGAGGAGGAGGAGGGGAAGAGGGAGGAGAGAGCTCAAGGCAATGTGGAGGAGGTGCTGGAAGAGGAGGTGGAGGAGGAGGTGCACCAGAATCTGGAGGAGAGCTCGGGGGGTCCAATTTCTTCACACTCACACTCCCTTCAGTAGATGTATTTGAAGAAAGAGAAGTGGAGGATGAAGAAACGGAGACTGAAGACAGAAGAGAAGATTTCCTTTCAGGCACTTTAGGTTTCAGCTTGGATTTCCCATTTCCTGATGACGCAGATTTTAGAAACACAGGCACTGGAGTAAGTGCAGTGGGTGTATTGGACTGGCTGGAGTACCCACTGGATGGTGATGTGACTCGGTGGGACTTCTCTGGAGAAGTGCTCTTTGGTTTGGCCAGTCCAGTGGGCACTTGTGGCATAGAAGCCCTTGAGCCATCACTGAAGTGACTGATACTGTAATCACTGAGAGCAGAAGAGGTACTGGCAGAATGGGTCACTGGAGACTTCATCTGGTCATCTGCCACTGCAGCATAGTCACTGTAGTAACCCCACTGGTCAGCATACTCTGACTTAATGCTGCTTGTTTCACTCTGAGAGGGAGTGACTGTGCAAATGGAGTACAGGTTTGGGGCAGTAGTGGACATCATGCTGCTGCTTGCACTGACTGAGCTTTGGCTGCGAGAGCGCAACACCCAGGGATCTTCATAGTCACTGCAGGGGCTCTGGGAAGGGGAGCTGCCATTTTTGCATTTGAGATTCAACTGAAGAGAATGCTGGAGGGTAGCAATGAGGGTTTCATCAAGTACCTGTCCATTGGACTGAGCTTTTTTCTTGGGTACCCTTCTGAGTGAGTCTGTTCTAGATGGTGGTAAAGGCGGCTTCTTTGCCTTTTTTAGAGAGATATTTCTTGCAAGGGATTTTTCACCTTGGCCTGGCTGGTCATCTTGATGTTTCTTCTCCTTTGCTTCAAAGACATTAATCACACTGTCTCTGGGGTTCCCAAAACCATTAGTACTATAGCATGGCGTGTCTGACTTCAGTCCAGAGTCTATGCTCATAGAGCTGTAATAACCATCATGGTCTACAGAATACAGAGAAGTGGAATCTTCTTTGACTGATGTCCTCTCCAGGCTGCTGCTGCTAAGGTTGCTGCCAGGAGTAGCACAGCCTGGTGTAGTACAAGCTACCTTGCATGATGCAGTCTCACTATTTTCTGCAGACTTGTATAGCCAGTGCTCTGTGCTGCTCACTGCACCTTGCATTTGCTCCCCTGAGTAGCTAGATTCACTCCTCCCATCGCTGTCCTGGGACCGGTTTGGTAAAGCAAGATTGCTTCTACAGCTGTAGTTCACACTCTGAGAACCAGCCTCTACATTTCCAGGAGTGTTGAGAGAGACAGCAGAGTCACCAAGAGAAAGAAACATCACAGTATTAGATGGGATAGTATCTGAAGTCTGTGAGTGACGTGTGGAGCTACTCTCACTCCAGTTACCACTTGAAGAATGGTGATCTTCTTTCCCACTTACTGCACTGTTGGCAACAGGATTGTCTCTTGGCTTTGCGTACATGGCAGAACTGCTAATTTTGTTATCCAGTGATCCAGTGCTCTGGGCAGTGTGAATAGCAATAACTTCTGAGGAGGATGACAGTGTTGCATTGGGTATGACGCTTGTTGAGTAGGTGGCATGAGGAGAGACTACACATGCTGGGCTAGTAGACTTTTCACTGTCATAACTTCTTACCTCTTGAGACTTTGGCCTTGAAAGAGTTCCTGTTGTGGCATTATTTCTCAGATGCACAACATCATCATCCATTTGCAGTTTACTTATCTGGTGGGGCAAAGTGCCAGCAATGTCTTCTGTCTGTCTGGAGATGCTTTGGGTCTGTTCTAAGGACTGCAGAGACACTCTTGCACCAGCCCGAGGCAAGCTGTGAAAACCTATGTCACTATTCTGGCGAGAAGCAAATATAACTGCAGCAGAATCACTCATCACAGACATATTTCCAGATGAGCTGGAGAACTGAGACATCTGAGCTGCAATGCCTTGTCCTTTCTGTGCTCGTATTCTTCTCATTGAAGGAGGCACAACTTTAACTTCTTCAGTTTGGCAGCTGGTATCCTTGGTTTCAGACCGCTGCATAGCAGAGCGATAGCTGTCTAGTCGCCCTAGCGTGGAACTGTGATCTGGGACATACATCGAGTGCCCTCGGAAATCACTTTGGCCAGTGCCAACTGCTGGAGTCAAAATAAAATAATTATTCCTTGAAGCACAAATTCACATTTATCTTCATAGTGATTTAAAAAAAAAAAAAAAGAAAAAAAAAAAGCCAGCAATCTGCTTGTTCCCCAATCTCTTGAAGGCTGTGCCTTCGGAAGAAGAATCTGCAACAATGGATTTTGCACAGCTATTTTCTGCATTTCTCTTCCCTTTTTCTTTATTACTAGGAACCTTCTGCATTCGCGCAGCACATTCGACACGTGAAATCCTCTCTTTATGACACGGTAATAATTTCCATAGTAATCAGTTGTGTCAGAAACCAAGTAGCACTGTTTGACTTCCAGGAGGCAAAGCAGCAGGAACAGACAAAAGCCTAAGAAATGTGAAGTATGCTTCCATGCTAATGCCTCATGCAATAAAGAAAAGGGGAAGGAAATCTGAAGACTAATGTGAATAATCAGATCTGCCTTTTAAAAGCATTATGCTTCAGAAAAACTATTCAGCAGACAGGGAGAGCTATCCATGCCATTCTTCTACAAAGAGGCTAACACACTGAAATGTGCATTGTTTTACCACAAATAATGTGTCTGCTCTAGCAACATTGATAAAAAAAACACTGCCATTAAATAACATTTCTCCACAGGATTGCTTTCTATTTATCATAAAGAAAAATCTCCAGTACTTATCATTGTCCCAACCTCAGCACCATCAGAAAACCAAAAATAACTGGACTTTATTTAATGATGTAATAATCACATAGTGGCATAAACAAACTGAGGACAATGCAAAGAAAGAAAAAAAAAAAAGCTTTAATTCAAGATACAGTTACCCCTGGGTCAGCAGAAAGAATCCTAAGGTTCTTTTAAATTTACATTTGTGTTGGTACCTTTTAAAATCAAGAATCAGAGAACAGCTTTAAAATCAGCCTGCATAAAGCTCTTGCTTCCCAATTCAGCAGCACTACTTTATAAATAGCAAACACAAGAGGCAGCCATGCTGCTGGAGATGCTTGTAAGGATACTGCATATGTCACTGCAGGGAAAACTGGTTATTTCAAATCTCCGCCTTAATGCTACTCTCAGAAGCAATGTAGTAGCATACTCAACAGGACTGGATCAGGAGGATAGGTATTCTTATCATGCAGCTTTAAACACCACTTAAAAGACATTTAATTATCCTTATTCTAGGCAGGCACAAGAGGCATTTAGGATAAGGAAAAGAAGGCTCTGAAAAGACTGCAGTGAAAGAAGCACACACAAAAAGATTGTTTACTTCTTTTCCCTAGGCACATAAGAAGTTTCTTAGCAGCTTGAAGCCTATTTAGTTTGCTTTGTGTAGATTTCTCTTGCTCTTATGAAAAGGTAGTCTCTTTCTGCTTCTTGAAGAGATTTAGAGCAAAGCTAGATACTCAGATGCTGGCAAACGTCTTGGATAATCTAACATGAGATACTGTCAGAACAGATGGACTACTGCAGCCAATCAAAATAGGTATCTGCATATTCTGTACAGTCATTAAGAACCGTACAGTAAGAAAAATAATTTATTTTTGCTTTCCATCTTTTTTTTTTCTTTTAAGTATCAATGTCTCCCTTGGGTTAAGAGAGAGGAAACTATCAAAGCAGACATTACGCGCATCTAATTTTGATATGCATACATAGGAACTGTAACATCCCCAACGACAACTGTTAGCCAGTTATCTGGTGATAAACAATTGCATACTAAGTTACATAAATAACCACAGAGGTGGGGTACTTTTCCTACCACTCTGAAATACACATATACACATACAGGAGGGAATGAGATGGCTGGTGCAGAATGAAGCTGTAAGCACTATGTATCTAATAAATACTGACCTGAGGCCAAGAGAACCTCATTTCAGCACATCATCTATTTGTACTCACAAGGGAAGCTAAAAGCAGTCCACTTCACAAGCAGCTTAACATACATGGATACCTTACGCTTGTTTAAAAAGTTACTGCTATGGAAGGCAACTGGCAAAGCAGGACAACACTGAACTTGCAAAACTCCTCCTTCTTTCTTCCAAACCCAATAGTTTTAGAATGCACTATTGGGACATACTGTTGATTGCAAATATGAATTATACTTTAAAATGTGTGAAATACAAAAGTAAACCACGGTGTTATAACTAAAACCCCTGTGCTACTAAATAAGAGGCCAAAGCCTCCTCATGCCAATCAAAGCCAAGCTCTGTTTCCATATGCATGACTGTACCCACCTCCTGCTGTGCCTGAGCAGCTTGCTAATGAGGAAGCAAGGTGAGCGAGTGCAGGATGCTGCTGAGCACCAGCCCTTACCCTGTGCTTAATACCAGTATAGATGTAGCCTGGGTCCAGTCTACTGCAAGCATGGAAACATAAATTGCCTCAACAGCACAAAAACTTGGTAACTCTGGTTGCCAAGAGAGGGCAAAAGAGCCCAATCCCAGAGGTACAAACTACAGGCCAGATCCTGTCATTATTTGGATGTGTTTAGGGAAGGGGCTTTTCATGGTTGGCACTATTTTACTTTTCTACAGTAACTAGAAAGTAAGTTGTTTTTGTTTGTTTGTTTTCCAAAAATTTTTGAGGTCAAACTGCCTTTGGTGGCACTGCAGTTAGAAGACGGACAAACCAATTCTATGAAACAGCTCGACCTCTTAACTCAATATTACATCAAAATTGCTACCTTTATCAAAAAATCTGATTAAGCAACACAGCAGTTATCAGATTTCCATAACACCAAAGTGCTGGAGTTCTCTCAGAGCTTTTAAAAAAATATAATCCACGAAGCCATCTAGTTGGAACAGACAGTAGCAACAAACAAACAAACAAACAAACAAACAACAAAACCAAACCTGCAGAAACAGACATCAGGATGCAGATGCTAAACATGACAAAGTCAAAACTGGCTGCAATATGGTGGTGTAATATGGGAACTGCTGAGTCATGGCCTGAACTACTGACTGAACACCCAAAGAAAAGACCTTGGAAGCACAGGTGAAGGAAATTCACCTATGTGACCAAGGAGGGTGGAACCTGGCTCCACCCCTTAGGACCTCACTGTAAAGATAGACTGCCAGTGATGAAGGATCTCTTGCTAGAAATCCCTCCTGTGTTCCTTGATTTTTCAGATATAGGTGAGCATCCTTTTTTTATTAACACCTTCTCATTACACATATCTGAGACTGGTCCTTGCTGCCTTTGTAGGTGGTATGATAAATCTGGCTGAAAATAACGTACTACTTGTCTGCATTTTATCATGTGTCCATTAGCGCTGCAGTCAGCACTATGTCCATCACAGGAGACCTAAATCTAGATTCCTTTCTTCTTTATTACGTTGCTTCTTGCTATACTGAAAAAGTTGAAGTAATGTCTCAAATGTAAATGCTCTTCCCTAACACACGTTTAGTAGAGAGTCTGGCAGCAAACAAAGGGCATCCAGTATCTGGAATAAGCAAAGTATACAATATACTTAATGTCTCTTGCATGAGAACACAGAGAAGAGGTTCAAATGCATACCACAACTCCAAGCACTCAATTTAAGATAGGGAAAACTGGTGCAACCTGCATGTGCCTGACTGGTGGCAAATGGATGTGATAGGGACTGAAACCAATTGTACAGACTCAATGGAAAAAAAACAGATCTACATGTAATCCCCAGGGGTGGGTACAGCTAAGGAAGTCTCCCTGTGACTCCATCAGACTTGTGGCACCAGCAACTTCCTGCAGCAGAAAGGTCCTGCACACTGAAAGGAGGACAGAAAACTGAGGATGTGAGAGGATAAAGCGTGTGCTGGTATCGCAGTTTGTATCACTTGTTTCAACTAGTATATAGAAGCAATTCTTCTTCCCAGACTACTTCTGACTAATCATTTCTACTACATGCATTTGTCTTTTGTGCCACAGGCACATTCCTAGATTTGTTCCTTTCATCTCTTCTTCTCATGCCCCGCCTAGCAATCTTCCAAACCTGGAGACCTGGCCAAGTTACTATCCAGGCACCACTACTTCAACAATGTTACAAAAAAAAAAAAAAGTCAGAGCTGTTTTACCCTAGTGTTTTCATACCAAATATTTTTAACAGATGCTTAAAAAGAAACAGACTAATACATCAGGTTCACAGTAATTTTAGGAATTTTGATTGTGCACCATGCATCTGTAATCTCACAGAGGGGAGAAAAATGTTGCAGAGAATCCTGCAATACTTTTCCACCCTGTTGGCTAAAAAACCACCCTGTAAATCATCTTGCATATCCTCCCACAAAGGAGAATTCTAATGAAAATATGGAGAACTTGAGGCTTTATTGGTTCTGTTCATTTCACTAACTGAACATTCAGCCTCTGGTAAGCAATATATCCCTGACACCACCGTCTTTCATTCCCCATTATTCAAAAGCATATGATACTTGCTTACTCCATAATACTCCGCTTGAATAGTGCTGAAGACAAGCAAGGTGGAGAAACTACAGCTTCAAAACTGATATTAGCTAAAAGGCAAAAGAATGGGGAGTTTCTTTCCAAAGAATGTTCAAAGTTATAATTTGAACCAGGATGCAGAATCACTTGGCTTGAACACCTGTGTCCCTGCGTGGTATTCCTGTAGGACCACTAGTTTCTGTGACTTCTACCTGTGAGACCTATAGCTTAACTGACTGCTAGTGCCTAAGGGACTCATTAGAAAAGACTATCAGTTGAGTCTCCAAGAGAACACCTAAGTTCTCAAAGATCAAACAGCTACAAATGCCCACATTTTTTAGGATGTAATATTTTCCTCTATAACTCTTCAAGGGAGAAGCTCCAACAGTCCCAAGGGATGCTGGCTGGTAACAACAAGAGTTCTGAGCTGAGCCACCAGAAAGCAAGTGAAGAGTTCATCCAGCTGTTAGTCATATCGCACAGTGACAGAGAGGAAGCCTCACAAGTGGCAATCTCTTGTGATCTACTGAAAATGGGAGGCAGGGAAATAGGCTGATGGGAAATAAGCACATGAGATCATTCTGACCCTCTGAATCCTTATGCATAAGGAAAAAAAAGGGGAAAGGGGAAAACACAGATGGAGTAAAGAATAATGGCCCTGAATTATACCATATGGTGAGAAACAGTAATTAAATCATTTGAGGGAAGTACATGCAAAGCATGAACTTCTAAGACACCCTTTTAAAAATGAAAAAGACTGAAACTTTCCTTAGAAGAAAAAAAAAAAAAGCAAGATGCCTGAAGAGAAAGAAGATGCCTGAAGAGAAAGAAGATACCTAAAGGCAGAAAACTTGAAGCAGTTTTTCAAACCTGCTGTTTTCGCAGAATCACAAAGTAGCCTGGGTTGAAAGGGACCTCAAGGATCATGAATCTCCAACCCCCCTGCCACGGGCAGAGCCACCAACCTCCCCATTTAATACTAGACCAGGCTGTCCAGGGCCCCATCCAATCTGGCTTTGAACACCTCCAGGGATGGGGCATCCACAACCTCTCTGGGAAGCCTGTTCCATCACCTCACCACTCTCAGTAAAGAAATTCCCCCTGACATTCAACCTAAATCTTCCCTCCCTCAACTTAAAACTATTTCCCCTTGTCCTGCTGTTATCTACCCTTTCAAAGAGTTGATTCCCCTCCCCTCTGTAGGCTCCCTTTAGGTACTGAAAGGCTGCAATCAGGCCACCCCGCAGCCTTCCTTTCTCCAAGCTGAACAAGCCCAGCTCCCTCAGCCTGTCCTCATAGGGGAGGTGCTCCAGTCCCTTGATCATCTTTGTGGCTCTCCTCTGGACCCTCTCCAACAGCTCCCTGTCTTTCTTGTACTGGGGGCTCCAGACCTGGACACAGTACTCCAGATGGGGCCTCACAAGAGCAGAGTAGAGGGGAACAATCACCTCCCTGTCCCTGCTGGCCATCCCTCTTCTGATGGAGCCCAGGATACCATTTTCTATCTGAGCCGTAAGAGCACACTGCTGGCTCATGTTAAGCTTTTCATCCATCAAGACCCTCAGGTCCTTCTGGGCAAGGCTGCTCTCAAGGACCACTCCTTCCAGTCTGTATGGATGCCTGCAATTCCTCCGGCCCAAGTGCAAAACCTTGCACTTTCTGTGCCAAACCTCATCAGGTTCACCCGAGCCCACCTTTCTAGCCTGCTGACTTCCCTCTGAATGGCATCCCTTCCTTCCACCGTGTCAACCGCAAACTTGCTGAGGGTGCACTCGATTCCGGCCTCCACCTGGACATAGAGCCATTCATCACCACCCTCTGTGTGCAGCCTTTCAACCAATTTCTTCTCCATCGAATTGCCCACCCATCAAATCCACATCCCTCCAATCTGGAGATAAGGACGTGGTGAGGGACCAATTTTTTTTTGATGAGGCACGACTACTGGAAGATGAACTGCACTGCGTGACAGAATAGATACTGTACTATGAAACCCATCTCTCCTTCAATAGAGAGTGGAAGCCATTCAACACTATCTGGGAATGCACTGCTGCAGATCTCTGGAGAACACCTGCAAGATGACTTGGTAGCTTCACAAATTGAAAGTTAGTCTGGCACAGATCTTAAAACACTAAACACAGAAAAGGGACCAGAGAAACAGGAAGCCAGTTGGCTGCTTTTATTTTGGTCTGGAGAGCTGGAACACCTAAGGGAAGCTGAAAGTTATCCAGGAGTTGAGAAATGAGCATGGCCTGTGACAGGTTCTCCCATACAGCTGCTCATCTGTACCAAAGAGAAGGGAAACACCTTGACTGAAGGGAGAATGCTCTTTGTATTAAAAGTAACACCTGAAGAAGAGAGCTGGAGGTGATGGATAACACAAACAGACCAGAGAAACTGAGACTGCACAAAAATGTAAACTAAAACATTAAAAAATAGCAAAGAAAGCTTCTTGGCCTTTCTGAGGCTTTGACCCAACACTGACTCCGCTGACTCATTTGTATAATTGAATGTGTTCTACTGAACACTGAATACGTATGTTCTATAAGACAAGATAATTCAGAAGTAGGCAAAACTACTATTTTTTTTTTAAATTTCCTGTGTTTGACAGAAAAAGGATACTTTGCTCTTTCCTCTTATTTTGGTGTTGCTCTGCTGTTAGACAATAACTCTTCAGAGAGTAACTGACATCTTGAAACGAGGAGGCATCTAATACTCATGATCTGCTTCAGAACCCCATCCATCATGGTGCCTTTTAATGATATAGCATTTTTTGCGTTCAGCAGAAAGAGTGGTTCATTGCTGGAACACTGTAGTGACAACACAGCTGAACCACAATACCTAAAACTAAGAATTTTTAAAGATATTTTCAGCATGTGTTTCATGAGTACTATTAATGATCCCTCTTGGTATGTTTGGCTAAATTCTGTGAGGGTACCATGGCCACTGAGCTCATGCCAGCAATCAGCACACGGTTTCTCTTCTGTTTGGTCTTTCCTGTTCCAAAGGGGCCAAAGCAGCCAGGGGAGAACCCCAGCAGCTTGGCCCAGCAGAAGCGCCTCTAGGCTCTCTAGCAAGAAAGAAAAATATTTCAGGCTTGGTTGAAGCTTTGAGGTTCTCTCAAGTTTCTGCTTCCTTCTGAAGAATAAACAAGAGGTAACAAGAATCTGCTGTATGTGTTGGTTATTCAGCCTGTGCACAGCAACTCTGATGTACCAAGGGATTTTAATCTTTGTATAAATATTATAGCCATTCACAGCAATGCTTTAGAGGAGAAACAAAGAGATTTATTCAGCTGAAACCACAGGGAGAATGTCAATAGGCACAATGCAATTGCTTGATTTGGAGTTTAGTCCGGATCCTTGTTCCGATCAAATGAACTGTGGAATGTTTTAAAACAACTTTATGTTTGTTTTGGGACAGTGTAAGAGAAATAAGGAATGGACAGCTACAGAAATATTTGGGGAGTGACAGGGGAGGAAAGGCAGACAGAGCACTGAACAAGGATGAGAGAGATGTAATTTATTCCCAGCCTTGCCAAGTTGCCTGGTGGGTGACTCCAGCAAAGACCCTTTGCTGCAGCATTCCTAGTTTCCCCATGAAGACCCTCATAGCTGTTCTCTTTCCAAATACACTTTGTTTGTAGTGATAGAAATCAATATGCTAACAGGATGCAAACTACCATCAGAAAGATTTCCTGGGATATATTTTCTATTTTGCTGTCTGGACGCTACACAGACACCACAGAAGCAACATGAAACTACTTCAGGCCAACTTCCGCAGTAGGGCAGATGGCTAAAGCACTGTGTGCCTGCCGGTTGTGGGCCAGTGAACTGGACAGAGAGCTCCTACAGTGAGATACTGTCAGCCCTAGTATTTCCGCAACTTCAAATAGGAGCCAAGGAAAACCTTCAAACAGTGCTACATTAAATGTGCTCAGTATGAAATGGAAGAAGAAAATCAAGACCACAGAACCTGTCACCCTTTGCAAACAGACTGGCAAAAGTCACAAATTCTTAAGATATTCACTGAAGATTTCTTTTTAATTTACAAGCAACTGCATTTTCAGTTCAATCCACCAGATGCAGATGATCTTTTCAAGCACTGTCAGTCTGAAGTGGTCACAAACATAACCTCCAAGCTTCAGAAACACTGTCAGCACGAAGTATTCTCCTCACCACAGAAGTATAGCTATCGGTCATTTCAAAATTCACATGTCTGAAAGAGCATCAGGAATCTCTACAAGTGAACAAAAGGTAGTTTGGAACAAAGAGCTCTGCTCTGCTTTTCTCTGCTTTCTGCCCTCAAGGTAGGTCCTACATGTGCCATGGATATTCTCTACTGAAAAGTGAAAACTATGACCATGGTATGTATGCCACTTTCAGAATACCATGCTGGCCTCAGTAAGACTGAAACAATCCTGAAAATCTATAGTTCAAGCTATGCTCAGTGTTAATTTGGCATTTAAGTGGCACAAAGGTTTTTAAGGAACACAAGAGAAGTCATTTCATCTCAGCTCTAGATAAAGAGCAAAGAAATTGAGTTGAAAATGGGAAAATGGAATCTAAAAAGTATCCATCCTGAACAGACAAGGGAAGATCAGGACTGCCTCTGCTACTCCTTAGCCAGCTGTAAACGTGCTGAGAAATTACCTCATCAGAAGACCTAAAAGAGGAAAAAGTAATCTGTCAATAAGAATAGTCTTATGTAATGTCTCATGTAGCTTTGTTTGCTTAAAACAAGTCTACTTTAGCTCTTGAGATTGCTTATAGCTTTCTGCAAGGCTGATAAAATGCTATTCTCTCAGGAAAGAAATTCAAATTTCAACCTGAAGGAGGTCTGGAAAGCACCCCTGTCAGGTGGCAAGGTCAACTGAGGGCAGCCAAATAGCAAGGTCCACTATGGACAGGAGGAGGGACTTCCAAACTTCCAGACAGAGTTCCCAATGGCAGGCAGCAAACAGTATCCATACCACAAGAAGATAATGGACGAAGACACCTCATAGCTTTGGACAGGTCTCACAGCAGCAGTTAGATACAAAATCATTACGTGAGATCCAGCAGTAACAACATTTAAAGCTGCCACATGAAGGCTTAATACAGAGCTAAGATAAGTGAATTTTCTCTTTAGATACAGAAGATTCTCGTGGCAGGGCACTGTTCATTACAGATGCTGATGGAGCACAGTTCCAGACACAAACTGCTCTTCATGTACTTGCTTATTTTCAGTCTTACTCTATGTTTAGCTCTCTATCTTATTCAAATCCATCCAGAAACATTATGTACTTTTTTTTTCATTTCTGAAAAGTTTAGACAAAAAACGAGAAAAGCAAAATGTAATTTAAGAAATGCAAAATGCAAAGTAGTGAAATATACTGAAACAGTCAATACATGATATCACATGTAAAAAAAAAAATTAAACTTATGTTCTGGCAAGCTATTTTAAGATATTCTTTCTCTACTGCAGAAAGAGAGAGAAGGAGGGAGGGGAGGCAGAAGGTCATCATTTTATCTGTAAAGTCATTATTTGGGTAAAATGGAATATCTTCAAAAAAAAAAAAAAAAGCTACTATCAGAGTTCTCCAAAAAGTGTGTGAAAGGCTGCCCAAATTCAGACTGTCTCATCAGCTCTGAATGTCTTGTACACTATTAACTGTGAAAAGATTACAGACTGAGGTAGTGTAAATGTGACTGATTCAGCATTTTTCCTTTGATATGTATGAAATAGATAATGGTAACATGTAAATTATTTGAAATCAAATAATGTTGACATTTAAGTGGTGGCCAATTAGATCTAAACTAAACTGGAAGTTTTACAGATTTTTCACTGTTGATGCAACTCTCAGCAGATCCAGGAAGGCATTGATGAATTGGTTTACCCCTCTGGATAACTCTGCAAGCTGAAACACCTGCCCACTTCAATTTTGCTTCAATTAACATCTTAGGGGAGTGGACCAAATCTCCAGAAAGGGCATTAAAGACTACAAAACTTACATCCCTGTAGATTTTCATTGTACCAATAAACCATTTTCCAAATACCGCATTCCCTTCAGCAGAAGGAAGCCCACAGATAAAAGGTCCTTATTTCCAGGTGGCAAAGAGGCACCTGCTTATTTGGAACTGTAATTGGCTATCAGACTGTATTGGTTTCATGAGCACTGGTAATGTTATTAGTTGAGTAATGATAAGCAGTGACAATGAACAGTGGATGGAATACAGTTCTGATGAGCCATACCTAGCTCCTTTTGTATGTTGTCAGGGATTCCTGTTATAGTCTTTCTCCTTTTGACTTTCTTCGGCCGTCTTACCACCGTGTCTGTGTAAATTAGAGACCGCCGAATGCTGGCTTGGCGGTCGAAATTCTCCCCTAATACATGGTAAAATAAGCAAAGCAACATTACTTCCAAGCACGCTGACATCATGCACTTTCTTCCACTAGCTTTGTTGTAGAAATGAAAAAAAGGCATTAATAAATGATGTTAGCTTGATCCTACAGTGAAGGTTTACACTGAAGGAAAAGATACAGCACACTGTCACAGTAAGGTTTTAGACATGCATACATATTGCTCACTACTGCAGGTTTCAAAAGGAATTTGACTTCTCCTGGGTCCAATTCACAGGTGAAAGAAGCTATAATTCTATGGATGAATAGAATCCTTGCTTTAATTTGGCCTTCTAACTTGTGGGATTTGTGGGTTTGCTGACTGCTTTTGTTGTTGTTGTTATTTCTTTTTTTTGGTGGTTGCAGGAGATGAGATGATGGTTTTTTAGGTTTTTTGGGTTTTTTTTGTTTTTTTTTGTTTTTTTTTTTTTAAATATTGAGCTGTGGAAAAAGCAAATCTGTTCATGAAAATGAAAAACTGCAATGGTTTATACAGGAACAGACATTGCTATTGGCAACAGCTATTACGATTTCCGTGCAGACCTCCATCATTAAATCAAATTCGTTTTCGTTCCAAATTGCTCTGAACCTGTCAAGTGTACCATATTTCTGGTGGTGATCTCTTAACACAGATACAAGTAAGTTCTATGGAGCATGCAGAGATCAAACTGATTTTAGGAGCTCATGAATATTTCAGTTAGAATGGAAGCAGCTTAACAATGAAATATTATAAATGACTATACATATATGCAATGGTAAGAGTTGAAAAAATGTGTAAATGCACGTTGCCAGATAAAACCTTATGATGACCATGGGCTGTATCCTAATGGGACCCAGAAGCACCACTATCATTAAGGTTGAGCAGCTTTTCTTTAGGAATTCACTTTTGTTGAGAGGTTTATAGTTTGGCCATTTTACAAGTAGCAAAATAAAATTTGCCCTCTAGACTGTGCTCAAACAATTCTCTACATTTCTAAAAATACAACCATCCCCAATCTCACACATAAGTTTCCTTACTAGAAGTTAAACATTTTAAAGCAGTGACAAAACATCTAAAGTGTCCTTTAGATGACCTACTTAAAATTTAAACGCAGAAGTAGTTTGATATGCATGTATATATTTTTGCCTTTTATGCTTTCTTGAAAATTCATGACCAAATTATTTACCTCTTAAAAGTGATGAATGCACAGTAACTAATATGTCATAAATATTATCCCCGGTAGACTACACATCAGTATGATGTGTGTCATGCAGACAGTGTAGAAAACCACTAAAACAGTTAAAGACACAGTCATAAGGTAAAGCATAGCATACGGAATAATGAAAATACAAGGAAAAATACAAAGCAGTTTCAATCACCATATTGTAAATATAAAGACTCTGACTCTTTTTTAACGGGTCTTGTTCTCCAATGAAGTGCACTTATGCTGGGCGGAATCCTTTCATCTACAAAGCGTCACTTTCATCTGAGTTTCTGATTGACTGAAATGAGGGCAGATAAAGGGAGGAGGAATCTCATGGGATCTGTGAGATATTGAGCTACGAATCCCATGGGCTTCACAGAAGCCCCAAAACACTGAGACAAAATATCCAGTGTCTGAGGCATTACTGCTACTATGATGTTATCACTCACATGGAGTCTGAGTTGGGACTATTAAATAATCCTTCTATATAGGATGATAACTAGCCACATAATAATGAATTTAAAGAATTCAAAAGACAGTGTTTGGCATCTCTAAACATATCTTGATCCATTCAAAGCCAGCGATTATGCCTGAGACAGTAAGGGGCTAGAAAATTAAAATTTGGCTTTGGATAATCTCAACTAAAATACTATGCAAAATGCTAAGTAGAAGGGGTGCAAACAAGAAGACAGTCTTTTATGCATAGTTTAAGGCATACCAACAGGATGAACTTGGGAAAAGTTATTGTGTCATCTGATCTACACTAACTTCTCCCCCTGTGCTAACAAAGAGCTAACTCAACAAACCCTTTTTCAGATGGTTTCAAAATAGCTTTTTCAAAGACACTGTGCAAATTTATAGAATTTCAAAGTAGTTGCTTCAATAAACTCTAAGTCAACAATCAAAATAAAAACGTTTCAGTGTTTTCTACTCTTCATTGTTATCTAGTTTTTAGAAAATACTGATCTTAACATATTATTTAAAGATACTTTTCTTCCATTGGGTTTGTAACAAATCGTCTAAACATTCCTCATCTAGTTTACTCAGTTCTTCCTCACATTTAGTCAGTTTTCTTGGATTCACTGGAAATATTTAAGTATGTGTTTAAATCTCACTTAAGTCAATCAAGCAGGACTTAAGCAAACGCTTAAACGTTTTCCAGGATCCATTCTGCTGCCCATCAGCTCCACCACCACCAGACTCCTCCATCTGGAAAGAAAGTTAGTTCCAGAAAACCCAGTACAGGAGACACCATTATACATTTTAACCCACAGGATATGTAAAAGCAAAGACTGGCCACCACTGAAAATTCAGCCCAACTCCTTCCAGGCCAGAATAAGCTCAGTCCAGCTACCCTCAAAGACTGAAACATCCTACAGATTGAATGTCTAGTTAGCAGCTTGTCAGCCTAATGCAAAGCTCCTGCACCTTCAGGCTGTCCAACAGATTTTTACTACCCCTGCATTAGCTACAATCTGCTTAGCAAGGAGCCCCAAAAGCTGAAGTAGCAGAGCATTTGTTGCACAACCACGTGACAGGCTATTGTAGCAGGATCATTACTAATGGACTGCTGAAAATGCTGTCACCTCTTCTGAGGTTAACGTTTTATTTAATGCCAGGAGTAATAAACGGAAATGTTTTGACCTCTCTTCTGGGAGAGTAAGAAAAAGAGCAAGCAAAGGAAAAAGCCGAATCAAAACAAAAACCAGCTATGGTTTGTTCATCAGCACGTTTAACAAATGGCACAGAATTTTTGGTCTTTTTTTTTTTTTCCTGCCTCACATAGTAACATAAGGAACTTCACAAAATAGAACTACTCACAGTGTGGGAGGGCAGAGGAGGGGAGCAGATTGTGACTTTTTAAAGGGGAACAAGGACAGCAGCTTTTTTTGTATGTGTGTGGGGCTCAGTCTGTTTTTCTCACTTGTCTTGATGCAAAGCAGCAATACAGCTATTTCAAGGCAAAAGGAAACTAGTTTCCAGAGACCAGCTCACATACTGAAAGAATAGTCTTTCTTCCCCATCCTTGCTTTGTATGCCTTCCTACTATCTTGATTTTAAGGAATGAATGCCATGCAACACATTCCAGGAAGCGTAATAAACGTGTACTAGTTTCACCAGAAAATTTGAGAACTGCTGCACTTGCTGGGGGCAAGCAAACTCACGCAAGGGGCTCAAGGTTTGCCACAACATTTGAATTAATCTGGTTGAAACTGTAAGTGTAACTTACGCAAATGCATTAATGTTTCCTGAATGTTTCCTGTGACACTGAATTAAATTCAGGACAGCTATTTGATCTCTTTTACCTCATTTTTCTTTCCATCTATTTACTTCACCCATTTATTTTCAGGACACAGGATCATTAAATCAAATGGCAGATTACCCATTCTGTAAGTAAACTGTCTTCCTGCTGTTGCAATATCAAAACCATGCTCAAGCTCATTGATTATGTCAGATAATCCACTGTTCCCACAGCTCTGCCTTCTACGCTCATATACTACATTTCCTAGATAACATGAACAACTCTAGTTACATTTCAGCACTGCATGTTTTCCTTCTATTCATTTTCCAGAGGTGGAGCATTCATAATCTTCCGCTGCTCTCAAGTATTTCCTACTGTCTATTTAAAGAAACATTTCTTAGTGATTTCTCAGAGCTCTCTAATGTTTATCACTGGCCTTAAACTACACCTTAAAACTTAAACAGACACCTTCAGTAAGAGAAGTAGTGCTCCACTGCTACAAAACTGTAATTTATAAAAATACTTGTGGGGGAAATAAAAGATAATCACATAGAAAAAGAGAATTCCTAACTTACTTTCAAAACAAAACTGAACATAGCAAGCTACTGATTGTAAGAGTGAGCTTGGAGCCAGAGAATGCCATATGGCATTTGAATTAAATTGGATATTGAATATCATCCCAGTTTTGGCAGGCAAATGGTCAGTTATTTGAATTAACTAATAATAAACAACCTTGATACTGAACAGAGACAGAGGGATTATTAAATCAAAGTGATTACTCAATCTTTCATACAAATTCTATTTACACACATCAAAATATCTATGCAACGTTAGACTTCATTGTAATTTAAGTTTCACTGAGTAGGAATTCTGCAACAGTGAAACCAAAGAGCATTTTGAAAATGGAGAATCAATATACAGCTTGCATGTAGAAAACGTGGGCTACTGTCATATAAGTTGATTGTCATACCAAGTGCCTCAGTTGAGGACAGCCTCATTAACCTTCTGTTCTCTCCCTACTCTCCTTGATACCTAAACCTCTTATTGTTGATGAAAAGGAGAATCAAGGATTCTTTTCTCAAATTTTGTAACATTTAGTTTTCAAGATACAGAAGTCTCTGATAACCTTCCTTAAGTAAAGATCCTAGAAGAAAATCCTAAATATCATTAATATTTTACAAAACATGATTTTCCATTATTTATCTTTAATGAAGCCTACAGTAACAGTGCTTTGTCAATCATCTTGTATTTAATGAATATCTAATTTTGTTTCAAGCCCACATTGTGTAGACTAACTTCATTAATGTTCATTTTAAGGAATTTTAAGTTTTTCTCATTAAGTGCAGACAAAGACTATTAAATGCAAAATACTGTTTTCACAGAAAGGTGCAAGAAGTAACATTAAATTCATGCATCAAATATTTAACATTTGAGTGTTAAAGTATCACCTAATGGGTCTCCTATAATCCCTCCCCTCCCTAACCAGCATAACACAATTTCTGAAGTTAAAAGCCTACCAGTCACATTAATAGGAACCACATCTGTTTGGACTGCCTGTGCTTGCTGTCGCATCTTCTCTTCTGGTGTTGGCAGTGGAAGCGACTTAGTCCAGTTGGTTTGTGTGTTGATATCTGATAACTCACTTGAAACTGGGGTTTTAGGCCTTTTGATGGTGATAAGCTTTTCTTCTTCTGGGGAAGAGACAGAACACTGCAAATAGACATACATGCAACAGTGTTAGTTCTCTACTGGAAGAACAGAGGACTAAGTACTAAGGTACTGCTGCTGCAGTCAGCATGATGGCTTGTGGATACACCCTCACAAATAACACACATCTAATTTACAAGCGACTTTTTAAAACACATGAAAAACCAACGACCACCAAAAATCCAACAGCAACCAAAAAATAAAAACAAAACAGAACAAAGGAAAAACAACTCTAGACTGGATTTACCCATGACATCTGATCAGGTTTAGAACCATATAAATGAAAGAGGAGCAAAGCACAGTAAATAATTATCTTACACATTTACATTGCTCCTTCAGCAACCAACCCCTCTCGCTGTTAGAAATAATGGATGGAGGTTTACCTCCCCTTCCTCTCTTCTCCGCAGTGTCCCATTGGGAAGATGAAGCTGAGCCCTGCTTTGATGTAGCTGTACTAAGCTATAAGGTGGGTAAGGAAGACATCTATTAGGAAGAGACACATTTAGGGAGAGCTCTGTAAATGACTCAGCCAATACACTTAACCATCAGCCAGGGATCAGTGTGGAAAAGTGCTGGCTTTGGAGAAATTCATGCTTTGCTTGTTTTTAAAGGTGAAGTGGTTAAAAGTATTAGTATACGTACAATGGTCATTTCTGAAGTTGTTCCTTATCAAAAGTGTTAGATATCACATCTATGACGGACATTTTACTTCAAATAAATGAATAAAACCTTTCTGCATCAGAAAAGAGGTTGTAACGGCTTGTACAAATCCTTCCACCAGCCAAATTTATAATGCCAAAAAAGACATTTCCTTTACAGAAGCAAATCTGTTTTCACTGCAAGGGACCTCAGGTTATCCCAAGAGCAGGAGAGGAAGAAAGACTTGGAGGAAGAAGCAGCTCCTCTTCCTCCTGCCTTTGGATACAACAAGGAAGAGGACAAACACTTCTGAGTGTAGAGGTTGTAGGGACAGCAGAGACCTCTGAAGCCATCCATCATGCCCTGCAAGGTGGAATCTGTTCTCTGCCCCCAAACCAGTTCCTCACCATCACCATCTCTTTGTTCCTCCCACTGTCTGCAGAATACCACCCAAAATGGGGCTGCTGGCACTGGATTGCCACTCTCCCCACAGTTATTTCCTGGCTGCTTGAGAGAGGTGTAACTGTTGTTTGTAACAGATGGACTTTCACTGTCATTATTAAGTCTAAGTGATTTGCTCTCTCCTGAAGCTGAGTGGCACACAAAGGCATGACGAAACACCACGCTGCAACCACTGTTTATCATTTCTGATTTTAATTTTCTCCTTGTCATCATGAGAAGTTCCCACTGTTTATAAATAACCATTTATTCATACCACTGTGTACTGTCAATTCATTCAGACAGGACCCAACATTTCACTACAGATCAATAAATCAAAGCAGATTCCAGGCAAAAAGTAAATTAAAAATTGGAATCCCTTCAGGTAATAATAACAATACACAAATATAATGTGAATGTTGCTTTTTTTTACGTGTGTCTGTGTACATACATTGCTTATAAATGTACACGGTGCAGGCACACCTAAAGTACCTACACACAAATGGAGGTGCTTTCCCATTTCAAATCACTCACATTTATAAAAACCTCCACTAGCTTGAGCAATGTGGGAGAGAAATGCCACTGCAGATGGGAAAGCTGCCTTCAGGCTGTGCCTCCTCCAGTTTGTTCCACAACAGCTCAGAGCAAAAAAGGCAATGCAACCCACATCTCTGTGGTAGCCTATATGGGGCATCACTGGTGTTGGAAGTACATGTGTAAGCACTCAAAGGACTAATCAGAGGATGGAGAGGAGAAATACCATCTTCTCTCTTGTACAAATAGCTCTGTCTGTATCGGCACAGCGAGGGAGGCGCTGCAAGCCTGGCTTTGCATTTTGTGTGGTGAGTCTGAGCTGCAGCCACCTGCGGATGCTCTGCTTTGGGTGACAGCATCAGCACCAGTGACAGTCATGTTCAGACAGTGCCAGTGCAATGCCAGGTCTCAGCTGTCAGTCACAGTCACCAGGGCTACTATAAAATGTCAGGTGACAGAGATACAGGTTACAAAGCTACCCTTCCTTCCCCAACAGAAAAGCAGGACACTTCTGTTACAGAATACTAACAGACAGAAAAACTGGCGGACTGAAGCACTGACTGTGAGGGAATCCTAGTTATACAAAAAAACACGGAACAAACATCAGAAATTTTGCAGAATTAAAAGGCCAGAAAACTGAGAAAGGATGGAGGAAAGAGGACAGAAACTGATTGGTACAGTAAGTACATAATGAATGAAAAGCAACTGATAACTCAATTGTGCAGCTGTGGCCAAGCACTGCTTCAGTAAAAGATGACTACTTTTGGACAGCGGCGCATACTGCAAAAAAAGTTCAGTAGGAGAGCTGCTGGTTTTGAATGTAGGAAGGAGTGTTAGTGTTTCATCTGCAAGTACACTTCCTGTGGTTTCTGGATAAGCACGACCATCTCTACTTAAATCCCTTCTTCCAAAGTACTCACAGTGATAGTGGTATATTTGCTTGCTTTTTGATGTAAAGATTCTTTCAAAGGGCAGGATAGGTCAAAAGCCATACTTAACTATCCTGTGCAGAGTAGAAAGCAGCTCATTTTTCAACTACCTTCACACAAATTTCTTATCTAATTTTCTAGCTATGACAAAATTAGAGAAGAGAGAAAAAAATATTTTATACTTCATGTTCCTTTGTGAAAGTCACATGTTTTTAGAAAATGTACCCTGATTTACAATACAGAATTTTGCAGAAAGAATCAACAGATTGCTGCTGTACAGACAGAAGTGTCTTTTGAAGTGAGGTCTGCTATATGAGAAATAGCACTGGACTGTGCTTTGAGCTCACACTATCTGCTCAGCATAACACTCAGCATAAATCTCAGCATAAACACTACTTAGAACAGTTAGCACCCCTTCCATTTTTAAAGCATCTCTGACTCGGAACAATTTTATAGTTTGATTTATATGATCAAATTTCTATGCAGTTTCCAAATGGGATGCTACAAACACCTCCTCTAAAAAATCCATTGCATTTGTGCTCTTTAATGGATCAGGGAAGAAGGGGAGGCAGTAAGTGAAAATGACAACACTGGACCTTGCTGTCTTTCCATAAATATGCTTTAGAGGGGAAAAAGCCTGAACTTTCTGAAGGGAAGATGAAATGAGAATGCAGGGGAGAATGACTCATGAGTACACCACAGTCAGAGGGGAGCATCTTGGCTCACAAAGCTAGAGTCCCTCCACTGCCTTGCTGACTTCTTGTCCCCTGTCCACTCAGGCACTGTAATACATAACAGCTTCACTCATGCTGCTTGAGAGGTCCCAGCTACAAGTGATGCCACACTGCACATCTCACAGCACGTCCCGCCCCAGGTTCCTGTTTTTTCTTAGTCTTTGTATATTGCAATGGCTTGTACTACAGTTTGAAAAGACAGGACCTCCAGAAGAAAAAACAATCCATACAAATCTCACTTTTAAGCAAAGGACCTTAAAACTTGTAGGCATTTCATTTACCTCACTGTTCATCACAACCATTCACAAAATTAGAAATTTTCTGAAAAATAAAGTTGAGAAAAAATTCCATGCTGCTGTGGATGAGAGCCATACCAATTTAGCCATCTATTCATATCTCTCAACATCCTATTTCTTCTCCAGCCTTTTATTAGCTTTGATGGCTTTGAGCACCTTTTCTCACACATTTTCTTCTTTGAATTGCTGTCTCAACCAGCAAATTGATCAGCATTAAAAAAAAAAAAAAATGCAAAGCAGTATAAAATATCTGTGCTGATTACACTCACACACAATCATAGCCAAGGGGTGGGGGAACCAGTTGAAGGCATCACTGTCTGGAGGTATCTCCAGGTGTGCCAGCAGCAGCAAGGCTTGTAGACATTCACACCTCCAACCTGAAGCACCCCATTTCTTCAGCCTCTCTGAACACTAAGCCAAATTTTACATCAGATCTCTTCAAGTCCCTCAAGCCAATACAGTGAATGCATCTGTTTTCACTTTATGTTCTAAACAGTTTCCTGCAGATACTACAGAAATAACTTGGTATGGCTGAATACACTGTCAAAAGTACACTTTTTTTTGCCCCATAAATATGCAAAGGCACTCTTTTGTTAACCAGAATTAAAAGACTATCAAGACAAAGTTCATAAAACAAATAACAGGATTTAGAGAAAAATACCATGAGATTTTTCGTAGATTGAATAAAGACATGATACAGCACATGCCTGCAAGCAAGTACTCCCTATAGCTCACGTTCATCATTTAGAAGTTATGTTACTCCAATTAGGAAACTTTTTCCTTGGCTAATTAAAAAAACAACCACACAGCCAAATAAGTAAAACACAGTGTTCACTGGGGAAGGAGTTTCAAAGGAGGCAAATGTTAATAGACCAAAAGTAATTAAAAGCAACTAAAAGATATTGGACTGTAGACAAAAAAGAAATAATGAGGAAAAATGCAGGAAACAAACCTGGCATGGCATTTTCCTGTTGAGCAGTTGATTTTTCTATGTTTAATCAATTTTTAAAAGAAAACAGAAGCAGGTAACAACTGAAGGCTAAGGGCAGAATGTAAGGATTGCTTATGTGCTAAATGCTACAAGTAACATCAAGCTGCAAATGAGACAGCTGGATGGTCCCACTTGTGGGCAAAGTACCTTGTTGCTCCAGGGAACCAAGTTACAGCAGGCGCTAATGCAAGACTGAGAGATGCAGTCTAACAGACTAGACTGTTGAGCGAGACAAAAAGAAAGAAAGAAAATGAGTGATAAAAAAGCAAGGAAGGAAGAATGAGGGAAAAAAAAATAACACACACACACAAAAGACAAATACACTTAAAATACACAATGTATATATTTCAGAACGTAAAGGAATCAGAGTTTGAAAGTGACATCTCAGTATATCCCTGACACTAGGAAAACAGACCAGCACTGAAGGACAGCAATACTTTTCAAGTAGTGTCACCAATGGTGGTATGTGAGAGGTGACAAAGAAGGACACTGGTTACAGTACTGAGATGTAAAATCCAGGTAAACCAATTCAATCACCAACAAACTCAATTAGGATCAGCAGAAATACACTGAAATGGTGATTGGATTGTGTTCCATTAATGCAACTTACATGAATCAACCTAAGAGTAAAAGGGTAGTTCCAAGAACTTTGCTTTATATAAACTAACACCCAAGGCATTTCAAGTTTCCATGTTTTCTCCTTCTGTCTGCTTGCTTTTTGGGTTGGACTAACTAGCCTGTTTTACCCTATGGGCTTTGCTTTGAAACAATAACACTTCAACATCTTTTAAGAACTGCATGTTTTGTAGTATGAATATCACCCTCTGGTAACTGACACCTCCACAAAAGAACATTTGTGGATGTAGGTCTTCTCTTGTGTGATCTAAGCCACGGTTTCATATTATGTCTCCAGTGAAGACAGACAAGTGGAATATTTGTCTTTTTTCTTTTTTTTTTTGAGTAGATAAAAAGAGTGTGGAAAGACAGCTTCCTTTGTGAAAGCACCACACAGTAAAACAGAGGTTTTATGAAACATAGCAAATAGGTCAACCTAGAAGTAAATTTACAAGCAGTAAATAGCTATTCATTCATCTATGATTATTCTGTTATTCTCAAATTTCAGCTGGTGCTGCATGCACAGAATTTAAATGTTGGCTGTCTTGCTTTGAATAGACAACAAAGCCACAAAGCTTTCATCTACTGGTAAGGAGTTCACATTCTGAATCATGGGATTTGGTGACCTCAGCTTCACATTATTACTGAAGAACTATCCTAACATCTGAAAAACGACTGTCTCAAGGCATAAGTTATCAGAAGTATTCTGTATTTTACCAGTGGGACTATAATTCAAGTTCAGAGACCCGTTAAGCGCTCATTTTTAAAAAAATAGTAAAATTTTATGTCATTACATAATGTAAAGCCAAATAAAATGATGCTGGTGAAAGGTCATCATAAAGCACTAGTTTTACAACATGAAGGGAGTGTGTTGCACTTTGTAAGGGATTGGCTTTAGATTACAGAGCTGCAAAAGAGTGTCAGGGTTATGGTTTAAGTTTTGAGACAATCATTAACACCTTATATTGTCATTTTGACCACTTTTTCATCAGCTTTGAATCATGCCTACAGCCAAAAATATCTAAGGGAAACTGTTCTAATTTGAAGTGCTATCCTTTCCTTGAAGCAAAACTAGCTGCACCAAAATTTTTCAAACAGTTAATGCTGTCACCAGTGCAAATCATAATTCCACTGATTTCAGGAAGGTTTTGCAAATTGTCATTGTTTTACATTTGCTACTTGCTGCCAGTACATATCATAAAGAACTCAATGAGGTGCAGCAACACTCCCTGCCAATACGCAGATATAAAGCAATCAAATACTGGATGAGGGACTGTACATGTTCTATGATAATTTTTATTATGTGATTTAAAAGCACGGAAGACAGCACTCAAACCACTGAACCCTTTAAACTGAGTTCTCAGGATCTGCACACTTGATATACAGACAGGATAATTTGGTCTGTGCTACAAAAGTGCATATGGCTGAGTAACACTTCAAAAAATCAAACTTTACAAGTAACACTTCATAAGTAACATTTTGGGGCAAAGCATTATAGAATATCTGTCTTGAAAATCCCAGGAGCTCCAGCACTTCAGGTTTGGACAGCCAGGCTCCAGAGTATCTTGCTGTCTATGCCAGCACTACCATCTTAGCTCACATTGCTGAAGCACCAAAGTTAGCCACAGCTTGTCTTTGGAGCCCACAGACACAACAAGGGAAGGTGAAGACAGAGGAGCAATACTGCAGGCAATTAAACTGTAGCAGGCATATATTCATTCCAGCACTTTACTCTTCACCATTACCTTTTGTTCAATTTCTTCATAATCATCCTGGTAACTTCCACAGATTGCACTGGAGGACGAGGAGAAGGTGGGACCCTGAGAGTAATACTGAGAGCTCCGATAGCCATCTCTCCGCAGCTTGTCACACTCTGCCAAAAGATGGGGAAAGAAGAAATCAATTTATTACCAGAGCACTTACTGTTTACACTCATAAAAATATACTGTGTTTTACTGAAAGCGGTTGCCATGCATTAGCACTGTCTATCCCAAGCAATAAAACAGAGTTGCATTTCTCATATTTTTAATCTATACTTCAGCTTCCCTCTCCTTATTTATACACGTATGCCCATGCATGTACACACGTGGCTTTTATTCAAATCAAGAGATGGCAAAAGATTTGAAGATGGAAATTCATTTATTTGTTGGTTTTTAAGTGAGGTCTGGCTCAGTATCTTGACAGATGGCAGCATCTTGCAGGATAGGAGACAGTAGCATGCGAGTAACACCAGGGTCTCATTTGCCAGGCCGGTAGACACCCATTATGTGCCTTGCACTCAAAATGATGATGTTACTCACTACTCAAGCACCATCTGCTAAGTAAGTTTGGCACTGACCGCTCATCTTGTCTTCGTGCCTACAGAACAGACCATTTGCTGTGATCTTGTAGAAAGCAATGCAAAGCACAGGGATCTTAAAATCTCTTGTCGACACAAAGCATACATAGTTTATAACCAAAGAATTTTCAAAGTTCAGAAAGAATTCAGAGCAAACATGCATCTCCACTCAAATGGCCAAAATCACAGTCAGCACCTTATCCCCCCATCCAAGTCTTCTGTAATTGTCCTCCTGCCTCCTAATTGATATTCAGTGTGACTGAGCTAAAGAAGAACAGACGCCACAACATAAGGAAAAATTAAATGTTCAAGATGTGGCAACCAAATTCATCAGCTCAGTCAAACTGTTAGCTTTACACTTTCAGAGACAGATATGTGAATCTGCTGAAAGATGAGGAATACAAAAAGAAAATCATTTGTTAGGTTTCTATCCAAGGAACTGAAATTTCTGCACAACATATAGGCGTGGCACAAAATGCTTTTGTCATCACTTGCTGGGGAAAGACATTCTGAGACCGTACTATCTGTCCCCCTAACTTGATCTCTTTAGTACTCCTTAAAGTGGAAAATATGCAATGTTTATACTGAAGGAAACATTTTATAGAGGCTTTTGCTTGTCAAACAATTAACTGGAGTTACGACTTGCAACTTCAGCACGTTTCCTAGGTTGTATCAGATGTTTTTAAAACTGGATTCTGTAGGACTCCATGGGGATAGTTTAACTGACCTCGAGCAACCACAGCTCTGCAATTTTTAATCAACGTGGACTCCTTTTCATATGCACACACATATCAACAGTAAGAGTATGCAACTGACATTTAGCCATTTCCATTAGAGCCAGATGCAAGTCCCAGCCTGTTGCATGCTTCTGCATGAGATCAAAAAGGGCACAAACCCGTCACTCTTTCTCAGTTCAAGACCCTAAGCTGGCAGCAGCGGGTTCTGAGACCCAGATCAAATCTGATAGCTCAGTCAGCAAGCCTGCTTACCAGTCCCACACATGTGAGCACACCGGCACCTCACGCATCTGGCAAACAGCTGTTGGGCCTCAGAGGGGGCTGAGAAAAGGATGCCAGCAACCACAGGAAAAGAAATTCCTCCCCCGCCACTCCAGATCTGGCACCGGATCCAGGCAAACCCAGCACACAAAGCTCACAAAGACAAGCACCCCAATGGGCCAGTTTGTTGGTGTGAGCTATAACCAGCAGCAATAAGCAGGCTGCGGCAGAATGGAGCAGTATAAAGACTTGTGTCAAACTGCAGCAGAGGTTAATGCCCAAATTGTCGACTTCCGTGCCACAAGTTTTGCCTTCAGATCAGTCACTCATCATTTCAAACCAACACAAAGGCAATGCAAGATGTGAAGTTAGTTTTCCTTCCTCTCCTGGGATGAGGCCTTGGGCCCTGACCAACCACTTCTGTGGCTCTCCAGCACCAGGCATCACTGGATGAGTACCTCAAGAACCACAGGTTTTATGGAGTGCAATAGATGCATGCTTTGGTATCAGCTGCTTAGCTTTACTTATTCTTCTAACTAAGAAGATGAAGATGATGAATAGTGCACTTCAGGACTCTTCAGAACTCCCTGAACTCTTGAGGAAGACAGAACCAAAGGCTTCAAGTCCACAACAAGTTAAGCAAGTGAAATGACATTAAAACAGTGGCAGTTAATCAAGCTCAAAATCTCCATTGGTGATGTGGCTGCAGAAGTCAAGAGAATTGCTCAAATTACTGAAACTCACCCAGAGAAAGGTGACCTGTCCCAAAGAACAGGTTTTTTTGTTTGTTTGCTGTCACAGCACATTTCACAGTTCTGGACAGCGCCTGAGGTGAGCATGCTTCTGCAGAGGTTTCAGGCAGGGATCCCTGTAACTTCACATTGTAACAGCCCAACAGGAGGTCAGCCACTGTACCCAAGTGATGCTACTGTCACTGTCAGACCAAACCTTGTAACTTTTGTCTGAAAAGTGTTCTAGATGGGAAGCACACACCTCATCTGAGCGCCTTCCCAAGTTCCACATGGTCTTCTGTAAGCAATTAACTTCGGATTTTTTAGCAAAAGGCTTTATATATACATACTTGAAATATATATTAGAAAGAAGTACATTATGAAAACTTCCAGACATGGATCTTTTCTCCCAGAGGAGCAATACTGCAACCCGACTATCCAAACTATCCAAGCAGGGAAGAACGCTAGACAGAGTTAGTGAAAAACTTCCTACAAATATTCATGTTATTTCAGAGATGTCTGAATAGGTTAAAAAAAAAAGAGACAGACAGTTTCAGTTATTAATAACCTTCAGCTGTAAGAATGTACCAGTACATGAGTGCTAACTGAGCCATGGATACACACACTCTTGAACCTCATGTCAAGGCCGATATACCCGTGCTATCCAGTACACAAAAAATGTGCACAGCCTAAAAATCTCTAAAAATTGCAGAAGCAAAATTTAGGAGACTGCATCAGGCAGGACACAAACACTGATTTCTGTGGATACCCTTGCTTGAGATCAACTCTGCAGCATATGCACAGCTAGTTCAAAGCATGCTCTATGTGCTGCATTACTTAGAGTGTATCTGATCTGAATAGCGCAACAGTATTACTGTGTCCCAGATGAAATAGTTTTCTTCCCCCAACAGCTGCCAGTTGCCTGAAAAAACAAGGAAAATGTCTCTCTGTGGCTGAGCGACTGCAATAGATGGCAGCACTGGGTAGTGCCCCAGCACAACAGCCAAACTATGCCCTCACCGTTTCCCCTTCATCAGCTCCTGAGGATAAGCATGGAGAGATGCTGTGTACCATCTCCTGCTGCCTTTCAAGTGCTTCTCTAACTAAAGAGTCATAAAATAGTTCTTCGTCCTTTTCATTCTGTACTAATGATACATTATTTCGAAACTTATTCTATATTATAATTATTGCTTAAAAATGCCTTTAATCACATTATGTTATATTATAGTTTTTCCTTACTTACATGGCTAAGTTAACTCTTCCTAGAGAAGGAAATTTTGCCTGAGGAGAGTTTTGCTGTTCACAGGGTAGTTTTAACTAAGTATAAAGAAAGTGTTTGGGAAATGTGGTCTAAAGACTTTTAAAGGTTTCCCATCACCGTCACAGTTAGTAGAGTAGGGTAGATTCAGGGGATGTGTGACAGAAAAAAAATGTGTTAGTGCTCTCAGCGCCCATATCATAATATCTGTGTTGCTGCCATTTAACCAACCCCTCGTATGTCTGCTCAGTGTTTCATTATTGCAGTTTGCTAAATCCCAGTGTAAGGCAGCAGCTTACTAAAGATGCTCTTCTTCTCACCAGCAACACATGACCTAATCACAGTTTCGACTTCCAAAAGGGGAATTTACGGGCAATCCTGCATCAAAATTTTGAGCCACAAACACTGAATTCTGCACTACTCTATAGCTTACTGAGCTTTATTAATTCTTATGTTTTACAATGTTTTGGCAATAATTCCATAGGGTAAGGCCCGAAGATCAGGCTCCAGCTTAATAGCTCAAGCTCTCCACATAAAACCTTATTGGCCTCTGTGGCACACAGTGAGGCCAAGGGTACAAAATACCACCAAGGCCACTCAATCCCACATAGATCTCTTCATTTTACACTAGGAACTCGCATGTAATTCCATTTGACCCTGAGCTGATAATGCACAGTAGCAAGCCTTGTGTATCCAAGCGATTTACAGCTTTACAAACAATATGAAACCATACTGTTACATGAGAATTTGAGACACAAATCACCTGGGCGAACAGAAGGCACAGTACTGATACCTCACTAAATTCATTTGACATGGTATTACTGCAGAAAACTAGGATTAACATATAACTTCTTCGCTTAGTTCAACATCCACATCACACTGCTCCATGGCACAAGAAATGCTTGGTTTTCTAGGATGCACTAGATCTTTTCTCCTCCTTTGGTAACATTTATATGTTCTGAAGTTTTCCATTGAAACTAATCATGGAGCCTTGGAAATTTACATGAAGCAAAATGCACTGCCCTGCCAGCACCAGAGTGCTCAGAGAGAGAGAAGAGAGAAGTACTGCTCTGTAAGTAATGCTTCCTATTTCATTGAATTCCTCCACGCAGAAAAAAATTGTACCCATTGATATTCATTGATACTTGCTGAATGTTTATGGATAACCAAACAGTGGATGTGAGGTGGTGGGTGGTACATTTCAGCAGTGGCAACAGCAAATCACTTCTGCTCTGGTACAGATTTTTTTAAGTGTGGCATGCAGACTCTGGTTTGTCACTGGTGAAAATGCATAGGTCACAGTGGTGACGATGTTGAAATACAGCCTTTTGTAGCTGCGAATTTGTTCCATCAAATAGTGTTATTGTGCTCTTTGTATCAGTTGCAGTTTCCACGGAAATAAATAGGAGGCATTACTTTTGAAGAAACCCCCATATTAGGGTCATTTTCAGAAGCTTTCTAGAAAATGATTTCTTTTCATTGTAACGTAACTGTTCAAGGCTGTCATTTTTCAGAGGCCCCTTCACAGGAGAGCTCCCCGGCTGCAGACAGGCACCCAGTACCGGTTTTCAGGACAGGCCCCACCAGAGCCTGGCTCCCCGCAAGGAGCAGCCAGGCCACAGCACAGTCAGCACAGCCAGCACCAGGCCCCACTGCCTCAGGCCTCAATGTGCAGCTGCCACTTACTAAATTAGTCCTAATGAGATTACACGTGTAAGCAAACATTGCTCACGTGACTGTTGCAGAATCAGGCCTTAAGCTCTGCAGTGTAGTTGTCCACAAGTATACACTCAAATGCATGCTTGAGAGAGCATGTAAGAGCTCAATACAAATAATCCTCCTGTCTGCATTTCTAAGCATTCATTAGCAACCACTGTTGTCGTGAATTTTAAACTAATGTGATACTCACAGTTAAGAGATATGGCATTTAAGTTACTCAAATATCCAAAGAGCCCTGTCTTGCTCGAAGTAAGAAGCTGTGGAGGCAATCATCGGATGGCTTGAGCAAGCAGGGATAAATGTCCCAGAAACACTCAAGCTTGCCTTGCACCAAAGAACAGAGCTTGCACTTCAGGACTACCTGCTAAAACCCAGAAAGAAAACATCCACCAAGTCAGGCGCAATTTCACAGGAGCCACCTCAGGCTGCAGAAACAGAAGGGCTGTAGTGCAGAGAGCAGCAGGCGCTCCATGTGCCTCACTCCCTGCTGCCCTGGGAGCAAGAATGGACAAGCGACAAGCTGACAGCTGCGTCGGCATGCTTGAGAAATTATCTCAGCTCCACTCAGGGTGACTTCTTGGCAGAGGCTTTCAAGTAATAACTTGTGTTTTGTAGTGTGGGGATTTTCCTTTTTTTTTTTTTTTTTTTGGTACTACCGAGAGAGGCTATTAACTGCAGGAGTCAGCTAAGCTGTCAACCATAGAAATAAATCTGCTGACTAGCATATTAAAGCACGTTTATCCACTCACTGAGCATATCACTGGAAAACTGCTTTATTCCCTCAGGTCAGGTTCTTTTTTTTTTTCTTTTTAGCTTTAAACATTGTAGCTAACCCCTTCTTATCTGTAAATATAAACAAATCTCCTTCCTCCGTAAGTCAGGACCATGAACTCTATCTTATGAGTACTGACAGACCACAGTACAACATATATTTGTCTCATTAAACTTTCTCCAACAGAATGAAAACCATACTGTGAAAGTAAACTTTTAAAACTGACACATTACTTTATACACCATGCTTTTTAATCATGACTATAATATAATAACACATCATTGCTTTCTACTTTAGAATAAGACCTGTTTCAAAGCCAATAAATAATTGCACTTAGTTTTCAGGCACTCTCTGAATTTGCTTTTCCAGCTGAGCTGAGGAAATGAAGGTATCACAACTTTACTGCAGGCAGGACTGGATGTCAGAAGACTTGGTATTGCTGCTATCCAAGCAAATCCACTCAGGTTAGGTCCAGGCAAGAACTTTACACCTGTAGTCATAACACAATCTAAATTTTACCAGCATGCCTCCTAAAGTCAGACCCGCAGTGGTTATCTATGCTTTGCTTGCAGCACGTGAATATGGGAATGCACCTTGAGGTAAAGGCAGCTAAAAGGCCAAGCTGCCTTTGCTCTTGTCCTCTCCATCATATAAGCAGCAAGCAGTGCCAGATCCAGCACTGTGGACAACCTTCTCTAAGGAGCAGAAGAATTTAACAGAATTCAACATCTCTACTTCTGAAGACTGTGTGCTTTTTATGAGGTTTTTGGCACCAGCCAAACTTGCAGCTTTCTTACTGTATGCTCTGAGGCAAAAGGGCTGCTACCTTAAACATAACTGCCACCTCTCTATTTTGTGTGGGACTGGTCACACTGGTGTTATATTGGGATGCACTCTGAGCACATCTATCAAACTGGGCCTTCCTCCGAGGCTGCTTCCTGGTCTGCTTTCTGCATTACAATGTGACAAAGACAAGGACAGGGTGACTCTGGACTCTAGACATGATGCAGAAGCACAGTTAATGGGAATTTCAGGAGGTAACTTTCCAAGACAAAAAGCTTGTGGAGAATAATAAGGCCTGGAACCATAATTAAAACAGACGCTCTAGTTCAAATGTCTCCTCAAGTTGGTAAAGCTAGCTGAAGTCACCAGCTTTCACTTTGGGCCTCCTTATGAGTCTATCATCTGCAATGTGCAGATAAGAATGCACAGCTTTCCATGTGTGGATGAAACAGGTTGTATATGTGCAGGGTTGTACAAAGGCAATCTAGTGTTCAAAGATATCATGCTAAATGTGACTAAAAAAAAAAAACAGCTCAATTCCAATGCAGCATCTATTTTTATCGCTGGATCTAAATGAGGCAGACAGCTTGCCTCTACCACTTTATATTCATTCCTCCCAAAAATTCACTCAGTTTGGAACAAATCCTATTTCCTTTAAATGTATAAATCCCCATATCATCCGCAGAACTTGATTATCACAGAGAGTGCTCTATATCAAAGCTTTAAAATATGTTGTAAAGCCACAGCAATGATGCACTTGTGTAACAACTGAACTGTGACCAATTCTAACTGTAAAGCAAGTTCATGAACTTCAGCTGTGATATATTCAGTGTGCTGTTCTGTTCAGACTCCCACTTTTATATGAGTCCAGAATTTCAACAAATGTACTACCACGCCAGCCTGGCTGAAAAAAACTCAACAGCTCTTTCTAAATGCTTTGGCTAATACCAGCCCATGCCAATCCAGCCACCTGCCCTGTTATCACGTCTCCTTCCAAAAAATGAAATTTTATATTGCTATTTCTTCATCCGTATTTTTTACAGAATCACAGTGTAGTAGAGGTCAGAAGGAATCTCTGGGCCCTTCTGCTCCAAACCCTAGCCAAGCAAGGAGACTCAGAGCAGGGTGCTTAGCATCATATCCAGGCAGCTTTTGAACATCTCTGAAGAGAAGACCCTACAGCCTGTCTGGACAAACTGTGCCAGTGCCCCATCACCTGAATAGCACAGAAGTGCTTCCTGGTGCACAGAGGGAACAACCTGCGCTTTGGCTTGTGACCACTCCCCTAGTGCTGGCACTGGGCACCTCATAAATGAGCTGGGCTCTTCACTGGAAAGAGGGTCCTGACACAACAACAGGTCATCCCTCCAGACCAGCTTCTCCAGCTACTTCAAGGCTCAGCTGAGCAAATGTTTGTACAAGCACAAGGATGGGACATGAAGTGCAACATTAAAGTAAAGCAAGCATGCAGTTAGATTTATTTTTCAAGGGTCCAGACCAGGTGCAAGCCTTTAGAAAGGATTCAAAGTAACAGGAAGTCTGAAATGTGAAAATACCTTTTACAGATTTAGTAAACGCAAACACTTCGACCATCCCTTTTTTCCTTAAGCTTTTCAAAAACGAATTAACGTAGTCCCACTCCCAGCTTCCCAGGTGGTCTGTATGATTTAGCCATAAAGAAAAAATTTCTAATGGCACCAAAATGCTACAGCCATTACAGATGATATTTGTTAACAGGCTGTCACTGGAGAGCGCTCAAAATCACTGTTTGCCTTGAGTTAATTCCTGCAAGTGTTATACCACTACATTTACTGGTGACAAGATGTCTTAAGTTTAACAGTTTTTCTTCACTTGCTTTTGCATGCTTGATGCTGGCATTAAAAAAAAATCATCTTTTCCTCTTGTATTGTTATGAATATTTGTTGTTTCTTAGACTACTGGACATGGTTGATATAAAAATAGAGACGATTTCTATTAGTTTTTCTCCTACAACACTCAATGTTCAACTCTTAAAGCTATCTAAAATGCTTCATGTATATATGCTTCTTCTGTACATGTTATAACTCCAATCTAAGAGAGAAAGGAGGAAGAAATACATACAGGAAAACAACTGAAATTCTGATGTTCCTTGTGATGTTGCTTACCTATCATTGAAACTATGGGCAGCAACAGATCAAATTTCTTGTCTCCTCTGAAGACACTTTTGAAATGAGATTAAGTTAATGATCTTTCACCTGTATCTTTTTACTGACTGACTCACCTTAGAAAATACTGAGGAAACACACTGATCTGGTTTAAGAGAATACATTATCATTAGTGTACTGAAACATTACGACTTCTTAAGACTTTCACTAGAAAAGCTATCACTTCATAACGCACACAGGAAACCTATCAATAAGACCTGTTCATTTTTACACTCAGCATAGTGCTATACAACTAAATCTAAAAATAGACAAACTAAATACAAGTAACTCATTTTTTCAGCGTAAGAGCAGCATTCAAAAACAAAGTGTAGACTTTTGATCAAATTCTGCTTAATTTAATTTGAATAACCTTTTTTTTTTTTTTTTTTAACTCTCTGTTAGAGGGGGGTGATCAGAGTATGGGATCCAGCCAAAACCATCAACAGATGTAGTGTGAATTAATTTAGAAACAGTAAAAAGAAGAGGATACATGAGCAGAACTAACAGCACAAATTTGGCTACTGAAACGAAAATAATCAGAAATAAGTTGATTTCTCTTTTTCTCTTTTATTTTTTCTTTAATTTTTATTTTATAGCTACAAGGCCTTTCCGGAACATATGGTCTACCCCTAGATCTTAATAGTCTTTTACCTCATTAAGGTCTCCATTTGGTAGGGAGCTCACATATTGGCATCTCTCTGAACCTGAGCTAGGCCTATTGTTACTATGAAGTGGTTCCCCACTACTTTGCAGCTCTTTAATGAAATGTAAGATTATTTTAAGTCCATAATCTTCTCAGCAGGATTATCGACTAGTAAGGCTGACCCTAATATTGCTCATCTGAACAGTGATCTGACAGATGCCCTGAGAAAACAAAGGGTAAACATGTACCTGTCTGGACGGTCTTGCAGCAAGACACAATAGAGGCTTTATGAGTAACTACTTAAATCCGGTTTTATTTGACAATGCTAACCAGATGTCTTCTGGAAAACAAATCAAGTGTTTCAATCACTGCTGCTTAAATACATTCCTTGAATTTGGCCAACAAAGCTAAACAGAAGCTACACTCGGCCAAATCCAGCTCTTCTGAAGATGAGATAATAAATGAATCATCACAGACATTGGAACAACGAGCACTATACTACATACAAAGTCCAAGTCAACACAATTACACTGGGAATAAAGACACAAAGTGCAGTCACTTGTGCAGAAAACCTTTGCAGCTGTAGCCTGAAAGCCAGTATGAAAGTTAGAATATCCGACTGTGCACACTATTTACAGGTTTACATTTCTCAGTACAGATTTGCCACCTTAATCCACTGTAAACAACAACCAGCCCAAGCAATCAACAGCAGCATGCAACAAAAGTTATCCCTAATCTCCAACTTGACCTGAGCAGCATGAGCCTTCCCAAGATCCTTGAGGAACAGGCCATCACCTTCAAGCCTGATCACTTTCCAGAGTTCGCTATGCTTCCCCTTTAGCAGTAACATGTTTATTCCATCTCTTCCTTTTAATATTGCCAGCTCCCAACTCACGGCCAAGCAGCAACAAGTGACAGTCTTTCCAGCCTTTTTTAAATTTATTTTTAAATCAAAAGGATGCTACATGGCAAATTGCTAGAACTGGAAGACAACTGCTCCTTGGAAATCAGGCCTTAAATGTCCTCTTGCATTTCCCATCACTCCAGCTGACACATTTGTTGGAGAGCACAAAGTAATTCAAAAGAAGCAGAAGTGAAGTCAATTCAGGCAAGCAACAGGTTCACTTCATCACTGTTTGCAAAACTATCAGAGACAAGCGCACTTTGGATTAGATTTTCCTTTTAGGACACTGGGTAAACCCTGGTGAACACACTGCAAAACTATCTGGTATGCAGACACACTTAGGACCCACTTCTGGTAGTGAAATAAAGACAGACTACAACTGCAGTGGGCCTCCTCCGCATCTTCATGTTCAATGACTTGCTCATTGACATTTTTAGACTATATCACAGAAAAATAAGAATTATTCTCCATTTATTCTTATCCAAATATTTGCATCGTTGCTATTTATTGATGTATCTGCACTCCTGGCTAAAGACCACTATACTTGAGACACTTTCCCAGACAGCAGTCCTTTAAGCACTACTGTATGTATGGTAGAACAAGCCAGATCTGCTAGTGCCCAGTGACAGGGATACAGGCTGTATTACGGTACTACCCCTTTGACTCCAATAAAACACCTGCTTGGCCTCTTGGCCTGGAACATGGACCAAAGAAACATAAGCAAGAGTCCACCTCAGGCCACTTGGAGCCCAAGGGGCAGGGAAACATGTGCCACGAGCAGAATGCATTTGACATTGAATGTGTCACCCCATCCCCACGCTCCACTGGGTGTTCCAAGGCTCTAGCTGGTTCCCCTGAGATAGGGAGAGTTTCTTTTATTGAGTGGAAACACGGTATTTATAAATAACAGGATTTACCATCACAAGCAAAAAGCTGGATCATTTTGTAAATCACATTTAAAAATGGTACCTTGACGATGATTCGTAGCTGAATTTGTTATTCTGCTCTAGCTACCATGCTAAGTCTTGAAGACACTACAGAGACATCAAAGACCTTCATTTTAAAATTGATGCAAATAATGAAGTCTGGATTTAACATTTTTCAAGCCACTGCTGTTAGTCAACAGCAATTTTAGATTTTAATAAAAGCCCAATAAAGCCACTTCAGTTGTTGAGAACAGGCATAAGTACTATGTATGATCAACTTTCCATGTTCCTGGTGCTTCATTTTCTAATTCAAATTACTGGAAAATATTGTCTTTTTTTTTTTTTTTAACTGCAGATGACACATGAGCATGTGCACAACTAAATAAGAATAAAGTTCTACCTCGCTTACTTATGAAGAAATTTGGACATAAGATCTCGCCATTTATCTTGAAAGTAGTTTTCTAAAGGAAAAGCACAGTAGCAGTCTAGTTTATAAGTCAAAAATTTAAGAAAAAAAAGAAAATCCGACCATGTAAAATCTACTATCACATGCTACATGTGACCTCATAGCACAATAAGCAAATGATATTTCAATATATAATACACTAAAGCAAGTAACAGCAGCAGCATTTAAAAAAAAAACAAACAAAACACCTCTTTCAAACACAGCACTGCCTTTGCTAAAGGTACAAAGAGTTCACAGAGATCACCAAGCAAAGAACTTGATTGCTCTTGGCAGAGTTTTGTAATATCTCTATCCTCAACATTTTAATTTTAAGCCAGCTTAAGAAAAAGCAGTGGTAATAGTTTTTTTGCCCCTTAAGCAGTGCTCATAAATTTCTTCTATATGACAGACAGCTTCAGCAGGTTTTTTTTGGCTACACTCATGCTATCAAAAAAAATCTGCTGAACTTTTAAAATTGTATCAGAGTAAATACGTTTGACCTTCAATTATTTTAAAAGCTACTCAGGATTTTACCTGGTTAGTGTTAGAGGTGAATCTAGACGGATAAGAACATCTTGGCAGAAAGGATACCTTTACTGAATTGTTTTGAATGATTTTATACATTCAATACCTTTCCGGGCTGCTTAAATAATGTCATGCTCTACGAGTGAATTACTATCAGTAATCCAAGCTTTATACTTCTCTAATTCACCGGGGCAGCGACAAGTGCAATAACAAAGTAATAGCCTGCAATCAAGTTGCTACGGACCATTACTTTCCCTTATAGTCTTCCATGCTACAATCACATAGCTCTAGGCAACTTATTTCCTACCCATTAAGAAACTTTGGAAAATGTGTCTTTTCTGAAATAGCAGGTGGAAAAAGAGTTCAGTAGCAGTCACAACTACATTAGAATTTCTTTAACACTTATACGCTGAATGAAACTCAACCTTAGGTACAGAACTTTTGAGCTAATCAGCTAAAGGAGCTCAGTAGCATCAACGTCCTCCTGATTTCACAGTGCCACAGAAGAGTAAAACTGATAAAACTTCAAGCAACACCCCGCTTATTACTTGGACCCCCCTACAGACATTAATGGAATTACTGACGATGGTACTAAATTCACACTGCAGCTAATCAGGGCAGGCAAAGGCCACAGCAAGGTACTGCTCTTAGGAAAGAAACATGGCCTGGGAAAGAGCATGAGGCAAAACATAAACAAATGAGAGCAGAATTCTGTTGACTATGTCAGGAGCTTGAGGTCTGCTGAAGGCATCATGGTTTCATCCCTCTATCTCAACAACTACCTGAAAGTAAGAAACTGAAATCCAGCTCAATGGAGTCTTGTACTACACATGCCAGTTTTATTTAATACAAATGTCTAATTGGTTAATTCTTGTAGCACTGAATAGGTTTTGTTTTTATAAAGAGAACCAGCTCTAGAGAAAAACCCCATCAGACAGAAATAATTTCAGATTTGTAAGCTGGGCTAAGCAGCATATGTTTCAAAAATGGAACTTGAAAAAAAAAAAGTGGATCCAAATTTATTGAAGTAGGTGACACAGATAACGTACAAAAAATAAAGTACAAAAAAAATTAGAACAGCATTTTAGCCTGGTCCCATCACAGAATAAAAAACAGATGAATGAGTTGTTAATGCATACAAAAAACTAAGTGCAAGTAGTATTATTTTTAATCTTAAAGAGGAATTTTTTTTTTTTTTTGAAAGAACTCACATCTGTAATGGAACAGTAAATGTTTCAAGGCTAAAGCACTGCACAAATGCATTAATCCAATAATAAGTACAGAGGACACACAGGCTATCTGCTGAGCCATGCGTGAGCTAATAACTCCAGCTGTCAAGACTGCCCTATTAAATGATAACAAAAGGCACCCAGTAAGAGATGGTGAAAAATTAATTAACCGGAGAAACAGCAAGCAAAATAACACATTGCAGCCAAACACTTCCCCATTCACACATACAGAATGAAGTTTTCTCCATGTTTAAAAAGCAGAAATGTAGTGTTAAGCAAACAAAATTATACCATTCCTTTAAATCAAGTTAACTCTGTAAGCTATCAAATACCTGTGGTTCCAGCTGAAATGAAAAGGGACTCAATATGAGCTGGCTCTTAGCAGGGAAATCCTCTTTGTCAAATAACCAACATAAAGAAAACTCTTGTGTTAACAATTTCCCGAACATGGATGTAAAGCTCTACTTTCCAATTTCCCTTCTGGTCCAGAGACAGCTGTTTCTACAAGCCTTCTCCACACACACTCCCAGTCTGCCCATGTCCGCAGGGCTGCACGAACATAACACCACACCTTCTGCACCACAGAGTGCAGGCACACCCCCCAACAAAGGTGCTAAGGTGAGAAATTGGTCCTCAGGAAAACACTGCACCCTTCTGCAAGGAATAAGATACACTACTTAGTGATTCCTTGCGAGTGCCCTATTCCCTGCTTCTTTTCTCTGCCCTTAATCCCTTTTCCAACTTTTCACAAACAGTCAAAAAATGGCATGGCATGGCTACAGAAGTTCCTGAATGACATACCTCTGATTTGGTTTTTATACTGAAGCATAAATGGAATCATTCAGGACTTACTAAAATAGAAGGCATCAGTCTGAAGCAATTCAAAGACTCAATGAAAATGGCAAAAAAAACCCCTAAGCTTTCCACTTCTCCATTCCACAGTACCAATCTACCAGGTAACAAATTTCCTTGTTATTTGATGGAGGAAAAATACTTAAGCTACTGGTAAACCCCACTCAGTGCTCCTGCTGTGCTGCAGAAAAAGACGACAAGTTTCTTCTGAAGTCTGCAACTTGGATAAGTTTACAAGGACTGTGGCAAAAACTACCATGTTTTTAGTATCAGAAACATCTCACCTCTCAGTACTGACTTGAGGTTCAGCTTTGCTTGCCGGTGCAAGTCCTCCACACAAGGTGGTCTTGAGGAAGGCAGGAACACATTTTCCTGCTGGTGCCATGGAGCAGTGTAATGGACAGTCCATCTGCTCTCTTCATCTAAGTTGGAAACAGCTGCGGACAGAGAGAAAAAAAAGTAAGTGCTACTGCAGACAGGTCTATCATGTAACCCCGTACACATGTTTTGTCATGCATCATCTTGAAATTGAGAAGACCGTTTATCACCATGGTCCTATCAAAACACTATTTAGACCCTTACTTCCTTAACAATCAAAAGACCTCTCACTTCTGGAACTATAAATGGCTTAGGCCGGAAGGGACCTTAAAGCCCATCCAGTTCCAAGCCCCCTTCCACCCACCAGGCTGTTCAGGGCCCCATCCAACCTGGACCTAAACATCTCCAGGAATGGGGCAGCCACAATTTCTCTGGGCAACCTGTTCCACTGCCTCATCACCCTATGAGTAAAGAATATCTTCCTAACAGCTAACAAATTTCCCTTTTTTTAGTTTAAAGCCATTCCTCCCTATCCTATCATTATTAGAACAAGTAGAAAGTCAGCCCCTTCCTTCTTATAAACTCCCTTCAAGTACTGGAAAGCTGCAATGAGGTGCCCCCAGAGCCTTCTCGTCCCAGTACCTCAAACTTCTTTCACAGGAGAAGTAAATGTATTCTCTTGAGGGTGTGTAGGAAACTCCCTTTCATCCTCCTGTGTTTTCACTTGCTAATGCATTTATTGTGGACCTGAAAGACTATTTTTCTGCCCACTAACTCCCAGTCACTGCAAATGAAATCAGTTTTCTTGTCCCTGATCCTGCCAGGAGCCTCCTCCAGCTCAAGGGTGACCCTGAAAATGTGACAGCCACTATGAGAGATTAGGACAGGTTCATTTGTATTGTGAAATAACCTTCCCCGACCTCACACTCACACAAACCAGGAACTCAAATTCAACGGAAGTCAACAAATCAGCTTCTTTACATTTCCATGAATGAAAAGCAGGCTTGGACAACAGCAGCTCAACAGGCAAACACTGCTCAGAGCACAGCAGCAATGAGTAGGGATGGCACCAGTCACCATATATGAAAACACCACAATGACATTGCTCAGGTTCAAAGTTCCCTACAGACCGCCAGCAAAAATCAGCCATCATGCATAAGTCTAAGATTTGCTTATCATTTATCTTTCCCGAGAAAGAGCCATTACCTTTTGTTTAAAGTTTATCATCAATAAAAACTTTTACAGTTGAATGGTCTTATCCCTCCACCCCTTAATAAGAGGAAAAGGGCAGCTGGGGGTCATATTTTACAATCCCCCAGGCACTGTTTGGCCTTCAGCCAGCATGCTGCATATCCTTGCTTTTAGCTCTCTGAAGCAGGAAAAAACCAAACCACTACAGCTGCGTCTCCTTCAGAGCACCTGCTCTGCTGGCTCAGCCCTATGGCACTGGCCTTGCTAGCAGCCCCACATCCTCCCTCGCTCTGCTGGCTGCCTGCAGCACCCACCAGCGATGTTCTTGCAGTGTGCAGAAGCTTAGAAGAAATACGAGCCACTGTCTACTGGTGTCTGAGAAATGGCTCTGCCTCTAACACAGCGCATCTGCTGGGATGAGCTTGGATGGAAATAATCTGGGCTCATTAAAGATCGTAAGCTATGCCTTAAACTTCAAAACCTATCTAAAACACAATGCTGCTTTGTCCTTAAAGGTTCTGGGGAGCAGGAAAGTCCTTAAAAAAAAAAAAAAAAAAAAAAAAGGTGTGGAAATTCATTTAAGATTAGTGTCAGAGCTCAGAAAGTTTCCAAAGAATGGTTCTTGATCATTCCATCCATAGGACAGCCTGATCCCATACCCCACCCATCCCTTAGCACTGGGTGCAGGTGTCCTTGTAACCAGAGGGCACATCTATCACCACCCACCCAGACACCACCCCACCCCTTACAGCAGCACCCGGCCCTGCCCTAAGGCAGGCAGCAGGTTTACTCAGCGCCCTGCCATAAAATCATGGACTCATCGCGGTTGGGATCACCCAGTCCAACCACAGACTGACGTACCCATTCCAGACTGTGGGAGGAGGGAGGGGGGCAGCCAGGCCTGCCACACCAAAGCTCCTGCTCACCACAGGTGCCCAACAAACCCACTGCACAGAAACGCAGAGTATTTTCCCAAACTCTCACTCCCTCGTGCAATTTGTACACCTTCACGAATTAAATTAAGTTAAATTAAGAACTGCAATTCACCTGAAATCCATCCTGTCGTTAGGTCAGGTGTTAAAGACGTTCCCAGCAGAAGCAGCGGGGCAGTGCAGTGCAGGTGGGAGGCTGCCCCAAACCTCGCTCCCCACACCCTGCACCCACGGGCATCCCCTGCGAGCCTGGCTGCTGCCCCACCACACAAAGAGCCTCACGGGAGTTGACCCAGAAGCCCTAAGCAGACATCCTATAAGGCTGCATCTACACATAACCAAGTATTCAACAAAGTGGCATAAATCACAACAACACGACACAGAAGCCAGAGCCGCGCTCTCCTGCGAGGCTCCGCTGCTCCCCACAAGGACCGCCAGCACGCACAGCTACTTACTCTTCCTCTTGAAAAGTTTCATGAGAGATTTAAGCTTTGTGTTGATGAAAACCACCATTTTCAAGGTGTTTTGCTGCGATCTCGGAGCTTAAAACAAATAAGAAGCCGGAGCTGCAGAAAGGTGTCTGGTTTCCGGACCGATCCTGATGAAACCGTACCGATTTCTCCTCTTCAGAGTTCCCCCTCCTCCCTTTTTTCCCCACTAAATCCCAACTTTAGATACGTCTGGATCTAAAACGCATGGAACCATTTCCAATCCTTCAGCCTCGAAGCCTCCTCCTCAAGTGCAATCCCGTGGGCTGGCGACAGCCACTTTCCATATGCAAAATAGAGGGGGAGGAAAAAAGTTAATTATTATTCACAACCCCCCCCCCAAAAAAAAAAAAAACGGCTTTGAGGCTCACGGCGCGCTCCTCATCCTCTCCAAGTCGGGTGGCTGAGGAAAGGAAGGGTTGGGGAGGCGATCCCTTTGCTGCCCATAGCTGCTGCGGCCGTGCCCGGTGTGCCCAGGGGAGGGAGCGGGGCCGGGGGTGGCGGGGAGGGGCCGGGCGGAGCGGCCGCTCCGCCCGGCCCCTCCCCGCCACCCCCGGCCCAAGGCTTTTATTTTTTGCATCAGTGTGCTCAGCAGGGCGTGCCCTTCGCACAATGTTAAGGCTCGAGGAGCGAGCCCTCCATCACAATGTAAGCTGCCTCGCGTTAACAATGGGAAGGATTTTTCCTCAGGGAGAAGAAAACAGCCGGCAGCGGGGGTCTGGGGCTGACCCCAAAGCCGCAGCAGGACACACAGCCTCTGCAGCGTGAAAAGCAGATGCTCTTCAAGAACTCAATCCAAGCTTAACCATATCCCCGATATTCAGCACCGCTCAGCAAATAACACAAAGTGCCTCCACCGGCATCTGAACACTACTGGTGTTAGCAGCATTCCCCCAATTCCATAGAATGCGCACTCACAACACAGGTTTGACACATGAACTGCCATGAGCAGTAGGACCTTCCAGCTGCTCCCATAGACTGGCTCACTGTGCCATGGTGCCTTTACGTTTCTAGATTTCCATCACACAACTTACACAAAAACTGCTGCTGACATAAAAACCCCGATAACAAGATGGCTATTCATTCATATATTACCTTGTTTCACACACCAAAGACTTGAAACCGTCACTCTCCCTGCACAAATGCTCCGTAAATCTTTTCCTGACTTGTAGACTTCATCCTAAACGAAGCTGGTGCTGCCTCTCAGGATGAAGCACTGGAATAGGCTCCTCAGGGAGGTAGTTGAGTCACCATCCCTAAATGTGCTCAAAAAACATTTGGATGTGGTGCTCAGGGACATGATTGAGCAGAGGTTTGTTAGAGTTAGGATAGTATGATCAGACTGTGGTTGCACTTGATGGTCTTTCCAACCTTGAGCAGTTCTATGATTCTATGAATTCTTGTAGATGTTCCTGTTCATAGAATCACTCAGTTTGAAAAAGACCTTAAAGATCATCAAGTCCAACAACGACCTAACCATACTACCCTAACTAACAACCCCCTGCTAAATCATGTTCCCGTGGACTTGTGAGCATTCAGCTTTCAGAGCATGTCCAAAACTATCACTGCAGAGGGTTGGACTAAATGACCTTTAAGGATACCTTCCACAGAATCACAGAATTGTTTGAGTTGAACTTAAACCATCTTTGTTACATGCCAGAAACTGGATTACCCAAATATAGGGTAAACTGGTGGGGTCCTGGCAATCACTTCAAAGCAATTAGTTGTTTTCTTCACTGAACTCACGCAATGCTATCCCCCTTAGCATTTTACCATTACCCATTCATCATTAAACCCATCTGAGATGCACTCTCACTGGACACATCGTGAAGGTGGGTCCAGAATGCCTCTGTCTGCATCTCTAGCAGCACTGCCATGCAGTGGCACACCTGGAAGGTGAGGACTCCTTTCCTAATGTGGCGTTGATCTTTTGGGGGATGTAGCGTCTCTAAGTTGGAAGAAGAAACACAGTCCATTTCCACAGGAAAAGGCAACCATTTCAAGCTGGCAAGTGTGGGAGACTGTGCTTCTGGAAGTGACACAGGTCGTCTCCGAGGCCTTTATGCATTTCTCAGAGGTTTTCAAGTCCCATGTATGGGCTTCATCCCCATTTCAGGCTCAGGTTTCCATGTACTGATATGTTATAAGGCTACTTTGGACAGTTGTGGAAACTTTCTCTTTTCACCATGGGCTGCAGCTTGTCCAAGTTGAGGGTTGCTCTGAGTCATCCCCTAGCCAGAAGCATTCTGAAAACAAGCACTTAATGGCAGTCATCAAGCCCTGATCTCCAGACAAAGTTATTCAAAACTAGTAAGAGACATAGGATGTTGTCTGCCTTTTGTCTTCCCTCCATCTTCCCTGTGGCCAATGCTGGTCAAGTGGCCAACCATCAGAAATCAGTACCAGGAGGTGATTCCCCAAGAGAAATGCCAGTCGGTGCTGGCACTCACATCCTTCAGCCTGCCCTGGGTGAACAATCATCAAAAACTCTTCTCCACTGGAGGCAAATCCAGTGGCTTCCATGAAATTCAGCACGTTGTCTCAATGCAACCCTTTCGAAAAACTTCATGGAATAACAGTTGGCTCTGATGGTAGTTCTCTGAGAGCACAAAGCAGGCACTAAGTGGGCTTCTCTATGGGACTGTTAAAGAAAATATATATTGCCAACCCAACAGTAAAAATCAAATACACACAAGCAAAACAAAATAACAATTAAACCACCCTGGCAGAAAGATTGTTACAGTTTGTTCTGGTGGGATAAAGCCAGCCCCAGCAGCAGGTGTGCACATTCTGCCCCACCAGTTCTTTACAAGCGGTGACTCACAGTCTGCTGGCACACCTGCCAGCTCACCTTGGGCCAGTTAATATTAACCTACCTCAGAAAAATGGTGACTCTCATTTGCCATCTCACATGGATACAAGCACAAGCAACACAGAAAGGTTGCTGGAAGATTCCAGCAAATGCTAATTCTGGAGGGATCATTTAGTTTAGAAGTTTTACCTAGAAGAAGCTCCATCCTAACAAACAAGTCAGAGACCAAGGCAAAGGAGAGGCAAACAGGAGCCGCTTCAAATCGTGAACACACTGTCAAAACTGTGTTTTTGGTTCACGTATAGCAGCTTTCAAGCTGTGATCAGCTTAACTGTGCTTCCTTTTCTCCTACCAAAATGATTTTTATTGGTTTTGCTTTTAAGCCTCATTTATAGTAAAGACCATCAATGTCCTCAATAGGCATATGAGAACAGATGAGTGTCTGTGTCTGCAGGGACTGCCTGAAACATCGCAGCCCCCCACCCTCTGCCCCTCTCCCCTCTTTGGAGGGAGGTTTCCAGCTGACCTGTTCTATGACAGCCATCTGGGACTGCCACCCCTTGACATTCCCAGCAACACAAAACATTAGCAACCAAGAAACAATCTGTACATATGCAGCTTCCACAGAAATATTTCACACCACCCACTGGGGCCTGGAAAGGAGGGCCCTGGCCCCTGCCCTATTTGTAACTCAATACTCTGCACCTTGCACCACTGCACCTGATGTGCTGAGGAAGCTGAGAAATGTTACCACTACTTTTTTTTAAGAAGAGATGAGCCCAACAGATATGAAATTCATGACATAACACTACCAGACAGATGTATCACCATCTCAAACTGTAAGCTGTCAGCCTCAGAAATTTTCTTCGGGCAACAGAAAAACCCTCCATTAAACAAATGTGTAGTATCGGTGATGTTTTAGGCAGGGGAATAAAGTAAGAACGTGCAACTGAGCTGGGAACTGCATGTGAGAGCTGTTCCACTGAGTCTCTTCACAATGACCAAAGGGAAAAGATAAAATGCTGCTAAGCTGATGTGCTCTAAACAACGAGATAGGCTTGCAGTGAGTTCCCACCACACTGCTCTGGCAGCACGCAAGGAACACTGCTGGTAAAGCCACTTTCACTGCGTTCCTGCAGGGCTGGGCCAGATGCTCAGGACTGCACTCCATCACCTTGTCTGTCCCTCCACACAGCTATAGGTGCCAGGGCAAGCAGCTGCCAGACTGAGCCAGCACCTAACAGGCCCCCCCCACCAGTGGATGCACCCACTGGGCGAGCCCGAGCCAAGATTAAGTACTTCCTGCAGGTTACAAGGCTCCGTCTGGTTCCAGATAAACACCAGGCCACCCTAAAAACCGTGCCTTGACTTCTACTTGAGAGCGCTGTGATCAGGAGAAGAAAGAAGCATAAAGCGCCTATGATAAGAAATGCTGAACATAGCTTTGCCCAAACTTTACTCCTGCTCTAGCTACCTTCACCCATGCCATCATTTGCTACTGTTTAAAGGTCCCTTCAGCCCACAGGAATCAATAATTTATGATTATAAGGGCTTTTTCCCCTCCTTTCAGAGCCAATCGTGTCTGGCCATCTCCCGGCACAAAAGTGTTCCCCCAGAGGCCATCCACCCGCCCCAGGCAGGGGCATCAGCCGCCCTCCTCTCCCCAACTCACAATGGCCTCTTTCAAGGCACCCTCGGCCTCGTGAAGCACGATACTTCTTCCCCTGTCAGCAAGAAATCGTCATTCATCGACTCATCGGAAGAGGAGGACCAGAATGCAAGGCGAGAGGGAACAAAGGAGGAGGAGTATTTCACCCCAAAGCAGCCACAAGGGACGAGAGGGACTCGTGGCCCAGCGAATCATGGAATTGTTGGAAAAGACCACTAACATCATCCACTAAGATGTCTGCACACTAAGATGTGCAAACATCCAAGTCGCAGGGAAGAGCCGAGTGTCTCCATGCAGGCAACAACGGCGAAGGTACTGCCCTGAAGAGAGCCCCCCACACCATTTGTTCATCCATCGGGGGCTGCCAGGGAAAGGCGAGACAGAGAAGCAGCATAGCCTAAGCCGGGGAGGACAGAAAAGCAGCAGACTGATTGATCTGATGATCCTATTTAGGTCACAGCACAATAAAGCTAATTCATTCCTTTTGCAATTCAAAACATCTTGCCACAGATCCTCTGTCATGCAAACACATCACCAGAGTGAAAAGGGAGAATTCTGGCAGAGCTGCACGCAGACAAAAGAGAAACTTCTTGTGGTTAGAGCATCTCCTGACACTGTATCTGCAGACAGGAGCACAGATAACGGTAGTGAATGTGCGATTCTGTTGAATGTCTTTGTTTTGAATTGCAGGGCACAATCCTCTTCCCTTTGGCCATTTCTGAACTAAGACAACATCAGCTCTCAGAGGAATACTTCGCTCACTCTCCATAGGAACACTCCTTTAAAATTCCACCGGAGAGTATTCTGATTTTAAATTCCAAACCTACCTTAATGCTCCTCAAGAACTGAGCAGAAGTGACTCCAGCAAGTAAGCTCATCTTTACAAAATCTCGAGTTTTGTTTGGTCTAGAAATGCACCGTAGTAAAGATACTTCTCTGAGTAAGAGATGGAAAAAACATCACCACCACGTGAAACCAACAAAACCAGACTGCACAAACACACAAACTTTTGCCCTGTGCTGTCTCCTAGTTGGGTCTGTAATTCCATCTTCAGCAGCTGCACACTTGTGGACCCACACTAATATCCAACAGATTTCTTATATTAATCTCAGTCTGCATTCTCTTTAGGAGTGTCCCGAAGGGGACACACTCCCCACTCATTTCACTTATTTAAAGTCACAGAAAGAATTCTTGCAGCATACCTCAATCCCCCCCTCCCAACATTGCACTTTGCAACATATGTAGTTATATATGGATTATCCTGGGACAAGGAAATAGCAGATATATATACACACATATTTTTAAGCTCTGAGACACTTATAAAATTAGGCTGGCAAGTCCTTCGGCTTCTTAAGAAGTTTGCAATCTGTACATGAAAAAACCTAAAATCCTTCCAACCTAACAGCCTTCGCACAAATGTTAATTCAAAAATCAAGCAGGGCTTGGTCTGTCTCACACAGCAAGTTGAGAAAGTTTTGTATTTTAGTTAGAAACTTGCAAAAATTCCCCCAAAAGTGCATCTGTACAATGCAGTAGTATAATGACAACTAAAAGCTAAGGTTCACAAACAACTGATGGATTTTGGTACTTTCCCTGAAGTTGTTGATATTGACAAAGTCTGAAAAGCTGGGCACGTTTCAATTAAATGTTGGCACAATCTACCTTGAAAAACAACATCCTCCAACTAAACTGATCCTGCCTATGTAACAGCCACCTAATAGCGGTGTTGCAGGAGTCAGTGGTCTACTTCAAGCTGCTAAGGAAAATAATGAGCCAGCATCCATGCCATAGCATCTCCAGAGGATGGCTCTGGCTGCCCATGCATCTGTTCACCCCAGACATCATCAAATACCAATAGATCTGGAGAACAAATTTTAAGATGACCTTTGTGTAGTCAGCATTTTCTTTTTAGAAACTCTCAACAAATACTTTAAATTGAAAGGGAAGTCTCACCAGTTCATGCTTCTAATTGGTTGCATTTTCAAAATGTATGATGTGGATGATAACTTAAAGATTAAGAGAGGCAGAGATGGAAATACCCTTGCTGTTAATCATACAAATTCCAGCAAACCTCCCAAAGTGCTGTGTTCAGTCAGCATTCACAGCTGAAAAGCTGCTCTTCATTTGCTCCTTAGCAAAATGCACCTGGTGGTTTAAGTGATGCTTCTGTGAAAAAGTGCCTTGACACCAAACATCTTCAGAGTGGACCTGTGGGAACACCAGCTATCAAGGTTTTTAATACCGTGGTAATGGTTTCAACAAATAAATATGTGGAGGCATTACTCAAACAGAGGCTTCACCGTCTACTTCACCAAAAGATAATATACAAAAAGACAAAAAAACAAACAAACAAAAAAAAAAACCAACACAGAGATTCTCTCTACTCCTGAATTAGGCTCGCCATTTCTGCCTCCATGTTCTTCCAGAAAGGGAAAAAAAAGTGCCCTGCTTTCTCATACAGGACCCCTATTATAGATCTCTACAGTTCTTGTTTTAAAGAACCTAGTTATTCCTTGCTATGGGCAGAGAACGCCAGAAAACTGAAAAATCAATAAAGTTTTAACATCAAGGGGCTTAATGTGCAGAAATATCATCAGTTTGCCAGCCTAGAGAACAAGCTTTCAACAAACACCTGTCTTCTACAGCTCAGCCCTTCTTAAAACATACCAGTACCTGGCATTTAGGAGACAGTGAGATGGTAGCAAAGAAATACCAGTACTTAACTACTGCTATGCAAACGACTATGAACAAGCCCTGGCATCTCCAGACAGTTGATAAAACTATTGTGCTTACCAGTGGTTGCATTTTTAAAACTATTTACAATTATCCAAATTTAACTTTGGGTTACAAATTTGTCTAAATAATTATTCATTACTTACAGCTTGAGCTACTACAGAATGGGACCTGGACAGCATTTTGCATCACAAGCTATTGGGGAGAGAAGAGAGGAGTGACTTAGAAGAGCCAGGTGAGAAACATTTGGGAGCAGCCCCAGGGCAGGTTCCAGCCTGGAAGGGAGATGATTTGAATGTAAAGGAGAAGGTGTGGCTCAATAACAGTTGATGTGAATAAAGTTTACACCTCAGGAAAACAAATCAATAAAACGAAAGCTATCTTTTTCTCAAAAATGTTCTGCAAAATGTATTATGTATGAAGATCCTCTTCCTTATTTTTGTCCTTATGGATTATGATAAAAGCAGGTCTAGCCTATCACATCTTTTATGGACACTGCAATAGAGCACTAAGCAAATTTTGGTCCAAAATGAAGACATTAAAGCATCGTATTCACATTAGCCCTAGAAGTGCTTCTTTTTCTGTCAGGGCAATTAGCACCCTGCTCCTCTTCTGATTACTTAAGCCCTGACAGGACAAGGAAGCATCACACATGGGAAAAAGCTTGCTCAAACCTTCAGCTACTGGGCATAAAGCAGTGTCTTTTCTCTGATGCTATCAATTATTTACATTAAAGATGGCTCCCACCACCTGCCTGGGGACTTGCTCGCACTGTCCCTTGCTCTGGCCGCACCACCAGGCTCACTGTGGCAAACAGAAGTACAGCAGCCCACTGAAGGCAGGTGCTGAAAAAGCCACGAGGGGTCATTCAGCTGGCAGAGGTGGCAACCTCCCTTTGGAAGTGCTGCCCAATTGCAAGGTTAAATAGGGACAGGTCATAAAGGTGTAGAAAGACATTTATGTAACTGTTCGCGCATTCTGGCAGTGACAAACATGCTCAGGGAGGAGTGGGACACTTTCCCATTCAACAGCAGCAGAGGGCCTCTGCAGCCCTTTGTATCAAACCTCTGTTCCTAAACTTCTTGTTGAAATGCCTGAAAGACAGCTGGCCAGCCTGAGCACTACAGCAGAGGAGTACAAGCAGTCAGTATGGCTCAGATCAGAAATCAAAAGAATGAGGAGACGAGACGCCCAGGATGAGCAGAGAGTGATCAACACAGTATCTACACACTTTTCTGCCTTCTCCCAAAGTTCTGTTCCAAGCAATGCCTGTTTATATTCCCCTAGCAAGGACAAGACATAGCTACCAACTGAGGTGGCTGCCAGCATCTTGAAGAACAGTTTCCAAACAGAAGAGAGGACCTGCAGCCCTACAGCTCCAAGCAAACACTCTGGGGAATTCTGCCTTTAAACTACTAACGCTCAGCCCCCTGCATGTCTGCGTGTGCTCAGAAGATGTGCTGAGGCTGATTAAGTACCGTTCGGCTGCGGCCGCAGAATTGGCATCGTGGGGTTTCAGATTTATTCTCTCTCAATGACTCCAGGTCAGTCGACAAGTGAGAAGCTGTGTTTGTAACTGCTGTAGCTGCAAGCACCGCGGGCAATCCAAAATTCAAGCTGTGTCTTTCCAATCATGCATCATCCCCACAATCCAGATCCCATTGCACTGTATTACAGCATCAATTGAGATGTAACTGTGATGAGCCACGTAAACCATTCCTCTGATGAAAAAGATAACAGCCTCTGTGTCCCAATTTCTGGGTAGGCACAAGAATATGATTTTTATTGTTTAGTACCACATATTCTTACAATAGACTGGATCCAGAATACTTTTCAATTGCTTGTCATTAATTTCCTAACTGTGCAACCCTTGTGCCTTTACAGTAGAATTTGAATACTGTATTTTTTTGCACAAGATGTAAATTAAAACAAATTGCCCCCTCCTCCATTTTTTTTTTTTTTAATAATCAATTTCTCCCAATTGCAACTCTTCAGAGAGACTTAGGAATTCAAGGAAAATGCCATCTGTTGGCAAAGAGGTGAGACTAAACCCTTCCTGTAGAAATACTTTACATTACCCAAGCAGACACATTTAAACAACCAGCGACCTTGAGTTTAGGATGCATCACGGAACATAAAATGCATGTAACCTGCCTGCAAAGGAGATCTGTAGTGTTAGTGAAAAAAATAAAATAAAAAAGTATCTTCCTCAACGAAGGAAGTGAAATTGACCATTTTCCATTTTTTACTATATACTGCTTAGATGGCAGTCTAAAATGAGCTAATACTCAAATAACAAGAGCTGGTTCTTTCCTCCAGCGCACTGTTTAAAGTCCCCAAGAAATAAAGATAGTTGCTGTGTACAAGGGAGAGGAGAGCAGCCCACCACTGCACGCAGGCTGCCATCTGCAGCGCTGACCCCACTCTCTCAGCACACCGGGACCCACCAGACCATGCTAATACAGTCTGGGGGTGGGAGAGGAGAGGAGTCACCACTTGGGCACTCGTAACCTACATTTTCTGCCTGATAGAATCACCATACATCACCCAGCACTGCAAGGGAGCATAGAGCAGCTTCTGAAGTCTGACTTTCAGGAACTTCATCATTCAACACCCTACAAGACTAGGTGATGTCAGATATCAGCAATAGCCAGCTCATTGCTGTGGGTACTGTGCACAAGTAACCCCACAGCTTCACGGTTTTTATCTTTTACTCCACCTTAACAAGATGGAAAACACTGCCCTAGGAAGACCAGCTCAGCTCAAAGCTTAACACTGCTAGACAGAGAGACTACAGGTTCGCAATAAAATTGCAAGAAGTACAAGTTTTTGTGCCTTGTTTGGCTCTTCCAGCCCTGCTCCTGTGGCAGACTGTTCCCAGCAGAGTGTGTATCCCCATTGGGACAGACACAGATGGCCTGGTGCCTGCAGGCCTGGCTCCAGCAGAGTACCCCATGAATCCAAAGCCAACCTGCAGAGTGCTTCCGTGAATACGCAGCCGTCATTCCAAGCACAATCCTTACTACTCAAACCTCTTTTAAACATAATAATTACAAATCCCACAAATTTATTCTAAAAATCAGATCCCAGTTGCAAACGGACCCTATCACTCTGAGATTCATCTCCTGATGACACTCCTCTGGTAGTTCCTTTTCTCCTTTCCACGACTAACTAGCCTTCCCTCCTTTCTGCTGTTTCCCATATGGCTACATGAATGCAGCAATTAATATGCAATTGATAAAATGGTGCGATCAACTGCTTTTGTTCACACAAGCAGCTGCTCTGCATGTTACAACATAATTAGACAAATTAAGACACACAGCTTTTGTCTGCAGCATCACTCACACTTAAATGTCACTAAGCCTATTGGCATTTGGGATTATTTTAAACACGTCTTGTTTTATTAACACTAAAATGTATCACAGAGCCAGATTTATAAGCTGCCAGCTGTGGGGACAGCCAAGTGCAAGTCTGCTTCACCTCCAAAATGCTCGCACAAACCACGCAAGGGTTAAGGGCAGAATGGGGCTCTTACAGAGAATATAGGAGAGGCAGCACACCATGGTACTTCTCCAAAGGGTTGTTACTGAAGATTTTGGATTCCCAATAGCTTTGGGGGGGGGAGGAAGTGGGGGGTAGGAACAAGGAAGGGGCACTCTATGAAGAGGGGATGGCATGGAAAAATAAGGGAGCAGCAAGGAAGATTTCTGCTGCAGGAGCACCACAGTTGAGACTAGCAGTGCAGGAGCCTCGACCAACAAAGGGCAGGCATGCAGCCACCCTCAGAACAAGCTGCTCTCAGAGACCTGAGCCTACAGCGCAACCAAAACAAGCAACTCCCAGCTCCCAAATGCAAACACACTGTACCTGCCATCCCAAGAGATTTTCACTCAGAGGGTGTTGATGCACTGGAACAGGTTACCCAAGGAGGTTGTGGATGCCCCTGGATGCTGGATGTGGCCTTGGTCTAGTGGATGGTGACCCTGCCTGTGGCAGGGGGGTTGAAACTAGATGATCTCTGAGGTCCTTTTCAATCTAGGCCATTCTGTGATTCTATGATTTAATCAAACAAAGCACTGAGGAGCTTTTTGAGCCCACATTAGCCACCATCCTCAGCCATCATCTTCAAGCCACACCAGCTTCACATGGGACCCTGTGTCACCCAACAGAAAGGCTGTTATTTAACCAACAAATAACTTTCCAGAAATAAAGAAGTTCCTTTGCTTTGCAAAGTATTTGTCAATTTTTCTGGCCAAATGAACAAAATTTCCAAGAAAACTCAAAGAACACCAAGAGAAAAGGGGAAGAAAAAAAAAAACTTCTTTAAGACATGCAATAAGAATTATATTCAAGTTCCTCCTTCCCTTAGAAACAAACCATCCTTGTTCGTGCTGTGTGCACCAGCTGCAGGGCACAGGCCTGGAGCACCAGCTGAAGCTGGGCACTGGGCTGGCCAGCCACTTGCATCGTGCTTTGTGAGCAGCCACCACGGCCACTCACTAGTGGAGACTGAGCCCCACTGTCACTTACGACATGGGAGGCCACAAAGACATGCTCAGTGCTCCACAAGGCCGGGGTTAGGAGAGATGCAGAGTGATGGACTCTTTGTTTCACAGCACTAAATGAGGCAAAGAATGAAGCCTCCCAAGCCACAAGGTTTTTGGCATTTTATTAATATGACATCCTTTAATTGGAAAATTTAAATCTCATAGCTGTGGGAACAAAAACTGGGGGGGGGGAAAAAACCATAGCTAATAGTGAAGAATAAAATACCTGACTTGGTTCAGAACACCCTATCAATTTATAAATAGATTTAGCCATTATCCTTTCAAATTCTATATGGTTTTCCACACAGTACACATCATGCAGAAAGGTCTCAAATTCACAGCTAAGACAGAGCTGTTGTCCCCCGAAAGGGTAATGAATGAAAAAGAATAGAGCATTCTTTCATGAGCTATTGGGCAACAAAACATGAAGAAAAAGTTCCAATAACTGAAGCTACTGTTCAACAAACATTAAAGGTAATCCAATACTGCAGTTGGCTCCCTCTCATGCTTGCAGAAGAAGGAAAGAAAAAAAACTCCAAAACTCTCATCATTAAAAAAAACAAGACTGACGCAACAGTTTAGCTGTGTTAGCATAAAATGCCTTTAAATGTAGGAAGTTGGATAAAGCACGTAGCAGAGATGCTGAGCACAAGAGGCAGGCGATGCTCTGAGCAGGAGGTGGCAGCATTTGGAGGCAGCAGGCTCCGCCAGCAGGATCTCACCCAGCTAGCACTGAAAACAGAATCACCTTAGCAGTTCTGCTAGGCCTGGTCAGCCCAAAGCTTCAGATCAGCTTTGCTGCAGGAAAACTAAACACAGACACACAATGTGCTGGAGTTGTTCCATAGTCATGGATATGCATGAGATGCTGATAGTCCCTCCACTACTGTAATGTTGTTCTTCCTCCAAGCAGGAAGGCTCTGAGAAGCCATATTCCAGAATTCTGGCTTGTTTCAATCGCGCACTTCCTATTTTCAATGAATACAGCAGTGACAGCAGAGGAACAGCACCACAGACATTGAAACAAGACCAAGTTGGTAATGCTCAACCTCCACTTCATGCACCCCCTTACTTGACATTTTCAGTGGATCAACTGCTAACAGCTGAACGAAGCCACCAAACCCTAACTTGGTCCTTTGGTGGCTGTGGCTGCAGCACCCCAACCTGAACGCACACGTGAACACTGTCCAACAGCAGCACTGCAGTGAGAAGAAGTACCAGAGACTAAACGCTCCTCGATGAGGAAACTGCCCGCAGGCACGGAGCTCAATACTTGGGCTCTCGTTGTGTTTGCCAACGACCCCAATGCTGCCCAGGGCATTTTCTGCCTGTGAAACCTCAACGATGGGGTTCCCATGGAGGCCGTTATCACCAGAGATAATGCTGGCCAATGAGCACCTGCTGTGCTTGGCAGCTATCACTTGACCCATTCCCAGAAAGCACTTCCACTCTGAAACACTTTTGTTCCTTAAAATAAACATTAACAGAGGTTAAAAGCAGCACGGGTCTCCCTATCTCAAAGAGAAATAGGACCTGTCCAACCAATAACACTTAACTGATGGCTTAATTGCATTTTCATTCTTTTGTCTCCGTGGGCTGAGGAGGAACACAACGGAAGGCAGCCAGTGGGTAATGCTGGCACCTCGGCACGAGTGTGGGCACTGGTACTGGCACGGCCAAGGCAGAAAGCACTCAGCTGATCTTACAGTGCACTTCAGCATTACATACAGAAGCTTCAATGCTCCATAATGCATATAGAATCATAGAATGGTTTAAGTTGGAAGGGACCTCCAAAGATTGCAGATCTCCAACTCCCACACTGTAGGCAGGGTTGCCAATCACCAGATCAGGCTGCCCAGGATTGTACCAGACACCAGTGAAACTCAACCCATGAGAATCAACTATAAATTCTTCAATATGTAAAAGTTTATCACTGGGGCACAGAAACTACTTTAAAAACTTTAACAGGTCACAACTAAACCACTGAACTGCCTGTATATGTGCTATTCTACAAAACATCCAAACTACAGAAGTAGTTTGCATAGTTTTTAAAATAGTCAATAGTACTTAAAGGAATCCTTCTCTCTTCATTAGGAAAACACTGAAGCAATGCCAACAAAATGAATGCACTTAGACAAGGAGAGCAGACACTCCCACTGCATACCTGGGAACTCAATCCCACTATTTAGATGCAAAAATATTTCCTAGGCAGTTCTCCACACAGCTATTTGTATTATTTTAACTCTGAGGCCACCAAGTTCTCACCCAAGAAGAAGCTGAAAGGTACCTTGAAGAGACTCAACTATTTATATGCAAAACCAACTACTTCAGTGTCCAAGCTTTTATAATGCAGTGCAGCAGTAGCTACCAAAGACTTCCCCCTGGCTGGCACAGCACTGAGGGAGTCGTGCCCTGCTCTGCAGCATCACTGGCGCAGCTTCCCAACACCTCTGGATGCCTCTCTGATAGCTCCCCTAGAATACAGAGGCCACAAAGTTGTACATGGAGCATAACAGAAAGCAGACGTGCAATTTCACTGATCAGTGTTAGCACTGTGTAGCTAGATTTATCGATCTGGTAGTAATTAGGCATTGTCAGATAACCAGCATAACACTAATGAGGAAAAGAAAATCAACACAACTGTGAACGTATCTATACACTTCAAAAAAAAACAACAAACAAACAAACAAGGCCTAGTGTAAAAAAAAAAAAAAAAACAGCTGGCTGGCTCTCTTGTTTGTTTGTTTTTCAGGAAAAAGTTCCTTTGTCTTGTGAAATTTTGCCCCCATCACCCTAAAACACACTTTTTAGAGCAACCATTCCATTAACAGCTGGGTGCCTTTGCTTAGGTGGTCAGAAAAAAAATGAAAGCAAGCAATAAGGCTAAAAGTGAAACAGCTGAGCATTACCATTGTCTATCCTAGGCTCTCTCCTTTTCCCCATCTGTATTTGCTAATGAAACCAGAAACTATACAGATTTGAAAAAGAGAGAGTCATCACAATTCAGGAATTCTTTCTTCTCACATTGGGGGGGAAAACAACCTTAGAGACCCAAGGTTATTCAAAAGCAGGTTTCTTTAAGTACTCATCAGCTATGTTAAAGGTCTTTGAGTTTCAGACCTTTTTCTTATTTCTCCCGGTCCTTTCATCCACCGATTATTTCTATGGCTTTCAATTAGAGATCCACTCAACTAAACCAGTTATTTTGCTAAGGAGGAGCACTACTAAGCTGAAAACAAACGCTCAACACCTCTCAGACACAAGCAGAACACATACATGAGGGCAGTACTACGCAGCTTTAACTTTGCTGGCACACCTGTGTACTTACACACATTTTCTGAAGTCAAAATATGTTCTTTTCAGAACAAGATTCTTTCCAATTTCCTCATTCTCTAAAAGAGTAAGAAAAACATGGATGTTTTCCTCACTTGCAGATACGTTTTACCTATTTAGTCCTTTAATAATAACCACAATACCCAACAAAAAGGATCCAACCTTCCTTACTCGGCCAGAAGCTGTCATCCTCCTTTCTCAGCAGCTTCCTCTTGAGGCGCCCGGGCAACTTGGGGTACACATTGCCCATCCTTCCAGCATGCAGTGGGATGAGTTCCTCCTCATCCTCATCCTTGCAGCCCGGCTGCCACTTGCTGCTGCTGAGGCACCCGACCATCGGCTCTGCAGGCAGGCAGCGCACATAGGCGATCATTGTGCTGTGCTGCTCTCGAGGATGGTCCCGCTGTCCCCAGTGGCTAGTTCAGTGCAACAGGGAGTGGCCAGCTCAGAACCCGTGAGCAGACACATTCAAAGCACTATGAAGGAGAAGATTTACTTAAGATAAACTATTTGGTTGCGCCCAAACCGTTTTGAGCAAGGTTCTGCTATCCCATTAAAAAAAAAAAAAAAAAATCAACAACAACAATAACAACAACAAAAAGAAACAATAAAAATCAATCGTCTAATGAACAGCTTGCCCTAGCTGCTGGGTTCCCATCCGCTGCCCCAGTCTCACAGCACAGAGCCGGAAATTATCGGCTGCACAGAGCTGTGACACTGAGTTGTCTCCCCAGGCTTCTCCCTTCCTGCTCCCACCCAAGCCTGCTGCTCCTCTTAAGCCTTATCCCCGATTATTCACCGCCCTCTGAGCAGCAGGTACTGGGACCATACACAGATGGCCACAACCAAGAAGCTTATTTAAAGCTAACGGGCTGTAATCACTAGGATGCTGACAGCCAGAGAACCACCACTACTGGGGCAGGGATCTGCCAAGAGTAGGAGGAGCATTTGCATTCTTCTTGGGTGTGACAGCAGAAAAGACATATTGAATAAAATAAATGAAGTATTGCAAGTTCTGTACTTGGATGTTAGGAAGAACACTCCCTTTCAAAGTCAGAGTCATTGTAATCATCAAGCAGTAGGTATCTTTCAGGGTAAGCCACAGTAGCAAGCACAAAATACAAGCAGTTCTCACTCTGTACTCAGTTAGTACTGCATAAATAAATATATCCCACAGCATCTCTAGCAGAGAGGCATTATTCCTATTTAAAGACAAAGACAGTCTCAATGAGATTTAGGAACCTGCCTACAGAGAGGAAAAGCCAGGATTACAATTGAGGTCCCCTCGGTTCCCTCATCCACAAGCCAACAGCCTCTGGGGCCTCACCCAGAGGCTGCACTGCTAAGGAAGTTTCCATGCTGGTTTCCACACCAACCTAATCTTGCATCCTACACACTATCTTCCTTCGGGGCTCAGGAAGCATGCCTTTCCTGGGCTTTGCAGACAGCCCACAGCATGCTCAGATCAGAACTGCAAGAAAAACAGCACAGAAAGGCGCACACAAACCCCATATAACCTTTTGTCCTCAGCAGCTTTTCGAAGTTAGATTTTAAAGTTTGATTGTTTGAGAGGCAACACGAGAGGATATGTGTTTTTACAAAGGGGACAACACTAGTGGTCTACATAAAGTACAACTAACTGAGCCCAGTTCTGAGTCTGCCTCCTTAACTCCTCGCAAACGCTACAGTCTGCAGCTCTGGCCCTGCCTGGGAACAGTGTGTGCTCACAGGTTGCCTGTGGCACCGCAGCACCGTGCAAAATGCACCACCCAGCAGAAGGTATCTGCAGAACTGAGCCAGTAGTGCTGGCAATGGAAAAACGAGCAAGAAGTTGCCTAGTTTGGTAATTGTTTCTTTTTTTCTTTTTTTTTTTTAATGTTCTGCTACTTTGCAGGATGATCTGAAGAAGTAATTGTCTCTGTATAATGATTTATAGATACCTCATATGGTTGAATCTCAGCAAACTTGCAAACAGAAGAAAACAGGTCTTTGAATGAAAAGTACCAGAAAACTTTGATGAATAGGGATGAAATAAGCCTCGTCTACAACCTAATACTTTTTGGCAGGCATTTCAAGCGTTGGCACCAATAGGGATGGACAGGAGTGAACGTACCAACAGGAAAGGCAAGAACTGCCAGCACAGTTGCTCTTCCACATGCATAGAGGGAAGCCAAGGGCACCAGCTGAATGCTGGTCACGGGGCACTGAGGCAAAGACAAATATACAAAGCCAAGTAAATTTACTCATCAGACTATGAGAAAGAAACTGTGATGAACACTGTCTGAGTTCAGCTCTCCCATAAACCACATAAACATATCCTTGTGTCCACCAGAATAAATGGGTGTCTAGACAGCCTTCCTAAGGGGGTGAATCTCCATGGGTGCCGCTAGCAAACCAGCTCATACATACAAAGCACAAGAGCTCCTGAATGAAGCAATAACTCTGTAACTTGCTGAGCTGGCACAGTGCTCACCGCCTCACCTCTTCCACCTTGATGCTAGGAGGGTCCTGGGAAAAGTCAGTCTATTGGAGATGAACAAAATTTCTGATTTCAGTATTATTACGTAGCATGCAATGAAAACAAGGATGCAATAAGATAGAGGAAAAAGGCAAAACTCAACGTTCAGCAGACTGAGATGTTCCCAAGCACTTAACAAGATGACACAGGATAACATATTGGCCTGAAGACCCAATAACATTTAACATGCACTTCTACAGACTACAGATAAACCCCATTAGCCACGTTCTCAATGCGTGCTCACGCAGTAAGGCTGATGCACGATAATGGGATCAGGGCTGAAATCCAGTTTAACAAGTATATTTACCATACGGCAGGCACTAATGTCCACACAAATTTTTCACAGAATAAATCTGTTCTTCTCTGACACCTGGAAGACCTTGGCAACATACAATAGGTAACACATACGATACATGACCTGATGACAGTTATCTCAGCTATTAGAAAATATAAAATCATAAATAGTTGGGAAGAGGATGCCTTATTGGATGTACTGTTCTCATGTGAGAAAGACACAGTGTATCTTGCGAACTTTACCTTTTGCCCTCTTCTCCAAAAAAGCTATAAGAAGTTACTTTATCCTATGCATATATGGAACAATAATCTGAGTAAAAATTTCACCTAAAATCTTACCATAAAACTTCTGAATAGACTTCACAATTCTACTTCAGCTAAAGTGCTGTTTTATTTTTTAAACAGGCAGAAGTGAAGCCGTTCATTTTTCTCAGCCTTGAGCTATTGTTAATAAAGAGACTCTCCCAAAAAGCATTTCCTTCATTACTCTTTTTCACACCATTTAAACATTGAACTATTAGTAATCCAAGTATGAATGCTCTGAGGATTTTGTTAGACATGACATGCATATTCATCCTTTTATCAGCATATTTCATTTTTGCTAACCCATCTCTTTACAGGCTTATTAGGGAGAGCTTGAATAATTGGGGAGGAAAATGATTACATTATACTGGAAACAACATTTGGTCTAAAGAAAGAACGTTGTTAAGAGTTTGATGGATGCCTCAAATTGTGACTAACTCCATGATTACAAGAAGCAAAATAAAAAGACAACCAAAGAAAACATCAGCACTTTTATCAGACATGCCTACGTGCTCCTGACCTCGGAAAACAGCAGTGGTACTGATAACTTACTACATGTAGGAGTTTTAAAAGCCTGTAGGATATACATAATGGAAACAGGGGATTAGGAATCACAAAGTATGGGTGTGTCAGTCGTACTCAGTTATCAACATAAGCTTCAAAAATACACATAAGAAATTCTATCATGGGTCTTGATGCACAATTCGTAGATCCCCTGCCTAGAAAAAAAAAAGGTGATATATGCAGTGTACTATAATAATGACACAAAAATATATATAACAATGCACAGCAAAACCATGAAATGAAGTAATTTCCAATGCAAGCCCAAGAGTCACATTTGAAATTAAAGGGAGCTGTAGAAATCCACAGGGATAAACTTTGCCCTCATTAGACAGCGATTCTATTTTTAGCAGTAAAGGGCTGATGTACCCTGGGCTTTTTGGCTGAATAATTACAGCTATTTGTAAAACAAACAAGTAAAAAATATATATTATTTATACATTAAACACAGAATCATAGAATGGTTTGGGTTGGAAAGGATCTTGAAGATTATCTAGTTCCAGTGTATTTCATTGGAGCCACGTAACACAGAATAAACCTTGAAACAATGCTCCCAGAGGGCAAGGATCCCCAGACTGCACAAGGACAACAGGTAACACAGTGGGACCACAGCTGCATCCGACTGCAGTGCCCCAGTGTCTCTGTTCTGGCTACTGCCAGCTTGTGGCTTTGGGACACGTTGTTCTCTCAGCCCCTTCCTCTTTTTTGTGCATTAAACATTCAGTGTATCTCAAGTCCTGATTCACATTCATCAAACATAAAAGCAGCAAACAAAGGAATTTCAAAAGCAAGGGAAAAAAAAAAACCTAACAACCACGAGGTATTGTAATTTCTTTTTTAACTGAAAATCAGTAACTCAAACAGGAAGAGAGCAGGATATATCAGCTTTACCATTCCTGAAGCAAATCAAACATTGGAAAAGCTCTTACAATACCAAGAGACATCAATGAGCTCCAGTGATGAAAGGGCTGAGGCAGGGCGGCTGCTCCACAGCTGGGTGCACTTGGAGCTCCATGCTGTTACCCCTAAGCACTCTCATGGAATTGTTTTCATCAGCTGCTTGTGACCATACAACACATCTAGCTTCTATCTTCCTTTTTCTTTTTTTTTCTTTTTTCTTCTTCGAGGACTTAAGTAACTAAAATCAACATAATACACTGCGTAAAAAGCTACAAAAAGCAGCTGGATGCAACTCTCTGAAGGTAATGGTGTTTTGCTACTATGGCTCCTGAAGCCAGGGCTGCTGCTCCTGGGCACCCCTACACCACATGGAACCTGCAGACCTGCCAACACGTATCACCTGGACACAACAGAAAGACAGGAAAAAAAAAAGTGAAAATAAACCAAGAGCAATGTGAATAATCAACTTGTTATTGGAAAGAAAAAACACCTTACAAACACTCCTAAATTTCTTCCTTCCTGGCATTCTTGATCAACTCTATCCCTATTTGCAAAACAGCTTCTCCAATCTCATATTTACTGTGAGCTCAATACTCTTCCCAATAAAGCCATGCAGAGATTGCTGCAAATCTTTGCTTCCATCAAAAGCTCTTTTCTGCCTCTTCACACACATATCTCTTGCATTGAGACTGCATTATGATCTGGAACTATCTTCCCATATCTCCTCGCCTCATCAACTCTAAGAATACCCATTACTTTCTCTTCCATATCTTAATTTCATTTTTTCTTTTGCTGTTATGTAATAGCCCTCTGTAATTACTTTTAATCCAATAATTGTTTTGAGATACAGCATGTAAGATACTGGAGAAGAAAAAACACAATTTGCATTACATTATTGACAGACCCTGGGAAATTAAAAATGCACTTGTGTGTTGCAATTATTAATCTTTTCTTTCAATTTGAAAGCCTTCTTAGGAGCAACAAACAGTGCCTGATGCAAAATATCAAATCTTGATTGTTGCTTTGGAATATTCAAATGAGTCAAATGAGAAAGCAAGTAAAGCCAGCATTATAAGCAGCAGGTAGATCAGAAAAATCTTTCTGCGCTTTTCTATTTCAGCTCTGTTGCCATACAGAAATAAGACTTGTTAAGATGAAGAGATTTGTTGGCGCTTTTTACAAACCAGACTGCCTCTGTGAAGGAGGTGATGCATATTTGGGAGAGAAGACAGAATCATCAGAGAGATGACACTTCTGAGGAGAAGCTGTTACTAGTGGCAGTCTCAACAGCAGCCACCCTTGTTGCCTTGCTTCAGGAGCTTGGTCCCATTCGTCACTTAGGACAGGACAACCCTGGGACACAGTCTGGGATGATGAGAGGCTGTAGAGCAGTCTCATGGAAAGGGATCTGGTGGCTCTGTTTAATGGCAAGCTGAATTTGAGACAGTCATGAGGTGGACTTGATGATTCTTGTGGGTTCCTTCCAACTCAGGATATTCTGTGATTATAAAAATACAGAGCAACAGACAATTCACTAGAAACAGGGTGAGAGGACAGCTGCCCATCTGGAGCCACAATGGGTAGCCAAGCAGGCTAGTACAGCACAAACACACAACACAAAATGAAGGAGTCACACCTCTAACAGCTTATTCCATGACTCGTATTAAATGATGACAGAGAGTTGTAGGAGGACTGCCCAGAGTGGGTCTGCTTATTAAACTCATTACCATGGCAACAGAAAAAGAAAGAAGTTATCTCCCTACTCCCATTGTATGCCTGAAGAGGGAAGCATCACAGAATCACAGAATCGTAGGGGTCCTCCAGAGATCATCGAGTCCAACCCCCCTGCCAAAGCAGGTTCCCTACACCAGGTCGCACAAGTAGGTGTCCAGGCGAATCTTGAATATCTCCAGAGAAGGAGACTCCACAACCTCCCTGGGCAGCCTGTTCCAGTGCTCTGTCACCTCACCGTAAAGAAGTTCTTGCGCGCATTGGTGCGGAACTTCCTACGCTGCAGTTTCTGGCCATTTCCCCTTGTCCTGTCCCCACACACTGCTGAAAAGAGTCTGGCCTCGCCACTCTGCCCCCCACACCTTAGATATTTATAGACCTGGATCAGGTCCCCTGTACCGGTGCATGCAATTATTCCTCCCTAGATGCAAGACTCTACACTTACTTTTGTTAAACCTCATCTGGTTTCTTTCTGCCCAGCTCTCCACTCTGTCCAGGTCTTGCTGAATGGCAGCACAGCCTTCAGGAGTGTCAGCAATCCTCCCGACTTCGTATCATCAGCAAACTTGCTGAGGGTGGCCACTATCCCCTCATCAAAATCATTGATGAAGATGTTGAACAAGACCAGATCCAGCACCAATCCCTGGGGAACACCGCTGGTTACAGGTCTCCAACCAGACTCTGCACCGCTAACGACAACCCTCTGTGCTCTGCCAGTCAGCCAGTTCTCAGCCCACCTCACTGTCCACTCATCTATCCCACACTTCCTCAGCTTCGTTATAAGGATGTCATGGGAGACAGTATCAAATGCCTTGCTGAAATCAAGGTAGACTACATCCACTGCTCTCCCCCCATCCACCCAGCCAGTGACAACATCGTAGAAGGCTACCAGGTTGGTCATGCACAACCTCCCCCTGGTGAACCTATGCTGACTACTCCTGAAAATCTCCTTTTCTTCCAGTTGTCTGGATATGACATCCAGCACAAGCTGTTCTGTCGCCTTCCCAGGGACAGAGATGAGGCTGACTGGTCTGTAATTACCTGGATCTTCCTTCTTGCCCTTTTTGAAGACCAGAGTGACACTGGCTATCCTCCAGTCTTCAGGCACTTCCCCCATTCTCCAAGACCTCTCAAAGACGACAGAGAGCGGTTCAGCAATCACCTCTGCCAGCTCCCTCAGCACCCGTGGATGCATCCCATTGGGTCCCGTGGATTTATGAACATTGGTGTTGCCTAGGCGCTCTCAGACTGCCTCTTCCCTGACTAAAGGGAAGTCTTCCATTCCCCACACTCTCTCACTAACCTCCAGGGTCCAGGATTCCTGAGAGAGAGCTTTTTCACTGAAGACAGAAGCAAAGAAGGCATTCGGTATCTCCGCCTTCTCAGCATCTCCCATTACCAGAGCACCCCCCTCACTTAGTAGGGGAGCCACATTCTCCCTGGTCTTCCCTTTACTGTTAACATGCTTTAAAAAAGCCTTTTTTATTATCCTTTATCATCTTTGCCAGATTCAATTCCAGGTGGGCTTCAGCCTTCCTCGTCGCATCCCTGCAGGCCCTGACAACATTTCTGTTGTCTTCTTCCCAAGTGGTCAGACCCCTCCGTTCTGACTCGGAGCAGCAGCAACTTCCCTTCAACCCAAGAAGCTTATCATGGGACTTAATGCATGGGAGGGCTTCAGTATAAAACCAAAGCAACTTACACCGCTCTACAAACACTGCTATCAAAAACATCCACCAAAAGGGGCCACCCAAAGCCCATGTCCTTCCGTGCAGGAAGTTCTGCCCAGCTTCTCTTCTGAACTGACACCACTGAGAATCAAGGGGGCCCTCAAGAACAAACAATGGAAAAGACTTAAAGATTCAAATTCATATCAAGTGAGGTCATTTTTTTGCGTATTTCTAGAAGCGCTTCAATTTTGTACGTCAGAATGTCTCTATGTTTGGCATGAAGTACCGCCCTTAATCTTTACATTAAAAAAAAAAAAAGAAACTAATGCAATAATACTAACATGCTGGTGAAGGAGTGAGGATGGTGAACCTAATATAAAAAAAAACAATTCAGTAATCACATTTTTCACTGCACAGCCTGCTATCGCCAAGTTGACACACAGGTTTTGGTCAACCATCTGCTCAGCTCCTGAATGCCCCTCCTGGCACCCCCTTGCCACCTCCATGTCCGGAGGGCAGCTCCAGGCAATGCCACAGGCACTGGGATTTCACAGTCACCACTCCCAGCTATGAGTCCATTTCCCCTAATACTCACTACTATAGATTTTCCTAATCGCTGGTGTATGTCACACACTTCTGCCAGCAGACTGAGGAAAGCTTATCTCTCAGCAAAGTATACTGAAAGAACTAAAACAATATTTTATATCAAAAATACGAAATTTTTAATCTAAATTATCAGTTTGATGAAAATCATATTTATGCAAGGTAAGCCAGCTTAGAATCCATTTCTTAAGAGTTATGGCTAGATGTAGCCTGCATACTTTATAACAGATCACAAAACGCTATTTTTTCATAAAAAAGTAAGTAAATTCTGGGATTTGTAGATCAGGCATCAAATTCCAGCAGAAAGAGTAATGACAAAAATATGTGGCCACTACCACGGAAAGATTAGTCTAATGAGGAGCAGTGCAAAGTTGTAGTATTTCAATCCAGGACAAAAATCACACTCTAAGAATGCTCGTGACTCCAGGGATCAATAAGATACCCATATGCTGTGTAACTTTTAGTATCCTTTACATAAGCCCTGATTTTTACAAAAAAAAAAAACCTGCATGGATTTGTTCTTCTCATACCTTTAACATGAACCTTTCTGGACTGCTGCTTTATGCAGAATACCAAATTAATGGTTGAAGTGAACTGTTCTTACAATTACAGTGTTGGATTTTGCTACAAAATTATTTGAACACATGTGGTAGAGCTGTTCCAGTCTACCAGTAACTCTTCCTTCTTGGCACCTGGAACTACAGCTCTGAAAAAAGAAAAAAAAGGAAAAAAAAAAAACCACCACCAAAAAATAAATAAAATGGATGAGCTTCACAAAGCCACTAGGGAAGAACAGCTATCTGAGCACCTGCCACGTGGAAACACACAAATTAATAAATCCCATTGTTTATGGGTTTTAAAATCAGTCTGTTCACTAGAAAAAAATGAAAAAAAAATCTGAAATTTTGAGCAATGCTGTAAAAAATAAGTCCCCCTCTAGATTACTCTCCCCATATGCTGACATCCTTGTGCCAGGGAAAGATTTTCCCTTAAACAGCCATGACTGAGCAATGCAAAATGCATCATGGGCCACATCAAAAACACAAATCAAGACACGGAAAATTGATGTAACTTTCCAAGTCTACACTCCTGGTAATTCCAGAATTACACAGTCTGAAATTACAGATTTTGAGAGAATATATCTTCTTCAGACTACAGATCAAGATAAATTTGAGGCTGAACAGGTCACTGTAGACTTTTTTGTACTCTGAAGTCGCTCTTTCCCCTTAGACTTCTTTTTAAAGGAAAAAATGACAGTAAAGTTACACAACTGAGGATGACAATTTAAGACTAGACTTCGAAACAAATTGTGGCACGTTTTCATACTTCAAATACTATTTGTAAATCTCCCAGAGCACATGGCCTTTCTGTGCATGAAATGATTTACACACACATCCACGTGAGCTTGTACTTATGCAGAATCTGAAAACAGGAGCAACCTCTGATCAGGAGAACACAACAAGAATATCACAGAATCACAGAATCATAGGGGTTGGAAGGGACCTCCAGAGATCATCGAGTCCAACCCCCCTGCCAAAGCAGGTTCCCTACACCAGGTTGCACAAGTAGGCGTCCAGGCGGGTCTTGAATATCTCCAGAGAAGGAGACTCCACAACCTCCCTGGGCAGCCTGTTCCAGTGCTCCGTCACCTCACCGTAAAGAAGTTCTTGCGCGCATTGGTGCGGAACTTCCTATGCTCCAGCTTCTTGCCGTTTCCCCTTGTCCTGTCTCCACACACTGCTGAAAAGAGTCTGGCCTCGCCACTCTGCCCCCCACACCTTAGATATTTATAGACCTGGATCAGGTCCCCTCTCAGTCTTCTCTTCTCAAGGCTAAACAGACCCAGATCACTTAGCCTTTCTTCATAGGGAAGATGCTCCAGGCCCTTCACCAACTCTGTGGCCCTCCGCTGGACTCTTTCCAAGAGGTCCCTGTCTTTTTGTACTGGGGAGCCCAGAACTGGACACAATACTCCAGATGAGGCCTTACCAGGGCAGAGTAGAGGGGGAGGATCACCTCCCTCGACCTGCTGGCCACGCTCTTTTTAATGCACCCCAGAATGCCATTGGCCTTTTTGGCCACAAGGGCACATTGCTGGCTCATGGCCAACCTGTCGTCCACCAGGACACCCAGGTCCCTCTCCGCAGAGCTCCTCTCCTGCAGGTCATCCCCCAACCTGTACCGGTGCATGCAATTATTCCTCCCTAGGTGCAAGACTCTACACTTACTTTTGTTAAACCTCTTCTGGTTTCTTACAGCCCAGCTCTCCAGCCTGTCCAGGTCTTGCTGAATGGCAGCACAGCCTTCAGATCTCTTCAGCCTCTCAGATCTCCAGTGAAGATCCAAGGTGTTCAACCCATCAGGGTCGCGTACACCTCATGGCAGCAATTCCATGACAGCCACGAGGCGGTGGCACTGTTCTTGGAGTCATGCTGCTGCAGAGCACACCCAGAATCACAACAGTACCAGTAGACAGGCCAAAGGCTGAGGAAAGATAAGGCTTTGAAAAGAAATCAAAATCTGTTCATGGAGGATAAACAGGGTGTTTCAGGGGTGAAACCCCATAGCACAGAAAAGTATTGTTCTGAAGCCTTCAAAAAGCAACAAAGAAACCAAGATGACAACTTCAATTCACCTTTTCAAATTTCCCTTTCCAAAAAAAAAAAAAAAAAAAAAAGAGAGAACAAAAATAATCTTATTCCTCATAAAATTCTCTGAAGACAGATGTATAACAGGCATGAGAGAAAGAAATATTTCATTTCTAAATTCTAATTAAGGTCCTAAGCACATACTACTACTACTTCCACAGCCTTCATCACTTCACACCCAGTTCCCACCTCAGATTCCCCTCCTAGAATACTTCCTGCCAGGACAGAAGTTTAAAACCAACCTGTACCCTTCTTCCTCAGGAAGACATTGGTGTTGCCACAATCTGTTTTCCAGCAGACACCTGGTTTGAATGGGGAAATAGCCACAGACTGCTGCATAAGTGAAATCTCATGGTTGCCAGCATCTACAAAAACCTCCTGAGTTCCTCTGAGGTATCAAACTGTGACAAAAAATAAACCTGACTGTCTAAAGAAGGATGCATGTATGCATGTGTGCATTTGGACAGCAGGAAGTTTTTACCCAACCTACTGGAAAAAAAATATATATATATAATCTCTTTGCAAATTAAACCTTCAGGCAAGAGTGTCCAGCTGGTTGACCTCAATAATGAAGGCAGGAAAAACCTGGGCTTTCCTCATTACTTAGGCTTCATGCTTCTTTATCTCACATAAGCATGTTAAACAGGCAGCAATTCTCCTAAGACTAAAAAATGCACAAAATAATCCAAGCCTCTGTGGCTGAGGCACAGAGAGCATGTGCCCCTTCTGAGAGTGGGCTCTCGGCTGTGCTGAAGCTTCCACAAGCATTAGCCCCCGTCTTCACTATCAGGTATGGCTACAATTGCCATTCTGTCTTTTCATTTCAGCAGTTACTGATGAGTTTAAAGTAGAGTAAGCATGGACTAAAACTCAGAAACAGAAAGGAACCAGGATGCCATGTTGGGAAGGGATTCCCAAAAGATTTCTCAGTTTGGAGAATTTCCAGGTCAAGAAAGCCCTGGTAACAAGCATAACTGCAGAAAGATATTGCAGTATCTTGCCACATATGTAACTACAGGGCAGCACAGGAAAAGAGAAAGAGAAGATAGAAGGATGTCTGAGGTCCCTGTGAGAGCAGGAAACTTATAAAATAAAACGTACAACTGGAGTGCACCTGATGCTAGAAGGGGACAGGAAAAGCCCAGGAGTCCCAGCCAGCCCAAGCCTACAAGATCTCTGTACCAGCAGTGCCTGTTTCTCATTTTAAATGAAAGGTTAGAGAGTGGGGCACACTTGCAAGCCTGTGTGATGCCAGGAGGACCTGCAGGGCACCTGTTCCTCACCCTGTCTTTACCTGCAGCAGAACAAAACAGACAAATATCAGATGGTGCAACTAAGTAAGTAAAGGGATAATTCTTCCTGGTTCTCACAGACCACCAAAAGCACTTAAACATGAGATGACTGCATCATACAGTACAAATGCAGTCCAGTGCCCGGACCTCCACTTAGCCCAAAAGACCACTGTTACAAATCTCATTTACTAGCTATAGAAATTCTGACTTAAATTACCAAAACTTATCAAGAGCCATCTTAAAAACCTCTTTGTCCACATTATCCTGTTTGGAAGCCTGTTCCACAACTTCCCTCCTCAGATGGTTTGGGATCTTTTAATGTCAGACTTCAATTAATTCACAGCTTGCTCAAAACCATTCATCTTGTGCCAGTACTGTACTTTAACTTCAACAAGTTTCCTCTCTCATCGTGATATTTACCTCCCAAGCTACCAACTAGACTAAATAAGCCATACTTTTGTAACCTCTGTGCATCAGATCAGCAATTAAGCTTAAACTATTTTCAAGTCTCAAGTTCCAGATAAGTAGTTGCACAAGAGCTTTAAACGCCAGGAACATTTTCTGAATTTTTTAAAATACAGATAGAAAAGAGTGGGATGCTCTAGAGGACAGGGAGTCAGACAGCACTAGGACAGCATTAGAATAAGATGCCTGGGGTAATTATAGGCTGTTTCACCAGACATTAACTACAGACAGGACCACAGCTGTGACAGGACTCTGAATAGAAGAATTAATAAAATTTCCATCTCTTAATGCCAGGCAATGTGCTTTCACAGGAAGCAGATCTCCTATTTGACCAAAGTTTATGGCATTTCCCCAGAAGCACATCAGTCTCCTGCACAAATGCTTCTGGGAAAGAAAAAAAAAGCTATTGCAGACAAGTGACAAGCATAGATAGTACAAATCTGGTAAATCTGGTAACGCTATACTTAAGCAATGCAAGACCATTACTAAGCTTAAACCACTGAAAATGTGTGAAGATATTTATAGGTTTCAAGTATGTGCACGCTGTTTCAAAGACTACTTCAATGTGAAATTCTTTCAATACTTATGAATCCCATCAGCTGTGCATGCTACTTTCTTCTTATGTTTTCATATTCTTTAATCTCCACGGATTTGCTGTTTAAAATTAACAGTGTTGGCTCCTTGCTGCACTTTGGCAGAAATTCACTGCCCTCTCCTATTGCGATGCAGAGCAACCACCATCTGTATGTACTGTGGTCACAAGCCTCTAGGTGATAGCGGGTTGGTATTGTTTAAAAATCAAACATTAGCAGGTCAAGGAAAACAGCAGATGATCGTTCTACCAATGATTCATTTGCCATTAGTCCCTCCTCAAGATTACAGCACTGTGTGTATTGTGTGAAGGAGTCCTACTGCAACCTGCAGTGAAGCAGACAAGGAGCAGAAAGGGAGGGAGCACATTAAATGTCCATGTGAAAGTAAAATTAGAGGCAAAGATGCATGCTAATTATACGGTTGTGAGAGCAGACAAGTCAATTTTCACAAAGTCTGAAGAACGACACCTGAATAGACTGTGTGCTTACCCGCAGCTGCGTTTAAAAAACACAAGCTACATTCAAATACTGAAAGCTCTCCGGATCTCCTCGTTTCTGATTATCTGCTAAAGATCTGCTGAAGGTGAGGTTCTGCACTAACTGCCTTCACAGCTAAACCCATGCCCGCTTTGTTTCCACACCAATTTAGGGTAACAGAGTGAAAGACCCGTGTGCCCTGGGAAGGGCTAGCATGCCTACCGGAGGAGATGTTTATCTAGCACCTGATTACATTCAGCCCAGCTTCACCCACTGCCATCGGCCTCCTTAAAAATCTTAACGGAAAAAATACATGCCCACACCCTGTTCTGTTACCAAAATAAGAAAAAAGCAAACACACCAAACAAAAGGCATTCATTTGGTAGGTCCTGAGCCAGTGCCGTTTGGTGGCCTGTCAGGGCAGCCAAATGAAGCAGCCCTAAGAAACATAACACATTTGACCAACGTGATGAACAAACATCTTTAGGGGCCGCCTCCCCATAACGGGGCCAAGAGCTGGGGAGCAGCTCCCCTCCGCTCAGCCCTCACTGCAGAAGCATCCCTGGGCTTCCATCTGCCCCTCCAGCTGCACGCAGACCCAGGGAACAGGTGGAGCTGACGGACCCTGCCTCAGTGCTCAGCTGCCTTGGAAGCTCACTTCACTTCTACACATGCCTTCCCATGTGCCCCTTTCCAATTTAGTTAGCTACTTAAGAGACAAAATAGAACTACATTACCATCTTCAATATTCCCTAACACGTGACTAACTTCAGGGAAAAGTTTCCTATTCAAACCTGCCATCTTCCTTTCACTATGCTCAATTTTATTCTGTACTTTCAGGCACAGTTGGAAGCAATCTCTGTTCACTGCTCTCTGATACAAAGAGGACAGACCTGCATCGGATGGTATGAACACACACAGCCACGTACGGACCTCTTCACCCCCACTCTTTCCTTCAGCACAGGACAAAAGAGTTGCTTAATCAACAAAAAAATTCAAACTACAAGCAATCTTAAACTCTAAAATCCCTTCTGTATTGATGTAAAAATTGATTTGTTTCACAGTATATGAACATAGCGTATCTGACAGATCTCTTCATTACTGTCCTGCCACGCAAAGAATTCTGGCAGATGTAGCTGTTAAGACCAAGTTATGTGAAGACTTCCCTCAGTGGCAGCCCACAGCTGCCTCACAGGTGAACCAGGCAGCAATGGTATGGATGGGGACAGGAAAAGAAATGGCACAGAGAACAGCATAGCAAAAAGAGTAATGAAGAACAGAGCAGAGAGCTTCTTATAGCCATAGGCTCACCAGCTTAAACAGTCACGTCTCTAAAATTTAATTCTTTAATTTGCTTGTATTAATTCCACGTATTTTCAAATTGCTTTTATATTTCGAAGATTTGCAGATAAGAAGCATCCTCAAAGTTGTTTTCACTATTGAAATCGTGCATATGACAAAAAAATAACCACAAAAAGAATGGATCTGACTCACAAGCCCAACTGTGGTTACACACAGTTGAGACAGGATTAAAAAACTGAAATGAAGTCAGGGGAACAAATACCGCACAATCAATCAGTTCTTTTCTTAGATTTAAACTAAATCCTAGATTCTGAAGAGGATCTTCACTTAGACAGATTCTTCCATTTAAATGACTGCAAGTCCCTTCCCTCACTTGGGATTGCTGCACGTGAAAAAAAAAATTGACAGAAAGAAGAAAGGAAGTTTTACAAACTTTTGCTTGCCCAGTTCAACTTGGAAAATGTATTTGTTTAAAGAGAAAATCTGTTTCTGATTTCAAACATTGGATATTTTATGAGAACACTGCCAAGAAAAGAATCCAAGGAATGCCTTTACATGCACAGAACACATGAGACAACTGGTGAGCAGGCCTGTGATCCTTTAAACAAATAAATAATAAAACAAAATCTCCATTTCTACCATGAAGCCCTTCTCTAGGGAGCAAGCAGCACATGCCTGGGATTTTTCATGGATAACTTCTATCATAACTTCTTGCTATTATTAGTATAAAAGACTTCCCTCTCAAATCCACAGCTGTAAGACAAGCAATGATGGAAAATACTTCCCATGCACAGGCCAGCAGTAAGCACAAATGTCTGCTTCACAGTATTTCTTGGCACTACTTTCCTTCAACCAGAACTATAAACCAAAGAGAAACTCCAGGCAAATATCACAGGAACGTCACCTCATTTTTAGCACACGCCAACAAACTGCAGCTTGTGAACCTTCTAGGAATCGTGCTTTTTGGAAGAAAAAAGGTTTCAATCTACCACTTATCTCTCTCTAATTCCAAATCGTAACAATCGTGTTATATTGCACTAGGGGTGCCCAGCTCTGACCGAGCACTGATGCAACTCCTGTTGCGTGTACCAGGGTGAGCTCAGCAGCCGTGCCACGGAACAGAGAAGCACTTGGTGGAGAGGCAGAGGCACGCACCGCCCATCTCATTCTCTCCCAAGCATCTCATGGATAATGGGGAAGGGGGCTGCAAGAACAGGTTCTGTATCCCTTTGCCACCACTAGGGACTGTGAAAAGAGAGTAGAAAAAGCTACAAGAAGGAAAAGAAAAGCAAGAGGCAGCTCCATGGCCAGGGCCCTAAGGATACACGGAGATGTGGCTTTAGAGAAGGGATTTCATCAACTGATCCTACACACAGAACACACCCACACCACCAAGCTCACCAACTTTGTCACTCCACAAACTCACCACCCACAACTTGTCATATCAAGGCTGCTCATCGTAAGACTGAAAAAAAAAACACCAACAAAACAAGGTGGGAGCCAGGGCAGTGTGTAAACAACTTCACCACCCCTCCCAGGGCCTTCAGAGCCTAAACAAAAACAGTATCTGAGACAGACCTGCTGTGCAGCTTCGAAGACAAACAAATCCTCCCCCTTGATGAGTTCCCAAGCACTTCTCTCCAACACGTGCTGAGGTTAACAGAAAGAAATCAATAGTAATGATTATTTCAGGATCCTCATTTTCAAACCCAAGTTAATAATGTACTGCATGGTAACCAGTGCTCTTTAAGATAGGGAGAAGCCTACTGTAAACTAATAAAATAGTGGTTTAGAGAAAACAATACGTAAGGGCATACGAAGAGGAAAAATACTCCAAATACACGGCTATTCAACAAAGCTCCCCAGTACCTTGGCGCGTTTGAAGCACGGCCCTATGGTAGGCTTTGTGCCTCACAACTAACAACTTGCCTTACAAACACAGCCTGAACGATCTGAGAACAATTTCCCACGCGTTCAACTGGAGATGCATTAAAAAGCACAGCTACTTTTGCTTTATTCTGAATATCACCGTACTGAATTATTGCTGGACATAAGACTTCTCTGAAAACTTTGCTCCTGGGTTCATTTTCAACCAGGTGCTCAAAAATACAGAAGAGCGAGTCCTACCAGCTGCCTAGTTACCCAAAATGGCTTATCTGCTACACTCTTTATTTAAACAACTTCTGGTCCGTATCTCTAAGTTAATGCTTTAAAAGGTTTCCACTGTCACTGTTTCTAAATTCCAGTGATCCGCTGAATTATGTCATGGACTGAAAACCCCTTGCTCTGCAGTTTAAATAGAGCTGTTTTGTTTTGGTTGGTCGGTTTGTGCTTGGTACACAGCAGCTATTTCATTTAAGATTATCCAATGCGCAGCAAAATCGTGCCATTACATTAATTAAGGTTTTGCCTAGAAACACGGGTTCACCTCCAAAATCGGCCGGAAAGAAACTTCGTGTCTGCTTTTTCATTAACGGTTGGCAAGTGTACCGAGATCCTTAGCGCAAATAGAAGCCACTGGGAGAGCGAAAGTAATCGGCGTTTTGAACAGCTCCGAGAGGAGCGAAATACTCCGAGCACGGGCTGACAAGCAGCCAAGCATTGAACCCGACCGGCTATTCTTTCACTGGGAAAGGGTGTGTTTTACAGCTCCTAAACTCCTCCTTACAACAGCTCCGCGCTGTCGGCTTCCAACCATTGCACCTCGGTAACAAAAAGCTGCAACAACACCGATTTTGAATAAAAACATCGGCAGAACGTTCTCAGGAATGCCAATTAAAACCCTCGATCCCTCCCTCTCTCCTCGGCCGAGCACAACCCCGTTCCCTGAGGCTCCCCAGCAGCTCCTCTCCCTGCTCCTCCCGGGCCCTGAGACCCCCGGGAGCCGAACCCCCAGTCCGCCACACGCCCGTCCTTTTGTCTGCCGGCACTGCGGCTTCCCCGCGGGCTGCCCGTCCCGCTCCCTGCTCACAAAAGGAGCGATACGTCCACGTTCTTCTCGGTAAAGCATTGAATAAACGAATCAACTTTTTTTTATTTTTTTTCCTCCCCCTCCCCCCGAAGGATAACATCTCAGCGCCCCTCCTCCATCCCACACACAACCCAGCCGGAAACGAGCGCGGGGCTCGGCCCCGCTCACCCTTCAGGCAGAACATCCCGCACCGCTTCGAGCCGCGCCGAGCTGAGCTCCCGTAGCCGCCGCCCGGCCCCGCCCGGCCCCGGCCGGCAGATGCAAGGCGGCTCGGGAAAGGGGGAGATGAAAGGGCCGCGGTCAGCTTCCGTCCATCCCAGCTGCTCTCGGCATGTGCCAATTAACGGGCAGGCATTGAATCGTATCACCAAAGCTGGAAAAGACCTCCAAGTTCATCCAGTCCGACCGCCCACCCGCTACCAATATTTATCACTAAACCGTGTCTTTCAATACAACATCTAAACGCTTCTTAAACACCTCCAGGACAGTGCCTTAGCCCATTCCAGTGCCTGACCACTGTTTTGGAGAAGAAATTTCTCCTAACATCCAACCTGAACTTCCCCTGGTGCAGCTTGAAGCCATTCCCTCTGGTCCTATCACTTGTCACACAAACCCCCACCTCGCCACAGCCTCCCTTCAGGTGGTTACAGAGAAAGAATCACAGATTCACAGAATGGCCAGGGTTGGAAGGGACCTCAAGGATCATGAATCTCCAACTCCCCTGCCACACGCAGGGCCACCAACCTCCTCATTTAATACTAGACCAGGCTGCCCAGGGCCCCATCCAACCTGGCCTTGAACACCTCCAGGGACGGGGCATCCACAACCTCTCTGGGCAGCCTGTTCCAGCACTTCACCACTCTCTCTGTAAAGAATTTCCCCCTGACTCCAATCCAAATCTTCCCTCCCTCAACTTAAAACCATTTCCCCTCATCCTGCAGTTATCAACCCTTTCAAAGAGTTGATGATTCCCCTCCTGTTTGTAGGCTCCCTTTAGGTACTGAAAGGATGCAATGAGGTCACCTCGCAGCCTTCTTTTCTCCAGGCTGAACAAGCCCAGCTCCCTCACTCTGTCCTCATAGGGGAGGTGCTCCAGTCCCCTGATCATCTTCATAGCAGTAAGAGCAATAAGATCTCCCCTGAACCTCCTCCATACTGAACAATCCCAGTTCCCTCAGCCACTCCTCTTAAGACCCCTCCAGCTTGGGAGTCACACCTGTGGGTCTCTTCCAACTCACAGTATGTTGTGATGCGACTCTAAAAATCACAGGGGATGCAGCTCAAAGAATTTCTTGCATACTCCCCTTTTCTGCACAGGAGACCTACAGGAAGACAAGTGCTCAACCCTGGATTTTGTTTTTATAAGGGACACAAATTACAGCCCTGTGTGGTGTTCATTTTTATAGGGCCTCACCCTAAACAGTAAAATGTGGGAACAATGCAAGTTAAGGGTCAGGGTAACTCCATCGCTAACAATTGAGAACTGCAGCCCTCTGCAAAAGCATTACTTGTCCTAAAATTCCTCAGTAAAGCCACACTGTGATAAAGAACATAAGTAAACAAGGTGTCTTTGGGAAGGGCTCCAGAGAAAAACCCTGGTGCAGACACCTTAAGAACATGAGTTTAGACCACAGACACTGAGGCAGAGTTCATGAGATGCCAAGTACCATTAGGCATGCTTAGGTCTGAAAGTAGCACATTTCAGTCATCTGTCATGCAAAAAAAGTGGCTTCATTTTATAGCAGGCTAAGAGTAGGATTCTGCATCCAAAACATGAGGACATTGCAGCAGAGCAGCTCCAAACCCAGAAAGTGGTTTTTATACAGCTCAGCCTACCTTTTCTTTTCCAAATTCTGACAGAAAGGTTCCAGACTAATTTCAAGACTTCCCTATGCTCAAAGAAACAAAAGGCCTTTTTCTCTTAATTCTGTTTTGTGCTGTTCCAGGCATACATGCACAACTTCCTATCATAACTCTTCAGTGGGTTCCAGGAACAAACACTCCATATAGGCAAAACAAACAGAACCATATTGTAGCTGGAGGAAGGTTACTTGGATACCAGAGGGATTTAAAGGTTCAATCTTGTTAAATCTACTCATTAATTACCTGGAAGGGGAAGCAAGCAATGCATCAGTGCTATTCACAGGGGACTGAGAGCAGCTGCATCACTCTGGTGGGGATTGAGAAATACCCTGGGGATCACAGACATGAGCAAAAATGCACTAAAAAGAGGCAAAGCCAGCAATCAAGCAGCATAAACCCAGTGGGAAAAAAAATGTAAATTCAATAAGCAGCCACTCTTCAGTACTCTGTTCTATCCACCATCTCTCTGCCCTCATCAGTAGCAGAGAAGCTTGCATGGGATCCCCTTGTCTGGAATTCTGATATCTGTGGGAAAGAGGGAAGGCTTCAAAAAAAAAACTGAGGTAACAAAACTAAAAATAAAATAAATGTGCAGATTTGAAAAGGGGAGCAGGATTACAAACAGGCAAACAGCAGTCCAGCATCTATTTCCCAAACACCTGAGGGGACAAAAATGATGGTGTGCTGAAAAGTCAGAAGGGAGCACAGGAGTGGCCACACGTGCCCTCTTTCCTCAGAAAATTGAGCTACAACCATCCTTAGAAGACAAGTCAGTACACCTTTGGTGTGACACTGACACATGTGGCTGCTGTGCTCCAAATTCTCTGCAGCTTTACTCTGTCTTCTAAAAGTGCCATGGCCATTCTGATCAACTAACTGGATGCTACGTAGACTGGCTTCACAGAGGAGACCACGGCTGACACAGAGAATTGTGCATTCCCTGCCTATTTGTACAAGTGGTCATGGTCATCTGAAGAGGAAAGTTCCAATCACATGAAGTCAGAAGTCTTGACATATCAAAGCTTGTCTTTCCAGCACAAGAAAGACATGGAGCTGTTGGAGAGGGTCAAGAGGAGGGCCAGATGATCAGAGAGGTGGAGCATATGAGGAAAGGCTGAGGGAGCTGGGCTTGTTCAACCTGGAGAAGGCAGAAGCCTCTGGGGAAATCTCTGTGGACCTCCAGTACTTAAAGGGAGCTTACAAACAGGAGGGAGAATGACTTTTTATGGGGGCAGATAGTGACAGGACAAGGGGTATGGCTTTAAACATTAAAAAAGGAAATTAAGGTTAGATGTTAGGGGGAAATTCTTTACTCAGAGAGTGGTGGAGCACTTGCCCAGGCTGTCTGGAGAAGCTGTGGGTGCCCCGTCCCTGGAGGTGTTCAAGGCCAGGCTGGATGGGGCCCTGGGAAGCCTGATCTCACAGGACATCTGATTAAACACTTTTTCCTTTCAAACCAAAGTCCACAGAGATGCACATTTCTGATACCATGGATGAATGCCAGCCAGCTTTTGAAGGAGATTTTCTAAAGCCTGAATCATTCTGACATATTTCCCTTTCAAACTGTGTGTAAAACACACACACACACACACACACAAAAAACAATCCTGAAAAACTATCCAAAGAAAACAACTGGAGTCAAAATACCATTTTGGACTTGAAGGTTCTCACAGCCCAACAACACTGCCTGTCTGCAGCCAGCTCGGGCCCAAAAAAAAATCAGCATCAGAGCTTGCTGGGCTGAGTGGTGGCCACAGGATGGTAAGAGAGGAAAGATGGAGTTCAGCCCCAGGATGGGCTGAAAGGGATGGTCTCTGCCCCAGAACTGAGCACCAGCTGACAGGACATTATATTTATATTCTGATAAGTAATACTGAGTGGTCTCCTAACTGCAACACAAGAGAAAATATTTGCTGCTCTCTTTAACATTTCATATTATTGCATTACCAGTTCCACCTGAGGAATTTTTTTTACTGATCAGGGTGGAATTTCCTCACACAGTGGGGAAGGAAAGAAATATTTTAAAAATTACTGTAGAAGAAGAAATGTATTTGGAGAAGATCACAGCAGGCCTAGCAAGACAGCAGGAGGCAACAAGGCTGTGTCTTGTCCTGCAGAAAGTAACCTGAGGGAATGATTTGCAGTGAATGGACCTTTTCAAACTATCAGTGCTCCAGCTATAGCACAGAGCTACTCGCACGCTCTTGAACTTGCAGAAACAGGAGTTGGCCATACCTCTCAGGAATGGCATGGGAAACTGAATTTTCTATGTATTCAAAGCAAGAAGAAAATTGAATCCTGAACGCTTAGGAGCAACAGAGAGGAACTAAACCATATAAATACCTGAAAGTGCTGCCCATCATTAAAACCATCCTTTTCCACTAAAACTTCTGAAACAATTTCAAATTGTTTTCTTTCTTTAAACCTAAAACACTGTCATTTTATTTGAAGGAGGCACCTAGATCTACTTCAGCTGTATGTAAATCCAAGAGCCAAATTTAAATCTTTTAAATATATATATATATAACAGGTTTTCAAAAGACACCTTTATTTCTGTTCCTACAATATCTATAGCTATAACTGGTAGAGTTTACAAGTAGATATTACACACACACATGAAATTATGGCTTCAGGCTACTATTACAAAAAAGTTAATCTGTAATAAACCCAGCAGTCCCTGAAGGTGAAAAGTACTTGGCATTAAAAACAGTGAAATGAATGAGCTTCAGAATGGGCTATCTTCTGCCTTAAGTGAGGAAGAAAACAAATAAAATGAAGCCATGAATCAGTTTGCCTTATCTTTTGTTTGCTTTACTCTTCAGAGCAAGGGCACAGAAAGGGCAAAATCTTTTTAAGAGTTGCTGCAAGTCAAGGAAGGAATCTGCAACCAAGTTCTTCAAATTCATTCAAATAAAAAAATCATTCTTTTGCCAGGGTTGTGTTTCAAATTATCTTTGATTAATCGATTCAGCAGAGCTTCATCAATAATGTTTACTAGTAAAATAAAACAAGACAAGACACAACAAAGAAAAACCCGTAAGCACCTTCCTTTGCTCAATCATCCATGCACAGCTCCAGCAGGTCACCACAGGGATACCACATGGGTTTCCCATAGGTTGGTTCTTCAGACTGGCAGGGTCTTTCACCAGGGCTGCCGAAGAATGTTTCAAGGCACTGGGGAACATGAAAATCAAGGGTGGCAGTAAAGACACCTGGAATTACCTGCATTATTGCCCTTTTTTTAGGCTAGAAGGCAAATCACACCTTAACAAGTCAGAGCGACAGAGACATCCATACCCTTGTGCACTGTCCTACAAGGAGGAGAACAGGCTGTCTCCCTACATATGTACAATTATAATATGGCACAGCCTAATAGAGAGCAACCATCCTTTCTCTACAAACTCCCCAAGGCAGTCAAACACAGGACAAAAACAAATAAACAAGCAGAAAAATCAGTTTCTGTTCTTGTCTAAGGAGCTCAACTGTGCAGGCAAGCCATCACTACAGGCTGGGAGCAGTTTTCATTCACACAGTCAGAAATACTCATCTAACGAACCATAGATAGCTCACTGAAATATGAGGCTTGATGAAACCTGCACTACTTCAAGCAGTTCTCTTTAAGGACACCCAAGTAATTGAATATGAACACAAAAGTTGTTGCTCTTTGGGACTCGCTGTCCTTGAGCTGCAAACTGAGGCAGTGCCTTCACCTGGAGCTGTGTGCAGAGGGACACAGCAGTGGTGTGTGGGTTACTACAGCATCACAACAGGAAACACTACTGAACCCCTACCTGTCCCAGCTCCTTCCGAGCTACAAGCCTGAACCAGCCCCCAGGCGTGTGCTGTGACTCCTCCTGGGACAGAGGCACTCTGCCTCTTCATGGAGGCACCTGCATGTGTATGTATGAAAGCACAGAGCAGGGAGAACTAAATGAGCTACTTCTTGTTTGACCTGATTAATTTAATGAGTTTGCTGCTTTCCTCTCATCCCAGGTGAACGCCTGCCGGAGATGACAGAGGAACTGCAATCTCCTCTGTGTCAGGCTCAGCTCACCATGGCCCCGGCTGTGCCATCAACTGCTCTCCCCTCACAAATATGGGTCAAGCTGGCTACAAGTCAAATGTATAATGTTATACCTGCTTCTGCCACTGCACGTCACAATGACCTCTTCTTCATTCTGAGACGAAAATGCTGTATTTATCATATATAGCACTACATGCATTACTCAAGGTTAATAAAATGGAGTTCACAACCCCTGGATGAAAGTTTCCATGTAAGTGTACACCATGCTATAACCATCCTGACCCATCTGCTCTTTAGCACTGTTGACAGCAATGGAGAAAAGAAGATTTAAAAGAATCAACGGAAATTACAAGCAAGTACAGCCTCTACTTCATTGGCCTCTCCACCTGTTACAAGCACTGAAATTAAGCATGACTGACTGAAGTTACAAGTATGTTTTTTCTACAGGCCCCTCTTACATTAATACAGTCACTGAGGAGCTGTAGCTGCCAGTATCACGTCAGACCTGCATGTGTGGCTAATGGACATAGCCATGGTTTGCACAGGACCCTGTGATCCAATCTGCTTCAGTGTTTGGTTTGACAACTTCTGAACAACTTTGTCAAAAGCCTTCCACGCAGTTCTCACATCTTCTTGTTTTGAGTGATTCATCTGCAAATTGTACACCAATTGCAATGCATTTAATTCACAGCTCATGGCTCCCTTTGGTGCACTGCAAGGCTCAATGTCCAGGGAAACCATCTGCCTCAAGAAGACACAGTGCCAAGTAGGAGTTGCTGCACCATATGTAAGGGAAGCTCCAGAAGGAGCAGAGGGTATACATATTAATTACCTTTCTCTGAGGTAGAAAACATGCTGTACTCTCAGCTGTCCAAAATACATCCTCACGTTGATAATACACCTTGCACAGATATCATAAGCATCTAAGCTTTACATTTTTACTTCAGTTTTAACTTCGGAGCAGCAAGCTACACATAAGGTTATAGTTGAGTTTTCCTTTCAATTCACCAGAAATAGACATGAGCCTGCTAGCTACGAGAGGGAAAGAAGGCTGGTAGATAAATGAACAGATAAATGTCAGCAAAAGAGCAGGTGGATGGATAAATGGCTGGAAAATCTAGAGCTTAATTAGCTTTATTTTGTTTGAGATTCTGGGGATAAAAGACAAGAAGAAAATATATTTCACAGTTTAAATTACAAGCTGTCAAATCCCCTTTTTTACTAGTTCCAAATAGTGCAATAGAAACTAAATACACTCTTGCAAAATTCATTAGCTTCAGTCATTAAACCACAGTCTTATCTTTCAAATTCACTTCTTTTTTTTTTCTTTTCTTTTCTTTTTTTTTTTCCATATGCAATAGAGATCAGAAGAAAAACAAGGAGCTATAATATTTGCAGCGACCTGTCAGAGTGCTGAACTGTGACCACTCTGAAGACAAAAGCTCCATCAGTTTTAGGGGACAATTCACGAGCAGTTGAATATCAACTGCATGAAAACAGAAGATTTCAAATATGCTAGCATTTTATTAGCAGGGAATAGGAAAGCACATACAGTGCATTGTTTCCTCTTAAATGCTGCATACAGCGTCCTGCAGAAAAACATCCACTCTGTTTTACAAAATACAGAGAGCTAAGAGGAAAATACGAAAGTCAGGCAAAACTGATGTCTCCTCTCTATTGATAGGAAGTTATCCAAATTGTTTTAGCCTAAGGATTCACTGAATTTAGGAGAGAGGTATCCAGAAAAAAAAGCTGTGTATTAAGTTGTGAAATACAACTTAAAAATATTCATAAAGCTCAAAGCCACACCCTCAGGAAGAAAAATCACAGCACCCTGTTCGTTTTTCCATTGCTCAAAGAAGCAAGCAAATGCTCTTCTGTGAAGAGCATTGCTCTGGCTACTGCTCTAATTCAAATGTCATGTTAAGCTAACCTGCAAGATGAGCTGGATTGTGATGTCCTTTATACTTCGGAAATGCACAGCTAGCACTGGTGCTACTATTTGTTTCATTTGCATTTCCCAAGATTGTGCTCTGCTATAGAGACCAAGAAATCTCCCACTGGAGCTACACTGCAAGTGAGATTCAAAGAGAGCCACAGAAGACCAAGGCGGTGTCACTTCAGAGGTGAAGATGCAATTCCATAATAACAGGTGCCATAAATGAACACCTAAAGGAACGTGAGCAGCATAAAGCTGCTAAAAGGAATCAGCATCTTCCCTGGGAGCTGCAGCCACCAGTTCATTTTGGGGGATAAGAATTATTTATACTATGGAAATAGCAAGGGATTGAAATTTGGCAAGGATTTTATGAAAAAAAGAGCAACAATGGCTGGATCCATGGTTTTTTATAAAACAGAAGTAGAGATGTGCTCCTGATTAAATGATTCTGTGATGCCTATCAACATTTCGTACTTGAACTTAATCTGTTTCTGTTGCTTGCAAATTTTTGTCTAACAAACCCACTTTCAGATCCCATGTACAGCAATGTTTGCCAGAAGACACAGGAATGAAGGAAATGTTTTGATTAAATGTGCAATTATGTACAACCATGCAAAAGTTGCTACTTCCAGCTGTAGTTAAATATCGGACTTTCAAATAGCTCCAGCTGTTTTATCAGCAGGAAGAGTTTTGATTGCCACTGTACATCACTAAAGTTTTAAACAACCCTCTGCTGCACAACCACACAAACACACTAAGACAAATAGTGCATGCCTCGGTAATTTAAGCAGTATCTCTGCTCCCAGCTGAGAACTGCTTCCACAAATGCATAACGTCCAATAGTTTCAGCTACAGAACCATCAGCCTTAAATACTAAGGCACAAACCAGGCCATACAGGTTAATTGCTACAAACACTGCAAATACATATGAATACAACCAGTTTTATCTTTGCGTATAGAACTTACATGTGGAAGAAAAATCTATTACAAGATGAATAACTGAGCTTCATATCAAATCACTCACTTTTTCCACTTAAATGTTTAGATTTTTATATGCTTACTCGTATATAAAATTGTCTATAAAACATTCATTTCTTTTTCCAAAAGACAAAGAAAAGGTCCACAAAAAGAATATAAACCATGCAGTATTTGTTTTGGAGTTATTCCAGTCTTTTACGCAAATGCTTTTTGAGGTTTCCATAAATACTTATTTATGAAGTTGCCAGAAGTTTGAAGAACCATTTTCACAGACACACACACCCCTCTGCTAAATCCACCACATCTTCTGGCCTCTAAAAACACCACCAGTTCCTTCAGGTTTCTAGGCCTTTATCTATGTATTAGCTGATAGATTTTCTTCCTCTTGAGCACAAGATCTCCTGCAAAAGGCATACAGAAAGAATCCCTGCTAAATATTTTTACATTAGAATAGCATAGATTAAGTGATCTTGCTTAAAGAGAGTTACCATTCTTGTTACTTCTACATCTCTTTACCAAGGAAAACATGATTACTGCTCTTCTGCAAAATCACCTCAGTTGAACTGGAATACTTCAGAACTGTGTTCATGACTTAAAAGCAAAATTTTTAAATCCATTTGGATTTATAAAAAGACCATCCCTACGCTTTGAGAAGATCTACAGTGATGTTAGATGATGTCAAAGCTGCAAATCCCAAAACTGTGCTTTCTCCAAGAAGCACTGAAAACACAAACTTCCCAGCATTACGAAAATTTGTGGCCTAGAGTTCTGATTGTGCCCTTGGAACACTGAGGAAAATTTATAATCTGATATTACCAAACTTGTTTGATACTATCAAACACTGAACACTACAGATGGCATAGATAGGACAAGGGGGGATGGTTTTAAACTGAGACAGGGGAGATTTAGGTTAGGTATTTGGAAGAAGTTCTTCACTCAGAAGGTGGTGATATTTCTAAGGTCAGAGCTGTCATCAGGATGACGGAATTCCCTCCGTCAGACACCCTATGGTGGCACCAAGGGCTGAACCCACAAGGAGCATGAATTTAAAGAAATTCCCACATTAAAAGCAAGTTTGAAGTTTATACTGGTTTTGGAAGGAGAAAAAAAAAAGCTATGCCAAACACTTTTATATTAAGACTTGGCCAACGGACAATAAAATGTTAGTGGCTGCCACCTTTTGAACTCTGTTTAAATTAGCCTTTAAAAGACCACAGTTACAGGAGAAAATAAATTTCTCTGACTAATGAGTCCAGAGAAGTTTTTCAGGTAGAGCAGCCTGAGGTAAAAAGCAGCCAAGTCTTTTGACTTTCCTGTGGTGCTGAAGGGCTGGAAATCGACCAATTGAAACGGTGGCAGTGAGTGAAAAAACAGAGAAATAAGGAGAGACAGGAGCTGGGAGGAGAAGAGAAAGCACGTGTGGGTGAAAATCTCCTTTCCACCCATTGCCGCCTGCGGACAGACCTCATAGGGGTCACAATGTAGAGAAAATCACACAACAAATATAGTTAGCAGCCCAACTGAATGCAGGGCTCCACAGCCCCATAGGCCGTCCCTGTGTTCACAGGAAAAAGGAAGGACAACCAAACTCAGACTTGATGAGGTGTTCTGGAGCTGCAATGTGACCTGTCTTACTTTCTGCAAAGTCAAGGTAAACACGGTGAGATTTTTGCCACAGAGTGAGTCGGGTGTTATCTCTGAAGTTAATTTGCTATGTCATGCTTGCAGTAACAGTACAGGTCTGGAGGGGAAAAATGTTCACATGAATGACTTTTATATACTTCCTCATGCCAGAAATAATTCTTCACCCACTCAAGTGCCTTCTATCCGGTTTCAAAAAATAACTCCATCAGTACTTTGCAATACAGTATTTTTTTTTTAAATAAAAAATCTGCTGTGAGCTACAGCTTAAGGATACCTGGCAGCAGGAGCAGCAGCATGCCTCCATTCTCCTATACCTGCCTCTTCAAAGTTCTCCCAGGAGGAGTACGTTCTGTGAGGGAGACCAGGCTTGCACACAGAGCTCACTGAAATGCCTTACAAAGCCACAAGACACAGCTCAGCAGCACCAGCCACGGAAGACAGTGACAACCAGGCAGGTTGACTCAAGGAAGGAAGGTTTAGACCAGGTGTCAGGGAGAAGTTCTTTACAGAGAGAGTGGTGAAGTGCTGGCATAGGCTGCACAGAACCTCCATCCCTGGAGGTGTTCAAGACCAGGTTGGATGGAGCCCTGAGCAATCTGGTTTAGCACCAGATCTGGAGGTTAGTGGCCCTGCCTATGGCAGAGGTGCTGGAACTGATGATCCCTGGGGTCCCTTCCAACTCAAACCATTCCGTGATTCTATACCTGCCTCAGTGACTTCCACAAGATGGAAAGGCACCTCCAGACTTTGCTTTACCGACAACTCATGTGCAGCCATGTGGGTTCTGCCAGTTCAACCTATGGGTAAGGAGCTGACCGAGGCTCACCTCTGCCTCACCAGGTCATTCATTTCTCCGGTGAAAAATGAAAATACCACCCTCGCCAGCATAAAGAAATATTATGCTTTCTCAAAACATATTGCTGCATATTTAAAAAAAAAAAAAAAGCAGCAAAAACCCACCAAAAAACAGATTAAAGAAGAGAAGCACAGAAGCAACAGTTTGCTCTCATTTTAAGTCCTTCAGGTTAGAAGGCTGAGGAAGAAGAAGGATCTGTGAGATCAAACAACCAACCTTTATTTTGCTATCAACTTTCATTGCCTCAGTAACTGCTTCGTCAGATGTGAAGTCTAATTGCTACCATGGGTTCCAAAATGCACTCTGCTATTCTGAGGGTTTGAACAATGAAGCATGAACCATCAGACCTGAACTGCCTTCCGTGCAAACAGAGTTCAGCAGAGCAGGACGTCAGGGCGTGCCCCATGTTTGCAGTTAGCATTTACTTTTTGTTTCTCTCGCTCATTTTAAATTGACAAATCCAGCCAATCTCACTGCCTGCTACTGTTTGCAAGTCTCAATCTGCAGCCAATGCAGATTAGCCATTTTGCTGGTGAAATACCAAGCAACACATGCTGCCTTGTGCTTGTCACCTAGCAGCCTCACGGGAATGCAACATGAGACGGGAAGAGCAATGAAGCGGCAGAAGAATAAGGGGTTTAAAAAGACAGGAAGAGAAACAGCTCAGAAAGAAATTGAAATTAAATGAATTGCTTTTCTATTAACCCTCCTTCCTGTACACGTACAGTTAGCCAAGGAAAAAGGTAGAAGGACCAGTGATTTGCCAGGCTCTATCAAGGAACACTGGAGGCAAAATTATTTTGACAGATGAAATTTTAATAGTTTTTCAGCTATCTTAAAACAAACAGTCCGATTTCCTATACAGCAGTATTCATTCTCCTAGGCTGCTACACATTTCACTTTTTTCTAGTCTGCTTTCGCCTCAAACCAAGCAGGTTAATTTGAGTACTAAGGACAATACTGTTTGGAGTCCCCAGTTTTACAAAGGCTGGCAAGCCATAATGCAGCAGTCTGATGGAGCAAAGCTAAGTATTCATTTATCAGACATTTTTGTCCTTGTAAACAAAGCCAGGACAACTCAGCCAGGTACAAACACTCAAACCACTTCAGTGCCACGTGAGCCTGACTTGCAGCACTGTGTGAGACATTTGTGAGAATATGGCTGACACAGCCCAAACTCCCTTCAGCCTTGGCATCCCCTGCCAGTTTGTCAGCTCCTTCCATCCAGAGAGTCCCAGACAGTCAGCAGCACACAAAACAGATTTTACAAGTCAAGTCACATGGTAACCTATAACCCTGTATAGGGGAAACGAGCCCCTCATAATCATTACCTCCCTCCACCTTCCTTTCAAAAATAATGTATTATCATCCCAATAGGAGAAGGCACATAAGCTTTCGTAGCTTGCTGCCCAATTACGGAAGGAATTCTGCCCTCCCCCTACAGCCTGCACAATGGTTTCTCTATGTAAATCACACATACAATAACGCTCTCAGAAAAATTAGTACACCATTAATCCGTCAGTAAAGCTTCCTTCCCCATCTCTGCCTTGTGGCGTGAGTTCTGGCTAAGGAATGCAGCATGAGAAACTTTATAGAAGTTAGGCAGCAACTGGCAGCAGATCTGACCTGCTTGCCAGGTCTCAAACACGCTGAAAGCAGAGCTGATGATGCTACACAGCACAAATATGACAACAAAGTAAAAAATATAGCAACCAACTGCAAATGAAAGTTCCTGTTGTAGAAGTTTGTCAGCAGTGAAAGGGGTTAAAAAACAACCTTCAAAGCATAGATGAAATAGTCTCCTAGTGTATTGAGAGCAAAGCACAAGTGTATACATCCTGTGTTAGTGTTCTTGCTTCCAAACCATTTACTAAAGCCACAATTTATTCTGACTCAGAACTAAAATTCTGGTCAAATAGCTACTAACTGCTCCCAGAAGTAAAAAGAAATAAAAATCACTTTGAAGTTCAAACGTCCTCGCAGAGCCTGCCTGCTCTTACAAAAGAAACCTTACAGCAGAATTGAGTCAGCCTTACACTTTCCATTAACAAGCCAGTGCTCTGGCAGCACTTGGGGAATTACAATCAAGTCATTTTGTCAAGTATTTTTAAAAACACACATGCACACATATGCACACTACAGCTTGCCAGCCAGTAAATGCCCAGGTAATAGTAATTCATCATCGTGTCAGAGGTGCAAAGTTCTGAAATTTGTTTTAAGGAAGTATAAGGCACGTTTGGATAAGAACCTGACAATCTCTACTCCAAAAAAAGTCAAACATAAAAACTGTTGTTTAAGGTTTTTGATAAGATATGCTCCATGCTGTGCATTACCAGGGTTCCTTCACAGGTGTCTATCGCGCATCCTGGATGTTTCTCCTCTTCTCTGTACAGCAATTACCATTACCATCCCCACCATCAACTTTACTTTGCATCTCTGATCTTTTCTCACTCAGCTCTCATAAAACAAAATACACTTAAGATTTTCCAGCAGGACCACAAAACAATCCTCAAAAAACCACCTGGTGTGTCACAAGAGGAGTCTTAAGCGGCTCATGGTATCACAGAGAGAGGAGAGCTGAACCTGCCCAGAAGAGCTGCCACTAGCCACTATTGGTCACAAGAAGCATCAACAAAACTTACCCACACACCACACAATCAGTACCTTTATGTTTCCTACACAGGAAATCGAAGTTATTTCCAGATTACTATAAGCTTCCACAGTTTCAACCTGAGGAAAAAAAAAACAACCTAGGCAAAGCAGCGCTACGTCTCAGCTTTTGTGCTGCCTTTCTCCTCCTGCTCCCACCCCACCTGCAGCTCCCAAGCGAGCAGCTCCAGGCTCCCGGCAGGACCTGGGTGGCTGACCACCGGCACCGACCACGAGGGTGAAAGAGAAAGCGAGTCACCTTTTCTGCGTGGGCTCCTGTAGGTCCAGTTCTCATCATCCTCGTCTACCTGCTGCACGCAAATGGAGGAGAGCTCACCATCGCTGCGAAACAATCTCTTTGTCTGCCTTGACAAGGAGGAGAAATTTATCCAGCTTACAGCACGCGAGAGGGAGCCTGTGTTTTGTTTGAGTTTGAAAGATCTCGAAACACACTCCTTTTTCATTTTCCTTTAAGCCAGCTACCGGCCTTGGTTCCAAAACGACCTTTCTTTAACTGTTCCCGTCCGCTTTCTCAGGGCTTTTTGTGGAAAGCTAAACAATTTCAAAGTGACTTCCATCCAGGTCTCCCCTCGCTGCGCTTACAGCAGCAGCAGTAGTGCGGAGGCAGGTCACCGTGCCAGCGCAGCTCCCCCGGAGCTGTTTGGATACAGCGCTTCGTGAGCTGCCAAAGAAAACAAAGGGGTTGGAAAGCAGCAGAAAGTGGCACCTTGCAGCGGCTCAGGCAAGCATGTAACGGCTGAGCAGAATATAGCACCGAGGCACGTGTTTTCTCCATTCTCCACTCAACAGCAGAAGCTGCAGCTTCTCTCTGCTCCCTGGCATCGCTCTGTAGGAGCGCACATGATCCAACCCCCTGCTCTGGTGCATCAGCAACACCCCATGGCAGCAGGCAGGGCTGGCAGACCCACCGTGCTTCCACTCTGAATGCTGGCTGCCCCGCTCTCTTGCGTTGAAAAGCCTGACGGAAGAGCTTCAGGAAGACCCTCCTCACAACACAACAGGCTGCATGGCTATCACTTAGGATTAGAGTGAAATACGATCGGCTCGCTTTCCTAAAAGCACAACCACAGGAGCAAAACTCCTCCTTTCCTCAGGCAGCTCAGTGGCAGTTCAAACTTCTGAACCTTGCGTGCAGAATAGAAAAGCGCTTGTGTGCCTCTGAGGATTTGGAGGGAAGGAAAATAATATTCTGGGGCTTGTAAACTGCACAAGCATCCTGAATAGAGAGTGTTGAAAACATTTGTGCCCATGTTCCTAGTGGTAACATTTAAAAAATAAGGGGGAAAAAAAAAAAAAAGACAAGTGCACAGAACACAAAAACCACAAGACACTGCCAGAGATCAGATTCCCACTGGTGTGACAGCTGCTCAGAAACAGGTTTCCCAGCTGTGCCATGTTTTGTCACTTTCTCTTTAAACCAGCATCTGGAAGAAGCACTCCACATTGTGAAGATTTTAAAGAATTAGATCCCATCAGCAGCTGCTGCAACACCAGTCCTTGCCCTGCACACCAACACCACTGGAGGGACCAAGCCTGGGAGTCAAAGACAACGTTTTAAAGGAACTCTCTGCTTTACACAGCATTCAGACATCCCTCATTGATGGGATTTTTCCACCAAAATCATTCAAGTTTGTGTCTGGTCACAAAAGAATACACCTGAATGTATGAAGCACCCAATAAAACCAGCTCAAGGAGAAGCTGGTAGATGGGAACCCAGAAAACTAAACTAAAAAATGCTATCTATCAGAAGAATAAACATGAATGCCTGAGCATCCTAGTGTTAGCACAAGAACTGTCAGCTTACGAAAATGAGAGTACAGTTTCAGCTATCATGTTGTCAGCCAGGTTTTTGCTACTGCAGAACATGCCCTGATCCCCCAGTAGATGCTCTCATGGCCCTCTGGATTATGCTGCATGGCCTCTTCAAAAATCATTTAAAAACAAAGGCTTTGGCTTCTTCTGAAAGTTATGGTTCTCTGACTCATAATAAGAGGATAAGGTTTAACCCACTGACTGGAAGGCAAAGAGCTAAGTAGTGTATCACATTACCCTATGAATCAACCAGGCACACCAAAGTGACCTTTGGCTCCTACAACACGGTACAATGGGTTGGCCAACTGTCTTCTGTAAATAATTTAATAGGCTGCATTTAAATTGAGCTCGTCTGGCGAAGTAATGTATATGTACATACAGTGGTCTCCCACCACTCCCCAAAGTGATGGTGTGGTGGGACTGAGTGGGTGGGGAAATGGGAATTCATAATGTTTGTTAACAACTGCTCTTCTCGCTACATCATTTCTGAGCCCTTCTATCTTGAGTTATTCTTCTTAAAAATACACCCCTTGTGCTGTTTGTTTATTTATTTATTTTTGTTTCTTGATGAGACGAGAGTTTGGTAGAGTTCTGGAGAGGGAATTGTTTTGATTTTACTCTTTAGACTTTTTGCTTAACAGAAAAACTTGAGAATGTGGTTGAGACATTCAACCACTAGAATACCCACTTTAAGACAGTCCATGATCAAACAGGCAGGATTTCATGTAAAAATCAAAGAAAGTGTTTCAAGTCAACTTATCGTTTCTTTTGAGAAAAAGCAATCATTGAAATTGCTAACACTGCAACAGACAGGGAACTGCTAACTACCACAGCTATTATTGTCTGAATTATAGAAATCCAGACATATAAAAACTTGGCAGGAAATGCAGGATCACAGATATCCCCTCTTCACGGTGCTTCTTAGGAGCAGATTAGAGAAAGCAACATTCAGGTTAACCCGAACTGCCAGAGTAAATCCCACAGATTTACTGTGGTTAACCCAAATCTGCCCAGAGTCTTGGCAGCAATTTGATTTTAAGAATTTTTCTAACCTGTCTGAAGCTCTGGCTTTATATTATGCTGCACTGGAGTCACAACTCCAGTGAGGCAAGGGAGAAAACATTGCTTTAGGTAATAGACCATAACTATTCCACTGTATTGTAAATACAAATTGGTGATACTTTGTTCAAAGTTTGGTATTATTACATTTGGTATTATTACATTTCATTGCAGGAAAAGATTGGGATACTGTTAGTAGCACAGAATGCTGTTTTTTATCTGCAGGTGATGAGAAGCTTAGGATCATAGAATCAATCATAGAATCATAGAATCACAAGGTTGGAAAGGACCTACAAGATCATCTAGTCCAACCATCAAACTTATCAGCATACATGATTGCAAAGCTGGATCAAAGTAAATTTCCCCAGATCAAGAGAAACAGTATTAACCATTTGAAAAACAATGTACAGTCATTAACACAAGTGGAATTACAGGTTAGTCCATGCTTTAATCAGTAGCTAAGCACAAGGTTTATTGAGTCAAAAACTTCAGCATCTTACACACTTTGGATTCAGTTTAATTGTGTAATACCCTTTAATTGTGTAAAGCCCTTTGAGAGAAACAAGATACACATCCAATAAAATTTGACTATTTTCTCCCTAACAAAGTTGTCATACATTTAAATAGGTTTCATATTTTCCAGGCTATGCAAGTAAAGATGAAGGCCTTTTTTTGGACCTACTTAACACAAACCCATCTTGGTAAAGACTGCAAAGCAATCACAGAGAAAAACTAGAGCTTGAAGCAGAAATCTAAAATAATAGAAATCTAAATTAGTCCTCCCCCTAATTTTTTTTAAAGACAAGCAAAAGCAAATATGCATACATCATCAGGATTTTCACCATTTATCACAAAGTTGTTCTTCAAAGAATTCTCTATAATTTGTTAAGCAAACACATATATATGGCTCATGGCCACCATGATGCCATAAGGCCAGCTAAAAAAAAAAGAAAAAAGAAAAAATTGCAAGGAAAAGGTTTTGGTTCAGTGTAAAAATTCCATCAAAACAGGAGAAAAAAAAAAAAACAAAACAAAACCAAAAACACCACCAACAACCAAACACCGTAGAAGTGCTCTGTTTTTGGTTGGGCTGTGGCTTTTGGCACAATTCATGTGTTAATTTAATTTTTACATTTCCTACTCTATCATTTTTGATGACTCAACCAGATGGCAACAGCAGTGACTCACAGTGCATCTTTCTGGCATAGCAACTGCTCCAACCACCAAGAGGGCACCTCCTGCTGAGGCTTCCTGGGTGTTTTCCTTAAGATGATAACTCATCACCAATCAGTCATAAAACAACTGGGATTAAGCACAGACAAAAAGCTCACTGAAAGCATCCTACCCATAGACTCAACTGCTCACCACACGGCTCTAGCTGTAGATGGTACAAGGCATAGGGTCCCTGAAAGAGACCCCAGTGCCACCACATCACCCATGCATGATCACCTCCCCAGCAGTGCTGATCATCTCCAGGCAGCGATGTTGGGGAGACTCAGTGGCTACAGGAAGCTTGTGAATCTGACCTCCATCAGTGCTCTCACAGGCATCCTACAACACGGTCACAGTGCAAACCCACAGAATAATCCATATTCCTATATTATATCCACAGAGAGACAGAGCACACTTGAGCATTACAACAGGGTCTGAGCCATCTGGTTAAGATGCTGGTCCTTTCTGTACAAAGCAGAGAGCAAGAAACTCTTAACCTTCCAGTCTGAATGGGCCAGAGGAAAAAATAAATAAATAAATAAATAAATAAGCAAAGAAGGAAAAAGGAACAAAATCAAATTACTTGCCCCAGATTGCAGAAAGGATAAGCAGCAAAAACTAGGTCTCCTGGCGACCGGCCTCATGACCTACTTCAGTATCAGCCTGGTCTCACGCAGAGAGCAACGCCTATTCACTGCTCTTATCACAACTACTACGGGGCCTTTGAAGGGCAGAACTTGCAAATCAAAAACTCATCTTTCGCTGCTAATTTTGCCATTTTCTTAAAAGCTGTGTATACATGTATACGCTATAACATAAATGAGCAGCTAAAAGAGAGGCTTCCATACAGTCACGCTGAACCACCCGTACCTCAGGCTTCGCTGAGGCCACAATCAGCCCGCAGATGGCCACGGACGGAGCGAGAGCTCTTAAACACCTTTCCACATGGCACAGAGCAGCAGCATCCCTCCTTCCCATTGCTGTACCCCTGCTAGGAGTCCCAAATCATGCAGATCCCAGATAGCCGGGACTCAGGCAGCTCCCCCAAGCCGCAGCCCGGGACTGGGAGCAGGCAGCCGCCAGGTGGCAGCAGCAGGCAGCAAGGTGCTGCTTCACCCTTGAAGGCGAGGCAACGTGATCTAGCTTTTAGCAATTTATTGAGACAAAGCCGGTGTTATCGCTGCTTAAAATGCAATTAACAATTTTAGTGCTTTTTCACTCAGGCATGACTAGCCACTAAGCAAACTCGCCCAACCAAAAGCTCCCGCCCTGACTGTGGCCTCTGCCTTCGCTTCAACTCAGAGCCACCCTGAGCTCTGGTTTCACAACACAAAATCTCTTTCAAAAGCAAAACATCAAAAAATCTCCCAACCACAGGGTCACTCCCTCTCCCAAGTCGCAGCTTGGCTGCCTGAGTCCGCTCACAACTGCTAGCTGATAAATCCCAAGTGCTGACAGTCCATGAAGATTAACTATCAGAAATATTGCATTTTTAAGGAGGGATTATGTTTTCTTCCTGAAGAATTATTATCATTATTATTTTCTTTTCTCCAGCCACTCAACTACTCGTTGTGTCACAAAAGGTGATTAGTAACAGTTCTCATCAACACAAAGTCACTTGCAGAGCCCTGGAGCCAGTCCCCAGGCTGCTGTCCCCACTCACAGGAAGGATGCTCCAAACAAATCACCCTAAGCTTCTTGTCGTGCTCCTGACCCCCAGGGAAAGCCGTGTCCTTATATAAAAATCTTTTCCTGCTTCACTTATATTCCTCTCTGCTTCCGTTTGTTTAGCCCTCCCAAACACTGCTATGAACGCATACACTAAAACCACTTCTGAACTTATAAATGTAACTTGCATGCACTGTTTTAAACTAAACTGTAAGATGTTTACCCTCTGCTGCTTTACTCAGCATACACTATTTCCATACTAAAAAAGGGCTCAGATCAACTTCAGTACGTGAATATGCACATGAAGCCTTGAAGCTCACCAGTTACACGAGAAATTAAGAAATAAGAGATTTTGATAAAGCACAAGAAACTTGTAAGAGGTTATCCAAGTGTCCTGTGGAAACACTGACAGCCTTATTAAAAACAATTCAGAACTACTTAAAAAAAAAAAAAAAAAAAAACTGTATTAAAAAAACCCACTTATTAACATATTACTGAGAACCATTATGCTAGCAGGAAAGTACCCTGGACAATTAAATAAAGGTCTTTATTTCCCACTTCTCTTATTAAGAGAATATCAGGGAAAGAGGAGAGAGGACATGTCTTTTGGCTTTGAGGTAGAAAAGTCCTCTGCTGGTTAACATAAACTAATTAACACACAAATCCAAATGTTTTTATTTTTTATAGATAACAGAACCACAAAAAAAAGGGGGGGTGGGGTGGGGAGGGAATGTGAGTAAGGAAGAAGCAGAGAAAAAAATTATCAGTGATCTCAGAAATGCTCATTCTGCACCTTATTTACTAGATCCATAAACGTAAAGGATGTTGTGTTGTGCATTTCTGTTTGAGTTTCATACACTCTTTGGCTTAGAAAATATGCACTTTAATAAATCTTATTAGGTATTTGCAATAATAAAATACAAAAAAATACAAAATAAAAATATAATAATATAATAAAATAAAAAAATACAAAAAACCTCAGAAGCCAGTGAAATGCATGGGCAGACTTGAGGTCTTCAACACCAAAAAAACAGTTACATCCTATAACTAAGTGTCACCCTTTGCAAAGGAAACAGTTTCTTCCTACAAATATGAATGCTGTTTGTACACATCTTTTTGTCTCAAGCGCTCTCTGTTTAAAACATATTTCAAAATTAAGTCACAGCCAAAACAGTGAAATGACTTGATTTTTCTGACATTGCGCTTATTTCTTTCCTAGGAGGCAAGCTAGGAGCTTATTATTTCAGTAAACAATGCATTAATATCGGGAGAAAGACTGGAGGGTCACTTTTACATGCATATGCCCAGGTGCAGGATGGTTGTTGCACGCTTTCAGTGCATTTGTACGTTTGCATGCCTGCTTAGCCTGGTAAGCATAGAGGAAGTGTTGCAACTTTGGAGAGAATTTGTAAATGCAACCCAGCCCTGCCACGCCCAGAGGAATGCTGCAATCCCCTTTCTTCCCCCAGCAGCCTCTAGGTTAAAAGAAACTCATTTCTAGGTGGGGGATGAGCACAAGGAATGTTGCTGACATGCAGACAGCAGGGAGGAAAACATGCAGTTTGTGTCTTGGTTACTGTGCTACATTTAATTCCAATTGTCCTAATTTAATTCCAATTAAAACAGCCCTGTTATAAACTAGATAAAAATGCACGAGAAAACTTCTAAAATAGCATATGGCCTCTGCATGTACTCCCTCTATATGGAGTGTTTGCGTATGCGCTCACTCCATATGTGCACATCTATGTATTCAGCACGAGCACCAACTGTGACAAACGAGAAAAATTCCCCCCTGCCATTTCCCCTTCTGCCACATCCAGACCTGGGAGCAGCTCAAATTCACTTTTGCAATCCTGAAATGCTTTAATATTTTCCCCTATTAATAGCAGTTTCCAGGTGGAACAAGAACCAGGAATACAGAAGACTGGTAGGTAAAGTCACTCGTGCAGGGCTACGGGTGCTCCCAAGTGGGCAGTATAGAAAACATACAGATGCACAAGAGGAGTTCCTATTCATCAGCTGCCAAAAGAAGGTGAGGACAGAAGGGAAAATGAAAACCCTGAGTTATCCTCAGTAGAAAAAAAACACAGATAAATCAGGACATTCACACTAGCAGCAGAAGTAATGTTAAGATGCTGCTCAACCGCTGGCGTGTGAAATAAAAAGCCTCAACATAGAATAGCCTCAACATAGAATACCTCAACATAGAAAAGCCTCAAAATAGAATAGCTGTCTAGATGAGGTTAAAAAATGGAAAGTGGCATTTCCTACATTGTTGCCCTTTTCTGGACAGGGACAGCCAAACTGTGGATTCACACACTGCAGTTTGCACCGCAGCGCCTTGTTCACAAATCTGAAGAAAGTGCATCTTCAGGCATAGCACTGAGTGAAATACAGGGTGGGAGGAGTAAAAAGTGAAAGAGAAATCGTATATTATTGAAATTACAGGTGTACAAAAATGTTTGTTCATCAGATTCTAATCTGTTGAGGGCACAGAAGATGTCTGCTACAATACTAACATCCCAAATCAGCTTCTCCCAAGGAGGAAAGCAGAATTACTGACTTATCAAAAGCTGTATTCCAATCACAGCTCACTGTTTCAGGCAGTTACATCATGGCAAAGTTTCATGCCTTGATACTCATTTTCAAATGAAGCCTCCCTGACATTTCACTATTAACCAGTGGATTAAATTACACACTTAGTGTTCACCTAGGGCTTTTTTCTGCCCACAGTGCAATCTGCTTGCAATACTGTGCTGGCCTGAAAGCAACTTCAAGTTCTTCATCGCACAAGTTCTTCAGAACCTGCCTCTTCAGGTGCCTTGGAAGCTGAGTACCACTTCTGATGAATCATTAACCCCCAGATACCTCCTTCAGCATGATTTTTATGACCAATGATAAAATATTATTCCTACCTATATATTTTGTTTCTTTTTTACTAAATGAGGTAATGCAATAGGCTCAACTTCAGTCCACGTGTATCTCATGAGGTCTTTCACCTTCTGCTTCATGGAAACAAGGATTGAGGCTCAAGCTGAATACCTGAGCTTGCATGCTGTCACAGGAAGAAGTGGTGCAGGAAGATATCCCAGAGCATGCATGGAAACCAGCCCAGGTCCCAGAGCAGTGCATCACAACAGCAATATATTTGCATGTCTTTTCAGTGAGGAAGAGGAGGAGGACCCAGCATGGAAGCTAACTCCTTTCTTTCTGTATTCTCCATGTAGGTAGAAGTTGAAGCCACTAGACACAAAAGAAAAAACATCAAGCTAATCTAAATAAAACATCAAAAGAACATATTCAATGTATGTCTTATAAAGGATAGATTTTTATTGTAAAGAAATCAAAATAAAGATTGAATCTGCGTATTCTCCCAGTTCTGCCTGCAAAGTCATTGACACGAGCCCTACTGAAACAGAACAGAACTCAAACAGAAAACAAATGACGAGAAGTTACTTATTATTTAACTTGCAATAGGACTCTCTTATTTACAGGCATCTGGCAAACTACCAGTAGTAGAAACAGATGCCCATATAGATATTCCTAAAGAAATACGAGTACAGACACATGAGATTACATACAAAAGAAATTTATGCAGAAATACTTATTATCTAATCATGCGCTCTATCACACACCACATTCTTGTTATGCAACCAATTTTACTCATCCAGAGGAGTACACTGACAAATAAGGAGCATGTTTTATATGCATTTATTCATCAAATAAAAATAACAATGATTTCTAGATGGGAACCACCACATTCTTTTGATTCACATGCCTCCTATACTACTTGTTCCGAACTCATTAGGTTGTCAAGATTATCAAGATTGCTTAAAGAGACAGTATTTCTCCACAGTATTTTTTTCCCTGAAATTCCAAAGTGGAAAATACACCAGCTTTCTCAGCCAGCTTTGGCACAGAGATAATAGCATGCTCTGTGGTTAATTGCTAACTCTCCTTCCTCCAAGGCATTGTGAGTCATCTCTACTTTTCACACTGGTGTCTTCCAAACAATTCTGGGTAAAACTGTGCTACTTCATTCTCACCAAAGACATCATATGAGAGCACAATTACACTGAAGAAATCACGTTAAACAATTTTTTAAAACATTCCATTAAAAATGTGCAAGGCAAATATTGCAGTAACTATTAATCTAGTCTAAAAATAAATTAAAATTAGCTTCATGAAAGACATCCTGGCATTTGCTGGCACTTACAGGATTTCCTTCAAGTATGAGCATGGCCAGAGCAAGATTTGCTCTTCTCATCCGACAGCACCTTTTCCCAAGCTTAGACAAACAGATGTTGGGAGACGCTTTCAATCTTTCCTCACAGACAGTATTGTTTTCTCATTACAACAAAGTACTACTGAGCTTGGTAGGAGAAACCACCCACTTTCAGGAACTCTCAACATAGTTAATATTTCTCTACTTAACAAAAGACCTTCATATATTAGGAGCTGTGCTGTTACCCAATCGCAGGCTGTTTTGTTTAGGGCCAGGAAAAGGCAACAGACTGACAGCTCTAAAGATCACCTCACCGAAACAAACAAATAAATAAACATAACTTGTCTACAGTACATAGTACTTGCCAGCAACTTTTATCAGTGAACGGGTAACCATAGGAGATAAAACACAGTTTTAGCCACTTTAAAGCTATATATAAAACAACAAAACGAACAGCCTCAGCAGTTCCTTAAGGCTCCCACATTCTGGCCTGCTTTAGATATACTGTGAGTATCTCAAGAAAAGCAACAGCCCAGAGACTGCTTGCAGCCCCCTCCCCTCCCAGGTATTCAAGTGGGAGCTGCGCCCAGGTGTGGCTGTAACACAGTGCCTTTTCTTTTTGTTCTCAAGAAAAAACAGAAAATAAAAGTTCCCTTCTGGACAATCCCAGGCACTGATGAAGAGAAGGTGGTGGGAGCAGTCTTTTCCTGGAACTGCAACAAACGAGCTGGCTTTCAAACAAACTTTTCTTCAATGGAAAATCTGTTTGTGGGGGTGAGGTGAAATCTTATTTTCCTCTTTTTTTCTTCTTACATCATTCTTTATTTTCACTGTGTGTGGGAAAAGGATGCCTGAAGTCTTTGGCAGGAAAAAACAAAAACAACAAAGCAGCTTCATAGTGGAGTGAAAGCAGGGTTAAGGGAAGAGAGCACTGAGAGTATTTATCTGAATGATGTTACAAAAAAAAACTCAAGTCACTTGATACACTCTGAAAGACATTGTCAAAGGAATATGGCATCTGAGATCCCAGGAAGTTCATTACTGGATGCAGACAATTTTTAACACACACATATACGTATATAGTTTGGCAATCACTTTTGCTATGATGGAAGTTCTCTACTGTATTTAGAAAGTTTCATTATATCCAAAAGCATTTCAGCAACTAGCCAAGAGAGGAAAACACTGTTATGTTCTCCTCAGTTGAGGGGAAGACCAAGCCAAGGCAAATAATTTAAGAGAGCTGTCTTCTGAAGTAAACTTTTCTTTTGGTTCATGGGTTATTTCAACACTGCCAGCCAAACAGACATTACAGCTGGTTAGGGCAACCTGTTGAAATTAAGTGAAAATATATTTCCACCCTCATTCCAGGGAACCTTATTTCCTTTATAAATGTTTAACTGTAGGCTCTCTTGGCAATGTCGTTGCCTGCTGCTTGGCTTTCAACACTTCTCCCACCCCCCGATTGGGAATTGCACCTTCAGAGCTTACTGCATGAAGCAGCTACAAAACAGGGAGAAAATACATTTCTGTGACGGAGAGAAAACAAAAAATGGATGAGCGATTGCTGGCAGAGGAGGTGAATCAAGGTGAGCCCTGGCCCTCCAACTCTGATTGGAAAAGAGCAGTTACTGCTTGGTGGCTGAGGTGAGGAGATGCACTCGCTCCTCCTCCAGCAAACACACAAACATTTCTTCTGAGAGTGGCAGCTTCAGATGCCTTCCAAAACCCACTCCTTCCTACCAGCAGCAGGTCCACTGGCAGGCCCAGATGCTCATCTTTCAGGCATCGCCAGCTCACTTTGAGCTTGCAGAGGGCAACTGTCTTTGCATGTTTTCAGCAGAGGTTCCTCTGGCTGCCCTGCAGGTTCTTCCTGTAAAACTGGGCCAGCAGTCTTCTGGCAGGGAGGCAGGCCTCCTTCCTATCTTCTCCTCTCATCCCACGGCCTCTCTGTAATGACTGCTTTCTTCTCAGGTGATGGACTCAGTTAGTCAGAGTCGCACACTCACAGATGAGAAACTCTCTCTAACCTCATCAAACATTTTCCACATAATCATGCCAGCTCCATGCACTGCTTCCTGGGATAAGCAAGTGGGAACTGTGCAGAGGCAGGCAAAGTACCACGGAGCAACCAGGCTGCTGCTCTGTGTGTGGGGAGAAAACACCCTGCGTGTGCATCGTCTGCCTCCCACCTTCTATACAGCTGCCAATTTCTGCAAAACCCAGGGTGAATCATATTTGTGCTGCTTCTTTCCACAGCCCCATCCTTGGGAATTACAGATCTGGACAAGGTGCTCGCCTTTTATCTTCAGAGAAACAGAAAGTCTCAGCTTCATTTGAGGGATGAGAGAAAACTCACAAAACCTAAACATCACAGAAGTTCAAACCTCAAGATATATATATATATTTTGGAAAAAATCCTATTTTCATAGCTTGTGACTTTTTCTAGTAAGCTCTCAAATGCTTTGGGTAAACACACTTCCACAGGGGGGAAGGCCATAGCCAAGCTGCACACAGTGGCAGCAGTTAAACTGCAGGAATGCTGTTGCACCAAGATATGGGATGCTTTCCTGGGGAGGGTGCTGAGTGTTTGCATTCGGTCATTTCAACTGAGAGCAATTGCAGTGTCACTCCCATCAAGGAGATGCCCCATCAAGGTGGAAACAATGAAAAGCCTGTGTTTTTCTTATTGGATAATGGGGTACACATCCTTGCTAAGGAAAGAGGTTTACTAAGTAACTGCTCACTTCAAACTAACTTAGAACAAGAGTATTAAGAAAAATACTGTAATATCCAAAGCATCAGAAGAGGAGCAGCAACAGTTTTCCTGTGAGAGCTTGCTGAATGGTATAGACTTTAACCAGTACAAACCAATGACACACACTCCTCTGAGAAGACATACAACCAAATGGACACACAGGTGATTAAAATCATTTTTGTCAAAAACTAAATAAACGTAACTTAAATTCTTGTCCTACGATATCTATTTTCTTCAAAAAGTAATGCCTAAAATCTGATCTTTAATCTTAAAAAAACTGCCATCATTGATTATTTACTGCTGTTAAATAATGTCATGTTAAAAAAACCAAAAAGTCCAACCCTTCAAAAGCTCTAATTCTCAAAAGGGTATGGCTTGGTTTTTTTTGTTGTTGTTGTTTTGTGTTTTTAAGTTATTTCAGCACAAAGTAAACCCTGCTTGAGATGACCATCTCCCTCCCATTCTTTGCTTAGCCCTGTGTAGAAGAAGCCTCTTTCTGAATCACAAGGAGCTGGGTGTGTGCAAATGTGAGAACATAGCATCTCCACCTTACAATCAATTACTGTCACAAGATTTATAATTCAACTGTCTCCTCCATCTTGTTTCTTTTTCTATGCATCAGTAATGAACTTAGGCAAAAGGCATGAGACTAAAAATCCAATCACCACCTCTACTAAAGCCAGTTCATCGCTAAATTCATGACTAATTTTTATATTGCAAGGTGTGAAATATTAAGTCCCAAGTTTCTATTGAAAATTCCTTGTTTGTATTTCCTATTTTCAATTTACTACTGAGTTGGCAGATCTGCCTCAAAATAAAAGCTGCATTTATTCTCAGAAAAATGCAAGAGTGGCCCAAACAGATATTGAACAGTTTGGATATAAATATAAATAAACACACCTACCAATTTTCATCCATGAATTCTGTATCTGTTATCATCTGACACATTCTTCCTTCCATGAAGATCCTTTGTTAGAGAAAATTAAGCCGGAATATTGAGAGGTGAGAAAGAAGCAGCATAAATGACTGATTAGATAAATTAAGAGTGTACAAAAAATGTTTTCATTGAAATTTAATAAACTAAGACCCCAAGTGATAGGTTTGCCTTGAAAATACAAGTGCTCAACTCAGATTGCTTTTTTCTGTTTTTATGATCCAACAAATAGGCAGCTGATATAAGATACGGTGTGTAACACAGAAGAATCGGTTACTAAAAACTAATCACAATACTTTGGAACTTGCTAACGTTTTAGAACTAGAAATAAATAATACTTTAGAGAACATTACAAGCTCTGCATTGTACTGGCATGCAGAAGAAGAGAATGTTGAAAGTGCTTGACAACAAAGGAACTTACTGCTAGGGATTTGAAAAACATAATCAGCAGAATGAGAGCTGATGTTTCCATCACAAAAATGGAGATGACCTATTGCTCAAGACGGGGCACCACAATCTACCTAGAATTTGGGGATTAAATAGGCTGAGTATTTTCCTCACCCAAATAAGTCTTAAAGCTTCTTTGGATGGACAAGATTTTAGAAATAGTTTGGGGTATTTGACCATCATTTTTTTGCTTACTTTGGGTTGGGGAGAGGGGAGGGGGGGGTCTGCTTTAATTGTTATTATTTTTTTTTTTTAATACAACTTTGTTCAGCCTTGTTCGCATGATATAAAATGAACAAATTCTTCACATTTATTGATCTCTTTCGCTGGTCTGAAATACAAATCTCCCATGAAGAAAAAAACTCTGCTGTCCTCTAAATCACAGTTGGTCTGCTGCTGAAGCAGCCTGCTACAGCTACCATCTCCTATATTTATGTTACTGCTTAATTCCCCCTTCTTCTTGATTTATGGCATTTCTGTATCATCAACATAAAAGACCAAAATAGTGTCCTGATCGTTTGATCAGGAGGCTCTCAGGAAACTTGGGGATAATATTAAAGAACAGGAACTTTAGGAAGTAAGAGAAAACACACACAAGAAAAAATAAACTCAGTTTAGTAGGATTATATGATCAAACCGAAAAATGCTTTTTTTTATTTGATCTATGGCTTGTTAGCCCTTTGTTAAAGCAGACACACATATGTTGAATGTCTACTTAAAAGCAGAATACAGTAACTAAACCATTCTAGAGCTAGGAAACTATTTCTAACTGAGACCATAAAAGGGAGAAACCTATGGCATGTGTTACATTAATTTAGCAAAGCTGTTCCCTAGTAATCATCAGATCCATGCAGCGTATATCAATCCTGCTCTTAGACACAATAGAATTCTAGTCTGGAATACAAGAATAAACTAAGACAAACCATTAGAAAATTCTCCAGAGATTTCTTCTTCTTTTTTTTTAATTTTATTTTGTTTTGGATCAGACACTGTTGGCAGGAAAGCCTGATGGCAAGAAACATGCATTCAAATTTTACTGCTCTGACTTTCTAGCAAGAGGACGAAATCAAAACACCTCCACATGTATTATGCTTTAAAGAAGAAAAAAAAAGACAAAAAAAAAAAAAGAAGAAAAGGAAAACGTTAGAGGTCTTCAACATAGTGAAAATAATGTCTGGAAACAATTAACAAATTTAAAAAGGGAAAAATTAGTAAATATTAAAGTAGTGAATTTTTCTGACTTAAGCACCATAAACGTTTCAGAGATGTCACTCAACATCTGATACCTGCTTGCAGAGGATCTCATGAAGTTCAAAATACAGCCAACCTCTTTAATTACTGACGTTCTGCGGCCATAAACCTACACAGCAAGTTATCAAAGTGAAACATCTGTGTACTGTCCACACATGCAGCACATGCTTATGAAACAGCAAAGAATGATGTCATTTCACAGCCTGTTTTTTATTATACTCTGTCTTCCAAATTCTCGGCAAAACAGCTCTGGATTTGCCTCTATGGAGCAGCCCAACACTACTTCCACATGATCTGGGGCAAATTTACAGGGGAAACCACTCACAGTGCCCCTGGGTGCAAATGCAACCCGTTACATGCTAGAGAAGATGCTGCCCAGTTGCATTTTCCCACTGGGGCTGCAAGCAAGGCCCTGTCCAGAAGTGGATTCGCAGCAATCCCAAGCATGTCAGCCCAGATCACCAGCCACCAGCTCAGCCAGCAGCATGCTCTCCAAATGGCATGGGCCTTCAGTAAGGGGAAGCTCTGCAAGCCCAACCTCAGCACCAGCCCTATCTCCTGCCAAAATATTTCAGCCAACCTAATGGGTCCTATACAAAACTTAGGGGCTTGAGGCAGCACCCTGAAGATCTGTCATCACTGAGGCTGGTATTTACAGGAAAGGCCACCAAGCCAAGCCCTTCTCAAGCAGGGCCAACTGGAGCCACCTGCCCAGGCCCAACAGGCACTGCAGGCTACAGCTGTGTACTAAGGATCCAATTTTATTTCTTGTTGCCTTTTATAAACGATATATCTCCTGCACCTACAGAGTGACTGACAACAAAGAAACCAAAGAAATGGAAAACCCTCTCCCACTTGCACCAACTTTTTTGCAGAAAATCCCCCAAGCTAAGTGTCCTTTTTACATCCTGTTGATCTCTGCAAGGCTCCCATCCTCTCTCACTAAATACCAGGATTTTTGCTCTTTGGTCAAACTAGCATTCCTGCTACCATTTCTCCTGCCATTCCTTCACCATTCTTCCTCATCTGTCGCTCCTCTTGGCAACCTCTCATGTTACTGGCATGTTTTCTACAGGGCAAGTAAGGAGGAGTATTGCTATTGCAAACTGCAGAAATGCCGGTAAGTGTGGCTGTGCTAACATAGCAGTACACGGCCAATTTCTTCTCTTCTGGGGAAATTCATGCAACTAAAATGAACAAGTCCTGATGACGAAAGCCTAGAAAACTCCTAGAAACTGTAAACCAGCCAGGCTCACATTTGCCATGCTAAAGAGAAAGCATTGTCGAGCAGAGTATATGCTTTTCTAAGCTTCGTGATTCATTTCTCATTTGAAGTAACTTGAAAAGGACTGCCACATTTCAAGGAGGACTCTGTAACCATGGATGCTCAGCAGTTTTGGGAAGGCGTACCAAGTACATGTGTTTCTCTCAGACAGTTACAGGAGACAGTGGAAAAAAGCCATAGCCCTTGATTCGAATGAAGTCACTCCTGTTTTCCTTCCAAAAACCACAATAGCACTATATAAGAAACTCACCAGTAACTGGAGAATCTTGGAGTTCATTATTTAAACCTGAACTCAATGCAATATGAACTCTTTCTTAAGAGCAACTTTTCACATAAATGCATTAATATTAGCACAGTCATATGTATGTTTTTTTACGCATACCAGCACTTTCTTGTAATAATTTTGGATTGTGCAGTTTTGGCCTTACACTCTGCATGTAAAAATAGTTTGTCCTCTTACCAAACCATGGGCTCAAGGAACTCCAGGCTGTTTAAATTTGGACACAGTGTGATAGAAACACAGAATTGGCTCACAGCCTCCAGATGGGAAGCAAAAACCTCTCCAGGCACAGCAAAGGCAAACCTCATTGCCAGCCCAGCCTCCACTCTCATCGCAGGGGAAGAAGTCACCTTCCTCGTTGGCATCACTGCAGCCAAAGTGCTCACCCTCCATTCCTGCCACCTCCTCTCACCATTATCTGGTCTGAGACGCACATTATCAAGGTCATGAATATGTCTGGTCAAGCCTGGCTGAATTACACAGCCATACAACCTCCTCCTCAGAAACTCACACAGTAATGAAAACTCTTGCAAGTACTGTATTAATTCAGAAATTAACAAATTAATGAGAAAGTAGTAGTTTCCTGATAGGAAACAGCCTTTTTGTATACAGTGATTTAAGCCAGCTAAAAGTCACAAATACATGAAAATCTCCTTATGGAAGAATTGAGGGAGAGAGGTGAAATATTTTGAGACTCTAAAATCAAAACCCAAAAATTCAAGTTCACTCCAAATCAAAACATACAGTGGAAGAGTTATTAGCAACAGATAACAAATCTACAATTTCACATTCTTACTATTATTAAAGGAAATGTTTTAACTGCCACTAAGATAATATAACTGACAGCTCGCCATCCTTGTGATTGATACAAAGTTCTACAAAATAGTTTAAATTAATATGAAAGGAATCAATGGCCAGATCATTTCATTAAAGGTTCATACTGTTCTATATAACACACACACACACAAATCAAAGTGCAAGACTGAAGTATATTCAGTTGGCATCTTCTCTCTGCAGGAAATTACTTCAATCAGATATCTGCTTATATCTATTTATACATACACACTTTCCTTTTATTTACTGCATGCTATTTAAATCTACTCAGTATGTGAAGTCCTACTTACAAAGCTGCTAACCAAGAAGTTGTCCAAAAGGAGATGCTGCACACAAAGCTTTCAATCCTACTTTTACAAGCACCCCAACATACACTTCAAGCAATAAATCTCCCCCATCTGGAGCAAGGTAGTGTGAGAACACTGAAACTAATTTGACTAATTTGTATTGTAAATCTGAATTTTGAAGACCTGCTTCACTAGCACTGTTTAAAAAACAAGGAGTTAGAGCCTCCGTGTGGTTTTACTGTTCACTTAGAACACCTTAGAGCAGTTCTTCCAACTATTTATTGAATTAAGTTACTCAGCAGCATTCTCTGTTGTTGTTCATGCTTGATTTAAAACATGTTATGAAATCAAAAGGATACTTAGGTTTGAATCTGTTCTCTTGGACTCTGACTTGGATTTTATACACAAATAAGTGTGAAGTTTCCATAAACTGAAGTGCAGCCTTCATCTGCATAATGACAAATGCTAAACTACTGTAATAAAAAAAAATCCTTGGTTGCTCCTGCTATATTTAATTGTTCCCTTCTAAATATAGAATAATTCTAGGCCTAGAGACTCAGGTCACCAGGTAAGGCTTTAGAGAGCATAAATCTGTCACTACCTTTGCTCAAAGCATCTCTTTAATTTATTATAAATTCATTTACTGTGACAGTGAAAAGAGGCTCATTTAGACAGCACAGACAGATAATTTTGAACCCGTTTTTCCTGTTTTCAAAGGAAACAGATCACAGTGGAAACTCAGAGGAGTCAGCAGAAACTCCAGTAATGTTGTCAGCCTGCCAAGCAACATTTTATCTTTTTATTTGTCTACTTAGTCTTCTTCAAAAATGCAGGTTCGTTGCAATTGTTACTGATTGCCAACAAATTTCATGTATAGTCAGAAAAATGTGTTTCTGTTTTATTTCTTTGTAGCAGTTCTAATTACTAGACAGACTGGTAGCCAACCACTGCCTCAGATAAAATCATGTATTTCCCACAGTTACAAGGGGAAACATTAGGATCATTTCCATTCAGTTTTTCCACTTAGTACAGTTACTGCTTAACTCTAATTTGGTTCATCCATGTCAAAATTAGCAGATGGCAACAGATCCATTTGCAAATGGAAGGTATCTCAGTTACTAGTATTTAAGACTTAAATGCACTTGTAGTAGACTTTTTCAAAGTCAGATCAACTATACAGTATTTATGTATTTCTTGTCTCCCTTCATATTAGAAATTCTGTCATTGATCTACGACTGAAAATGAGAACATTCACTTTGAAAAAAATGGGAAGCACCTTTTAAAGCGACTTGTATTTTGTGAGACCTTCTGCACTGTCAAAATTCACTACCATGCTGAAAGACATTGACTCAAAGCACATCCAATTTTGTGATAGTTGTGGCAAAATCTTGTTTCTATCCTGCTTCCCAAGAACGCAGATGGTGGCAATGAGCTTTTATGCAACAATATAACAATAAAGATCTGTTGAAAGTATTCTGAATTATTTAGGTGTTCCTATTAAAACTGACTGGAAATGAACATTTTTTATGACGTGAATTTCCATTTCAGTGCAGGCTACTAAAACGCAGAGGCACCTCAGCATGACAGGTTCCTGAGATCCCGCAAATAGGTTCATCCAGCTCAAGCAACTCTCCATTCCCTATTGCACATCACGTGGTTAATGAGGCAGGAATTAGTCAAGCTATGTTATTACATTTACGTTTTCATAACAAATGACTTTCTCCAGGGAAGCCAAAATACATTAAGCTAAGTATTAGAGCAGCATGAGCTATATGCAAGCCATGACTCGATGTCTGCCAGCAGCACGGCTTCAGCAGCCACCACTCTGCTGTTGTGCCTGTACCCTCCGCCAAGTGGCACAAGGACCATTACCCTAATATTCATGGGCTATTTTTCAGGGGTCTTTTTTTTTTTTTTTTTTTTTGTCATCACAGCATGGTTAAAGCAAGCAATCAACACAGTGCAAGATTTTGCTGGTGGTTCTACTCACACATTAATTCACAGATCTGTACAGAAAAATCTGTCATGGCTTCCCCTCAACATGGCCTTGCGCATCTTCCTAAAGTCACAGAGAAACAACCCAAACAGCTGATCTCTGAGCTCGGCCCATTCCCTGTGAAGGCACTGATCTCTAAATCCCCAGCTCCCATGAGTACACTGCGTGACCCCTGCAATGTCAGCTGCACCTCTGGTCTTCCTTTCTTCTGGAAGAGATCCAATGCAATCAGACTAACACAATCTGTTGCTGTCGACACGTGACAGCATGGTTTTCTACAAAGAAGTGCATCCTATGCCATGCATCCATGCTACGAAGGTAGAACCGTGGTTCTTAAATTTCCTGCAGCACATGCAAAGTACAAAGCAAATCACCACGAGGATCACCCAGAAAGAATATACTATTGCCAGAAACCACCACCCAGTCACAAATACCTCAGCAGAATTAATTGGTATCTGCTTAAATACATCTTCACCTAACAAAGAGGATTTCTTTCTGCTGTGTTTTCATTATCAAATTAGTATTTAGGGAAGAAACAATTTTATTATTAGAGTACAACAGACTCAATAATCTATCTACATGTCCACACCACGCTTCAATCAAAACAACCCAACACCCCATTAGAGATTATTAATAAACGAAGCCTCATGAGCACTTGGTGATTTATGCTATCATTTCCTCTGCATTACAAACAGAAAACTAAAGAAGAATAGTTATCTCCACTCAGTAGGTTATTAAAATACTCTGTGAGGAAACCCACAATACAAGTCAATTAATTTCTACAGGGCTGAAGTTTCATGTCTGTTTTTCCAACTCTCCGCCTGTGCTTCAGGTTTGCAATTACTGCCAAACTGCAGTGAAGCGAAGCTCAACTAATTAGAGCCAGAGCTTACATCCATTCAAGCCAGTGGCAATACTCTCATTAATTTTAACAGAACCGACACTAGACTATTTATGAAGCAGTAGGATCAGTGGAGAAACTCCCCAGTTCTCAATATTATTAGCTGCAAGACCTTGTCCATTTAAGGGCAATTTGTGTTTTTAAACATCCAAAAATTGGTCCCAAAAGCTACAAATTTTTCCAAAGAGCATCACTGAAGGAGCACTAAATGGATATTATTCATACTGAACATTTTGATATTAATAATTGAAATATGTTGTTAAAAGCCTCTCCAGAAAGGGCCAGAGAGCCTCTGAGGATTCTTTGTTTCATATCTGTTTTTGCCTCCGGTTATAATAGTCAGATTTTCACTCATTTTCCAATTAAAATGGTAATTTAATGAGATTTGGAAGATTCATCCAATCACAGTGCTTATTGTATTCATTGGAAAAATCATGAAATACCTCAAAATGGAGGAAGGAAGGGATTTCACAGCCTTTTAGATCACATTCTTAAAATGAAATTGTTTAGATTACGAAGCATACCAGGCATACAGTTTCTTGCACCTGGCTGACCTCTGCTTTTTTTCCTGTTTGTGAACTTGTCTCTAGATAGACAGTATCCCACACAGAAACAAATACATTCCTAAAGGTCACGAATAAACAGATTTACCACATTTCCTTGCTCAGTTTTAAAACAGGAGTACTAAGATGGGTCTAATGTGAGGAAATACACACTTCTTGCCAAGCTTCAAACCTTCTGGGGCAGAAAGTGAGCATGACTTCATTACACTTCAGCTATGGCCAAATCAGTGCAGCTGAGGACTCTGCCAAAAGTACCAAAAGCCCTATCTTTATTAAAGATGAGCAAGAACTACACTAACAAACAGGAGCACAAGGAAAGGGCACAGGCAAGTCACTACTGTGAGCCACAGCAGGAAGCAAGAAAGAAGCCAGCACAGCACCACTCTGCAAGGAAAGTGATAACCAGGCAGCTCTGCTCTGCTCTGATCTTGCTGTATCTATCACAGGAGCCAAGAAAGCGTAGCTAACAGGAACAAGATTCATACAGAGGAGAAATGCCACAATTATTATATCAAACAGAGGACTCCCCAGGAAACAAGGCATGCAGCAGCATTCCGAAACCACACACACCTGTATGTCAAATAAATCTGAAATAATTGATTTCTTTTTTTTCACGTGTTTTCCTTTACTTTGCAGCACAATGTAAACATTTGGATGATGACTGCCATGTCAGAGTAGTTGTTTAGACATATTCACCCAGATTAAAGATAATGGAAGTGAAAGCCCAGAGTGCAGCTTCTTAACAGAAATTCCAACGTTTCAAATGTTTGCACTTTTCACAACAAAAAACATGCCAGGCCATGACAAGGCAAAGCAAATGGATTCATTCTCCCCTATCATGGAACTAGTATTAGAGGGTCACAGGAGACTTCAAGTATAGCGGAAGCTGAGATGGCTCTTAAACAAGGATACCTACAAACACTTAAGACTTTTGATTATTATTAGCGTTAACAAACATAAAAAAATATTTCTGCAAATCTGAAGGAAAAGCATCCGTTGTTCTTTTTTGGGGGGTATTTGGTTGGTTGGGTGAGTGGATGGGTGCATTTTTTTGCTAGTTTGCAGTCTTTATGAATTTACTGGAATCAGGAAGCTTCAGTTTTCATATTCTCAGTTGCACTTCCAGGATTCATTACATCAAAGCCCCTTACAGCTTCATCACATTTTAATTCCTACACTTTTACTGAAGATAAATCAGTAAAAATACATTTGTTTAAAGGCAAGAATGCACAGGTTCCTTTGAATAGATCTTGTGTGCTGCGTATGCTTAGACAGTTTTTTTTAAATGACTTCATTTTCAGATGAAAAAACTCAATTATTCAGAACAGCAAGGACAACTTGTTCTTTTGCAAGCTTGAAAGCACACTAAATTTCTGCTTAGTCAGCTAAGAGTCAAAAATGTATCCCCTATTTAAACCTACCTGCAAAAAGCACGGACTAGCAATGTGCCCATGTTATTTCCAGACTCGCACAAATGCAAAATTTCTTCTTTCACAACAAATAACTGCAACCAGAAACTTGCGCTAAGACATATGGAAATCAGCACCTTTTCCCTGTGCCCTCCTCAGCTCCAACAAATGGGAAGCCCATCAGACAAATTCATAGCATGGTCACAGCAAGCACTACCTGCAGCTTCCTCTGAAGAACATCTCCAAACTCAGCTTTCCATACAGCAACCTGAATCTACTCTGCTCTTTGTAAGAGAGAAGGTTCCCATACCCTACAGGAAGGATGCACAGCATGCAAGCACTGAGTAAGCAATTTCTGTTATCTAAGCTATCCACACCACTGCATCCCTTTGATTTGGACTAGTTTGAATAATCTCATTCCTGTCTTTCCACTCCAGCCCATATGTCTCCTTGCAGATAAGGGGACATTGGTGCCAGCTCCTTATGTCAGTCACTCACCAACGTTCCCTGCTCCTCCTGGCCCCTTCCTAAATCTCAGGCATTAGCATTTAGCTGCCTCAGCGTACACTCCAGGTTCATGCTGCCCCACCACGGGCCAGGTGAGCACTGGTCTCATTTCACAGCTGAAGATAGAGCTAGAAAAAAGCTCACTAGCTTGTTGAAACTCAGGTCAAAAGAAGACTCAGTTCAACCATAAGTTAACTGTGAAAAAAGCCACAGCAAGGCACACTGATATTACGGTGCTACTGAAATTTGGAATTGATATTAATATTGATGTTTAGTAAACTAAAGTTTTGAAAGCACTCATAAAAACCAACTTTCATAATACACGCTGCTAAAGCTACTCTCATCAAACGTTACTATATATATAAGTATATAATGCACATATGTAGAAAAAGGGATACATACAAAGGATGTGAAGGACTGACAACTGAAGCCCCTTTTTCATATTTACAATCTTGAAAAATAGAAGGATAAAAAAAGCCTTTAATTTTTTTATACTACCATTCATTCTATTTCAATTGTAGTATTAAGCTGTACATCTAAAAAAAAAAAGGCAGAAATCTACTTATCAAAAGGGTAATCCCTTGCTTTATAGACTCAGAAACAGATAGGGAGATTAAACTACATATTATATTTGATACGAAAGAGAATTAAAGAAAAAAAGAAAAAGAAACTGGTAGAAGATCTAATTTCACACTCAGGGGATTACAATGTAGGGAATATGCATGCATTCCTCACTGACAACAGCACTGTGCAATGCTCAGTACATTGCCACCACTCTTAGGATTTAAAAGATTTAATGTTCTGCTTCGTTACTTCACAGCATGCAGAAGTTTGGAGTTTGATGGAATAGCAAGCAGCTTAGCAGGGAAGAAAAATGCAAGAAAAGGGCCTCATCAGAGTTAAGGGATCCTGATGGACCTTATTTGACAGCATTTTACTGTGCCTAAACTGCAGAAAATAAAAAACAAAGTGCTTCTGTTCCCCTAACCGCCTTATCAAAGCCATGCACAGGGTGTCATACCCACTGCTTCAAAAGCAGACTGTACATGTTCCCATTTTTTGCTTAACATGGTAAAAAAACAAACTTCAAACTACCTTCCTGCTTCAAAAACCATGAGGATTTGTGAGGGCAAAACCAGAAATGAATTGACAGCATTTACATCTAGAGCAGCTATGTTAGAAATGATGTTTGCACCTGAATAGGAGTCTTTTTTCCACCTGGACCTCCAGGAATGCACACTTTGCAAATGAGTGCTGCTCCTCCATGAAGAATAATAATTAGGGCAAAGCATCTCTGCAAGCTGCTGTGATTTCTCCCTTTTCTCCACCGTGCAGTCAGGCAGGAGCAGCCCCACAGGGCAGATGACAACACTACAAAAGCTGATCCCAACAACTGACATTCCAAGCTGAGAACTGTGCTCTGAAAATGCAATATTTATTCTAGGGGGATGAGACTGTTGAGAAAACAGAAAGCCCCAGTAATTAGTCCTCTGGACTAGAAGGTATAGCTCTTTCTCCTAGGAAATCAAATCTGGGATATTGGGTTTAGCTCACACAAAACAAGCATTTTTTAATCAAGCAAATATCTAAACATCTGGAAATTTTTGGAAACACACATACAACTTCCATGAAAACCACCTACAAACAACAGAACTTTTTGCTTAAGGCGCATGCTAAATTATCCGTGTGGCACCACAGGTTTTGAGGTTGTTTTTACACCTTCTACCAAAAAAAAAAAAAAAAAAAAAATCATTTGGGGGCAGGTTTTGTTCTTCTTGTTGCCTTTAGGAAGGGCCTGAGGGGAATGTGGAAACTCATGAAAATCTCCTGCAGAGGTGGAAGCCAAGTAAGGAACAGGCCAGCCAGCATGGAGCATGTGCCACAGGGGCAGACCATCCCCTCCACGTGTTTTGCTCCTCTTCTTGCAAACCCACGCACGGAGACACATCCAGGCACACCTTGTCCTATTTTCATCCCTGATGAAGGTGACTGGAGGTAGGAAGAGCTTATCCCAAAAGGAACTTCCCTCCTGATCCCTGTTTGTCAAACCAGCCCAACGGTTTTCATCAGTGGAAAGCACAGCATTGCATATAGGAGATAGTTGCTTTGGAAAGAACAGTGACAAGTGAAATGAGAGTTAGGATTGGAGCCAGGAGCAAATAGGAAGAGCTAATTTGCAAAAGAAAGATACTTGAATTAAAAATATTCTTAATTAAGGTGTGTGTCTTACTAAGTAAATGTAAGGTTGGTGGGCAATGCACATGTGTTTTTCCCAAGTATAAGGCAGGTATAAATGCAGCTGTAAAACAGCTGCTGCTTGCAGGAAATTATTACAGCCATACAATACAGTGTTTCATTTTGAAAGCTTACAGGATTTAAACTGGACTGGATAGACAAAACAGAGCATTACGTATTATTTAAGAAGCACTCATCTTAGAAGGATATTATGTTTATAGCCCAATGCTGCTTACTCATAACAAAGTCTAATTAAAGCCTAACAAGCACACCCACAAACTTCAATGGGACTAGACAGAGAACAGGGCAGACTCTACCATAAGTCAGGTTTGGCAGCTTCCTGATGAAGTTCTCCAGAGGAAGCAAACTATTCGAGTAGTTAATAGAGGAAACTATTTCACACAGGAACCCAAGCAGAAGTGATGCAACTTGCTTACCACCATGGCAGTGCTGTCAAAGCCAAGAGGAGGACTTGGGAGCTTTACAACTCTCACATATGTGCACAAGACCACCAGATCTTCACGCAGACAACTATTGCCTTCAGGAGATCTTTAATGTTGTTGCTTATTTGCAGTTTTGAGAAAAAGTTTCCTGGTTCTATTATACTGGTAATTGCACAGGGACAACAGTTATGAGTCGGTTACTATATTTGATTGGAGGAATGTACACTTTTGCAGATGCAATAAAATGCATGAGGGCAGTAAAGGAAAACTAACTGGGGGATCAGTCAGGACTAGATACCTGACTGTTGTTCTCAAGCTCCATCTCTCACCAGGAGCCAAACACCAAGTAGCAAGACAGTGCTGTGTTTCTGCTTGGCATCCTACCACACACCCAAAAGATAGCCATCCAACTGATATCTCTGCTTCAAAACACCAACTAGTCAACGCCAGCAATATCAGCCTAGATAACAGCATCACTCCAAGCACAATTGCTGTGTGTGTGTAGGCTGCTTTGCTCTGCTTCTCAAAATGCATTCTGCATCGATTGCACCACTGACCAAAACCCCAAATCTGCTCAAAGAACCTTGCTCAAACAAGTAAGTGGCTGTGAGCTGCGTCTGTTACCAAATCAGCTGAGATTGCTGAATGCCATCCTCTGAAAAGCAGACTAAAAAGATATGCTGCTGGTGCTGTAGGGTCGAGAAGATGGTGAAGCATCACAGAGGCCTCACGGGATCCCCTACTGCTCCTCATGAGGGAAGCAGAGGGCAGCACTAAGCTCTGCTCTCTGTGACAGCAACAGGACCTGAGGCAACAGCGTAGAGCTGTGACAGGAGAGGGTCAGGCTGGGCATTAGGGGAAGGTTCTTTGCCAGAGGGTGCTGGGCATGGAACAGGGATGCGGTCGCAGCCACAAGCTGCCAGAGTTCAGTGAGCATTTGGACGGCGTTCTGAGACATACAGTTTGAATGTTGGGTGGTCCTGTGTGGAGCCAGGGATTGGACTCTGTTATCCTTGTGGGCCCCTTGCAAATTAAGATATTCTGTGATTCTACGATCATGGGAAAGTTGCGCCAAACTGACTAAATGTGGATTATTTCCTAAATAACTTCTTGCATTGTTTATTTATATGGAGTCACGTTCATGTTATGACTGAATGTGGATTTGGTTACACAATTATTCCAAACGAAAGATTTGAAGTATTTATAATATTTGGATTGGTAACTCTGTGATACAGCCTGCACACTCACACTTCACACACCATCCCCATCCCTCCCTCCTTTGTTTCCCCCATTCCCATGGGTGTTACAGGGCTCCGGGCCACCAAGAGGATGAGGTCCAGCTCTGCAATGTCCCTACACCAGCTGCACCCCACTTTGCTGCAGGCCGGCTCCAGCCAGCAGAGCGCTGATGTAAGCAGGATGAACACAGCTTTGGCCACGCAGGCAGAGTTCAGCGCCTGGTCAGTCTACAACAATGTCTCTGGTGCCTGTCAGACACAGCCAGGCTGTCTGGAGCTGTGGAGGCTCACAGGGAAGTCGAGCGTGCCTGCACCCAAGTGCTGGCAATTTATAGGGGAATTATCTACCTTACGATCATCACAAACCACCTATTATTTGCTGCTATAGTTGAATAATAACCTAAATAAAGAGCATATCCACAGCAGTTGTGTTCTTGAGTTATCACAGCACTAGAACAGTCTTAAATACTCAGGGAGGAGTCAAGCATTTGCATTTTTGAAAAATAACCAAAAAAACCTCACTGTGGAGGAAGGTGGGAGCCTAATATGGCATGCATCTCCATCAACAAATTACAGCTTAATTCTCTATGGTCAAAAACATTCAAACAAATGAAACAATGCCTATTTGATCTACCAGAAAAACACGCTGACTTCTGAGACGCCTTCAAATCCCTTCTGGCGGTCCTGGTTTGTTCTGTGCAGTAAGCAAAGGGGAAACTGAAGTCAGGTGTATCCAAAAGGCACTGAAGCCCAATGCGACAAGACAATATTGGGTATGTTCTAGCTGGTGAATCAGACGTTTTTCACTTCCCTTTCTCTCTTCAATTAAATGAATTGTCAAACTAATCCTGCCCCTTTGAAACTGTAATATTCAGATCACAGGTGTAAAAGCAGACTGGGGTTGATCTTTAATTAGAACTTCTAAATGTCATTTGATTGCAAGCTTAAGAAGGACATGGTAAAGGCCCTTGGGTCTCGTTTCCTCTTGATTTTATCTTGCCTCATTCAAGTTACTGTACGACTCTACACAATTTACCAGTTTCAAACTGAGCACGGGAAGAATCAGACCACCCCCAACTCTTGGGGCTAAGCCACCCCATTTCCAAGCCAATCCCACAGTTGCAGATTCCCAGGTGGTTTCAAGCATGATGGCTCCTCAGTGAGATGGAGGAGCAGAAGGAAAACAGGAAAAGGAAAACCAAAGCAGCGTGGCCATTATGTCACTGCATCCATACTTTAGGATGCAGTCCTAAGGAGAAGCTCTCGGGTTCATACATCAGCAGGGACAACCAGTTCGGGTTCCTTCCTCACTGCAGAGGAAGGACTTCAAAAAGGCGCACACAACTGGTTCTCAAGCTCTTCAAAGAGCTCCAGACGCAGGAAAATACCAGACTGCAGCATATTCAAAACTCAGTAATAACAGCATCAGCTTCTGCCACCTTCTCACATTAGAAACATATCTGCAACCTACCCCAGCAGCTAAGTGAGATAAAGAACAAAACACTGCCATCAGCCCACGGGATGTGAAAGCCAAGCAGAGGGAGGAGACAGGCTCCCAAACTATTTAATTATTTTGGTCAGCTGCTGCACAGCAGGTTTAATAGACTAACTTGGAGGGGTGAGCTGCAAAGAAGTAGAAAAATGCTTATTTTAATCAGTGCTGTCAGAGAATCTCTTCAAGAATCTCTTGTACCACTGTGAAGAGAGAACTTGTACCACCATGTGAAGAGAGAACACACAAAGGAAGCTAAAAAGAAGTTGCTGCGCTTCTGAGCAAAAAAGAAAAAAAAAAAAAGGAAAACAAATAAGCAGTGTCTCAAAGATAGAGCTTCAAAAGGAACTGACACTGCCAGCACCATTAACAGAGAGACTGCCTGCATAAACCCGCCCACATTTGAATGCATTATTTTCCCAAAGCCTACAAATGACTCAAAGGATATTGCATATCTCAAGGAAAAGGAAGAGGTCTGAACGAAAGAGGAAAAAAAAAAGTCAGCAGGAGCATGCCAGCAGCTGGAGGGCAGCCTGAGTGTCTCACAGATGTGATTTCAGCCTCAGGAGACTCCCATGGCCGCATTCGGTGAGATGCTGCTGCCTACTCTACAGTGATGCCAGTACCACTGTTAGCATAGCCATGCTGGGGATCAGGATCAGATCTAGCTTCACAGAATGAAACACCACCCAGAAAGCATGGGTTCTTTTCATTCTTCTTTTTTTTTTTTTTTTTTTTTTTTCCCCCACCCTCTCCCTTTACTTTTTTTTAAGTGAGATTGGCTCCCCAATCAGGGTCACAGCAGAGCTGCACCATTGTGCTGGAACAACTATGAGGGATGTGCACACAAGCGCAGGCTGGGAACAAGGGAGATGAATTCATCTTGTAAAAACAAAGTTCAAGCCAGTTCTCCCTGCCAGAGACAGATTTATCTAGGCTTAGAGGAATTTATAAATGAGCAAGTAAAACCCAGCCACATAAGCCTTTCTGGAGACAAAGCTACATCTCGTGCAGTACTACACTGTGTCTCCGACACACATTTTCAAAGGATGAATGAGTAACACCACATTTCAAAGATGCTGACTCCCAATCACCAACCACGTGTGTTGTCACAAGACTGCAAAGAGTCCCCTACAGCGTGAGCATACAACACGAGCTGCCTGCTGCAGCCACCACCTGCGGCTGGCACTCCCCAGCTGTAAGCCAGGTTTTAGGTCACAAAAGGACAAATTGCGAAAGCGCATCCCAGGAGAGGTGACTGCTGCCTGTCACTGCACTCAGGGAGCACCTGCGTGCAGGAAAATGCACGTAGCTAGGCTGCACTTGCAACATCAAATGCAACTCTGATGCATCTATGAACTGTACCTTTCATTTCTGTGCTAATAAAAGGCTTAAGTTTGCTTTCCTTGTCTACGGTAATTGTGAAGTTTGTTGAGAGCCAATGCAATACCCGTGTTCAAACAGAGCTCTGATTTCAAAGAAGAAGGATCTGTTTCTAAAACACTTGCTAGTGTTACAACCAGAACTCTCACTGCAGCAAAACACCTGTTAATTTTCTTTATTCTCTATCAGTTCCAAACATCCTGACTTTAACTTAGAAAATGACAAACTTTCTCATTTATTCACATTATTTCCACAGTCTGCTTCACAACTGTTTAAATGAGAATGGATTTGAGAAACTACTGAACTCTTCCATGGAAGGCAATGTTCCATGACCCACACAAAAAAAATTATACACACCACTTCTAGTCAAATCTCAAAGCCTTTCCATGTTTTCAGGTGCTTGATTCCTCTTCACCTGCACATCAGAACTTCAGTTACAACTCAGCAAACTCAAACAAACCCTTTCTGCCATGAGAGCAAGAAAACATTCAGACGGTAACTCCTGCTTTGAAACAGAAGAAAAAAAATTGGCAGAGTTCTGTGGAACGTGCAGGCAGCCTCACGTGCAAGAAACATCACATGTGCAGTGAGTACAGGGGGAAAACTAGCAACACTCTTGGGTTAGATTAATTCTGGCATAGGGAAATTTCCTAGAAAGTTCCTGAACACATTGAGTATGTGCTTCTCATTTCCTTGGGCTCTGACAAAAGTGAAAGGAGCTGGGACACTCTGGCATTACACCAGCACATAAATACTCTGCAGGTGCTGCAAGAAATTTGTGCTGCTTGTGAAAACTTCCCAGAGTGCACATTTTCTGCACAGCCACCAAACTTCTGCATGAAGACGGGTTCTTTGTAAATCTAACAAAACTGTTTACAGCGGTTGCAAAACAAAAGGAATGCAGCAATGAGGGATTTTTTTTTGCCTGCTTCTCAGAAAGTCATCACTGACGCCACACATACTGTAGATCCTGCCTGTCCGGCAAAAAGCATTAGCATTAGAAAATTCCCCATTGTGACGATGCAAACTTCGTATGTTCAATCAAAAGTTACGTAGCTGACAAAATCACAGAGCTAAAGGCACCATTTTTAGCATAAAAGCTGATGGGTTTTGGAGTTCTGCACACTGTGTTTTTGCTTACTATGTGACCTCTTGGTGTCCTATCTTGAAATGTTGCATACAGATGGGAAACTTGACACTACTTTTCCACAGATCAGGAATTACACAAATAAACGCCAGAGGAATGCAGAGACTGGAGAAAAAATATTACTTAAATATTTTCTAGTTATTTATTCCCTTCAGAAAGTTATTCAAATCATAATCTTACATATGTTGCAGAGGGCAAGCCATCAGGTAAGAGGAGCGGTATTTGAAGCGTGCTTTGAGAAAGAGCATCTCTAAAAGCAAAAACCACTTCTTATGTTTTATAATTTCCAGTTGTCAAAGGGATTTCTAAGAGAGGCAATGGGCACGGGTGGGTGTCACCAAGCCTGGTGCAGCGGTTTCAGGCTGAAGCTGCAGGAGCTGTGAAGACAGAGGTCTGGCTGAGTGCCTCCAGAGACTCTGCTCGGGAAAAGAAAAGCGCAGTATGAAGCTGACTGCAGCAGAACAGCAAAATAGGCTACCTGAGTTTTGCATCCAGATCCTAATTTGGAGCTTATGCTCATTTTAAAGCTGGCCCCACCTCTTCGCTTTAATGTCAGTGCCAGAAATGCCTTCCACCTGCACCACTCCCATGGAAACCTCCCCTTGTTTACAGTAAGAGACTCCAATCTGAGCTGTACAAACACATCAGAAAAAGCAATGTTTTCTTCGGACATTTACAAAAATGAAAAAAACAACAAATGGGGATAACAAACAGTGATGGGCTTGACGGACAGAAAAACGGAAATAGAGAAAAGAACACATGCAGCATCATAACACTATTACAACCAAGGTAGTTGGAACGAAGCCTGGGGATTTGTACTGTTTATTTTGAGTTACAAGATACAAATGAAGTGCTGCAGCTTAAATGACTGCTTCCTTACTCGCTAGACTCAGGTATGTATTAAGCCTCTCTGTATTTAAACGATGAATAATTCTGCAAATATCACTCAGCAAAAGCTCACATGTACTGTATGAAATGAAGGAAAAATAAAACATCAAGGAAGTCAGGGGAAGACAGAATGACAGCATTGTTACTATTGGCAAGGGCAGCAACAATAACTTCACCAACAAGCAAGGAACGACACCGAGAACATGAACCTAAGAGCCTGAGCATCAGAAGGTAGGAAAGCCTAAGAGAGCGGTCTGAGAGCAAACATTTAGGAAGCCTGGTGTGCCTGCTGCCTCTCTTGAAGGCAAGCAGGGGCAGCAATGGTCCAGACAGAGGGAAATTCTGTAAGGCAAAAGCACAGAGCACAAGGAACTGGAAATATGGTTATTATAAAATCATAGAATCATTTGAGTTGGAAGGGACCCTTAAATACCATCTAGTCCAACTCCTCTGTTCATACAGGGACTCCCACAGCTAGATCAGGTTGCTCAGAGCTCAGTCCAGCATGACCTTGATTGTCTCCAGGGATGGGGCATCCACCACATATCCAAGCAAAGCTTGCTCTTTGAAAACCTTTGTCTGCCTAACATTAGCAAAAGCTTCTTGGACATTCATCTGTGAATCCCAGTGTGTAATTCACTAAGGCCCTCCAAAATACAGTGAAGTGGTAAAAGATGTAAAAGGTTAGGCACACATTAATTACAAAATAATAAATATGGACTGGTTAATGCTTTTAAGGAAGGCTGATACTCTCTGGAAAGGACAATTTCCAAAAGGTACAATGATATCTGTTTTGAATTTTTACTATCTTGCAGTTTATTATAATAAACCGTGGTTTAGAAGAATTTGTTAAAATGGGAACAGGTTGCAGAGAAGTGAACTGTTTCTCGATCTATGAGGGAGCATGAAAATATTCTGTCTTATTTGCATCTTTATTACATAAAAACCTCAAAGTAGAATGAAATCAACTGTTAAAAGAAGTTTAATGACAAAGCACTTGATAGATAAACTATGGAAGATCTGGCTACCAGGGCACTAATCTGCAGCAGAGAGCTGGGGGCAGGAACTTACTGAACATTGTGGTCATTCCTTCCTCGGAGGCACCAGAACTCACCTCAGGTTTCTTTAGCAGTTGGTAAAAATCAGACAAGTGAGGTTATTCCTATCTCTAACCCTCCACCATGTCCCAGGGCAAAGGTAGTTAATCTGCACATGAATCAGCAATGAAGAAACGCACTTTCCTCATAGAAACCAGATCCTGTTTACCTCAGGATGTGCCCCATGCAGATTCCTGCATGTGAGCAAGTAGGAGAGCCTGTCAACTGTAGCCTCTGCGTGAACCTCTGTTTTCAACTTTCCCATCATTTCCCATCACAGGAGCCAGCCACCAGCACCAGGAAATAGCTGCACCAGCCCCGCCACGGAGCGGTATGGGATCACACAGAATACTGAAGGATATCTGATTCTGTCACCAACTTTCTCTTGCACTGCTTTCAGCACTACTCCGTCTGCTAAAACTTACAATTCCTTCTATTTGGCATTCATCAACTTAAATGCTTTTGAAAACCTATTTGATACCTGAGTAACATTTGATTCATGTGATGTCTTAACGTTAATGTTTGACTTCAACATTACCTATACGCTCAAGAGAAAAGAACAAAAGGAAACCTCGAAAAAGATGAGAATTGTGAGCAACATAATTAAACATAACAGTCAGCTATAATCACAAGACTATAGCCAAAACCAACTTCCAAATTTTTGTTATCCCCAAAGCAAGTATTGTGAAGCCAACCTGTTTGTATCGACTATCAAGCGCACAAGGATGCCGATCTTGATTGTGGTCTTTTACCACAAGTGCTATGCCACACCAAAATCTAGGATTTACCAGAACACCACCACAATGTTCCCATGTTCATCATTACCTGTAATCAAGATTTGTTACCAAGGTTTATGCCAAACTCAAGTTGATTCCAATGATACATAGCTCACTGAATGATGACAAGACAGACTATAGGCATATTTATCAAGGCATACCTGATAAATACAGATGTGACACCATACAAAGTTCTATATGGAAAGGGTGAATATCAGCAAGCTCTCAATCTTCAATTCATTGTTTTCCTCAACCCAGCCCCAGCTCTAATTTGAAAGCATTAGTTTGGTTGAAGAGCTCATCTAGTAGAACAAGTCACACTTTGTTGGTTCTTGCCCAGGGGATAGGTGTGTTTTTTAAATTATATTCTCGCAGACTAGGAATAAGGAGGGATAGGTTGGGAAAAGAAAACCATGACAAAGCTGGACTCCAGTTCAGTTGGAGATTGTGGAAAAGAACATAAGGGCAATGTATTAGCCTACTTGGATTATTTTTTCTTCTCGATACGGTGAGGTATCAGAATAAACATTTTAGCAAAAAATAGTCCTTAAAATATTTTTAATGCATTTTATTGTTGTAGAATATCCTATTTCTTTACTCTTCATCATTCAGTCTTGAACCTTATGACCCTGTGCAAGATCCTGAACAAACTCTGTATATAAGTGTATTTTCTACATGGCTATTATCTATTCTAGAAAAGGCTGATTTTATATTAAAGCTACAAAATTTAATCCTCAAGCATCAGTAATTCTTTTTATCCTAAAGTAATACTAAAAATTTGTAGATACTGCAGATTTCATGGAGATTTACTGCCACTGAAGTTTCATTCTTAGTTTTGAGTAAATTAATTAGCATTCATGAGAAGGGGCATGACAATACCACTGGAGAATCTTTGTGCACTTTTGTTCTGTATTGATCTGTAAAAACAGTATTCTTTGTATTAGAAATTCAGATCTTGTCTACTCTGGAAAATCAAAAGCTTGAAAAATCATGACACTGAAAGATGAACAAAACCAAGAATGCAGAAAACAAAATGAATGCCAGAAAGTTTTTCTATAAACTTTTCAGTTCCACAAGAGCAAAACTTAAACTGTGGCTGAGGAAAAACTGTGCTTACTTCACCATTAAAAACCAGAACTAAAGGAGCTTCATTCATTTTTGTTAGCAGGCAAGCAAGCTTGCTTAACTTATAAATCACAGGAAGGATCAGACCCATCTGCATGGCATAGAGAGCAAGAGGCTCCCAATGGATTCTGCTTCTGAGTTACCCATGGGCAAATATGCAGGATCTGAAAACGGTCAGAGAAGTCTTAAATTTCAGCTCTAGCCTGTCTGATTCCAAACATAAATATTTTTCTTCTTGTTGTAAAAATTCAAATGGGAAGAACAGAATGGATAAAATTGGCTATTACATCTCTGTAGTTTAACTTGGTACTACCTTAGCTTGATTCTACTTTGCCTATAATGAACAAACTCATGGAAAAAGAGTTCAAATTCTATATAAAAATCTGTACTATTGTATTTCCAAATATAAGATGTTTAAATATTTAATTTAACTAGAAAGCCCACACACAACTATTAAGCAACTTGACTGCAGTTTACTCATAGGTACAGCCAAACAGGTGGCATCTCTATGTTTCATTTTTCACTTACTTTGGTTCTTCTGTCATTTACAGCCTCTGAATTTTGCAGCTCCAGGCAATATACAAATCCTTGTTCCTCAGTTATTAAGGAAAAAAAAAAAAAAAGAAAGAAAAAGGCTTACTTGCTTATCTGTTGACATCAAATAATGGTGATCTTTCCCTCAACACTTCCGAGATTTCACTTCAGCCTACACACCATGAGGAGGGGCACATTTGTGCATTCATGCTCTTCCAAAACAAATACAAACCCAGAACTTCTCCCAGTGGGTAACACCAATTTAAAAACAACAAGGAAAAGCTACATAAACCAGGAGTGAACAAAAGATGGTTTAATAATGACATCAAAAACAGCAGTGACACAGCAAAGTTGGCAGGGCATTGTACTCTTAAGCAGCTACCTCCAGCTTCAGCAAGTGGAAAACCCAGCGCCATGATTTAATCACAATTCATTTCTCTTTCAGATCAAAGCGCCAGGCTGATCCACCTCTGCCTGAGAGAACAATCAGGTACAGCCACTCCACCAGAACCAACATTAGTGAGAGGACAAAGGCAAATTGAGTAGTCAATGCGATTCATGCACTGGCTGCCCCTGGGTGCCAACAGGCATGTCCCCACTCCTGTGATGGCCAGCTGTGTGGCTGTCCCCAAGCCCAACTGGCCATCCAGGGCTGCTCTTTCTCTCCCTGTTGCTGCATCTGCCTTTCTGATTTTCCTTTTCTAAGAGAAAGTCAACCTGACAATGAAGCAGGGCCAAACCACTAATCAGAAACCATTCAAAATTAATTTCCTTAAAAATGTAAAATATAAACACGTGCACAGTAGGAAGAAGAACAAAAGCTCTTTAACATCAAAATTTTAAAAAGTTTTTTTTTTGTTGTTTTTAAAGTATGATCTCACTGGGGCTTCTCGAAACTTTTATAAGTAACTTTTGTGTTAGAAAAACACCTCAAAGGAGTGCAAAGGAGAGGGAGAAACAGAAAGGAAAGAACAAGTGTCGGCTTCCCACTGCAGAAATTCTGCTAACACACAATTCTGAGATAAAATCCCAGTATATGCATTAAAAGCTTTTAAAAGCATAAGAATATTTTAAGGATTTTTCTTTTTTTTTTAGACCACTTAAGACTTTATCCTCCACTCTCAAATTTGACTGGCTCACATATGCAGTTTTGTTTAGGTGATAGAGGAAAAGACACAGAATTGGCAGAATGGTGCTCTAAGAAGGTATATAGAAACACATCAGAAAGGTTTCTCTATCCATCCTTAGTTTACTATCTGCTATGACACTGAGCAGAAATTCCTTTAATAAATTAAAAATGCAGAGAACACAAAATGCAGTACACAGCCTACTGTGCACCTCTTCCAACTATGCCTTCAGGTTTTTGCGCCATCTTTTCCACAGACTTTGCACTCAGCCTACACCCATTGTTTCAGGCTTTTCTACGTTTTTTCCCTTTTCGCCAGGAAAGACATTCCAAATTCCTTTTTCCAGTTCCTTCTCAACTCTTGCTATTTAACCTCGAAGGAACAATAAAGTCAGATTTAATAGGAGACTTGATCCACTACCAAACACTGTTATAATCATATATATTTATCTAGTTTTTATTATTTCAGAAACAGTAGAAGACAAAATTCCTCCTTCATTATCACAGCAAATGACAAACAGTTGTTTTTTTCCATTGGTTGCCTGTATTTGTTTAACATATTTACATCCATAGGATTTTGCTGATGTTCAGAGCTGAAAAAAGTACTGTGACCTCCTCTTTCACATTCAATCACGGTCATAAAGCAAGAGCTAGTTTCAGATAAAATCAATATATCTAAAAGCAGCCTCATAAGTATGAGAAGACTCATATTTACCACTAGGCTCAGAATATTCTGTGTCCATCCCCAGGCACCAGCTGCGGCAGCAAATGAGCTGCTCCAACCGAATCGTTTGGATGCAGTTTTACAACAAAAATACGTTTTAAAAACAGAAAACAAGCAGCCAACAGCAAGCTGAATAGTGGATGGAAAGCACTAGAAAGCGCATTCTGCAGCACATGCTGCTGCAAATCACAATAGGCTATTCTACTTGCTCCTCAATGACTGACCTAAACTTAAAACAACCCAGAAACAATAAATATAATGTTGGTGACCTGGTCCATATTTATCAGAGATTTTAACTGAATTATTTATATGACACCTTTTGGTGTTCAAAAGATCCTCTGAAACAAATTGCATCGACTCACTATTAAACATAAAACAGGAGTCAAAGGCCCCAAAGTTTAAATCTTACTTCAACCAGTAAGCCAAAGGCAAATTGTTACTGCAGCAGATTTTGTTAAAAGACACAAATAAAAAATAGATCTTTATCATCACATGAATGCTTAGCAGAATGAAGCAGTGATATTCCCAGCATTTGTACTAGGTAGAAGACTGTGCAGATGGTTTATTCAGTATCACTTTTTCTCCAACAGAAGAATCAATGTTGTCCATTTACATTAGAACAGCTAGACAAAAATCGCTGTACGGGATAATTTGCTGTAGCTAGAGAGAATTTGCAATGAGGGCTTGAAAGTTTTCACAGCAATACACAATGTCCTTGTGTGCACAAGGGATTAGAAACAAGGCACCTCCATCTCTCGCAGTCCTAAAGCAGGCCTGCAGGGCACGGTCCCAAAGCCACACACCTTGAGCTTAATCCAGGCTGAATCTAAAGCTTCCTTCTTGACTTTCCCCTGTGAGTTTTACTTTTTACACTCCTTCTTTTCACTGAACGAACTACAGCTCTTCTTCCATTCCTTCAACTCCCCATTTGAAGTCAACAGACTGCAGTGCCAGTGAGAGGTCCCTTGTAGGACTGCAGTTTTTATGACTGCCTAAGATCCTCTGAAAGCTATACGCATTAAAAAATGCAAACATAAAAGAAAGAACTGCAGTTTTCTAAAACTACTCTGTATGACTCCAACATATGGCCACACACAGGTAGGTACAACACACAGGTATGGCAGAGCCTTGCAGCTACTCATGAAAGCTCTGGAGAAAGCAGGCTGCACTGGCTAATAACAGAGTGCTTCAGTGCTTGTTACCAAGCAGAGCTTTTCCAGAAGAGATGGAAAAACTCCATTGTGTGTCCAACTCTCACTCAAACTAGCTTAACTCGAGATCCATAAATACATGGTAATGATACACACATTGAACAGCTGATGCCATGTATCCTTTACAAAGGAGAGAAGTCCTTTCACAGCTGCATGATATGGGCAAAATGAAAGAAAACTTACGAGAAGCAGCTACAAAGATAATTAAAAAAATGCAAGTCCGCACTGGAGATCTGAAATCTTACTTAACAGTATATTATGGAAGGGAAATAGTTGAATATTGAACATGATGTTCCCTAGAAAGAGGCAGAAAAGCAACTTTGCTAACTTCAGGGACACAGAGTAGCAAAAAACAAAATTAAAACTGCAAAAAAAATTAAAGCCTGCAAACTCATCTAAATTTTGTCATATTTTATCCTCTTTTACTACAAACAAGGCAACTTACTTACAAAGCAGAATGTGGCCACAGAGCAAGAGATTCAGCAGAGAAACGGCTTGAATAGCTCATTATTGTTAACTATCGCTAATATTTTCCATGCGTGGAAAAGATCTTGCATGATATCATGAGAGAAAAAGCATTTCAACAGTCTGAGTGACAATCAAAGCTGGCAACATTACCTTTATTGTCTCAAAAAAAAAAAAAAAAGTTGGAGAAAAATAAATGTGATACTGAGAAAAATTCAGCATATTATCAACTGTGTCCATTGAGCTTGCTGGCCTATGACTGAGAGAAGAACAGGAGTCAATTGCTCATCGTCTACCTCATCCCAGGAAGAAAAGGAATATGTGCCTAGATGTCCTGACCTGACACTGTATACATTAAACTGACTCTAATATACAGTTGTCCAGATGAAGACGACTGCCAGCAAGAAGGTACATACCTCCACATGAGAAAGTATTTAAGTGACACAAAGCGACTATTTGAATTTCAATCAGAAAAACCTATTCCTCGCTGCAACTTATTTACTGTCATGTAACATGTGCAGCATCTGTCCGTTTTTGAATTATAGGCATCACTTACACACCGTAACACATTTCATTTGTAGCATTGCTTCCTGTTCCTGATAGGGAAAGGAAAATTCATGAGGCAAATATTTAGCTCCAGGCAACAGGCCAGTATAGCAACAGAAAGTTTTACACTTGTGCCAAGATTTCTTGGTTTCCTTTTAAAATGAAAATCGTGACAATTATCTTGATGCTTTCTGATGAATCAGATCTGTCTATAGGAAGAAAAGACTTCTTTTGTTTCCAACACACTATTTTACAAGCTTATTCACTTTCCCTTTCTCAAAAAAAGCAGCTTATGTACCAACTTAAAAGCTAATGTGCTTGCATGAAAACATTTGTAACCAGTCAAGTCACAGGGATTTTCAGTCAGTAAACCCGAAATGCCAATTGAAAGAGGGAGAATTTCACCAAGGGGATGAATTTAGAGACACTTTTCAAAAAATAGAGTTAGTGTCTGCTTTATTTAATGTCTTCCAATCCACACGATGCATCTGCTGGCCTTGTAACACTCATACTTGATAATGCCAGCATTTAAAAAAGCCCACAAAGCTATCTCACCCAAATTAAAACTTCTATTTAAGTTGGAAAAGAAACAAAAACAAGTTATCCACATGCCCTGCCTATACTGCTTATCACCTCTCTTCTAAATTTACCTCCGTTTATAAACTAAGCAACAGTTCAAAAACGGCAAAGGCAATTTGATCTTGCAAAAAATACCAGTTCATCTTCAAAAGCCTTTTTAAAGCTAAAATTACTATGCGATTTTTCAATTTGCAAGGATTCAAGAAACTTCAGTGTTCCTAACGCATGCTGGTTCCCCTTGCTTTGTAGCTCTGCCCCAGCCACCTTCCCCTCTGATGCAGCTGAACTTAAAAGCCCTGCAGATACAGAAGTCCAGAGCAGAAAGCAGCATCTACGTTCAGGCACGAATCCACCATTTTCTGGGGCTCCTCTGCTGTGCACTCTGCACTCTCTGCTCCCTAGTCCTCGCAATCCACCATCTGCAAACTCTTTTTCAACATAACATCATGCATAAACCCCATAATGCACAAACCTCAGTCCCCTGGGCAATCCAAATTGCCACTGTGAATAACCAGAATTCATGACTGCTGGTCTGTGAGCCAAAACACAGGTAAGCAAATAAGTACAGAAACTTGACAGTAAGCAGCAAAACCCTCACTGTCAGGTGGCAGATTCTCAGCTTTCAGTCCACCTCTCAGCTGCAGACACAACACATCTCCTCCACCACTCTTTGCTTACATAGTTACCACACAGAAATGTTATTTTCAGCATAGGAGGAAAATCTCTGAAACCAGATATTCTACAGTTCTTCAACACGTGCTTGTAAATCTTCACAGTTTGTGAGTCCATCCACACAGGACAGAAGCCAGTGCTCTGAAGAAGCATTCCAAGCCCATCTCCAACAGAACTGGACATTGTGGAATGGATGGGGCATTGGGTAGCCTGGTCTAGTATTAAATGTGGGGGGTTGGTAGCCCTGCCTGCAATGGGAGGGTTGGAGCTTGATGATCCTTGGGGTCCCTTCCAACCCAAGTCATTCTATGATTCTATGCTCAGCTCCTTGCAACAATCACCAAGACACAGCACGACCACAGAATTCTGAGTCCCATTTTCAAAACACAGTGAAGCACAACACTCATTGGAAAAAACAGAAACAATCTGGTTGCTAAAACCATAGTTTACATATTATGATTAAAATAGAATGCATTTTCTGTTTCATCCAATACACTACATTTTTCAAAAATTTCAGCCGTCTACACACGAGGACCTACCACTCTACAAATGAGTGGTAAATTTATTTAACTGCTGTCTTATATATATGGCCATTGCAGAAAGTCAGGAGATGTAAAAATAAAGCACAAAACGAGGACTCATGGCACTGACTTCTGTATTATTCTCAGCCATTCAGTTTCCAAGACCTGCAAACTGCTATGTCTTGCCCTTAACAATACTTGCTCATCTGTACAAACAAACATGGTTCATGATCCCAAACTTGAAATACTTGAAGCAATTACAACAGCAGGTAATTTGAACTGTTATTTTTTCTATACATCTGGTTAGTCTAATCACTGCAAAAATATCCAGTAACTAGATTCCTTTTCATCATAAAAGCTTTAAGGGATTGTAACTGATGAATTTAATTCTAGAAAAGAAAACTTCAAATCATTTTGGATTTCCTTGGCGAGAACTGATCTTAAATCAGTTTTGCCCAACCAGAACTTCTGACTTGAAAGAGGAATCCTTGTGCTCGGAGCACACCCTGCAGAGATCTGTTGTGGTAAAAACCACTGTCCTCCCTCAGAACATGCTCCATCTGAAGCTGAACAAGGTTGATGCCCAAAACCAAACTACCAGGAACTGTACACAGGGAAACACATAAAAGGAAAGAGGAAAAAAAACAACAAAAAACAGAATATAGTCTACTATTACTGCTGCAGCATTATATTATTTGTGGCTGCCTTCTATTTCTGTTAGCTTTTAAGTGGACTCATGTTAAACAGTTAAGTATAATTTCTATTCTTGACCTCCCCTGGGATTGCCCATTGCAATTTTCTGGAGTTTGTGTATTTCACAAAGCAAAGATGAACTTCATGAGACTTTCACTGACAATGTACTGCAGAGGGCACGGATTTTCTTTTCTCTTCTGGTTTTAACCATATTCATTATTTTGTAAACAAGACTCAACCTATGTAAGAATGTGTAAATGTCTGAAAAAAACGATTTTTCCTCTCCAAACATACAGCAACAATTATTGTGCAGTAAGCAAGGTTGGGCATGCTAAAATAATCATAATTATATTTCAAGTCTTGGGAATTTAGTCCTTGAGGAGGATCAGGAAGCAAAGGTTTCATTGTGAATGGGTTATATTTCAGTTCTATGCTCTGCTGCTGCAAGATCTTACACAACTTCAGGCACGACAGTGAACTGAGAGGGCAGCGCAGAAAACCTCTGCTATCAGGAGACACATCCTCCTACACAGCAGAACTTTTTTTTTTTTTCCCCAATACCACAAAACCCAAAGTTCAAACCAGAAATCTCTGACATAGTCTGCAAGTATCAGATTTGGAAATGAGGACACTCATTCCCAAGAATAACAAAATAGCTGACCCACCAGCACCATCTCAACCAGGCTCTAAGCCTCTGTCAGCCTCTCTAATTCCATTTCTTGACAGTTTCTGTGCTTGTTTGTTTAAAATCAAACCAAACAACACTCTCCTCTCCCTCCTCTCCCCTCTTGCCACTCTCATTTGGATCTTTCTTTCATCCCTCATCTCCCATGCAGTCACCTTCCAGCACTCCCTGGCACCTCAGTGCCAGCTGCCCCAAGTATCATTTACTGCTATCTCTGCTTGCAGCTGGATTTCTCCTTCCCTCCAGGCTTCCTGCAGCTCCACAGAACCCCTTGCCCACACCTCCCCATGGTTCCCCAGGCTCTCTGCCTTCACAGTTTACAGTGAACAAGCAGCTCAGGACACAAGGATCAAAGCATGACACAGGCTTCTGGTTTATTTACTGTTGCTTTTACAGTACCGTATTTGAAACCCCAAATTTGGGGCATGGTGGGGAATACAGTGACAAGAGAAGCAGCTGAAGGCCTCACACTGAGCTGAATTCAGCATTACAGACAAAAAGGGTGGGCCTCAACCTTACCCCATGGCCCTGCTCTGTGACTTAACTTGTGCTTGCAGGCAGCCACAGCTTTCAGCTGGATCAGAAAACTTGGAGTTGCAGCACTGACTTTGGAGGGATTATTAATGGTAACAAGGCTAAAATAGGAAATGGAGAGAGGCCTTGATTTCAACAGGAAGAGCTGAAGAAATGTGCTCTTCACTGAATTGTTCAATGCTTCCTATTAGCCCACTAGAATTAGATTTCCTAGTGAACATGGGGATACAGAAGCATTTTCCCTGCTTCTGTGCGTGATTATTGGTAGAGCTTGAATTAAAGTTCAAGCCTTGTCAGCCTACTCCGGTGCTTATTCAACTAGACAACAATCTGCATATGTAAGTTTAAAATACAAGAGTGACATGCTTCTTTCCTGCTTACAAGATGTCCCCACTTTTACTTTAGATATACCCAGAAAGCTACAGAAGGTGAAAAGCCTGAACTCTAAAACTCTGCATTTCGGTTTTGCGTTTTATATAAAAGTAGAAAAGCCAAAAAATATTGCTAGCACTGCAAAACCTGTAACACCTTTCATTGCGTAGAAGGAGCCATGGGTAACCAGCCATGAACTTCACAAAAGCCAAGGCTCCAACACCTTATAGTGGCCTTCCAGTACATAAAGGGAGCCTACAGGAAAGCAGGGGAGGGACTTATTGTAAGGGCATGTAGTAACAGGACAAGGGGAAATGGCTTTAAACTGGAAAAGGGCAGATTTAGAATAGATATTAGGAAGAAATTCTTTACTGTGAAAGTGGTTAGACAGTGGAACAGGCTGCCCAGAGAGGTCATGGATGTGACCTCCCTGAAAATGTTCAAGGTCAGGCTGGATGGGGCCGTGAGCAACATTGTCTAGAGGGAGGTGTCTCTACCTATAGCAGGGGGGTTAGAACTAGATGACCTTATAAACCCCTTCCAACTCAAATCATTCTATGACTGTATTACATCAACAGCTTGACCAACCTTCAACTTGGAACATTGGAACATTATAACCAATACAAATCATAAAGGATGAAAAACACTTTAATGTTAGCTAGACAGTCCTCACAACTTTTGGAGAGGTGATATTTGATTAGTCTGCTCACTAGTACTGTGACTAGAATTACAGACTGGCTAGTTATAGTAAAGTCACATTTACCCAACAAAAGCAAAAAGATTTACTGGATACTGATGATGCTGATACCAAAGAAGTCCACACAATATTAAAACTCCAGAAATCCTGGCTCAGACTACATTATCGACAATCTACAATTTGAGTGCTCGGGATCAATGCTAGATATGGCCAAGCATTAGGGAGAAGGAAAAGAAGGACTATGAATTTTATATATTTTCTTTCAATTAAGTTTTCTATTAGCAACACTGTAAATAAAGTAAGCACTTACCACAGTGTTTGGATTGTGTTTTGGGAATAGTTTTGAGAAATGCCTTCTTCATGTGGATAGACAAAGTAACAACAGATGATCATAAACTAAGACACCGTGAATAGATAACCTCCAGACTGTCACTGGGTTGGAAACCTTAGGAAAGTTCATCAAACTTTTTAAGGCTAGCCTGCAAAATGAACACATCCATAGAGGTAGAACCAGATTAAAAAAAAAAAACAAAACATCACCACCACCACTAATGAGAAGTAATTAAGCAATAATTGCTGGGCATTAAATAGCTACCCACCATAAACAACAATATGCCTGCTCATACCTGGCACATCTATTACATATCATACAGCATTGAGATCTAAACTGTGTAAGGAGCTGTGCTTACAAGCACCATACAGGGAATGCCTGCTGAATAATAACAAATTCCTGCCTCCAGGGGAACTTCAAAATCAGGCACCAAAAAACCCAACAGAGCTAATTTTAAGGAGCATGCTTGTTACAACCAGAACGTTTCCAGAACAGAAGAGCTATTTAGGAAGCATCAATACTAAAGGGAAATGTATATAAGAAGTGAAAACAGGATAACAGTGTGCAAGGGGAAAAAAACATCAAGCAGGAACAGGAAACTTCATCTTAATGCAAAAGGAGAGAAGAAACCAATGACTGCAAGAAGAGCTCAGCAGGGCTGGGCAGGAAGGAGCAGCCCTCCCACCCAGCTCCAGGGAAGCAGGATTCCAGGACATCCTAAAAGCTCTGAGTTTCCAGAAAAATGAAAGAGAATAACAAAAACAAAAAGACAAGTGTGGACCTGCTTGTTTGGACACGAGCGCCAGTTTCTAGTTGCATGATGTGCACCACGTGTGAACAACCTCCTAAAAAACCCTTTCCCATACCTATAAAAGCAGCTGCAAACAGGAAGGGGTAACATCCTGTCTCCTACATATTTAGTATCTGGGAAGCATCTGTGCTGCTGTGCTCTGAACTCCAAAGCAGTTGCTTTCTGCCCCTGCAACGTTAAGTCACAGACTGTTGTAACAGGCTAAGAAGTTCAGTGACTCAAGTTTTTCCAAGACATTGGGCATTTTTAATCATTGAGTTGCAGTGCAGACTAACATTGAGCAAAACTGGTTTAATTTACATTTAATAGCAGCAGTAGATCAAGCTGCACAGGTCTGGCATCAATTTCAATAGGTGAAACTAATGAATACGCAAGGTGTGTGAGAGAAACAGGATTTTCAGCTGAGAGAAAATTCCAGCCCGTACAGACAAAGACAAGAGATGGAAGGGAGGGGAGGTGTATTCTAGAGAAATACAAGGAGTAAAGCTTTCCACTTTGACATGCCAAAAATACTTGGCTATCTAGGTGAAGGAATTAGACTTCTAACCTACACGGAACTGAGAACTCAGAACTGGAAACACAGGACTTTCTATTAGTAATCGTTGGTATTATTATTATTAAAGACATAGGGGGAAAAAAATAACAAAAAATACTGGACAAAAGCAGAAAAAAACCACTGGAGACCAAGTCTCTTATTAATCCAAATCAATCAAGTGTCCTACCTCCAGGGCTATTACGCTTTGGAGGCTTCTTACCTGATCTTATATTTTCTGGTCCCGAGAACCTCAGCTTCAAAAGGAGCGACAAACAGAGCTGCTATTTCACACCAGCCCAATGCCTGAAGCTTATGCTTACAGACAGGCTTCAGTCAGAAGAGACCACTTAATGAAAAGTATTGATAGTTGTCCTTATAGAATTAAAACATCAAGGAGGAAGGCACAAGCCCAGTTCAGGTTTAGCTTGCAAGGTAGGTTGGATGTCAAGTTCAAACTTATCCATGTCTTTGCATCCTCCCAAGGACACGGCTGTGCATGCATAGCTTTATAGTAAGCAGTGGCAGATGAAGAGGCTCTTTTCACAGTTATCTCAGCTTGGCTCACTTCCCTAAGCTGTCACAGTGGAGAGAGGGCAGAAGCCGTGAAGGAGAGCTGCTACCTCCTCCCTGACACACACCACGCCAAGCTTTTCTGGCATATTGCAGATGGTTAGACAGGTTATGCCAGGTTACAACTTACGCACTCCAAAGATTGAAACTTACTGAAAAGACACAGAAGAGGCTTGAAACAAAAATCAGCATAGATTAAAGCACACTGCAGTTTCATGCAGAGCAGCAGCACTCCAGCAGAAAGGCGCGCACATGGTGCATGACTGTTGCTTTTACATCAGATTAGGCAAAGAAGACCTGTTTACATAGAGAAACAATTATTCTGTTTGGGAACAAGCAGCAACCATTCTACTTCAGGTGGAAACAGTAAACACTGAAGTACAAGACCCTCTCACTACAACAGAACAAATTCTGTTTGTCATTGCTCTTAAAATCTCAACTCAAGCTCATGATCGTGTTAGGTTCTTGCAGGCAGCTGCTGACACCAGCAGTGACAACTCTCAAGCTTATCCCAGGGAGCAGTCAGTGCTACCTCCCTCTGCCTTGGTTCAACACAGCTCCAATCTCAGTGGCTCCCTGTGCCACTGTGCTTTAGAAATTAAAAGCCATCAAAAGAAAAGCATGATAAGAATCACATCTGGAAAACAAACAAGCAACAACAAACAAACACAACATCACAAGCTAAGGGAAAACAAACAGAAAAAAAAAAAAGAATTTTCAAAGCTTTCTACTGATACATGCAGAATCTAAACATAATCAAAGCACCTGCGAGCAGCAGGCACACTTCATTTAGCAGGTGATGAAAGGACTTTGTATTATTTGTATGAAGGCACAAGGCCTCCGTGGCAGCATAGAAACCAGAAATGCAGCATTTGTTATCAATTCTGTGCTCTAAATTGATACTTCACTGTTTTTCTCCCTCATATATTTTTCCTACTGCTTTATTTTTAAACAAAGTATAATGACTAACAGATGGTATGGCAGCGCAGCCCTCAATGAATGGGTAATTAGCAGATGCAAGTTCAGCGGTCAGTCCCAGTTCGTTAGAGGAGCTGGACACTGCCCAGTTCTGCAAGGGGGAGGGATGCACAGAACCGAAGAATTCCACTTACATTACTAACTTTGCTAACAGCTTAAGAATATTCAACTGTACTTCATAAAGCTGATACTGACCATTGAGACACACAGACCAATTCATTACGGTTTGTAAATACTTGTAGCTTTTCTATCGTAAATACAGCTTGTGAGTAAATGACTTCTGAAGCTCTGCTGATCTTCAGATTTATTTCCTCCAGCTTAAACAAACGCGCAGCCTTACATGCTGAATCCGGAGGACTGCCACGTATGAGTGAACATTACATATGGCTTCGAATTATCCTAGCTCACTGTACTTACTGCTCCCACTGCTCGATAGCTGTCACAGTTTTTGTTGCTAAACTCAGTAATATGACAACTGAGGCTTGGTTGCCATTTCTGCTTCAGGGTTTGGTTGTCGAAAGAAAAAGGTAACAACCATAAAAACAAGCAAACAATACGTAAAGGACAAGCTTGGCTAGCCTTCAGAATAATTCAACTGAACTTCAATTACTGCAGGAATAAGTACCTCAAGAGATTACAGAGAGTGTAGTTCCAGGCATGTAAATTAGAGACAGACTGCTATGGTTGAGAACACCACTCTTGTCACAAACACAAGCTGCAGAGATGACATTCAGTGTTTCAAAAAAATACAGAAAGCATTACTTAGGAGAATTAAATTACCCAGAACCAATCTTAGCTGGCAATGTTGTAAATGGCTCCATACAAGGGATCAGGCCACACATACTAATAGGTAGCAGGGGAGTGGAAGGAGGTAAGTAAAACTTAATCTGTAATATCTGTATTATTTTGAGCTAAAAATAATGTTTTAAAATATTTTATACCGGGAGAAGCAGGAGCTGGGACAGAGTACAGGGTACTTTAAGGACTGAGAGATCAGGAGATTGAACCAGAAAACTACAGGCCAGTCAGCCTCACATCTGCCTCTAGGAAAGTGATGGAATAGCTTATTCTGAATGCCATCTCCAAGCAAGTGGAAGAAAATGAGGTTATCAAGAGTAGTCAACGTGGACTCACCAAGGTGAAATTATGCTTGACCAATACGTTAGCTTTCTTTGATGTCATGACCAGCTGGGTAGAAGAGAGGAGCGCAGTGGGTGTTGTGTACCTTGACTTCAGCAAGGCTTTAGTCATTGTCTCCTATAGCATCCTTGTAATGTAGTTTAGGAAGTGTGGGACGGGTGAGTGAACAGTGAGGTGGACTGAGAGCTGGCTGACTGGCAGAGTTCAGAAGGTTGTCATCAGTGGTACAGGGTCTAGTTGGAGGCCTGCAGCTAGCTAGCAGTGATCCCCAAAGGTCAGAACTTCTTTACTGTGAAGCTGACAGAGCACTGGAACAGGCTGCCCACAGAGGCTGTAGAGTTTCCTTCTCTGGAAATATTCAAAACTCACCTCGACACTTTCCTATGCAATCTACTGTAGGGAACCTGCTTTAGCAGAGGGGGTTGAACTCAATGATGCCTAGAGGTCCCTTCCAATATCTATAATACTGTGATTTTTTTTTAATTTTTTTTTTTTTTTAAAGAGACACTAAAAACATCACCACTGTAAATCTGAGCTTAAGATGATAAATGACTATCTAATGGTATTTGGAAAAAAAAAAAAAACACACCAAAAACCTATTTTAATATTATCTTAATGTATTTTTTAAAATGGAATCTTTGTTTGCAGTGTTCTACTAAGATAGAAGCTGAGCAAAAATCCTGAAAATAAACTCATGCCATTAACCACTCTGTAGAGTTAACAGTATAGGTCAGGAAAAATTCAAAGCCATTTATTAAAGAAAATACGAGGCCTTACACTTAAACAGCATTTACTATATACTTTGGGAGTGGTTACATAAACTACATACCAACTTATACCAAAATAACAAAATCTGTTTTAATTTCACACTTTGTACTACTTCTCAGCAAGTCTGCATGTGCACATTTATTTTGGAATAGGATACTTTTTTAAAACGTTGCCACTGGCTTTGAGGAGGTAGAGAAGGGTAATGCCAACACCGCAAGGTCATAAAGCAATGGAGATCTGGCCAAGAAAGTACCAGAGCTGGCTCCCATTCAGTGCTTTTCTCTCAAGTGCCACTTTAACCTGGGGCTGCTCTAACTCATTAACTGGCAACAGTTCCAAATGGCAGCATTTGGCCATACTTCCTCAAATTGTTCAGCACATTTGCTCACCAGGAGCTGCCAGGTGCCCCACACTTGTACTTAGCCACTTCTGTGCGAGCCAGTGATTTTGCCTATATTGTTGAAGCAAGACAGCACTTCATTTTGCCATTTCCTCTTGATTTGATATGCACACACCACGCCAAAATGGCAAAAAGTAACTTCTTAAATGAATGAACGTGTGGACTAAAGTGTCTTTTCTCAGAACAAAAAATCAACCCATTTGATTTTTAGATCTTTATAAACTCCAGTTCTGTTAGACATTTGCCTCCCCTGTTGGATATTGAGACACAACCTCATATCCACACCTCAAGCCAACTCGAGGTGGCTGCAGCTACCACTGTTTTATTGCTTCAAATACAGCAAGTTCTCCTTGCTTCACATTACTCTTCCACATATCAAAACCTGATGATTAGATATGGATCAAGTACAGACCAAGTAAGCCACTACTACAATGAGTAGTAGTGAGTAGTAGAGAAGGAATTGGTCACCAGCTGAAGCACTGCAGAAGATCTATCTTTCCCTGCAACAGAAAGGGCAGCGCGCATCCTTGCCTGACAGTCTCTGGATGTAGAGATCCAAAATAAAACAAAAACACTGTACTGCACTGCATTCTTACATTAGCAAAAGTTCTCATTGTTTCTAATTATGCAAGCCTGATTACCACAGCATCCCCATGTCTCAAGGTCTAGAAACAATTCCTGCCCCTGCAAAACCTCCTGCTATGGGAGCATGGCAGCCTGCACTGCCAGGCAGAACACCATGTCAGCAAGTGAGTCACCTGCACTCAGTACTGCTCATCTCAGTCACAGTAGGTCTGATTTTATTTTTATTCACACCAACACTCGCTTCTTAGCATCAAAGAAGATATTAGTCTGCAATTGCAACAGGAGTGGTCCCACTCATGGCCCACCCATTGCTTTTTGGCAGGCACAGCTGGACACAGGCCTGTGAAACCTGAAAGCCACCAGGGCAGAAAACGTGATTGGCATGGGACCAGTCAAGATGCTGACCAATGAGTGATGGACAAACAGAGCTCAACAGAAGAGAACACAACTGTGGCAGTGCACAATGTGTGGGGCAATATTGGCACACCAGCACCCTCATCATTCAAAGCTTTTTCTGAGGCGGCAAAAAGGATGAGCAACACAGGCAAGATAAGAACAGGCTGTATGCCTATCTGGATTGGAGATCTCACTTGTGCATGCATTCAGGTATGTTTTCTTTTACCACAACAAATGCTTCACTCTATTTCCTTTCCACCTAACCACTGAAACTGTTGATTTTACTCATCTCCTGCACCCAGCAGGCACACGACGCAAGGTCTCCTGAGTCAACTCCAGCCCCAGTGCTCCAGGACAAGAAACAACCTGCTCTACCTGCAGCCATCTGGGGTGCTACGCAGCTGCAACCTCCATTTTCAGTCAAAACTAAATAAAACTCCAGCTTTTCTGATGCTTTTAGGACTTGTTATTAGTACAGGTGCTGTAAACTTTCAAATTTCACTTCAGATTTTCTGAACATAACTGAAAATTTTTCCATGGTCAGATATCAGAGATACTATCCTCAATGCTCTTTCTTTAAGTATTTGTTCATTTCTGAGCAAGTGAAGGCACTGCAAAATTTAGGACCAGTGTAGCCAAGAAAAAAAAAGTGTTAATCATCCTGCTGCTAAAAAATAAAAAAATAATGAATCCCACACTGAGGTACTAAGAAATAGCACCCTATCATACAATCTGACGTGTTTTATAGCTTATTTTCACATGCAGCAGTTAGAATGAGGCACACACCTTTCCATTTGTTATTTTTTACTTCTCAGCCTTAATCTAATTTCCTTGAATACATTCAATTTTTACTCTGCCAGAAGCATGAGGAACGATTTATAGAAAAACCTCTAAGTTTAACTCCCACTGATTTAAAACTCAAGGCCTTAAAAAATTCTGGACCCTATCTTTACCTTAGGAGCTATGTAAAATATTTTTCCCATTAGCGCTTCCCACATATAAAATTTCAAAAGCCACTGCAGACATTTAATGTCTACCATTCACAAACTTTTTACTAGGAATTCTTCAGAGATTCATATTGTATAACTTAGCAGGGGTGAGTATTTGAGAGCTATTAATCATTCGGGATATCATATATACATCTTTTGTGAAATTTACTTAGCTGAAGTCAAAAAGCATTTGACTCTCTCCATAGAAAATCCCAGACCCCGAGACCGAAACTACTTCATGAGGTATGTGTACATTATAATCCTTAACCAATTCCCGTGCTAAAAACATCCTTTAAGTTGTTTGCAAAGGGGTGTTAGAATTAATCAGAGTGGGGATTTTTGAGGAAGGCTTTTGAGGACTGTTGAAGCAGAAGGAAAGATTTCAGCACGGGAATTAATCAACAGACTAGAGAGGGGACTGCCAGCACAAGCTGGATTTGAAGGAGCAAACATTAATCACATTTGGCAAAGAGTGTCTTTGGGCATATGCATGGCTGAGCAGGTGGACAGGTAAATCACAACAGCTTTGAACCAATCCAGTATTGATCAACTGAGAAGTTACTGATGTGGTGAACTTCTTCAGTGCACCAAAATGAGATGTTATAACAATCACAAAGATATCAATTTCACATAATGCTGGGATGAAATTCTATGAAAAACAATGCCTTGTATTTACAAATGTATGGATTACACAGAAAATAATGTAATTACTTTCATTTTCCATTATTAGTCCTCAAAAACAGCACAAAATGTCTGCAAACTACGAGGCATTCAGAGAGAGGTTGTGGAGTCTCTTCCTTGGAGATCTTCAGAAGCTGCCTGGACATGGTGCTGGACACGCTGCTCTGGGAGGCCTTGTTTGAGCAAGGCTGCCAATCTCAACCACTCCGTGATCATGAGATCCCTAACCCTTCCTCCTCAGATCTAGTGGATAGATTTGGCCACTGATGTACTGAGCATGGAAGCCAAACTGATTAAAGCCTTTCTGAATTCTCATAGTCTTAAATGAAAATGACTAAACTTCCATGGCAGAGGAAGACATGAAAGACCCTAGCCTTCAGGCAAGTCTTAAATCACTATATTAGAGGAGATCCTGCAAGCTTACAATACAAGAGTGCTGGTCATTATTAGATGTTTCATGGGAAGGCTGGCAACCCTGAGCACTCTACCATCAATAGTATTCATAGGATTTCACTCACAGCATTTTAATTTTTATGGATTTTTCACTATTTTTCCCCACTAAAATTCCTTCCAGCAAACCAAAATGAGCAGCACCTTTTCTCCTCCCATTCCTTTAAGTTGTTAAAGGAATTGTTTAAGTTGTTAAGTGGGTTTATACATATGAAAACCGCACTGACAACAGTAAGACAACACACGTGTTAATCTAACTTAGCTGAAGGATGGCTGCAGAGGACAGAACCTCATTAATTCAATGTCACTGATGTCCACCTCCCAAGACAATCTTTTTTCTTTCCTTTTCAATTTGTGCCTTCTGCTCTAACCACTTTATTTTCTCCATCCACTTACACATGCACACACACACAAAAGTAATAATAATTAAATGCAAAGGAAACATCAACTAACTACAGCAGCACGGGCAGCCACAAACCCCCCACTTTCTGATCTCAGGACAGCCTGGACTGCTGGCAGAAGTCCACACTACTTTTTCCACTGCTGATGATTCCCTCTCCTCCCAAACTAACCCTTTTTCTGTTTTTACAACATTTCAGTGAAGAAGAATGATGGGTAATCTGAGCAATTCTGCTGAAACATGAACCTGCTATAACTAGAACTACTGAATTAAATGTGGAAAAACTGGAAAGAGATAGGGCAAAAAAAGATCTTTTTATGGTAGTTCTTTTTTTTTTTTTTTTTTAAAACGTACCACAACCCGCACACAAAGTGTTTGCAGGGAGAAGGTAAAAGCAATATAAAGGGAATATAAAAACATTTTGCATGCCATAGATAGACAAGAAGTCAATCTAGAACAACTATTGCATTAGGACACTTTGGAGGAAATAATCACCTTCCCCCACACAAAAAAAATAAAATAAAAAGGTCACCTACATACCCTTCACCTCCTTTTTTCCCCCACCTCTCTTACCTCTTCACTATTACAGACACTCACAAAATGCAAACCTCAGCATTTTTAACTCCTCCTGAAGCAAGCAGGATTTTGAATATGAAGACAGGGCTCCAATCTAACCAGGAACTGAGCTCCAAGGATGTGAACACAGGGGAGGAAAACTTCACTGTCACAACCCATCCATCAGCCACTTAGATATAGCTCTTCGTTCCAAGTTAATACTCAGCAACTCAAGGCCAAAACTGATGTTGGAAAATGTAAATCATAAGTCAAAGCAGGCTTTCAGCCCTCTGCGTCTTCCTGACCTTAAATGCAAACAAGAAACACACAAAATGAGACTTTTTGCTACACCATCTCTTCATATAAAAACGTATATTAAAAATGACCACAGATTAAGTTCTTGATTTAAATGATACAAATCAGAAAAATGAAACAAGAATATATGCGTCTAGGATAGTGCCTGTATTTATAGTTGGCTTCCTTATGGCTTGGACAATTAAAGTCAATTAGTTGTTTTGCTGTTGTATTTTGTTCGTGCTTTGTTTTGCTTTCTCCACAGAGTCTCAATGTTTGAATGAAAACACCACAGGGAATACTAGCTGGTTTTTAAAAAAATCTTTTCCTCCATGGTAAAAACAAAGGAGCACCTCTCAATTAGCCTTTGGCTTTAAGGAACCCTAGGTCAGATGTAGGCAGCCTTGGTAAAGAAGGAAAACAGTAACTAATATGAATAAAAGCAAGGGTTTCACAGCAGCAAAGAAAACAGGATGTATTCCACAAGCTACAACTATTCTCCTTAGACATAAAATAGGGAAGAAAAAAAAAAAGTTTCCTTATGCTCCAATATTTACAGCCAGACTTCTCAGTGAACCCCGTTTTTGTGAGATTTTACAGCAGAAAGCAGCTGAGGTGCCAAATACCTGAAATTACAAGCTTATCCAATGCATATTTCCCGGAGGTGCTGTAACAAAAATCAAGTTAAATGTACAATACAAAAAGAGTGTAGGAAAAGAGAACTCCGATGGAAAAGTGTAGTATTTAAATCCCCTAAGTTTAGGATGATCTGGTAGTCTTTTGAATTGGAATCTCCAATTTAAAGCTTTATTTCAAGAACTTACATATAACATCTTTCATATGGCAGAAATCCTTCCAAGATTTTTAAATATAGCTTTATCAGATGCCAGTTTGGCTTCCTTCACATGAATACTTTAACTAGAGCTTATATACTTTCATTGAGAGGAAAAAAAAAAAAAAAGCATAGTAATAGCTTGCCATCCATGTGTGTAAGTAACATTTTATGCAAGATATCCTGCAGTCTGACATTATATATATATATATGCTATTTTTTTTCCCACAACAGTTTTTATTTAGCACTTAAATCACAGATTTCATTTAAAGTACCATCAAGTGGATAAAATTCTGCCAATTAACTCAGCCTAAAAGGGTACTTAGTTAGGGGAAGGATAAGAAAATGCATCAATTAAAAGCAACTCAGGCTACTAGGGGACTACTTTATTCAACCAGATGCTGTTGTGGATGATGAAAAAGGTGTTTCCTGTAATTCTCAATGGGGTTCTCTTGCTTGTCCCCAGCAAAATGAAGAACAGAACTATATGGTATCCTTTCTAACCTACTTAATAAAGCTCCTGGTGACAAGCAAAAAAAGAAGGTATTGTTTTAACGTAACCTAGATCCTAGAGAGTTTCCAAAAACCTAGCCAAGAATCTTTGTCAGAATTTCAAAAAGGAAGCTGGTACTGAAATTCTTGGGCATGCATAAGGGTTGTTCAGGATTCCTCCTGCAAACACTGAACGCTTTCCGCTCTGGAAGAGATATTGCCAACAGCATCTGTAAGGTGAGACACTGCAAACAGCCTCCACTGTATCCACTGCTGGTAGTTCCCATCTTTCTGATATCACTAAATGTATTCTCTTGTCCTCCAACAGAAGCAGCAAGAACTTTTCCTGAGACTATTAAAGTTATCCCTCAGGCCAACTTTCCAATAAGGAAGAGTATAGTAGCACTCCTGCTTACAATGCTTTGACAAGAGATAATTGGAATAAAACCAAAATACAAGACATTCCTCTTAAACATAAGAAAGAACTGTAACTGTGAGGGTAGTCAGATGCTGGCACAGGCCACAGATTGGTTACGTACACCTCACCTAGAAGATTCTCACAACCCAACTGGACACAGCTCTCATCACTGAGATCTGAGCCTACTGTGAGTAGTGGGTAAGACTAGATGATATCCAGAGGTGCCTTCCCACTTTTGGGGAAATATTCATATTTTTATAAGCCACTACCAATAACCTAAATTAGAAATATGTTATGTGTACAGCGTGGCAAAACTGATAACAAAACCAATTAAGCACAAACATGCCAAACTGACAAGTTCAAATGAAGAAATGCTTTTTACCATTGTGATCTAACTCCTTTTTCTACCACTTGTACTGCATAATGTATTTCAATTATCTAAGTATTTGATGTGTTAACCTGTAGCACATTATGTGGAAAGCTGAATTATGTACTCTTCCTCCTGCTGTTGAGAAGCTGTATCTATTTCCAGACTGTTTCACAGCTCACCAGCAAGGTTACTAACAGTAACAGAATTGCTAGTAAAGAAAAATGTACTGTATTGTGTGTGTTGGGAAAAGGGAAGAGAGAGGAGAACATGCTCTCTTGGAGCAGTGGGGCCAGAACAACGTGTCTCAAAGCACACTCTCTCCCACCCCATACACCATGCTCTACAGAGGGAACACTGCAAACTGCAGAATTGGAGCCAGCCCCAGCAGAGAGAGGGAGCAAGCAAGATAATGAGTACTGCAGATGGCTTTGGTCTTCATTTCCATCAACCAAATGCAGCGTCTCTGTAACAGATTCAGAACAAACAGAGGCTTTTGTAATGTGACATACTAAAGAAATATCAAGAGCTCCATGTGTTTGTGGTGTTCACCTAAGGCAGATACGCAGTGGATTGCCAATTACCTGCTCTTCCTCTAGACTTCAAGAAGGCCCATAACTATCACAAAATGTTGGTTTCTTCAACACAAATCTTTTCAAACCACACAACTAAAATGCCATCTTCTAGCTTGCTTTGTATGTGTTAAGACTAGACTTTCCTGGGGCAATGAGCGTTGTGCTCACAGCTAAATCTGTGCTGTGGTCGTACTACATGAGATCTTTTTAATGTTTTCAGGAAATCTGCGATCATAAGGAGGCCAAGGCTATGGCTTCACCACTCCCCAGGATGAGCACAGCATCCATCCTCCTCATGTGGGGCCTTCCTGCTGAGCTAAGCCCTGTCTCACCACAGCCTGCCACTGGGGCAAGGCAGGGCAAGAAACCTGCCTCATCTCTTCTGATCCTACTTTCTCTGGCTGTGACGATGATTATCAATTACTACCCTGCACACTACGTATTACAATCATTATATAATCATAACTGTGACTACAATTTCAAAATCAGCTGCAATAATCCATTTACTTTAACCACCACTGGCGCATGCCTCCCTGTGACAAGGTGAACCCTATACAATGCCAGGGGGGATTTTGGTAAGCACAGAGGCAGGGCTGCAGCAGGATACCTCACACCTCCAGGGCAAGCGAGTTTAGCAAGAGCTTTCTCATATTTAAAATGCAAAGTTCCCAGCAGATGTATGCTACATAGTATCTTTCCAATAGTACCTATCAAATACTATCAAGCACAACCATAGGTAGGACTCTCCAAAACAAATGCCTCCTACCTGTTTCCATGGAAACTACAACAGATAGAAAGAGCATAATAACACTATTTGATAAAACAAATTCTCAGCTATGAAACACTCTTTTTCAACATCATTAGCCATGCGTTTTTACCAGCAATGAACAAGAGCATACTCGTAAAAATCTGCACCAGTGAGATGACCCACTGCTGAAACACACCATTCACTACCTCATTGAGCTACATCCACTGGATGGCCTCCATCAATGTTCAGCAGGTGTCAGTAAACGTCAGTGGGTGCCATTGTTCCTGCATGAAGGAATTCACTGACACCCCTTTGCTTCATACACACTTCCATGTCAGATGCCATTCTGTCAGACAGCCCCTCTGCTGCCATCTGTCACACAGCAACAACACATAATGGAATTTTGTCAGGAAGGTTCAGCCTCTACTGCCATACCACCACCATCCACCTCTGATGTTGTAAGCCGACATAATAAAATAGGAGGCATTACTTTCAGAGCAGCACTTGTACTTCATTGTGTTATTGTTTGCACATACAGTAACACATAACAGTCAACCTTACAGTCGTTATTTCCAGAAATTCAGATTCTTGAACTTTTACTAAGTAACATTTTCAGTGTCTACTATATATGAAGTAGAAGGGGAAAAAAAAAAATGAGGAAAAAATTATTTTATTTGCAAGAATAAAAGGAGGGTGGGAAAAGGCAGATCTTGCCGTGTAATCAATCAAGTTTGGCCTGTCTTATATTTCTTCTAACTGAAAATCAATTGCCACAGCTAATGAAATTGAATATTCTACTTACACTTCGTAAGAGCTTATTCCCATTTCCTGGTAGTTGGCTTCCTTTTTTCTTTTTCAACGTTTTTAAAGCCTGTTAAAGGAGCACATGGCTAACAACATTTTGAGATTTGATTTTTAACATTTAAAGATTCCACATTAGCCAAACATCAGTTGGTTTTTCAAGCCGTTTTCAAGTCATTCAAGCAGATCCAGTTACTTATCTCCAACTATATATTGAATAGGAAGGAAAAGCCAACACCATTCACTTGGAAGCTCTTTCCTTCATACAACAAGAACAAAAGGTGCCACTAGAGATAACCTACAAAGCACTTCTCTCAAGTCCTGCTGAGTATCCCATACGAGAACTCCATCTGTTGCCAAAAGCCAAAGTAGAAAACAGAAGACAAATGTCTTTTTGCCAGGAGAAAGGCTGGTCTTGCTTTCTTACTCAACCCAAAACTGCTGGGAAAGCTTATCAATGTGACAGCCAACCTAGAATAATATATGTAGCAAGCCAATGCATGACAATATTTATCCCAGTACATAGAAGTTGATGAGAGCTCTTCTGCAGCCAGCATTTTGATTAGGAAAGGGAAAAAAAATGGAAAGAATTAGAAGAAAGAATATTCATGTACAACACATTATTACCATGTACAATACTCTGGAGAAGCCTCTTGTTTTCATTTTCAACTTGGCAATTTATCCAGAAAAAAAAAAAAGAAATTTTAAACAATAAAAAATAAGAAACACGTTGTCACTATTATTCAATATGCTTGGAATCCCTACTTTATATTTTTTCCATTATAACTTACATTATTACTTATCGCTGGTAGAAAAATTAAGCGGCCAAAATTTACAACTACAGTGAGCAATCATAGTTCCAGTTTACTTTAGGAGGCATCTGTTCTAGTCCTAATGTCTGAAATGCGGGAGCTAAGTCAATTTAAGAAAATACAATCTTAGGTGAATCAGAATGTACTTAGTTAAACTGAAGCCTGATTACAGTAAAAGGAATATCCAATCAACTAACTTAACTGGCTGTCAAAATACTAAATTCCAGATTAAAGCAGGCCTGCTGCTCACATATAGGTTAGAGAAACACGCTGAAACATTAAAATGTCATTTAAGCTCAAAAAGCCTTACACTGGGGTGAACACTGAGGAATATGAAATGGCTTCACCAAACATCAGCCCATTTGTCTTCCAATCCCTCAATTCCTTCCTCTCAAACTCCGCCAGCTATCAGACATGCAGAATGTTGTATGTTGGGATGGAGAGACGCAGTTGGGGATCAGGCACAAGGCGGGCAGCAAAGAGCAGAGGTCATCACAGGCTGCCCATGCTCAGAGTAGGCAGGATGGGCACTGGAGATGAAGGGGCAGCACAGCACAGTGTGTGCATGGGGTGGGAAGCCTGGCCTACTACGAAAATAAAAGGATGGAAAATGAAAAAAAAAACAAAACAGGGCTTAACCTAAAACAAAAGCGTGTAGACCAGTGGCTTTATTAGGGAAATTATCCTGAGGAGCTATGGCAAAGTAATTACTCTATGCCGACTCTCTGCTGGCCTAACTACCCTGCTTTGAGATGGAGAGGTGATGCAAGCTAAACCACATTAAGCAGGACCTTAAATGCTCATATTCTAAGTACTCCTAATTCTCAAAGAGCAACAGAGTCTCATACATACCCCACTGATTAAAGGACAAGAGACCAATAAATAAATAAATAAAGCCTAACATAAAACACTGTAACTCAGAAATGACAAAGGAAAAAAAAACCCATGACAGCCCAAAGCTAGAAGAAGCCCTGCCCTACTAAAACACAGCATGATATAAATACAAACAACTTGCCAAGTCCTCCCACATTAATCTGTGCTTAACCCACAGGTACAAAGACATTTTTTCCAGTCTCCTAACTGGCATGTCACCCAGTCTCTCTGGCACTACCATCCAATCAGCAGGTTTAACATCCAGCCTAAAGCCGAGAACAATTTAATTACCATGTTTAATTGATCTCATTAACTCTTAGGGTGGACAGCTTTGATCTTCTCTTCTGATAACTAGTTTATGACTACAGAAGAAACTGGGACTTTGCATAATTGCCAAGCCGTCAATGCGCGTTTTTAAATTCCTCCTATTTCTCAATCTGCCTTCATGCTTGCACTGTGCTAATACCAGCTCTTCAGAGGCAGCCGTCGAGGCAGTTGAGGAAAAACAGGAATTCAAAAGGCCAGGTAACACATGATAGCTTCATCATTGCCTATCACAAAAATACACGACAACCCGACTATCAGATCACAGAGGGCATTTCAAAGTTGTGCGAAGAGTTCTCCAGGAGCAAATGCAGGCTGATCATTACAGTAAGTAGATCATTTCTCCGTATGCTTCAACTGCTCTCATTAGCTAAGGTACAAGGCAAGCTTCACAGAACTCTCAGCACTGACTGAGTTCCAACCAAAACACAGGCCTTTATTCTAGTATCACTGACTTGAACATGTAGGGTGGGGGAAAAAAAAAAAAAGGATACAGAACAGAAGAAAATTTTCTCTCCTTCACCCAGAAATATGGCAACAGCTGAGAGTTACTGCAGTGAACATGGCCTTGGACATGCCAGGTGCAGCATCCCATGGCTGATGGCAGCCAGCACAAAATGCTTCATGTGGCATCGTCTGCTCTTCATCCCCCTTGGAAACCTCACTTGAATTCCATCAGTTAGAGGTCAGATTGAGTTCCAAGGCAGAGGTTTTGAGGAATTTCAGTGGCTTCCACTGTGTTATTTTATGTTTGTTAATAGGTTCATCCAAAAAAAAAAAAAAAAAAAAAGATGCTTCTTCTGCAGGAACTTCATATTAGCAGCTTAGGAGAGAAACCCACAAGACCAAGATTACTAGCTCTCCCTGAACCAAACTGAGACTGTGCCAATGTTAATAGGAAGAGAAGCTTCTGAGGACATTTTATTGTATCCTAAAATATCTAGGAATGTTCAAAATAGATCCCAATAAAAAACAACTAAATACAAGAATGGTTAATTCATTAACTACCTCTCCTAAACACTGCTTTCCTGAATGATCCAGCCAATCATAAGATCTACGGAAATAAACGTTCATATGTGTTGTATAAAAGGTTCTGAGCAACGCACAAAGCTGCTCTAGATTTCAGCCAAGGAGCATCAACTGTTTTCAAAACAGCAAGCCAAATCCTCATCAGACTGAATTCAACTGGAGCTTTGCCACTCTGCAGGACAGCAACTTGGCCCACTGTCCCCATGGGAAATCTGTCCCTAACAGGCTTTCTTCCTGCTCATTTCAAATGAAATCTCCTTTGGATCAGGTTGAATTTCCACAGATAATTAGTCTTGCACTAGCTAAATAAAGCAAGAGTTATATTGCCTCTGAGCAGCAATCTAAATAATTACAATGGGGTAAAAGAGAAGATTTCTTCCTTTCAAGAACTTAGCAATTCACTGTTCCTCATGGAATGAACTTCACTGCTGAATCTTCCTACCGTGTAGCAACAGAGAGAATACCACAGCACGTGGTCATCTGAAAAATCTGGACAATATTCTGTTAGAACAGAATTTTGTTGAAAAGGAGGCTCTTTTGCTAAAGCATCCTCAGCAGCACGCACTACGGGGTTTGCTTTTTTTCCCCCTCTATATTTCCTTTGTGTGTGTGTGTGTGCGGTTGTGTTTTCTCAAGGTCTCTTTTCACTATACCAAGATGATGGATGTCTTGTACCCACTCTCCTTATACCAAATGCTATGGGAAGCGCAGCAAGTCAGCAGCCAGATCATGTCCTGCCTGCCACAGATCCCATCCTGAATAGCGCTCACTTTTAAGGCAAGGGATGGAGGAGGGGTTTCCCTAGGAATAAGCTGAATAAAGCTTCCTGTTCGGCTAAAGCAGGAAACGTGCTCCAGGACTGCCTTACACACAAAGAGTGGAAAATACTTACTAAACAAAATAGCAGGAGATGAAGCGTAAACTGGATTGTCCTTCCATCATGCAGACAAATGGAAAGCCATCCTTTCCAACCTCCCTGCTCTCTTTCATTAATGTGTTAAACTTGAAAAAATATAGATATCTGTACACACATTCTTCATGAACATCAAATGAGCAAGCTGTGCCTTTAAAACCAAACACTGAAAGATTTCAAACAACAGTGCTAATTAGGAGGGAGCATTTCCTCCCTCCCACAGGATCAGTTTCTTCTTATTAGAAGAGGAGGCAAAACTGACCAAACCCTGCCCTACTAACTGGAGGAGCTGAACCAGAAGCTGTCATTAGGTTAACCTCCGAGCGTATCTCCCAAAACATCTCTCCAGAAAGACTAAAATAAATAGCACAGACAACAGAAGAATAGCCTTCCAGTCTGCCCAACCATTAGGACTCGCAGAAAACAGCAGCAACATTAATTTTCACATAGTCTGATGATGGACGACGAATAGTAATGGAAAAATGTCCTTCTTTGTTCATTATAAAAACAATGACTGCTGAAGGCCTCACAGCATTTCCCAAGAGCTGACCTTGTAATTCATGCCAGGTTTCTCTGCTGCCATCACACACCTTTTAACAAGCTCTGATCACTTCAAAGAGGCACTTGTCCTCACCCACCCTGACATTTAGGAATGGAAAGTAAGGAAAACAACATCACTTAATGTGAGGTTACAGATACAGACACACAGTGCCTAGAAAACACAAAGCTGCTAGGCAAGCTCTATGGTGCAAACCATGTTGCTGCAGTTGCGTGCTGAAAACATGTAACAAAGTACCACGCACATCAACAATGTACACAAACTTAATGAAAACCTGATGAAAGAGTGTCAAAAATCTATTGAATCTAATTAATTCTGCAGGCTGCACACAGCACTGAAATGTCATAAGCCACCTTGAATCCTCAGTGCCTCCCGTTGCCTTGAGTTATAAACCAGTCATCAGCCCCACACAGACACCTCTCATATTTTGACTTTCCTTCTGATGGCACAACACCCAGCTCATCACACAAATCTCAAATAAGCATCAGGAAGTCATTTTACCAAATGTCCTTAAAAATATCCTCAAATCAAAGTAAGAGAGTCAAGCATCAGTCTCTAAGTCCTGAATCATAAACAGAGATATTTCAGCCATCATGAATATAAAGGTTAGGACAGCCAAACCCAACCAGAGAGAGATGGACCTTCCCAAAGTATCCCATTGCCAGTGGTGAACCCTGAGAAAAGCAATCATCACTGACATCACGTACAGTGAAAGCTGCCTTCAGTATCCCAAAGCATAGGTGAAACTGCTACCTACACACAGGCAGTACAACAGTATAGAACACCTGGAAAACAGTCTCCCAGTTGATGGGCACTACAGAAACCCAGCTACTCCTGAAGTTTTCACCTTGTGAGGGCTACTAATAGAGAAACAGCAGAGACCATTCAAGACATAGTCGACAGCAACTGGTCTAATACCCAGTACCATCCACCCGTAGCAGCATTGAGGAGCACATGGATCCTACACACATGTACTGTGCAGCCAGACACATGGGTAGCGTTCATGACTGTACAGAGTGACTCACTGAAGACAAAGGCTTGTTGTGCCTGCTCCCCCTGTGTCATGTGCACATCAAGGATCCATGGTGAGCACTCACAGACCCATGCGACTGCAGGACACTGCATGGAAGCTCTATTTTGAAACAAAATTATGATAATACGCATGAAAAAACCCTCACATTGTCAAAGTGTGTACTTTCCCCAGCATCAGGAATACGTAGAGAGTAGCTTACACTAGCTGCCAGCCCACAGCTACTTCCTATGGAATGATTGGGGTCCATATGTGAAGTTCGCTTGTCCTCTGGTCCTTGCCATAAAAAAAATCATGCTGGGACCACCCCAGGAACTTCAGTTTTAAGAGGAAATTATTGCCTGGGCCCCACAAAGAGAACACAAACCATTTTTTCAAGTGGAAATTGCCCATGATCTAAAAAGCAGGTGTACAATCTCCTATCCCCTCATTTCAGTAAAAAGCCAGACTGGGATACTTAAATCATCTGACACAACATCATGTTTCAGCTGCCTGTATGCCACAAGAGGTACAGTAGATAATATTTTTATCTGCACAAGAAAACATTTATGAGCAAGAGCCTGTTAAATGTGAACGTAGTTTATTTTGTCTTATAACCCTTGGTCCTCTTACAGTCCCACTCCAGCAGCTTCTTCCATGAAGCTTCTGTGTCTTCAGATATGTAAGCGTAAAAAAAAAAAAAATTAAAAACCAAACCCCTGTCATTGTTTCCAAACAAAGCCCACATAACTTAACTTCTCTCACCATTTTTGAGATATTTACCTTTAAAACCCAGCAACAGGGTTACATTTGCAGACAACTTGTGACAGCTTCCTAATGGAAGAGGAGTTCGCAATGCTCACTACAGCTGTTCATCCCACTCCATCTCAGTGACCAGAATCATAGAATCATTGAGTATGCTGAGCTGGAAGGGACCCACAGGGATCACCACATCTCCAATGCCTGACTCCACACAGCATCACCCAAAATCCAAACCCTATGTCTGACAGCCCTGTCCAAATACTCCTTGAACTCCTGCACTTGGGGCCAGTGACCACTGCCCTGGGCAGCCTGTTCCATGCCCACCGCCTTTCCCTGGTATCCATATTGCCAGACTGCAGTATGAATAAGAATGCAACAAGAGAACTGACACGTCTTTACATGCAATTCTATGTCAACATGGTTAGCCTATGGATCAATTCCTTGTGACTGATATGTGTCCTTTATGAGAAGCCTGCAATTCACACAACTTTAACAAGGTTAGAAATATCTCATTTATTAAAGCCTTTGAGAAATAATGATTTCTTTGCAAAGTAAATGCTAGCAGCAACACAACTGCTAAGTAGCAACATTAAATTTGACAGCAGAGACACTCCCTAATGAAGAATTTAAACCAAATGGGGAAAGCCAAACAGGAACTGCACCCAGCTTGGATGAAATGACCATCAAATTAAAAGCAATAACAGGCTTAGCTCAAAGAACTGAGTTATAATAAAAACTATAAGTAGCAAATAAATGGCTTGTGCCAACTGATGACCAAGAGAGAATACAACAACCAAACATCTGACACATACAAAATATCAGGGTTTGCACGGTGCCTCATCTCACCCTTCCCTATGGATGGGTTGCACAGTGCTTAGCAATACGCTCCCTGTTTACAGCAGAGAAATAAAGCTGAATGCATTTATCTGGGCACTGATGTAATGCAGCACCCTGCTGCAGGCATCCCCAGTAGGAAACACCCTCCTCACTTTATGTCTGAATGCACTATACCACGCCAACATAACAACACTGCCAGGAGAAAATGTCCCTGTCTTGGTGAGGAAGAAAAGCATCTGAAGTTTATCAGACAGCTGCAAAGCACCAAGAAGTCAAGTGTTATCACAGAACTGTCACTTAAAGGTCACAAATCACAGAAATAGCCTTTTGTTAAGAGCATTGGGAGCTTCCTCCTCTGGAAGCAAGAGGGTATCAACTGAAGTGCAGCACAAGGAATAGCAGAAGGAATAACTCTGCAGTGCAACAGGTGAGTTACGGAGTCCACACTCTTTGAACTTTATCTGCAAAAGGAGTTTATGACCAAATTTGCTCACAAGTATGCTACATGCAAAGCAAGCTTCCAGCCCTCATTTCAGTGGGGCCAATTGGTGGTCTCAGAGCACCAATGTCACCCAGGGTGGGCTTAACCCCTGGGCATCTTCTGCAGTTGCTGGAACTCAGTTCCTAGGGCTTATGATGCTTCCAACACACTGAGAATGCCATGCTGATGCTGAGAGCCATCTTGCACTCCTGTGAGGTCAAGGACACACACCACAGAAACTACACGGAGCAGATACCATTTTCACATGATCCTTTCCCCAAAGCCAGACCGAACTGGGAAAAGAGACCGTTTTTCTAAAACTCTGTGCAGCCACACAGCCCCTCGCTCCTAAGGGCCGGCGTCAGGTTCATACGGGAATCTAAGAAACACCTCCCCAGCCCGTCAGCCCTGGACTCGTGCTGTGTAAGAAGCTGCACATGCAGACTTGGGATGTGCCTGCACGCAGCGGATCCTCCTCAACAAGAGACGAGCTGAGGAGAACTACAGAAGTAGCTGGAAACTGCACCCAGGTTTCCATTTACCGAGCTGTGCCCGCACACACCCAGCAGAGCTAAGCAGTGGCCGCGCTGTCAGGAGCCCGGCTGAGCCCGAACCCCGCACACCCGCCCGCTCCCCTCAGTCACTCACGGATCTTCACTTTGCGGTGGTCGAGGCGTGCGAGCAGAGCTTCGAGGGCTCCCAGGCGGCGCTGGAGCCGGGCGTTGCGGTGGCACAGCGTGTCCGCCTCGCTCAGGATCCCTCCGAAGATGTCTCCGGCGCAGCGGGACAGGTCGGAGAGCTGCATGAGCAGCGATACCAGCGCGTACGAGCTGACGTGTTCCAGCGCCCCGAACTGCGGCACCGCGCCGCGCCGCCGCCCGCCGCCCCCTTCGGCCGCTCCGGCGTGGTCCCCCGGCGCCGGGCCGCCCCGCTCCGCGCCGTCGCCTTCCTCCAACCTGCACAGCTTCAGAGGCTCCAGGGTCCGCAGGGGGAACGGCATCGCGGCCGGGGACGGCGGACTGGAGGGGAGAAGCTGGGCGTCCCCGGCGCGGAAAGTCTTCGCCCGCCAAGCGGCCGCGGCGACGAAAGTTCAGAAAGAGGAGGGAGAGGGAGAGGAGAGAGAGAGGGAGGGAGCACAACAACAACAAATGAATCAGAGCGGGCGGGCGCCGCGCTACGCGCGCCGGGGCCGGGACTGGGGCTCGGGGAGAGCAGCCGCCGCCGCCGCCCGCCGAGCGGAGGGGGGGCACCGCGCGGCACCCATGTGCGGGAGCGGCACCGGAGGACGAGAGGGAGCGGAGCGGCCGCCGGCGCGGGGAGAGCCCGCTGCGCTGCCCTGCGGCCGGGAGACAGGAAAGAGCCCGGGTTTCTGTCCCCGGAGTGGAGAGGAGGAAGCGTGGGAGGGGGGCTGAGCGCTCTGGATGAGGCCACAAAGGAGGGAAAGCGGCCAAGGGAGAAAGGGAGGAGAGGAAGAGAAGGAGGTGGGGAGAGAAAAGCTCGGAGCAGCCCCACCTGGGGAACCCCGCGCCGCTGCAGGCACTTTTGTGAGGCGCACCGAACTCCCAACCCGGAAAGCGAGAGCTGGAGCGAGAGGAGGAGAGAGGGGGGAAAGCCTCCGCGAACCTGGGAAGAGAAAAAGAGGCCGCCGCCTACCTGTGGCTCCCCGAACTGGAGTCTCTTCCAGAGCCTCACCCTTCCCGGCCAGCTCACGGCCGAGGTACGGGCCCAGCCCTGCCGTTGCCCCCGGCTCCAGGGGCTCCCCGCCTCTCCGCTTCCCTACCCGCCACTGTTCGGGGGGAAGATGGGCTGGAGAGCGGGGCTGGCGGCTGAGCGGGGCTGCGGATGGTGGTTACTTGTAGTGAGGCTGACCCCAAGGTGGGAAAAGTAAAGTCTGAAGCGTGACGCTGAGCTCACAGCTCCCGCTGCGTTGCCCCAGCGTGTAACTGTGGTGTAAGTGGAAACGGGCTTGGGCCCCCTGAGAGGCAAGCAGATCTTCATCAGGACGGGTACTCTCCAGAGAACCAATTCAGTCACTGCCGACAGCCACTGTTTAACTGGGGCTGGGGGCTCCGCGCCTGCTGCGTGACAAAGAGAGTAGCACGGTCCCACACTTTTCGTGGAAAGGTATCTGGGGAAAAGGGACAGCAGGGACCCTGTCTGCCCTGCAGCAGCTCCATCCCCTCCACAGCTGATGCACAATGTGATGAAAGAAGCAGGAGGGGTCCTTGGAGAGACCTGCTGTGCCCTCTGTGAGCACCTTGGAGCGCAAGACTGGGAACAAAACATTCTGAATCACAGTAGTTCTCAGGCTTTAGCCTGGGTATGGAGGGAAGTCAGAAGGAAACCACACCACTCGTAGTTCTTCTGAAGCTCCTTGGAGCGCCTTGGAGGAGCTGGGGACAAGTCTGCAGACACTAGGGCACAAAGCAAAGACTGAGTGGCACACACAGGAATTAAGGGCTGCAGGAAGTGCTTTTAGTGGTGATGCTCGAGCAAAAATTGCAAGTCACTAATTCTTCTCATTCGTGAAGCAAAAAGGCTTTTTTCAAGTTTTCCATGAAAGCTATGTGCGTGTGTGTATGTATCTACAAAAAAAGCAACTTAACCTGGTGTTTTAAAGAACCAAAGCACCTTTCTTCAGACCTGAGTCCAAATGAGTTACCGATGGATGATTCCACAACGTAGGCTACAGTTGATTTTTGCTGCAGACAGAACAGCTGAGTGCATGAATGCCACGTGAGCAGAAACCAGTGGGAAGAACATGGTGCCAACAGGTCTCATGGGGCCTAATGAGGGCTGAACACAAAAGGAATCTCAGGTGTCAACACTGATTAACAGCAGATGGAAAGCAGCGTTCTCTCCAATTAAATTATTCTGGTTTTATTTGGGGCATCATGTCTCCATTAGCTCTGAGTTCTTCGGGGCAATCAGTTGCCCAAGACTAAGGCCCACTTAGCAGGCTGTTTGATGGAGGAGCACAACTTCCTCATATCTGCTTTGTTTAAACTGTAAAGAATTGAGGGGAACTGAGTGCCACATGAGCTTACATAGAAAACACAGCAGGAAGAAAACAAGCAAAGAGCTCAGCTCAGGTGGCAGCTGAAGGAAACCCATGGCAGGGCACCTTCTCTACCAGTGACAACAATGCCTGTGTTTGCAGGCTGCAGAATGCACTGCTGCACCAGCCCAAGTGCTGCTGGCAGAAACAGTACCTGCTTAGGTCCAACAGCTGAACTATGTTAAGAAATAAACCTGAATTTAAAGTGCATTCTTGAAAAATTCAAAGGGTGTGTGTTTATTTCAGAACAATACTTTTCTTTCTCATTTATTTACTTGGTTCTGTTTTCCTGGCACTGCTAGAGAGAAAGCTTTTCCTCTCCCACCAGCACAGGGGATGCCTGTGCCCTCCCACTCTGCACTCCCCTTGCTGTGGCACAGGGGCTCCTTGGCTGAGGGCTGTAGGTCAGTGTGGGCAAATGCCTGCAGTCAGCAGTGGGAGAAGGTGTGAGGAGAGGAGAAGAGCCTGGGAAGCATGAGGTGCAAAGGAGGAGGGCAGGGAGAAGGACAGCAGAAACCTGTACCAGATTTTTCCTTTCAATGTCAATTTCATTTCTAATGCTAGCACTGGAAAGTTAATTCCTTCTGAATTACAGCTGGCTGACTTCAGGATTTTAAGCCTTAAGTTCAGTGTCCAAATTAAGCATTAATAAAGTTCATGTTCTGTTTCGAGAAGCAGAAGACAAGACTGGTGGAAGTTACTCATCCACTATGGTGGAACACCACCCTTCCCTCAGCTCACTTCTGCAATCCCTTTGGGCTCTCAGAAGCTGAGTGGTGGTGCAAGAGCCGTGTGGCCAACCATCAGACATCAGGAAGACCTTCCTGAAACTGTAGAAACTGTAGCTATGTGGTATTTTAGATGCAGTCATATGAGGTCACTGGGCTCGTTTGTTACAGTTCAGCCCACAGCTTCAAGCTACCTGCCTGCAGATTCCAGCAAAACCCGACCATGTTGATAAGCAGAAATAAACAGTGGTATAGCGTGGGGTGCTCCTCAGTTGTTCCCAGAGCAGTGCTAATGAGTACTGTAATTTAAAAAGCAAGCTCAATGTTGCAAGTACAACATATCTGTATTTTTGAGTTACTTTGGCTGTTGCACTACAGAATTTTAGTGAAGGCTTAAAATAGAGTCATTCTACAAGAGAAGGATGTTTTCTGACATTTTATTCTTTCCTGGTTAACCAAAAGTATGTGGATGTTCCCAGTCCTGTTGGGGCACGGGGCTCTTTGAATCACACACTTTATAGCTGTCTTCAATAGAAAACCTTTTCCAAAGCAGCCTGTATGAGATATGCAATAAATGAAAGTATATCTGACTCGTGACAATGTTGAGTGGTATCAGAATTGTAACCATTTTTCTGGTGATCTGTCTCTCATGACTGTACTTTGTGTTATATATGAATACAAACAAATAAACTGATCACAAGAGAAAAATGATGGCTGTTTTGCTGGGTTTCTTTAAATTGCAGTGCTGCTGTGTTAGACTGAAGATCACCTTTGGTAGATGATGCAGCAGGACTTCAAATCACCACCTTTCTTCCAGCCTACAAGTGTCAGGAATGGGTATTTTCGCTTAGTGGAGCCCCAGAGAGCCCAGATTATTCCCTTCTTGTCCCAAAACAGAATCTAGGGGATACTCCTTTAAAACTAGCAATGCCTCTGATGTTGACAGGTGTTTCCCTGACATAGGCTGCTTACAAAGCCTTGCTTCCCTGAACTGCGTTTCCAGCAACCGTACTCTCATTCACTGACAAAGGGCTGTCAGCCCCAAGCTTTCTTTTTCTGGCTTATCCCTGGGTCAGTTCCCTGCTTGAAGTCTGGAGCTGAGCTTCCTTCTCTACTTATTTCTGTAATATTTTTGCTCATTTCCTTCAAGTGTTATCTTCACTGTTAAACAAAGGTAGTAGTGTAACTCCAATACCTCCATCCCTGTTATTTTCTATATTTAGCAGATGCATGCACACTTTTGTAGCAGAAGACTTTAATTCCGAGTGCTGTCTAAACGGGCAGTTTGGTGCACCAGTCCCAGTGGATTTTCTGGCCCTGCTCTTTTTGCATCAAGCTAAGGCATGTTCTTCCAAGCCTGTGGTTTAGACTTCAGGTTGTTCTGCCAGCTGGTCACTGAGCTCTTCAGACTCTACAAAGCTCTGTATATGTTTACACAAGTGCAAGAATCAGCACTGTTTTCTGCCAGTGCACAAACTCTCAAACCCTTTCTCATTTTCCTGCCTTTACACAGCTGTATTTGGATATAAAAGCCATGCTAGCCATGGTGCCGTGGAACAATCAGAGCTCGCTGCTGTAGGAATTATACCATAGAGGAAGCCATAGCTGTGGTGGCCTAAGGATATGAATCAACAGCTCCAACCAGATGCAGCAGATCTGCCACTACAAGAGAAGCTCTTCCACCCACCCCTGCTTCCTTCCTTCTGTTCCCACTCACAGATGCATGCTCTGCAGCTTACTCTGCAGGCATTTGAAGACCTCATTGTAGACCAACTGCAGTTCAGCTGCACGACATGAAGTGCTGTGAAGAAGTTGCAGGGAAATCTGCTCTCAGTTTCTGCTTTTCAAGCCACAACAGTACTTAACATCATTCTCAGGGGAGCAGAGTGTTGGAGAAAAAGTGAGGCTGTGAATAGAAAAAATGTGCGAGAAATCACAGAGCCTGTGAAAACATGAGTATAGCATTACAGCTGCTCCAGAGCACACAGTGATCATCAGAGGATTTTGGTCTCTGTTCCAGGGACTGCAGTGCAAACAGGAGACTGCCAGCCCCTCGGATAGGGTGGGACTCAGAAACAGCTGACAACAGTGATGAAAATGGAAGCAGCTCCAAGCCAAATCTCCCAACCAAGAAGAGAAATCAAGTTGCCAAGTGTTTATCTTCATGGGTTGGTAGTGCTTGCTCCTAGAGTTGCCATACCAGTTTCCTTCATTTGGTTGAGGCATTTCTTTGTCTTAACAAAGCACATTCCTCACTTTCACTTCCTCTGTGGCAGAAAAAACTTTTGTCATTAGGAAACTTAGCACTTTTTTAAAATTGATAAAGTGTTTAGGTTTTTGCTTCACAGGGACCTCAGTTATGCAAATACCACGTGTAATTACTAATTACTTAGTTGATTACTTAGATACAGTGCTGCAAGTGACTGTAGGACAGGACTAGGGGTGTCATTTGTGAGAGAAAAACTTCATCTGGGAAATCAAAGACTGGAGGAATTATCAGCTGAAAATCAGACTTAACATATGGAGATACTATAAGTGCTGAGCAAAGTCTTTTCCTGTCTCTAGTTTTAATGAGAACAGTTTGTGTTGAAAGCATTCATAAATTCCATAGGAAGTTTTTATTTATCTAATACACTGACCACATTTGTGTCTTCTCTAATTGTGTTACATGTGCTCTCCTTTGAAGTAATTGCACAGTTTACATTTTGATTCATTAACAACACATCGTAACAAAACAAAACAAAAAACTAAAACAGTTTCAGTCAAATAACACTTGGAAATGTATTATTTTAGCAAAGCTGATAATGTTCTCAATTGAATGCCTCGAGACTTGGAGCAAACAATACCTCTGGTGGATAGAGCCTCCTCAGTTGTCCCCCAACGTGCAGACTGTGCTGTTCACTACAACAGAACTTGGCTTCTCATTTGGCCTTACCTTCCCACAATCAGTCAGTGCATATAAAGCAAAGTATTTGTGTCCATAGAATCACTATGGTTGGAAAAGACCACTAAGTTTATCAAGTCCAACCGCCAACCCATCCCCACTATGCTCACCAACCACGTCCCTCAGTGCCACACCTACCCTCTTCTTGAACACCTCCAGGGATGGTGACTCCACCACCTCCCTGGGCAGCCCATTCCAATGCCTCACTTCTCTTTCTGAGACTAAATTCTTCCTGGTATTCAACCTGAACCTCCCCTGGGGCACCATGAGGACACTCCCACTTGTCCTAGTTCTGACTGTGTCTATAATACTTTCTGGAAAAATACACAACCTTGCTTTGTTTTAATTCATGAGTACAGATCAATGTATGTCAGTGAGCCACAAATGATTTTTGATGCTTTGCAGTGGCCTCATAAACAAAACACTGGCTTTGGTCACTGAAAAAAGGCAGAGTGTGCTAAACTGCCTATAAGCCAGTGCAGATTTTCCAACTCCCTTCCTTGCAAATGAGCACAGTGACCTGCACCACTTCTTCCCACCTGATGGCTGGCTGGGATGAGGCTCAATGTGTTGTGCTGCAAAGTTCAGTGTTTCTGCTTATATCATAGAATCACCGAGGTTGGAAAAGACCTCTAAGATCATCCAGTGCAACCACCCACACATCCCCAGTTAGTCTCTGAGACTGCATGCTACCAATAAATAAAGCCTAATGAAATACTTTAAAATTCCAAAATAATCATCTGGAAGAATGACGGTAAGGGAAAAACTATTTTATGGCTACCCAGAAATTACACTGATCATCAAAGTCTACTCTAGCTGGAGTAGCAGCTGAGGAGCTATACACCTCCATACCTTTGCTGGCACATTCGTATATTTTACCACCTGTGTGGTTGTTGTAGCTCTGCTTCTTAACATGCATAAAGGATCTGAATTACAGATATTGCAGAAACATTATTATTAAAATTTCCCATTTGTACAAACAACAGCTTACATTAAATTAAAAATAAACTGAAGGTGGTAGCATTAGGGAAAGTAAGGGAAATTAGGATTTTTAGAATATCTGAATATTCCCAAAAGTTTGTGGGCATCAAATATGTGATTATGCAATTAGTGTAATAAATGCAGCTGTGTTTCTTTCACTGTATATATCAGACAAACTGTAAAGCTAAGCATCGGCATGTCGCTCATAAATAAGTACCAAAACGTGGCACAGCCTGCAAGATTCACTGAGACCTTCCTTCTGTTCCAAGCATTTTCAAACTTGGCAGAGTACACATTCCTCAGAGGACTATGAATATACCATCTTTCAGGCATTTCTGGCAAAATCATTTTTTAGTTAGCTCAAGAAAAAAATAAATCAATATATAAACACTTGGCTTAATAACACTGGAAACAACATTTATAAATGCAGTGAAATATACCTTATAAAGTTCCATTCAGCTTTTCTTAGAAGTACAGTGAAAGAAAGTATTAAAGAAGTTCAGCCCAAGAAGTAACTTGCTTAGAAGGAGAAAAAAAAAAAAGAAAGAAAGAAAAAGCTGATTGCTTTTGAGCCTCCATCCAGCAGATTCCCTTGTGGTCTCTTTCAGAAATGTTTGCAAATTTAATCCTTGGTTCTATGCACAGAGAAAAAAATCTAAACACTCTTTCACAACGATGCCACTTTTTGGTTCCTCAATGTGTTGGCTTTTCTATGCTTTACATTTAATGACAGTTATAAGTACAGTTTGGATCACCAGTTATTGCGACCCGCAACTAAAACCTGTAAATATGTAGAGCGAGTTATTTTACCCTGAGAACTGTAACTTACAAGGAGTTTCCACTTCAACCTATTACTCTGCTAAGATAAATTCAAGAAAAACTTAAAACGTTAGTTTAATAAGTCCCTTACCATACTCTAATTAACTATTAGGCTACATATGTTAATGCTACTCTCACATTCATGGTATTCAATCATGCATTCACTCTCAATCGCTTTGTGACACAGACCATCTGTTACACAGGAGTACAGCACACACATCACAGGTGATCCGTTTGGACCTGAGACCTCTTGCTGCTATTTTTGTTTGGTACTTCCAATGTAAAGGACAACGCTTTAAATCTTCAACTTCTTTCCTAATTACAGTTATTGGAGAAAAATAACATTAAAAAGAAAACTCTAGTATATACTACATACACACTACATTGTGTAGTGCATGCACTGCTCAGAAACAGTTTTCTATACAAATACTTCTGTGTATGTGTATTCTCTTGAGGATGAGATGTTTATTTTTAGTTCTGCATTTGTGTATATCTAAGAAAACAGAGTCTAAAATTACAAACAGGACTTTCATCATCTGTCTGGGAGAAGATTTCACATAGTTAGCAGAGCTTCTAAGCAATATGTCTTCTATGCCTGGAAAAAAATAGTCATTCAATGCTTTTGAGACACGGTGGTTGTATTTATCTGGAGCCAGCAAGCTATAGAGGGGGAAGAGGGCTCCTTTTTACAAACAACACAAAGAAGCGACTAGAGGCCAACTACACATCTGACCAGGAAATTCTGCAGACTGTGAACAACTCATTGTCCTACTTTGATCTTAAGATAATAATCTGAGTTTGGAAGTGAAATTTCACACTCTTAGCACATACAATAAAAGAAATCTACCTTCTTGCTTTCACAGTTCTTTGCAGGCAAAATCTTCACAAATCTCAGTTAGAAACTGGATTTTCTTGAGTTGAAGTTTCTAAGGCAGGCCTATCATTTTGCACATGGAATTTACCATTAAAAAAAAAAAAAGTGACACCAGAATAAAATGATAACTTCACCTATTTTTTCCTTTAGTCCAAAGAGCATCAACAAACTAGCTTACATTTTTTTTCCTGCAGCTTACTAAGTCACCCCTGCCCACAGTGCCTGCAGAACAAAAATTGCTTGTTGCTGTCCTTAAATTTAGGATGTTGGATCACACACATCCAGACTGTCTAATTATTTCCTTTCCTTTTTCTCTTTTGTCCTGTATCCATCTGTTTTGTGATCTTTGTGATAAGAACAACCTTTGTGCGCGCCCTGAGTTTGGTACCATTGGGATTATTGGCCACAACTGAAGATTCAGGGGTGTGGTTAGATGACAACATCCATAATCCTTTCTTTGTGCATACTAGAGCTGAGGCTGAAATTGCTTTGAAAAGTTAAATTTCATTTACTGGACCTTCCCCAGCATCCCTGAGTTATGCTGTACAAGCAGTATTACTCAGTGGCAGGCAATTACACCGTACCAGCAACACCGCTCTGTTCATAGAGTAGCAGTCTATTCTACTGTCAGTAAGTGTAAACAATGAGAAAGAAAATAAAACATTCTTGTAGGCTCTTAGCCAAGCTATTAAAACAATGGAGCAAGTATTTTATTTCAATTGATACCTTGACTGGTTTCTTTTGCTGCAATGTCTTGCTCCAATATAATCATCATGATAAATTGCTGAACAGTTCAAAAACCAGGCTGCAGAAAACAAAAGATGACACGTTCTTGCGATATGAGCTGCATGTTCTAGCTTGCTGTACTGAATTAATCATAAACCACATTCAATATTTAAACAATATTTCAATATTTAAAAGGGGGAAAGAGCAGGTGCCTGCAAAGGGCAGATGGTATGAATTTTAGGTTAAATAAAAATGCAACAATTCTTATCACATATCATTTCTATTATACAGTTCAGAAAGCACAGCTTGCACTAAGTCCCCAGTTGTATACAAGAAAAGCCTTCTTTCCAAATTTTCTGATCTGTTCCCGTTTCCAGAATTTACTTCCTATTTTGATTTACAAGAGTTCAGTTTTTCCGACCTTGACGGGATTCTGTAGATTCCGTGTTGTTGATCTTGGGGTGATTGTGAACATTGTTATATTTAAAATTAGTGGTGAAATTGCAAAACTAATTCAGCAAGTTGCCAAGGACAAAGGACTTGCCCAAAACTTATTTTGATTTATTTTAGAAGCACATACAAAATTCATCCTCATCTAATATTTAACATGCGAGCGTTTCCAAGCTTTTTTCTCAAGTCTATCAACAAGCCATTTGATTCCTGTGTGAAAGTCTATTTATGATTGAATTAGTAAATGTGGAAACAGTTTGGTAGATGGAATCAGTTAATTGTAAAGTACGAGTATTTTAAAAAGTCAGCAAGCACTGCCCAAGGCAGGGAAAGAGATGGAGATTAGCAATCTCGTGCAAAAAGTATTTTTCTTACTGCTTTCCTTCTAAAACATTTCCTTTCCTCACGGCCTTATCTGGTACTGGTTGTGCTGTTAGAACAAATGAGAGACTTTCTCCTTCCCAGCTGGAGTATTAGTGAACATTAACACTGAAGTAACTATTTTACAGTCCCAAATTGCTTTTGCCTGAGAGGATCTTAATGCGTGCTACAAATATGTAAACCAAATACCTACAGAAAAGCAAATGTGGATGTACAATAGCTTCCATATCCACCGAACAAAAGTAAATGATGTATAAAACTAGTATGTTTTTACATAACTAAAAATTACTTTGTGATATATATCCAGAAAGTGATCAAATCAATGCTGGCTAAGGAAGAACATCTTCACTAGAGCTATAGCGCAGTACTGGAACACTGTGGTGGAATCTCCATCATTGAAGGTTTCAAGACAAAACTGTAACAGATTTGATGTGTCAGTAGCTCTGGTCTGAGCAGGAGGCTGTGCTACAGAACACGTGTACAACTTCCGTCCTTGGAGGATTTCAAGACAGGATGGATAAAACCCTGGGCAACCAGTTTGAGCTCAAAGCCCCCATTCTGACTTGGAGATCTCCTGAGATGCTGTGACCTCAAGAGTTGCTTCCCAGTAGCTATTTCCACAATTCTTGAATATTAAATCCAGATTAGCCAGGGAACATATTGATAACATTTTTTTTCCAATATGATTTTCCAGGCATATAAGCACAGCTTCTCCTCCTCCAAGATATACTATATTGCCACCTATCTGCATCATCAGCTAGCATGAGACTGCTAGACCCTCTGTAGAGACCTCTTGCATTCGAGGTAATGAAGGAACTGATCTGATATCTACACTAGCATCATCAATGGGAAACCACCGAACAGGACTGAGATGTTACCAGGGAATTTCAGGACTCTGGAGCCCACTATTACTTTCTAGGCTTTTTTTTTTTTTCCTGAGATATTTTAACAAGTGCAATATGGAAAGAATGTTAGCAGTCTCTTTTTCTTTTCTTCAGTCTCCCACTCCTGCTCCAAAGATTCCAGTAGTAACATCAGTAGCACCAAATAGAAGATTTATCACCTTCTCCTTTCATTTTTACCTGTTTAAAACATGGAATGGACTGTTATTTGTTGATGCTTCCCTTTGTGAATGCCACAGGCAAGAAAGTTTCACTAGCAATCATGTTTTTTGTATATTTAGGATCATTTTTGGTTATCTTTAGCAATCAAAAAATAACCTCTTTAACTTCAAGGAAGAAGACTCGCCATTTGAGTTAGGCAGTAGACAGTTGTTCCTATTCAGGAACAGAGGGGTCTTGGGAAAGAAAGCTGAGACTTTCCAGAGGCTCAGAGAACTCTTTAGAAAAAAATGCTGAGATCCAGAAGACACTGGGAAACAAGGCCTGGAGAGTATGAGGGAAAGTTTCCACAGGTAAAAATAACAGAGGAAAACATCCAGTGTTCTGAAAGGAGGATAGACTTCATTTGCTCAGAAGACATAGCTGTGAAAACTTTGGAGTCTTCTGAGGTGGACAGATTAAAGTACAAGATGAATGGAACTGGAATGTGAACTGGAATGTGAACATCTGACAATGTTTAGTCAAAAACCACTGTGTGCGCAACCTTGGAACCAAATATTATGAATCCTTTCTTCTGAACAATCTAAGAGTTAAATAAACTCCCAAATTAACCAGGAATAGCATTATGATATTACCACATGCCACTGCTGGATCTGTCTCCCACATGATCAAGTTTAGGATAAGTAAAGACTATCTCCTCTACACCTTTCTGTATAAATCCAAGGCTGAGTAGGAAGATAAAATTTTGTGACTAAGCCTGTATCTATAGAAGATATCAAGAATTCCCATTCAAGCCTCTAAGAGCCCAGGAGTCCTCAACCACAAACCTGTTGAGGACCAAAAAGCATTCAGAAGCAATACCATATATGTTTGCCAGCTTTTTTGCAGGTACCTGCAAGGGGCTGCTTTGGAGTTAGGACACTGAGCTATATGGATCTCTGCTCTGACCAGCAGAGCTGCCTTTACGGTTGGTGGCATTCATCAAAGCTGCCAGCATGAGCAGAATCAATTTCCATTCCCAGGGAGTTCCTAGATCCTAGAGAGATCACCTCAGTCTTTGAGGGACTCCCTTCAAGCAAGGGGCCAGAGCAAGGCTGGAGAGAATGGAGGATTATTTAGACAAAGAGAAGGGATTGAGGCACAACTCAAGCAGACAGCTGCAGAAGTGAGGAAGGCTGGAACAAAACTTCCTAAGGAAGTCCTGGGAGAACACTGGAATAGAGCTAAAGAGGTTGGCTTACTTATTTACTAGGACACTGGGGCAAACCGGAACAAAAAAACCACAGAGCCTCAGAGACAGACTTACCCATAACCTAAAAGATTCTGCTTTCAGAGCAATTCTGCACGCGCCTTCTGTTTGCCTCCCTTCTCCCCTTGTTACTCCATTGTAGTTACATGAATCACTATGCTGCTGACCCAAGGAGGTTGTTTATACAACATGTACATTCTGGCATTAGACTTCTCCTGTTTCTAAACAGGTCACACATTTGATGCTTTGTTAAGTAAGTATTGATTTTCTTGCAGTAAGCTAACATTGGATACACACACAGTAGGGGTGGATTTGTTATGCTACTCATTCCCTTATGTAACAGTACTGACTTCAGAGGGACTAGTCATGTTTGAGATGCAGGAACTGATAAGTAATAACACAGAGATCTAAATATTTCTCTGCTCTAGTAACCAGTCATTTAAACAGCCAAATCATAGTGTGAAGAGAGAAAGAATACAAAAACACACGTTGACAATTTTTCAGTGACATTTCTACAGGGCATATCACCATTCTGCAAAGCACTGTGTGCCTAACCCACACAGTTCTACATCCATGCTATTTCCAGTGTTAATTCATTTTCTTTGTATATCATTTTAACTTTACTGCCTTTTCTGCACACAACTGGCTGATAAGTAGAATCATAGAATTGCTGAGGTTGGAAAAGACCTTAAAGATCATTGAGTCCAACCGCAACCTAATCATACTACCCTAACTCTAACAACCCTCAGCTAAATCACGTCCCTGAGCACCGCATCCAAATGGTTTTTAGACACACTTTGTTATGCTGCTCACTGTAAAAAAAGAAGTGCTTCCCCTCCCACGAAGAGGTTATGTCCCATGGTGTGGTTTTTGTGGTTTTTTTGGAAGGTGACACTACAGCAATGTCATGCTTTTAAGAGTGTAAGGTACCACCCTGTGAAATACATCTAAGATGAATTATATAAGCCAAAGAACAACATGCTTTCATCACTCTTCTGGAAGCCTCTAGAATGTACTCACCACCTCATGTTAACTGCATAGGGCTTTCAAAAAGGAGAATATGATTTTATTTGCATGCGTATCTCAAAACAAAACACGGACCTTTTTCTTTGAAGTTCTTCTTCAAAGCATCTTCAAAGGTAGGTCTCTAGTTTGCAAGGAGATATACATGTAAATAAATTCAGATTCAATGAACTTTTTGATTTGCTTCTTTAACATGAAAATTGTTCCTATTAAAACATTCATGCTTGCATCACTTCAGCCAGTAAGTATACACAAACACTACCACTGCAAAGCTTGCTGGTGTTGTCAGGGAAAAAAACAAAACCAACACTGTAAAGGAAGAGGGGGGAAGAAAAAAAAAAAAAAAAAAAAAAAGCATTTTCTAAACTGTGAATCATTACTACAATACAAAATTATGCAAAAACTCAGCTAAATGGAGATAATCCAAAACATGCTTTTCACCCCCTCCTAGTTCATGTGTGATATCTTTATTTGATTCCAGGTAACAGTGTTATCTGCAATCGGGTTTTCAATTCCAGATGATACTATCTTTTATTTTTTGCTCAGAACTTATTATTATCTTTTATCAGAAATTAATTATTCACTATAAAATTGCTTCCACAATGAGAACATTGAATAAAGTCTGATGCCTTCCCGATTATGTGCCCCCATAGGCTTCAATAAACCAGATGTAGAAGTGAAGAACAGACATTTGAATAGCAATTCCAGTGTAATGTATTGAGCAGTGATAACAAATGTACTTGAAGTGAAATATTACCTGCATACTAAAATTTGTGGGTCATTCCTGGGGTGTCCGAAGGAACTTCTACAGTGCATACACTCTGTTTTTAAGAAAAGCTATGTAAGTTACTTGATCCCTCATACTGAGAGATTAAATCGCAATAAGTTTGGCAGTGGAACCCAAATGCTTTCTGAATATATAGAGGTAATTTTAAAAAAATGTTTATATTTGAGATGTAGAAATCCCTTATATTTAAAAAAAAATAAAAATAAAATCCAGAATGCATTCTATTTCAACTGCTTTGGAAGAAATAAAGAATACCTAGTCATCCTGCAATGTCATAGTCAAGCCTCTTTGCCTCATTCTGTACACACAGAACACCATTAATCACAGGACAAAAATATCCCTCTCTACACAAACTGCAAGGAGGGTACATTTACTTCCTTACACACCACGTAAGAAATGAGAGGAAGGAACACAAACTCTTCAGAAGTTACTTTACCGAAATAGTATTTATCTTATACAAATTTCCTAAATACTTATAAAAATGTATTTGCAGAACTTGCTTTTTCCATTTTCTGTAACCCTCATAAATATGTGGATATGTGTACATACATACATATATATATATATATATATATATACACACACACACACACACACACACACATCAGTGAATGAGGATTCTACTTGGGCAGAGAGCTGATGACTGGATTACTGCCTATGTGAGTTTTGCCAGCTCTTGTATTTCTGCCATGCATGCCAAGCCAGACACTAGAAGCCTTTTTTGTTAAGGAATCAAAAAGATAGTAAATGTTTGTGCTTTTCTACCTTTCCCTTAAGTCTTGCACCACTACATTTTTATTTAATGTATCTCCAGTGTTACAGACCTTTCTTTTCATGCGTGCTTTTTTTCCTATGAGACACGTAACTTTCATGTAAAACCCCCTAAAGAGCATTTCCATTAGTAAACTTCCAGTTTATCAGCAATAATCTCTGATTCAGATCTCTTGCAACAAAACTGATTCAGCATCTCAAATCCAAATGATATGCAGCTACTCAGGAATTACTTCTCCTACAGAATTGTCTCCAGGAGCCCTTTGTTCCCCTTCATCTGGCAGTCACTGCAAATGCAACCTCCCTTTGGCAGCACCACTTCTGAGACTCAAAGTGGCCACTGAATCTCACAACTGCAACGTCCAGTGGAAGCCTTGCTGAGGCTCTGTTATAGCTACCGGTGCCTTGAAACAAATTCAAAATCTAGAAGAAGGTTCAGTATCAGTGCACAACCAGAGAACCTGTTTTTTTCTATAATAAAGTTGAGACAGAAGCAGGGATACATCTTACCTACACACCTGTGGAGCTTCCCAAAAGCTTTGAGACACACCATGCAAACACCAGCAGACACTGAACAATGTTTCCACTCAGAGTGGTCCTGATTTTGCCACCCTTCAGAGACAGTGTGTAAACAATGCCTGAGAGTTTTGGCCAGAAAACATACAGTTACGAATACATGTCTTAGACAGAAACCAAAAGTGCAAACAGATGAATTTCAAATTGATAAATAACTTAGAGATGAGCTGGTAAGTTCATTTCTCTAGAAGAAAACCTACAGCCACAGTGCCAAGCTGCAAGCCATAGCAATGAAGGACGTGCAAAGTATTCGGCAAAACCATTGATGTCAGGGAGCCCTGAGAGGGCAAGCAGCGCTTGGAAATGCCACTGCTTGAGCTCCTCTACAATGGAGGCAGCGCCAGGAAACAGATTCTGGGACCTGAACTCATGAATCCTGCGAGCAACAGGCACACCCTGCTAACGTCACCTGTCCTGATGCTTAAAATCCAGTAAGACAGCTATGTAAGGTTGGAACTCAGGTCAGAGAAGATAGAAGGGCACGAATTAAATGCAGCCACACGGTCCTCTTCATTCACCTTCGTTCACGCAGCAACTGCCCTGGAGCGCCTATCGAGCTGCACGGCAGAGCAAGGGCCTTCCCCGTCCATCGAGCGTTACTTCTGTTAAAGCTGAAGGAACGCGACGGGCAAGGCACGAGCCACCCCACTTGTAAGGGCATGACCAGTGCGAAACGATGCTGCCCCCAGGAGCACGGAGCCCGCTACTGACAAGAGCCCAGCACCGATAGCAGAGAGATAGCGCCAAGCGTGCATAGATAACCTCGCTCCAGTTCCTTGTTTCTGTAGATGACAACCGTGCACGGACAGCCGCACGCCCCGAGCGCAGCCCCCCTCATAGCGCGCTGCCGCTCCTCTCGCCCCCTCCCTCACAGCACCCCGCAGCGCCAACGGCCGCCGGACCCCACCCGCCTCGCGAGCCTCGCGCCTGCACGCATGCGCAGAGCCCCCGCACGCGTGCTCAGAGCGCGTCCCGTCCCGCCCGCTACCGGCAGCCTCCTGCCGCGGGGCACTCTGGGGGCGGTAGTTCTCCTTCCCGCTACGGAGGAGGCGGGGCTCCCACGATGCCTCGCGCGGCCACGTGACCTCGCGCCGAGCTTGCCGCTTCCGCGGGGGCGGGGTGAGCGCCGGCGGGGCCGGGGGTCCGCGCGCAGCCCGGGAGGGCGGGGCCGCCCGCAGGTAGCGGGGCGGGGCTGGCGGCCGGTCAGCGGCGGCCGAGGATGGGTGCTAATGGGGCTGTGCGCTTCGGGGCGGCTGTGGCCAGGCGGGAGTGACGCTGCGGGGTGTGCGGCGCCGGCCTGGGACTAGATGTGTCCTGTCCTGGGCTTTGGAGGAGGTGTTTTTCCACGTGAGGAGCGGCGCCCGGCTGTTGGATCCATCGTAACAACTGACCGACTGAGCTCCGGCAGCGCCGCTGCCTCGTACGGCTGTCCTCGTTCCGGTGCTGTGTCTCCGTGTTTTGACCGCGCGTACCTGAGCGGTCGCGGTGCGCTCCTGTAGCGGGACGCAGAGCTTGAGAGACGGCTGAAGGCCGTGCAGGAGGGCTGAGCGCCTGCCCGCTTCGCTGGGCTGACAGCCGGGTCCTCCCGCTTGGAGAAATAAGCGACTGCTCGGCTTTGGAGGGACTAAAGCCCCGTCGAGGTGCAGTGTGATGTTTCTGCGCCTCGTTTTCCTTCCTTTCGGAGGATAAGAAATCAGTCTGCAGGCTGTAAGTCAGAGGAAATGGAAGAGAGGAAAATCAAGAGGAGGAGCCCCAAGTCATCCACCGCCCATCCCGTGCCGGTTGCTAACTCCAAGAAGAGCTCCGTGCCGGTCAGCAAAAGCACCGCCTTTTCCAATCCCGCGCCACAGCCGCCGGGGCAGAAACCAAAGCTAAAACGGTAAGCCTTGCGGGCTTGATGGAAACGAGCCACAGCCCTGCCGGTGCAGGGCAGCCTTAAGGGTGTGTAGGCTGACAGGGAATGAGAAACGAGAGGTTCGGGCTTGTGAAAATAACCCATTGTGTCTTTAACAAAGCAGATTGAAAAAGTAACTATTCTGTTGTATTAAAAACAAAGGAGGAAGCTGTGCCATGCTCCTCTTGTATGCTTTCTATAATTTTATGTAATGTTGTAGGCTCATACTGATAATTATTTAGTTGGAGATCTGATAGTCTGGTGTGATTGGTCAGATACAAGAACTGGGTGAAAAAAAATTGGTAAATATGTACATCATTATGGAGATAACAGAGCCCCAGTTATACAGGTATGAGGAGCAAATAAAGTATTTAATGACTGCAAGATTGGAACTGGGTAGTAGGGCAGGAAATTAAGAACATGAGTTGAACAGGATGAGCTGGAATAGGAATTTGCAGATGCTCTTGTTTGGGGAGCTGTCAAAGACAGCAATAGCACTTAGGCCTCGTGCTTGCAGAGGGAGGCATTCGGGTTTCAGGAAAGTACAATTTTGGAATAGTTTGTGTGTTATTGATGCTGTCTGTAGTTCCATTTGAGCGTGTTAATTTTCTTGCATGTTAGAAAAATACATTTGTTGGCCATGAACAGTAAGAAACAGTAGATTAATGAGTGATGAGAAATTTTTAAAGTGAAGTATTAGCTGGAAGGGTGCAGGGGAATTTACTGAGCTGTAAGCACTGGGAAACACTGGGTATATTTTCACCACAAGCACTTCAAAGATGACATGACTCAGAGCCCATTGTATTTCCACGGGCAGTACAGATTCATCAATTACCCGTGAGATAATTAATATATACACACCTATCTCTAACATCTAAAAGTTATTATAGTTCTGCAAGCAAGAACTAATCACATAATACAACAATTCAACAGCTGTATTTCCTGAGAACATGCTACTATTGTTGATTTACTTCTTCAAATCACACTTCTGGAATGTGCTACCAATGTGATTCTTGTAGTATGGGCTGGAGATTCTACCTGCTTTGGAAATAGCTTCTAGGTTCTGGAAGATGTCAGCGCTCAAGTAATCACACCATTTCTCAGACATTCCAATGGGAATGGTAATTGACATAGCAAGATGAGGATGGGTTGTTGCTACAGCAGTGTATAGGGGTACTTTCATTTCATCTGCAAGAATATAATGAAATATTTTTTGTGGGAGCAGTACTATGTTGTATTAAACTTAAGATGTATTTGGAAAAAATAGATGGCCTTTCCTGTATACAAACATTTCTATAACTCTGAAACTGAAGTAGAAATATCCAAAGGTAAACCTCAGTTGAGATCTTTACTATGCGAGTGATGAGGTGGTGGAAGAGGCTGCCCAGAGAGGTTGTGGATGCCCCATCCCTAGAGGTGCTCAAGACCAGGTTGGATGGGGCTCTGGGCAGCCTGGTCTAGTATTAAATGGGGAGGTTGGTGGCCCTGCATGTGGCAGAGGGGGTTGGAGATTCATGATCCTTGAGGTCCCTTCCAACCCTGGCCATTCTGTGATTCTGTGACCTGTTGCCCAGAGATGAACTGCATGGATAACCATTGGACCATCACTTAGTTCAGCATATAGGCAATGTCTGTATGACATTTACAGACATACAAGCTGTTATTTTCAAAACATGGGAAGGAATGGGTTTACTATGCTGTAGACCCTTTGTCTTTGCTAATTAAAGCCTCTACACTAAGCCTGCAACTTTCTATTTTTTTTTTTTTTTTAACTGTCCCATAGAGTCTGAATTTTACTTCATAGGCTCACCTTTTCACTGAATCAGATTCTGAACTGGCTCACCATGAGTCTGCAGAAGCACTCAGTCTAATGTGAGAGAAAGACTATGTACAAACATTCATGGGCAAATGAGGGATGAAAACAGCCTTCTACCTGAATGAACTGCATTAGCATAGAATGCAATCTAGAGATAGAATGTGGCACTTCTCATTGGTAATTGCATTTAGTTGCCATATTCATTGCATGTTCATTCATGTTTATGCTGCAATATAATCTTTAAGTTAAGATGGCTATTACGTACGTGTGCCTTTTTGATGTTTTCCGCCTTAACAGGAAAGCAGACTGTTAGAATCCTTATTTTACAGTATCAAACTGTCAAAATAGTGATTTTTTTCTTTATTCTCAGTACAAACTTGTGATCCATTTTTTAATTTGAATGGAATAATTGAAATATGTATTTTCATTTCACAGCCCAGTTGTCAAATTATCCTACATTTCAGCTTCTCAAAGAAAGTGAAAGCAGAAAGTAATGTTATTGTTTAACCACTTCATTTCTTCAGAGTAATAAAAGAGAAAGCCAAACCTCCAGGAGGAGAAGCAAAAGGGGCACAGGCAGCACCAATCCAGCATTCATTCCTCACAGATGTATCGGATGTCCAGGAAATGGAGAGGGGACTTCTCAGCCTCCTGAATGATTTCCACTCTGGCAAACTTCAAGCATTTGGTAAGTGCATGAATTGCCTGCATATAATGGTTGCCTTTATGTGATGGTAACATTTGCAAATAAATGTGCTATCTGGACAAACTGCTGGTTTAATATTAGCCTCTGCTATATGAAATCAAGTTTAACATAACTTAATAGGTCATACCAGTAAAATGTATACTCTAAAAAACCTGTTAAGTGGTTGTCAGAAGTTCAGGACACCATAACACTAGATAGAATGACAGAAGCTTCAGTAGTGAAAAAGGAAGAAATAATCTAGAAAGCAAACAAGCTTATACATTTGAACACCAGATTTACCTTCTCTAATGTAAAAAGCTGTTGACTTCACATTTCCACTTGTTCTTTCAGGTTTTTTTCTCTAATGCTGTCATTTGTCCTCTTAGGAAATGAATGTTCCATAGAGCAAATGGAGCACGTGCGGAGCATGCAGGAGAAACTTGCCCGCCTCAATCTGGAGCTGTATGGGGAGCTGGAAGAACTTCCTGAAGATAAAAGAAAACTAGCCAGTGACTCCAATCTGGATAGGCTGCTATCAGATGTAAGTACAGAGAAAGCAGGAGACAAGGAACTTGGTCGCCAGACTTAGGCTCAGGAGTAGAACAGTAGTGGAAGGACAGTGATTCTGTGCACAGGCTATAGCCTAAGAAATTTACAGTCGAGGAAAACATAGTTTTGTAATAAGTCAAGACATAAGCCTTACCTACTTCATCTTCATTTTGAGAAAATATGCTATGTTGTGGGTTCTTTTTGTAGACTGCTTCTTGAATTAGTGAGTGGAGCATTCTGGTTCCACTGTCTGATGCAGGCGTCTTTAGGGACTGCTTATGGATCAGAGAATGATGATCATTTTCCTGTGGCCCTTCCTCCTACATCTGTGGAAGGCCACGCAAGGAACTCAGATCTACATATTCTATGCTTTCACTTTCTCCTTTCTGTAGTGTGTTTAATTACTAAAATGTAATTCTCATTAACAACTAAATTCTCATTAACAACTAAATTTCAGATTTTATTGTTGAAACTGTTAAAATTTCATGAGATAAGCAAATTTAAATTTCATTTGGGGACTTAGTTCTGTTCTTGTAGAATTCAGTGCAGGTCTGTTTTGTACAAGAAAGTAATCCATTTCAGTCCAAACCATTAATGATTTCCATTGTTTTAATATATTTATTTCATTATATCAGCATCATCATTGCATCTGAAATGCCATTTCTGATAATTTTAACATTTATATTGCAGCTGGAAGAACTGAATTCATCTATGTATCCTTTTCTTATATGCTTATTGTGCATTATAATTATTAACTATAAGTTATGGTCTATTTCTTGAGTAACTGGTGTCTGTCTTGGAGGCAAATCTTTTCAAAAATGGCCCTTCTTCAAAATTAGTACAGTAACTTGAATTTTAGGTTCCTGAAGTTACTGAATTTTAACACTTAATTACAGGACTTTTTTTGTATAGTGATTTATTTAGCTAGAATTCAACTCTTTAGACAATGTGTTGATTGTAGATGACAAAGCCAGCAGTGTCTTTTCACTGAGAAGCTCTGGACAAAACACACACACAATCATGTTTCTTTTGTATTATTCAGAAACGTTCTGTCCCACTGATGACTGAATTCTATTACCTTTTTTTTCTTCCATCCCCCATAGAAACATTATCACTGATTTTACTGTGAACATTGGGCTAACCTTACTTGTTATTTCTAGAGTTGGACTACAGTTGCATTGATTACTTAGCTGAGCTTTGGTAACAAATGCATGCTGTTAGAACATTAAAAAGATAAAGCTAATTGTCTTGGCTTGCGTTTTCAATAAGCTGAGAATACATACAGGTGAGGAGTGTTGCATTCAGTCTAGTTATTTCTGATTTTACAATGCTTTGTTTGCATTAAGTGGGACTTGGGATACAGAGAATGTACATATCAGTGCAGTATCTGTGAGATGCTGTGCAAGGCAAGATCTCATGAACAGTGCAAATGAAATGCAATACCACGCAACAGTAATAAAACTCATCTGCCATCCCCCCTTCATCTGCCAGCTAAAGCTGGAGGCAAGCAATGCTTAAATCTCAATGAGGAAGATTAACACTTGAAAGCTAGTGTAGAACTCAGTAGAATTGAACTAATCTGTTCTGGTGCATGCCTATCACAGGACTAAGTGTAGCATAGCTTAATGTAACATTGTTATCTTATATTGTATCTGTATTTGAGAACATTATTCCTTAATGGCCTGCTTCAGCCAAAAACTACATTTAGCAGATGCTCAAGATATTCCAAATAGCACCACCGGCTGAAGAAACAGCTTTCTCAGTTTGGGTTCTCGTGTAAGCTTTTCTTTTGTGGTTTTTTTTTTTTTTTTTTTTTTTTTCTTGCCACTGTAATCTGGAATTGGTAGCTTTTAATTATTTATTATTTGACACAATGAAGAATCAAAGTGCAAATCCAGGTGTTTACTTTTGCACATTCCTTTGAGTACTGCATTACATCAGGACTCAGTCTCTAGAGATTTAAGCGGGCTGTTGTGATGGTATGCTTTATATCATTGCCTTATTTAATAGGAAAACACTGGGAAACACAAAAGTAAATTTATTCTGCTGTATTGTTCATATTGTTGCAAATGATGTATAAGTTCATTAGCATTTCTCCAAATTTTGTGAAGGTAATGCTGTTGTTGCCTTTCTGATCAGTTCATAGACAATCTGCACACTAGCTTTAGTGTGTTTTGTTGACCAGAGCTGCCACTGAGATTTTATTGTTAATAAAGACATTTTAAAACTATACAAGATTTTATTTGGAGAAGTTATCTATTCAGCTGTGTTAAGAAAGAGTTCTTGCATGGTCTGAATGTTTGCAGGGTTTACTTTTTTCATTACTGTGAATAATTATTAGTTCTGTCACTAAACAGAACTAGCATGCATGCTAGAAGTGCATATAATTTAATTAAGTTCTGTCACATTCAGAGATTCAATAAGGTCATTGTTCAATAAATCTGTTATATGTAATTTTGCAGTTGTTCCTATATTATAAATGATCTGGTAGAAGTTAATATCAAATTCACAGCCTGGGGTATTAGTGTATTAGTAAATACACTGTATTAGTGTAAAATAATGCTGTCTTTAGATCCAGAATTTCTATCTTTGCTCATCAAACTATGCCTTTGGTTTTAGATTTTTTTACATTGTTCTTAAATAATACACTGAGATTCTATACTGTACATACTTACAATATGAGGATAAAAATCATTATTCTTCTACTTAAGAACAATGCATCAGTCCATTGTAGGCAAGCCAACAGTGAATAAAAGATACCAAACTGGAGAAGATGCTTCAGCTTTAAGACAGTTGAAAATTCCATTAGCTGCAGCTCCACACACAGCACCAAGTCTGCACTGTGAAGCTGAAGAGAGGAATGTTTTTCAAACACCAGTGCGCTGTAGCTTTGGCTCCAAATTCAGCTTTAAATACTTGTATTTCCTACCTCATCTAACAAGCATATCTGTGGTGAGCCAGTACGATCCCTAGAGGCTCTTCCTTTAGGATATTCTTGTTCTCTTCACAATTTACCTCCTTCTTTAAGATTCTTTAGGGGTTTTGCATACTGCTTAAACTACCTCCAAGTCCCAGACTGATACTGGATACATACTTGTGATGTTCTGAAGAACAGTTTAGAACTAGAATATAACATGCAAAATGAGGCCTAATTATTTGTTTTCTCTCCTCTTTAGCTAGGAACTTCTCACTGTCAGTGCTATCACCTTGTGTTTACATACTTCAAAACATCAAGCAAAATTTACATCTCAAGAGATGTTAAGACCTGATGCTAGTTAGGGTGGCAGAAGTCATTATAGCTGCATTTAAACAAGCAAAATTACATTCCCGCTGCTAACTTTGGTTCAGGAGGAGAGGAAAGCAAAGCCTCTGGAGACTGAGCATGTCTTCACATGGTAACAAACTGATCACATTTCTAAGCTCTTGAGTTACTTAGTGTAACATATCTGCAGGCAGCCACTTGCAATTATAAAATTACATAACCCGGAAGTGGCTACAGAAAGTTAATTTCTGTTACCTTGTTTCCTGAAGAGTTATTGATGGAGATAAAAATGTATTAATCTTGAATGTTTCCTACTCAGAACATACACAGACAGTGGAAATGATAGCCAGAGACACTATTTCCTGCATTGCCAGTCTAGATTACATTACTCCAAGAGACTTCTATTGAACATCAGTAAGCCAAAAAAAGAAAACAGAAGTCAAGAAGAAAGGCTAAGAAAAAGATGTCTCCTCCAAATCCCCTTTTCTTAGACAAGTCAGTGGTATTAACTGCCTCTTTCTTCAAAAGTACTGAAACAAAGTGTTTAGACAGATCTTCTGTTCAGCAGATAAACAGGACACTAAAAATAAGCTTTGACCTAAGCAGACAACCACTGATTTTTTTATTTTTTCTGAGCAAGTTTGTTAAGATGTCCTGTGCTGTCTCCCTGCAGAGTTATGTTTGGAAATTCTTGTGTGAAATAAAGGCAGCAAATTTTTCAAGGCATGATTCTACTAGCATTCCGAACATTTGATTTTACAGCTATGGACGCAAGGATACAAAAATCAAAGGCATAAGAGCAAGGTCACCTGAAAAGGTGAAAAAGCTCACCTGGTTAAAAAATTACATAAATTTAGTCTCCCAGGTGTCCTGTCTTGGGACTGGTGCTCTTCATCAGGAGCTTAGACAGCAGGATTGAGTGTGTCCTTAGCAAGTTTGCTAATGATGCCAAGCTGAGCGATGCAGTTGATACAACAGAAGGAAAAGATGCCATCCAGAGAGGTCTGAAAAGTGGGCCCATCGTGAACCTAATGAGTTTCAATGAGGCCAAGTGCAAGATGTTGCAGTTGGGTTGGGCAATCACAGACTGATAGAACTCATTGAGAGCAGCCCTGCAGAGAAGGACTTGGAGGTGCTGGTGTGAAAAAGCTGGACATGAGCCTGCAGAGCGTGCTTGCAGTCCAGAAGGTCAACTGTATCCTGGGCTGCATCAAAAGGGGTGGCGTGATTAAGTTCACTGTCAGTGATCTCATGCAATCACTCTGTCGTCATCACAGAACACGAGATTTCTTACCAAAGACAGCCTTACTCACTATAAAAAGACAGTGAGGATATTAAATAGGAATACATATAAATGCTCTGTTCACTTCCTAGAAGTACAAAATAGCAAGCAGTATGAAACTTAGCAGTAGGATCAAGAGATCGGACCAGGCCAAGTAAGCAACTGCACAGTAAATGGAAAGATGTTTTAACGTATATGCATCGATAAAGCAGAATAATCTAAATGAGTCCTAGGTTTCAGCTGGCTCATGGCAAGGTACTGTCTCAGTTTACCTATTGTTATGCTCATGAAGATCATGAAGAAGCAAAACTGCATCTGAAATGTTCTTGGCAATAGCAGGCAAAACATTCAAAGGAAAGCCAATAGTCATATATAGAAGGAAGAGCTGAGCAGAGCCAGCTGGTGAAAGGACTTTCTAGCTATGCAGCACTCCTCAGGAAATAGTCTAGGTCCAGGAGATGCTCACCTTCCAGTGGGTGGCCTTATATGAGCCCAGGGTAACTCAACCCTGGGTCCACCCCTTCTGGTCAGGTGCAAACAATTTGCCTGTGCTCCCTGGGCCAGACACACCCTTTCATCAGGTGCTCCATCACTAGTTCAAGCCCTGACCTAGTAGCTCCCCTACACCAATGGTTGGAGTAAATGCAAACAAGCTGCAGATCAGTGTTTTCATTTGTACATTCCAATCTAGAAAGATTTTGTATCATGGCTAACAGATTGGTTGCATGTTTGCTTCTTTGTTTTTGAGAATGTGCTAGTATTTTATGAAGTTAGCTTGTAATAAAAAATATCAAACTATGACTGTTGCATATTATCTCTGTATTGTTACACCATATTATGTAATTAAAAATTGTTAAAAGCTTGCAGAACAACAACAACAAAAAAATACTGTGCCAAACCACACCCCTTCAGAAGAAATAAAAGGGTGCTTGTTTTAATCTTGCAGACAGACCAATTGAATCAGTCTCTTTAGAAAACTGTGTTAGGTGTTCAAAATAGAGGAGGTAATTTCAACACAAAATACAGAATGACTCAGAATGCAATAATTAGTAAGGGTGACAGAATGCACTGCACATAAGTATCAAAAACGTAGATGTCTGTGCTCACCTGATGAGGCTTTTGCACACAAACACCTCAGAGGATCTCAGCTTCTTTCTTCATCCTAATGAATTAACTCATCTTTGCCTTCTGAGGCAGTTGTAATCACCATCTTCTGTGCCAGAAGTCCTTGCAGTTGATGGGTTGTAAAATCCAATGCACTTTAATGGAAACTACGAGGGTTTTACCCACAGAATGTGACTGAAATCTGAAGTTTGCTATAGACTTGTTTCCTAAGGCAAGGCTGCTTGTTCTGTAATTGAGTTTGACATCTGTTCATTACTCTTTGTCACATTTGAAAGCTTTACCACCCTGGGAAGAGATCAAAGTGTGCAAAGTATGGATTTACAAGGAAAGTGACCGCTAGTCATTTGTGCTTTGCAAATGTGAAAATTTTAAACTTCCTGCTTCCCATATGATGACAGCACTGAACGACTCTGCATTCTTAAACCTATTAAAATATAATATTAAAATAGATTGGCTGAACTGTACATATTCCTAAATCTGAAGTATCATTTTGTTAGGTATTGAATCAGTCCTTCTGCCGGAACAGCCAGGTCTTCAATAGCAAACAGAACATTTTACAACAGAACACTCCATTGCTTCCGTAAATGTATTCAGCAAAGTGTTGGTGAGCTGGATCCTGAGTAAGAGAACCACCACCACAAAGGCTCTCCAGGGAGGGTTTTCAGAAACGTTTCCAGAGTGCGTGTTGGAAAGCACAACAAAACCTGACCACCATCAGGTTGGCAGGACTGCAACCTCACAAATTAAAATGCTGCTCACTCTTCATTGTCTCTCCCAAGTGCAAGAAGCCTAACAAATAGCAGCAGGGTGCAGCAGTGGGAGATTCAAACATATTTACTTGGAAAGGCAATAATGGCACACACTTGGAAAAGCAAGGAAGGCAGGTTCTTCTCATTAATACCCATATTTTTAACATGATTTAGTAAGCACTATCTCCACATAGAAATTGGAAAATATTAAAAAGATGCAAACTTTTAAATGGCTCCTCTCTAGGAGGACAGTATCAGGGAGATTACTTTTTTCTTTAATCTCCAGCATTTGCATGGTGCTGTGCCTGCATTAGCTGAGGCTTTGCCTGTTCTGTGAAACACTGAGTGAGCAATGTCAAGGCAAGCGGGCTGGGAGGGGATGTAGCCAGCACAGCCAACTGAAGCATCCCCACTGCAGCACAGTGTTCTGCTCAGCAGTGTGAACTCAGGGAAGGTTGGAGGAAGGTCATTACTGGTCATAAGCAGTTAAAGCAGCTCAGCATTTATTATTTTGTAGGGTCAGGCCAGTTTGATGACATCAGCTAAAATAAAATAAACACTGTTTGAGAGTTGGGATAGACTTCAGCTGATAGGTTAATGAACTTTTTCAGATAAAATGACACAAGTAAAACAGTATAATTCAACACCTGGAGGGAATAACAGCCTAGAGTTACAACAACATCTGTTTTCATGTTAACAACTGTGATGTGCTACAAATATTTATGCAGTGTTCAGTCAGGTGGTTCTCCTAATCTAATACCATTGTGTTCCTCTTTTCATCTCCCCTGACTTCCTGGAACCCTTATTTGCAGTGTCTCCTGAAGAGCAGCTGCTGAATGAACTTTGTATTGCCAAGGTGAAATACAGGAGAAATCAAGGGATTCTCTCCACTGATCTGTGCCTTATAACCTTGAGTAAAACTGATCTTTCAGTCCTGCAATCTCCAGCACAAAGGCAGATTTTTCTTTTTAAAACTACCAATATAGTTAAATATTGAAAAGACACTTGTTTGCTCTGCCATGATTGGTATATTACCAGCATATTCTTTAGTTTTTGACTAAATGCAAATCTGGATCCTGAGAAGCATTTTTGAGATACAAGTTTCTATATACATTGTAGCAGATGAAAACAAGCAGGAAAACAGACACAGAAACACACATATGAGCATTTCTGGAGTAATTGCTACTTTTTCCTAAGCAGGTGCCTACAAAATTCTTATTTTTGAATACGTAAGCCGAATTCAAAGCTGAATGCCTAGATGCCTCCATCAGTTCATCATTTTGATTCACGTACTTTTAGCACCAAATAATCCTTCAATCCTTTGTTGTCCTTTGATTTAAAAACAAACAACTAAATCTACCTTTTCAACGAAGTCTGAAACAGCTTAGTATGCAATCTTGAAGTAAAGTCTTTTATTCCCATTAGCTAACCATAAAAACTTCAGTAAGAATACACTGTAGTAGTGACAAATGATTCCCAATCAGGTATGTTTGGCACTCAGCAGACCCTAGCAAGTGTTTATATACACAAATGTTCACAATTTACAGCAACTGTTGTAGCACTCATTCCACTCCCACCTCCAACTGTATGCCAGGAGTATATCATCGATGTTGGTGTCTCCTTTCTCAGAAGGCAGCTGTTCTTTCAGATGTAGCCTCTTATTTGCCTTTTGAATGGATACAAGAGGCAACAGACTCCTTGTAGAAGAAATTCCTGATTCCAGGTGTGGTTCCCTACTGCAACATATACACTGAACACATTCTGCTGCATGAACCATCCATAACCTCTTCTATCAGCTTAAATGCAGCCTTACTTGAGCCAAAAAGAGAAACAGTCAGATCTTTAATGCTAGATGGAAAAAAAAAACAAACAAAAACACCTGAAAGTCAATATTAAACCCTCTCCTGAAATAATCAAATTTCAAAAAGCAGTTATTTCAAAGGAACCTGTGGAAAAAAGGGTCTGTACTATCCTTGTACATAGTACTAATGGAAAACACCATACGCTCTCCTTTGGCTGTTGACAAAGAAACATTTTTAACATTGTTCCCATAAAACAGCTACAGTTAGTAGCTTCCACTTCAACAAATATTAACAGAACACAACCATTTCAATTATTTTAATAGAGAAACAAGTATTGGACTTTCATGTGCTTTATTTCTAGAGAGCTTTACCATCATCAATTGCATTGCTAAACATGCTGGAATTCTGCTTCTGTTAATTAAGTTGTATGGCTCTAAAAACGGAGTTCTGAAGAGTAAAACTGAACATTCAACAGCACATGAATTGCTTTATAAAGTACTTAAACTACATAAACATGAAGGTATGTTGAAAAGACTTTTTAATTAAAAAACTTCCAAAGAGTAAGAACTGCACTGCTATTTCTCCCTGTGGAAATTAAGACTGTTTTCTGTTTTGTTCAACTAGAAACAGTCAGGAGAACACCAATACTTTTTTCTTTCAGGTAGAAATTATTTTGAAAACATAAAATTGCTTTAAGACATCAACTCTGAGCGTAAATGAATCCAGGACGAGCAACTCAACTTGTCTTTGCCCTAAATAGAAGACAGAAACACAAGACAGCCCACTCATAAGGTACAGAGACCCGGGAAACAATGCCAAAAATTTATTTTCTTTAGTTTATCCCACGTACAACATTTTTAGTATTAAAGATCCCTCAGCTCAGGTAGTAAACAACTGCAAGTAAATTGAGGGGCAAATGAAGTACAAAGAGCCTCAGAACACTTAACTTAAATTGGGTCTACTTAAACATACTGTTTTAATAAAAGTGGCTTTTCTGTTTTGTATTTCGGAAATCATCTCTGCAGTTCAAAGATGGACAATGGAGAGAAAAAGCAATTGAAAAGCAACTGGAAAAAGCAGGTGGAATGAAGAAACAGGCACATCAGTAGCAGAAAAAGGCAAATCAAATGAGAAAGCAGATACTCCTCCAATCTCAAAATCTAAAGTAAATCATTTTGCAGGTGTTTAAGGAATGCATGTTGTTATTAAATACTAAAGACTATTTAATAATCTACGTTCACTTGTGCAGTACAGAGAACATCTCTTGCACTGTACATAATTCCTTGCCCTGAAGAACTTACAATCTAAGTTCATAAATAATGCCATCAAGTAGTTGGATCAAGATTAAACAAATGGAGAAGTAAATAATTTCCTAAGGTATTAAAGCTGGATTACATTACTTAGCGAGGTATCTTCTGAGCACTGCTGGCACTGATGTTTCTTAAAACCTAAGTTATTTTTCAGTTAGAAGCTCTTCTGATCAGAAAAAAACTGTTTAAGAAGGTACTAAATGATGCATAATAAACCACAAAAACTCTTAAAACAGACTTGTTGGAAAGATACAAAAATGTTCAATTTTCCTAAATTCTTCACTTAAGACACTACATAACATAGCACTCTGCTAGAAAGATACAGACAAGACTGTGTACACAGATTAGAATGTAAAAGGCTCTTTACCCTTTAGCTTAAAATGTCAAACTCTTGATTAATGAGTCTTGCTGTTACAAACATAGGCTTAATACTAAAAAACATGAATATAAAAATAGCTCTATTTTCAAAATGCATTTAACTTTAAACTTGATTTAAAATCAATGTATTTTGATTACAGTGAAGTGACCCACTTTGCATTCTTTTAAAAAACAGTGTACTTACTACCTGACAAAATGCAACAGATGTGAATAATCCATTACCTTCAAGGTTCTGGTTGTTTTGCTTTTTTCCTGTTGCATAACCCTGGTTGTATCTTTTTTTTTTTAATGTTGTTTGGGTTTTTTTTTTTTTGTTGTTGCTTTTTCTTGCAATCAAAGGTTTGCACTTAATCTATTAGCTTACAAGATGCAGCTAAAACGTAATCTTCACACCCATTTAGGTACTGTTTCTTAATCCATTTACATAGAAGTAGAAAATATCTTCTTTACATGCAACTATGATACTCTTGGTTTTCATACCAGGGAATCTCACGTTGGATGACATTAAGCCACCTGTAACACTGTCTGAAGTGTTGGAATAATTTTAGTAATAAAGAATTAATCAGTCTGCAGATGATAACAAAAAAGGAAAATAGCTCATTTTCACGGGAACAAACTGCATATCCAGCAAAAAAAAAAATCTGACTTGAGCTATCCTTTCACAACAGAAACAAATGTTAGAGAATTTCATTTAAGCATAAGAGTGAGACAGTGAAGATAAAGACTTCTAACATGTAATTCATTCAGTTTTAATTTTCAAAAGTACTCTCAAGGAAATCAAACTAGAAAAATAAAGACTAGGGAAGTATACAATTCTTTGACCCAAGTCAGTACCAGCATTTACTTTTTAAAAGTTACAGCTACATTTAATTTGCTTATGAGAGGATACAAAAGGAATATAGCCACAGATTACCAAGAGAAGTCAATTGCTTCTGACCAACAGCTAGAGATACACAGGGAAAGAAAATGGTCAAAAGATTATGCAACTATTTTGTCGTACATGCCACAAAACTACAAAAAATCCCTGCAAAGCCCCACCCCATTTGAACGAGTTCCAATTCCCATGTAAAGATGAATCAACAAAATTAAAATATTGTGCTGTTTTATTGGTGTAAAAATCACACAATTGCTAGTTCTGATTCTGCAGAGATACATCCATGCAGTTAAACATCTATGATCCCACAGCCAGAAGAAGCCATTAAATAGAATATCTGCTGTTAGTCAGCAATTAATGCAAATTTACATATGAGATCAAAAGGTGTGTATCATACAATATACAACAAATCCTAATACAGTACATCAACCTGAATAGCAGGATACACTCAGAGAACTCAGTTAATAGTGAAGCCTGTCTATATGCCAGAGAAATAAGGCCGGTATCCCAGAATTCCTAAGAAGCAAACCGTTCTTAAAGTTGTTTTTTTTTTTTTTTTGCTGGGAATTGACACATTACTTGACAATACATTTTGTTATAGTGAAGACTGGTGGATGTGATCTGTTATTAAAAGGTAATGTGTGAAACATGCAATTACAGGTGGTGCTTAGGAAATGTGTAATTATTATGTCGGGGATTTACACCCACCTCCTTCACAAAAAGGTCTGAAAAGGGTTTGTTTGAGGGACCACCAATTGTACCATAAGTCTTCATATGCATGCAGCTGAATCAGGGTCATGAACGGATAAAATGTGAACACCTGGCAAACTGTGTTTAGGTACTCTATAATGTATGCAACAGAAATATGAAACCAAATCCAGTTGATACTGAGAACAGCCTGCAAGAACTCTGACAACCTGTTTAAACTGGCTTATTGCAAAGAAGCAGGCTTTCTAGAATTGTGAACATCTTTCAAATTGTGGAAGGCAGTTTGGGAGGTAATATTGGCTGACGACAGATTTTTTTCTCTTTTCTGGCACACTAAAATAAATGCCACAGCAAAGGAAGAATTTGCATGTTGTTTCAAGTCAACTGATCAGCAATCCTCCTCTGCAAGATGTTTCAACAGGAAAGAAAGGAAACCACTAAAAAGTTCCAGTTGGAAATTTTGGCGACAAACTCTGCAAACTCAAGTCCAACAAAGGTCACGGATGTCCACAGAAAACGATGCGAGAGGCAGTGTCACATTGAAGGAAAAAGGTTTTTTTTTTTTCCTGTACTGAAATTAAAATACTTAAATACAAAAGTGGACAAATTGACAAAACAGAACTACAACATTTAATGTAGAATAGAGTGCACCGAGCTAGACGCATGGATTTTTAAATAGGCTTTGAAACCAATACCCCTTTCAAAGTTAGTAAATTCACAGTTAACGGCAGTAGGCTTAGAGGTGAGAGAAAGGTCGAAGTTGTTCCAGTTGGACTTCCAGGGAGATTCTCTCTTCAAGAACATCCTACAAAAGAAATATTTTCTACCGATTGATATCAAAAATTTTCTCATGTGATCAAAACTGGTAAACATCAGCTCCAGTTTTGAGAACTAATATCAAGTCTTCTGTATAATCTGGAGAACTGTTCCCCAAAATCTGAATAGAACTGTTAGCACTAGCTAGTTGGTACTCCTAACTGAAAAAAAAACAGCGCTTTCCTCAGAAGTGAAGCCAATCAATACTACTTCATTATTTTACAAATCACCCCAAACCAAATTTGAAACCAGCTGCAAATTTAACTATGATGTTTTCAAAGAGAGTGTCTTAAGTTCAGAGGGGTAAACTCTCATTTCAAATAAAGGATTTGAAACTAACATTTTTTTTTTCTGAATTTTTCTTCTTATGTGACATGTACTCTTTAGCAAACAGTAACAAACAGCCATGCCCAACTGTTTTTTAAATCAGCCCATCTTCCTGTTGAGACAATACCTCTTTAGATCATGTTTGTATTTAAGAACTTTTTAATGACTTTGGTACTTAGTTTCAGATATCATAAGGTAAAGAAGATGGCACAAGAGGTTAAGAAAAATGGTGCCTACATATCCAGTAAGATAATTGCTAACCCAGAGACATAGATGGCTATAACAATTCTTACTGAGCTGCATGTTTTGTATCCCATATACGTATGTGTATATGTTTAAAAATATTTATAATTTAAGACTTTAAGGTTTGTATTTTGCTTCAGAAGAAGCATGTTACTTCAGCTGCTCTTCTCGGAACTGCTTTCGAAGTACCTGAAATCTACATCAGCTACTCTGAATTAATGATAACTTCAGTTTTCTGCATTTTTATTTTTAGAGTAGCTGAAAGCAAACAAATGCATTAAAAATGTGTTTAGTAGTAGTGTAAACATCCTCTGCAATTTCACAAAGCCTGTCACAATACCTATGAAAACAACTAAATATTTTAAACTAGTGACTTCAATATATACACTCAATATATCACTGATCTGCAGAAATGTCAGCTAGTATTCTCAGGGTTTGTTTTTTTTTTAAACAAAGTTTACTACATTACCTTTAGTTGCTGCTGTAGTTCGCTATTCAATCTGGCCAAAACAGTGTTGGTTTCCTTGTTGCGTCTGATTGACGCCTGAATTGCCTTCTTGTCCTTTCCTATCGATCTGAGAATATATTACAAGTATTTTAATGTCACTTCATTACTTAAACGAACATCTCATTCACAGTGTCTCTCATTCAAATGAACAGAAACCTCCTGTCAGAATTTTTAACTGTCAATTTTCTCTCTTTTGCCTGGCTTGATTAACCTTCCTTGTCTGCGCAGAAGACACATATACTTGATTTTAATGAAACAGTGAGAAGTACATTTCAAATTCTTAGAACTAATCCTCTGCAAACCCAACATACAGTCCAACATCCATTTACCTCAAAGTAACACTTGTGCAAGTTAAAAGTTCACACTCCAAAATTCAAGATCTCTACAAGGTCTACAAGTAGCCGCTTCAGGATTGTCTCATTTAAAAACAAAAATCTTTAAATCATTAATTGATTCTAATTCAAGCACATTCAAGTTGTTTGCAATTCCTAGAATATAAAGCGTGTATTGCTGTTTAAATGTAAACTCCCCAATAACAGACGTATTTATACACTTCTTGGGTTACCTAGGAATAGATGGCTGTGAAGCAAGAACAGCAGCTATGACACCTGTTTTCTGTGTATGTTCCTCAGCTTCAGGTCTCAACTCATCTTCTGATTTTAATCTTCTGCGAATAGGCTTTGGTGGTGGAGCAAGTGGGGTAGTGCCTTTACCCTAAAGGGGAAAACAACAGCTTATTAGTTCTCAGAAACTGCTTTTTTACTTGGATTATGTCATAATTTGTGTTACAACTCCTAGAATCAGTTATCTAGCTAAATTAATTTACAACCCATCGCACATTTTCTGAGGAACATCTAGCCGTATCTTGATATTGTACAGATTAAAAGAAGTGCTGAAGTTGACAGATGCAAACACACATCTGAGTGAACCCTTTCCCTCCCATCCAATAACTGCATCTATGTCATAAAAAAGTTAGAGAAGAGCTTTGTGACGATAAAAGTTTTGCTCCTTTTCAAACACATTCATGAATACTTTTAAGTACCTTAATACTTCAGATATTTTAAGTATCTTAAATATTTTAGTGTATGTATTTATAGTAATGCTACTCACAAACCTTATGACAAGAATTTACCAAATGTTTGCCTATTTCTAGCACATATCGAGCCTAAGGAAACAGGGTTTAAGTGGGCGTGCATGAAGTTGGCACAGCAAATCAAAAGAGCCATGCAATTTCCTATACATGAGACAACTGTGCTCTCTTTCCACCTGTCCGTTGCATACCGCGCTAGTGGGGACATTAGCAGGTACTTTCTCTTCAACTCTTCCATCTGCTTTGGCAATTCTAAGAGAACTTGCAGAATCAGAGGGCTTTTCAACCTAAAGAGATATAAACTACACTTAGAAAATTACTGCTTAACAAATATTTGATTCAGCAAGTTGGAAAAAGTTGAATAAAAATGCAGAATTATGATGTGTTTCTGATATAAGGATGCAGTCAACATTTAAAATTCAAGTTCAAGTCTTTTTTAGAGGCACAGACTGGAATACAATAATGATACAGGCTTTGGAACAAAACTATCTTGATTGTGTCATTCTGAACTGGAAGCAGCTTACTGAAAAGGCACCTAGTAATAAAAAGCTGAGTTTTATGGAAGTCCTCTGTCATGAGGAAGGAAATACAGCTCTATAAACATTTAAATCTATTTAAAAATATGTTAAAGCTCTATTCATTTCTGCTATTTGTTCGATAGCACAAAACCAAATTACTGGAGTTTTAGCAGATATTTTTAACACCTGCCAACCATCTCATTTATTGGGGTGACTACTTTTAAAACTTATCATTTGGTAAGCCATTTTGGAAGCAAAGAATGAGCCTATTTTTATGAGAATATAAATTTTGCCTGTGCTAATCTTAAATGTTCAAACACAATTCTGTTTGTTTCCATCTACGCTGGTAAACAAAATCTTCTGAGGTACAATCAAGAACTGAGAGGAAAATAAATTTTTCTGCCTAAGTGTCAGGTAGTTACTGAAGAAGCACAGCAATACATAATATAACTGCTTTCTACCAGTGGATTGGAGTAACATAAAATCTCCACTGGTTCAAAAACCAGAAGGTGGTTTCAATAAAATCATGTAACTGTTGGTAGTCCTAAACAGTTGTCAACATCTTCATTTTCACTCACCTGCAAGGCTTCTGAGTGTGTTTCAATTTCATCATCTTCCTCCTTGTTTACACCTGATGCAGCAAATGCCTCAAACTGACTGAAGTCTGCAAAATTTGGCTGTTCTGGTATTTGTTGAGGTGAGGTACTGGTATGAGATATTAGGCCATCAGCATCTACTGGGCGATGCACATGAGGACCGGCACCCTGCAATAAAGGGAAAAAAAGAATATTTAGCAACAATGCTCTTAGCAGTTATCAGATGCAAAGCCTCTCAATAAACAACAGTTTGTGACACAGAATTAAAGATTATTTGCTTTCTTAGCAGACTTAGTTATTAGAAAAACTAAACACATCCCTAAGACAGCTCACTTTGTGTGGTTATAAAAATAGTGAAATAGTTAACCAAAAAGGGAGCCCTGCCAGATGTTCTGTCATCTAGTGTATGAGACAGAAGATACATGCAGAGTAGGAACTAGCTAGACTCACTGGGCAGTACATATGCTTCTGCTGTACCAGTGCAGCGTGGCTCTGTTAGACTGAATACATGTTTTAATTTAGATCCTCAAGGAAATTTGAGATCATACTCCATGGAGCATATCTGTCATTGCTGACTGATTTCAACACATTTAATGAAAACAGAAAGCCAACTAAAGGGACATAACAAACAATCTAAGTGAGGAGAATGCACCATCAGCTCAGACATTATTATGTATCAGAGAAAACATACAAGAGAGCACACTTACATATTTTCACTGTATAACCAGTTTCAAGCACAAAAGAAATCCAGGAGAAATAGTAGGCTTTATTTCTGATATTGTGTTCTAAATGACTCAGAAATAACTGCTGAGGGACTCAGATTCTAACAAGTAGCTGCTGCTGAAAAACAACTGAAAAGCAATTCTACCTGTTCCATGCAAGATTTGCAAAACAGTTGAATGATTAATCTGGTTGAGAAAAGAAAAAAAAAATTGTAGGATTTGTTCTCCACTAAATTGGCTAATTGAAATGACTTAGACTTAGACCAAAAAGTCACCACATTCTTGAAAGGGAAGTAGAAGTATCATGCCTTTTGGGAGTAAACATTCTCTATAAAACCAAAACCTGTGCCAGAGACACGGATCCAAAGACAAGCATTTATTGTGAAACACTTTAAAAGATCTGTGTTATGGTTTTACAGGGACAGGTAAACAAATGCAAAAGTGTAACATCCCTCCTTTCATTACAACTTAGAGCTCCAAAGCCATTCAATTCCTCCTCAATCTCTAATTTAATTCCTTTGCATGGTTTCACCAGAAGCAATTCAGAAAAGGCCAGCATTTGCCTATAGTTTCACCTTTGAAATCATTCACACTCCTGTCATTTCAAACAACAAAAAAAAAGATTTTTGAGAAGTTTAAACACAGAGGTTAGACAGAGGTTAGATAAAAGGATCAGACTAATGCACCAAGTTAGAGTATGGTTTTACTGAAGGGATAGCATCATCACCTGTGAAGGCTGTGGTCTTGGAGGCACTGCAGGGGGATAGGCAACAACTCCAGCCTGTTGCTGTCCTGTAAGACGCATCACATTTAGCTAAGGTTGTTACTTCTCATATTACATCAGTATCTTATGTTTTGACTTTTCAAAAATGAAGAAATTCACACTTTGCATAAATATAAGCCTATCATTTGGGAACACTGCTGTAAAAATTTGAAATCTTTCAAATTTTCAAATAGATAAAACAAGGAATCAGAACATTAGTCTTGTTCTTGTCCTCCTGTCATACTTCCCTGATCTCAGTTTTCTTCTTTTACTCCCATTACCCACTGTCAACATTTCCTCTTTGAGATCTTGAGCTGAAAAGTACTGCAAATCATTAAGCAATATTACCAAAAGTGATCTTTAATCATTTCCTCACGATATTTAACCCCTATCTTTTTAATACATTCAATGCAAAAAGAACTCTTCTTGAGAATTTACTGGCAGATGCAATTCACTGCATACGGATGCACTACCAAAATGCATTTCCTGACTTTGCTTTCCACATTCATCCAGAGGGATGCATTGACATCACTTTACATTAAGTCTTAAGTTATCTGTTTTAGCAAAGTAGTGTACAAATTTCAATACAAACTGTAAGAGTGACAACATTTTCAGCTTTTTAATTCAGAAGCAGTATTTTAAAAACACATTCTAATCCCTCTTCAGATGGAAAAAAAAGTCTGCTTCAGAAATAAAGTACACTAGGAACACAAAGTATCTACCTGGGGTAACTGAAAAGGATCTGTTCATATCTAAAGATGACGACCGAGAGTGAGAAGGGTGAGGTCTTGGCGGGGGTGGTGGTGGTGCTGTGTTATCTGGAGATGTTCCTGAATGTGATCTGCAAAACATACAAAGCTCTGTAATGATTTTTGGCAGCTACAACAGAATTAAATTCAAGATTTCTTTTAAGTATTCAATTAAAAAGACTTGACAGACAGAAAAGAGCCTGATGATTGCCACTGATTCTGAAGAGTACAAAATCAATTTTAAACTTCTAGCAACCTCTGATTTCACATTTGTTTTCACATTTCTATTTACCTAAATCTCAATTTTCTAGATTATTCTCATAGTACTGCTAGCTATTCATATTTGAGCAACCAATAGTTTCTGATACACACTTCAAACAATCACAGCTCAGAAATACAGAATCTCAGATATGTAAATTTCATCCAGATGGCAGTCATGATTTGCAAAGCATGTTAAGATGTAGTCAACATCATAATTCAGTTTTACACTTAAGTTCAGTATCACTGAAAAATAATGTTTCTGTAGGATCTGCCTGCAGATATATCAAAGTTAAGCAGTATAACAGTGTATGAGATAGATATCCCAATTTCCTCCATGAGATTTTCCAAATCTATTTACGAGGTAGCATCTTCAGGAATTGCAACTTGTTCTTAGATAGGATCACCATCTAGTGGATATCTGTTGCAAGTTCATCAAACAATCAGAAATATCAGAAGGATGAAGTAGTGTGCTACTCAACTGGAACTTCAGTGGGATAATGGGGTTTACTGTATGCAGTATTTTTCTGCAGCTTCCATTTAAAAACAGCTTGAAGAAACTTCCTAACTACCGCACTCTGAGCAAGACAGATTCACTGGATCACCGGTCTGACACAGCTACTACTTTCCTTAACTCATACATGAGTGATAAATTCTCTGCAGGATGGACTTCTGTAACATTCTTCTACAAATGAAATAAGCCAGGAGAGATAACAGGTACTCTAAGTTTCATAAAACACCTAAAACCCCTGAATGTGTTAAGTCCAGAAAGAAAAACAAATTATCAGAATAAAAAAATTTGCTTTTAAAACATACTCTCCAGGAAGATACTTTTGTAATATTATGTAACAATGACAATGAAAAACAAACCTAAACCACATCCTACCACTATCTTTCTAGCTAATCTGATAGAAAGTGCGATAGTAGGATAAAATAAGGGAAAAAGTTGTTTACAGATAGTCCTGGTGTAGTCTTTTCTGTTATTGCTTTTTGAGAACACGTTATGTACTCTGGACTTATGGTAGTATTAAGGACAATGTAATATTTATAAACAAAGCTGCAATTGGTAGAAAAGGTATAAATGGAAGGAAAGAAGAGTGACTGAGATAATTTTCCTGGGTGGATGTTGTCAGATTTGGCAGAGCTAACTAATAGCAGCTACCTGTACCAGAAAACAGTAGCTCATCAGAACGATTCACTCACCTACACAAACCAGCAAGAGAACTCACCCCAAAATCGAATAATATGGAAAATAACCAAGAAATCATCATTGTAATAATGCCAAAAATACACACAGAAGCAGGACAGAGAATCAGTGTTGCCATTAGGTAACAAAGGAGTAAAGAAGTTTTCAAGCTGTTGTACTGAAAGCTAACTGTAAATCTTTCTTCACTATTGAAATTATGATAATTATTTTCATTTTGAAACTTACCTCCAAATTGATTGTAAGATGGTTAATGGCGTAGCTGATTTTTAATCCTATTCAGGTACAGATTTAATGGGGACAATTAGCACCAGCTGGTACAAGACGTTCTTTTTGTCATATGATGCAGTTGTTGGTTATACATTTGTACTGCTTTACCCAATCCCTTAATTTATGTTGGGAATCTGGCTATCTTTCATTACATGGAAGCTCATTATTAAAAGAGATTGAGTTATTGTCATGATTTATTTTTATTTTTATTTTTTACACAATAAATAATCAGAAGGTCCTTCTCAATTAATGCCTAATGGATATTTTAAATACGAAAAATTGGTCTCAAGCAACATTATGATCACCTATGTTTATTTTCCCTCCCGTGTTCTTAGGGAGGTAGTCTTTTTGGATTTACTTGAGTGAACACAGAGTTTCTTTTCACTGGCAAATCCCAGGCAACTTTGCAGACTTCACAGTTTTGTTAAGTTTCATTTGACACATTAGCAGGAACAGCATACATTCTAATATGTGAAAACACAGCATGCCTCTAGATTTCTCATTTTTCAAGTCAGACCTGGCCACCATTTTATAGGTGTGCTCTCAAGCAACCAGAAGAGCTTAGCACAGGCCTCTTTAAACATATTTTATTTACTTCTTTAGTTGTTACTCTACTGACCGTTGCCGCGTTACAGCACTTCCAATTTGCTCTGGATCTGAAGTATAGGAGTCTGAACTGCTGTAACCATCTGCTGGTAAAAGAAAGTACAGTCAATATCATCTAACAGACATAGATAATATGAAAAGTTAAGTTTCGTAAGAAACTTAAGAAAACTTAAACAATCATATAACTGACTATCATGAGACAACATTTAAGTTTCCAGGGATCACTTGAGAAAATTAAGCTTAAAGCAGAAGTTGGCTATGTGGTGTATGAAATAATCTCTCCTCAAACATCTTTAGTAAGGGAGCCACGCAGGCTGTTATGCCACCTAGTGGAACAAGCGCAATCACTCTTCTAAGAAAAGAACAAGACCTTCTGGACCAAGAAGTTTAACATGAGCTCAGTATGAAATTACTGGTTTTCTGCTGGCAGCAGAATGTGGTTTTCTGAACTACTTTCAAAGCTGTTTGGAGAGTAAGCAATGGCTATATGAAGTAGAGGACGGTCATTCAGAAAAATGAATCTTCAGATGCCGCTAAGTCTAATTCATGAATCTGACCATAATCTCAAATCTAAGAGAATCCTTTTTGAGTGTTTCCAGTTACAGTTCCTATTAAGAATGATACTGAAAACTATGCAATATTATTTTTCACCTCAGGACTGTGGTTTCCGCTAGTAGCACAAATGAATCTCCAGTTTTGTTGGTATTTCATTATGAAGGGAGGTAATATACATCACCCTCCCATTCTAACTGCAGTATTCCACGATCTGGTTTGTGTCATTTAACGGAGTTTAAGACAAAATTACAGAATCACAGAATCACAGAATTGCCAGGGTTGGAAGGGACCTCAAGGATCATGAATCTCCAACCCCCCTGCCACATGCAGGGCCACCACCATTCCACCTAATGCTAGACCAGACTGCCCAGGGCCCCATCCAATCTGGCTTTGAACACCTCCAGGGACAGGGCATCCACAACCTCCCTGGGCAGCCTGTTCCAGTACCTCACCACTCTCTCTGTAAAGAATTTCCCCCTGACATCCAACCTATATCTCCCTTCCCTCAGCTTAAAACCATTTCCCCTTGTCCTGCTGTCAAAATTAACTTGTCCTTAATCACATGTTGAAACAGTACATTGCTTTCAAGTTAATGCTATCTGGAAAAACAGTAATTATTTTTGCTGCTTTTAGTTTTACTTGGTTAAGAACAATTTTGACACTGTGGGTGCCCACTAAGAATCTTCTCAATTACCACTTTTAATATATACTTTGTATCAGAACTGTTTCTATTCTCAGGATAAGTTTATCTCATTTAAAAGCTTCTGCATTTAGTAAGTTTTCATTCACTGATGAAAAAAATCTACATTTTGCTTAACATTAAAATGAGATCAGAAGGCATTTGATACTTACTAACTGTATTTCCAGGTGTGTATTTTACAGATGAACTCATTTTGTTTTCTTCTGGGAGATCAGGTGGTTTCACAAGTAATGGGCTAGTAGGGTTAGTATGATCTGAACAGAAAAATAAGTTTAAATAAACAAGTGTTCTCAAACTAGCTTTTACTTCTGACATTAAAACGTTGCAATTGCTTTCTACGTCCTTATCTGAAATGCTATTCTGAAGACTAAAATCATTACACTTTAAAATTTATACATTAAGTGGCAACTTCGAAGTTTTATGTTTTAACTGTGCACATTTTTCAGTGTTGACAGTTGTGAATCTTCACCTATTAATAAGGCTAAAGAAACATCAAAAGAAATGTATTGTGAATCATTTCTTATTCCTCATATACTGAAAGTTGCATACGAGTAACACAGAAATACAAAGAAGTACTGGCATATTAGGCCAAATCTATAATTGAGACTGTGGCCTCCACTGTTCAAGTAAAATTATCAAAGAACTGAGTTTATTCTTGACTAAAGGATAAAGTAGGCCTATACTGAATACTTTAAAATGCATCAGTCTTCAAGACAATAAACAATATTTCTGACTACGGGGTAATAAGATGTTTCTCCAAAGCTCTATTTCCTGATAAATGCAGGATTTGCCAAACCTGTGTTCTCCATCTTATAGAATCATAGAATCAACAAGGTTGGAAACAACCTATAAAGATCATCTAGTCCAACCACCCTCCCATTACCACAAGCCTCTAAATCTTATCTTGTAGCTCCTCATCCAGACACCTCTTGAACACTGCCAGGGACGGTGACTCCACCACCTCCCTGGGCAGGCCATTCCAGTGCCTGACCACTGTCTGAGAGAAAAAGTTCTTCCTCATGTCCAACTTAAACCTCCTCTGGTACAACTTGCGGCCATTTCCTCGGGTCCTGCTCATTGCCTGGGAGAAGAGGCCAAACCCCTCTTCACCACAACCTCCCTTCAGGAAGTTGTAGAGAGCAATGAGGTCTCCCCTGAGCCTCCTCTTCTCCAGGCTAAACAATCCCAGCTCCCTCAGAATTTAATAAAGAAACCCAAATGAAATTGGTACCTTGCTGCTCCAGAATTACTCCAAGCAATAATCTTTTGGAAATGGCTGATCTAAACTCTGCATCTATCTGGAAAGCATTGTAATTCCTAACTCGAGAGCCTCATCAACTGTTATGCTGCTTACAATTTCAGATATTTTCGATTACAAGAAAACAAAATCAGGATTATTTAAGGAAGCAAGTTAAGTTTATAAAACTTTCTTGATTAACAAGGGAAAGCGTCCTACCACTTCCAGTTCTTTTAAGCTCCATTTCCTGCATGTGGATTTTGCTTGGAGTCATCCTTATAGGAACTGGGTGCACAATTGCAGTATCCTGTGGAAGAGATAGATTAAGTTGTGTTAATGTAGTTTTAAGTTGTTCTATTAAGAGTTTCTGACATCATGTGAAATGACATTTCTAAGGAGAAAAAATCGTAAGTCTAATTTTACACAGTTCCAGGGTATTTAACATACCTATGAAACCAAAGCTGTATGAGCTGAAGTTCCTCTATCCACATATAAAGTATAATATGGCGTTCAATTTAAAGAGGGAATTCTAAACATTCTGCAAGGTAACTGTGACTATATGACTCAAGTTTTGACAACTTTCCATCATTTTTGAAATACTAGTTAATATCTGCTATTCCAAGTGCACCTGCAAAAAATTCTTTTCAAAATTCCAATCAATTTATGATGCCTCAGAAAATTACAGGCTTTAAAATAGTATGACTGATTTGCAGAAAGACAGGGACTTTGTCGTAAATTAAGGCCATCAGTTTCAAGAGTCTTTAAAATAGTAAAATCTTTGAAGTTTTAGTATAAGCAATGCTATGGACTAGATCTTTTGATAGATTTGCTTTTACAACTTCCGCATTTTCTTTACAGTTCAAACAAGTGACTGGAAAGGACATCAAGTTTCAAAACTGCTCTAGTATGAGAATCTGATTTTGACTACTCAAGTATATCGTTTCATCAAGAACAGTTATGTTCACATAATTAATTCTAGAACTGTTTAAATTGACTTGCAGTACTTGTTGCAAATATAAACTTTTAAAACCACTTCTTAGATACAGCTCAAACACTGAAGCCAAATGATTAGGCCTTTATGTTCAACCCCATAGGGTAACCATTAACCCTTAACCATAACCCAAAGGGTGTAACGCTTAACTCTAACACAAATTGGTAACCTGAACCATAGTACAAATGTGTAACCCATAACCCTTAACCCTAACAAAAAAGAGTAAGGTTTAACCCCAAACCAAAAGGGTAATCCGCAACCCTTAATGCTAACACAAAAAGGAAACCAATAACCCTAACTCAAAATTTAAACCTCTTGAAATTTAAAGCTCCTTAAATCTAACCCCAAATTGTAACTCATAACACTTAACGCTAGCCCACAATGTTAACCCTTACCCCTAACCCAAAGAGGTAAACCTTATTCCTCTGTAATTGCACTGTTCAGAAATCATTCTTGCTGTAGTTATTTCAGTTCTTTACTCTAATGTACGGCTACTATAAAATAATTTGTTTCAAACAATTAAATGAACTTTTATAGAAGTATTAATACAGATCAATAATCAAAGCACCTTAACACGTTACCAACTTTCTCTTAGAGAAGTCACCTTCATATACCAGGAGATGAATGTCTATGAATTTACTCTTTAGTCTGCTATGAAATACTCAAGCAAGCTAATTAGTTAATTCTCCCCTTTGGGAAAGCAAGAGTAGTTTGAAGAGAAAAAACAAAACAAACATTTAGTCCTATGCATCACTGTTGAGATTTAAAATAAGTAGTCTGAATACTGCCAGAGAAAATTTGCTCTCAGTTATTCTTATTGCAGTTTTAAAAAAATTTACCAAACATCAAAGATGCTCATCATTCTTTACACAAATCTTATCAAGACCAAGCATCATAAGTAAAAAAAATCACTTTTCCAATATAAATTTATTTGAATTTCTATTTACACACACATGCATACACACACACGAGCTACATGAGTTTTCTACACATTACATTTCTACTTTCAATATTAACTGCATGTGGGAAAATTTTGAATGTCAGATTTCTGTCCTTGAATAATTACGTGCAGGAATAAGCTGTCATCTTACTGGGGAAACGAGGCAGTGGTAGCTCTATACTGTTAACTAATTACAGCAGTAACAGCAATAATTTTTGTAAGAAAAGCAGGAGGAAAAGCAACTGCTAAATAAGTAATTTTAATGCATTTCAGAATCATTTCAATGTTACATGCAAAACACTGTAACAGATCTTAGGCTTCAAAGCTTGGATCATCACCACTTAAAGCATCACCACAGGATCCATCACCACTTAAAGCATTCCTCATTAGGTAAGTCATTATAAAAGCATAAGCTTAGCCAGAAAGATAAACACAATAACTAACTAAATAAAAAATATAATTACTAAATCAGTGAAAACACTGGGGCTTGATACATTACATCCATGAATATCTGACAGTTTTTTCAGTTAAGTAAGGTGTTGGCAACACCTACGATTATGTATTTTGCAGCTTGAAAAAATACTGAAGATAGAATCTGAAAAAGGGACTAATAAATAATTTGGAGTGGCTCTTGAATTACCTTATCTTTTCAAAAAACAGTATGTTTAAGTATTTCCTCTAATAGCTTTTGAAAGCAGTATTGGATCAAAATCAAGAAAACAAACATTCACTGCACTCAATGTTAAATGTGAGAAGTACCAGAAAAACTCTATTCCTAGAAATAAGCAAAATAATTAATAAGCTCGTTACCATTCCCAAAAAGAAAAAAAAAAAGGAGTTCATGGAATCATGCATAACAGCTATATACAATGAATAGAAATTCAGTGTTAATAAAATTAATTTCAAACAAGCAAGCTAAGTGATTGACTTACAGGATCAGCTGGTGCAATGTTAGAATCAAATTGGGTCAGAGTTTGTGAGCTTGAAGAGCGTTCGCTAAATGTCTCCCACTGCTGAACAGACAGAGGAGAGAAATCAGCATGATGAGAAAGATGGGAGTAAAAGATCACCAAGGAGACTTAGCATAGTAGTTTGGAGGTTGCACTAGAAAGCACTGTATTTGCACTGGGCAGTTCTTAGAAGCTACACAAACACATGTCAAATCTTTCAGTTTGAGACTGCACTGCAATCAAGTTTGTTACCTGTCAGTGTTCATCTTTTACTTTCATACTTCATAGTGAACACACAGGTGCACAGTTAACTCAAATATTTTCAGAGTTCTTGTAAAAATTACACAAGTAGAAAAAAACTGTTAAGCCAATCAAATATTATTGAGATTCAGTGCCACATGTTTGTAAATATAAAATCCACAGAAAGATTCCTCAGCTTTATATAGTTGCCCAGTTTCAAATATATTTAGGAGGCACTGATTTTCTTACAAAATCTCAGACAAATGAACACTGAGCAGAGTGCTCTAATTATACTAGTCCGGCTTGCTAGTGCAACCCCTGAGAAATGATTCTATTCAGCAAGAGTATTTTTACAAGTCTAAATCACTGACAAGGCAAAGAATTAAATTCAAACATACCACTGATTGTTAAAAGCAAATTAAGTACAGTTTTACAAGATATAGGCGTGCTGTATCAACACATAGTTGTCAAGAGTCCTCATGCTTAATAAGTCAAAATACTGTCACAACTGGATCGATGAAGTAGGAAAATACATAAAATTAATCTGATCCAGAAACTAAATGGCAAATCACTACAGGATCATTAAACTCGTATCTTGGCATTACAACAAATATTAGCCAAGTTTCAAACAAGGTTTTTAGAAGATTTTTAGCACTCAGAGAGACTAAAATGTTAGTATGGTCACGAAAACAAATCAATATTCTTGTCCCACCTCTGTAGGTAAATCAACATGTATGCTTTCAGATGATATTGAGCACAGTATATTTTGTTAGTCAACCTAGTATCATGCACTCCCCTACATGAAACCATGGTCAACGAATGAGTGAGCCATATTCAGGCACACACAATCCGGTTCCTGTAGTGCTTGGAAGGTAACTTTCTGACAGGCAGTGGAGGAGCCAACAAGGAAAGGTATGCTGCTGGACCTTGTTCTTACAAATAAGAAAGGCCTGGTTGGGAATGCAAAGGCAGCCTTGGATGTAGCAAACATGAGACAGTGGAGTTCAGGAACTTACATGGAAGAAAGAAGGCAGTAAGTAGGATTGCAATGCTGGACTTTTGGAGAACCAACCTTGACCTCTTCAGGGACCTACTTGAAGGCATCCAGTGGGTTAGGGCATTGCAAGGTAAGAGGGCACACAGGTCAAGGAAAGTGATTTCCCCCTCTCCTCTGCCCTGGTGAGACCATATCTAAAGTGCTGTGTCCAACTCTTGGCTCCTCAGTTTGAGAATGAATGGGAACTTCTAGTGGAGGACCACAAAGATTAGGGGACTGAAGTGTCTCCCGTATGAGGAAAGGCTGAGAGACCTGGGACTGTTCAGCCTGGAGAAGAAAAGACTGAGAGGCAATCTTATCAGTGTTTAATATACTTTTAATGGGTGGAAGTCAAGTGGATGAGGCCAGGCTATAGGCAATGAGGGGCTATGGGAACAAACTGGAACACAGGAAGTTCCATATAACATGAGGAAAAGTATCTTCACTGTGAGTGTGACAGATCATTGGAACAGACTGCCCAAAGAGGCTGTGAAGCCTCCTTCTCTGGAAATATTAAACACCTGCCCAGATGCTCTCCTATGTAAGCGACCATAGGGAACCTCCTTTGGCAGGAGGCTGGACTAGATCACCTCCAAAGGTCCCTCCCAACCTCCACAATTCTATGATTCTGTGAATGGCCAATATGTGAAAGTAGGCTAAAGTAGTACTTTAGAGATAGGAATTTCCATGAAGACCTAAATGACTGTTTTCAGTAAGCTGAAATTAATCAAACGTAATCAGAACAAGACTCACTACAGTTTTAAGACCCTTCACGTGTGGTGCTGCTCCTTGCAGAGGAGGAGTCCTATTTTTTAACAAAGGCAAAGAGACTATGACATGTCATTCAGCTGGTATTTTTCCACAAAACTACCCCTTTTTAGCAAGAATGTAAGCTTTCCCCTTCCTAAATGCTGCATCCCACTCCATATAGTAATCAACTCATTTTTGCAGTACTCCACCCAGTCATGAAGTAGTGGCACTGCAAGAAGTGCTTTTAAACCAAAAAATCTAGCAGCCAAATTCTGCCAGCCTTTTCCACATTTTGGCCTCTTACTTTTACACAGCTGCTTATCATCATGAAACATACAGTAATATATTTTTGAACTACCACTACCCTTTAAACTTGACTTTGCCACTGCCCTCAGTGTTACTAGTTATACAGACAAACAGATGTTTTGTTTACAGCAATCTTGCTGCTTAATTTTTCAAAACTTCCATGAAGGCATACAGCATTTATGTTATACCTAGAACAAGTGCTTAAATATTTATGTGCATGTAAAAAAATAAAATGAATGCTACATTTACTTCTTATTCTACTTCTCTGAAAACATACTGCAGGCCATTTATTATTTGCCCTTGGGGTCTGTAGCTAGACACAGATGAACATCAACACCTACTAAACCAAGGAATGTGGTGTTAATGCTTCATTCATCCTTCTTGAGATACTACCAGAAACTAGTTACTGCTAACTCCCTGCTACATTGTAAACTACATTAGGTGTCTACTGGACTGCATCTGAAATAGTAAGATCAAAGAGCAATTATGGTAATACTTAATTAGCTAGGATAAACGTCCCATTAATTGAAACTAGAATACCTGTCTGAGACTCACAAAGATCTTTCAAAAATACCATAAAATTGTTAATTACTAAAAAGCAGAACTCACAACAAACAGAACTACCACTGAAAGAACATCTAAATATTTGAAACAGTTGTGAACTCCAAAGACACTACATCTGTGTCAAAGCTAATATGACACCTGCTTTCAATGAAAATTTAATAGGCTGTCCAGTTTTTCAAACTCTCAGAAGTGTGTGCAGCACCAGCATTGAAACTGGAAGAAAAAGTTCTCTGAAGTGAGAAACAACAGATCAGCAGATTGTAGAGATGAGACTGTTAAGCATGCATCTATCTAATCTATATAATTTTTGTATGTTCTTTATTTTGAAGTTTTAAGTTGACACCTTGGTCCATACTTTGTGAGCTTACACTACCTGTGCTTGAGAACTGGAGTATAAAAATCAATTGTGAGCTAGAAAAAGCAGAGTAACCCGTGTTTTTAAAACTAACTGGGACACAAATTTCTTGGAGAGGTAGTTCATCCAAAGCTGCATAGCTTTGCGAGCAACTCATTTGTTGATGACAGTCGTAAGAGATTGGAACAGGCAACAGACTGGTGCCTGCTGTAATACCAGAAATTTTTTCATGGCAATAAAACCTTGAGGACTTTGACCTGATTCATGCTGGAAAGAAAATGTTGCAAAGCAAGCAGGCACAGCAATACAGCTAAGAAATCAGAACAATTAGAACAAAAAGCTCTTAACATTTAACTCCTGGTATAGTTGATGATTGGTAGTATATTTATTCTGAAAATTTTTCCAAACCTCTTATAAGTTTGAATTGGCTTTCAAAAGAAAATATCACATTGTCTAGCAGAAGAGATAGTCAGTTCTGTAAAGAAAATTTTGGCTGACAACTAATATCAGCAACTTTGTTCTGCTACTGCAATTCTCTTATTCAACTGGTTTGAATTGCAGATACAGAATCTGTTCAACTATGATGCAGCTTACCAGATTAGGAATCTTCACTGTAAGCATGATGGAATACATCATGCAAGTTTAAATATATTTGCAGACATTTTCTCCTTGCTAGCAACGACTATCTGTTCACTTGACTGGAAAACATACCTTCTACAAGCAGTCTAAGAGCCATTCTATTCTGTCAAATAGAACTAAGAATCACTATATCTTGTATTTTTTTTATCTGGTAAAGGCACCACTGTGAGGCTTGCATTTGTCCTTAAAAGGAAGTAGACTCTTACCAAGTCCTTCCTCCTGAGAGATGCAGGAAATCTCCTCAGCTTTTAAACTTTAATCATTAAAAAAAATGTTTATTTTCTGTTTCACACCAATTCTGCTTTGATTTGTCTACATTCTTTACTACTAATCTTCTATCAATTTTAAGTCTAACCATGAAATGAAGTCACAAAAAGTTCTATCACAGCCAAGTATTATCATGTCTCTTACTGAAAAGAGTATCTTAGATGTTAAAGTTTTAGATGCTTCGTAAGAGTTGCAGAGTATTAAATCAAAGTGGCTTTCATATTTTTTCCTTTCTTATTTTTTTTTTTTCATATAATGAAAAACAAACTCTAGGAGTTAAACCCTCACAGGCTTTGTAAACAGTGGACATCTGTGAATAAATCTTCTGTAACTTTCATTTCAAATTTTGACAAAACACAATCCTACCACATAAGTAATCATATATAGTAAATACAGACACAAATAATGATTAAGAGAATAACTGCAGTAAGGAAAAGCAAAAATTGTACATTTAAATTTAATTTTAAGATTATTGGCTTGAAATCCAACTTTGCTTCTGAAGGAAACCCAGAGCTACGGCTCCTCTGTATTACTGGTGAGATATTTTATACTTCAGGGTAAAACTAGCTCAATGTCCAGACAAAGTCAGAAGCTTATTCTGAAGTTTTGTGGAAGTTTTGATTGTAAGATCCTTCGGAGTTACAAAAAAGAAAGCACCCAGAGAAATTAAAAAAAAAAAAAAATCAACTGAAGTTCTCCAATAAATACGAGAGGAGATCATTTAGTGATGAATATGAAGCTTAATTACTATTAATTACAACATTTTAAAAATTCTCACCTCCCAGTGAGGCAGAAAAATTGGAAAGGTAACATTTTTACAATTTAAAATGTATAGAACCTTCTTGTGTTTTAGTGTCCATTGTCCTTGAGTTTTTGTCAATGCATTCACAACTGGTTATCAATAATCCACTTATGAACTAAATATGTTCACACAACTTAGATATTGACAGTGGCAATTAAATAACTTAGAAGTGCTAACCTCACTGCTCTGATTCAATTCTGGCCAGGTCTGGTTTAGGGATGGCATTGATGGAGACTTGCTTGGAGGTGCTTCTGCTGGAGAGCCAGAGTAACCAACCTCACCAGTTTGTTCCCCAACTTCTGAAATGAAAGTAATCACTGTAAGTCAGAACCGTTAACAGCATTCACTTTATTCTCAAAAAGGCTGTTTGTATCTTATTCTAAAGTGCCCCTTATTTCCACTTTCTGAAAGAGCAGACAAAACAGACTGAGTTAAAGGTGCTACACCCCCTTATGATGAGAATCTTAGTGTTTTCTTCCACAGTATCTCGCAAATTGAACCGGCTTAGCAGCTGTTACCTTGCAAATGTATGTTGTTATTGTCATTCTAGTTTTCCCCAGGCTTTCAGCAAATAGAATTCTTTGCAGAAAGCCTCCCCTCTTTGAAGTTGCACAGTTTTTCATAATGCAGCACACATTTGTTTTAATTAGAAGAGAATTGGGTAACCTAGTGGTAAATAGCAGATTAAAAATTCTGCATAACAATGAAATGCTGCTTACAGCGTCAACTAATTTGCTACATCTCGCAATACAAACTGCAAGCAATGTCTTGGAAGCCTCAAAAATTGAAGTTCAGATTACAAATTGAAACTGTAACAGGAATAGGTGAAAAAACAACTGATCAGTAGCTAGATATACTAACAGAATGTCTGTAGACAAAATAATTAAAAACTCTGAACAAGGTAATATACTAAACAAAATAAATTAGTGAAAATCAACTGCACCATCAAAAAGCAACAACAGCCTATTGTCTTCAAAGTGCCTAAAAAGAATATCTGAAACATAGAAGTTTTGAGGCCATTAGAGGCTAAAGTGTTACTGATATATAAAACAAAAACAAAACCAATAACAACACAGAAATAAGTAACCTGCTGAAGCTTCAAAAGGTCTCAAACTTTCTGTAAATAGCAGGCACACTGTTGAACTCAATGTTTCCCAAATTATACCCAGTGCCTACCCAACATCTTGTACTACTGTCCTTCAGGAAAAACTGCTTTACAATTTTTTCAAGATAGAAGCTGCACCTAATACTTCATTTTAGGAAAAAACTTCTGGCAATAAAAAAACATCAAGGTTATATCAAGATGGTCTTTAAAAGCAGCATATATCAGCAAGTAGTCAAGATGACACAGTGTAACCACTACACACAGAATTAACATGTTAAATTCAACATGCCAGTGGTAATGTTTTGGGAATGTATATTGCATGTTCAGTGCTTTGAAGCATGAAGTGAACAGTGAGTTGAAAAACACTCCAAATTCTCATTTCAACAGTGGTACACTAGATAACTGAACCACAGTTAAATGTAAATTCAAAAGATAAAGGTGGAAAACTGCTGTGGACAGGCTGTATGGCTACCTGCAATTCAAGGCATTTACACAAAAAAACTGATCAGGCATTTCTGAAAAGCAAGTAGGTAACTAAACAAGAAAATGCATGCCAGATTCCTTATGAATGATAATCCAGTAGCATCAAATTAATTCATATACAGTATTAAGTTCTATTTTCTATAAAAATAAGGAAAACAAGTCTTTTTATTTAGGTATGATATAATTATGAAATCATTTTTAACCTTAAGAAAAATATCCTGTAGAAATTAAGTATTCTTGCAAAAAACTGGATTTTCTCTTAATGAGGAAAATATCAGATATAACAGAAGGAAAATTTGTTTTTCCTTAGAAAGAAATGGCATTGTTAGAGCAAACTGAACAGAAAAAAACCACCACAAGTTTACAGGAAAGCAAAAACTTCTAAATTTTGTAATGGATTGTTAATTTTTATAAACTGAGATAAAATTGATTTAACTGTAAAACAGTTCTTGTCAGCTGCAGATCATAAATTTCATCAAGACGGGTGCTATAACACATAAAATACATGTTTAAGGACTTGGAGAGAAGCATCTGTACAACTGACTTCATTCTCCTATTTCAGTGCAGTTTTCTTCTACAGGTTGTTTTCACATAGACATTTGACTCATTCTGAAAAGTGTACATAACCTAATTAGAAATACCACACCACAATGTTAAATCTTAAGTGGAGCTGCTGCAATCAGAGATTTCTTTGTATAATATGATCCAATTCAAAATACTAACACCATTCAAGCCTATTGTGGAATTACCAGAGTGTTCTATGAACTTAAAGTCTCATTTATTTCCCTAGGTCAGCACAGATATTACCACCTCATTGAAAAATTGTTCTTTCAAAATGCTGGAGGGACGCAGACAAATGTAATATTGCAAAACAGCTCTATGTCATGTGAGAGAAACGCATCTCTGCTCACAAAAGCAGATGTCAGACAAGACCAACACAATAATGGATTTGAGACACCTGTGCTTGATCACAGATTCAAATAAGCAGGAGCAGCTGCCAGACTAAGTGGCAAGAGTCTTCAGTGCCAGTCCAAACAGAAGAGTATTAGAGCATTGTTACTTCTCTTCCTCTTAGCCACTGGTTCAAAATCAAAATGGAAAGAGACAACATTTCTAGCACGCAATTGAAGTGATTAAGGAAAGAGTTTCTAACAAAAGGACAGAAGTAAATAAAGGCATTGTTTATGCTCTGAAAAAGTTTAAACTTCTATCAAAGTAAAGAAAACAAAAATCAAGTAATTGACCTTCTAAAACAGTCTGAAACATGATATGCACATTGATACCTCCATTGCAGATGAGGATTACTACACTAACAATTTCTTTTTTGTGTGTGTGAAAGGTGTATCACATGAAAAAAATACAACACTCAAAAAGCTATTCCAGTGCCTTGCTTTACACTATTTCTGAGAAGGCTGTCCAGAAGCAAGCATTATCAAAATATACCTTCTATGAGAAAAAAAAAACCATCATAAAAACAGGTTGATCTTCCTAGGCTTGATCTACAGTCCTCACGTTGAGCAGACAGCTTAACATATACAGTAATTTGCACTTAGACCTATCAGTAACTTATAATTATTATTAAAATAGTAAAATTGGGATTTGGACCGTTGTAATTACAAGTGAAGTTATAGCCAAATCAGTAACCTCTCCTTAAATAATTAATTCAGTGTACATGTACTGGTGACAAATCTATGTCAGGTACTAGAGAAGATTAGTTGTTTCCAAAACTAGAGGCCCTAATAAAGAAGAAATAAATTAATAGCATAGAATGCAACAAGTTTGCAGATTATTTTTCATCAATGCCTTTAAAATCATCAGCAGAATTAAGTATCAGTTATATTTCTGTATTTTTATTTTTTAAGCACAGCATAATAATCTCTCAGTGTTCATAAGAACAAAGCAAAATTCCTTTAAGATAAGAGGGAAAACATTCAGTACTTTTAGAAGTAGTTTTTCTTCACACTTAAAGACAACTCTGTACTTCTTGAAATTTTATTTTATCACAGCTGCCTGTGTAATAAAGACAGACACATAACACTTTTTGGTTTCATGTCCAGTTAATAAAACTTTCAAGGCACTTCAGCTATATAACAAAATCCTCAATGCTGTCTATGCCGATCAAAGCAGTAGAAAACCAGGTATGAATGTAGACATTTTTGTAACTATAGCTTTTTGTTACTTCATTTCCTATCAAGAAGTTGCTTGGCAATCACCTTGACATAACAAGAGAGTGGTTAGTTTTTAGATAACTGTTGATACTTCTTATGAATGTCTTTGCCATAGTAATGTGCTTACTCATACTGAAAACACTACAGCTGCTGCTGGCTGCTGCTGAAAGGCTGAGGAGCTGAGTGAAAAAAACATGGTTTAATTATTAAAGCAGAGCCACACTATCTAGTTTAAGAGCTTCTCAGTAATTGCCAAGTGAAATTCTCTGACATCATACACACACAGTAGGAAGTGACTCCTCTCTGTTGAAATATTTAGTAAGAAGATAAAATGCTAGAAAACCACAATACTTGTACACCCACCTGTGCAACTTCCAGAGCCAAGATTGCTTAATGTTTGTTTTTTTTCTAGTCATTAAATTTTGCTTTTTTGAAAAAATATAACAATTCACCAATAACGAATGGCACCTAAAAATAAACTTCCTCTAAACATAAACTGGTAAGAGACAGTAAAGTAAAAAGGCTTCAAGTTTTATTAGCTAATAAAAATTGAATGACTCAACATTTTCAAGAACTATAACAATGGAATTTTGAGGAATCATTCGTATTTCAATTTAATTTCAGTAGAACTTAGTTTATTTCAAGTTCTATAAAAATTCAATGTTCATTGCAAAGACCATATTTACAAAGTAGATTATAGGTATTCTGCTTCCTTTATCTGTTTAAAAATAAAAATGAAAGATGGTTAAAACCATCCTGCTTTTAAACAGCATTTTTACATGTGCTTTCGTCCTACCTCTGACATTATATCTCAGAATATTTTTAAGTACTTTCAGGACTTAGAAACAAACGCCCTATTTTTAGAAATTAGGGCAGACAAAACATTCATTTGAAATCCCAATCCAAATGTACTTCAGATTTGAATTTGGAATAAAGCGTCTAATTGTGAATATAGCTAAGGAAAACAAAGCTATCGCAGTATAAACTATAAAGGAAACAGGCTGTATTTCAAAATGAGACCATACATATACTATTCTTAAATAACATCTCCCTAGAAAAACATTTGCTTAGATTAGTTCTGAACACCGGAATTATGGTTTCTAAAAAACTGCACACTGATTCATCTTCTACCAAGTACAGCAATATGCTAGTTCACTTACAAACCCCCAAATATCTCCTGACATACTGTAATTTTAATTATGCTATCAATTGCAAATAGTGAAATTGGTGCTGAAATGCATCTTACCTGTTGAGTCTTCCAAATCAATCAATTTGGGCATTAAGCTTTCAGGTAACTTTTCTGGCAAATCATATCCATTCTTCCTAGCAACTACCAGATGAAAGGCAGCACAGAACTCATCCAACGTCAGTGCACCATCTTTATCAAAATCCGAAAGTTCCCTAAAAAGGAGAACTTACTATAAATGAAACCAAATTTATTTCCAAAAGACATATTTCTGTTGTGCTACTCAGAAGAAGAAAGAGTGCAGCCTACAGTTCATTTTTGCCTATTAAGCACTCCATATTAGCCCTACATGCTCTATTCTCCAAAGAATAGCTCCAAAGTTTTTACTATCAGTACTTAGAAGTTAGAGCAAATCTAACCCTCTTCTCTCTCTCCAATTTTTTTGTTTGGTTGGTTTTTAATGCATTTCTCTGCATTTAAGATAGTATTATGACATTATTGGTGTCAGATCTTGGTACACTAATACTTTCTTACAGTGATAGTGCCAAGGCAGCATGATTTATTTTCAGTAAAATGGGAAAATATCTGAATTAGAAATCACTGCGTTGATGAAAGATCAAATCTTTCTAGGTAAGTCAATTAACGTTAGCATGCAATGATGCACTATAAATTCCAGAACAGAATGAAAGAAAAGATCAGTACCTAAAAGGGGCCTACAGGAGAGCTGGGGGGGATGGGACTTTTTATAAGGGATGTAGTGACAGGACAAGGGGAAATGGCTTTAAACTGGAAGAGGGTAGATTTAGACTAGATATTAGGAAGAAATTCTTTACTGTGAGGGTGGAAGATACTGGAACAGTTTACCCAGTGAGGTTGTGGATACCCTCTCCCTGAAGGCATTCAAGGCTAGGCTGGATGGGACTTTGAACAACCTGGTCTAGAGGGAATGTCCCTGCCTACAGCAGGGGGTTGGAACTAGACGATCTTAAAGGTCCCTTCCAACCCAATTCACTCTATGATTCTAAGATCTATACCAAAACAAAGCTCAATCATGAAGTACTACTAAATGCATCTCAAAATATTTGCATCTGTATATTTTATTTAAACTTCCTTCCTGAGACTCAAATAAACATAGGAATAAGGAATTTATAATTTATATTCAAATGCATCTTTAAAATTGTAAAATTTCAGAGTAAGAACTACTTGGTTTGAAGTGTTTAAATTTTAAGAAGCTCAAAATACTGCTTAAAGTATCAACCTAGACCCATTGAAAACCACTAAAATATTGGCATAAATGTGAATAGAAATGAACACAGTATAGTAGTGAAACTTTACTTAACACCTTCTAGTAAGGAGATGGATAACAACAGATAGCTGTGATCTTTTAAAACAGCTATCCCAAAACACACCACACTTACCAAATGTGGGAAAGTTCAAGAATAGGTAGTTTCGACTTAGTGAAAAATTCTTTAGCTGCAGATCCTGAAAAATTACAATAACAGTTTTTAATGCTTGAACTATTTTAAATCATCAGAAGACTTACAGATTCACGGTAAACAATGTAAGCTATTTAGCAAAGGTTTAGAGAAAAATGGCACTAATTTCTAGAGATGAAGTGAAAAGCGGTTTCAAGTCCTTTCTTGAATTACACTGCAGTTTACCAGAATGTTATCACTAAAATGCAATACTTTCTTTGAAATGGTACGCAAACCTAAGTACCCAACAAAGTCTTTGTACCAGAACTGCTGCACCCACAATTATATTTTTTTAAAGAGTAACTTACCTGGTATAAATCCATTTAGATCAGGTTGAATGGTTTTAAACTGATTAACATAATACTGCCTTTGTTCATCAGTTATTTTCCAGGGGTCATCATAACTACTTGATTGCCTACGAATTTCATTTGTTGTTGTAGCTGATGCTACAGTTCGTACTGTTGTCTGGTCCTGAAATGAAATATTTTTTCCTCAGTATTATCTACCTAAAGTGCTCTTACGAATTCTCAACTTCTTGCCTTCAAAAAGTAAAGCATAGTTATATCTCACAGTAGTTTAAAAACTACAAGAAACTATCAGCATAGTGCATCTACAGGACAATGACAGGGTATTTTTGCACATGGATACAAATGGGTAGGAATGATTGCAGTTATGTAAGCAAAGAAAAAACCAACATGGCACATACACAAAGCAGCTAAGCACAATTATTTCATAATTGTTGACATTTTTAAAAATTAGTAACTTGCAACTACATCACTTATATGAAGTATCTGTTGGGTAAATAGCATTGAACAGACTACAGCACAGCTACACAGTAAACATCTGCAGTGAAAAATATATATAAAAAAATGGATTGCAACCATCTGAATGACGCAAATTAAATACCAATAAAGTGTCACACCTGGACAGAAGCAGGATGCATGGCTAAAAGAGCACTGGTTGGTGGGGTATCAGCAAAACTGACCCAATTTTCTTGGTGAGGTGGTGGTGAATGACCAGACCATATGGGATCACTAGAAGTAGATGAGCCTGAAAGTAGAAGAAACATTTCTTTTTTCAAATAAAGAAAAACAAAAAACAAAAACCTGAAAAACTGAGTAAGAACTACAGATACAGAAAGCAGCCCCAAAAGTTTCAACTATGAAACACAGGTTCCCATCAGGAAGACACATGCTTGTAAAATGGTGAAGAAAACTGAAACCAAATTGCAACAAGGTGATGCTGTTTGACCTCCTGACAACTCCTTTAGACTTCTATATTTGGTCAACTTAAATCAGTACTAAAAAGACAGAAGTGAGGAATGAGCTTATTGCACATATGCAAAATTTAAACTGTTTTATACATTTGATGCATCTTATATACTCAATATATAATACTCAAAGCTTTCTCCTCATTGAAATAAGCTTTTGTACTGACAATTATTTAAAAGTGGCATAAGATTTCAGAATGCAATATATTTTAAGGTTTTTTTATTTTTGTTTTTTTTTAGCTTTTAGTTATTCAAAGAATATACCCTTGGATATTCCTCTTCAAGAAAAAAAAAAAAAAATCAGGCTTTTCAGCATAGATCTTTTTTCTCTAATTAATTCCTAAATGAAGTCAGTTGCTTAAATACAGTCCAATAATAATAAAAGGCACCCATACAGACTGCTGACACCTGCCACGTATTAAGTAACTGGAACACAGTAACTAATTCATCCAGTGCCTTGTTGTAAGAAACTTCTGAAGTACTGCTGACACTCAAAGTATTGATATTAAAACACTGATGAAGCAAATACAGAAGCATTTGGTCATCTGTTGCTCTATGTACAAAAACTGGAAAATTCTATTAAGTTGCAAACAAAAATTACAGATTTAAGGAAGGCAGAGCAGAGGAAAAAACAGACCATCTACAATAAGTCTATAAGAATCTCAGGACTCCACTCTACTCTACCACTTTTTAAAGAAATGCTTAAGTCCTTAAATCTCGACAGTAGTTACAGAACTAAATATTTTACTCTTATAGAAGACATTTCTAGTAGGAGAAAGATACAGAAGGTTTTGGAAGTGATAAACTGAATACACAAAATTGAAAGATTATATTATTTATGAATTTCATCAAAATAATAAACCAATTCCATCCTTTTAGAATTATCTTTACTAGAATAAAAAGCCACTGTTAATTACTCCTTTTGTTCCTTAACGAAACTTGACTTGTAACCAAAACTCCTGAGAACAGAGGTAATAAGATTAACAATTCTTTTTGCCTTGGAGTTTTTCTGCAGCTAGTCTAACTCTACAACTTCACAAAGAAGCATGCCAAAAAGCTTTGGAGTTTCTTTCCACTTGTTCTCTCTAAGCACAGAGCAAGCAGACAATGAGAATCAGGCAAGTACCTCCCATTCCTCCTATGAAAATGCTACACTTCAAGTTTACTTGTGTTAAAACAGCTTTCCTCTTCTGTCCCTCAGCCACTGACATTATTACCAACATGTTTTTGGATTTTATTCCTGTCTTGATTTGTTCAAACAGCTTTACTACAGTTCAGTCTGTACCCCCATTTGCACAGTACTTTCTCCATGCTAGCATACTAGCATAGCAACAAGGATACCAGTAGTACTAAATTGTCATAACTTCCAAGTACTTCACACATACTACAAGAGCTATATCCTTTCTCCTGACCCCTTCAATCATCCCAAGAACACTTGTTTCACTGTTCTTGTTATGCAGATTTTTTAGGACATAGGATGGGAAGGCTGAAGAACACACACACAAAAAGACAACTAGTAACTGTGGACACCTAGATGTATACATAGTTATGAAATAAAAACAGCCAATAACTCAATTCTCTCTCTTCGAAACGACATCTATTTCACATTTGAATTAGACATAGTCATGCCTCAGTTTCTTCTCAAACCAGAAAAACCAGACTAGGAACCACTGAGGTAGAGGTGAAAGTGGAAGAAAATAATCACAGGGAAGACTCTGAACAGTCAGCACTTATGAGCTGTTACCCAATCACTTCAAAAGCCTGTGCGCTTTTATCAGAGAACACGACTGAAAGCACTCTGAATAGAGAGCATGCCTAAAACTGACTATCAGATATCAGATTAGGACTAGCTGAAGAAGTCTAATGCATAATGTTTACTATGGAGACATAACTTGAATTCCTGTGGCTGCTCTTTATCCTTCTGCCGTAGATCGAATACCACCACATTGTTAAATTTGGAAGATGATCTAATCTCCTGTGGGATAAAAGTTACCTCTTCACTTTAAACTACAAACATAAATATAATAAGTGGTCTATCCAAACAACAAGCTGCTTGTACTTTTAAATAAACTGTGAGTTTACCTTATAAGAACTCATTTTTCAAGTAACCTTGTAAACTACCAAGAGCACTCCTTACCACTAATTTGTGATGGAATAAAACCAATACAAGCACAATAATAAAATGGTTTAGAGCTCTTCCCTCCCTTAATAACCATTCTATGTAACAAGGCCTTAAACAAGGCCAAGTATCAGTAATTACTGAAGTATTAAGTAGGAGACAGAGGACCACTCAGTGCCTTGCAAGCAGCGTAAGAATCTTAGAACTCTAAAGACAGAAATGAAATGTTAATGCAATAGACGTTCTCCATTTCTGTCCGTGAAGTTTCTAGGCTGTTTCTGAGTTGTACCAAAACTGCCCCCAACAAGGAAAATAAATCAACATGGCTTGAAGCTGCAAATTCTCACACATATTCAAGACATTGAAATAAAACTTGAAGGTAACACCAAAGAAAGCTGGCAGAGGTCCTATGACTGAACAGAAGACCTAATCTTTTTGACGAGTTTAAAATCATACTACAAACATAAACAAACTACACACATAAATGTTCCGCTCTGCTTCCAGTCCAAACAAACTACAAAATGATGAAAATTAAAATAATTTCTAGCCTCTATTCTGACACACCACTCAACAATCATTTGAAGCTAAGCCAGGAGAAAGGATTATTTCTCCTAAGTTTCTCATGGTCAGCACCCTTCTAGATACTGAAGCTAGAATGTAAAATGAGTTGAAGTTAACATAATTTTATCCTCTTCTGTAACTCCAGGAACAGGAGGTTCTCATTTCACATTAATTCTGTTTCCTTATGTATTGGGTCTGCTTGCAATTGAATTCATTTTCTTCATAGCAGCTTATATGGTGCTGTGCTCTAAATCTGCACCTAGAACAACACTGATTAATACACCAATATTTTAGCTAGAGGTGAACAGTGTTTGCATGGCCTCAAGCCGCCTGTTTCTTACTCTGCTCCCCTCATTGAACAGACTGGGGAGTGTGTCAAAGACTGAGAGGGTACACAAGACAAATAACTCAAACTAATCAAGGCGATATTCCATACCATGTAGCATCATGCTCAGCAATAAAACATTAAAAAGGACAGGCAATCTAGCATCAGCTATCTTTTGCTTGGGAACTGGCCTGGCTGGTGACTGACTGTCTTTGAATAATTTCTTTTCTTTCACTTCTTTCACTTCCTAAACTTTTTTTTTCTTGAACCATAAGGTTGTTTTGGTGTTGGCTTTTTTTTTTTTTTTTTTTTTTTTTGCTTTTACTCTTCCTTTCCTCTTCCTCACCCCACTGAGTGAATGTGAAGGTGTATGGTGCTTAGCCATCTACCAAGGTTAACCCACAACACCTTATAATATGAGGGGTTCAGTTATCCACTTTATTGTTCCATGAAAACTAATCTAGGAGAAGAACCAGACAGATCAAACAAGTCAGAACCAAGACATAACATGATTGTTAACAGCTTTACCTTAAATGCAAATTAAACAATTGGAAGACTCGAGAGACTTGGGTTTTAATAGAATTGACAGACATTTGAAGATGAGACCTAACCTAACCATAAACTTTATTTCATGCTATGTATTAATTAGATCTAACAGAATCATGCTCACACTTGAGAGCCCCATGCTTTGAAATGGAACCTCTGTTATCAACCATTATTCTCAGTGTTCCACAGACTATGAAATAAAAGCAGAGAGAACTGGGTTCTTATGTTTCTTGGATCACAAGTGAAATGAGATAGTCCTGCCTTAAGTCCCCTATTGAAATAATGTAATGTCACCTGCAAATTATCTGACTACGCAAGAACATCTTATTTCAAAATAAAGATGAGCTTGCAGAACTGATTTTAAGGTAAGTAACCAAACATCTCTCTCGTTCTGCACCTTAATGTCAGAAGAGCATCTCTCTAAAAAACATCTCTTTAAACTGTAAGCTGAAGGGGGAAAAAGAACAAAGAACTGTCTACAACAGCTCAAAATCAACAAAATACAGTGCAATAGAATCATCTGGTGAACAAGGATGCCAATTTTTATTAAATATGTTAATCTAGTCCACCCTTAGCACTGGCAGAACTTCTGAAAATATTATCTAATAGACATCACAGGAAAAGCACAGCCAAAATGAAATATTAATATGGTATTACAACTTTACTTTTGAAGGGCAGTACTGAACATTTCAATGGAGGAGTAGTTTCCATGCGTTCTAGTAGTTCTTGATTGTGCATGAGAAAAAGACTACCAAAGAAACTTCTATTTCATCTTGCAATAAAACCAGATTAACTAAACTTTGCAAAGGAAAAAAAAAATCAAATCAAGAAACTGATGAAAAATCACTAAGAGCATGTTTAAACACCTGGGCTAAAGCCTTTGAAGTGCTTGCATACGCAATGAGCAAACTAATAATACTTTTTATTCTAAATTGACTAGCATGTACTTGAAAATAATATTAAAAACAGCCACGTCAACTCATGCATAAAACCTATTTAATTTCTAGATGTCACTGAAGATGCATTTCGTTTCTTTATTCGACCAATTATAACAACAGAATACATCTGTGGATGCTTATAACCATTAGAAGAGGATATACTGAATGTTCAACTTGGAAATACCAAGACTGGAATAAACCAACAAACTACACCTCAATCTGAAATTACAATTTATAAAATGTTTCATTTTTGATACTCATAAATATGTCACATTAATTACTATTACTCCACTATTCTCAAGTGTATTAAATTGAGCAGATTATCAGAAAAAGAAACAGAACTTCTTCCTATTTAAGATTTTAAGGGAGAAAACTTTTTGCCACCAGAGCACAGTGATACAATAGCGAAAGTCTTCATGTTAAATGAAAAGAACAAAAAAGGTTAACCTACAGAGAAAACAAATGATTTTACTTTGATACATTTGAGATACAGTAGCTTCAGCTACATTTATATAAACTTCAAAGAAAAAAAGAAAACGTTAAGAGAATTAGTTTTTCAACAAGTCACCTGATCTATCAGAAACAATTCAAATAACATATTAACTGCCTCCTTCCTTTGAGCTGTTCGTATCTCTGGGTGTGCTGGCAGTTCCTGTCAATAGGACATCAGCTTCATATTACAACTTTTCACTTTAATACTCTTCCCTCCCTCCAAACTAAGCATTTCCTGTACCACGCTGAAAAACAGATCTGCCACAAATAAGGCCACAGATTCCACAATGCTGACACCAGCATGAAGATTTGAATCTACAACCAACTTTCCAGTATTGGAAAACAGAAATGTACTGTCTTAAATTCCACAACTTTTGGTTACAATCAAAGCATGACAGAAGACATTTATACCTGGTTGTGCTTCACTAAATGGAGCCCAAAAAGGCCCAGGTCCAGCAAGAGGTCGTTCATTATTCCCTCCGCTGGGATGGCGGTTGTGCTTCCTCCATGAGTGTGGAGAGGTTGGTGGGGATTGCTGTGGTGAAACAACTGGAGATGTGGACTCCTAATAAAACAAAGGAACTCTTTAAGTTTTGTACTGTATAGCTAAATATATAAAAGCCTATCCATAACCGTAATTTCTAGAAACAATCATCAATATAATTAAAATATACTTGAATAAGGAAAAATCTTAGCACTTATTAAAATAAGGGAACAGATGTCAGGTACAGCATAAGTAGCATCAGACACATTCATTTAAAAAAACAAAAAAACAAAAACGACACAACTAAGCAGGCATTCTCAGGACAACAGCAATGCCAAGTTAAATGACTTAGTTTCAAAGGAAACTTATTCAAAAAACTCATTTTCACTTGTGATAGAAGTTACATTTGAACCCAGACCTCAAAAGAAAGTTATTTATTGTACAAGCAATGATCATACCTAACTGTCATCAAGTGACTCATAATCCAAATTATCATCTTTTTAAAAAGAAATGAGAATTAAACACTGAAAAACATAGCAGACATTATTTTGAAATGTGCAAAAAATGTGGATGTATTTTTTTTCCAAATAATTATGCCCTTCATGATATATTTCTTTGTTGTACAAGTTAGAAGGCAGTTCTGTCCTAATTTTAAGGCTTAAGATTTTCTTTAACACTCTACTGTTCTATCTCATCCCTGAACAGACAGGAAAATAGAATTACATGTGTATCAGTTCTCACGAGACATTCAGATTACCAGATAATTCCACTTGGAAGGAAATAATGAAAAAAATAAATTGAACGAAGTGAAGTATTTCTATCATAGAAAAAAATTTTGAAATTAGTTTGCTACGCCTCTCAACTTAAGCTAAACTGGTAGGGGAAAAAACAAGTACAACAAGAAGGCAAGATTCAGCTCTACATTTCCTGGGGAGTAAACGTGCTAAAAATCTCAATATCTATTTCAGCAGTAGACAAAAGTGTATGTTTGGAACTCTGTTGCCTGATTATATTAAATGATATAACCTTTATTTACCTTTTCAATTCACCCACAATGTACACACTGTAAATAATATCAAGGACTTACTAGCACATAGGAATATATACAATAACATAACTCCTATTAGTTTCAAAGATTCAAATAAACTGAAAGCCACATGAATATAACCTGGAAATAGCTTCCTAACAACTGATAATATGCTATCAAATACTACAGACAGATCGTCTGTAGGTTTCCACATGATTCTCAAAACCTGATTTACTTTGCCAAATATTCAAAGGCCATTTTGTCTTATAACAACAACATTACATCTATAAAAAACTAAAAGTCAAAGTGCCATAAAACTAGCTTTTTTCCAAGCAACGTACATACTAAAACTACACACATTTAACAAAGTTTAAAGATCATGATGACAGGTCAGTTTCCAATGTGTTGATGTAGCCTCTCTCTCTCCCATTTCTTTTCCTTTGATTTCTGTCTTCCCGGGGATACGGGGCCAGCACGGTCAACTCTGCAATTGAGGTATTTGCTAAAAATCAGGACCACTGAGTCAGATTTCTTTAATTAAAGCTTCGAGACCACGTCATTTCCAGTATTTCATTGAGAGTATTTAAACTGATGCCCACATATATTTGCAAACAGTGTTACAGAGTGGCTGAGAGCAGTAAAAATTCATTTTTTAATTCATGGACCATCCAATTGCACAGTCACCATTTTCCACTATCTCTGCCAGTCAAGATTATTATGGCAGTTACTCACTGCTCTGAAATTTACCTGAAGTTGCTGCTTCTTAGCATCTTACTTGACAAGAAATTATAAGCCATAGTACATTCTTACTTTTATGGTACGTGGGACAGTGATTAGAGGGAGCCAGCATACAGTTAGTGGAATAACCATTCAACCTCATTTCTAGCTTCCAGGCTACAAATGGAACTCTGGAAGCTAGAAATGAGGTTGAATGGTTAGTCCACTTAGAACAACAGAGCAATAGGTTCTTGGAGAACCATGATGATGCATCACTGATGATAATGACAAACTCCCTCCTTCCATTGGTATAGAAGCCATTTTTAAAATCAAAAAAAGATTTGAAAGATATTTGAATTTTTAGACTAAAGACCATGAGTAAACCTAGGGATTGCTATGCTTGGTCACAGACATTTTTCATTTGCTCTGGTATTTTTATTCCAAAAAGTTAGATGGTCCAAAAGGACACAAGAAATCCTGAAGCAGACAAATGCACAATAGCCTACATAAAGGAAACGCATTCGCTACTTCTAATAACTGGATGTGAACATCTACTTTTCACACACTGCCCTCGTGCAGCAGCCTTGCCCTAAGGAACGTGACAACTGTCATGTCATAACGCTCAAGCTATTGTAAATATGATATTCAACTTATTCTTCTAAACATTTGCTTTCCATGCAACTCCATAGAGTATGTAATGAAAGTAAACAGATCACAAGGAGCAAAAGCAGCATAATGGTTAACCTTGTTCTCAATGTACCAGTCAACGTTATATCAGAATTATAAACATCTACAGATTTCCCACAATTAATCTGGAGCTTCAGTTTATGGACTTAAAATTATTAAACAGAAGAAAATATGCAAATCTGATGTCAAAAAAGCTTCTGGAAGCACTTGCCACATCTTCAGCTTCATTATGAGACATTTCCAAAACATTTTCAACCCATTTAACACAGCATTACTGTGGCAACATCTTATCCCCATGTAACCCCAGCCCTTCCCTTACACCACTCCTCAAAACCATTGAGCTAGCCTACTAGAAGCTGAAGGCATCTGAACACTTTTAAAATGCATATTATATATATAAATGGCTTAGCCAAAATACTGATGGTTTGATGCAAGTATAAAGGAGGAGGATGCAGGCCAGGAAAGACTGAGAAGGTAGAACTGTAGGAACATCGACTCAAATGCAAAAATAGTCATGGAAAAGATTTACTGAAATGAACTACACATAGGTGTAGTGTGTATGTGTACTACTGGGCGCATACATGCCTTTTCAGTTGATAAAAAGAAGTTACAACTTTAATACATTCACGTCTAAGATAATGCAGTGTGTTGTACAAAGTTTCTGCTTTGATTTTGCACCAGGCTTCCACCTTTAGTGAACAGGCTTCATTAAAACAACCTTTGTTTCTCAACTGTACAAACTCTCAAAACGTGCTGTTTATGAGAGCATATGCTGCAGCTGAGAAGATGGTATGTTCATTCTCATCTATCTAATCTATTACTAAAGGAAACTAATCTTAAAAGCCTGAAATATCCATGACTAAATTTTCTTAAGAGCATTACAATACAGTACCTACCTGGAACACTCTTCTAAATCCTAATATGTAACAATTGCAACAGATTTGTAATTTCAGGACAATGATAACTCAGTAATTCAATATCATCATATTTAACAGAAGTTACCCACCTAATCTCTTTGGGTACTTTAGCAATTTTACCCATCTGCATACTGTAGATGTATCGTTTATTAAATTAGCTACTATCAAAATCCTATTTTGCTAAACTGTTTTAACACTTTCATAGCAATTCCATTAAAACATTTAGAACAAGATTTAATTTCTATCCAAACAAAACTCAATAAAAGCAATAGTAATTATAACATTCTTCTTTCTACTATCTTATTCATTGCTACATTATTGCAGAAAAGAGATAGAGATGTAAATAAAAGCAAGCTGATATAGATAGTTAGCGAACCTTAACGTTAAATCAAACCAGTAAGAACATTCTTAATAACTAATAAAAAAATAAGGTTACAGTTAAGAGGCAAAAATCAAGTAATTAATCTTAAAAAAAAAAACAAAAACATTAAAATAATAAATTTAACCCCAGTTGCTAAATAAAAAAACATGATTTTTGTTAAACTGGAATTACTAAACACTACGAAAGACTTGAACTAGGACCTTTTTGGAATGATGAGCAGTAACTAAAAACAAGGTGCTAATCAAAAAAAGGTGTTATAATATATGGTTCCAAAAGAAGAACTGTAGTGAATGTAAGTCAAACTGGTGTAAGGCAACACAATACTGTACTAAAGCAACACTGGAGTGATCCCAACCTCAAAAGGAAATTGCAAGCATACATGAGTCAAAAGGGATTATAAACCTTTTCCTGGATCTCACACCTCAGGCCAGAAGAAAGCCTCCTTAAGGAGAACTCCAGAGACAATGAAGCCAGACATGGTATCCGAAGGGTAGCTCTAAGGGTGTTGTGGTCCAGGTCCTGACACCACACAGCCTGCATAAGAGTCAGGGAACAGATCCATTATGAAGAAAGATTGTGCTAGAGATGGTAATCGCATTGCAGAACCTGTGGTTTTGTAATCAACTAGCGCTCATATTGAAGAATAAAATAGTTCAAGATTCAACGTGAGCTTCTCTACATGAAGCACTATACATTTTTTAGATTGGGATGTGTGGTTCAGCCAACTGGAAACTTACTGGACCTCAACAGTCTGAGAAGTTTTAGTTTTGAAGAAGGCAACTAAAAACCCAGAGATAAATCACAGCACCGGAAATTTTACTCAAGTTTCTTCAAAAATTTTGAGACAAGGAATTGCGCTGAATTTAACCTGAACATTGCTATACTTCATTGCGGTGCCATATAAGATAATTCCAACAATCTGGAGTTTAATACAAGAATCTAAGTTGCAAAAGAAATGGCTACAGAATGAACCACGTTAGTATGAGAACCATATGACTGAAGTGAATTTTCTAATAACGCTGCTGAAAGACTGTTCTGGGGAGTGACCTAACTTGATACTGCAGGTAAATGCTTATACACACTAAGTAGCATACTAATGGATTTTGACAGGAAACGTGAAGGAGGCATTATAAGAATAGATTATTTTGAGGACAGAGATAACTACACTATCAAAATTTCAAGTACAAAACAGTTTCTCAAAGAATAGAAATTAATATTGAAATGAATAATGAGAAGCAACCAATTGAAAGTAGAAGACTGGATGCATAGCTCAACTGTCAGACCACTATTATGTCAAATATGACAGATCTGCTTTCTCCACAGCTGCTAAGATGTATAAGGTGAGAAACTCATCAGACATAGGAAGTAATTTATGAAATAATACTAATACTGGCGAGATCTCATTTGAAACTAGAACTGTAAGTCTGGTCAGGTAATTTCAATGAGAATAAATTCAAACTGGATCAAGGGCAAAGAAGGATTACAAGGATTACCATGAGCTATTTTGTTAAACAAAACAGATTACAGATTTTGTCAAGCAAAATGAATCTAAGGGGGAATACAATGGTTTTCTAGTAAATACTGGTGGTGTTCTGCAGGAAACACTAAAGACAAAGTTGTTAAAATAACAGGTAATACCTGACCTGAGGAGAGTTCTAAATTCCCACTAAATTCCCACCGTATTCCCGTTAAGATGTAGGAACAGTTTTCCCCAATACTGACAGTGCAGATAAAATGTCTGTTTTAAGAGAGAATCCTGATTGTTTTTTAAAAAGTAATTATCTATTACAATTGCACATGACAACAGAGCTACAGTGATTTTCTAGACAAGGAATTGCAAAACACCAAACTTCAATATATTTCAGTGTGGTGCCATAAGAGAGAATTCCAACAATTGGGATACTACTACATAAATCCAAGTTGCAAAATAACAACTCAGACTCAGTAACAAAAGAGGTTTTTTTCAGCTTTATGTTCCTAAGCAATTTATTTAATACCATATATTTTTATCCAGAATTACCTGTTCAATCTACTAAACAAAATCTAAGAGAAATGCTTTATTGGCAAACCTTAGAAAAATATCCCACAACTTCCCACGTAGCTACAAATGTTGAAGTGATCCAGTATCCATGTGTACCAATTTTGAGCTGCACTCACATAGCAATAGTTCAACACAATCTGGCTTTTTAAGTGTTATGTTTAATGCACATATAAGAAAGATCGTACCCTCAGCTTTACATTTTATTTTCATCTGGACACAGCAATGTTTCACCTTATAGCTTTTGCTACATACACAGTTTTTGCTGCTAGAGCCATTACCAATTCAATCTAGTTCCTGTCCCTTTCCTATAAAAGGCTGTAAACCAAGTAAAAGTATCCTAAAGTGGTACCTGACTATCTGGATCACATTTAAAAGACACTAAAAAATTATCTGCTTGTTGATTTTAACAACAAAATGCAAAGCATGCAAAGGTAGCATCTAACAGACTGATACTGAGAGCTTTTAGTCATAGGTAAATTAGTTTCAGAAGAAGGAAGCAGCAGCGATGTTTTGATTAGGGAGTGTTTCCTATGAGATGGCTTTCAGAACATTTATTACTCCTTTTAATATGTTCAAAAAGCATCAAAAGGTCCTAAACTTACTAGGAGGTTTTAAAAACAAAAATGCACAAGAACTTGACAGAATCCAGTTTCTCAAGGTTGGCCTAATTTAAAAGTTTAGTGGTATAGCTGCCATTATCCACATACAAAACTATGTATACAGTCCATGACTAACATAACCATGTGAACAAAACTGCTCATACATATGTCACAGTGACAGCAGAAGTTTTGATCTGCTTATTGTCTATTTGGCAACAAGAAATGACACCAGTAGAAAAACCTATTTCCTCCCAGTGTTTTATGTCCAGTAAGGTGTGCAGTCAACACACCATTTAGTTAGTAAAGGTTTCTTTTATTAGTTGTCTTTACTCTTAAAATCAATTCAGTAGCTTTCATGACAGCTGAGTGTGACTTCTGTCATCTACTGTGCATACAGCAATATTAGAGAAGACAGAAACTTCAGACTAGTGCTCCATTTACATAACACCATTACAAACTAAAAAACTCACCACAGAAATAGCAACAGAAAAAACAATGTTCCTGCATTTGCCCTGTACTTACTGTAAAAGAAACCTCATTTGTAGCTCCTGTCTGGAAACAGAACTTGATTTCAATTTCCTGATACCTTGCTGTGTCTGAGTGAAGATCCAAATAATGCATTGATAATAACAACACTGTCAAAATAATGTATCAATAAAGAAAAAAAGTTTTCTATAATTCAGCACACAACACCCTAAGTGAAATTCTTTTACATAGGCTACTTGTAAATCTGAAATATTAACCTGTGTGACATTTCACAACATAGAAAATGGCACATGAATGTAACCATCCTTTAAAAGATCAGGGCCAAGACAGTACATGATTTCACTTAATATTTTAGTCAGAGCCATGAAATCAAAGCACTTTGAAGTGGCAGGTATATTGCCAAAGCCAGTATATAGTTCAAGAAAAAAAAATACCAAATTTCAGAGTCACTACTAGAGTATCTCACAAGTAAGTGATAAGCTCTATAAGTGAAGTATATAATCTCAAGACACTTTAATTCCTCCAGAAAGAAAAGTGACGTCTAGGAAAATGATGTGTTATAATTTACTTCTCAACCTTCAGAAACTTTGATCTTGAAAAAGATGATGTAACATTATCTGGACCTCCTTCTATATATAACAAATCTAAGCATTATCTCCAGGTAAAGACAACTTGATCAGCAATTTCTAGGAAAAAAATTGTCCTCTAGTCATTTATTATTCTATTTGGGGTAAAAAAAAAAACAACCACTCAAACAATTAGTATTTATATGGTTAAGTGAGAAACCTGGGGGGTACCAATCCCATTTTCAGTTTAAGGGGATTCAAATCCTCTGTACCACTCTAACATAATGTCCCAAAAATAAACGTCAGACCAAGATGAGGCAGCTTGAACAGATTCATTATACAGTCAGAAATGTAAGAACCAACAACAGAAGATGTAGTTTTATAACTGGGTACAAAAATCAGACAGTACTTCCCTGATGTTCTGAACCACGAATACAACTTAAAACTGTTGGACTCAAGGCTGTATGGAGCTACATTTACTTCAAGAGACTATTTTCTGGTATAGATCTCTCAAAGCACTTGTACACAGGGCTTCTTTATTTTGATAATACTGTGCACAGAGATACCAGGCTGCTTAAACAAGCCAAGACAGCAAACTGAAATTTGGATCCTTATACGCCTTTGTGAATACATGTCCTCTTTTGTCAGAACTTGGAGATCCCAAACACTAGACTTTGTTACTTTGAAGTTACACCAGGACAGATTCCTGTATTAAATTTCAATCAGTCACTAGAACTCAAAAATGGATAGAAGCATACAAATATTACTTCAATCAACCTAAAATCCCATCATCAGATAAATGAATCACAGACCTCTCTAGAACTGTATTTCAAACACACCTTCCCAAAGCCAAACAAAAACAAGCTATCTTCAGATCTACTGTAAGAGCTCATTCCATTACTGTCTCCACTTCCAGTTTGGAAGGAAGCGACAACACTGATCACGGATGGCCTCTGCCAATTTATGTTTTGGTTTTCAATTGGGTTAGCCTGGACTACTCCAAAGAGATTAATAAATGTTTATGAGTGAATTCTTTGACTCCTAGAGAATATAAGAAACATTTCAAATGTTTCTTTGATTCTCAACAAAATCAGCCCAGGAAAGAGCATACCATAGTGTAAAAAAAGAAAACAAACCAGGGCATTCAACAGCTACACACAGATACAAACTCCCAGCAAAAGACAGTATTCAAATGTAGCATTCTTGCTTTGGTAAAAAGGACTGTCACAAAAAAATTTCCCCATGGAAAAAGAACATAAAGACTAAATCAATAAAGAATTGTGAGGAAGCACAAAGCTGTAAGCCTGTACAGTTTTCTTTTATTCAGATATCCTGAAGACAAAGTAGCTAAACATGAGAGAACCAGTGAGCAAAAGGAAATCAGTCTTCTCATCATTATAATACAATGAAAAACTACACAAAAACTTCTGTGCGTCTGTTACTTCTGGCTCTCACCTTCTCTAATTAACAATCAAAATCCTGCATGTAAGGCAGAGAGAAGTCATTGTGAGATTTTTCCAAACAAAGTATTTCAGGTTTAAAGGTATGACAGCATGTTGAAGGACTAGACATCCAGTCTTCCATGGCACTCAGTAACACGGTTGTGAAGACCAGGAAGCTGATGTGAACTCTGATAAGCTAGGCAATAGTGTTGTAATGATTATAAATTGATAGTTATCCTACACATTTCTTCTTTTTTCCTGTCTCAATTATCACCAATATTTCAAACATAAGAATGCATTAAAAAAAACCTCCTACATGCAAATATTACAGATGTGTATGTACTATTTATACACACACAGAACATGTTTTTAATTATTATTATTATTTTTTTTTTAAAGAACCTACATTGAAAGTAACAGAGTTAAGAAACACTATCAGACTGATACCTACGCAGCAGATTAGTGGTTCAGAGTCCCATTTAATCTTTTATTTACCTGTTGATCACTTGATGTACGTTGCTGAACTGCATCATGGCTCACAGAGCCTTTTTTGACTTGTACCCTGCCAGGTGGAGGAGGAATCACACCCGAATAAGAAGCTGGGTTATCAGCATCTGAAGAATACAAGGCCGTGTGTCTTGATTCTTGTTCATTTTTTGACACAACAAATCTGGGAAGAGGGAGATCCTTCACTGTTTGAAAAAAAAAAAAGAGCAGGCCATTTACTATATACAAGTATGAATTTTAAAAATAAAATATGCACTTCATTTTGTAGTTGAAATTTCACGCGTGCCTCAATTACTTAGACAACAAGAAAAGTTTTAGTCCCTTTTAGTCAGAAAACAGCAAGCGCCTTTTCCTCATCATGCTTCATGATTCTGCTACTCAAGTTCTAATACAAGATTTCACATAGCTCCATAAACTTATCACTTTTCACTATGTTTGCACAAAATGCAGTAGCAATCATACAATCTAGACTTAGCTCTTTTCTGAGTTACACCAACATTCATTACTGAAGTTTGATTTGCAATAAATATTTTTAGTAACTGCCATTTCTAGATATTTATCATTTATATATAAGTATTTAAAATTAGATTATTTTCATTAAAAAATGGTTCATCAGCAAAACAAATGCTAAAGTATAGCAGTGTTCACCATCATCTTTAGAGAGCTGCTGTCACAGTTGCATTTATAGTAGACAATATAATTTAGCCTTATTAAAAAGATGGCAAATAATGCTTGAACATGTGTGTGTAGTTTAGCTTCTATATGAGAAGCTAAACTAGTTGTTTTAATGGAATACAACTGGGAACATTCCACTATCAATTTCTTTTTTTTAAATGAACACCTAACCTTCTACAAAAACTTTCTACCAAAAAAAAAACTAACCAGAAGGTCCTTAGCTTTATGGTTTACAATAATATAAGTGTTCTATTTCTCACTGCAAGATTTGTATCATTTTTCTGAATTCCAACCAGATTTCTCACTAGTCCACTGTGAATCAAACTGAATTTGCCACACAGATTACTCATCTTTGCTGTTTTGGAAAAGCAATTTACAGTATGGGTCAAGTTCAATCCCTTCCATGGATTGCTGTATGTAGATTACATAGAACACTAGAACTTCTTCTGATACAAGGGAATTCTATTTCAAGTCTACTGGTTGCTCCAACATAAGGTTTTGGTATGAAGTATTTAGCACTATCTCACAAAATAACATCCAAAGCTCACCATGAACAGAAAACACAGCATTGTCATCTTTTAAAACAAGATTCGATAATACAGGTTTGTTCTTACTATACTACTAAACTTTTACATGGCAACTGAAAAAAATGCAATTTTTTACTTCTCTTCTAATTTTTCCCCATAACAGCAGAAAATCACATTTTAACATTACATTTGTTATAATTCAGAAATGCTTGAATTATAAATGCTACAGTAGTTATTAATGGAAATATGATATTAAATTAGAAAAATGTATGAAAGTTCCCTGTATTTCCTCAAACCCGCATTTTTATTAACATTTTCTTCCACCAAAACCAGCAATCTATACTTAGAAAACAAACGTTACTTCTGAACAGATACTACTCATTAATGTCTCAATTTTTAGCTTACTGGAAGGAAAATTTGCTAGGATAGCAAAAAAAAGCAAACAAACAAAGCAGCCAGACTTAGAAGCTTGTAGTATAATATTTAAAGCCAGTATTTTTAGAAAACTACATCTGTGTAATTATAAAAGCACTTGGTTAATTGAAAATCAACTGGATAGTAATTATGTTAAATGGACTTTGGATCCCAAATTCGACTGTAGTCTGCACTTAGCAATTCACATAAAACCAGCCTCCTGCCTTCTGAGGAGGAACGCCGGAAGCAAAGAGCAAAAGGAATGGGAAGGGGAGAGAAAACATAGAATAGTGAAAAATATTTAAGACAACCACTGAATAAAAAATATGCATATTATACAGAAATAAAAAGTTGTCTTGAAGTAAAATCTTTAAATATTTCACTTTGAAGAGAAGAAGAGCATGAAGGATGGCTCTAACAATTCCTCTTCAAGCCTTCCTGCAGATGGACTGTGGATAGAACCCTGCTGACGAGCCTACTGAACCACAATTCTCAAAGGAAGATAACCCAAGCTCAGAATCATTATGAATTTTTCAGCCTGCTATATTTTAGCTATTTAGTAGCTGCAGCAAAATTTCTTGAACTAACTCTAGGCACAGGGACTTCATAGAGAAGACTAGAACCACTGCAACCAAGGCAACAGACAACCAAAGCTAAAAACAGCTAGGGTAAAAATAAATGTTCTGTCGATTATACTTGTTGTATTTAGTAGGTTTGGAACGAGCTACAGAAAATTACTCCTAGAAGTCTAGAAAACATGACAAGTATTTCTAGCTCTGCAATAAATCAAGGAAACGTATTCCATCACAAATTCCAATTTTCATTTTTTTGGAATTAATTCTGTACTTCATTTTGATTCCTTCCTTCAAATTTCTTCTGATACAATCCAAGCTTTTTTTTTTTTGTATTAAAAAACCTCAGTTAAGGTACCTTATATTAAAATAAATCAAGCACACAAAAGCACTGAAACATACGGAGATTGTAGTATTTGCCTTCTTTCATGGGTGTTTGATGAGAAACCCCACCATTGTTAATCAAGTTCGTTTTATCAAATATTAGGAACTGAAGGTCCCTTTTCCAACTCGCTGATTCTCGGGCATTCTGCTATAATTTGCCAAAGCTTTAGAACTTTGGAACATTCAGCTCAAGAACCAGTGAAACAACTTATAAGCATGGTGATTTATGAGCAGAAAGGAACTTCAATACTAGCAAAGTGTTGAATAAAACCATGCACTTTTCCAAAAAGCTACAAGAAACATAGATGTAGTATAAACTGTTTGTAGAAGCCTATAATAAACATAACTGTAAAGCACGTCATGATTCTTTACTCCTTCATAGGACTGAAGTATTTGACAAAGCTGTTAGATTGTTTTTACTGTATTCTTACTTGGCTTAATCTATATTCTTCAGAATAAAAGAAAGTTTAGGAGCTTTTAATATTATCAGCATACACAAATTCTACCATAAAATGAATTCTGCAGTAAGATCTACTACAGTAATCACCCAAATTCAAAGCTGCTTTTGAAAACTAAAACCTGAGAGTTGTGTACTTGCTGCAAAAGGCTGCTGTGGCTTAAACCCTGCACATCACCTTCCTAAACCTCTTTTCATCTCACATAGCAACACGGACACATGAATTTGCTTACATCACTCAGAAAGCTACAGCAGAGTCTCAAGGCTCTTTGTGCTGCTCTGAACGTTCATCCTAAAATGAGTCTCTCCTATTCCTATTACCCACATCATACCTGATCTTGAGAAAACAACAGCTGTTCTGTTTGACAAAGGAACTTTTTACAGATGAGGTTTTTTTAATTAAAAAATCTTAAGCTATTAATCTTGATATTTGGGAAAAAACTCAGAGCAAGCACAAAGGAATGTAGCTTTGGAAAAGGAAAGTTTGCATTTGTTACTATCAAGGTTCCAAAAACTCAGTATGCACAAAACTATGCAAATATTACATTCCCCTTCTCCTTCAAATTCTCATTGCTCCAATTAATACTTTATTCAGTGGGTACAGCGCACAAGTTATCACATAATTGTCTACAGAATTAACTTGTACTTAACACAATAGCCAGTAGAATTTGTCCACTTGGCCCACGATAACAGTACTTACCTCAATGAATAGGAGGTAAGGTACTTCATCTTACATTTACCACTTAAGAATAGACTGCCTCAGTCTCCCCACAACTGGTATTTTTAGATTATCAACGTGTACAGAAAGATAAACCACATTAATTTACAAGACTGATCTCCCAGAATCTGTAAGCGAAGTACAACTCAAAACCAACCCATTCTCCCTCCTTTGCTTTACCTGTATTTAAGCTTTCCACTCTTAGAGGGAGACCTGACTGGGCCACAGCAACGAGTTTCAAAGCAATATAAAATTGACTTCTTCCAAAATAGCCAAGTCTTGTTGCACCACAGAGCTCCATAATCTGCAATGAAACACAGTTACTTCTATGAGGAAACTTAAAAATACAAATTGCTCTAAAGAGGCAATTCCATGCATTCAAAAGCAGTAGATCTTGCATTAAATGACCGTAACAACTTTATATGGACCTATACAGTAGATGGCAAGACTTAAAGCATATGATATTCTTCACAGCCAGCAAAAGTTCCAAGTCTAAAACTGAAGTTTCCTTCAATTTTCTTTTTTTTTCCCTTTTCTTTCACCTCTTTGTAGAGGTTCTACACATTTGATGGAAAAGAACAGAACATGCTAGCTCCCAAGGGTCTTCAGAAAAAGCAAATTCCAAAAACCCCACACAACTAGAAAGCCCATAAGAATCCTACTTCACCACTAACTATTCTATTAGCAGCTATACTGTCTTTGTTTCTTAAGCAACCACTACAGAAAAAGAAAATCTACTTTTAAGAACATTCAACATTTTTAACATTATGCCGATTGCTAGATGTAATTCAGAAACTAAATGAGGATTTTCAAGTAATCGCCATACAAAATTGAAAAGCATATTACTGATCATATCAGAGAAACGGTCCTGCCCCTTATTTCTGCCTGAAAATTTCCCTAACTGTTAGAATTTATAAAAAGTGAACGAATGTTCATAATTTCAAACGCTATCTTCTATCCTATTCTGATATGTTTGAAATAGCTCGACTTCTAACTTGTAAGGTTAACCTGTAAAGCATTCATTCAGAACACAAGGGAGTATTTACCACCATTCACAGTATTTTTCATTCAGAGAGACCCAGACAGGCCCCAGCTGTGGGTCCAGGAGAACATCATGAGACTAAAAAAACCCAAAAAACAAGGGCACCTGGGTCACAACATCCCCCACTATCCCAGAAAGCAGGCAGTCAAGAAAATTGAGCACAGCCCCACTGAAAGTGACTTAGAGGTACTGGTAAATGGCAGGTTGGATGTGAGCCAGCAATGTGCCCTCACAGTCCAGAAATCCAACCATATCCTGGGCTGCATCAAAAGAGGCGTGGCCAGCAGGTTAAGGAAGGTAATCCTGCCCCTCTGCTCTGTGCTGGAGAGATTTCACCAGAGGTACTGCATCCAGATGTGGAATTCACAGAACAAGAGAGAGACAGACCTATTGTAATGCATCCAGAGGAGGGCTGCAAAAATGATCCTGGTGTGGAACATCTCTACAAGGACAAGCTGAGAGCTGGAGCTGTTTAGCTTGGAGAAGGCTCTAGGGAGATCTGATGCCCTTGGTGATACTCAGAGTCAGGTGGACAGGTCTCTGAGCAGCCTCATCTAGCTGGAGATATCCCTCTTTATTGCAGGAGAGTTGGTCTCATGGGCCTTTAAAGGTCCCTTCCAAAACACACATACACCAGGACAGGCAGAGAATGCAGAACTTCAGGTTCTTCAAATAAGGACACCATATGTTCTAATTAATTTAAACAATACAGCACAAAAATGAAGTTACCCTATTCCTTTCTTCCCTTTGTGCTATGTAATGCAAAGGCGATCCTGTATCTTTTGTTATGATATTATACAAATATTGGTCCCTCCCAGTGGCAGCTGTGTATTCAAACATGCTGCTGCACTCCCCCAAACTCAGGGGCCTGCAAATTTGATACGGGTGCATTCCTGCTTCTGAAAGTCGCTGGCAAGATATTGAAGATGACACATCCCAAATCCAACTAAGTTCAATAATTCAGACTCTTTAGCACATAGAGCAGTCTCATCTAGACTGTAATGATTCAAACAAGATACAATGATCCTGTTGGACACCATCATGAAAGCCTTGCCGAAGTCAAGGCAAATGACATTAGTGCTCTTCTCCCCTCACCCAGTTCTATTCTTTCCACCACTGCAGGCCATTTGCTTGACAAATATCCTTGGTGAATCCACACTTGCCAATCCCAGTCACTACTTTTCCCTTCCTGTTCTGAGAAATGGCTTCCAAGTGGACTCGTTCCATAATTTTCCCAAGGACTAAAGTGTAGCTGATCAGAATGAAGTTCCCTGAACCCTTGCTCCTCCTGAAGATGGCTGCAACCTATCTTTTTTCAGTCATTGAGGCCCTCTAATCTTTACAACAGTTCAAAGATAAAGCAGGCTTGCAATGACATTCACTTGCTCTCACAGTATTTTTGGAATCATCTGGTCCTACAAACTTGATATGTAACCAAGCTACTCTAGAGAACCTGCTTTAGCAGAGGGGTTGGGCTAGATGATCTCCAAAGGTCCCTTCAAACCCCAGTGATACTTGATATTTTTTGAGACATTCATCTTCTTACACTACTACAAGTTTCTTCTTTTGAAACCATTCCCAGGATCAAAAGCCTGTAAGATGACTGTGATGATAATTCAGAGAAAGCACTGAGAATCTCAGCATCACCTACATCAAGTGGCACTAACACCCCCCTCACCCTTCACATCTCAGCACAGTCACGTTCTCAGTTTAGCAAATCTAGTCTCTTGATGTATCTTCTCAGTTTCCTAACTACTGGAATGAACATTTAGTAGGCTTAAAGAAAGTTGCCCAGAAAGAACTCCCTGCTCTCATCAGAAACAGTTCTGAAGGACAGATGAGCTCACAGTTACTTTTTGTTGGCAAACCTGAAAAACAGTCAATATTTTCACATAGCAGAAAATGAACCACGAGGTCCATAAGGAGTTTGACTGTATGCTGCACCACTGCTGAAACAGAAAAGACTTCAATCATTGTGCAATCAAGCACAGGTTTATTAACTAAAGCAGAGTTGCAAAAGGCCCCAAAAAAGGTTTCTTGGGTATTTCCTTACCATACATCAAGATTCTAGGACCTCATGAAAGTTGTTGTGAAGCCTGTTACAGAAAGGACTGGGAAGTTGACAAAGACTCAGTTCCAAAGCAGTTCCTGGAGGATCAGGAGGTCTATTGCTCTGCATAGAGCTTATAAAATCCTTCTGGACAGAAGCTAGCAGCATTAATTAACATGGATACATCTGCTTCACACATTGTCCTACAACACCTGTGTTATTTCTGTTTTCCCAATGTGGCATTCACACAGTGTGATGTCTGGACAGAAGTCAACAGATTTTTTTAAGGTTCATTAATTAAAAGAAAACAGTTTGTATTTCAATACACAACCCTACACAACACTAGTGTCAGAACACATTAGACTACCAGAAATTTCATATGGAAACTAATTACAGTAAACTGACAGGTGAGAGCTCAAAGAATAAAAACTTTGAGGAATTAACTATGGAAATTGCCCATACTTAGCCAAAGGCTGAAAAAACACTATGTTTAAATAACTGGCTGAATTAAAGCAGCAGAGTTTCAGTAAGAGATAGCACAAACAAAACCAGTACAATAATAAAGTATTGTTTTGGTTTTTTTTTAAAGCATATTTTGGAAGACTGATGATTACCCATGTACTTGACTATACCTAAAAAAAGCTCGTTGATCCTGTGATCTAACATTAACAGATGAATAACTGAGCAGAATCTGGAAAAGCTTTTTATGACAGGAAGCAGTGACACAGGTATTTGGAGCCTATGCAATCATTGGGTAGTATTGGCTTTTGGCAGTTCAAAGTCAGTGCTGGACTAGAAACAGTTGTCTTTGGAGCAGCTTAGTATTGCCAGGTTGAAGAAAAACACTTCAGCTGAAGACTGGATTAATAATTAAGCTACAATGGCAGTAAGCATTAGAGAGGAAAGACAAGCATGAATTCAAAGGAGAGAAGTGTAGGAGAATACATTTAAATATCATGAAAACTGAAAAACGCTGAAAAAATGGAATGCCCTCACGCTGCTGAAGAAGGAGCTGTCAAATTCTCTCAAAGAAAGCCAAAGAAGACCTCCCTTTCAAAAAGATTATAACCCAATCAGACACATGACTGATGGTTGGGTAAAATCATTAAATGCAAAGATCTGCTGAAGACCCCTGAGCTCACTGACAATACGCTTGAACAAACCCAAACAGTCTACCTATAATCTCCTCAAAGGAGGATTTAAATACTCAACAGGCAGTAAGCTATACTGACAGGAAAAAAATAAATCAAGGGATTGCTTCTGAGATTTGTTTTATTTTTAGGAATTCCATCTTCTAAGGACTATAGAGGATAAGGATTTTCCTAAAACACTCCAAGGAATGCAAAGTCATCTTCAAGACAAAGTGTTCTATTATTGTTTTCATCTTCTTAGGTAGGAAGATCCTGACACGGCGCTGTTGCAATTAAGCAAATTAGTGGTGACAACTTTTTAAAGCTCCAGAACTACTTGAAACTGTTGACACAAAAAAAAAGTATTGGTTTTTTTTAATTATAAAATTGCACACACAGTCCTTATCCACACTGCAAAGAAATAACACTAACATCATTAGCATTAGGATTAGTAGCATTGTACTGGGCTCTCCAATACAAAAAAGACAGGGATCTCTTGGAAAGAGTCCAGCAGAGGGCCACAAAGATGGTGAAGGGCCTGGAGCATCTCCCCTGTGAAGAAAGGCTAAGTGAACTGGGTCTGTTCAGCCTTGAGAAAAGATGACTGAGAGGGGACCTGATCCAGGTCTATAAATATCTAAGGTGTGGGGGGCAGAGTGGCGAGGCCAGACTCTTCAGCAGTATGTGAGGACAGGACAAGGGGAAATGGCCAGAAAGTGTAGCATAGGAAGTTCCGCACCAATGTGCACAAGAACTTCTTTACAGTGAGGTGACGGAGCACTGGAACAGGCTGCCCAGGGAGGTTGTGGAGTCTCCTTCTCTGGAGATATTCAAGACCCACCTGGACACCTACTTGTGCGACCTGGTGTAGGGATCCTGCTTTGGCAGGGGGGTTGGACTCAATGATCTCTGGAGGTCCCTTCCAACCCCTGTGATTCTGTGATTAGGAGTTGGCACAGATCAGACATATATAGGAAATGGTAGGTTGACAAAGAATGTCTTTCCAAGCACTTATCTTCTAGAACTTTTACGGATAATAACATAAGAAGTCCTTGGACTTGGAGATGTTTGTTAACAAAAAAAAAACAACCTAGAAGTTCTAAAATTCCAAGTAAAGCAGAACAAATCACATCTCTATCAAATGTGTTAAAATGTACTTTTCGCAAATCAGACAAGTTTTCTCGAAAAGTCTTCAAGATTATCACACTCCCTAGCCCTTAGGCTGTTTTTGCAAGGCAAATCAAGCCCACAATCTGCAAATACTGTGTACATAAAAGTACAACCATTTATAACTTCTTCAAGGGTAAGGAATAAAGGCAGTAAGATACATGCCACCTATGCAGAAAAGATTTAAAAACATCTTTCAGCTGCTTGGAGAGATTTACTAAAATACTAACCATTCCATTGAAGAAAGTTATAAGGAGCAAGACTGAGGCAACTTTTCAAGATTGACAGTGACAACACAAACAGTGGATGGAGAGGGAATGAACGAGCTCATTGCTGGGTTTCTGTATCACATCAACTAAACTAGGATGTTAAGTTTACTATCTACTAAAAATATACACTACACAAATAATAACTTTGTATTTGTATACATAAATCACATACTGATATTAAGAAAGAAGCAGAACTGGGATCCCAAATACACATTTTCATCTCAATTTTATAAGCAGATTCTTAATTTGAGGTATTCTAGTAGTCCAATTATTGGTACAAAGCTTTATTTTTTTTGAGAATTATACGCACAAAGAAGCCTTGCCTAGAACCACAGAATAGCTGAGCTTGGAGACAGCCTCTGGACATCACCCAGACCAATCACCTTGGCTCAAAGCTACAGCGTTTTGCTTAGGGCCATGTACAGCTGGGTTCTGAGTACATCCAAGGATATAAAAAGAGACTCTACAGAGTCCACCTCTTCCCTTGTTCAATCACCCTTGCAGAAAGTTTTCTCCTGTGTTTAAATAAAGCAAGGATCAGGAATTATATCATATGAACCATGCACCAGAATTGCAAGACAAGTTTTCACATAAGTCTGAAAACTAAAGTTAAAGCAGACCATATTGACACATTTTTGCTTCAGTACTTTTTACGCAATTTTCCAGTTTCGCTGTGCATACTGACCATAATGTTTTAATGAAAAACAAGCAATACACTGAAAAAGAAACTGAGGGTCTATTTCAGAGTAAAAAGTTGAGGAAAAGTAGAAAGAATAACCCGTATCCTGTTTTCAGGTAATTTAATGAAATGTAACTATGATTAGAGATTTATTTTCAGTCTCAGTTTAAGATGAAAAACATTATGTCAATAACATTACTTCTGTATCCCATTTGCAGTCATTCATTGATAAGAAACCTAAAGCTCTTTGCAGATAAATATTAAGCAGAAAATGCCATATGGTGTCTATATGTGTTTACTGCGCAAAAGATTCATACTGGGTACCAAGACGTGATTCATACAAAGGTGCTCTTCTGAAGTCAGGAATCCACTCGTCTCAGCTACAGTAAAAATTAACCGCAACTTTCCAGGGCAATGTAATTTGGTATCAAGGCAGTTGAAAAAATATTTCTCGGGAATGTATATTCCAGCAGAAAAAGATTACCATCACTATATGTAGAAAACCCATAAAAATCTCCATCCTGTTTTTTTCCTAAATTGAATATATCTTTCCTCACAATTCATTACCTTCACCGCTCAGTAGCCATCTGTTAGTAGATCAATTCCTGCAACTCCACTGAAGTGGATGTATTTCACTAACTGCAGACCACTGTCCTCCAGGCTGACAGTTCTGTAACTACTCTCTCACCCACCATCGTCTACACAAAGAAATATTGATCAGTTATTAATCAAGAATTTTGCAGTTTTCTGCAGAAAAATCTCACTTGACAGGTAGCTTCTGAGATGCGACAGTTGTTTACGGCACTGTATAGTAGCAACAAGACAGAACTGACAAAGATCCTTCTTTCGAGGGGTTATTTTTAACCAAGACAAGTCTCTGACCTAGTTCCCTGCAGGGCTCCACAGACCTTGGCACGTGGAGGCACTTGGGAAGAAATAAAAAAATGGAGACAGGACAAACAAACTGCTGCTAAAAGAAATGGCCCAAGTATTGCTCAGGATTTTATGTTTCACCACTACTGGTATATCTGACAAATATTTTAACAGCCTTAAACCCACCCCAAATTTATTTGCAAAATGCATTTATGAAGGATAAAGAACAGCTATATTTAATCCAGTTAAGTGTGAAGTAGAAAACCTTCATATGCTGAACAGCAAGACTAATATTACCTAGATCTAATAGATAGTTACCTTACTAGGTACTTCAGACATACAGTACCAACTAGTTGAATGTATTTACTACTAAGAATGTGCAAACACAAGATATATATTTGGGACACTGATGTGCTTTTTTTAAAGTCTTACTGACTATTCCAGAAAGATTGATCTCAGACAAAGCCACAAATCTGGCTTCAGAATAAAAGCCTTTAAAGAAATAAAATCAATAGCACTGAAGTACTTACAAGAGGACACACACTCTGGGAACAAACTATTAAGTCTCCCACTGCCCGTATATATGGAGCATGTACTTACCCACCTTGGGTTTTCACACACTGCATGTATCCACTGCTAAAATATCACTGGGAAAAAACCTAAATGATAGCTCCAAGTATAAGAATTCTCTACATACTCAAGAGTTAAGCTCCCCTATTACACAGGTCATTTCAGGTTCAAACATGCACACAAATCAAGCATTTCAGAATTAATCACCTCAGAGATAAATAAGTTAATTAGCTGTTAAAAAAAAAAATGACCCATTATTTTTTAACTCTCGGATAAATGATTCTGCTCTGGTGCTTCAGAATTTGTTTTACAGGGGTGTCCATTCTCTCAGTCAGCCCAAAGTAAGGGTTAGCAGATTTGGAGTCAAGCTTTCATTCTGTTAATAGAAAAGCAGCAAAAACATATGAAAAGCTGCTATGACATATGCACAAAATAAATGCTTCTTTTAATAACTGAATGCACTGAATACTACAATAAAAAAAATGAATTCACAATATTTCCACCTACTTTTGAGCTAGTTGTATTTTAGATCTTTTACTTCAAAAGGAATGTGTTTTCCCCACAGATATTACGTATAAAAACTAATTTTCATAAATATATAATCCACTATTGCTGTACAATAGCTCAGTATCACAACATTTCTCACACGCACTCTCTCCAAAAAAACAGGAGGAAAAAAATATGACAAAAATATGACAAAAAAAAGCTCACCGGTTGAGGCAAGGACAGGGAGATCACTCGCCAATTACCATCAGGGGTACAAACAAACTCAGGATAAGGAAGATTAACCTAACTTATTGTCTATTGATAACAGACAAGGACAGGGAGAACTAAAATTTAACACCTTACTCCCCACACACCCTCTTATGCCTCCACATCCCAAACAGTAGAAGGGAAAAAGGAATGCGAGCCATGGTCAGTCCATAATGCTTCATTTCTTCTTCACAGTCCTTAAAGTACACGGGGTCCCTCCCATGGGTTGACATCCCAAACTAATCCCAGCTGAGTTTCCCACAGGCTGCAGCTCTTCAAACACTGCTTCAACACAGCTCCATACTACAGGGCCCACTCTTCAGGAGTGTCCCTCATGGGCAGCAGCTCCCCTAGACCTCCTGCTCCACCTTAGGCTCCTCCATGGCTGCACGTGGAGATCTGCTCTACACAGTGCCTATAGGCTGCACAGGGACAGCCTTCTCCTCCACGGGCCTCTCCTGGACTGTAGGGAACTTCTGCTCCATGCCTGGAGCACTTCCTGCCCTCCTTCTGTGCTGTCCTTGGAGGCTGCAGGGCCACTGCCTTACATTTTCTCACTCCTCTCCCAGCTGTTGCTGCCCAGCAGTTTTTCCCCTTCCTTAAATCTGCACTCCCTGAGGCACAACCAGCACTGTTCACAGCTCAACTCAAAAAACACCTGAAACAGATTAAAGTTCACTGTAAGGAGTAATCCACACCATTAGATAAAAGGGCCTCTAAAGAGGGAAGCTCTTCACTTGAGACGACATATCAGTAAGGCAGCAAGAGAACTTTGCAAGTCTGTGGGAAGTACATCCTGCAAATTGAACTGACAAGGCAAATCCACATATCCAAACCATTGTGGCCTGACACATCTGACCCCCAAGTTCAGAAAGAAGAGCAGCTTTTTCCAAACAAAAAATATATTCAGGAGACATTCCTGACCTCAGCCCTTTCCAGAAGTGGTCTGCAACATCTCCTGTTGTTCCTGGCAGCACATATGTCAATGGTGTGTTAAAGACTCATTCATGGCTGACACTTCCTAACACAGTAGCTTCAATTTTTCCATTTCCAGTCAAAGCTTTTGGTCCTGCTAACAGCTCCTGTAAAAGCTGTAGCAGGCATACAGCTTGAATCTCCTCACTATTAGCCTCTCATACAAACCTCCAAAGTTCCCTTATTGCTTTGATTATTCATTGTAAAGGCTGCTGATCATCTATACACACAGATGAACATAAGGCATACGCTTATTATAAAGGTAAGGCAGATATATCCTGCATGTATTTGAACTGCCCACAAGATCATGACAGTGATTTGGATAGGCCCTTTTTCCAAAGATTACTGATCTAGAGCCACGGGCTTTCCCCACCAGACCCTAACCCTTAAACAAATTATTGCAAAATATCTTCAGAAGTAGGATAAAATAAAAAAAAAGCATATCTTTTCTGACATACTTAATATCACCAACAAGGAAAATCCAGATAGTCAGATGAACACTCACAGAGCAACTACTGTCCTCCTAACTAAACTGTACAAAATGCTAGCTGGAATAACTCAAGGTAAAGTTGCTCTCTGCTCACATCAAGAAGCTATCTAACTGCTGTTTTTCTGGTAGAGTACGTGCTCATGTGAAAGATAATAGTAAAAGGCAGCAAAGAAGACTGTGGAGGAAAAGAATTGGAAGCAGCAAAAGTCTGGAGACCTAGAGATGCAGAAAGAGAGGTTCTTTTAAAAGGGGATATACCACATACCTGTCTCCTCTTCCTATGCAATTTTACATTACTGCTTAACCTAAATAGCTCTTTGCTCAGTCACACCATTGTTATGTTACTCCTCCTTCCTCAGCTCTCAGTTGCACAATTCCCCACTGCTGAGCATTAGCCGGTTCTCATGTATCTGATCACACAGTACGATTACTTCACTCAGTAAGCCTGCAAAAAGTGACTCTTATCTATTGTTTCATTAAACTGAATCCTTCTACTGTTCAGCCAATGAACAGTTCAGCAACTAATGGGAAGCACGTGGTTGATGGCAATGATTTGTTCACGTGCCTCTAAACTTCTTGCAGGGCTGCAGCCTCAAAAGGGTTGTAATGCTTTGCATTTTAGAGGTGCGGAAAAGATAGAAATGAGATGACTGAAAAGAATGTCACATCAAAAGTAGCTGCAAATCCACAAAGTACATCTGTCCAAGTTAATCCTCTGTGGATCAGAAAGATATGTGAATATATCAGACTACTAAGAATTCCCTTCAAAACAAAGCATGTCTTCTTTCCATGATGGTGCCGTGAAGAATTTAAGCAACAGGAGGAGGAAACAAACACTTCAGCACCAACTCTTAATGACTGAACAGCCTGTGACAATTTCAGACTCCCAGGATGATTCCATCGTACTCAAGTGATTGTATTTTCCAGAACAAATGGTAACAGCCATGGTAGCCATGCAATCACTGAGAGGGCATCTAAGTTCAGTTATGTACCAAAGAGGTATTTTAAAGCAAGAACATATTTAGCACTTCAAATTGTTACTATAACAACAAATCGTGCAAGTTTCTTCAGGGGAGGTCACGTGAGTATCCTAACTCTGGATGTTCCTGCCATGCTATACTGGGGATTTTTCCTGCAAATCCTTCTTGATTGCTAAATGTTGAACAGAACACTGAGCACGTTTTGACTCCTTTCAGACCTTCCACACAATTGATTGATATTCCCTGCTAATTTATTTTCTTACTTCTTGGATTTTAGTATTTTCACCAAAAGTCAACTTTCATCACTACACCAGAACAAACGTAAGACAGAAAAGCTCCAAAGAATGAACACGAGCTACTGGCTGTTTACTAACATACAGTGAAAATTAACGCATTCCCTAATCTCAGAATTAGTCATCACACCATGACATGGCCAAAAAGGACTGATCAGATCTGCCTTGTTATTCCTGAACACTTCCATGCAAGTTCACAAGAAGCTCCTATACCTACTGCTTTATACTACTCTCCCACCTACGTCTGTTCTCAGAGTTAAGCTGATCAAACAGCTCTCAGCCAATACTTTGCACTGCTTTCCTCCTCTCAGTAAGGTCTACAACCCCTCAAGTCTATCACAGTTGAAACAAATTCTAGTCAAAATTCTAAAAAATGTGCATGTATAGACTATATTTGAGACTTAGAGTTACTCGCACTAGGTTCTTAAACGATCTCAGACATTTTAATTCAGAAAAACAAGTTGTATACATTGCTGCCATAAGAAGAAACTTTCCTACAACATTTATGAAGCAGGATTAATGCTAAATTTGTGTACAGTCCAGTGCTGGTCAACCTCTTTCAGAATTGCTAGAGAAAAAGAGACTTGTTTAAAGTTGAGTCTGCTAACTGCTCTGTTAATACACTTTGGAAGCATGTTAGAGCTCAAAAGTTAATCATTCTAAATATTCAGGTCAAGCTGTCATCTTTCCCAAGCCCTTTAATCTATCAAAGCATTGTTTTATACACAAACAGGCAGTTTATACACAGTTTTAATGTACTTTTTCTATAGCAAGTGCAGGGGATGATCTATTTATACAACAACCCCAGTCAGAAAAACATACACATCACAAACACTGAGCACTGATTTTGTAAATTAGTGCTTGTCTAAGCACTGCTGGCTTAATACTCCATCTAGAGAAACAGCGAAGGAAAAAGAACAAGTGGGAAATTTATCTTCCTACGATAATCACTACACAAACTCAAGTGAAAAAAGTCTGACAGACAATCTATCGCTTACATCCTTTGAACTCATGTAGGCAAAGAGCTGAATTCTCTTAAGGTCCAGAAATTCTTAAGGAGGTCTAATTTAAATGGCAAATATTTATGACCTAATACATGCAAAACTTGTCTGTAAGAGCTAGCATTTCAAAAACTAGCAAACAGAATTGAAAAGTCATGGAGTCTGCCAGTGAAGTCCTACAACTTCCACACTATCATAGAATGGTTTGGGTTGGAAAGGACCTTTAAGATCCTTTAAGGCTTAGTTTCAAGCCCTCTAGAATCTGAAATAATATTTATTGAACGCTAGACTAAGATGAAGGCGTGTTCGCAGCTTTTCTAGGGGTGGAGGAAGTGCTCAACAGTTTAACACAAAAGAATTATGTCAGGTTTACAGCACAAGTTTGTAACTTGATTCTAAGACAGCTGCGTTTCTCACAAAAGTTCCTGATATTTCTAAACAGATTTTGCCATGTCAGAATGGGTATTACTTGTCCCCTACTGTCCTCTGATGACACATGAAAAAACCCACAATTGTTTTCAAACAGAGCTGAGCTGTGATACTTGAAATTTTCTGAATGCTGTGCTGGCATATGGAATTATGACGGGATTATGTACTATGAATTATGAATTCCGGTCAATTTCAAAGGCTGAAAAACAATTACAATGAGAAATCAACCGAAAATAAATGTAAGTCTAATAGAGCTTATCTTACAGCACTAAAGTTTTGCCATCAGCTTCCTGCTTTTGGTTTAAAAAACAATGATTATTCTCTGAGTAAATGCTGCTGAGATATGAGACTGCTCAAACTAATTAACTGTGAAGAGAAAACAATCTCCAGCCCAGCAGTCTCTGTGAAAGTAACAGTTGTGTAAAACATTTGTACCAGAATTCTGTAGGAAATGCAAAGCACAATTCACAGGATACAAAGACTAAGCACAATTTCTGGCAGTAACAGAAAGCAGGCTGTTTAAATATCTCATCTTTACAAGAAACAAGTTTAACTTACTGCTCAGCTGACATGAAAGAAAAATGCTCTACAGTTGCTTTTAGGAAAGAGTAGGCAACTCACAAACTGAATATTCACAGCTTTAGACCTAGGAACTGTTTGTATTTACAGCAGATTCCTAAAAACTCATTTCCTAAATGAGAACTGGGATACAGCATGAAGTACAGAAACATCCCTGTAATACATAACTGTTATATGGATTTACGTATACAGATTTACATATATAGATTACATATGATTGTAATTATAAAGTGCTACTTACTCATCAGCTTTATGGCACACAAGCTAACAAAATAGTATGAATAAGAAAAATACTAAATACAATTACACATTTTTGCATTAGAATGCCTTAATAATCAGCTGTTACAAATTCTAAACTAATTTTATTTTAAAACATAGAAAAGCTTATAGCTTTCAAAGTAAAACAAACCAACCAAATATATATGCTGGATATAATTAATGAGCTATTTAAAAATTGGGCCTGTTTATGCAGAAGTTATAATTAGAAGAAAGTTTGTGTTTTTTTTTCTTTTTTCTTTTTTTTTTTTTAAACACCGCATACATTTTTTGAGAGCTACAAGTGCTACAAATTTTTAAATATACTCCAAATGCAAACAGTGGAAGGTATGGGATCTGCATGCATAAGGTATTTTAACTTCTTAGCCCACTAGCTCAGAAAAGATGATGAATTCAGCAAATTAATCGTAGTTAGATCTAATCTTCTGAATGTCTCCACCACACAGGCAAACCTAAGCACATGCTGGCTCAGCTTCCACTGGCACCACAAGACAACAGAAGACCACATACATCTGCACTTTGGCTGACTTCCTGCACTGCCCAGAAAGCGTAGCTAGTGAACAGGTCTCTGTGCTCGGGGTCCGGACCTTCCAGTGAAGAAGCTGCATCACAGGTATGGTATGCACTCTTACAGTCCTGATGTTAAGGCAGAAAACTCTGACAGAGTTTGAGGAAAATGAGCAGTGGCAGCCATTTCTACATCAGTGACAAGAAGGATCAAAATTAATTTGTCCCTACAGACTCCTTGGAAACGAAATAGATTTCAAATTGGATAACAAGAGAAAGACCAAAAATAGGCTTTACATTAGGTTTTAAATGGGCTAATATGAGCACATCTGTAAATAAAACATAATGAGGGTAATTGTACAATTCATCTGTCATTTCCAAGAATTTGTAGCAAAAAAACCACAAGCAACTAAGGTGCACACTGTCAACACTTAAGATGGTAACTCACTACTGTTAGAAAAAGCGCGTGCAAATTCTTGTGTATTGTTTGTTCAGAAGTATTGCTGTATTTTTTAAAACAAGATGCTTTGACTCCTTAATCTCAGATGAGTTTCATATGCACAGCTGATTTTATTCTTGTCTTGTAAAGTTTCTGGAATTCATACTCAAAGAGTGATAGATAGTTTGTAAAGTTTGGCTATTCAGTCAGATAAACCAGAATTGCACAGATTGAACAAACAGCACAACTACTATACTAATTTCACGCATAGGCGATGAACTTTTGCTGTTGTTCCATCCAACGATAGCTTTTACAAGCAACTTCACCAGCAGCACAGAGGGACCAAGAACTGACTTAACCAGCCTGTCTATCTTAGCATTTTAGGTCAGACATAAAAGTGCGTTTGAAGCAAATCTTCTGTGCATCCCACTGCTCCAGGTCATATTATGGAAGCACCTCACAATAGGCTACTATATTTTTTTCTACGAAGCTGACCTAGAAGATGCACTCTAGGAACACACCTAATACTAACACAGGCCAGAAGACCATGCAAGAACTTTGTCAAAGCAGAACTTGTGAAATGCATATGCAGTGTCAACATCAGGTCCTCAGCTTCCCTTGTGCTGTGTTACATTACTTGCTAATACAAACACCAATGCACAGATAACTGAGTTATGAGAAAAATAACTTGACAAAAAAAACCCAACCAGCCAGCTTTTGGCTAAACAAGCTTCCTCAACCAGCACATCGTGTGCTCAAATGAATGACAGTGCCAGCATAAGGCAGCTCCAACTTCCCGTGGTTGAAATAACAATGAGATCTGTGATAGGTGACAAGTGAAATACCCGGTCACCCTAAAAGGGGAAGGCTCTCATTTCTTCTTCCAGCAAATGGTTTTCGTGTCTCCTTCCTTATGCCAGCGCTGACATTCATTCAGCCTCCTAGTTAGATACAGAGATAAAAATCAACAAAAATTTGGAATTTTCTACTTGCATAGCCCCTGGAACCAGTACAGCACAAAAGCGTCAGACAAGCGGAAGAAGCTGCAAGTAGGAGCATGTGGCTGGGGGAAGACTGAGCCACCTCTATCAGTGGCTTCTCATCATTAGAACAGCTTAACTGCAGAATGAAACCACGCCCTGAGAGCAATTTAAATACTCACATACTGTTAGTACTCAAATACTAACTGCTGTGAAGTAGCTGGACTTGTTATCTCCACACATATACTTTTATCCTCTATTTTATGCATATCTTCTGCCTTAATGCTAATTTCAATGATGTGCACCAAAAAATAAAGCAGAAATGAAGGTGAGCGAAGGCTGGTGTTCTCACATGAGCAGTTTAGGCTCTAAGACAGTCTGTGCTACTGTCACTGTGGTAGTGCTAAGGCTGTCCCTTTTTATGTATATACTATGTATCATGTACAGGTTTTCATTCTGAGTTTTTGTTGCCTTGTGATGTATACAATTTATATACATCAAATGCAACTGTTTCAGTCTTCTGTGTGTTCATTCCTTCTCCTTTATCAGGCAGCTGAGAGAACCCCTTAGAGCCAGGAAGGAAAATGATTAAGAGCTTATTAACTTTTCATGTTGTAAGATGTAAAAATTGCAAATAAACATAACCCTTTGCAGGAAAGGCTGCTTGTGTATCCACTACCAAAGACAGATTTGGGAACAAAACAAGTTACAGGCCCAGAAATGCAATTAAGCCACACATGCTCAATTCAAGAGACAATTCTGGATTATACAGAGGCTATTTACAGACCCACAGGACTGAAGAGCAAAACTTCAGGTAGCTCCTCAGGACTATTTGGTGCCTGTTGAATTTGAAGAACAGCAATTTTGTACCGTTTTGCATTTCACATGACTACTACTACAACTGCATTCCAGGATTATATAAGATTTGAGAAACTGAATTGAGTTCCTTTCCGCCACGAACATCAGGTGCTTCAAATGAACAGGTAAGGGCACAGTACCATGTGATTAAAGGAAAATCCCACCTCCATCACACAGTTTCATTATTTCATAAGCTCTATCATTTGGAGTTGTTAGTTTTGTATTTATAGTTTCTACGCAGCAAATATAATTTCCCTTGGAAATACAATGTCTTGGTGCAGGCATCAAGCAGAAGCATGTTTTGCTGAGACCAAGAGCAGCTAAGCAACTAGAGTCTGTCCTTAAATACAAGGTACTTCACAGGTGACCCACAGTGATTGCACAAGCCATCTGAAATGAGTCACACCGCTAAGGGCATTTTGACTTTCTTTGTATTATTTACAGTTTCATACCTCATGCAATCTAACATCTCCTTTGCTGTTTTTACTGCAAGGTTTTCCTTGCGATCTCTACAGAGATAAGCTAGGCCTGCTCCTTAAGTTTGCTTATTTAGAAACCATGGAATGATGCCCAAGTAGTTTAATCTTTCATTCAGATGTGCTCTACTTTGCAAGAAAATATTTCACCTCCTCTGCAACAGATAAGGACTTAATCTGCGGCCACTTGCATTCAAAATTCCAAGTCTCTCCAAGTTCTTGTACCCAGCGCTCACACAAAGCAAGCTCCAGTACTAGTCTGGATCCCTGTGTAAATAAAACAGGCAAGTTTTATGGAAAAAGAGATTTTAAATGGAACAAACCTTCAAACATTAACTTTCCTGGGATGATTCCTCTGAAACATGCTGGCCACATGCAAAAAGTAGCAGTGGGTGGCCTTTGAGAAAGCTCATTCACAAAACACCGAGCACACAGACTCTAACCATTCAGTCCTGTCTGACAAGTCATCAAATAAAAGATTACTAGTTTTACCAGTAAGAAGTTTTCCTTATTCAACCTTCTCCTGTTCCTTTATTTCTATTTAAAAACAACCACTGTCAACTATCACTTTTCCTACTGAGCTGGAGCACATGATTCAAGGCATCTGAAGTCCTTTTAACTAACCCACTCGCACTTACGGGCCTAGAACAAATCAGTAATCCTCGTTAAGCGTAAGTATTCTCCTGAAATCTGGTAATAAAGCGCTGAATGCTGACATTCGTGTGCTGTTTCTGGCTACAGTAAGCATTGCTTTGTTGGAAGGGGCTGCTCACCTACCTAAGAAGATGATTTAAGTGCAGAGAAGATAGAATGGCTTTTGGGTACAGTTCTACCCAAAGCATCCTTTCGAGGTAGATCAAAATGCTACCTAAGTATGGAACGGGGAACTCCAAAAGCAGGAAACTGCTACAAACAGGTGTTGGTGAGAATGATTCACTGGGAATACTTTCCTCAAGCGATCGCAAGAGGCACATCAGAGCTGACTGCTACAGCAGTAGCTCTGTCCTACTGCTACCAGCACTGAGATGTCACTCGCTCACGGAAGCAGTGCTAAAACTCTTCTTACACACATTGTTAGCATGGACCTACATCGCTCTTAACACCGCGTTTCCCAGCGTTAGAAATATTTTGTTAACCACAGCCGGTATCTGCCACGAACCCTCATAAAAAGCCGTGTGACTCGGATGAAGCAGCCCAGCCTCACTAACACCCGATGGCAGAAACCCAGAGTCCCTCCAGCCTCGTTCCCCATCCACAAGCCGCAGGAAGAACCCCTCCCACACCGCGGTGCTCTTCAGGGTTCTCAGAACGGCCTCAAACACGGCAACACCCCGCAAGCCACAGTACCGGAGGAGCCCCGTCCCGCCCCGCAGGCCCCGCACACCCAGCAGCGGTGCCCTACGCGAGGACGCGGCACGCCGCAGCCACCCCTCGCTCCATCCCACCCCCGGGCTCAGGTGGCCGCAGCCGGCCCGGACAAAAGCTCCGCGCCCCGCGTGGGCTGCGGGCGGGTCGGGCCGGGCCGGGCGAGGCGGCGGGGAGGAGCGGCAGGGCGGACCGAGGCCGTCTCCCCGCCGCGGGCAGGAGGCGCGGGGCGGCGCCCGGGCCGGGGTCCGGCACGGCTACCTGCATCACCACGTCGTTGGGCAGCTGCGCGGCGCGGAACAGCTCCAAGACGCGCCCGTTGGACGCCACTTTCTTGGTGCTCTCGGTGTCGCAGTAGGAGAAGAGGTCGCAGTAGTAGCGCTGCTCCGCCTCGCTCAGCGTCAGGCCCTCCATTTTACGCCCCGGTTCCGCGCAGCGCTGCTGCTGCCGCCGCCCCGCATCCAGCGGCGGCGGCGAGAAGGAAGGGGGAGCGCGCGGGGCAGCCCCGCGCCCGGCCCGGCCCGTCGGGGAGGCGGAGGGTAAGACGCCGCCGCCGCCGCGCGCCCCAACCAACCGCCGCGCGCGAGCGACAACTCGCACCGTCCCCTCCACCAACCGCCCGCCCGGCCGCCCACACGGCGGCGCGCCTGCGCGCCTCCCCTCGCGCCTGCGCACAACCGCCTGGCGAGCGCGCCCCGGCGAGACGGGCGGGGCGGGGGCGGCGGCGGAAGCGGCGGCCCCGGAGCCGGGGGACGAGGGTGCGACCCAAGGCCCGGATGTGGGGGCCGCCGAGTAGCGCCCCCTTCGGTCTGGCGGCGGCGCTGCCCCGCGCGGGGCGCTGTAAGGGGCGGGTGGTGGTGCCTCCCGTGCGGCCCGCGCAGCCGTCCCGGCCTCGAGTGGTTAACCGCCTTTCTCACTCAGCGATGTTGGCGTCTTGGGACCTGTGTGAGCAGCGCGGTGCCCCGCAGGCAGACTTCTGTGCGGCCTCGAGGCTTGGGGGTCTGCCCCACGCCTTCTTGATAATAAAGAGTCACACCTTTCACAACATGTGCTGTACCATGGGTGATTGCCTTACTCAGTACGCTCTTTCCAGTGCCATGGAATCACAGAGTCAATTCTGGGAAGGAAGGAACCCGCAGGACCATCGAGTCCGACCACAGGCTCCACACAGCATCACCCCAAATCCAACCCAAATGTCTGAGAGCATTCTCCAAACACCACTTGAACCCCAGCAGTGTGGGGCTGTGACCACAGCCCTGGGCAGCCTGTTCCATGCTTACTGCCCTCTGGTGAAGAACCAGAGTTGGATGAGCTCACTCACCCCTTCAGCTAGATCTCCTGTTCTGCGTGTCTCTCACTTATGCTTTTCCACGATGCCAGGTGTTCATGAAGTAAATGCGTGGTCTCGTTGCAGGGCAATAAAGGTCTTTCCAGCTTGCTTGCCTTCTGGAAGGAGCCCAGCGTCTTTGACACATTCATCATCATCGTAGAATCGTTATAGAATCATTTGAGTTGAAAGGGACCTTTAAAGGTCATCTGGTACAACTCCCCTGAAATGAACAGGGACATCTGCGCCTAGAAATTAAATGTCGTGGTCCCCCGGTGGGCCCTTCTTATGGCTTGATCTAATTTAAATCCAGTACTTGGTATACAGAGGCATCTTCTCTCTCTCTCTTTTTTTTTTAATTCATCCTTCTTCCACTTTTTCATTTCACCTTCCTTCACAGCTCGCCCATCTCTTCCCTTTCCAGATTGCCATTGCTGTCTGATGTACTGCTCTTAAGCATCTCATCCTTTCACAGAATCACAGAATCACAGAATGGCCAGGGTTGGAAGGGACCTCAAAGGTCATGAATTTCCAAACCCCTGCCACATGCAGGGCCACCAACCTCCCCATTTAATACTAGACCAGGCTGCCCAGGGCCCCATCCAATCTGGCCTTGAACAATTCTAGGGATGGGGCATCCACAACCTCTCTGGGCAGCCTGTTTCAGTACCTCACCACTCTCGCAGTAAAGAACTTAATTCCTTTCTGCCTAATTAACTTAAATCCTTTCTGCCTATCTGCTGAAGATGGTTATGTTCTGGTCTTAAACCAGAGATTCATCTTCCCTGCTGTTTGAAATACTCGATCCTCCTTTTGCCGATAACTAAAGTTTGTGATAAATTAGCTTATAGTTAAAATAACAAAGAGAAAATGATCTTCCAAAAAATGAATATTGTCCAATTTTTGCAACCTGAAATGATATTAATGTTTAAGCCACATTTCTCAGTTAGTCGAAATCCTTCAATATAGGCAATGCTGAAGACATAATTAACTTTTTGATATTATACCTAGTTATTATGATTTTACAGTCTGAGATAAGGCCACCTTATCATCATAGGTCACTTAATTTGAGCTATTTTCACATCAGAATCTCTGTAAGTATAATGAATGTAACCTTACCCTCACTGCTAAATTGCATGCTGCAATTCTATTAGTTACACAGAGCTGCTTGTAGAAGAGATTGTTCAAGTACTTATTAGGAGGTGACTGAGTTCCAAGTGCCTTTGCTTCTTGCAAGTTCAGTGACTGTATGCTTGCGTGGGCCCTGGCAGTTAAAGATTAATACATGCATCTATAGCCATAAAGTCCCTCACAAGCTGGTGTAAGGACACCAGAATTATTGTATTTGTCAAAATAATTTTGCATTGTGAGTTTTACATCTAAAAATAGTCTGTACAACTTATTATTTTAATTAAGCTGCTATTTTATTATTAGCATTTTTTTGCAGTGGGACCAGTCTTTTCACATTAATTACTTGGCTGCAACAGCATGTGTAAGACACAAAGAATGCAGGGAGGAGATTCCCTAGAATGGACTATTGCTAGTGTCTTGATGCCAAATAATGCTGATGTTTAATAAACACGTATCTCACTAAAACCATGACTTGCCAATAAAAGTGTAAGGGAGGTTATAGTGAGATATTCACCATGTATAGCACACACTGAAGGCGTCGAAGTAGCAATTTTGGAGAACAGATTGATGGGTGTCATTTCCATTTTCATGCTATAAACTTACCTTCTTCCTTTGTGCTAGTTCAATGACTTAGCAGAAAGAATAAGAATAAAATGCCATGCAGCAAATTAATTTCTAATTCCCAAGGAAGCAACTTTTCCTCCAAGTCCTAGTACAGTGCTTTGTCTTTGCTAGAGGATCTTCTTTCCCCAAAAATTGATTGCTCACTAATCTCCAAGCTGAGGAGAGTTCTGCTCTTCAGAACACTACCTGTTCCCACCAGGGCATAGTCAGCATGTACGAGAAAATACATACATAGAATTTCAGTGAACTATCAGTGAGAGTTTCTGCCCTGTTTTGTTTTGCTGGAGAATATGCTACAAGATGAGCTGAGAAAGATGCTGCATGTTTCTAAGTTACGTTTATTTCTCCATAACTGCACTTCTCAGTGCACCATGAAACCACATTTCTATTATTAGTTCATTTAGTTTGCAAAGATCTGTATCACAGCGTTTCCCAGAGTTCATGTTAGATATGCAAAGAAAGAGGTTTATGGAATAATACCCATCAAAGTATATAATCAGAAATACTTTCATACTTCATATAATAGATCGTGTTTACTGAACATGAAAAACTTGATTAACTGCCTTAAATTACAATCTAACAATAGCAAGGGGAGGAACTCTCTTAGCTTTTAAAATATTGTACTTTTTATACTCTCTTTTTAATACATCCTCATAGAATTCGGAGTTGTGATGAGCTAAGAGTTCAGCTGTTCTCCACCAGGTTCCTAATTTTACTGTCTTTTATTTTCTGTGAAGCAACTATTAAATGACTTATTAGTGTTGAAGCAATCATCCATTTAAGAGATCAAAGTCGGAGAAAATCATCATCATCATCATAGGAAGGTCAAGTCTAATGACCCAGATGGAAGGAAGGGAAAATGTTCTTTGCTGACCATAACAACTCTTAGAGCCAAATTATACATCAGTAAAACATTAGGGTTTTTTTCAGAGAAGGATGTATTTCCAACACTACTAAAGAGAAAAAAGTGAAAGTAGCATTTTATTCATTTAAGGGAAGTGCCAGTTAAAACACTGCTCAGGTTTCAGTATATTTTATCAGCTGTGAAATTAATACTGGTTTCTAGAATCTAGCTGCTACACATGCTGAGACTCGTTTCTCAATATAAGCACAACTCAGACATACACTAATGCAGAGTCTAGTCCTCACCAGGTACAGTGGGAATGCAGTGTTTAGGATCTGCCTGGTTTTGATGGTCCTCTAAATCTCTTTATGACAGTGACCCTCTTCTGACAGTGGGTCTCACACACTACTGCCCTTATTTGCAATGAGGTCTATTATACGCTCAGATATTATGTGTGGTTTTTATTATTATTATTTAAACATCTTTAAAGAGCTTCCAACCTTGTAAAACGTGTACTCAGGTCCACTTTCCATCTTACATCTTGTTCCCCAAGTTTGTAAAAATGACCCTGAAGTTATTTGTCATTGCATTTCTAAGTTCTTTCAAGAGCACAATGCAGTGCAGCAGGTTTTACAGTCTTTGTCAATAAGCTCCTTTACTTACAGCTCGTAAGCAGTTACAGGAACTTGTTCTATCCTGATCCTTCAGTGGAAAGACAAGTACATTAAGGCTAGAAATGAATGGGTGGTGTTTAAAAAAACCTGCTACCTCTGATGTCAGAGCTGTTTGCTGTTTTTTGGTTTGTTTGGTTTGTTGTTTTTTTGTTTTTTATTGTTTTTGTTTTTTGTTTTTGTTTTTGTTTTTGTTTTTGTTTTGCTACTGCCTGCTCTTTTAAAAAAGAAGATACCTTTGGAGGTGGCATATTTTATCCACAAGCAGAAAAATATTTTCACAATGTTAACATTTATAAATGAAGGAAGCCTTGTTCTGCTTTACTAAAAGCCTCCTTTTTATCTTTGTGTAGAAGCTACATTTTAATGCAATAATAGTCACTTTGCAGATATCTGTACTTACTCTTTTTCTGCATGTGTATTACAGTTTGCAACCTCTTTACATCCACGATGAAAGTGGATTCCTTCTATTCTTGGCATACTGAAAAACACCAGTTTTGTCCTACGGTCATTTTGTTTTCTGTGAACTAGCATCCATGTTTCATGGAATACACCTTTTTTTCTGCCCGTCCTGCTAGGGTTGTTTCTCCATTAGAAGAATGTCCCACGTTTGAGGCTATGTGATTTTAAGTGGTGAATGAAAAAATTCCTTCTACAGAAAGTGACAGAGCAGACAGCCCCAGCACAGGGTGTTGCTTTTTTTTTCCTGTACAGGGAAAGTGCCTTTGCAAGGACTGTTCAGCAAGTATAAAGTGGACCTGAAGTGATTTTGTAACTACAATGTAGTCATTCTGGTGTCTTTTGCACCTCTGCACAGGCACATCCCATTAGGACAAATACTAACTGTTTCTCAGCAGCCTCTCTACAGCGTTGTGTCACCACTGAAATATGTATGGGATCCTGGCTGGAGAAGTCTATCTGTGGAGTATTTAATAATATTTCTTGATGAAAATTTCCACAATTGAGAATGAATAATACCTTTTGTATAGCACTCACCATTGCTCCTGCTCATATACCATGGCCTTTATGAAAGTTGCACATATTTTAGAAACTAGCTTTTTCCTCTTTCATCCAATATGTCAAAAGATCAAAAGGAACAAGGAGTTAAATAAAGGCCTTGAAAGGAAAACTTGGTTGATTTTAAAAACAACAAACAAATTTGAAGAGGGAAATACTGGAAAAGAGATACCTCTACTTCTTTTTGATTGTGGCAGATCTCTACCTGAGATTTCATACCTACTCCTCAAAAGGTGGTGGGCATCTACCCTCACCCAGCACAAGTTTGTGCTCGGTATTTCACAGAGATGAACTCCTGAAAAGCATGAGGAAAGGGAGGATGCCTTTTCTATTTACCCCAGGACCTAAAAAGCAGCTGGTCAAATACAACTTCACTTCACATTTTAAAGCTCTCCTTGTTTCTTCCGAAAGGAGAGGATAACTCCTGTTTGCATTAAATTATCAAGACTCTTATTAGAGAAATTGAAAGTCCTTTCAGAGCCTTTCAACATTTAACTCGAAATCCATCTGGGCTTGCTGCAGTATTTTTTTACAGATTACTCATACCAATATCTACATCCTCCTTTAAAGCCTCTATTTATAATTTAGTAACATCAGGAGGATAAGTTAGTTTAACTTTTCTTTGTACTTTATGGTATTATCTAATGTATGTAATTATAGAATTCTTTACACATTGATAATGTCTACCTTTAAGTTTGATAAGTTAAATTCAAATGTGTTTTTCTTCACTACATTTGAGTCTCTTTTGTAGTCTCTTTGTATTCTTTCTTTTTACTGAAACCCCAGTAATTTACATTACTGAAGCCACAGCTTCTCCGAACACGTTCTTATGCCTCCTTAGCTACCTATATAATTTACTTGGCTCCCGTTTCCTTGGGTTCTTAGGTAGTTCCCATTGTTCTCATACTTTTTTCTCTTTCCTCTTTCTCTCTGAATGTGGAAGTGCACTCCTACTTGCTGATGGAAGAGGATGTTATCCCTCCCTACCTTAAATAATGATCTCCATCGAGGAGGATTGTTAATGGCTACTTCAGGAAACTTCTGACACGTTGCTGAATTTCTTAGAATGTGTTATAGGGTGGAAAGAAGAGCTGAAAGCTAAATTTCATGTCTACATTTGTTACTTATGTTACACATATACTCCTCTTCCTCTGCTTATTGCTATATGTGTAAGTGAAATATTCCTTTTCCATCAAACATTTCAGTTTCTATCTTACTGTTTTTCTTCCTTAACCATTTTTTAGTTAAAATCACTTACTCAAGCATTTTAGTTTCCTCCTTTCTCCTTTCTTTATACACCTTTCTTCCCTCTACTTTTCATTTGTACACGACTTATCTTTTTCCTGTGCTTCTGTACCTACTCTCTTCTGGGGTCACCAGCTTGTTATTTCACAGTGGGATTCTTTCTGCATTAGCCTGTTCTTTGAGCTGTTTTCCATTAAGATCAGTTTCCCAAGGATTTTAATCTTTTCCTTTTTCTACATGGTGATGTGAGTTGTTCTTGATATGTTAAGATAAATACAAACCAAAACTCCCACTAAGTCCACTGCTTAGTCCAAAACTCCCACTCAGTCCACTGCTTTCAGCAGTGTGCGGAGACAGGACAAGGGGAAATGGCCAGAAGCTGGAGCATAGGAAGTTCCGCACCAATGTGCGCAAGAACTTCTTTACGGTGAGGGTGACGGAGCACTGGAACAGGCTGCCCAGGGAGGTTGTGGAGTCTCCTTCTCTGGAGATATTCAAGACCCGCCTGGACGCCTACCTGTGCGACCTGGTGTAGGGATCCTGCTTTGGCAGGGGGGTTGGACTCGATGATCTCTGGAGGTCCCTTCCAACCCCTACGATTCTGTGATTCTGTGATTCTGTGAAGTCTTGTGTTTGTTTAAGATAGCAATGATCCAGTCTGTTTCCGGTTCTTAAAGTCCTCTATATCAAAACCACCCCAACCTTCTTTTAAATCTGCTTCATTTGTTAACAACCCAGTTATTACGACTTTTCTCTGATCTTTTTGTCACATATAGAAGGAATATTAAGAATGCTGTGTGCTCCATCTGTGGTGACTGTAGGAAAGAGTCTAATAATTAAAGGTCACCCTCCCTCTCTAGCTTTGCTTTAATATCTTTTACAGCCTAATTTCTTCACAAAGCAAGGTGTATAATACATGTACAGAACTGAAACTTTTTTTGCATTGAGTGACTCAAGATGACAGAGACAGAGAAGAAAGATGCAGTTTTCCTTTATAAATAATTCCTAAAGCAAAGCTCTTACCATCACACCTTCCTGCTAAACATGACTCAGTTAGCAAATGCTAATGAGTATACTGTAATGTGAAATCAATGTTTTTTGAACTGATCCTATTATTTGATCAAATGGAAATACTCCTAATTATCACACATCTGAATATTTTAAGGAAATTACATTTCTTTATTTTTGAAACATCATGTTCTGTTCCAGTTATTTTTGAAGGACTATTTTGTAGAATGGGTGTTAAATCTACACAGTGCTAAGGTTCTGAATTGAAGAGGAATTATTGCCAAGTACTTTATTTCTGCCTGTGCCTTCTAGAAAAAGGTTTAGATCTTACAGTTCTTCCAATTAATCATAGAATGAGTACATTAGGAACTGGCAGGATGGAATGGATGTACAGGTATAAATGCAAAGAAACAATTGCATCTTTTCTATCCACACATTTTCTCATTTAACTTCTAATCTCTGTGTGTCCATGTGCATGCTTCCCTCCAAAGTCCTTTGAGAGGACTTTTCTGAGACAGAGGAGGAAACCACCCTGAGCACATGAAGCACATCTCTCTATTCTGCAGGGTGAAATAAGAGGTGAAGAAGCAGCTCTTTGTACCATTCCTCTTCCCAGGTGCCTTTTCATTCAGACTAAGGGCAATTTGGCTCTCTTACAGAGAAAATACTTTCATTTGGAAGGGACTAGAATGTGCCATCAGCTCTCTGATTGAAAGGCTGTGTCTCAAATTGGTATCTCTTCTACACTCTGCAGCAAACTAGACAACTACTGTGCTAAAGGTGAGGCTGCTGCTTTGCAGGAATCCAAGCGCTAGAGCTGTCTGGCTGAGGTGGCAACATTGAGCAGGTTATCTTTAAGAGATGCTACAAAGTGGCACCTTCCAATACAAAGGGTGATGTATTAGCTGTTCAGGTCAGCTCTGCAAAAGGTCTGGGTACTGCCTCTTTTTAGAGGTCTCTTACAAATGGCTGAGAGATTGAGAGAGGAAAAGCCAAGGGTATGATCACTGCAGTTACTTTGTGGAGGATCTTATATAGGCAAAACTAGCACTGGGCAGCAAGCAGGGCCTGTGGGGAGCGTGCCGTGAAATCATGCGTGCTTTCACGACTCTCCAGTTACAGCTCCTAGCTGGGAGAGAGCAGAAATCTCTTGAACCATTTCCCAGCTCATTCCAATGAGAATTGTTGTGCCCTTGGCCAGCAGCCCAGGATGAGGGTAGCCAACAGTGGGCCAAGTGTACTTCATCACTTAGAACTTTCTCTTGTTTGTATTTGATGGTTGTACTCCAAATATACTTCAAATGAAAAAATACTGAGAAAAAAGAACAAAAAAGTAGTTTATTGAGATTTAGGAGACCAGGATATATATTTGTGCATCTTCATCTTTTCTGTCTTGGAAGGGCTAGAACTCATTTTGAGGGAAAAGCTGCAATATTTAATATGGAAGCAAAACAGAAGCAGCAGCTACCTACAGCCTTTATATCAAATGACAGTTCTTCTGATGTAGTCTGTGTAGCACGGGGCCATTTATTTATTATTAAATATCCAAATGCTCTAAATGGAGATGATGCACTCTAAGTGGCTGAGACCTGCTTTTTCAAATGAGGCATAGTGAGACAGGAAACTGTAAGAACAATAGGTCTGGTCCCACTTTCCTCTTCTCTTTATATAGAGATGTTGAAGGAAGTGAAATGGCTCTGTTTCCTCACATCTGACCTGTGAGAAAAATAGCATTTGTGGTCAGTTTTTAGCTTGGGAACACATCCAAACTGCATTTCCCAATAATGAAATAAAAGAGGTATATTCCTTACAAAGTGAATGAAAAAACATCTGCACTTCTTCTCTAGTGAGGTACTAGATTTAGCATATTTTGTTTGACTTCTTCTGTGATGGAAACACTGAGCTATAGGAACTAATTAACAGACATAGCAAGTCTTTATTGATGACAATTTGCTATTGGGAGAAGCTGCTAATACTGAGGATCATCTGTGTATTTTCTTAAGGGATCTTTGGTAATCAATAGAAAGGGATCAACAATATTCAGTTATCACATTATAAGTTATGTTTTACTTAACCAACAACTATGACTAAAGAGCCTTTATTTGTTCCATGTGTCTTTAGCTATCTGAAAGTTAGGAAATAGCTCTAAGCTATTTATCAAAACTCTCTCGATAGTGCTGCTCTTCAGAAGGTGAGATTCATATATTTCTTCTTTGCCATAGTAACACGACTAAATATACATAGAGAGTCAAGTATCTAAATTAAAACAGACACCTTACTTTCAGGCAGCTAGTCTGGTGAGACAGACATTAGTATAGATTTATGCACAGGAAATACAGTTTAAAAGCCTGACTGAAAAACAGGGATCTTTCAATTTCTACCCAAAATCTTAGACACTGTACTTTAGCCAAAGTTTAAATAAGGTTTCCTGAAAAAATCTTGACTTTTCAGGAAGGACATTAGTCGTATGCACTGTGTTCTGTATACATAGACATAGATCTGACATAGAACAAATAATATTTGCTTCAACATATTATGTTACAACACTTTGAGATGTATATATTACTTATGCACATGTAACAGAATTATGTAAGGTGACCATGAATGAAAGAAGATGATTACACTTAATTTTCTTAGCTATGTTTTTAATTTTAATCTCCTCCAGTGCATTAGTGATGCTTGGGGAAAAAAAAAATCCCATGAGTTTTAAAAAAAAAAGGTAAGATTTATCCTAGAAGTTTAGGTTAGATATTAGGAGGAAGTTTTTTAGGAGGAAGCTTTTCACTCAGAGGGTGGTGATGCACTGGAACAGGTTGCCCAAGGAGGTTGTGGATGCCCCATCCCTGGAAGCATTCAAGGCCAGGCTGGATGTGGCTCTGGGCAGCCTGGTCTGGTGGTTGGCGATCCTGCACATAGCAGGGCTTTGAAACTCGATGATCACTGTGATCCTTTTCAATCCAGGCTATTCTATGATTCTATGATACTGTGATTCTAAGTTTTGGATTCACAATTACAATTAACTTTGCAGATAAAAAATTCATGCAAGATCATAAAACTTAGGTGTTAGATGAAGGAAAAAGCTGGTACATCATTAGTAAGCAACACATATGTTATGTTCAAGAGCATAAATTTCATGTTCTCTCAGTGGTAGATATTTTTACACCATTTGAAATCAACACACAGTTTGACAGAAATTCTTCCCAGAATATTAGATCCAGAGATGAGACCATTAGCAGTGCTGTGTGACAAGATGCATTTGGAGCTGGAATTTGATCACAGTTCTGTTTTGTGGTTTCAAACAACATCAGATGATTTTGGACCACATGACTTTCAGCTGCAGTGACAGTGAAATTAATAAAGCTTGAACAGTTGATAACTTGAATGTAAGTTGGTTTTCAGAGCAGGTGTTGCATCTTGAAGCCAAAAAATAATTGTTAAAATGCAGTTTATATATCAACTTGACTTATCCATAAGCAGAAACCAATGAAGTCCTGTAGTTGTCTTCAAAGGATAAATAAAAGTGAAATTGCAGATATTACTGAAGTCCAATGATCTTTCATCCTGTACAGTAAGCACAGTTCTTGAGCTGAGAACCCTGAATATGAACCACCGAAATAGGTTTTATTCATAAAAACAATGCTTATAAATCAGATTATTATATTAAATGATTATTAATTGTCATTAGTACCACCGTGGAGAAAGATGTTGGTTTGTGGATGGTTGGTTGTGGGTTTTTTGGCTTTTTTTTTTTTTTTGGCTGGCTATGAACTTCTACTTCCTTGGCCAGAAGGTCTTGTCATTTCATTAAAAAATTAATGTAGCAACTTCTGCCATGATAAGTTTTCATGTGTTAAATAAATGTAACTTGACAAATGTCAATCCACGGTCCTATTTCAATAAGATTTCCTTCAGGAAATGATTTGATGTCCTTCTGTCATGAGTCATTATAAATGTTTGAGCTTTAGGAAGGAAATTTGTATGAAACTAATAAATAAAGATAATCCACCTAGAGCTGTATTTGAACTGTATGTGAATAGTAATTGTATATTAACGTAACTGTCATCTCTGCTACTGTTAGCTGACAACCTCATGCAAAGCCAGTTTCCTGGAAAAGTCCATGAAATGTCAGTTATGTGTGTATTTCTGTAGAGGGAAGGGGAGGTGAGTTTTTTTCACGATGCATGCTAAACAGGAGAACAAACAACCAGATGATTCAGCTGTTACCATGCTATGTGGACATCAGGAGATGCACCGCTGTTTCCTTGCTACAAGAGCTATTTGGACAAATGGAATCTGAGAAAGTAATTAGCCTTCATGTTGCTCTCTCTCTAATATTCATTTGTTACAGCAAAGAATGCCGTATAACACATGAAACATAGTCAGTTATTAATAAACTTTTTATTCTTGTAAACTGTCTCAAAAACTTTTTTGTACTCTTCTCCCTCAACATATTAGGGATGCTCTGAAAGTAATGCCTATTTTATTATGTTGACATCAGAAGCAGATGTTGGTAATATGGCAGTAGAGGTTGAACTTTCCCACCAATATCCCGTTACGCGTTGTTGCTGTGTGACAGATGGCAGCAGAGGAGCAGTCTGACAAAACGGCATCTGACATGGTGTATGGATATCTTGCTGAATGTTTATGGAGACCAAAGAGTGGACGTAAGCACAGTGAGGTGGTGGGTGGTATGTTTCAGCAACAGCAATGTAAAAGACAAGCCATGTTCTGGACAGCCAAGCACAGCTGTCACACTACAAAATGAAGAGTGTCTCGATCAGCTCATCCATGTGAATTGGCAGATTATGACCAGAGAACTATGTATGGAGCTGAATATCAGCTTCAGTATGTTGGAAACAATGGTGGCAACATCAAACATCACAATGTTTGCACAAAGCGGGTCCTATGAATTCTCACACAGGAGCAGACAAATCATCAACTGACCACTACATCGCAACACTAAGTAAGCTGATGAAGGCTCAGACTTTCAGAGTCAGTCTAGAGAAGACAACCTTTCTCTTACAACATGATTATGCCAGGCTCCATATCTGTTTGAAGTCAATGGAGCACATTACCAATCTTGTCTGGACTGTCCTACCACACCCACCACAGAGTCCAGATTTGGTGCCTTCTGACTTCCATCCAGGCTGTAGGCAACATTTTCTTAGCAATTACACCATCATAGCAGCTGTAAAACACTGGGTCACCTCCGCTGGTGCAAATTTTTACAAGTGTGGTATGAAGGCTCTGGTTCATTGCAGGCAAAAATGCATGGCTAATGGTGATGGCTATGTTGAAAAATGTTTTTCTTTTTTCTTTCTTTTTTTTTTTTTTTTTTGTAGCTTAGAATTTGTTCTATCAAATAGGGTTATTCTGGTCTTTGTATCTGTAGTTTCCATGGAAGTAAATAGGAGGTACTACTTTTGGAGCAACTTACATATTTCTGCACATACTCTTTGCTTCACATCCTCCTGTATAGAATACCATGACCAAGTTCAATATATATCCTGTATTAGTTCTGACTTTGTACATATTTAGAGAGTTATTTGAGCATGCTTTAAGTTCTGTCTTACAGTTCTCAGGTAACTGCTATCAGAAAAATGTCAGGTCATCTTGTAGTTCTTTTTGCAGCTTTTGCTGTAGTGCTAACAGTATGGGTGCAGTGTTTTAACCTGTACTGATTTAACATATTTCTGTCATTCCCCAGAGGTTTACTCTTCAGTTAACTGTAGGGCAAGTCATTTCAGTCATTTATGTCAAGATTTTAAGTACTTCACTTTTCTATTCAACTGTGGTAAAGATTTACATGCTTACTCTAGGGAGAAGAGGCACTGCATTGTTTGAGGCTTCCAGTGGATAAGAAGAAGAGTATGATGTCCTGTGGCCATTTCTGAAATAAGGCCTTAGAGCCAGATACAGGTGAATAATAGCATAAGTGAATCATCCAATTTAACCCCCATGGAAGCATCCATTAGAATGCCAAGACCATCAGTTGTAACTCTGTACAGTCTGTCTTGTTCTGAGGCTGATCTGTTGTGTTTGCTTCGCACTTAAATAAATGCTTCTGTTTTGCTAGGTTAATTTTTCAGCTTGCCAAAAGATTTAAAAAAAAAAAAAGGGAAGTTCTTATTTTGCTTTATTATTGTTTGGTTTATTGTTGTTTGTTTGTTTGTTTGTTTTTCCTTATAGAAGAAGCAAATGTAAGAGCCCAGGGGATTAATGTTTTCAAATTGGACTTTACTGTAGAATTCTTAGAACATTTTAAAGAGAATCACTACGACTTTTGTTTAGGAAAAATAATTTTCTCCCTTGAAACAACTGATAAATTTAAACAGAGAGAAAAGCCAAATAAAAGTCACGATTGGACCAAGAGTGATGGAATTGCTTTGGACCTGGAGTCAGTAAGAGAACATAGTATTATTTTTCTGGTTGACTGGCTTGTCTCAAACAATATAGTTGTTCTTCTGACTGTCCCTAAAAACAGCCACGCTTTCTGACTATTGTTTACTCCCCTCAGATTTCTACGCCAGCATTGAGTTGCTGTGATTGTATCTTTCTCAATGCAGTCAAGGACCCTATCTTGTTCAAAGAAAAGATGTTATTTTTTCTGTGGTGTTACAAAGTCCATGGGAATTAGAAATATAGTCAGTCCTCTGCCACTTGATATCTATACATCATGCGAAAACGCATTTTTAAAGATCTGCTTTAGCAGCCAGGGTGTAAGTAGATTTTCTACTGAGGTTGAGTCACAGCCCTACAGTGGGTTGCAAGGCATGGCACACTCATGTAGAGAAGTGACTCATGACCGGCCAACTGCATAGATATGTGATGGGGCTGGGCTAAGACAAAGCATGTATACATGCTCCTGGTTGAATCACAACACTAGAGCTTTTGTCCAGATTTGGAAACATTAGGGAGAATTTGCAGCACCTTGCACAGGTGTGAGTTGCTGGTATGATAGCAGAAGGATGGGTGGCAGGTGCATCCAGCAGGAACTCATGTCTCTATTGAATCAAGTCAAACAAAAATTTGTTGAAAGAACAAAATGAGACCTAGATTACTCGAGAAGGCACATAACATGATCACTTTTAGCAGTGAAATCTGCAAATTACGGTGTCAGTTCTAGTGTTTTCCAGCTAGTGGCAATCTCAACAGACTTCTGCATGTGTATGTAGTACATGTGTTGGCTTATTCAAAAGTATGATGTATAATGTAATAAAAATTCAAGAGAACAATATTGTACAAAACAAGAACTGTCGAGGCTACCTACTAAAAAGATAGTACCAGTAAAACAAGAATATTTAGTTAATGAATGGTCAAAACCAGACAAAATGACCATTAGTTAGCAAACAACTTTGTCACTCTCTTCTGCATTCCTTTTTCAGCTCAGATTGTGCTGCCTCTCTCTGGAGAAAGCTGTCAAACAACATGTTTACAGCAAGTTTTCTGCAAACACTAAACATTTTTGCAAAACGAATTTGTCACAGGGTAGGAAGACAGGCTCCATTCACGATCAGTAAACACTTCAAATTTAAGAGGAGAGAAACAGAGCTGGTGGCCAATGTTCATGAGAAAGAAATACTGCAAGTACACTTAGCAGTATCTCTGGATTTGTTTTGTTCACTGCTGTCATTGATGACAGAGGAAAAGAAGTGACAAAGTGTGTGTATGATCCTATTTCAAATCACACAGCAGAACAGCCGACAGAACTGAACAATGCGCAGTAATAGAGTGGAGGTGGAATAATCCTAATGATCTGTAACAGAACAATTAATCACTACCACTTTGGAAATATCTTTTGAAATCACTGGGTGGTACTCAGCAGTTTTCAAAAAGGCAAGTGAGATGCAGGAAATTATTAGGACTGAGAACAAAACAGAAAACATCGTTATGTTTTTGTATATACTTTACCCACCCACTGAATAATGCTAGCAATTGCAGTAATTCCATCTCAAAAAAGAAAAAGGAATGATGTGCAAAAATTATACGGAACAACAAGAAGGATCAGCACTTGGGAAGGCATTCATCTTGCAAGAGATTAACTAAAACTGGAAAATAAAATGAATGGTGGGAGAGCTGTAGTCATGAACATGATGGAGAAAGGTGAAGATGGAATAGTTTCCTAGTCATGGTATATGAAATCGGAAGCATTTCATGAGTTCTCAGTAAGAAAAGCAAAAATCAGCAAAATTAATTATTTTTCCACATCATTCCAGCAATAATTGCCATAGAATTATTAAGCAATAATTGCCATAGAATAACATGAAATCAAAAGCTTGAGTTTAAGAAATTAGACAAATTCACAGACAGATGTCCATTTCTGACTCTGAAATGTGATAATTAGGGTGTAACATTCACCTCAGCAATTCCTTAAACTAATCCAGTAAGTACCAGGAGAGAGAAACCAGGGGATCAAATGATATTTATTGTATTTTTTTGCCAAACTTCTGCTCTTGGCCACTTCTCTAGGCACAATACTGGATTAAACTGATTGCTTGTTCAGATCCAGCATATCTGCTTTGGTGTTCACAAGCTATGCTTTAAATCTTGTGTTGTGTATTTCCTTGTTTTAGCTGCTTTAATGTGAAATTGTGAATCTGTGAAAACAAACTGCAGTGAGATGCCAACGAAGATCAAATTAGAATAGTCTGTTTTAAGGCAGAATCTCATGACCTTTGAGGACCATTCTCAGAAACGCAGAAAGGGGAATCTGAATCATTAATCCAGTGATAACATAAGCCAGTGATATGAAATATGCATGAGCAGTATCTCCACGTCTGTGTGCTTGCAAAGGACTACTTCACTCTTTTCTTGTTGTTTGTTTGCATGTTTGTTTTTAAATATAATTCTGTGGGAACAAAGCAAGAAAAAATCTCCATCTCCATCATTTTCACATTTCCTGCTCTCTGCTGCTGCCAGTGTAAAAGCATACTCAGTCACTTGCCCTTATGCTGTTCAGCTCATTTACTTTCCTTGGCAAATCACTGTCACCTTGATTGTTATGATAACATATGCTTTAGATCAATTTACCTCATATGCTTTAGACCAATTTACCTATAATTCTTTTAACATCACATGACAATGAAGAGCCATGAATAAAGTAGCGAAAGCATACCAAGTTTTGGTAGACTCCTGGGGTCTTCTTTAGAGCCAACAGTCCAGCTTACATTGTTTATTTTCAAAAGACAGAATTAAAATAATAATAATAATAATTTTTTACTTTCAGAGTTAAAAGGATTAAGAGAAAATAAGGAATTACATTTCTCTTTTGGTCTCACTCAGATGTAGAGTTGATATACTTCTAATAAGTCAGAGTCTATGATTCAAAAGAATTCTTCTTAGAGGAGAATTTCTAACACGGATTTCACAATAATAATACCTTTGGTATGAAATGTCTGAAACTATTGCCTGATTAAACATAAAACATTCCATACTAACCATTACATTACTCAGTGCAAAGGCCTATGTTATTTGTGTATACATAAAGCTGTTCTGATGACTATGTTTGTGATGCAACTGAAGGCATACTGTTAAAAATAAAAATGTGAAATGAACACTTTTATTTTTTACTGCTCCGTAACTGGAACATTTCCACACTTGCTAACATGATAACTAGATTCTTTTTTAGCAGGATTCTCTTGGATCTTTCTTAAAAGTCTATCAATTTTATTGTAGTAGTTAATACTGTATTGGCCAACAAATTCAAGATCTTTAGAAAAGCAGTATAATATAATAATATAAGCACGTGTGCCAGGATATGCACAGATACAATGGTCTCCTGATAGTACATTTTTCTGATAGCCTACTCCTTTCTTTTGATACAATTTGAACAGATTTACATTTCATTAATGTCTTTATTGAATTTGCAATATAGCCCTTAACTTGTTTACTTGTTTTCTCAATTATCAGTTGTTGTTTTTTTTAAATGACACCTTTGCTGATGCTAAATACAGCCCATCTGTTTGCGATTATGTATTCTGCAGCTACCACCTGTTGAATATATAGATCCTTGTGCAGAAAACATTTATTTTATTTTTATGTATTCTGTTACACGTGAATTGTGGTTTTTCTAATGAAAATATTTTAATAAAAATATCAAATTGCAAAATATCTCTTGAAAAAGGAAGGGGGCATGGTCTCCAGCTTTGCATCCCTGGAGTGATAAAAATGGATCTTCTTGGCATCACTTCCACTGTGCAAATCAATTTATCTTGCTGCAGTTTCTGCCAAATGAACCCTAACAGAGCTTGCCATGGCAGTTTAAAATGCCTTCAGCAATTTATCTTTGCACCAGGGATGAGAGAGCATAGCAATGGACCAGAGCTAGCTGGCACAGCGTGTGTGCTGAGTGAGTATCTCGGTTTCCCCTTTATAGGCTGATGCATGAAATGTGAACTGTAGGAACTGGAGGCAGCCACTGACACCTGCATTGCTCTGGGACAGCTATGCTTGATGAAGAGGTGGGAGAGGCAGCTGGGATGGCTGGGAAAGTAAATGAGAGTTTTCTGGAGAAATTTGGTGTGAACCTGGCCTCTGAGTAGCAGGATGATGGTGGTCTCATTGCTGTAGAGGAGTTCATTTTGCTCCCAGTTTTAATGTCAGTGTACTTGGGAGAAGATGCACCTATTTCTAGGAGCTAAAGAGGATGCAAGGAATTGGAAAAAGCAAATACAGAGATACAAGACAGAAAAAATAAAACTGCACTGTCTCTACAAGGTAGAGTGGAAGGACATGGCACTGAATGAATGACCAGAATATGACATGACTTTATCACAACTAAATGATGTTATCCTAGCTCATTAGTTTTCTCCAGAAAGAGAACTGTTTTTCTGTGTTACGAGAGTTTGGCAACACCATGCTATCAATACAAGCTGGGGGACAAAAGGACAGAGCACAGCCTTTTTGAGGAGGACTTGGGGGTACTGGCGAATGGGAAGCTGGAAATGAGCCAGCAATGTGCCCTTGTGGCCCAGAAAGCCAACATGAAAAAGCCATGCAGCCAAGAGAGCTGCATCAAAAGAAGCGAGTCCAGCAGGGCAAGGGAGGTGATGGCGTCCCTCTATTCTGCACTGGTGAGGCCTCACCTGGAGTACTGCATCCAGAGGTGGAGTCCTCAGTACAGGAGAGACACAGACCTGTTGGAGCAGGTCCAGAGGAGGGCCACAAAAACGATCCAAGGGATGGAACACCTCGCCTGTGAGGACGGGCTGAGAGAGCTGAGGCTGTTCAGCTGTAGGAGAGAAGGTTCCAGGCAGAGCAAAGAGTGGCTTTTCCATATCTAAAAGGGGTCTATAAGAAAGTGGACAGACTTTAGCAGGAACCATCGTGATAGGACAAGGGAAATGGTTTCAAACTAAAACAGAGCAGATTTAGATTGGATATAAATTGGTTTTTTACAGTGAGGGTGGTGAGGCACTGGAACAGGTTGCCTAGTGGTGCAGTGGATGCCCCGTCCCTGCAGGCTGGATGGGGCTCTGAGCACTCTGATCGAGCTGTAGGTGTCCCTGTTCGTTATACGGGGATTGGACTAGATGGCCTTTAAAGGTCCCTTCCAACTCAAGCAATTCTATGATTCTATGATCTTTGCGGGCCCCTTCCAGCTCGGGGTATTCTATCATTCTGTGACTTGCAGGTGACACCATTCTGACTGTAACCAACGAGGCACGCAGCCTTAACGGCCGCCTTCTCGTCACACAGCACCGCACCGCCACCGCGCGCAGCCAGCCGGGCGCGCAGGGAGGGGAGGTCCTGACTCCCGCCGCTCCTCCTCTTCCCCGCTGCCGACCGGGCGGGGCTCAGCCGCGTAACCACCGCCTTCGCCCCGTCCTCGGTGCCGGGCGCTACTTGTGCCTGCGTCTTCCGGCAGTAGAGAGCGGCGGTGGGTGCGGGTGAGTGGCGGAGCCTGGCGGCGGTGGCGGGGTGGGCGTCGTATCGGTACCGGGCGCCCGGCCGAGGTGAACGCTCTGTGGGCGGGAGGTTTGCACGCGGAGCGCTGCGGTGAAGCCGGGCTGCTCCCAGCGGCGGCTGCGGGGCTGTGCGGGCAGCGGGCGGGCTCGGCCGCCGGGTCGCCATCTTCTTTAAACGTTAGTACCTAAATTGACAGAGTATACGCGGTACCGGGGAAAGAGAATAATTTTAAGCTGGTGTGAGTTCGGAGAGCTAAAAGTTACAGGGAAAAAAAAAAAAAAATTACCTTTAAAGGTGTTGAAAGTGCATCGTTAAAAAGCTGGCAGTGCTGTCACAGTGCCAGATTGTAAAATTGGCAGTTTGAGGAAATTTTGGTACGTGGGCCCTATTTTCCCTGGGGACTTAACGGCAGCATCTTTAGTGCTTCGGTTTGTCTGTGGGATTCACCTCCTTCCTGCTTTAACACAGTGCAAAAGTAGCTCTTGTATGAGGAAGAGTCTGTGACGCGTCGGATGCTGATGAGTAACTCCGTGTACTCACCAGGTCTGCACAACAGAGTTGTTTCCTGGAACAATAGAGCTGGTCCCCATAGGCAGCTGCTGTCTGACAGGGGCTCAGGGACTGTCTGAGACCTTTTTGGACCCCGCTGGGCTCCAGCTGCTGTCTCTGCAGCCCTTATTCAAGTGGAAGCTGCTTTTGGTGCTTTGTTTTTTCCATGTCCTTGCTTCGACGTCTGTGTTTGCTGGAAGAGTTGTACATTGTTGTGTTGATGCTTCTTTGTATAGTGTTGGTCCCCAGGTGCCTTCTGAGTGCCTGCAGTTGTTAGCCTGGCATGCTCTGGTAGCTGGTATACAAGTTGTGTGTTTGTGTTGAGAGGTGCTGAGGTGTTAGCACCTTTTGGTTCCCCCACACTTGTTGGGGGTGTAGAGGACCTTTATATCTTCAGGACTGAAATCTCAGATTATTCTCTAATCATAGAATCATAGGATTACTCAGGTTGGAAAAGACCTTAAAGATCATTAAGTCCAACCACAACCTAACCATACTATCCTAACTAACAACCCTCTGCTAAATCATGTCCCTGTGCACCACATCCAAATGGTTTTTAAACACATCGGGGATGGTGACTCAACCACCTCCTTGGGGAGCCTATTCCAGTGCTTAACAACCCTTTCTGTAAAGTTTTTCCTGATATCAAACCTAAACTTACCCTGGTGCAACTTGAGGCCGTTTCCCCTCGTCCTGTCACCAGTGAGAAGAGACCAACCCAGCTCTTGCTGCAATCACCTTTCAGGTATTGGAAGAGAGCAACAAGTTCTCTCCTCAGCCTCCTCTTCCCCAAACTAAAAAGCCCCAATTCCTTCAGTCTATCCTTAGAGGGTATATTCTCCAAGCCCTTCACAAGCCTTGTTGCCCCTCAGGCTGCTGGGTTTTGCAAAATGTTGTGAAGTTCCTGATGAACTGAAAATATGCTGGGATGAATATGTGCAAAGGATATACAGGTCTCCTAATAACTTTGTTAAAAATTGTGTTTTGTGTTTTAGACCACAATGAACGTGGAACATGAAATTAGCCTCTTAGTTGAGGAGATTCGGCGGCTGGGGACCAAAAGTAAGCATTGTAATGTCTCTGATCACACAGATACACTCATGTTATACCTATGAACCTGGCAAATTTAACTAAATGGACTCAGATAATGTGTCATACATATGTTTAATATGGGATTGCATGGTATTCCCTATGACCCACATGTGTTTGGAGCAGAGAGCAAGCAGGCCTGAATTCCTGCCCCCGATAAAATCGACAGCCAAATTGCCTTCTAAGTCCCAAGATATTTGCTGCGACTGTCAAATAAACAGCACCATTACCTTTCACATCCTTCCATGGTAACTTCTGAATTTCACAAGTCACATTCTTCAATTCATCACTGTTGGAAGGAATTCATCCATGTGTCTAAACCTCTAATCAGGAGGTATAGTCCCAGCCTTTGCTTGGATTTGCTTAGAATGTGGACTTCTCTTTTAAGATGGTTCTTCATTGTTAAAACTCGTTTTAACAATTCACAGTAAGTTTCTTTACAAGTATTTATCCAATTTGTGGGTGTGGGACCGGCTCATATATTTTAGTTCTGATACAGTTTCTTTTGTTTTGCAAAACATGATACACGCCTCTTGCATGTTTAAGAATAACTTATCTAACATTAGTATATATTTTAAAATTATTGTTTAAACAAGAACTTTTTAACACTTTAAACATTCCAAAATATTTTGGTTCATTAAAACAATGTTATTCTTTATGCTTTGAAGAAGTAAAATAGCCTGGGTTAGTTGTAGGTTTCAGAAAGTCATCAATAAAAAATAAACATGACAGATACATAGACGCTGATGTGCGCCTAAGAAAAAGGATAAGTCTTAGCAAGCAGAACCTTTGTCTACTACTTTATCTCTGGCTTTCATAGCATGGTTCCCTTTATAAAGTTAAATCTCATGGAATTGATGTCAGACACCAGGTGCTGGTAGCTGGGAAACACCATGGGACTTACCTTCAGTACTCTGTATAACTTCTGTATCCTTGAGAATCTCTGAACTGAAGGAACATCTGCAAATGCTGTCATGTTTTGTCTTTGATTCAGATGCCGATGGACAAGTGAGCGTGAAATTTGGTGTTCTCTTCTCTGATGAAAAGTGTGCCAACCTCTTTGAAGCCCTAGTGGGAACTCTTAAGGCTGCAAAACGACGAAAGATTGTCACTTATCAAGGAGAGCTGCTTTTACAAGGTGTTCATGACAATGTTGATATCATGCTACTGCAAGACTGATGCAATGTGCATTTCAGCAGTGTTAATTGTATTGCTGGAGACGGTAACTTCCAACATCCACTGAATCAGACTGATCATTCTTATGTGTTTTGATGCATTTTCTATATCTTTATAGTTGAAAGGAAATTTTCCTATTTTGGAAAAACATTCCCTTTTGTAATTCTTCCTAAAACAGTACTGTACATGATCAAGGTAAAAAGATGCCAGTTCTTTTTATTCTTTTTTTTTTTTTTTTTTAAATCTCAGGTAATACTTTTTAATGATGGTTATTTTCAACATATGAAGAATGGAACTGGTATTTTAATGTTTACAAGTGAAAACGTGCCATGAAAGTAAAAAATAAAAGAACACACTTCAGTTTATATAATTCTTATTATTTGTTTCTCTCTCTTCTTATTTGCAAGTGGAAATGAAAGCAAACAATTTCTGTAAGCAGCATGGTTAAGTGACAGAAAGCATGGCGGTGAGATAGAAGTGATGTTACTGTGTGATGCAGTCAAAGAATGCCCATTCTTTGGAGCGGGGAACAGCAATGAAAGCATTCTAAGAGCTGGATACGTCAGTCTGTTGTGTACATAGGGTCCTTCAGAGCAACTTTATAAGAATAAATCAAGCACCACTCTTGGAACAAGCAAAAACCAGTACAAATTTGCTTCTGTGTGGAGATCACAGTTTTACTTACCGCATTGCTGAATCTTCTCAACAGAGTTTACTGTAACCACCGACCCTTCCTGTCCCTGTGATGCTTCTCCTCTTTGTGTAAGGAGGAGTGGCTGAAAATTCAGTTGCTGCAGCAACTTCTCATTGCTTTTAGCTTCATCAGAGCAGCTATAATGAGGAATGCAGTTTTAGGGCAGCTGTAGAGCCTCTTCTGCTTGATGAGGGAAAGAGCACATAAATACATACTAAGCACGATCTGGTTTTCCAGCTAAAGTTTCTAAACTCACAGCTTTTTAATTGTAGCTTTTGCTACCGTCTTTATTTTTTTTTTTCATGGAACTCTAAGAGACAAAGTTTTAGCTTTCTCACGTGTCAGAGCTTGTTCAGTAACCAAGTTGTGCACAGAAAACTATGGGTGATAGTGTACCTCATTCATCTCTGGCAGTGTAATACAGGGCTTTTTTGTGCCTTCCAGACTTGTGAAGGAGGTAGGTGAGGAGTTTCCTAAATTCTTTCATGCAGTGTTAGCCAGTAGTCACACAGAGATTCTTGGCTGTGATTATTTCCTTCACAGAAGTCTTATGTTATCTAAGTCAGTCCAGGAGAGGGGGGAAAAGAAGCCATTTTAATTGTTTTCTAGCTTGCGGCAATTTTTTACAAGCACACAAAAATACTCCTTCAACTATAGAGAAGTTGTTGTTGCATAGGCCAAGCTAGCAGCATGCTCCTCCAAGCTGCCTATCCTCTGCTGAAAGATCTGTGAATTTCTTTAGTTGCTTTTTGTATGTGCAAAATGCTTGAAAAAAACTTCATATTGCTTCCAAGTGCAGGGATTGCATGCGTGGTTATGGATTCTCCATGAAGCTGTATAAGCCCAGCTGCTGTCCCTTTCATTTCTGTTTGTTCTGCTTTGTGCAACAGAAAAACAGTTGAGATCCTGTTTGCAAACAGATCTGCCGCCGCCTTTGCCTGCGCTGGCCCCAGCATCTGGAGTGTGTGGGGAAACCGGAGCTGGCTGTGGTCAGAAGCAGCGCTGGCTGCCAGTATGGCTTGCTGGCCACAGCAGTTCTGTTTGCAGGGCTGTGTGTACAAGTGCATACACTGCTGTGCTCCACTGGTGGGAAGGGGAATAGAGGCCAGGCCCTCCCTGCATTTGGGAGGATGTCAGGCCTGCCAGATAACTGCAGTTGTTTTTTCATCTGCTTCTATTTTCCCAGAAGCCTGAGTCATTCTCTGGCTTCATGGGATGGGCAGAATATGCTGACAAAACTGAGTGATGTTTTGGGATGTGAATTTTGGCATGGAGAATTCTAGCCTGCCTTGAGACATAGTCTGTTCGCAGCACCTCTTTAAGCACTGAAGGGACCTTCGTCTTGAAAGCTGAGGTACCACTGGACTCAGGGCTTGGGGTTGGGCTGGAGCTGAGGCAGGACTATAAGAAGATTTTGTGTCTCATTCTGGAGATTTTGTGTATCATTATTCTCTTAACAATGCTGATAAATGTTTTCAGTTCACCTGAGAACACATAGTAGCAAAAGACAGAGGAACTTGGCAGTGGAACAAACCTGGGACAACCTGAGGAGGCCGTGACTGTGTGCTGCCCAGGGGAGCTGAGACTCATGGTCCCTCTGTTTCTGAAAGCAAAAGAAGAGCAGTGTGAACAAGTTTCCAAGAGATTGCCCCCACTGCAGCATGCAGTGTGTTGAGATGTCTCCAGAGGGTTTCTTCAGGCTCTCTGTAAGCACTCGTGGCTTCATTTCTAATATTTCCAGGGAAAATTAAATGCTGAGATTGTTTCATGTGTGTGGGACTACACTTCGTGAGGGAAGTAATTTCTACAGTCAATGGCCTGGACACAAGTTGTGGTTCCTGGAGCACTTGGCACATTAATAGAAAAGCTAAGTATGGGAAAGCTATTACCTATTTTTATGAGCAATAGAAGGACCAGCAGTCCCTAGTGACAGGTGTGAGGGAAATCTGTAGGTCTTCCAGCAACACTAGAGGTCGTATGTATTAATGTTAGGAAATTAGTTTATAAGTGGTTTGACTAATTCAGTCTCCTATCTATGATAAGACCTGGGAGTGTGTTTAGATGTGCTTCTGGCAAGTATAGCTGGTAGAATTTAAGATTTTACTACTGTGTTTCTTGAGCAGGGACAGTTGGAATAACTGTGGAGTGTGTATGCAGATCTCAGCTGTTTCCATGCAAAATTCAGTGTCTGGACACAAACATGCCTTCCAAAGGAGTTTTGAATAAGCTGTGGAGTGGTAACAACTTCAGCTGTCACAATTGTTTCTCATGTAAGCATAGTTTTTTGGTTTTTTTTTGTTTTTTGCTGAGAATTTGAGCGAATGAAGGGTTGAAATGTATGCAATATTATATCTCCCATCCCTATTTCATGTTGGAATGAATGATGAAACTGCATGTTGTTTTTGCTTATTTCTCATCTCCCCCCTGAAGCTTTTCTGGAGGTGTTCTTTCCGCTTCAAGGGATTTCTCTCAGTGACAGCAATGCTGCTTTTGCCATTCAGATCTGTATAAAGCTGCTTGTCTTTGCTTAGTTTCTGTCACAAATAACACTTGAATGAAAGAAGAGTAGGAGGAGCAGGAAGTTCTTGCATGCAAAAAAATGATTATATCACCACTGTTACCAGTTGTATTTACACTCTTACTATGTTGGATGTTAAGAAGGCTGAGGATCTTTAATCTTCCAGCTGCAACAAGTAGCTGTTAAGCAAGCTTACACAGTTGCAGAGCCTTTTTTAAGCCAGTGCAGTGTGAACTGGTGAAAGCCACAGGCCTGGCAGTACCACTCAATATCAGAAGATCAACTAGTAATGATGTTTTTGTATCAGCTCTGTCTGGCATGAAAGAACAGTTCTAAGATTTAGGAATACACAGTGCAAAGTAAGACATGATTAGTGTTGCCTGAAAATCCTGTCTGATTTATATGATGTATGCCTGATGTGTAACAGGAATTGTGGTTTCAAGGACTCAAACAAACAAGCAAAACCTTCAACATGCCTTTCTTTTGGAAGCTGGTGAAGTCAGTAAGGTTGCAAAAGTGTGCATGTTCTTCTCAAGCAAGTATGGCATCAGGACTTTTTTTTCTGTTTGAGTGTAATAAAGAAGTTCATCCTGGTGTCAGCTACGAAGGGTAGACCTAAATATGAACCAAAAAATTTGAGGGAAGTGAGCCTCTAGACCAAAAAAAGGGTTCTGATGTCTGTCAACTATTTGGATCAGCATGTTATCTGTCCATTATGAAAATGAGTTTGATAACCCAGTGACATATTTAAGGCCGAATATCTCTCAGCACAAAAGTCAGTATGGCATAGTTTGTTTTGCAGCCCAAAAGATGATGATATATGCCAAAATACTCTCTCTGTTCTTGCTTTCCTACAGACCAATCATTTTATTTTTTTTTTTAACTTTGGGAACTATCTTCTAAGCTGATGATAAAGACTCAAATTCACCCCTTTGGTGCATTATTGTATACTACAAAAAAAACCCAAACAACTGCAAAGGCAAAGGAATAGTTTAGTACCCCTGAATACATAGAAAAAGGTTTGAATTCAAAACTGTTGATGTTGGAGATTACACTAAAACACAAAGGTATATCTTTGCTCAAAGATACAATACCTGTGCCAACCTAGATCCTCTATGGTTTGATTTTCAAGGCAAGTTATCTTTTGCATTTTGATCTGAAATGGCGTTCTCAAATAAAATCAGCAGCAGGCCAGAGTAGCTCCAGTACAATGATTTCAAAGAATTTGTATAGTCAGTACTTCCAAGTACTCCTTTATTTAATAAGGAGTTGTATGGGTTAGGTAAGGGAAAGGGTTTAACAGTGTCTCTACAAAGCCAGTGCATTTAAGATCTAGTTACGTAAACTACTCAATATGAAGTTGTTCTAATCAAGTTTTCCAGAGGGTGGCAGTTCAGTGTAGTTCTGCCTCTGAGTACAGCTTGAGCCCCAGATATAGAACAAATGCATATTTCAGTGGCTGAAGCTAGGTTCCTGGCAGATGTTTTGAATAAAGCACCAGAAAAAGTGTTATCTTGTGACATACTGCAAATGTCATTGCAGATGATGCTTATCTCTGCCAAAACACCTGAAGAACTTCAGGAGGTCAAGCACCAGGCTGGTATCCATTGAAGGAGCAGTGCCACCTGCACAGGCACCCCAGATTCTTGTCCTATAAGATCCTACATTCTTTCAGATAAACGCTTAGGATCAGACCCAAAAGTTTTCACAAACACCACAGCATTATGTTCATGATACTACTCCTTTTCAAAGCTCATTCCTATACAAACACTGTGTGCTGAAACCTGTTTCCCCAGAGAGAATAATACTATATACCATATATCTGTAAATGCATATTATGCAAATATATTCGTACATGCATTCAAAAACTAAAGGAAAGCGCTCAGTATATATAGTTATGTTTCAACATTGATATAGTGATCTGTATTTACTGACCTAAATCTACTGAATGGTACAGAAGATTACTTTACAGGAATTTAAATGACCTGGATGAAGGATTCAAATGTATACTAGGTAAGTTTGCAGATGACATTAAATTGAGGTGTTGACTGTCTCAAAGGTAGAGAGACCTTGAAGAGAGATCTTCACATACTGAAGGGCTGGACAGTCACCAGCCATATGAAGTTTAGTTTAACAAGAGCAAGTGCCAGATTTTCCACCTGAGACAAGGTAGCAGAGGATATGGTCCAAGAGTCTGGAGAGCTGCCCCATGAAAAGAGCAGCCCCATGGCTGATGACGAGTTGAATGTGAGCAAGCAGTGTGTCCTGGCAGCCAAAAGGGCCAATGTCCTTTGGAAATAACACTGAGCTGTGTCAGGGGAGGGTCAGGCTGGATGTTAGGAAATGGTTCTGCACCAGAGGACTGTGGGCATGGCAAAGGCTTCCAGGGCAGTGGGCACAGCCCAAGTGCTGGAGTTCAAGGGGCATTTGGACAGCACTCTCAGACATAGGGTTTGAATTTGGGGTTTTGCTGGGTGGAGCCAGGGGTTGGACTCAGTGGTCCTTGTGGATCCCTTCCAAATCATGATGTTCTGTCATTCTGTGAACTGAGACTATACCTTGTAGTATTAAGGATTTTGTGAGGCTCTGTTGAAGATAATTTATCATTGCTAGATCTGTATAACAGTCAAGAGGCCCTGGTCTGTCTCTAGAGGTATGTTCTAAATCTTCCTATTTTGGAGCACAGTATGACAGTATGGATTGGATGTTTGCTTTCAGTTTTCTGAGAAAAAATTAAAGAAGATAGAGAGGTCGTTGCAACTGGAGACACGCAACACCATCCCACAGGAGTTCAGCACTGTGTCATGGTAGAGCAGAAGTCAAACATGGAAATAATTGCATTATGGGTACTTTCAGTAACATTCAAGTACTTATATTCAATTATGTTATTCATATAATGCCTATAGGGTACAGAGGCAGCTCCAAAACCACAGGCATCTAAGTTCTGATAGAAAAACTTTGCTGGGAACTTGAAATTGTGTGAGTCTCCATGCCACCAGGGGCACTGTCACCTTTTTTATGCAGGGCATCAGAGTTCCTGTCCCAGGCCGATGTCCTGGAGACATCAGCAAACACTCATACCTGAATTCTCCAGGATCTATTCTGGGAAGCATGGACTTTCAGCCCTGTACAGAAATATCTGGTTTTTTTTATGAGAGTCCACCAAGAGACATTTCATTATCTGGACAAATCCTTCCGATTTGGAGTCAGCAGGAGTGCCTGTAGAGGGTAGCTGTTGGCTCACTGCATTTACCTCCTGTGTGGCACACAGTGTGCTGGAAAACATGTCAGCAGATGGAGAGAGAGCACTTCATAAAAATGTGTGCCTCAGGCTCCTCAGGGAGTTGGTCAGGGCTCCTCCAATAACCGTATCAAAGGGGAACAACTTGCTCAAGCTAACACACACAGCAGGGTGGAGTTCTCCAACCTCTGTCTTACTTTACCTTGCTGAAAACAATGCACACTTCGCTTATTTACATTGGTATTGTGTTATACTTAAACAAGCCCAGCCAGCTGACTAGATGGCAGGAACTGCCATGGTGCAGCTTCTCAGAATTGTTTTCTTCTCTATAAACATTTTGCAACCTGCAGCCCACATCAGCTTGAGTTCCTGTCACATACCTTGCATAGTGAGGAAAAGAGCTCCTAATCATTCTTGGGACGCAATGCACAAATGCATGTCCTAATAAAGGTCTTGACAGTTCCACTGAACATATCAAGTCTCATGAAGAAGGTAGAAAACAAAGGGTTAAAAAGTGATAATGCTACAGTCTCAGTATCATCCCTATGTTTAGACCTATATCCAGCATGTTTCTGTTACATTTTTAATACAGCCAAAGACAGGAGACTCTGCATTTGGGTTTAGGAGTTGCATACCTCCACAAGGCTGCAGCCCGGGCACCATTGGGATGTGCTGGTGCAGGGAAGCTGGGGTAAGACTCAGTGCACTCTACGGTTCTGCAGAAATGAAACCAAAACCAGCTAGTTTCAGCAGAAGGAAGAGGAAATAAGTGGTATCAATGGTGCAGAGTGCACGATACTGCAAATTCTTCCTTCACTGTAACACAGACTGCTATGATTTATAAAAGCGCCTCTTCAAAGCTGCAATGTCGGTCATCTCCATTTTAAAAGGAAAAAGAAACGCAACCAAATCTATCTAGAAAAATCCTGATTTGAGCTGTACTTTGCAAAATGTATGCGTTGCTGTCAAGTCTTGTGACACTCTCCTTTAAATTTAAGAAACAAAACTAATCAACTTTTCTCATCGAGATCATTATTGGTTATAGATGATGGCAACAATCTTGACCAGTTTATGATGTCTTGAGGGTAAAATGCAGACAGCTGGTGTTTCATCTATTTCTAGTTATTTTTAAAATGGCAGTGCCATCCCTTCTCTCCCACTCTACCTCTCCCACACACACAGCATTTTATGAGTCAGGCTGTGAAAATATGGAGAGGCTGGTGTATAGATGAGGTTTTAGAAAGTTCTGTAAAGAATTCCTGAGGCTCTTCTTCTTGGCCATCCTTTTTTTTTTTTTTTTTTCTGGCTGCAAATGGGTTGTTTCTTCAAGCCACAGCCTACAATATGAGGGCAAGGCTTTTAAAATCTAAAACCTGAGGATATTCTGTGATTGAGGTGAAGCCGTAAGAAAAATACATTTAGCATCAGATTTCTAAGAATGTTTCTGGATTTCATAGTTTTGCCAGTGTTTAGCAGACAGTGGGCATGTTGACACGTGATATGTACATGGCTATGGCTATAGAAACAAGGGTCAATCAGAGTGAAAATCACAGATATCATCACTGCACTCATAGTATGTGCATGCTCCCATCCCCAGCACAGGTAGCACGTGAGCCGTTCAAGGCCATTCACAAACACAGCAAAAAGTTATTTTTAAAAGTCCCATATTAGACATCATTTTGCACCAGCACAGTGGTGAGGTGGGAGAGAGCGCTGGAGAGAGACAGACAGGGACAGTGCCAGGTTATTTCTGGATCTCAGTAAGAAAGGCCTGACAACAAATGGCTTAATAAAACAGACATTCTAATGAGACAGAATAATAGGAAGAAAATAAATAGCGAGTAATTTAGATACTAGGCACCCTGTGTTCCTGCAGTACTGGGTGGGCCCCAGATGGGATTTCCCACAGCATGCCCCACAGATCCCATCTATGGGGAGGTTCCTGCCTTTTAGTCTTTTGAGATACTATGGATTTTCTTTACAAGATAAGAACTCTGTTCCTAAACAAATGTTTGCCTGAGAACTTGTTGCTGCACTCCCAGATAAAGGCAAGGCCATGCCAGTGGCATAATCATTAGCAGAGAATGGGAGAAGTCTGTGTGCTCCTGTGCTACTTGGTGGTGGCTGGGTTCATCCCATGGCCCAGGGCTGTGGGCAACACAGCACGGGTCTGGAAGCCATGCATGCACCACTGTGTGCAGCACTGCCCCAGCCTGGAGCTGTAGAGTGGTCCCCTGGTTGGGATCACAGCAGAAATGCTTTCACGTATTTATTTCTTCTAACAAACTGCTAAACAACAGCTACTTGAGTCACCTCTCTAACGAAGTCTTTTATCTTACCAGTGGTAATGGGAAGGAGAACTGGGAAAGTACCTGTCATGTTTTCAAGCAGAGTCATTGGTCTTTCGGAAAACTTGGGTATTTCACATGTTACAGTGAAGTTTAGAAAGTGTCCCATGGGGAATTTTGACAACTGCAAGTTTTCTATTATGGAAGAACTGTATCATATGACATCGATTTGGGGTATTAATAGTTACATAATCCCACTAGGTGCTTTGTCCTGTTTTTGTACCTTTCTATTCTTATGAGAACTCATCCTTGCCTGTTCTTCTACTGCTGCTAGATGCTCCAACATCAGCTCTTATTACACTAACCCTCATGCTTTTTCTCTGCCCTGTCTAACCTATAGACTCACTGTCAGTAAAGCAAAGTGAGGGAGCTGTGGTTATGGTTAGTGAGGAAATCTGTACTAGTGGCAGGGATACAACTTAATTTTATTTTCTAATGTTCACTCATTTTATTCCGTAAGTCATGCTTTCTCATGCTTTTTGCTCTTAGCAGAAATTTCATTTCCTACATGATGGAGCAAATGAAGCAAGCAATGTAATTACTTCCCAGTCTCACTTCTTACCACAGCTCTCACCATATGACTAGCTCCCCCAAAAAAAAAAAAGGAACATTTAATTAAAGGCTATCTCCCATTGCACATATACTAGAAACTGTATGGAAGGTGTCATTTATAATTCTAGCATGTTTAACCTCAGCTTAGAGTACATTATGTAAGTGGTGTGTGTAAGAGCATATATACATATTGATAAGAATTGTTACATATTGATAAGCATATATACATATATGCTTATACACATTCATGCAAACACAGGAAGATACTGAATGCACATGCACTTTCTGAGGATATAAAATGCGTGATGGGCTTCTCTCTCTCAACTTCTGCCTTATGCATTTTGAACTTATCAGCCAATTTCAACCAAATCTGATAGAGCAGTAGACGCCCTGAAGACGTTACATTCCTGCAGATTCTGCAAAAATTGCAGTTTAGGTGAACACTCTTCATCAGTGTCTATGCTGAGAGGCCTTCGGCATGGCTGGAGCTCCTTCTTTTCCTTTCTGTCCCAGGCTGATGGGAATACTTTCTCCTCATGGAGTCCTCCACAAAGGATGCGGCCAAGCAGGGGCTCGCTCTGGATCTGCATGTGAGTTGTTCACAGCAGCAAGCTCCATGCTCCTGCTTTGGCACATGGATGGGCAGAGCCCTTTGGTAGGGGTGACACTGAGTTATTTTGGCAAGTGTTGGGGGTGTAAATGCCAATGACAGAAGGACTGCGGCAACCTAGAAGGCACTGTGCCATCCCAGCTTGAATGGAGCTCTGTGGAAGGCAGGCAGTGTTTGTCATCACTCCACTCCAACTTGCAGGGGCTTGCTACAAGGCAGTGAGAGCAACCCAGCTTCTCCAGAAAGGTCAGAGATATTTTGCAATAGCAATTATTGATCAAGCTGAATATGCAATCCTCATAACCTGCACATACAAGTCCAGTTTGCTCTCTCATATCATTCTAACAGCTGATATGGAAAAAGGCAGGGAAACTTGTTCAGAAGAAGAATGATTTTGATATACTTAGAAATTTGGTAAACTTACTCTTCTCTCTATGAATAAGTGAAGGCTTTTAGGGGTGAGTGGAATTTTTAAGAGTACTGTTACTAATTGCATCATACTGAGCACTGAGCATCAACAATTAACAACTATTTGCTCTTGAATTCTGTTTAGAGCTTTCCTTTCCCAAAATTTCCTATTAGCATGGTATAGCTCTCAGCTAGGGCAGGTTTAACATAAATAATACATGAAGAATTTACAAGCTGTTCTTTCTCTGTATTTAAGACTGACAGTGAGCAAGGTTAGAGGAAAAGAAGATGATGATGCTTACCTGCTCTCCAGCTGATAATGCTAGTAGGGATGAAGCTGCTGTGCTAACATATTTTTTTTCACTTCCATTTTATGTAACTTCACAATTTTGTAGGCAGCCTTCATTTTACCATCTTTTCTGCTTATTATAGCCTGGTAATCTCATGGAAGTGAGAGAAGTGTCACTCCAACTTGTTTCTTCTTACAGAACAAAGCACTCATTTACCATAGCTTTGCACCTATGAAGATGGCAAAATGATGTACAATTATTAGTGGATCAGAAGAGGTGTTTTATGCTCAGTTTGCACAACAGCAAGTGATTATGCCAAGTGCAAACTGCTGTACAATTGGGCCCAGTGCTTCTAAATACTTGCATAGCTAGAAAGGGTAAGTTTTATTGAAAATTTTCCAGCAGAAGATATTTGATCTTACAGCGAGTGCTTTGATGTTTGTTGCACATCTCAATCAGAGCTGTTGAACTGGGCTCAGCATATGCAAAGCAGTTTGACTCTTTCAAGATCATGCCTTTCTTCCATTTCCAAAGCTTGATGGTTTTGAATCATCACATTCCACTGTAGCTGAGGTGATTTATATGTTTCAGCAGTTCTGCAAACTGCAGGCTTCCAACTTGCAGCTCTCCCCGCAAGGTATTAATGCTCCCCAATGGTTTAAAATCACTTTGCACTCTGTAAAAAGGGCTATGTGATTAATACTCTTAAAAACTCCTACGTTTGGCAAAGATTTACATTTAAATCTTAGGCATGCAGAAAGCCAAGCTGATACAAGCTACTGGGTGTATTATTTTGTCCATTTGAATGTGAAAGGTATTTCCCAAGCTTTTTCCTGTCATTCAGCCAAATGTGTTAGAGTCTGTAAAATCATACTCAACCTCCTTACTTAAGCAAGTTTTAGTAATAATGCCAAGAAAAACTGGTGGAAATCTTTTGACATAAATTGCAAATAGTGCCTCTGCTATGTTCTGCTTACCCAAACCATACACTGCCTCAGTTTCTCACTACCCCTTCTTCACTCCTTGTTGTCCCCATGGGCAGGATAGAGTCACCTCTTAAGCATGGGGTGTTGCTTTTGACAGACAAGGAGGTGGGTCAGACACCATACAAACAAGATCTAAAGCTGCATTCAAGGATTAAAATAAATCCCAAGGATTTTTCCCTCCTTCTCTCTTTCTATGATCTGGTGAAATGAAGGGCTATAAAGTAGGAGCATGTGGGGCTGAATCAGTGGGTGTTGGCTGGAAGCAGATGGACCTTGGAGATTTGTTGCCAATGGATACAAAGGTATTTGCACAGGTGAGCTAGGAAGCATCCACTGTGGAAAATCTCCTGTTTCGATTTTTTATTATTACTCTTTTGAAATGTGAGGCAGGATGTCTTTTTACCTCCCAGAAAGAAACAGGGAGAGATGATTGCTTTCCCCAATCAGCTGCAAGCACAAAATGTGTCCCCATTACCTTCAAGCACACAAAAGCCAGGCCTGTCTGGGGATGGAATCCTCAAGCCAGGCTCAAATCCCTCTCTCTCCCTGTTTTCCCTTTGCTGTACCACAGATCTGTTTTCCTGTGCATCTGCAGAATTTTGCCACTGATCTAGTAATATCCACGGAGAACTCCTCCTTGTTATTAGTCCTCCCAAATGTGACAAAATCTGTGTTTGCCTTACCCCATCAAACCAGGGCTAAATTCTGTTGGCACACTGTAGCTGCATTGCTACAGTCAATCACCGCAAGGGTGTTATGGAAGGGCAGCGTCAGCTACATACAATGCAAAGACAGAAGGGTTTTTGTTTTTTTTTTTTAATAAAAATATTCCTTTCTGTGTGTGTGTGTGTCTGGGGGATTTCAGACTGGGATGTCCAAACCCACAACAGTAAACAAGCTGAACTAGATAGTTTTTTTATAGCATGGAGAATTACTGATGTATTAGGATAAATAAACTGTCATCTTCCCCAGATAACCATGTTTAGCCAAGCACTTGTTTTCTCTGGTAAGTTTGATGCTTTTTGTTTATTTATTTATTTATTATATTTTCTTTCTTTGTTCCTTTGCAACAGGGAAGCACTGTAAGCTGCACAATATCTACTGACTTATTTCAAGACAAGTGGTCTCATGGACCTACCTGCAGCAAGTCTACGGGATGAACTGAGTTATAACTAGGGGACAAGAAGTTTGTATTGGTTTGCATTTGAAAAGGACAGGGTTATCTATGGGACCTGTGAAGCATCTTCTGTGATGCCTCTGAGTTGAAAGACAGTCCAGGCTATTTGATTTATTTTCTAATGAGAAGCAGTATTCTGCACCATGTTTGCACGCCCACATGCAAATTAAATTGGAATGAAGTGTTTGCTGTTCTTCACAGAATCACAGAATCGCCAAGGTTGGAAAAGGCCTTCAAGATCATCCAGTCCAACCATCCACCTATCACCAATAGATCTCACTAAACCATGTCCCTCAACACAAAAACCAACTGTTCCTTGAACACCTCCAGGGTCGGTGACTCCACCACCTCCCTGGGCAGCCCATTCCAGTGCCTGACCGCTCTTTCAGAGAAGTAGTATTTCCTAACGTCCAGCCTGAATCTCCCCTGGCACAGCTTGAAGACATTCCCTCTAGTTCTACCACTAGTTACATGAGAGAAGAGGCCAAACCCCCGCTCACTACAACTTCCCTTCAAGTTAGAGAGAGAAATAAGGTCTCCTCTGAGCCTCCTCTTCTCCAGACTGAACAATCCCAGCTCCTTCAGCTGCTCCTTATAAGATCTGTGCTCCAGACCCCTCACCAGCTTAGTTGCCCTTCTTTGAACCCGCTCCAGGGCCTCAATGTCTTTCTTGCAGTGAGGGGCCCAAAACTGGACACAGTACTCCAGGTGCAGCCCCACCAGAGCTGAGTACAGGGGGACAATCACTTCCCTGTTCCTGCTGGCAACACCGTTCCTGATGCAAGCCAGGATGCCAAGTGGCCTTTTTGACCACCTGGGCACACTGCTGGCTCATGTTCAGCCGAGCATCAATCAATACCCCCAGGTCCATTTCCTCTAGGCAGTCTTCCAGTCACTCCGCCCCAAGCCTGTAGTGTTGCTTGGGGTTGTTGTGGCCAAAGTGCAGGACCCAGCATTTGGCCTTGTTGAAACTCATCCCATTGGCTTCAATCCATCCTGTCCAGATCATCTCTGTAGGGCCTTGCTACCCCCAGGCAGATCGACACTTCCAGCCAACTTGGTGTCATCCGCAAACTTATTGAAGGTGCATGAGGTCAGTGCCCTCATCCAGATCATCAATAAAGATATTGAAGAGGACAGGCCCCAGCACTGACCCCTAGGGAACCCCACTTGTGACCGGTCGCCAGCTGGATTTAGCTCAATTCACCACCACTGTCTGGGCCCCACCTTCCGGCCAGTTCCTTATCCAGCCACCAAATGTTAATTTTGAAGTCTCTAGAGCTACTGCATGGAGATGTAAGGCTAAGGAAGGACTTGAGTCATCAAGGGTAGACTCTCATGGAGGTAATCTGTGCCCTACTGTTTTATCTAGAACATCTCATAGAACACTGATGTGATATTGGCCTTTAAGCTCTGCGTTCCTCTCAGCAAATGAAGAACAGTTTACTAGAAGCTAACAGCCAGGAAGTGTAACATGCTTCTGGCAGAGAGAGTGTTTGGGGTTGTTAGTTGACAGCTGGCTGAACATGAGCCAGCAGTGTGCTCAGGTAGCCAAAGAAGCCCAACAGCATCCTAGCTTGTCCTCAGAAATAGTGTTGCTGCACCTCAAGCACTGTGTTCAGTTTTGAACTCCTAACTATAAGAAAGACATTGAGGCACTGGAATGCGTCTAGAAAAGGGCAATAAGGCTGTGAAGGGTCTGGAGCAAAAGTCTTACAGAGAGTGGAAGAGGGAACTGGGATTGTTCAGTGTGGAGAAGAAAAGGCTCAGGGGAGACCTTATAACTCTCTCCAACTGCCTAAAAGGAGGTTGACCTCTTCTCCAAGGAGACAGTGACAGGACAAGAGATAATGGCCTCAAATTGCACCAGGGGAGGTTCAGGTTGGATATTAGGAAAACTTCTCAGAAAAAGCAGTGAGGTACTAGAACATGCTGCCCAGAGAGACGGTGGAGTCACCATCCCTGGAGCTGTTTGTGAAAAGTGGGGATGTGGCACTGAGGGACATGGTTAGCAACCATGGTGGGGATGGGCTGATAGTTGGACTAGATAGTCTTAGAGGTTTTTTCCAACCTGAATGATTCTATGATTGTGTGATTCTGCAGCGTCCTGTCTCCTGGATATTCTGTGGAACATCAGGACACGTTGGCTGACACCTTCTTCTACTGCAGAGGAGTCACTGGAGCCTGACTCCATGTGAAATCAGTTCTGTTGTCTGAGAGAAGCTGGGTGAACGCCAGCAAACTTGAGAGTCTGGATACCTGTTTACCAGTCCTGGCACCAGCCCCAGATCTTTCAGTGATAGCTTGATGACTTGTTTTTCCTTCAGTAAGATGAGGGTAATATCATTTACTTACTTGGCAAGGTGAGATGATGATTAATTGGTCTTTTTACTATCCAATGTGCAGAATGTGATTAGTCATAATGATTGCATGCATCCCACGGGTAGGACATCTTTAGGATGCTACTGGTGGTGTGAGTGGGAACCTGACAGCATCTGGCCTCTATCCTACCTGTGCTGAGGCACTGCAGGCAGAGCTGTCTGCCTTTTCCATCCTCAACTGCACACAAGGGACTGAGTTTACCTTTTGTTTAAAGGCTTAGTGCAGGTGGAGTACACTGTGCTCACCGGCCCTTTGTACAGTGATGGAGATATAGTGGGCGTGAGCTGACAGCTTCTGGTGCCAAATTGTGTTACAGTTTGCCCAGGAATATCATGCTTGCCCTCCAGCTAGGGCAACATCTCCCATGAAGACAAATTTTGATCTAATTGTAACAATATTGTGTGCGTAGAATGAAACAATACCAAAAGACTGTGATGACAACAATATAAATCAGCACAGCAGTTAATGAGAAATCGCTACAGGCCATTGATGCCTACACTCCCATTAACCGTGCTCCATTCTGTGACTTCATTTTTTTCTGTTTCACTGTGGAGGATTTACAGGCCTGGACATTAAATCTATTTGGCTTTTGTAACAGAGCTGAACAACACTGCAATCTAAAACTAAACTCAATACCTGACAGAAGTACTCTTGCTCATTAGAGGTGAGGGAACTTGGAAAAAAAAGCTCAGGTTTTCTAAGAAACCAGCCATCCACAGTGTTTCTGAAGACTGAATGTAGCTTTCACTCCCTCTGATCTTTTGATAATGTGGCTGGGATTATCCTCCAAAAGCTCAAACGGTTAGCATTGCTGGAGCTATGCCAATGTCACTTGGAGAAGTCAAGGAATGACGGCAAATTAGAGAATGAAAAAGATCTCTCAATTTTCTTCTAGCTCCCCCTTACTGACTGGTACCAATGTTTATTGATGATGGAAATTATGGCAGTGGCTCCTATGCAAAGCTGGGTTGCTGCTGGTACCTGCAGGAAGTTTTAACTCAGTGGCATCCCTCCCATGCTGTCTGAATCGCTGCCAAGTCAGCATCCCCAAGAAACCTGCCTGCTTGAGAGCAGGAAGGGGAACAGCAGTTTAAATACACAAGATGTCTCTTGTTCTCTATAATTTCTTTTCCTCCTTACCCCCTACCTGAGGCACCACAGTACAGAATTCACATGAGAATGTAATTATTTTGAAGCCATAATTCCTTGATATTACTGTTGGTTTGGAGGTTTGTTTTGTTTGTTTTTTGTTTTGTTTTGTTTTCTTTGGAACATCCCAGTAGAAGGAAATATTAATCACTTCTGAATTTGTTCTGAGCTAGGCTAAAATTGAAAATAAAAATAAGAAGGCAAATTGTCCATGAACTGGAAATATGACCTTTTCAGATACCTTTATCCAAATTGAACATTCCAGAGTTAATGTATGTGTTTTTATATAGTTTTAGGATAACATTCCGAGGGTCTTAGAAATCTGTGTAAATGCACACTGTTGATGATTTTTCATCTGTGGATTTCAAGGCATTTTAGAAAGGACAGCCACATCACAGTCCTTATTTTACGGATTGGGAGATCTTAAGCTAAAGAGAAAGGCTGGTTTGCTCAACACCATACTGCAAGCACGTGGACTTTCTGGGCACAGAATGCTGATCTTCTGCCCTGAGAACTAGTGCTCGCAAGAAATAGCCAGCAGACCCCACTGCTGAGTCTCGATGTGAACCAACAGTTTAATTGGCCACTCAGTTCTGAGTCCCTAACACAAGGTCTATTGAAACTGAAGCTATTTCTGAGTGGGCTCTTGAAGCCAGTGGTTTCATTTATTTGGGAGTTTTATCACTGTATTTAAGAGTATATCATTTGTTTTTATTTTGTTTAGTCTGTAGAAGAGTGTAATGTGCTACCCGAAAGACACCCAAGTCAACACAAAGAATGACCAGCTACTGGCAGATAAAACTGGAAAAATACAGAATAATAAGCTAGCTTTGGCATCTACTGATCAACTTAGATTAGCAAGGAGAGGGAGAGAAAGATGAAAGTACCATCAAATGCCTTGTCTCAGGTGGGAGAAGCAAATAGAAGTCTGACAAGCAGAAGTATGTCCCTCAGTGGGGAATTTTGACTGATAATAGAAAAGACTGTCAAGAAAAGAAAGAGGGGAAGGGAAATCTCCACTAGTATAAGTTAAATGTAATTGCCACAGCTGTAAGGCTTTATCTCCATTTAATACTCATACAAAAGATTTTGAAATAAAACTATTTGAAAAATTCAATTAACAGCAATTAGTTGGAAGACATCTGTAAATGACACCATAGCTAAATCTATGTCTAAGAAAAGATTTTCCCTGTTTAATCTCTCTCTTTTTTTTTTTTTTTGCATTGTTTTCCTACAGATGCAAATTATATTTCCCCCTCTGCTACAAAATATCTTGTTCAAAGCAGTTTTCTAAAATCTTATGCATAATGTTTTGGTGAGCAGCAGAACTTGAAACCAGAACGAGAAATTCTCTGAAAAGACAGGCTCGTTAGCTTTTTAAATGGAAAAATGGATTGGATGCTCCTGAAAGCAAGCTGCTGAATCTGGATTCTCAATATGGACATCAAAGACCTCATGGCACTTACTATGCCAGTTTTCTCTCCTGTGCCACCAATTCACTATGATCACCTTAACAATAGCACTCTCCCATCTTTTTGGTTGAGTACATGTAACCAGAAGCCTGGATGAGCACTCTAGGGGGCCAGGACCTTGGAGCTGCCTGCTGCAGACCAGGTTCTATACACACAAGCAATTCCAAGGAATGTGTTCCTTCCTGCTCAGGGTCCCTTGCGGGGTTGGGGTGTACCATGCGCTCTTCTTGGCACTTGATTATACCAGGTACTGGGCTTGTGACTCGTGAAATGGAACCCTTAAGCTCACAGACTTACAAGCTATTCTGTGAGAGATTTGAAGTCTGGAATATGCATTCCTCTAAAATATACTTACCCTTCACTATATTTCCAGAACAGGCAGCCTGGATGAGGTCTTAAGATAATATTGAATAAGCAGCAGCAGCCATAGCAGGGCTCTCATCAGGAGGACTTGATCTCAGTGCATGCTGAGGAGAACAGCTGGTGTGGAGAAATGAATGGCCGGGCATTGTCCTTGCACCTGACTGGCAGCAGTGCTCACTGCTAGAGATGATAAGCAGGGAGACCACCAAGGCGACTCGTGTATGTTTATGGAGAGGCATAAATTAAATGACAATTGTGGAAGATATTGTATGATGCGTAAGTATGACACATAAAAGAGATTTGATGAACGTGATCTTTTGATCCCTTCATCAATGATATCTTTTTAGCTCTCTTGGTTTAGGTGCAGACAGCCATACACGTTTATAGGGAGTTGCTTTTATACGAGTGGAAAGGAGGGCAGACAGATCAGGAGATGCAAATGTGTCTCCCAGCTTGCTGGGCTCAACTATAATCCTCATTGTTCTTTGTGGATGCAATGGTGATTTTGATCATTGCTTTTGATAGAAACCTAACTTGTGTATAGGGCCCATCTGTTGGCAGGAGTGAGGCTGTGGGGGAACAGCAAGTGCTGCCCTGCTGCTTGAAAATATACCTCCAGGCAGGGAACATGCCACAGCTGGCAGTGGTTTTCATGTGGGACCTTCCCTCCTGTCGAGGAGCAGGTAAGCCTGCTGATGTTGTGGTGCTCAGGCAAACCCTGTGCCCAGCATGCAGCTCCAGTTGCAATACTGGGAAATGCAACACGGGCATTCTTGGCACAGCCTGAACCTCATGCTCCCCTTTTGCTGGAGCCTGGGCCTTCACTCCTGATCACCAGCACTCAAGCTCATTTGAGCACGAAGTATTACATACAACACCACTTAATTTCATGGAAGGCTCCACAGAGCTCTGCAGTTTCCCTGCCGCAGATGTCTAAACCCATCTTCCCATTCAGTTGAGTAACAGCAATTAGCAACAGCAGAAGCCATCTCCTGAGATCTCATTATAAATCCCCAAACCAAGCTGTTTACATGTAACTATATCAGGAGGCTGACCCTGAGTGTCCCTCTCCTCAGAGCTACAGCCAGCCTATAGGGCTGCTAACGTTGCCCTGCTGCATGTTCTGAAACTCAAGAAGTATACACTATGAGGGTGACTTGAAGACTTCTTCACTTCTACTTCCACCACTGTTGGTGTGGCATCTTCCTACAGAAGAAAGCATTGCTTGGAGCCTTTGTGAAAAATAGAATCTGTTATTCAAGGAATGAGTAACAGCTTAAGGATTACATATTGTGTTTTCTTTTTTTTCTTGGTCAGTAAATGACCAGAAGAAATACTGAAAACTTCTTTGCAGTAAACACTCGTGGAAAATTTTCCAGGTTGTGGATAATTTTATGCTTTGCAATTTCCTACAATAAGGATATATTTCACAGACACGATATTCCCTTGGAAAATCTGTGCACCACCTGTCATCTCAACAACAACTCTGTGAAATTGATATAATTTCCTGTAGCTTTATCACTTTCCCTCTTCTGAATAGTAACAGTAAAGGTAACAGATGCCACCAATTTTCCCCCAATAGTTGCAAAATGTTATAATGTGCAGCTCTGGAGCTGGAGTTCCCAGGACTTAAAAAACACTTGGAGCTTCTCAAGAGACTGCATTCAGTCTGCTTCTACAAATCATTTCTGAGCCAAGGCATTCACATTTTCTGATTAAACCCTTTTTTCCCTGGCAAATTTCACCAACTAACTGCAACTAGAACAGCCTGCTTGCCATTATTCCACATGAAGTGGAAAGATGCTTTGAGAAACCCAGCTATCGTTGTCTTTAAAATTGGAAGGATTTGTATAACACTACTTAGGAGAAACAAGGAGTGGGTTGAGGAACCAGTGTCACTTCCTCACACCCATGTTGCTTTCTGTCTCTCAGCCAAAGCCATGTAGGACTGGGGGCTGTGCCAGATGTTCCTGGGCAGTCAGAAGGTGCTTCAATAACCAGGAATGGGAGATGATGGCAAGCACTGCAGCACTGCAGAGGTCAAAGAATGCATCTATCTTCTGTGAGAAGGTTTTTGAAAGGTAACTAACTGGAGCCCAGAGGCTCCAGCCTGTTTGAGTAACTGGGTGAACAGCATCCTGGTATATGGGTAGAAAGAGTGATAACTGGCGAAAAAATAAAGAGGTCAAATTAGTCTATTTTACCTTTCACAATGGACATTTTCTTTCTAGGAGACCGGATGAGTTAAAATTGGACTTGAACGAGCTTTCTAAAGTTGTGCAGGACAACTGCAGAGGTCTGAGTTTGATTTTTTGCTGTTTTAAACTTAGAATTCCCTCTTTGGCACCTTATGTTTCCATTCAAGTATCTAAATAAAATCTTTATAATACAGTATATTTTTATTGAATATTTCAGGATGATCGTAAAATGATTCACAACCTCTTCCCGCTGGCTCTCTTACTCTTTTTGACAGCCATGGAGAGGCTTCCTCTCCATGTCAGCAATTTAAGTAAAATAGCACTATTTTATCTACTCCCATTCCTTGTCAGTCAAATCTTTTCTCAGAGTATGACCCCGATTTCGAGTGCCTAGTCTGTATCCATTGAGAAAGTCTTGTTTCCTCCTATACCATCATACTGATTAGGCACAGTCATCTATTTCTGTTATTGATGCTTTCAGCTCATTTTTAACCTCAAAAGAGATTATACTAAGTGAAATACTAACCAATACCCATATACCCAAAATATGTATCTTATGGGAATTTTTATTCTCCATAGATACAGGAGGAAATTGAGTCTATTCTGATAAAAGAACTACTGGGAGAATACGATAAATGGAAAAGATTAAAGAGTGAACAGATCTAGCTAAGTTTTTCAAATTTTATGCAAATATAGTAACTGCTTACCTGTTTTTTAATAACATTTTTGACAGTGCAATGGTCACACCTACCCTGTGTAGAACATCCATCATCTATATGAAAAAAGTGTGCTTACTTCTCAGTTATGAAAAACAAAACATTTGCAAAGTGTGGGAATACAAGAAAAACTGTTCAGAACAGAAGCAAGAACTGGAGCAAGATAAACAGCATGAGAACCAAGGAAACCTCTAGAAGAAGAATGAACGTCTCAAGTCTGGTCCCGGTTAACGCTTCCTTGATAACAGCACGCGCAATGGCACTTGCAGAGGCGTTGCTCCCAATGTTAAGGAAGGCGATAACTGGGAATCTAGTCTTCTTGTCGGACTGATAATCCAAGAACAGGAGAGACCTTGTCCCTGGGCAATTCCCCACTGACAGACGTTGGGAACGGTTCTGCACAATGAAACCCATAGACAAGGACTAATCTTTTTCAGTGGATCTAGTGTATCTGCGCCTCTACGCACTATTCTTGTCCTAATGACTAAGGGAAATAATAGTAGAAAGAGGGGGACATGGTAGCATGGCACAGAGAGAGGGGAGATGTGGGCGGTACTCGGTGTGGGTGGTACTCAGGCTACGGTGGGTGGAGATACAGGGGGTGGTTCTGAGTGGTGCTTAATGGGTCATGGGTTCACAGGGTGGTTGCGTGTCACGGTATATAAGCAGATGTTGCACAGCAATAAATTGGCACTTGAGCTACACCCTATGTGTGCGTTTCTCATGCCCTGTGCTGGGTGGGGAGAGGTGCTGGTACCGTGTTGCTGACCGGGCAGGATTGCGTGGAAATTGGCAACACAAAGGATTTAATTGTGGAGAGGGTTGGTATGGACTGATCGCACTTGCCCAAAAGCTGTATCTCCAGTAAAAGCCTCAACTGAAGTCGTGTCAGAAAGACCCATGGACCAAAGCAAAACTGTCTGCATTCAACTGGCTGGAGAACAGGAGGTTTTTGTGGAAATGCTGCTGAAGACCACCTGTCCCCCCCGCCCCAGAGACCACTCACTCAACCTGGAGTGGTCCTCCTGACTCTGCAGAATCCTACTGGACTGGTGCCCATCAGCATGTCCTGGTGTCTGGGGTTGCTCCTTCCCTTGGAAATTTTAACCAGAGGCCTTTAGTCTGATTTCACCCCAAGAGTCTCACCCATTGATGGAACAATGCTCATAAGTAAAAGGGATGACTTGCAAACTGGGGAGCTGAGATTCACATAGCTGATGATAGAAACATCACATTGGTACCTAGTCACGGCATTTCAGCATCTCATAGAATCACATAATTGTTTAAACTGCATGGGACTTTAAAGGCCGTCCAGTCCAACTGTCTTGCAGTGAACAGGAACACCTGCAGCTGGATCAGGTTGCTCAGAGCCCCATCCAACCTGATCTTGAATATCTCCAGGGATGGATCATCCAGCACCTCTCTGGCAACCGTTCCAGTGTTTCATTACCCTTGCAGTAAAAAACCTTTTTCCTTATATCCAGTCATTTGTTACTCCTCCAGCAGCTCTGAGACACCATTAGTAGTTACTTCCTTGCTCAAACTGGAACACTTAGTCTGAAACTCCACACTCTCAGTAGATACAAGAACCAGGCTCCTATTTTGTGTCCATGGGATTTTTATGCTATTATAGCTTTATAGGAACCTGAAGACTTGGAAAGATTTTCTCAACCTCCATCACAGCAGGCAAGCCTATTTATGAGACTGTGAGCACGGCAGCGGGATGGATCCATTTCTTTGTTTTGGAAACCTGAAGAACTAGGGGTGAAATCTGCCCTTGCCAAAATAAATGGAAATTCTGCAATCAAAATGACTGGAATTAGGATTTACCTGAACTTATAGCCTTAGAAATTGGCCACACTTTCCATGTTCCTTTGGTTTCTAGACAGAAATGCAATTTAGAAGTTTCAAAGCTGTGAGATAAGGTACGTAGGACACTTAGCTATAGGAATACAAAATACTGCAAAGCAAATTACTTCAAGTTTCCACTAACACGAGAAACAGCTTTAAAGCCTCTCTAAAATGTTGTTGTCCGCAGGCAAAGAAACTGCCATGTGATGGAAAATTTCATTCAATAGCTGCTTCAAAGGGTGTTTGGAAATACAAGGGTTGGTTTTCCTGGAGAACTCAGGCACCTGCTGCAGGTATGAGGTGTGCCAGGTATGTTCCAGTAAGAGCAGATTTGGGAATTCTTTCAGGCAAACGCTGCAGACACACAGTGACTTATGAACTGCAAGAACATCCCATCAGGCAGACCTCACTCCCTGCAGGTTTTGGCTTACCCATGTTGACCCCACAGCCCATGTAGCCCACATAGGCTGTTCCTTGCAGTCTGGGTCAGGCCCCACCCGCTGGTTGTGTGTCTCCACAAATGCACATTCTGCGCATCTGGGTGCTTCCTCCTGAAGGGAATCATGGAAACTTAATCTGCAGGATTTGGGTCAGAAGGAAAAAAAAGTTAATTTATGTGAAAGGAAAAGCTTGTGAGGATCACAATAACCACGCAGCCTGGCGGCTGGTGTGCTGTTCTCATGAGAGGTTGTATTTTTTATTCTCCAGTGGAATAAGCTGGTCGGTACTGAGGTGAACACATCAGCAGGCGACACTTGAAGTGAGGAGCTGCAGTTTGTCAGCGGTATGCTGCGAGTGCTGCTTGCATCTGGCTGACAGCACCTCCCTGGGCACAGAAATCTTGGCAATATTTGTCACCTAGTTTCTGCAGTGACTCCCACCAAGCCTGCAACCTGGCAGCCGCTCCTCCCAAAGCCTCTGTGAAGGCACAGCCGCTTCCAGCCGTGCATGAACACAGCACTTTGAGTCTCCATCCAACTTGCACCCTGACATCTCACCTCTGCTACCTGTCACTTGCACAGCCATCCCCCAAATAGTGAAACTAATTCTGGAATCACAGGGCTATCATGCCACAAGGCCTGTTCCCTCTTCCAAACACGAGACAACACTATTCGGATACATATTTTTAATATTTCCGCACCTCTGGGTGGTTTCCCAGCCGCTCTCCGCAGGGGAGCTGTCGTGCGGACGCCCACACCGCCGGTACAGCCCAGAGAGGAGCCGGGGCCCCGGCGGGGAGCGCTCAGACGGACCCCCGCGGCTGCCGCCCCGCCTCGCATCCCCTCCCGTTCCCGCCGGGGCCCGCTGCGGCCCACGACGGCGGCCTCCCGGCTGCGAAGCGCACACCGCCCCTCCGCCTCAGCCCCCGTGCCGGCGGGAACGGGGCTCCCCCCTCTCAGCAAGCCCCTCCCGCTCCGCTCGCCGGGCTCAGCCCAGGCTCAGCCCCGTTCCTCCACCCCCCGGGCGCGCTCCGCTTCTCGCCGCCGCCAGCGCCTACTCCAGGAGGAAGCGGGGCGGCGGCGCGGCTGAGCGGGACACGCCTTTCGCCCTCCCCGCCCCGTCCCCCCCGGGCCCCGCCGCCCACAGCGGGCGCGGCGCAGCGCGGCCCCGCCATGAGCCGGAGGTAGCGGCGGCGCCTTCCGCAGCCGCCGCCGCCGCCCGCCCGCCCGCCCGCCCGCCCGCCCGCGCCGCCGCGGCGGCGGCCGGGCCAGCGATGCCGAACCAGAAGGGCGGCAAGGGCAAGAAGAACAAGCGCGCCAACAGCAGCGGCGACGAGCAGGAGAACGGGGCGGCGGCGGGCGGCGGCGCCGCGGCGGCGGGAGGTGGCGGGGCCGCGGCGGGCGGCGGGGCCGGAGCGGCGGCGGCGGGCGGCGGCGCGGGCGGCGGAGCGGGCGGCGCGGCGGCCGCGGGCGGCGCGGCGCCCGGCGACGTCAAAAGCGGTGAGCGACGGGCGGCGGCCCGGGCACCGCGGCCTCCTGCGGTGGCGCAGGCGGCGGGAGGGAGCGGGAGGGCGACGCGGGGGCTCGGGGGCGGGGAGCGGCCGCCGAGCGGGGCGCGGGCGGCGGCCGCGAGTGGCGGGCGCGGGGAGGTGGTGCGGCAGGCCCGGGCGGGAGCGGGAGGAGGAAGGGGCGGGAGGGTAGAGAGAGCGGCGGGACCGGGCTGAGCTCCGAGGGCTTTTCGCGGCCTTTGCGGCTGGAGGGCCGGGGGTGTGCGAGCCGCAGCGGGGCGGGGGCCAGGCAGGTGCCGCGCGGCGATGCTGAAGGCGGGGAGGCGCGGGGCCGCCCGCCCGGGGCTGCGGCGGGGAGAGCGGCAGAGCCCGACGCTGGCCGCCCGCCGTCGCGCCGCCCTCCGCCCGGAGGAACGGGGCTCGGAGCGGTCCCGGCTGCTTTGTGACCCGTCCGTGTGCGTGAGGTGCCTGCGGGGGAGCGGGGGGCTTCGCTGCCAGGCAAGACAGGGCTCCTGGGTTCCAGGGTTTGGAAATTCCAGTGCTTAACAATCCCTACCTTACTTCATCACGATTAAAGATGAAAGCCCTTCTTTTAGCTGCGTTTCGTTTGTCCTGCGGCGGTAGTTGCAAGTTTCATTTTCTGATCAGCCATTCTGTGCAGCCCTTGGTTGGTGCTTTGGTTTCTGGTTCGGAGGAATTTTGGTAAGGTTTTATTTCTTCTGGTTATTTGCTTTGCTGTTCATGTTTGGAGGCGGTCTCCAAACTGCAATATTTCGAGCTAGAACTATAGGTGGGCTGGGATCTCTGTACACTTTTTGCTAATCGAGAAAGAGGAATCTACGTTCTGCCCTTATGCTTACGTTAAGCTGTGTAGAGACCCTCATCTTGACGATTTTTTTTTTTCCCCTTGGAAATTGGCCTTCAGCTATTCACTTCCAGTGTGCTGGAGGAGCAGGGAGGGTGAAGTACAACAGCTTCATGCTTTCTGGCAGTAGCTTTGCCTGGCTCCTGTTACCCAGCAGGAGATCCAAGAGTCTTGCTGCAGTTTTCAAGATGTCCAATTCTCACATATCACTTAATGGAAACTTTTCCTTAGGAATGTTAGCAATTAATTACGAGTCTCTTTAGCTAACAAAGCCTTTGCCATACTACTTTTATGAGATTATTACTTGCTCCAGAGAGTCATGGAGAATTTTTAGAATTTCTCTTTGGTTTGTTTTTTTTTTTTTTTGGCTGTTTGTACTCAGTAAGAGAGGGGAAAAGCCAGAAGGATTAGCAAGAACTGGATAATTTCTTGGACTTCAGTCTGGTTGGTGGGATGTGTGTTTTACAGGTAATACCCTGATGTTGGGGTGTTGGCTAAGCTAGTCGACCTCTTATGAAGTTGAAGCTGCCTGTCCAAGACCTAACCTGAGATGCTGCTTTATTCTCTCCTTCCTTGCTTTCTTGTGATTCCAGTGGTCAGAAACATCCTCTTCTCTGAGCACCCCAGTCCCTTTTTTTGTGTCCTCACAGCAGCGGTATGATGCTGGCTTCAGTATTTACGTGGAGTGCCTGATGAGCATGCCTGCTCTGTGGTTTGTCAGGATCACTGTGTCTGGTCAGATTTTTCATTTCAGGTGCTCCTGGAGGTTGGAGGAGTCTGTGTGGTTCTGAGCTTTATTTTATCTATCCTCCTGCCCATCAGATAACCCTGAGCTGGAAGTTTTGTAAATTGTGTTCTTATTGATACGTCCAGAGCTTTCAACAGGCTTTGTCCAAGGAGTGAACGAAGAAGCATCTCCTGTCCTGCAGCAGAGCTGGGCATACAGTTCTCATGTGCAGGGATTCACAGAATCACTACAGTTTGAAAAGACCACTGTGATCACCTTGTCCAACCGCAGTGCATCCCCACCATGCCACTGACCATGTCCCTCAGAGCCACATCCACACGGTTCTTAAACACTTCCAGGGATGGTGACTCCACCACCTTCCTGGCAGCCTGTTCCATTGCCCAACTGCTCTTCTTGAGAAAAAGATTTTCATAATATCAGACCTGAAAATATCAGATGATGCAAGTAGATTCCCTAGTGTCTTCAAAACCCGAGAATATAAAATGAAGCATCTCAGTGTAGGCCTGGAGATGCTTGGAGGCCTGTGGGGTCCCGTTTCTAGTCCTGAGGTGTTTGTGAGGGGCAGTGTGTTTGAGGTTAATTGGTCACTAAGCACTTTACTGAGGACATGGCCTGGTGCAGTGAGTTGTGAGGTTAATGGAGTTCTGCTGTCTGCAGTCAACTCTCGATTATTCATGGGAGATTATCTGGGTTGCAGATTAAGTGTGCTGGGTGCGGGGAAGCTCCTCCCTGTGCTGCTGCCCAGAGAGATAGCTGCACACTGTGGCTTGTGCTGCCCATGAGCACTGGTCTTCTGCATCCCATGCTCCTGTGCTGCCTGTCACCCATGCTGTGCTGTCTTTGCCTTGGAAAAGCAGTTGATAGTTCTAATAACATAACCTGTTGGGTTTTTTTGGTTTTTTTTTCATTAATGTGACAAGTATATAGAGATGAAAGCAGCAGATTTAATAATTGCAAAATTAAGACTGCAAACCTTGTCTTGGCATCGTGGTGTTGGTTTGACAGTCTAATTACGTAGTCACATCAGGACCTTGTTTCATCCAGGGAAATGATAGTGGCTCAGATTGAAGTCTTCATTGTTCATTATGCGCTCTATGTATTGATTCTGCCCAACATCCAAATGCTGGAATGAAACAGAATTTTTAACTTCCTCTGGGCTTTTCTCTGCAGAGAGGACTAGCGGTGCTGTACTACACAGAGCTGCTGTTACAGTGGAAAGGGGTTAACTTTTTCTTTGATCCTTGCACTGTTTCCCCCCCAGAATATCAGCTAATTTTTCTCCACCTGTTTGTGTTTCGTTTTGGTAGTGTTTTCATTTATGCCTGTTCAGAGGTCCAGCTGCTCTGGGGGGCTCTGGCCTCTGAGTTTGAGGTTCTGGCTTCAGATTGTGAGGTTTTGAGGGCATGGAAAGCGTAGCCACTGACCAGATATGATGGCTTTTCTCCATCTTGCGCTGTAATTTTTTTGCAGATACTGGCATAGCATCCACAAGGAATGTTCATGCTCTGTAGTTGTGCCTTCCATTCCTCCTTTTCCCCTTGCTTCTTTTTCTGTGCCTTCTCACCTCTTTTCATGAAGAGTTCCCGTTCACTGGTAATATGCTGAAACATGTACACCTTCCTTCAGAGGAAGGAGGAGTTCTGTATATAATAGCTCAATCTTTCTTGGCCAAAGTGACATTCATTTTCTATGCTGAGTGAGATGCAGGTCATGGTGTCAGGGGACTAATTTAACTATAATAATGCACAGTGAAAGTGAAATTTGATGTAATAGCCTTATTTCTTAGGTTTTCCGTCTTCAGAGGGACTGAATGATATTCCTTTAAAAAAAAAAAAGTATTTTTCTAGATAATTTTCTATGTTGGTTTTCTTGATAAAATTGGAAAATCTGAGCTATGATTATGTAAAATTATATCAGCAGCTTCATTAGTTTTTGTCCCAGTGCCTTCAGCTCTGTGGATTACTGGAATTCCCAATAGCAATAGTTGGTGATCTCTATATGCAGGCATGAACAGCTTGAGGAATCGAGACATTTTGTGGATCCTTCAATCAGAGTAGCAGCAGAGAAGAGTCCATAGGGTTTACGTGGGATCTGGCAGTTCTGAGTGGCAAATTCCTTTTCTGTTTCTGCGTTCCTGAGCTTGGGCACTTCTTGTAGTAGCCAGTCTACCTTTTATGACTTCTGTCCCAGAAACTTTTTGTTCCAGTGTCCAGATGCAGTTGTTTCTGACTCCAGAGTTCGTTCTTCCATTTACTTTCTGTGCCTTGCATAGAAAGAATGCAAGAATGCAAGAGGAGGACCCAAGTCCTCTTTCTCCTCTTTCTGGTCCCTGTCTTAACATCTTGCTGTTTTGTTGCTCTGGTGTCTTTGTCTCTCTGGTCTCCCCAGCATTGGTACCATGAGAAAAAAGAAGCAGCTAGCTGTCTGTTCTCCGTGTCTGTAGTTTTCCACTTTGACATGGGGTTCATTTTAGACTTTGAAGATAAAGTAACAAAAAATTGCAACATAGCTCTCTCTAAATTGCTGTCTTAAGATGTATTTAAGGCCATACTTTCTCCCCATTGGCATAGGTGAGCCTTTAAACTGCAAAACAGGCAGACCTGAGTGTGTTGGCTGTTGTGGAATTGCCAAAATTCAGGTTTATATAGGATATACCTGGTTGTGAGAATCCTCCAGGGGAGGAAAGGCAGTGTTAGAGCTGTTGGAGGTGGGTGCTTTAGGTCCCACAAGCGGATTGTTCCCTGGCATGGAATTTCTGCTGTGCCAGTGGAAGGGCTGTATGAGTGGTGCCCATACTGATAGGGCTGGGCTGGCTGAGTTGCAGCTGCATGTCTCACCTGAGCTCCTGCCTTGGCTCAGCTGCCTTTAGCAACAGGAACTCCCAGTGGATCATCTCACTGAAGACCAGACCCTGAAAGGACACAGTGAACAACATAATGTGCCTTCCTAGTAAATTAGATGTTCTTGCAACAGGTTCACTTCACACATTGGGAGTATTGGAGTATACATTGGCTCTGTACAGTGTACTCTGTACCAGAGCTTTCTCTCATCAGAGGTATTATGCAATCGTAGAATCTCCCAAGCTGGAAGGAGCCCACGAGGATTATCAATTCCAACTCTTGACTCCACATAGCAGTACCCAAAAATCAGACTATAAAACTGAGAGTGTTGTCCAGACTCATCTTGAACTCCTGCCAACTTGGGACCTTGACCACTGCAGCCTGTTCCATGCCCACCACCCTCTGGTGAAGAACCCCAGCTGCCCCTCCCTGCTCCTTGCCTTTCCCTCGGGCCCTTTCACTGTCACAGGGAACAGAGCTCAGTTCCCTGTGAGGAGCCGCAGCCACCATGAGGGCTTCCCTCAGCTCCTCTGCTCTATGCTGAACACATCCAGGGACCACAGTGACTCCTCATACGCTTTGCCCTCCAGACCTTTCACCATCTTTGTGGCTCTCCTTTGGATGCTCTCTAATGGTTTTATGTCCTTATATTGTGGCACCCACAGTACTCCATTGAGTTGAATGTTTTTAACTTCTCAAATAAAGAGTAATCCAAGAAGCTTAAAAACTGTATCTTAATATCTTCATACTCATGTAAGATTTCTAGAGAACTTAACCATAGTGACCTGACTTTAAAATGGCCTGCTGTTGTTTTGCATACTCTTTATCTGGATTTCACAAGTTTGTAAGTTTTTTCTTTACTTTCAGATGAAGATGTTAACACAGAATAAAAGAATGAAGAAGAAAATCAATCAGTGCAGTGGTGACTTATGTGTTGAAAGCTGTGACGGGACAGCTAGTTAGATTTACAAAAAAAGATTACAGTAGAAAGTCAGTAGATTTGTCAGTGCAAAATTCAATGAAAAATGTATTTTTGAGCACGAATTGCTTTAATATTTAAGCATGGATGAGTATTTGCTGTTGAATATTCCCTGTTGCATATAACATATAATTCTGTTCTGGCCTTGCAGTGAAACTGTTTTTTGGAACTTTGTTAGTATTTAGTTTGAAGACAGGGGTCTCACTGATATCAGTGAAACCACCTAGAATATTGGTTTTCTCTTCTGTTGCAATGAGTCTCAAAATCTAATTCATGTAGACTTTAAGGAAAACCATTTTTCTTTCTAATTCCATTGAGTTCTTCTGACTGCAGCAATCAATTGAATGCAAATTCCACTGTATCAATGCAAATCGGTTTTGAAAGGACTTTCATCTTTCTTTAGAATTTTTAAAACGATGCAGTTACATCCTTTCATGGTAAGTGCAAAGCATGTTCTGCAGATATTCACAAATGGGATCATGTCTGTAGTGTTGCTGAATGAAATAAATATCCTTTGATACAAACAAGTACACACACATTTCATTTTTTATAACAGTTCTTCTTGCTATCAAAGTGGTTATCAAGGCCTGTCTGCATTCTGCGCTGTGATCAGTCACTGGTTCAAGTGTAGTGCTTGCATGAGTAGGGGTTAGGTTTGATGTTTGTTAGATTCCATATGAGGAAATGCAGTTTTTGAACTGATTGCTTTGCCTTGTCTGTACTCATCCCATATTTTCCTCCCAGTGATCTAACACGCAGCGACAAATCAGTTTCTAGTCCTTAGAGACATTTATTAGTTTCCTTCAGCATCACTTACAGCCTTGCATGCTGACACATCCTTTTTTAAAGTAGCATGATTACTGGCAGATATCTTTCCAGAGGAGGGCCACTAAGATGATCAGAGGGCTGGAGCATCTCTTCTGTGGAGAAAGCTTGAGGGAACTGGGCTTGTTCAGCTTGGAGGAGAGAAGGCTCCAGGGAGACCTCATTGTGGCCTTCCAGTACTTGAAGGGAGCATATAAACAGGAGAGGGAACGGCTGTTTACAGGGGTGGATAGTGATAGGACAAGGGGGAATGGTTTTAAACTGAGACAGAGGAGGTTTAGGTTAGATATTAGGAGGAAGTTTTTTACTCAAGTGGTGATGCACTGGAACAGGTTGCCCAAGGAGGCTGTAGATGCCCCATCTCTGGACGCATTCAAGGCCAGGCTGGATGTGGCTCTGGGCAGCCTGGTCTAGTGGCTGGTGACCCTGTCCATGGCAGGGGGGTTGAAACTAGATGATCTTTGAAGTCCTTTTCAATCATTCTGTGATTCTGATTCTCTGCTTCTCTTGGTACAGCATGTGTGTGGAAAAAATAGTGGTAAACCTTGCATCTAGCTCAGGGAAAAATAATCCAGCTAATCTTCAAGGTATCTGAATTAGAACAGCATAAGTAAGGCATGGGCTTTCTTTAAACAGTTTTCACAGAAATTCAGATAATTTCAAACAGGCCTCTTGAAGCAGTAACCTAGTCACTGGAGTGGATAATTCCATTTTGAAAGCTTGCAGGATTTTGAGTGGAGTGCTGGCACTTCCCGGTAGACTTCTGTGACATTTATCTTGAGAGCATTCTAACCTTTATCTTTCTCTTTTGCAATAGCAGAGTCTTTCAGTACTCCTGCTAGGGCTTGAGTGGGGATATTGCTGCTGTTCCTGTCTTGAATGCTTGCTGTGGGAAGAGGTTGCTTCAGTCAGAGCCCGGCTGTTGAGTATGCCTGGTATTCCCCACTCTGCTTCTGTGCTACAGATAAGCATTTTGGGAGCAGTGTACAGTTGAGGCCTCCGTGTGCTGCACAGATGCCAGAGATGGCCTAGAGGCGGGGCAGGAAGCCAGCACAGCATAGTGGGAGAGACATCTATTGGAACCGACAGCTTCAACCTCAGGAGATGTCTTGCAGAGATCCTGGTTACTGCAGCCAGCGCGGCTTCATCCCCAGCTTCCCATCGAGTTTATACCAGCTTCTTTAGCCTTTCACGTGGAAAATAAAAATATTGTTGTACTGAAACTTGGAAAGTGTAGACCAATGATACAAACACCCTTAGACTTGAAACTAAAAAAAAAATGTGCAGATACCATTTGATTCAATCTTTTCTCCTTTTACTGTTCTTTTTCTTGTGCTTTTGAGCAGGGACTCATGGCTGGCTTTTATTCTGAGCAAATCGAGTCCACCATGTTTACTTCAGAGAGTGATTTAGGACACCCACAGTGATTTAGGACACCTTAATTTGCCTTATTGCATTTAGTCCTTTATTCTCAGCATGAGTTAGAATTTACTACTAGAAACTTGCTAAGGCAGGTGAATTGGAATCTGCTTTAGTTATTAGAATATCTTAGATATAAGGATATTTTGAGAGACCAGGGTTAGTTTATTGTAACATGTATGGATATTACAGTTCATTAGGAGGCTACAGTAAGAGAATTTAATGGTAGAAATGCTTTGCTGTGAGAGTGGTTCGCGTGTGGACAAAACCACAGCCAAGGTTTGGAACATACTAATGCCCACCAGTCCTGAAACAGTCATCAGTCTCTGCAGTCACCATGGTAGAGGTCTCTGTAAAAGTCCTTATTTGGCCTGGTGATGTAAACTCGGAATTAATGTGACAGTAGCAGGAATACATTGACATTAATTATGATACTGATAGAAGTAGAGGCATCAGTTTGTTCTCCATGATATGGTGAACTAGTGATGTTTTTACCTTGATTAAGTATATTCAGCATGTCAGGGAAGGATTTCTATGCAGGGAAGTTCTGTACAAAAGGCCACATCCTGAACAAGCTCATGATGGGGTAGTTGTTCTTTGTGTTTTGATGACAGAATGGAAATAAGCAGGCTAGTTTGACTAGAGAATGACAACGTAGATTTTGATGATTTCTGTAAGATTTTATTACCAGCTGAGTTGGCAGAGTTGATTCAGCCTGGAGCACCAGTGGCTGCTGTGTAAGCAAACTGCAAAACTTCTGTATTCATGTAAGTGCCTCCCCTCCTTAGTTTGTACATTTTTGCTCTTGACTTTCTGACTGTTGAGGTGATGACTGAATGGGGTGTAAGTGATTGATCGAGAGCCACAAACAGTACCAACTTTGTATCATGTGCTAATCGTTGATTTCATAAACAAGCATTTGTTCTGGCAGTGCTTCAGGTTAGAAGGCGTCAACGTGACAGGTATGCCTTCATGATTTCCATTGCATCTTCCCACTGCTATGTACCTGTTAGGCTTCTCTCAGCTTTTCTGAGGAAGAGACGCCTTTGAGGGCAAGCACAAAGTCAGCGTAAGTGAAGTTACGTGTAGATGGTTCTAGTGCTGCTGAGCCCTCCAGGGGTCTCATCTCCATGAATTTCTGAGTGAGCCAGAGTTCAGCAACTCTAGATTATCCCAAGTCTTCCCTTAAGGAGGGTGGTCACCTCACCTGACTACTCACACAGTAAAGCTCATGACATCTTGCACATTGGATAAACTGCCAGGTAGAGCTTTTGATCTCTTTAAGTCCCTTCCAAGTGTAAATATTGACCACTGCTACTTGGCTCTTGAGGGTAGGATTCAACTCCCAGCTCAGCACTTAAGTGACAACATGCAAGTGAATAGCTGTGGAAAGCTTTGAGCCGGACTCCCATTGTGATGAGGGCTTATCTGGAGTCAGTGGCTTTTAGGGAGTGAGGCTGGTGGGTCTGCACCAGGGGTCATGTCAGTCTGAGCTGTTCTCCTGCATTGCTTGCTGAAGATGAACTTCTGATGCTGGCTTTTCTTTTCAAGGATGTTTTACTGGGAGTCTCATGACATAAAAGAAGGTTACATTTGGGGTAGTTTAGAAGGTTCTGCTGTCATGTTTCTTCCCCTTCCTTCTAGAGTATGGCTGCAAACTAATCTTCATCAGTATGCATAGATTGCCAGAAGTTTTGGATAGACATCAGACATCATCGAGTGTTATCAGTGTTTTTCTGCTGTTATTTATTGTTGCTTCACTGAACATCTATGCCTGCCTTATCCACTTATGAAATGCTTTTTCCTATTGTATTCTTCCTGTTCCATTTGGTCTCTTAGGAAGGTAACTGATTGTTTCTGCAATGCTATATGGTTTCTGCTGTTTAACTCATTATGCATATGGCAATACTGTGTTATCACTTCTTGGTAATCTTTTACATATCAAATTGTATTCCATTGTTTACAAAGCAAACACACTGGGCAATTAATTTTGTTTTTATTTTTTCCAGTTGCATTACAGTCTTAGCATGGTAGTATCGTCTGACTTCAATTTGAAATAAAGCTATCCTGATGGTGAAGATTCATGGAAATAGTTGGTGGGGAGTAGCCTTCTGCAGAAATAACTCAAGTTCAAGTTGGCAGAGCGAACAGATTCTGGCAGTGTAAGGCTGTGAAGGGAATGCTGTCCGTGTAAAAGTGGTAGTAAAGGTTCGAGTGCAACATACGTGTCGCATAGGTACCTTTTCTGGCCTAGGTAATGTGCTGGCAAGTACAGCGTCCTTGACATGGGTGGTGAGATACTAGAGTGGTGGTAGATCAAACAACTAATAGTAGGTGTCTAGGTGTCTGGCAGCTAAATCAGTGCTGAAACCTTAGGTTTTTTTTGTTTTGTTTTTGTGTTGGTTTTTTTTTTTTTTTTGAACATTTCTGTTTCCAGATCCATAATAACCTACTGTCTTCTCAGAGTTGCTTTAAGATGACAGTAGGGCTGCCTCTTCCAGAACCTCGCTTCTACTTCTTCTGCACCCAGCCTTGCCTTCTTAGTATTACCCTTTGAGCTTTACTAACAGTCCTATGTCTGTGTGGTAAGCTGAAACCTACGCTGGCTAGTACAGGAAATAATTATCTGTTTCTGTTCATTGACTGAAAACCTCTGGTGCTTGCACAATGGATGATGTGGGAACATGGAGAAAAGAGCTAATTTTGCTTTAGGCACCCTCATTTAGGATTTAGAACAAATGAGAACAGTCACGAAACTGAAGCCATGGAGTCATGGCGTTTGGCTTCCTGGTTGCATCTTTGGTTTTCTGATGGGTGTGTAAACAGTAGTAAACAACATTCTCCTCCATTTACTTCATCAGAGAGAAGTTCCTGAGACAGATGTTTTGCTGCTTTCATTCGTGTCATGAAAAGGGAAGGGTGGGTTCATGTGCTGTCTTAGTCTTTCTTTTTTTTGTGTGTGTAGAAACAGGTTAATGTGGTTTATGCTGAAGGAGATTTATCTCATTTGTTTCTGTTCCTGAATTCTACTGATGTTTAAAACTAATGGAAAAACTGAGAACAAGCCAAATGCTTAAACCAGATCGCTTCCTTGCAATCTTCCTTCATGTTCTTGTTTTTGAAAGAAAAATTAATTTTATGGTAGATCTGTCAAAAATATAATCTTGTTTAAACAGTGAGTGATCTTTGCCCAGATGTACATTTACTTGGATTACTACATATTATTTCTATTTTAGAGAATATTTATGAGCTGCCCCTTAAAACTACATTCAAAATTACTGATGATGAAAATCACTATAGTGGAATATGAGAAAACATTTCTTTTTTATGTGGAACCATAAATTCTTGAAAGAGTCAGTGTGCAGCCAGTAGTTCCAAATCAGCAGCCTGCCCATTACAGCTGTGCACTTGGGTCTACACACCAAAGCTGTTCTGCTGCACAAAACTACCTGCTGTCTTGTTTTGTTCTCTTAGGCTATGAGAAAAATCTTGAAACTGAAAGGTAAAATGGAGATACTTTTATGGTCAGTTAGGCTTTCTTTCAGAAGAGCGGATGCTTCTCTGATACCTGTTAGTATTTCATTTTTCCTGTAAGTTATTATTATTTTTTTTAACTTTGGAAGCTAGAAGTCTGATGGCATATTAGCTTCTTGGAATCAGTTTATATTCAGGTGGCAAATCAGCTTTGGTCTGCAGATATGGATGGGTAGTTTGGCTCACCTGAAATTCATTTTACTCCCTTTTTTGTATCTCTTGATGGTGACTGCAATATTGCTACAGTAAAACACAAACATGCTGATCTTATGTCAGTCTTTCTGAAAAACAGTCTTGAAATACATTCCTAATTAATAGGAAATAGAAGGGTTTGATTACAAGAATGTTTAGTTTTGTAATTCTGTAATAAGTGCTTTGTCTTATTTAGAAAATGATGAAATAATGTAAAGCACTCTTGAGGGTGTGATGAGAAGATCTGTTCACAATTGCTAGTGTGGCTCTCCTACTAAGTAATCTGAATGCTGGCATTCTTGCTCATGTGGCACACCCGCTGCTGGTAAAGTTTGCAGAAAAGTTTCTTTTTTTTCCATTGCTCATTTATTTTTTATGTGGGAACATGTGGCATGACTGTGTTTGGATGGAGACATGGATAAAGAGAAGTTTGAGGGGGTATTTTGCCCTTAAGTCTGTTTTGCTCAGATAGACCTGATGAGACTTGTAATATTAGACTGAACTGAATATTGGCTCAGTCATTTTTGTACACTCTTCCGTGAGTGGAGATTTCTGTCTTCTTAACTATGCTGGTGCCACAGAGATGTTAGGGCTTAATGCTGAAGCAACTTTCATTAGCCAGGATAAATGCTCCAGGTTGTTGTGGAAATGCTGCACCATGTTTATCAATGCTCAAAATCAGCAGACTTTATAAAAAGAAACTTCTGTCGATGAAAGCAGCAAAAAAAAAATGTGAGCAGATGATTTGACTAGTGCTACTGTGCTGCAGGACTGTGGCCATGTGGTAGAGACCTGCTGGTTTTTCTAGTCTTTCCTGTGCTCCTGCAGGGATGCCAGTGAAATTTCGCATGAGTTCCCAGAAGAGGTTTGTAAGGAGTAGCTGCTCCTCTTGGTAATGATGTTTTCCAGAGAAACCTCAGTGCCACTGTTTAACAATTGAGTGGAATCTTTTGTGTGAGAATAGACTTTTGTTTGCTCTCTTGCTGTCTTCCAGCTGTCCTAGACCTGCTACTGCTGTGATGATTGATGTGCAGGCAGTTCACACTGAGTAGGTAGATCGGATGAGAAAATGTCTAAAAAAGTTGTTGTCATCTAATTAAGGTAAATAAGAAAAAAAAAAAAAGACGTCATTGTCAAAAACAGAAATCTTTTTCTTCCTCATAGTTAGATTAAGTGGGAAGATCTCAGTAATCTGGCATCTAAGTTCTCAAGGAATAGTTGGAGAAGATCACATTCCACAGTCCTGGAACGTGTAGGTCCAGACTATTGAAAAGAAGAAAAATCTGTTGAAAATCACCTTTAAGAGTCTCTAGAAATACAGAAAATGTTTATAATCAAATAATTATGGATACATTCTGCTGAATACACAGGCTGCTCTGATTTTTTTTTCCTGTATTTCAGACACTTCCTTTATTGACCTCAGTATTTGTCCACGTCATGAAGAGGCAGTAAACTTTGTAGAGAGTTAATGATCATGTACTTTTTCATCTGAAACCAGAACCATGTTTAAAGTCTCATGAGTGAAATACCTTTATTTTCTAGTCAATTAGCATTACCAGTATGGAAAACCAAGTGTATGGTCTTAACTGGAGATCTCTAGACATGTCTGTGCAGTTATGTTCCTGGCTGTCAGCTATAATTACGTGTGCAGCTGTTAGAACATTTACTCTCTGAAACACAGGGGGACCGTAGTGAATTGTTGTTGGCATGTCCTTTCTTCCTGTATTCTGGCAGTGGTGTATAAGAATACGTTCTAGAATGGGTAAATGTAGGAAATGTGTGAGAGGTGTCCGTGGTGGTACCTCCTGCATCTTGCTGCACATGATGATTTGCCTTCATTGGTCTCAGTTTATCTGTTTTATTTTTTTTCTGAGATAAACTGCATCAGATGCTGTAATTGCAAACTATGTTGTCAGTTCCTAAATATGATAAAAGAATGACTGACAATGAAGGAAAACTTTGCAGAGATGCTAGGTGTGACATAGTGTGACTTGAATCAAAGATGACACTGTGAGAACATATGGAAGTTGGTGTGAGTTGGTAGCCTCATAGGGTTTGATTCAGAGCAGATAAGTTACAGTTTCTTTTTGCTCTTAGCTTCCTTCCTTATACTCAATAATATGGAGTAAAAACATGGAGAACAATCAGTCACTGTTTGCCAGTGAAATCCATGGCTCTCAGGTGATAACCTAAAGCCTGCATGTTCTTAGCAGACTTTTCAGTCACGAAGGACAACCAGCAGGGGAAGAATGTCTGCTGTGTAGAAAGAACTCCCAAAGAGACCTGAGGGGATGCTCCTCTTACCTAGCACTGTTCTCTCCAATTTGGTCATCTGCCTTCTTTTCCTTTTTATGACTGAAGAAGGCTTTTTCTGCTTTGGAAGAATGTTCTCCAAAATGTGCCCTTGTTGCAGTTTATAGTTCAGTCCCTGAAGGAAAGGTATTGCGGCAAATTCTCCTTGCATCTGTGCTGTTTCAAGTCTTTGAAGCAGAGGCAGAGAAGCAAGATGAAGGATGTCGCTTGTTCCAGGGAAGAGCTTGGGAAAATCTTGTCCTTTGTGCCCATGTGTTCTGTGTAAATAAGTATGAAGAGCTTCAGCGATGTTGAATTTTCTGAAGGTTATCTTGAAGGTGTTTTGTTTGATTCTAGCATTGTAACAAGTTGTTAGAAAGGGGCAAAACCACTAGCATGCCAATGACCTGTTACTGCAAAATATTTTATGTATTGCTGCTGTGTGGCAGGTGATTATGGGTACTGTGTCTTTTTGAAAGTAAAAGCGAATGTAACTGCATAAAACCCATCACTCCTGTGCAAATTATGTTACGTTACTCAGGCCAGCAATGACAAGAGCTGGATTAAAGGCAATGCAAGCATATATATATATACATATGTATGTATGTATGTATACATATAGGTATATGTATATACATTTTCTTGGCTTATTAGGTAGAAATTTGAAATCTTAGGGAAAAATAGCGAGTCTGCAGCGGGCTGTCGTGATGAGGTATGGTGCATCTCCCTTGGGTTCTGACTGGGACTTGAGAGATCCAGGGAGTCCACTGTGTTGGTTCGTGCTGGGTGAGGCAGCACTTGACTGGGGAAGACTTTAAAGAAGCCTGCAATTACTTGAATTCAGTAGAGCAGAGTTAAAATTGCAGCTTGCCAGCTCTACTGGAATGTTGTTTCTTTTGCTGAAGTAGGAAGTTAAAAAAAAACACCACAACAACAAAAAACAGATTTATGTCATATTTGACTCAGCATCCAAAAACTTCATGATTAGAATCATTCCAGATTCAGTGGAAACTCAACATGAAAATGTCTTGCTTTCCAGCTGCAACTGTGCAGATGGTAATTGGAGTATTCCATAGTCTGTGGTATTTAGGTGAGGGTGGGGAAAAAGATATTGGTCATAAATACAGAACATCTGTGTGTTTGATACTGTTAAAGGAAAAGAATTGAAATACTCTATCCTTTACTCAAGAATATAGCAAAGGCTGCTGCTTTGCTAATAAAAGACCATGTGACATTTGGCTTTTTAACCAGTCTGTGTTGCTAACTGTTTGGTTTGTGAAATTTAGCTGTCACGTTGGTCAGTAATGGCAGTATATCCTCTGTTTGCCTGAAGATGTAATGAAGGCTTTCCTTTCCGTACAAGAAACGTGAACTATTTGTCTTGCTGTTCAAAGTTCTCTGTTTGCCTCCCTATCTCCTGTATCTTGTTCATTCCTAAAGGAAAGATCAGTTTATGCCTTTCCTCGTGACTGCAAAGTCCGCCTGTATTGCCTTCTTATTTTTCAAACCAGCATCTCTGTGTGTTTTTTCTGTGTTGCTTCTCAGGCTTCAAAGCAGTCCTCCAGGAACATTCACAAAGCTTTCTCCTTAAAGCTCGCTTATGTGATGATGTCTGCAGAGCCTGGAGGCGGGCTAACGCTTCTGAGAGATTCTTTGTCTTTGAATACTGAACTATTTGTATTGTCTATTTGCTTCCTTACTATTATTTCCTTTTTTTTTATAGCGTCTTCCATTTACTTAACTTTTTTTTTTTTTTTTTTGGTCAGGAACTGCTTTTGTTCTGACCCAGACCTAACGCTTGTGGGCTCTTTGATAATGTGGAACGTGAGTGAGAATCACATTTGTATTTGGCACAGCATTTAAACTAGCAGTGTGATGAACAGGCCACAAGCAGCCTACATTATTAATGTGTCTGCTTTTGTTCCACAGAAGCCCCTTGTGCTACTCCATTGATCTGTAGCTTTGGAAGGCCAGTGGACCTTGAGAAGGATGACTACCAGAAGGTTATATGCAACAACGAGCACTGCCCTTACAGCACCTGGATGCACCTTCAGTGCTTCTATGAGTGGGAAAGCAGCATTCTTGTCCAGTTCAATTGCATCGGCAGAGCGAGGAGCTGGAATGAGAAGCAGTGTCGCCAGAACATGTGGACAAAGAAGGGATACGACCTCGCTTTTCGCTTCTGCTCCTGTCGGTGTGGGCAGGGTCATTTAAAGAAGGACACTGACTGGTACCAGGTGAAACGAATGCAGGATGACAAGAAGAAGAAATCAGTGTTAGAGAAGAGCACAGGGAGGTCTATGGTGGAATCAGCAGAAGAGGCCAAAAAGGGCAGGCCAGCCAACAAGCCACAGAAGGGCTTAAGTCATGACATCCAGCGAAGGCATTCAGTGGACAGGCAGAACTCCCAAGAGAAGAGTGTTATTGGTGGCAGCTATGCCGTTCGCTCCCCCTGCGTCTCTCCTGGGCAATCCCCACCAACCGGCTACTCGATCCTCGCCCCCACCCACTTCAGCGGCCCCCGCTCATCGCGATACTTAGGAGAGTTTCTGAAGAATGCCATCCACCTGGAGCCACACAAGAAGAACATGGCTGGAGGGGGAATGTTCAGAAATGCGCACTTTGATTATGGGGCAGCTGGTTTGCAAGCACATCGGTCAGGACACTTCGATGCCCCCGTGCAGTTTTTGAGAAGGCTTGACCTATCTGAGCTTCTCACTCACATACCCAGGCATAAATTGAATACTTTTCATGTGCGAATGGAAGATGATGCCCAGGTGGGCCAAGGGGAGGACCTGCGGAAGTTTATTCTTGCTGCTCTTAGTGCCAGCCACAGGAATGTTGTGAACTGTGCACTGTGCCACAGGGCATTGCCAGTGTTTGAACAGTTTCCGCTGGTGGATGGAACCCTATTTCTTAGCCCATCGAGACACGATGAAATTGAATATGATGTTCCCTGTCACCTTCAAGGTACAGGTTGTCTGTCTGTCATGCTAGGTTTCATTTGGTGGTGGGACTGCTTTCCATACCCCACTCCCCATTTTAAATTTTTGTTCTGATTCAGCATTTTTGAGTTGTACTCTAAGGCTTGGAGGCATGTTCAAATTACAGCGTGGGTCAGGTTGAAATTCTTGACAGGAATTACAAAAATACTGTGTAGAAAGATCCATGCCTTGTGGTTTGTTTACAACCAGGAAATATCTTACCAGGTTTCTAGATAAACTATAGGAAGATTTTTCAGCCATCCTGTTGCAGTGTGTGTGTACTGATTTATATGTTGTGAGTTTTCCTCCAAGACATACATCAACCTTTTAAACAGTCTTTTACATTTCAGCATGCTGTGCTGTGGCGTGGATGAAAGTCATATTTGTACTGCCAGCCATGCCTCTCGTCTGCTTTCAGACTAGGGAATATCAGTTTTGTTTTATTGGAGACAATATTTTTTTTGCGTGGCAAGGACTGTAGTCTGGCCTATGTTAGTGCAGGCCTGGCAAGGACAATTTCTGTGGCCTGGAGAGGTTGGACATAGTGAAAATAAACTTTTATTATTCTGGGAAGAAGTGGTGACGGAGTAGTGAGGTGTAGATGTAGTTTCAAATTCCCGCCTCTTTGGCTATCACCCTGACCATGTCCCAGCTCTGTGCTGAGCCGGGGCCAAGGCATGTGTTGTTTTTCTCCTCCCAGAGAAATAAACAAACATGGTCTGGGATGAGCTTTAACTCTTCCTGAAAAGTATGTCTAAAACTGAGTGATAGGGATAGAACACATCTGTCCTGCCGTCTGCTGGCAGCCAGTGTGGCTATCCCAAGTCAGAGAAACTAATACTAGTTTAGTGCTCAAAAACATGAAGTTCTGTGCTGAAAAGTGTAATGGGGATGCATTAGCAGGAGGTATTTTAGCACTTGCTCTCCTTTTGTTAAATTTGTTATATCTCATGCATGGCCATAATATCTGTTATATAATAATGTTCCTTTGCTCAGCAAACTTTGTATTGTTTTCTTTATTTAAATCACTGTGTGCTGAGTCACTGACCTGTATTCATGCTAATATTATTGTTTCTGTCTTACCTAATATACTTTAAAGGGAAAAAGTGATAGGGAAACTTAGAAATTGAAAAATCTCCAAGATAAACAGAATATCCCTCTGTGAGATAACTGCTTATTGGCCATTGTGAGGAGGCATGCACAATCAATCCTAATAGCTGGTCACTTATTAACTTGTTTGCCACTAGGAATGAAGCTCTGCCAAGTGTTGTTTGTTTTTTTTTTTTTATTAATTGCTCCTTACTCATTTGATGGTACACCTGAAAAATTTATTCAGACGAAATGCTGTGACTAATTAATTGTTAAAAATTTTACCTTGTTATCCTGGGTAAAATGGTTTATTATCAGAACTACTGTTCTCAGCTTTGCCATGAAACTATGCTTGCAAGGTGCTGTTCCAGGGTGTTATTTTCTCTTTAGTAAAGAAATCACTTCTTTATTTCAGGCATGTTTAAGATATCAAGAATCTCATTTCCTATGGCATAGGAAGTATCCTGTAGGATCCTGAAAATTAAGTGGTGGGGAAATTCATCATTCTAATATGCAGAAGCAGAACTTAAGGGGATGAGAACTATTTGTCCTCCTGGGCAACACAAAGCTTTAGTGCATGGAGTTATTTGAAAGTCTCCAGTCTCGAGGAACAGAACTTACTGTATTTTCTAAAGCTGAACACTCTGGTGTAACTCAATTTACCAGCTCATACCAACGATTTTTTTTTGTGTATTTATATTTTAAGAAGAATCTGGTTTTCCTTTTCATTTTTTCTAGAATAGTTGGTTTAAAAATAAAACAATTTAAAAGTAATCCATTAATTTTAAAGTATCTGGTATGAACAAATCATAACTTGTTAATATTTTATTTCACTTATGTAGAAAGGCACACGAGTTGCGTGCTCTTTAAATTACAAACTGTGATGTGTCTAGTGCTTTGATGCTAATGAGCACAAATTGCAGTTCAACAAAGCACTGTCTGTATGCAGTCAGTCTTGTTTTGTATTTGATTTGTAACTGCATTACTTCTTAACTTTTTCTTGTGTAGCTGTGCAAAATGTGATGTATTACAGAATTAGTACCCTGTGTAAGTCCACTACTAAACTGCAGATGGATTCAATCCCTGTAAATCAGACTTGTCTAGATTTGAGATCTTTGTAATTTGTATAAGGCTTTTTGTTTCGTGGGAAGAATCATAGAATCATAGAACTGCAAGGTTGGAAACAACCTGCAAGATCATCTAGTCCAACCTCCCTCCCATTACCACTGCTACCACAAGCCTCTAAACCATATCTAGTAGCTCCTCATCCAGACGCCACTTGAACACTGCTGGGAACGGTGACTCCACCACTTCCCTGCGCAGGTCATTGCAGTGCCTGACCACTCTCTGACAGAAAAAGTTCTTCCTTGTGTGCAACCTAAACCTCCTCTGGTACAACTTGTGGCCATTTCCTTGGGTCCTGTTTGTTGCCTCCTCATCACAACCTCCCTTCAGGGAGTTGTAGAGTGCAATCAGGTCTCCTCTGAGCCTCCTCTTCTCCAGACTAATCAATCCCAGCTCCCTCAGCTGCTCCTCATAAGACTTGTGCTCCAGACCCATCACCAGTTTCATTGCCCTTCTCTGGACATGTTCCAGGGCCTCAATGTCCTTTTTGTAGTGAAGCTCACATCTTGGATTTTGCATTGTTGTGTTCAGTGACATTTCTGCAGAGAAGATATTTGTTTTAAAATCTGAACCTCTTGATTTTTGTGGAAGGCTGTATAAATCAGTTTTTGAAAGTCATTGTGTATATGGAGCTTAAGTTCATGGTAGAGCTTGATAAACTTGTAGGTTTGTATAGCACATTAAAATCCGTGTAATATATAATGTTTCTAAATACATTTACTATCAATGAATTGTCAGGAAAGTGTGCAGGAAAGAAAGTTGCTCATCTGGTTGTTGCTTTTTTCCCACAAGGAATGTTAGTTCCTTAGTTCTCTGCTTGCTGGAAAATTTTGGCAAGCTGTTAAATGAGCTTTACCCAGCTTGCTAAAAAGTTTCAACACTTCTACGCTTTCTGTGTCAGATGGGGATGCAGCTAAGGCACAGTCTTCTTGTTGGAAAAACTGCAGCTGATCATATAGCTTAATAACCTGGCATCTGCTCATGTGGTTTAAGCAACTTTTATAAAGTATTTTGCTAAAGTCTACAGCAAATAGAGGAACAAGGGGATCAGAAATGTGCAGAATGTTATCTTATTCCTGAATTTCACATCTATGGAAAATATCTTCAGTCAAGTCTTCTGTATGTTCCATTGAGAAACATTTTTTTTGCTCATCTTTCACTCTTTTAAAAAGTAAGATTTTAATAAGGTATGATTTATATCACTAAAGGGCAAATAACACATTGTGGGAAATGTCTGTTTTAATCTTCTGTTACAGTCTCCTTAAGAAGTGTGTTTCCTGTCCACAGGAAGGCTTATGCATCTCTATGCTGTTTGTGTAGACTGCTTAGAAGGGGTTCACAAAATTATCTGCATTAAGTGCAAGTCCCGATGGGATGGAAGCTGGCATCAACTGGGAACTATGTATACCTATGATATTCTGGCAGCATCTCCTTGTTGTCAGGTCAGTATCGTACGTAAGACTCCTAAGGTGAAATTCCACTAACGATAATAAAGGCTTGTGTTTCTCTTTTCCCATCCCTTCCTTCACCCTTCTTTTGCAGCCTATGAGTGCAGTACAAGAAAGCTGACTGAGTCTCTGTCCCTTGATCTTAACTTACGGAGTACAAAGGCCTATAGCTAGACAAAAGCTAATGTAATGGTCAGTGGTCAATGCTTGTGTTGTTTTGGTTTTTTTTTTTCATATAAATCCCCATAAAATGCATTCACAATTAAAGCTAATGCTTGGGATGATTCCTAGGAAGTATCTGTGGTACATATACAGTTCTAGTAGTACTTGAACATTGTTTAGCAGGTGATTTGTGTATTCAAATTTCTAGTTGCTTGAGGTTTGTTTTATCCTAAGATAAATGTAGTAAAAAAGCCAAGGAAATTGAAAGGTCTTAGGAGTCTTTGTGCATAGAGATACCGTCTCTCCTTAATCTGTTCTGTGACCAACTGTGCTGATGATATCCTGCCACAGCCCAAAGAAGCTTAACTTTCATTAAATGCTCACCTAATTTATGCTTTTGTTAGGAAGGAGTCAAGACTTCAGGTTACTCCAAAGTACACGTGCCTGAAGCAGCAGGGCCATCAGCATCCAAGAGGTCTTCCTTTCTGAGGAGTGGAAACTCAGCAGTTTTGTTGTGGAGGTAGTTGTGGAACTAGAGAAAAGCTAATGTAATGGTGGCTTGGTGGCCATACCCATGAAACCAAAACCAGCCATTGCCTTCAAACATGCAGGATTTGTCACTGACTTAGGGCAGGTGCTTGCCAAGATGTTTGCATTCCACCACTTCATGGTGTTGTGGATGCTTTCCACAAAGCTTTGCAGTCTCTTTGTTTCTTACTACTGCAGAGTTCCAAGCAGTTTCTGAGGGAGGCTCAAAAGGAAGACTACCTCTGGCCTTAAAGATGTGGCAATACAAGAGACAACTACAATATAGTTTTGCCAGTATGTGAAACTCAATTTAATTGTAAATTTAACATTTCTACCAATGCTCAGAAGACAAGTGGAGTTCCTGGAACTGGAAAAAAATGACATTGATTATATTGATATAATGTATAATATTATATCAGTTATATATATATTGATTATAACTTAAGACATTACCTCATTTTTTGTGCTTCTTGAGATTTTAGCTATTTTAAAATAGGGATTTTCAGTTATAAAACATTGATGCTGACTTGCTAGTTCAATAAAATAGAGGAAATTTAAATCTGAATTGCTTCTATTGAACGTTCAAGACAAGAATTAAAGTCTCATTATACATGAATCTTAATTGTATGATTAACGGACAGTGTGACAGTACAAGGTAAGTAATAGAACTGAATATAAAACCATTAGCTTCAGTGTCTGATTGCTGGGTGATATGTATTATTGTTTCACCACGATTGTTACAGATGATTCTGGGCATACAGAGGAATGACATTTAAATATGGTGTATAATTTAACTCTGAATTTCCTTGCTGATGTCTGTTTTGAATAATTTCATACCTTATTTCAAAATATTTAATTGTACTCCATGAATGTGCTTGTAGGATAATGAACAGCCAGCCACTGTCAGGTTGCTTGCAGCTAGCTGATGGGGCTGAACTGTAGCAAGAGGAAAAAGCACACTTTTTAAAAGAAAATACTGTAAATCCATTCCCCATTAGACTGTATTTCTTACAATTTCTGCATTTCAAGCAGGGCAGATATCTGAGGACTTCGTTTTCTTTCTTTTTGAGTCTTGTCTCTACAGCAGTAGTACTGTAATAATTTGTTCCTCCTCCCAAGAAAATGCATTAAGTCAAAGGTGATACAGAAAATCATTTGTTCTTTTCAGTGAAGAGCTGAAGCTCTCACTGGCATATTAGTCTGTGGGGTTAAGCTGTGGTATGTATCAGGCCCTTGCTGCTTGTTTTGTCATCTTTACTCTTAACCTCCTTTGTCATCTTAAGTCTTCTCCATTTCTCCTGAGTGTTTTTGTATTGCCTGCTGAGCTTTCTGTACAGGAAATGGGCTTATTTTCTCAGCTAGATGTCTCCTGTAAACTTTTTTTGTTGTTCTTCGTACTGATCATGAATAGCTCTGCCAGCCCTTACCCTTCATTTTTAATTGTTTCTCCTGTCTACTCAGTTAATGTTGGTCCACCCCGGTTGGGTTTTGTAAAATAGTTTCTATGCTTTAAGTGACCTGCAGTTTATGTAACCTGGTGTGTATTATAAATGTTTAAGTAGATATTTAAAGTGATATAATACTGTGCCATACTGATAAAGTAAATTGAGTTATACATTTGTCAAACCAGAAAGATTAGATTGTTAAACTAAAAGATTAAAGTGCTGATACAACTCATGCTGATACATCAGAATGTAGACCTAAATAGACACACAGTGGGAGCTCTAGGGTAAGGATTGCATGGCACGCGTGTGAAGTTTCTCTCCTCACTTAAGGGCTGCTTTTGTGATTTATTGAGACAGCACTTTGTATGCCAAGGACATGAATTTGTTCTGAGGTGAACAAATGCATATATGAGCTTTGAAACTCTAAACCACCTGTCAGTCACAGTGGATGATATTTGAACTCTAGACTGTATGGGCTATAAATGTTATTTTATGTGGAAAAAAATCAGCATGCCTGTAATTTACTGGTCTGGGTGAAAAATGTCCTTACCGGCAGGTGCCATGGCTGCACGTTTCCTGACTGAAGCTGTTAACTACCAGAAGCCAGGGCAGTGTGTCTCTTGCTGAGGTGAGGAATGGAAGTGAATCTGGTTATTTCAAAAATATTTTTCTTTTTTTCTTTCTTTTCTTTCTTTTTTTTTTTTTTTTTTTTAAGGCTCGACTGAACTGTAAGCACTGTGGGAAGCCAGTAATAGATGTACGGATTGGCATGCAGTATTTCTCCGAATACAGCAACGTCCAGCAGTGTCCTCACTGTGGAAATCTAGACTACCACTTCGTGAAGCCATTTTCTTCATTTAAAGTTTTGGAGGCTTATTGACGAAAGCTTTGCTTTAGTAATAGCTATTTTATGGGTATTTCAACTTTATTACATATCTTTTTATAGAATTCATTCTGTGATGAAATTACTTTCTTTTCTAACTGAAAGAGCAGCTTCTTTGTCTGTGTACATATGAATATGTATATATACATGTTGTTAAATCAGAATCCTCCTGATGAGATCTCTGTCAAGGCTGGAGGCAAGCCAATTTTAATGGCCTTTGAATATATCCCAGGTGTGGGTATAAAATGTTCAGCTATAATTATTTGGTTGTGTTTTGTATTATTGTAATACAGTTGATAGAAGGGTGTGGAGAGTACAGGATGCAGAAATATGTCCAGGTGGCAGGTGGGTAATGGTGTAGGGTTGTTGTCCCTCTAGCATGGTGGAAAAGGGAAATCCTTGGAAAGAAGTTGTCCCATTAGTGTTAAATTCATCAAGTCTCTTGTATCCCAATGGGGGCAGGCGCATAGTATCCCAGACATGTAGTCATTTTTGTGGGCTTTCATTCAGGTTTCCCGAGATGGGGGAAAATTAAGATATTGTGACAGGTGAATGTAAATCTATGCCAGAAAAGGTAATCTTGAATTATTTTCTGGCGTAGTGTCTTCCTGCCATGTATGTTTGGTGTGTGTTACCCACACTGACTGATCGTATGGCAATAGGGCTGCTTCCACCAGTGTTGTAATGTTACCAGTTGGGTCATTTGTTTATACCAAAACAAGCTGAATATCTTAAAATGCTTTATTTAAAGGTATTTCTTCACAGGTATTTTAGAACTTCATGATAAGTGGAAGGAACAGGCTGAACTGAATGGGGATGTTTGTATGTGTCTGCTGGGGCTTTGCTTCCCACTGCTGACTGGTATGACTGATTCGGAAAGAGGACCACGAAGTGGGATCTGGGCTGTCAGACCTGTAAGAGCTGAAAGGCACCTAATATGACACATGGCATTGGTTTTTAAGTCAATGAATTGCTGCACCTTTGTCTTTCAAAAATTAAGTAAGACCAGGGTCTAAAAACTTGGAGACTTTTTAGAAAGTAGACTTAGTTTATTTACTTTCTACATGCCTCTGTGCTGTATATAGTAGTCTGTGCATTAGGCAGTGAATTTGTGTTATAGGGGTTGGCCCTGTAGAATCTGCAGATTTTGTTTTTCACTCCCCATTTTTTCCTTCCATAAATAAAAGTTTTTAAATAGGTTTAATGAAAGTTTTAATAGGTCGCTGGTATTTTACTTGGTTGTTCAAGCCAGCAGGGATGTTTGCAAGGGCTTTCTTTGTTCAGAGTATATTTATGGAATGGTCACTCAAGAGGTGTGGGTTTTGATTCTCTATGAGATGGGATTATGTTTTGTTTCTTCTGAGGTTTTTCGGCTTTCCCCAAATTACTGTCTTAATGTATCTGTAGAAATCACAATCTTGAAAATGGCCCTGATACTCTGCACATCCTGGGAAAGAAAACAAAAAAGTCAGAAGCCAAAAAAGCATTGCATGCACTGGGCAGAGAACTATGCTTTCTGCTACATTAAGAGAATAATGTGCACATAAAACTTGAACTGAATATCCATGTTTCTTTGTGCATAAAAAATGCCAAGTTCACAGTTTTATCCTGGCTGTCTTCTCTGCAGAATTAGCTTTTTTTTTTAGTATTAGGCGCTTCAGATAGTACTCAAGCTCCACAGAGGGCTTATGTTGGCAAAGATCACTTACTCCTAACTTGAGTGGTAATATCCTTAGAAGCAAGCCAACTCAAGCTAATGATTTTCACATCTGGATAGGGCTGGGCTGTCTCATGCAGTTACACTGGTGAGCCAGAACAGCAGTGTTAGTAGGCCGTGCTATCTTACATTGCCGGCTCTCCCTTCGCCCTGTTCTCTCTTCTCGTCCATCTGTATCTGGAGCACATCCTTGGGGTTTTGTGCATTTGTTCCCTAGGAGTGTGTTTTTAAGGTTATGGGAAATCCTGTTTCCTATTTAAGACAAATTGTGGGAAAAATTTTGAGAGAGACTTTTAACACTGTTCTGGTGTGGTTACAAACCCCAGTTACAGCTACTCCGTTTGCACTGGTACCAGAACTATAATTGTTTCCCACAGGAACAGGATCTGGCCCAGGCATACCTGGGCTGGAAGAAGGTGGCGAGCAGATAAAATATTATTAGCTGTGAATTACAGACTTCCCTTATACAGAACAAACAAGTTATAGTTTGAATTAGCAACTTGGGCTATTCAGCTTCAATGGTGTGTTCCCAAAACCCAATGGACTTAGGGTGGTTTGGAGTCACCTTATCTGTCAGTACTGTGAGAACCAGATTAAAAGTGCAAGTACTGGCTGATTCCAGCAGTCTAAAATCACACAGCAAAGACAAAACTCCTGTAATGAGAAAAATTAAAAGATACACATGTAAGTGTTGTGTTTGATCTTGAGTGCTAGTCATTCAAGCCTTGAGCCTACAGTATTAATCCCCACACAGACTACATGGATAACAAAATAGTAGTGTTCTCTACCCATTTTTTTTTTTTTTTTCAAACATTTGGTGAGGAGAGGTGTCACTGTGCAATGCACGCTGTAAGGCAGAAGTGGGATCTGGAGATCTTCTAAATACTTCTTCATTTACTTTCCTTAGAATAGCTTAATTTATAATTTTATTCTTTAAGTACTTAGATGCCTCTCCGGACATGTATGTATGACAATCGAGGTAAGAGCAGAAGTGGAAAAAAGGGAATTTGGCTAATTTTTAAAAATACAAGTGTATGAAAGGTTGTACAGTATATTCAAGTCAAAACCAAGAATGCAGCAGACTGAGAAAGTGGGAATAGAAATGCCTATTTAAATTCTTAACAGTGAGAAGTTATGTACAAATCTATCAAAGAAAACAATTTTTTTTCCCGTCTTTTCATTTTAATTTTGCTATTAAGTGAGTCTTTGCTGCCGCTAGTGGAAATGCCTGTTTTCTTGCAAAGCATATCTCTCAGCTGGAGGTTAGCAGCAGATGTAGAATGGCAAAAATGATCCTTGGTGGAAACTAGCTGAACAACAAAGATTCTCTGAACTTTTCCTCAAAAGTAAATTGTCCCAGTTTGTAGAGAATGCTTTCTCTGCTTCTTGCTAATACGGAAATCTGGTCATGGGTTACTGCAAAATGTCAGTAAGATTTTGTTTTGCATCAGATTCTGATCAGGCAGTCAGGCCTACCCTTTTGGCTGGGCGGTGCATAAGCACAAGGGCAAAGCTAACTTCTTTGAGACTTAATAGCTACTTAAGAGGTACTGGACAGCACTTGGTTTGCTATCTATCACAATGACCATTGGAAAGAGTCAGTGAGATTTTAGACTTGTCAAAAGGGAAATTATTTGTCTAGGGAAGGAGCTGCTTGCTTTGCTTGTTTGGCTGAAGATTACTCTTCACTACCTTTCATTTTTCTGATGCTCTGTGTTCTTTTTAGTCTGGCCTGTGGTCAGATTAAACTGTGCCTGAAGTATGTTTTGTAAATGAGAATACAGTCCTCTGGATTTGGAGGTACATTCTACTCTTCTGAAATGCACGATACTCCTTGTGATAGTAATAGGAGTTGCATGTGCAAATGCTTTTCTTTCCAGTAGTTAACAATGTTTTCCATAGGAGAGGCTTGCATTTAGCTAGACTTACTATTTTGGATGTGTAAATGAATTCATCCATCAGTAGTACATTTTAAAGTAAATTTTGATAACCGTAACTAACAAAATGGACGTCTTTTACATGCTGACACGTAATTTGACATCTACCAAGGTGAAAAGGCCGAAATTCTTGTTCTGTCTAATGCCGCAGAGTCATGAAAACTACAGTGTTCTGTAGCCCATAGACTATTCTACAGTCTATTTGCATTAATGTGTCCAGTAGTGAGCAGTGTATTCATAATGAATTTAGTTGGGAAAATAGGGAATATTCCTACAAGAGAGGCATCTAACACAGTTTTGTTTTGTTTTCATGTACTCTTCATTTTGCTGTACCAGGTAACTGAGGACAAACATGTTGTTGTGAGGCCACTGGTGAGAAAACCCCTCAAAAATACACTTGTCCGTAAAGGTTTCTTGTTGAGACATTCTTGGATTGCACTTTTGCAGATGGAAGAATATGTACATAGCAAATGAATGTTGATGAAATTAAAATAATTGGTTATGATATCATTTGCGTGTGTTGTTAGAGAATATTTTGTTGTGACTTCTCTGTATTAAAAAAGTAATAAATACCAGACAGCTAATAGTGTGGGTTCTTCTTTCCCTGCTCTTCTGTCAGCTGCTTTCTTACACGTGCCCTGTACAGAGAGATGTAATATATTCACCTCAGATATTAAAAGAAAACAGTTTTTTAGTGTCATTTGAAATGAAGCTCTGGTGTGTGACGTGTCCCTCGGCACAACGGCGGTCTGTTCACTCTGTTGGCATTTGAAATGCTCTTCTTGCAGCCTAGTGTGGTTTGGGAGCTGTGTCCCTGGAGCGCCTGTGTGCTGTCAGGAGGGATGAATAGAGGGCAGAGTGCTGAATCCTTTGTGTTTTGTTGAATCCTCTTCATAGAAATGTGCCCTCTGGTGCCTGAGACATCTCAGAAGGGATTCAGAGAGGGTGAGTACAGTACAGCAGTACTTGGCAAAGAGGCTTTCCGTGTTACAAGTGAACTTTTCATCTCTGAAGCCCTGTTGCAGGGGAAGGAGCTTCACATCCCTGCTGCCTGTGTGAACTTCTCAGCAGTCTGACTAATTGTCATGTGTTTTAGCAGAGCTTTCTACATATGCTTACAGCAAGATTTTCCAGCCTTTGCATTCTACCACAGAGATACGAAGGATGGAGGCAATCCAGACTTAGAAAAGGTAAAGCAAATACTGCCATGGGTGAATGAGTGCCGCAGCTCAGACGAGATGATGTGTGTGATGAGGAGGCTGGAAGTGCTCTGTAAAGAGCAAGCCCTAGCTGTTCAGGTTTAATTTTGGAAGTGGGTGCTGTGACTGGCCTGAACAGTGTTCAGATTGAATAACTGTGTGTTGTGTTGATGGTGGAAAGTGCTATGGATATCTGCACAAAAGCCTGTTTATGAGGTGGAAATGTAAACAAGCCACAATCAAGAAAGTGCAAGTAAATGCAGTGTTTCCACATTGGTATTTTCCTACAGGGATCTTAGGTCATGGTTAACCCTGACTGGTAAAACAATGGGAAAGAACATGAAGGGGAGACTGTCCCTAGATTAATTACTGCTGTCTTTGCCATGTTTAGAGAGGCACATGGTATTGAACATTAAATTGCAGAACCTCAGGTTTGATCTGGAATGGTAATTACTCTGTTGCTAAAAGAAACTGAATATCACTGGAGAACATGAAGAGGAAAAAAAAGACTGAAAAAAACCCAAACTTTTCAAGCTGTTACATGATATAGCATGTAGTTAAATAGGGGAGGCACAGGCAAGTTGGATCAGAAGCATGCCTGGGCTCCTGTGCCTGCTGAAGGCATCCCTAATTGTATCTGAGATGGGAAAGGAGCTATTCAGGCTGCATATGTGTGTGGGTGTGTACCTAAAAATGTATGTCCAGGTTTCTCACAGCTATGTTCACATTTGTTTTCTATTCTGATGCAGTTCTCTGAAACAACTTCTGTTCATTCTGATGCTACTAAAACCTGGTCATATAAAACAAAACCTGATTTCCTGTTACAGCTGCAGCTGCTGTGTTGTCACTGAGTTGATACAGTAGTATTTTTTTGGCATTAAATACATGTATTAGTCACTGGGTTTGCTGAATATTCTCTTTTCATTCAGTGATGTCCAACTAACATCAGTGGGTTATGCAGAGAAATTACAGCTGCTGGCACGGCTCACTGACCCAGCAACAGCCTGATGCTCATGTGAGCAAATCTTGTGGGGCTAAGCCAACTGTGGTGGCATTCAGGAGCAGCCATCAACCTGTGCTTCAAAAAGAAATTTCTTCCTTCCTCCCATGAATAATAAGGCTTCCTTTTTCTAGTGGACCTGCCTGGAGAGCTGTATATTCAAGAGTTTACATCTGGCTCCATTATGTAATGTAACCCTGAAGCTACTCCCTTTTGTTAAACATGCACTGCATTTGTTTTCTTGTGAGAAAAACACGTGTGCAGATCACATCTATCCTACTGCTTCAGTGTCCCGTTTTCCTGGTTACATACACATTTAACAAGCATTTGGGAAAAAAAAAAAAAATGAAAAGCTCCAGCAGGATCTTTTCAAAATAAAAATCTCCCTGGTTATCCAGATAGAGAATAACAAATCAATGCTGTGCTTTGTGTAATGCCTGCATGACTCTTACTAATACAAGAGTCATGACTGTGGAATGGAATTTTTGGAGATGGAAGGTAATCTGGCTGTAAAATGAAGAAGACTTAAATAATAATATAGAGTTTCCAAATGCTTCCATCTTCTCATTTTATTTTCAGTCCCTAAGGTTTTGAATAACTTTGGCTCCAGACTAAATAATAGCTACTTTCGAATGTGATTAATATTAGGCTTGTTTAATTGTTTTAGCCTTGTAAGAAACATCACTGCTAGCCGATTACTGTTGTGTGATGTTCACAAACCTCTGAATCCCTGTGTGACAATCTGATCCTTTTGTATTCGTATGTTTAGGAAGTATAATTCTATTAGCACATGGCACAAATACTAACTGAGGCATTCGGTGGCTCTGAGCTGAGCTATAAAACCCGAAGGCAGACAGCACCTCTGAGACTTGGGACAATAAGAAGATCAAGGAGCTGAATCAGAATCAAAGATCAGCATTTTAATAACAAGAGAATTTTTTTTTCCCTTTCAAGCTTTGTTTAAATGATTGCTATGGTTACAAGCCTTGTAACTAGGATACTCTACTTACACAAATAGTAATTGAGTTTAGCTTGCCTTTAATCTCAGTTTTCTGCCAAAGAATATATTGAACGGTGTGGGAGTCTCCTCAGCATCAGGCAGCTTTTCTGCTCAGTGCAGTCAGGGTGGTGTTGGCTGGCAGCAGAATAGGAGCAGGCTGAAGACCTTGGTGTACCTTCATGAAGGGCGTGAGAAGCTAATGGCCAGTAGCAGTGTACTACCTCAGCTGTGATTTGCTGTTTAAGTCAGTGTAGCAGCCAGATTTGTTGGAAGTGCAAATCAAACTCTGTTCCTAACGTTTTGATAAGCAGTCCTCACTTAAAAATGGGTAGTGTTTGTACTTTGTTGGATTCAACTTCCCATTGGTAGTTCATGTGGAAGGTTATCTGCTCCCCTGCTGCACCTCTTCCCTCCCACTGGGGATGGCTCATGCCCAGCTCTGCAGGGCTGCAGTGATGCTCACAGGTGGGACAGAAAGACGTGGTCCACCAGACTGATTGCATTGGTCCAGCATCTGTGCTTGCAGCTCCTGGGTGCAGTGCAGAGGCGTGGAAACTGGCACTGGTGAGCATTAGCATGGGTGTGACTGAGCTGGATTATTTTGCCTCTCTGTTTTCTCTTCCTCACCAGTGACTTTCTTCTGAGGACTATTTATCTAAAAGTTTGTGTGGAAAATGAAGGAAGAAAAGAACTCACTGGCCCATGCTGCCACATGCCTGTTGCCCAGGGGTACACAAAGCATTCCCTGAACAGCGAAGCTTTCTCATGAGGTTTCTTGCTTTCTTAGTCATGCACTGGACAGATGTAATTTTCACAAATTGCCCATTTTTGGCTGAAGGAAATGAAAAAGGTGCAGCTTGCAGCAGTGCCAGGAAGCAAGGGAGCTGCCCTCCATCTTCTGAATTCTCTGGAAGTGATTGTGTGACTGCTGATGCCAGAAGAGAGTTTCTACCAGTGCTGGACATTCTAACTGCTGGGCATCAATAATTCAGAGCATAGACATTGCAGAGAATGAGCACTGTATAAATTAGTCAAGTGTTTGGGAGATTTCTTATTAACAAAGAATTCTTAATAAGAACTATAATGTTATTAATGAGGAGCTACACTCATAAGTCCCTTTCGTGGGAATGAGATAATCAGAAGTCTCATTCATAAAGCCAGGTGAAGACATTTGGCTGAAGGCTTGCTGAATGAAAGAGGTGATGGAAGAATTAACATTCCAGTCGCCCTTCTGGGCAGTGTACAGCAGAGCATAGTGAGAGGAATGGGTGTCCTAACACAATAGACTGGGGAAAAATGATGGAATTAGGATTTTGTGGAAGACTAGGAGATGTTCAAACAAGGTGTTTGATGTCTAGTTTAGTTTGCATGCAATATAAAATTTGGCTTAGGAGAAACTCTCTTCAAGTACAAAGAGCTTACTTTGATCTTTCCTTCCTGTCATTATTATTAGAGCCAGTATGGGTTAATAGCACAGTACTTGACACAGCCCATTGCAAGAGTGCCTCAAGAAGGGAGGAGAGCATCTGGGTTTCACTCCCATATTGCACAGGAAGGTGACTGCTTTCCATCTCCTTTCCATCTCTGACAAAAGAGAGTCTTTTGTCAAAGCCTTGCTGAAAGTTTGTTATTTATGTGGATTTTGGCACGCTCTGAGCCTGACTTTCTCCAATGAAAATATACTGGCAAGTGAGGAGTGCTGGATAGCCCAGCCCTGCTGTGCTCCCAGGTTGATGGCGTGACTGCTGTGCCGCTCTCCACACAGCCGCCAAGTCTGCAAACACACCTATCCCTGGAGCAGCTGGACTCCTGCTGGATCCTTTCTTTCCTGCACTCAGCAGCTTATTAGTGGAAATACTGCTTTGGGAGCCAAGCCAGAGAAAGCGGGCCAAACTCTGAAGTGGGTGTGCAACTGCAAACTCTCATTTTCTTCACATTTATCTCATGATAAACCTGTATGCATGAAGACACCTCATTTAGCTGCATCATGAACAAGACCCAGAAGCCTCTGTGTTTGCGCTTTTGAAAACCTGTGGTGTGGCAGCAAAGACCTCAAAGGAAAAGCCTGACTTTCCTCCATAGCACCATGACTCCCTCTGTCTGACGTGGTACACACTGTACTGGCATAGGGGAAGGTGCTTTGGGCAAGTTTTGACTCCTGAAATCACTAGTGCAAGGGCACAAAGTGTAAGAACTTACCCAGTGTCTTACCCTTGCTCCTGGCTTTTGGGACCAAGTCACAGACATCTCACCAAATGTTCAAGCGAAGTATTAATTAATCATTTGTTATTCTTCAGCTGATGCTGACTGATTGACTGATGCTTTTTGGCTAAGTTATTTCAGCAGAAGTTTTCAAAACAGAAATGTGTACCCGGTGAACTTCAAAAAGGCCACTACATGTTTACTGTTCAAACTTTGCTGGTTGCAATAGCCATGGCAAATGCCTATTAGAGAGCACTTCCAAAAATGGCTTCTTTATGCTAGGTGGGTGTGACAAAGCAGTCTTTACAAGACCGACTTGAGTTTCTTAACCTTTAAGGATTCTAAAAAACTTGCTTTGTTTTCTCTCGATGAAGGCATCATACATGGGTGAGCTCTATCTGAGTTCTGGGTGATGCAGCAGTTTTTTTAGTACTAACACTTGTAATATTTTGCATGGCAAGTAGAAACGTGGGACTTTCATACATGTCAATATTGTTAACAATTACTTCTCTGCTCAGAACTTGGAAAGATTTGTTGAAGACTCAGGAGAACTTCATTGAGTGCTTTTTTCAGAGGAGGACTGGCACCTTATGTCAGCATTATAGGAGTGCTTACTGTTTGAATATTAGGACTGCCAGCTCTTGGGAAGTCTTCAGGCTTTAATCTGGAAAAGTCAGAATCAGGAAAAGTTCAGCTGTTTCTTGTTTAAACCAAATTAGTGAACACAATTTTTTTTCCTACAAATTCTGTTTTGCTAATAAAGGAACACGATTTGTTCCTCCTCCCAGATCATATAACGTGTAAATAAGCAAAAATGACCACAGGAATGACAAGATCCCAGAGAGCAACATGAGTGTGTGATCAGCCCATGGACACGCTGTATGCTTTCCCCAAAAGGGAACTTCCTAAACCTTTCTTCTATAAACAGCCGTATTTGTGACTGCAGTGGTAACCATGAATGCATGCAGAATATGGTGGGTTTTTTTGTTTGTTTTTTTTTCTCCAGCATTGCAATGCTGAACACCTGATATGCCTTGTGTGCCCCAAGTCTCTATGACCAGGCTCACTCCTATGTGCTCTGGGCACTGGTAGGATCTGCTTGGTGGGCAATTTTAGTTCTGCAGAACAGAACAGGCTGTCCAAGGAGGTGGTGGAATTGCTGACCGTGCAGGTTTTGAAGAAAAGGGTAAATAGTAGTGTGGTAGTTAGTGGGCATGGTGGGGATAGGTTGATAGTTGGACCACGTGATCTTAGTGATCTTTTCCAATCATAATTATTCTATGATTCTCAGTAGGAATCTGAACTTGTGGAAGACAACTCAAGTGGTGCTGTGTCACATGTCCTGGTGGAGTTGCAGGAGGTGAAGATTTTGCGTTCCCAGTGTATCTGGACAAACCCATCCATTTTCCAAAGGCTGCTCCCCATCTTTCTCAAGCAAAGCCAGATGACAATGATCTACTTTGCTTGAGCATTTTCTTGCTAAATCTAAAGCCACCTGATGCATTTTTATCAGGTTGAAGATAGATAATGGCAGACAAGCTGTAGGTGTGGAGGACCTGGATGGGTTACAGAAGCTACTGTTTTGTGCACTCACAAAGTAAATGAGGTCCTTCATAAAAGGAAAAGCTCAATCTCCTCTTTGTGGGAGGTATCTGAACATGCTATGCCAATGTGTACCACCCTTGTCAGTTGGGATTATTTTGATTTATAATTTAAAGTGATGTGAATGTATTGAAAGTGATAGGTGAAGAAAAGTTAGTTGACCTAGGCATGCACAAAATGCTGCTGCTAAGACATCTCTTGTGCTGGCAGGTGCCTCTCTTCCCAACCCAACATCATGCTGCTATCCTTGTTGTCAGGACATTGCTATTCCAAAGAGCCTGGATAGAACTAGTCAAGCATGGTTTGCTGCAGTGGTCTGGTGGTCTAGCAGTAGTTTGGCAACAAAAGTTTAAAGCCAAAATAGTCTCCAATTGAGGTAATTCAGGTATAATCCTGGTTTCAGGAGGTAACACTGCACTACCAACCCACAGTACAAGACTTTTTCTAATAAAGATTTCATGAACCAGATCATTGTTTTTGGTGTTTTTTTTTCTTTTGTGTGTGTGTGTGTGTCCCTTTCTTTGAAACAAATGTTTCCTTTTCATTTCCTTCAGCCTCTGAACAAGAGGAAGGTGAGTCTTTTGTGTTCTGTAGTCTACAGATGTTGATTAAATAACATTTGTAGTATGATAAAGAAAGAAAGAAACTCAGTACATTCAGCTGGGGTAATCTGCCAGTTAGGATCTACCAGAATGATTAGGTACACAGAGAAGCAATCACCATGCTGCTGGGATATGATCTGTTCTCAGGTATGAGAACTAAAGGTTTCTATATCAAAGCTTTTATTTCCTTTGTCAACAGATGTAATGCACAATGTAATCCAAAGTGTGGAATTGGTTGTTATCATAAAGAAATGCTTATTGTATCTTCCTTATCTTTTGTACAGAGGGTGATCAGTACTTAAAATACAAATTTCCCTCTACAAGTTCAATTTTCAGTCCCAAGTAGAGGAGATCTTTGCAAAATAATCAGTGGAAATGCTAGCGTTATCTCTGAAAACAGCATTATGCTCTGGAGTTAACAGCCAAAGAATGCACATCTGTGTGCATTTGCCTCCTTTGCTTTAAAAGCAAATAATTTATGAAGTTCAGTTAGCTGTTATTGTGACTAGAATTAAGATCATAGTTTCATGAGATACTTTATTTATTTAAAGGATCATTGGAGTGATCTGAGTTTAAAAAAGAAGAAATAGTTGTTCTTTATATGGAGGATGATTTTTCTTTTCCCAGATTTTTTGAGTGACCTAGTTATAGCACAGCCTCATGCTGGAGAGGGCAGGGAGTTCAGTGCAGGAGTGATGCCTTGAATGGGGCAGTAAGCTGTAAGTCATGCTGCTGCTAATGCTAACATTGCATTTTAAGCTCTGCGGAAAGGAGTGGCAACTCCAGAGAAGAGATAGCAGCTGTGAAACATGACTACAACAACTTGACTCTCCCACTGGGACTTGCTTAAGGTATTTTCTCTGTACAGTTGCTGTGACATTGTAGGTATTCAGCTTGCAGCTTTCTCAGAAACTGAACTACCTGGCAGTTAGTAGGATGAAACTTTCTGGTGTTTGCTGTAGGACACAGGGACCATGCTGACAGAGAAAAGAGAAATTCCAGAAAACTGATGAATCTCAACAAGAGCTGATTTTTAAAAAAGCTATTGTGCAACCTTTTCCTATGGGCTGTGAAGGCAGTCATTGCTGCAGCCTTTCATTTGAGGTAACTCTTTTTGGTCTAGAAAAGTGCTGGCTTCAGAAACTGGAAGTGATTTGCGGGTGAGCAATTCATGAACAGCTTCTGGTGTGCAGGGGCACATGGATTCTTGAAAGCTCTTGGCTCCTCTCAGTGTCCTAACTTTGTGAAGTGCTAGCACTCTAGCCCTATTGTAAGCCAGTATGGCAACTGCGTAGGAAAAAAAAATGTGGTTGTTTTTGTTTCAGTAATGTGGAGCTGTAACACAGTGCTGGGACAGGACTTCCCTTTTCATGGTGATGTGAGCTGTGACAACTACAAGCTCCAACCATCTTGTCAGACATGACCTAGATTTGGTGTGAAATGAAACCTAAAACTCATCATATTTTGTTCTATTTTTAACAAGGCACCTCCAGCAAGCTGCAGTGAACTGAATGGCATTAGTGTAGTCATCAGATGGGGGAAGTGTGAGAAAGAGCAAAGAGCTGTAGGAAGTGGGCAGAGTGGTTCAAGAAATTGCACCGTATCCTTGATCATCTTTAAGGAGAGGATGTTAGTGGGAACATGGCAGCACTTGGTGTGTGGATAAGCTGCAAGGCTGAGGCTGTGGCCATTTGTGGTCAATAAAAATTGCATTCTTCCTAGGAGTAGGTTTATTAAGTGTAATGTGTTGGCCAAATTCTAATTGAGTAAATCCATTCTGCCTCTCTCAGGACTCCTGAAGTATCGGCTGGGTATAATATTTGTTGCACAGGAAGAGAGAACTTGCTAATGGAACAGTAATTCAGCCCCTTGGAGTGGATTCTCATTTGATGTTAATATGTGTAGCTCAACTGGCTCCAGAGGACCTCCTCTGATTTATACTCGCAGAGAGTTTGACCTTTATTTTCTGCTGATGGCAGTGCCAGAATTATCAGGGCAAAATACAGAAAATAGGCAATTAGGGAATAAATTAGTCATTGAAATGGTTTCTTTTTATTACGAGATATGTAGAGGTTTGGTTCTGCTCTGAAGATTTGTATTTGGTGAAAGCCTCTGCTCATCTCTTTATTTCTGCTGTGCATTGCTGCTGCCTTATAGCAGAGCGGGTGGCCCACCAGTCTGGAGTGAAGTCATTCCTCAACACTTATAGCTCAAAAAGCATTTTAGGATCCTCTGAGGTAAAAAGCATTGTATGCTATGTGTTTTGCTAATCGATGCATAGAGCAATTCATGCAAGTAAGAGGGTTTCTTGAACATTTTTTTGCTTTCTGTCATGAGAAAGAGAATATTTTACTAATTCTGAGCTTATTTTGTTGAATTTAAACTTATGTTTTAGTTTTCAGCAAATGTGAGATATTTTTCTTCATCTCTTTCTTGTCTTGTAACTCATGGCTGCAAGGTGTGATGTCTAAGTCCAACTTCAGTATTTTTATTTTTTTTTTCGTGCTGACTGCAGCATGTTTTGCCAAAGCTGCCCTTCTTTCAGGCTGGATTGCAAGTGCTTCACCTGCATCTCAAAGGTGAATCCTAGTAACTTTGTCAGAGACTGACAGGCAGTTAAGCCTCTCCCTTCTTGTCTCTTTTCTTTTTTTTCCCCTTTTGCTGCTGTTCCTCCCCCAAGGCTGGGTCCTGATGTGCAAGACTTGCTGCCATGTGCCTGTGAAACAAGCTGACCTATGCCACACTTGGTCATCTGCAGCCTACCAGCAATGACAATTTGACACATCGTGTTGGGTCAAGTGCCATGAGTGACTGGGGCTGCTGGTCAGCCACAGCTGTCATCCAAGTGAAGCTGTGAACCATCAGGGTCACAACCAATGTCTCCTGCTTCATCTTTGAAAGGGATATGGAAAGCATTTTCTCAGTAGGAAAGACAGCATTGCAGAGTGGTGAACCGTGTTAGTGCCAGCAGTTGATGGGGAGTTCACAAACACTGCAAATGCCACTTCTCACACCCTTTCCTGCCCTCTTTCATGCTTTGTCTGCTCTTTGTGATTGCCCTTTGGCTAAACACAGCTGATGGTTGAAGGTTAATGGGAATGGCAATGCAGGGATATCTTGTAGACCCAGGAGAGAAGCAAGTCCTATTGTAATTCCCCAATAAAGAAGTCTCAGTTCCATACTGATGAGTACAACTCTGCTCATAGCAAAGAGAGCTGGTGAGAGTATCATCCATGGTTGGTTACAGTCTGATTGATAAAGAGAACTTAAAGATGACCTTAACAGTAAAGTTTATAAAAATGCTGCCCCATAGTATGTGTGTCCTTGTTTTGTGCTGTTCTGTTGCTGAAGTTCTGTCATCTGGTTTATATACTTCTGTTCCTGTTTCTACCTCTTTTCAGTTTTTGTGGGAAAAGTTAAGCTGAAACGGATCAGCTTTTTCACTGACCACAGCTAAAATCTACTTTTTCCTGGGCTTTAATGTTTCCTACCAATCTCTCAGCAATAAGATGTATCAAGATGGCAAAAATATCTGTAGTTTGCCACAGGAATTAGGTGAGAATGTCATGATAGTGTCATGAACATGATTTTAGCTGTCATCCTGAAAATCCTCTCAGATGTGGATAAATTATGGGTTGCTGAAAAAGATTGTTTTACATGTTCAGCAGGGGAGTTGTTAAATATTTGAGTTGACTAAGATCAGACATGCAGAACAGGAAAACACATACTTTGTTTCTTCTTTTGCAGCTTTTGCAAATCAAAGGCTGTTGCTGGTTTGGAAGCAGTACAGCAATTAATTGGTTTTAATAAGGGTACAGAAGTATACAGCTACCATCACCACCTTTCCTTCCCCCTTATCTGTGCCTGACGGTATGGGAAAAAAGTATATGAAATATAAGCAAGGTTGAAGGAGCAACCACAGCAGACGGACTGATGAGACTGGCAATGTCAGGAAGAGAATGGTAGTAAAACTGTAGGGAAGTAGCATGCATCTCTGCTTCTTACTGCATTTCAGTGACCACAGAAGGGTGCTGGGTTTCTGCCTCTTGAGTGGTAACTGAGGCAAGTGCCTCGGATTGTGCAGACTGCAATCCCAAAGGCTTTTCGTGAGGATACTGCTATGTACAGAGGCAGTTTTGCATAGGGCACCAGTACTGGAAGACAGCAAGAGGAGGCCAGCAGCTTATGGTGAAGATGAATGAGGGAAAATTAAATAACACAGGAATGGTAATGTCAGCTTAAATTGGCAGTCTGACATTATGGATGGTGAATGGGTACACAACTAAGTTTTCTAAATTTTCTGCCCTTGCTGAGGGTGCTGCCTCTTACAGGCCATGAGGTTACATGTAAGCCACCCCCATGGTGTGACTGTAAATGCTCCATCCAGCCTGGGACCAGCCAGAATCTTCCCTATGCTTTTGTTCTTCCATCTCTTGCAAACACGTGAGGCCAAGTCCCATACTAAAAGCTTTCAGCATTGTACGTAAGTAGTGGGAATGAGAAAGAATCTGCTGGGATGAAGTGCAAGTTGATAGAGAGCATGGAAGAGCAGAAGGAACTGGCATGTGGGTAGAAGTTCTTAGAATGATGAGAATTGCAAGAATGTGAGTGCAGTTTTAGATGCAAAAATTAAAGAAGGCCAAAATGAGGAAGGAGTGGGAGTGATCTTTCCCTGGAGGTTGTGTAATTATTCATGAGGAAAGAGGCTGTAGGAATCAATCATAACTATGTAGAAACTTTTTATCTGTAGGATCCTTGTCTCCCTGCTGAAGTTGGAAAGTATGAGGCAACTATTATGTAACTGAAGATGTGACCATAATGCTTATGCAAAATGGAACCGAGTTACAAGGACATGTCAATCATTATTATTATGTAATTGAGTATTTGACTGTATAAGACAACTACAGCAATTAAAGGTATTCTAAAGGCCTACTTTAAAAAAAATTAGAGTTGGCTACATGCAGGAAATTCCAAAACTGACAACAGAATCAAATGAGATCAAGAAAGAGAAGAAAAAGAAAAGGTATATAAATTACATTAATTTTAAAACCACTCTTAAAAACAAAACAAAACAAAAACAGAGCTTGTTATGGAAACCAGATTTCTACAGATTCAAGGCAATGGAAACGAAAAGTAAATCAAGTGAATACCGCTTGTTTTCTTAGGATAAAATTTTGTTATAAGCTAACATTTTCACAGGCACATAAGAGTCTTGGTTTTCAGAGTGTCTTGGTTGACTTGCTTAGGATCTTGATTCTGAGTGTGTGGTGGGATTCTTCTTACCTAACTAATATAGACACCTAATATTTGTCATTTTAAATTTAAGATGGTTATCTTGGGCTGATTCAGAAGCAGTGAAGTGAAAGACATTTTCTTCAATCTGAGATGTCTGTTTTACCAGGGGATGACTTGTCCTCAAGAAACGCCTATTATCTCTATTACTTATAAAAGGAGCTTAAGACTTAAATGATCCACTTTCAGGTGATTAAAGGCATGAAATAAGTCCTGTCAGCTTAAAAAGGCATCTACCTTTGGAATCTGTAGCTCTAATAGCTACTTGTTGATCTATATTAGAACAACCAACTTTTGCAAATTGTGCTCTGTATATTTGAGTTAGCTCTCAAAGGCTGAACGAGCAGTGCAGATGCAGATGTACTCAGCCAAGTTGCTGACATGCTAGCAGGAAGCAAAGATTCAAACCTCACTTTTGGAGGGTGACGTGCAGGAAAGAATGTGTGACCACAGCCTCCCACATTCTGCCAAAGGTGGCATCTTTTCTCTTAATTCAACTGTATTTCAATTTTGGCTTAAATGATCAGATTCCCCTTAGGGGCTGCTTGCGAGTTGTCTCTAGCCATGAGTTTGTTTGATTGTAATATTTAGCTTTCCAGCATCTATATATCTCATGTTACTGCCTTTTTCAGATTCTTAAGCTTTTCAGATCGCGATCCAAAAGACTAGAGTGCATTCAGAGGAAGGAGATGAAAAACAGGAAATGTGCCAACAGGATTTTTGTTTCAGCGTTCTTCCCTAGGGCCATCTTACTCTCCTTGCTTGAGACCAGCCAGCTGTCTTGGTGGCTATACCCTTACCTGCTTCCTTCCTCATCCTTGTTCTTCATGTCAAAATCAGTACTTCTGGCTTGGCAATTCCGACATGGGGGAGAAACTACTAGGCAATGGTGTGTTGACAAGCAGATAGGAAGAGTTGTTTAGAAAAGAAGTGGAAATACAGCTGGTCCCCAGAAAGAACAGAGATTCCTGCTTTCCTGATACATCTTTGCTTCTGGGCTACTATAAATGTGGTTGCATCAGCATGTGCAACAGAGTCAGAAAGAACCTTCAGTGAACAGAGGTTCATGTGGCTGTGCCTGGGAGAGATCACACCATCCTGAAGCATCATCACAGGGATATCTCCTGGTGTAGTCTCTGCCTTTTGCCCCTGGCTTAAGTGCTGGAATCTGCACTCAGCTTCTGAACTTCCAGGCTTCTGAGCTCATTTGCTAGCTGGCAGCAGGCAGGAGTCTCTCTATTGGTATCATGATCCCAAATGGTATGACAAACAATCAGGCTTATTTTAGATGCAGAAGGAAGTTTGTGATCCCTACCTTGGGAATTACCATCAGCTTAGGAGTTAGTGTTCTTTTCAGTCATTTTATGAGGAATCTAGAAAAGATCTCCCTTCTTCCATTGTTCTGTTGAAAACAGAACCTCTTGTCAAGTACAAAGTAGAAAAGACAAATTCACAGTAAGGCTAAAAGTTGGTGAGTATTCAGTCCATATAGTGCTCAGTGGTAGTTTACTCTTAAAAACATCACCTTTTGTTATTACAGCTCACTTTGGATATGGCTCACCACATTGATGATTTCACTATTTTACTTTATAATCACAAATTCCTTTCTCTTCATTTATTGAGATCTCTGCATTTCCAAGTAGGCCATCTTTTATGCAATATATCAAACAGATGTAATTAATTATGAGACTTAAAGTATATGTATGAAAATAGCAATGACTTTTGAAATATGTAACTTCTGCATTTCAAAATTATTTTGTTGAAGGAGATGACTCATGACTGGGAAAAAAGATACTGTAATTTTGTTGAATTTTCCTATCATTATGAAAATATTATGCTTTAATTGGATGAAGGACAGCAAAACATGCAGACCGAGTAAAACTGGATAATGGTATCAAAGAGAAGTGCATTATGTTTGTCTACAGGTATGTATGATTGTTTTTTAGCACTCACTTTTTTTTCTTTAAACAAACAAATTTGAGAAACAAAGTAGAACTGTGGTTTGTTTAATATGAGCCTGAACTCTTCTTTGTCTTCAATCTACTGCTTCCATATCTGTATCCCCTTTTTGCTCTGCAGGCTGATCCTGGACAAACAGCTCTGCTGTATCATCCACATGTTCTACAGCTTTTGGTGTGCTTTTGGTGGATGCTGGCATATTTCCCAGGGGAGCAGATGTGATTTGCATAGGTGTTGGCACACCTTCAGGGGTTGCTGGCATGATTTTGGGAGATGTTGGCACACATTCTGTAGGTGTTGGCATCATTTCTGGGGGCATGGGCATGCTTTTAGTGGGCTCTGGCATGTTCTCAATGGGTGTTGTCATATTTTCAGAGGATGCTGGCATGTGTTCAGGGGGTCCTGATGTGCTCATGCTGAACTGCTCACAGTGGTTCCCAGCCTCTAACTGTGAGGTAAGATGACAGGGGAATTCTGGCACAGAGATGGCTTTACACATTTGAACATCACATGTCTCTGGATTGCTGCTGTTGCTTGGAAAGGTCTCCTCTGCTGTGTGGGACACCCTGAAAGCTTCAGCTAGCTCCTGCAGCATGTTCTTGTCAGCAGCACATAGCTCAATGTTTGCCTGCTCACTGGAGGAAGGGTTTGTATTGGCGTCGTCGTCTTCTTCTAAGATATCATTTCCATTCACCTCTTCAGGGAGCTGTGCTTGTTTTATTTTTCTGTACAGTTCATTCCTCTCTTCCTGCAGAGCTCGGCAAAGGTTCTCTAGCCTCTGGATTTTCAGCACAAAGCACTCATATTCCTTGGTCCTCATGGCTTTCTGTGGTCAGAGACATTAGACAAAGACACAGACTGAGTTCGTGTGCATGCAGTTCATTTGTGGAATTAGCAATTAGGAAATAATTTGAGATCTAGGCAGTCCTTACAGGACTCTGCAAGGTGTCTGGCTTTCTCAAACTGCTCTGCAATTACCATGATCTTTGGTACTGAGGCTGCAAGAGGAAATTTGCCCTTGTTTTTGTATTGCGTTAACATCAGCCATAAAGATTTCACCAAGAAATATTTGCAGGAACACCTGTCAACAATCTGTAGAGATAGAAGAACATACTGTATCTTTATACAGAAATGGATCCAAAATCCTACCTGACCCTCAGTTTCAGTGAGGCTGAGTGTGTGGTGGTTTTTTTTTGTTCGTTTTTTGGGGTTTTTTTTTGGTTGGGTTTTTGTGTGTGTGTGTTTTTCTGGGGAGAAAAAAAATCTGTTACTTTTTTTTTTTTTTAACTTTCCTTCTAGATTCTGTGAGAGTTGCCTGACTTTGAACATTTTCTTGCTTCTACACCGAGTGAGGAATCAAGAAATATCAAAATCCATAGAAACGGACAGAACTACAAAACTAGCCAGAAAGACCCAGTCCAAGTTCATTGTAAGTCTGGGCTGAAACTTCAGGCAGGTTCTTATCTTGTCTGAATGCGTTCCAACATGCTTACTAATTTCCTCTGCACTGCTTCTCTGACAGCGTGGTTAAAACTATAGTGAGACACAATGCTTGCTTTTGGCTCTTTGAGTTTGCCTGCACAAGAAGTTAACAAAAGGAGTAAATTTAAAATTCATTCGCTACAGCACATTTACTCTCTGAGTGAATGCTCTTATGCAGAAAGAAAGCATCTTGAAGTGAACTAATGCCATTTGCTTCTCTGTGAGAGCATTCACTATCATGCATTTTTAGAGCGCTTAAAATTCACAGTTACATAATTCAGTTCGTTGTGGACATAATGAATATTTCAGCATAATCTAAAAGTCCCAATAGTTGTGATGTTTGTGATGTTTGTCTTTTGTTTCTTTTAAAAGATCCAATAACCAAGGTAACTTGAAAAAAAATGACTCTTAGGTTCAACATATATGTATTTTTTTACTTTTGACATATTCAGTTCATTGCATCTCCCACTTAAACTGTTATGTGGTGGAAGGGGTGCATCAAAAAGCTCACTCACCTCTTCAATCATGTCCAGTAATGCTCTGTTACAGTTCTCAAACCTGGATTTCCATGTAGCAGTATCCTTTTCCAACTTCTTCATTTTCTTTGTCATCTACAAAATCAAGAAGAAAAGCTGAATCACAACAGCAATCCCATTCTGCAGATGGAATTAGGATAGCCTCTTTACTCAGGTCTTTGTCTGTAGTCATAACTCGGTTCTCCAAAATATGCAGAAATGTCCTAATCCCAGATAAAATTACTGTAGTGTGACATATCAAAATGAAAGAGTGTCAAGAACAGAGTTCAGATATAAGCTGCTACTTACTTTCTCCATCTCCTGTTTGAAGGTAGAAAACACTTCATTGCTTTTTGTCAATGTTTTCTGAAATTCTTCAAATCTCTCAGAGTAGAGAGTGATCTACATTAACAAGAAAAAGAAAAACAATGATTTCAGAGTTTCCAGAGCAGTGAACTGAATGATAATACCTTACTTTAGTAGAAGATAATACAATAGGTGTTTTTTTTTGAACATGTGTTTGGATACTATGAAGCACCAACATAAGTGACTTAAAATTCTGTGTATATTTTTAAGATTGCAAACTATTATCATTTGTCTGTTGCAGAAAGATAAAATGAAGAATAGGAAGACCTGGGCTAGTGCCTTTTAAAAAGATCTGGGAATTATGGATGCTGAGTTCATGAATGCTGCAGCTAGGATGTCTGTGCTGGTTGCCCAGAAATGAAAGAATTCTCTAGAAGTGGAAGGTTAGTGGAAACATCTCCCTAAGTAACTCCACAGAGGCTTCAGGAGAACAACATTAAAATCTGACTAGATTTCCAGCCCCCTGCTTTCTTCACAAGCTCTGTATACAATAGAGGCTGACTTCTTTAGGGTGACCTATAGAACAGAAATCAGTAATGGGTTAAGTGAGCCATCTCTGTTAGTGCACTGGGCTACTGGAGCGTGGCAGGGACTATCCTGAGTTGGTTTGACCACTGATGCGGGGTAGGACTGGGCAATGGGGTCAGCTCTAGGTAAGACTCAGAAGTGTGTCTGAGCTAGCACTAAGCCTTGATTCATCTAGCTGTTCACCTGGCTTATCAGATATCCAGCAAGCCAGGATAAGAGTTAGGTTATTCCCTGATTACCTTGCTTCTGAGAGACCTGGGGAAAAGGCATTGTGAAAACTCTGGAGGTGTTCAAGAGACACATGGATGTGGCACTGAGAGACATGGCTTAGTGGGCATGGTGGTGATGAGTTAATAGATGATCTTAGAGGTTAGAGTTCAGATGATCTTAGAGGTCTTTTCCAATCTTACTGATTCTATGACTCTACAATCATCACATCGTACTGTAACCACTTCCCCTCTCCTATCATTGCAACCCCATCCCTGTGTCTTGGGTCCATAGCATCAGGCAACACTCCATGCTTCACTTTATGCCACCACTGAATAGGAGCATCTCTACTCTTCCCCTGTATTATTTCACATGGGGGCAGCCCTGCTGCTGAGCAAAGCCCAGCCTCTGCATGAGGCCAACCTGCATGCATCCCCATGCAGTAGCTTAAGAGAGTTGAGTGGGCACTGTCAGCTCTATTTTGCAGCCTGTGTGTTCTACAGCTACAGGCAAGGCCAGTAAAGACAGAGAAAATAATCTCCTGGCATCCTCTTCTGCCAGCTTCACTTCACTTCGTGAGGAACAGAAAAAAGATCTTTTGCAGTGTGCCAGCATTTAAGACTAGGCAGGGTCTGTATTTTGCTATCAGTTTACCTCTGGTAGTCACATGAATGTTCATCTGTAGCTGCACTTTGTTGGTAAGCCATATTTCCCTGTTTTTCCACATAAAATCTGTGAATGTTTTTAAGAAATCTGTTCTAAAGATCCGAGGTTTTTATATCAAATTCCCTCGGTTTCTCCTTTTCCTTTTTTTTTTATTTTTTATTTTTCCTCCCCTCATCCCATGTGGGGAAAGTGCTTCCAAAGCTCCAAAACTATGAAGGATGCTCTCTCTATAAAGTACAGATATTAACTGTTCTGAAATAATCTGATGTTTTCTGGTCTCTTGGCACTCCAACAATGCTGATATGGTTTGACAGTTCATCAGCCCAGCCTAGCTCTTGTTAGAGCAATTGGCAGGCTGTATGGTGGGTGCAGAAGAGTTAGAGGCTCCGAGCAGCTGATGAGACCAGCTGCCCTCTCCCACACCTGTGTGGAGCTGAAAAAATGATTAACCAGGAGCTTTTATTTCCCATGGTGCCTGACACTGCACTGAGGAAAAGAGGATGTAGAAAATGTCACTAATAATGGGGTAGGTTTAATCCTGATTTTCAAATTGGATATAGTTATATTATGATTTATTTTCATTCTGATTAGCTGTTATGGTGCCTCTGGGAATGTGTCATTGCCATAATTGCAGTGTAGTGTGGATTTGCCCAAGCTAAGTTTAAATGATGCAGTTAGGGCCTTGGTGGCTGTGAATGCACCACTGGTTGCAGCCCTTCCCTGCTAAGCTGGTAAATGCATGGCAGGTTAATCCCTGCAGAGCTCTGGGCTGCTGATATTGGAGCTCGCTGACAAACAACATACGCCTGTGTATTTATGTTAGGCTGCAGCCAGGGCTGTGACTCATACACAAACGGAAACTTGGAAAGCTTTAGCAGCCCAAGTGCCACCATATAGATGGGACCCTGATGCCAAATGGGCTTTTTCAGTCAACTTGATGGCTCTGTAGAGCCATCAGCTGCGAGGTGAGGAGGCTGGCATGAGAGCCTGGACAGAGACCTTGTCTTACAATCACAACATATCTTGGATTGGAAGGGTCCCATAAAGATCATGGAGCCCAACCCCTGGCTCCACACAGCACCACCCAAAATCCAAACCCTGTGTCTGAGAGAGCTGTCCAAATGCTCCTTGAACTCCGGCAGCTTGGGGTGGTGCCCGCATCCCAAGGCCTTCTGGTTAAGAACTGTGTTACTGCTCCTCCTTGTCTCACTGGCCAGCATGTTGTCATAATGTCCATGCAGTTGTCCTTCTGCAATTATTTATTGGTTATTTCATGCATCAGGGAGCTTTTTGCGCTCTTTCAGTTTTGTGCTTGCACAGTGGTATCTGGTCTGTGAGGGAGATCCATCAATGCTATCATGCTACTAATTATTATTATTATTTTCAGTAATTCCAAATGGAGGCTGCTGTGTAGGTGCCAGAGTTCACATACTTGAGAAGAACACCTAACTGCATGTTTCACTTCAGCACGTGAACCCCTTAATTTTAATCTAAGCAAGTCTGCAAGGGGCACATATATTATCAGTGCCTTTGCAGGCTTGTTTGACTGGATTTTCTCTAAAAGCATTTTTTTTCCATTTCAGATGTGTGCTTAATATATTCTGGTTCTTATCAGTACCTTCACTTTCATTTCACTGGCTGTAGAGGTCTGCCTGCATACAAAACTCTTCCTAGCTGAACATAGAAGTGTAACTAAAACCACTCAGAAAATTGACCTGCATTTGGGACTAACTCAGCTGGAGTCCTTTGAGGTTTGATCACAGAACCTGTCAAACAAGTATCCACAGCAGTTCACGTGATGTTCTTTAGTGTGCTACCTGCTTATCTCAGTCTTTGAAAAAACATGTGAAGGACAGCAGCTCTCTTACCATGTCTCCAGGTTGTCATTTTAACTACAGCCCTTCTTGACTACACAACAGATAGAAGTTGGATTGTGTGCAAGAGCAGAACTGGAACAACTTCGTAGTATGCCAAGCCATAAGCAAGGGCAGTGAATACCCCTACTGATGGGTGAGGAGCTGAATGGCTGCAGGACTAAGTGCCCCTAAATTCTGTGGGGAGGGACCATTCTCACAGACAAGTAGAAAAAGATGAATTTACATGACTAGTTTTTAAGTGTAGGAAAATCTACTGATGCTGTCTCTTTTTGATGTGAAAGTCTGTCATATCATTTAGATTTCTCACTTGCATTTAAGGTCGATTATTGCATTGCGTTCAAAGCGTAGGAGGTAATTTTTTTATCCATTGCCTGTTTCTTGCTTTTACTGTCTTTTGCTACAGCCTTACTTTTAATATAATTTGGGGAAATCATTTTATTTTATAGAATATTTCAGAATCTAACCTTAATACTGAAATCCTAGAGATCCCTTCTGTAAACCCTCAGTTGGTAAAAATCAAGATAAAGTTGATAAAATCTCTGTTGTTACACCCCAAACTAGAAAACTGGATAGCACATTAGTTCCAATTTGGTGTATGCGTTTCATGTTTGTACCTCAGCACTTTGCTGGATTAGAGGCATGCATGCAGGCTATTTCTGCTAATTAATCAAGCCAAGACACTCATGCTGTTTTGTGGTTTAGCGCTGTAGGCACTCATAAATACCACAGTGTGATGTGCAGTATGGGACACTGTGTTGGCTTCACATTAGTTTGTGTGATGAAGAACGTAGCTAGAAAGGATTCACAAAAAATAGTTTGAAGACTTTATCTGCAATATGTGCAATGGACTAAAAGTGGGCAAACAAAGGCACACCATGCAATCACCTCTCCTACATCACCTGTGCCTGCAGGACTGTCTCCTGTTCCTTTAACATTTTGGCCTGTAGCTTCCATTCTGCAGCTTGATTCAGGAGCTGTGTTTGGAGCAACAGAGAGAAAATTGTTAGATCCTGTTCTATCAGCTGGAAACCCTCAACCTCTAGCTTCATATGCTTGTGTTGCTGCTGACTTAGTAAGTAGTGATTTAACTCATATAAATGTAGCTGGAGAAGTTAGGCAAGATAGAATATTTATTGCTATCCTAAGGAGAAGGATACTTGAATAATAGTTCAAAACCTGTTTAGAATGAAACATGCAGTACAGTATGCTCTAAGAAGTATGATATTTAACCATATGTTCGTGTGACTTGTGGAGAATAGTGACAGCACCTTCTGGTACTGTCATTTCAATGCAGCTCAGATTAAATTCCTGATTTCCTGTGAACGGTATGTTTTCTTTTGCATTAATGATCATTACTTAGCCTACAGATGTGTTCACAATCAGACTTGTGTAAAAAAAATCTGCAAGCTTCCAGGAAGGGAATGCATAGTAAGTGTCATACAAAAACAAGCTCTGGTGTCTTGTTATCTTAGAGCTCCTTTTGCACTGATGTGCCATCAGAGGAGACACCCAGCTCAGGGTGATAAATGCCTCACTTAGATCAAGAAGGCAGCCCAGGAACAGCTTGATTGCAGTTTCATTCCTGGCTGCTCCTGGGAAGATGTTATCCCTTTTTCAGGGTATGAGCAAAATGACATTTGGACATGTGGACTGCACATTGGAAGATCAGCTGAGGGTGGGGAATTGTAGGAAAGAGATGCACTGCTACACAGTGCAGTTTGAAATCAGCACTTTCAAAGTGCTTAGTAATAGTCTAGCAATTGGTTTGATCTGAAAGCAGGAAATGAAATATTTATTGAAGCGTTAAAGAAATGTCTATTGTCTGCCAAACATGTAACAAGTGTTACTTTTACTGGTTAGGCCAAATGTATTTCAGAAAAAAAATGCAAGTGATAACTTGTGAAATGATGATATAAGATATAAATAATTTAGTCTGCCGCAGAATTTCTTCTGTTGGACTAAATTGTACCATTTGAAATGGCAAAGCTGGACTCTGAAGTATTTTCAGAAAAGTACAGTATAAGTCAGTAGAACCCACTTGGATTGGAAGTGAAAGGTGAGTAGAACTACATGTAGAAAAAGTATTTGATTGTAGTAAAAACTTTGATTCTAAACATTTAGTTAGAAATAACAAATTCAAACTACTTTAATGCCACCTGGCAAAAGGGAAGAGGATACACCTTACAAATGCTGATTGAACAATATAATGAATTTTCTCCATCTCCAGCTATTTATGGCAAAGAGAGAAAATAAGATTTATTGTATATAAACTATACAATCTCTACACAGTACTATATACTTATGTGTATATATATTTATATATAAACTAGAAAAACATTTCTTCCATCCATTTGGCCCTTTGATGCAAATCCACTGAATTATTCACATCTACAGTTTCCTGGGCGGGAATGATTTGATTTCTACTTGGTGATTTATTTTGTTTCGAGGATTTGAAGGGTGTCTGGATCAAATGATTTAATGAAAAGTGCTTTGAAAACATCCTGAGTTACTCAACCCCAGGCCAGTCATTACTTCCAAGAACCGGGGTTTTATCTGTACTCCTTAAATCTTGTCTAGGGTTACCTTCTTTTCCAGGATGTCTGAAGTAATGAAGAGGTCACACCTGCACTGCCATGTCTTCTGCTACAGTATGAAAGATGTAAGATAGGCAAAGAAGGCAACGAAAAGTCACTTCTTTTGCCTGCTAATGAAATTGTTCTGTACTATTAACCCATATCACTTCTGTAGCCATTGATAATCTAAGAGTTAATAAACTATTCTGTAAGGGAAGCAAGCCTCAGAGAGGTTTGCCCAAATTAACGTACAGCCTGGGGTCATCTGCAAACACCAAGCTGAGAGAAACTGCATCAGGAGAACCGATACATTTATTAATTGGCTATGAAGCAGTAACAAGGAGCTTGTAGTATAACAAAATGAATAAATACTGAATGTGGTGTTTACAAAACAGCACTTCAGTGAAGTGTGGTGATGTTATACAATATAATTAGAGCTATGATGGCTGCTGGAGGCCCAGGCAGTCATATCATGCTCATGGCTAAAGGAATAAGAACACTCATTCCATTTAATGACATAGACCTAGGGAATGGCTTTGTGAAAATTAGGTTTCTCTCTTTTTTGCTGCCATACTTTGCATATTCCAATTATGTAGACATCTGATCATTACCTTTCAGTCACACACTTGAAAGTCACAGAGGCTTTAAACTGCAATTAACTACAGTTCAGAGTTTGCTTTATGAGTGCTAAAAACATATGGTATGTTGGGGGAGTCACAAATAGTGCTGAGCAGTTATGGGATGATGGTAAAACTGCATCCTTAGATCAGGCTGACCCTTTGGGGGTCATCATGCTGCTATGCAGTATGGATGATTGCTAGTTGCACATTCTTGCTGTATGTGTAGAGTGAATTGTGCAAGCAATAAGACAATTTTGTAAGAGATTCTGCCTATTGAGTTGTGGTTTGCAGGCTCTGCAGGAGAGGACATCTCTCCCTAAATGAGATAAAGAAATTTTGTATAGGAGCAAAGATTCCTGTATGGAATAACTGCATAGGAAAACATCAAAGTGAGCCTCCAAGGAGTAATCAAATAGATAAAGAATACAGAAATTTTCATTTAAAGACATCTGAAAAGTCCTGCAGCAAAACTCATGCACAAGGATGTAAAAAATTTGTATGCAGAGAATTGGTATGGACAGGATGCTGAAATGTGGTAGGGCTCTGACTCTGTGCAATTGAGCTGATGAGAAGTAACCCTAAATGAAAGGACTCGGTCAAAAACATCTTGATTTCAAATATGTACATATACATATATATATATATACATATACATACTCTCACACAGTAGCTGAGTGGGTGGGAGTAAGAGCTTGGCATTATGAGTGAGGTGGGAGATGAGTTTAGGCCAGCTCTCTGGGTGCTGGGCTGACTGTGATGAATTGAGATGTGCTGATTATGCCTTGACTCATTGCATGGCTTTTGGCTAATCACTTATATTCTCCAGCTAAAGCTACCTTGCTCCAAAGTGATGTTACTAATATATCACCTGACTCCCTCTAAAGCAAGTCTTTTTGAACATTAGCTTCAATAGTGTGAAAAAAGTCTTTGAACACAGTACATCTCATTATACACCCACAGCTTAAAGGCTTTGTAGCTTGTTTCTGAATCTGCTATTTCATAGATGCTAGTCATACGTTCAGCAAAGCCACAAAGGAAATCTCCCACTCCTGTATGTATGTAGATGGAGATGATTTTTGTTGCTTTATAAGAAATGAAAATAACTGAACTATGCATATCTGTGCTGAATGAATTGTAATGAGAAACGTTGGCTACAAACTGGGCCAGTCACAGTAGCACGCAGCCCCAAGGCTAAGATTCTCTGAGCAGAGGAAGAAGAGTCACTGATACGTGGCTGTATGTGAGTTTTCTACAGAGCCAGTGCCCTGCCTTATATATATTTTTTTGTTTTTTCAGTGTCTGAAATCTTGGACTTGGTAAGAAGACTCACAGTGGCAGCAGTAAAATAAGCTCAAATTTGATTTTTGTTATAAGGGATTTATTGGGAATGTTTCCTGGACTTTGAATCTGCTAAATCTGCTGAGTATCTACTGCCATGAATAAAATTTGGGGTTTTGGCTTTACACAGATCCCACAGTGAACGGGCAGGCACAGCCAGAGCATGCACTGTCATACAGAAGACACGCAGATGTGCACTTGGAGAAGTCCCAGCTGCTCTTCCCCCTCAGTTTTTAGCTGGCAGAAAAGATTTGTAACCTACTTTAGGGAACTTGCTTTGTCAGGGTTTTGGTCTAGGTGATCTCCAGAGGTGCCTTTCAACCTCTGTGATTAAGTGGGAGTGGGTGTCTGAGCCACAAGGCCAATGTGAAGAAATAGGATAAATGCTTTTATGAACAATTTTAGGTGAGAGGTGTTTGCTGTGTTCCCATAGTTTCATCCACACATAGGATAAATGCTTTTATGAACAATTTTAGGTGAGAGGTGTTTGCTGTGTTCCCATAGTTTCATCCACAGTCACCATCCCTGAAGGTGTTCAAGAAACGTTTAAATGTTGTACTGAGGGACATGGTTTAGTGGGAAAATACTGGTGGTAGGTGGGCATTTGGACTGGATAATCTTGTAGGTCTTTTCCAACCTTGGTGATTCTATGATCTTGTGATATTTAGGCTATGCTGGTGCTAACACATTTCTTTCCAGACATGGGGATAGAATAAAAATCCTCTCAGAGTTCTCTGATGCAACTCCTGAGCTAGTCAGAGGACTGCTAGGGACTACAGCTTTCTTTCAGCTGTGGAGAGCTAGGAACTTCCCTATACATAGCCTTGGCTTCAGCCACTGCTGAGAAAAGGATCTGTGTGCCAGTGGGGAATGTTGGTAGATGCTAGGCAGTTTGAAAATGCTAGGCAGCCTGAGGAAGTACATTTTGAACCAATGTGGAGAGGGAGGCTCTGCAGAAGAGAATCACAGAATATATATCTAGAATTGGAAGGCACCCACAAGGATCATCATGTCCAATCCTGGTTTCACACAGGACCACCCAAAAGGTGGACTTGACTGCAGCAGCTCCTGGTCTCCTCCATTCATAAAAGAAGGATGACTGGGGAGACTCTGAGCCTGGGGAGATATTGGCCTTCAGCTGATTCAATCACAAGACCTTGTTCCCCTCCCTGCTTGTTTAAATGTGATCATTTACCATGTGAAGAGATGGAGTATCAAATATCAGAGCCTTTAAAAAAACTGATGGCATCATCTGACACATCGTGACAAATCAACAGAGCAGTAGTGGTGAGTTTGCTGGAGGAGTCTGTGCTATAACCTACTGCTCACAATCTTCAAAATCTATAAATGCTCCTGAAAGTAGCCTTTCAGATGCTACTGCTTTGCATCAAGCACTGGCAGAAGTAATAAATCCTTCTCTTATGCTACTCTGCTTCTGTGTCGTGGCTTGGACCAGAATAACCAATATATTACTGAAATATTATGCAGCTCTCATCTTGTCCTTAAGTTAGGTAAAAGACAGATAGATTAGCATGATAAGTACATATTCCTTTTCCTTCTGATGTCGCTCCTCTGCTTCCTTCATCATTTCCTGAGACTGCTCCAACTTGGCATCCACCAATTTCTGTTGAAGTTCTCTGTGCTTAAATATTTTGTCAAGGTGCTGCAAGAGAATAAATTCTGCTGAATGTGCAGGTTTAGTTATGTACACAGACCTTCATGCTCATGCATGCACAGCTATCTGCTGGGAAGCATATAAGACAAAAATATTGCAAAACAGGAAGTTTCCCAACCCATTGCAGTTACAAAAAAGCCATGGTGCTGATAAGAACAAACTGTGCCAGAATTTGCATAGGAAAGGAAATGTGTTTACATCATCTATTTTGATGTGTAACAAAACAAAACAACCCATCAACAACAAACCCTTAGCATCTTTTCCAGTTCCACAAATTATGTATAAAGTCATCTGTATAATCCAATATAATTGTAGATCATAAAACTGCCCATCAATTACAAACATGTGGGGGATGCGCTTTTTTTTGGAGCTGCTAAGTGGCCTGTGGTTCTAAGCCATCGTGTGGGTAAATGTGTGATGACAGACTGCACTTCCAATACTTAGGGAGCGTGTGTGCAGCTGCTACTGTATATATATGTCTAGTACACCCCATTTGATCTGGCTTCACATAGATAATGTGGGCTTGGAGTGCTTGGGTAAATGAGAGGGGATGTGGGACAGATGTGCCAGAGGTCTCCTATGGCCTGTAAAACTTCTGGCTCCACAGTGACTTTCAGAAGTGAGTGTTGCTGATTGCACTCCTCACTGCTGCTGCATTTAGATAGAGCTCAATATTCTGAGCACATCTTTCTGCTTTACATTTTCCTTTCATAGAAACCACAAGACAGGAATGCACGTTCCCTTCATTCAGCGCAAGACTTCATACAAGATGCAACAGATTTAGAAATTAGTGTATTGTATTGGGCATTCCAGATTGTGAGGACAGGTTACTCATGTTTTATTCAGTATGATAATGTTGTCTGGTTGCACTGAGCCACACAATAAGCACATTTGGAAACAATAAAAAGACCCACTGCAATATGTGCTAGTGTTTGTCATAAAATCGCAGAAATGGGAGTTTGGGAATTTTCTGAACTGCTCTAATGTTTATATTTAAAGATGTAATTTTCAATTCATCTATTATCTACTTGATTTTACTGTAAACGTTATTCCTGCAAAGAAGAGTCTATTCCAATGCAAAAGGCCTGCTTTACCCTCGTTACTAGCTTTGTTTCTGGGGAAGGGTCACCTCAGCAACCTGTGTCTGGGGGGATCAGAAGTACATGTGGCAGTGGGCTGGGCTGCCCAAAAAGATAGAACTGGGAAGTGCTCAGTGAGCACTCTGGAGTCCTTTGGGATTTGGGGGGAGCAGTGAGTGAATGCGGGTAGAGATTAGCAGGTAGCTTGCCATCTTGCTGCATGGGAACCTCAGTCCCTTTCCCCACCACCGTTAGAGCTGCCATGAGTACTGCATGCAGGGTGCCATGAGGTCAGCTTTTCACCCACATTTTCCATGTGGCATCCTGCTGGCTTGATGCATGTAGAGCCCCAGTTGGACAGCAAAGCACAGCAGAAGCTACCCATGAGATACCCAAATGATAGTCAGTGGGGATGACATGCTTTCCACTTCCCTCCATGGCGCTGGGTTTGCTGCTGGTCCCCATGGGCATTGCAATGCTCACCTCTTCCCGCAGCTCGTACTGGTCAATAATGCTTTTCAGTTTCTCTGCCAGCTCTGTGTTCTCCTGGCAGAGCTTCATGTTCCTCTCACTTTGCTGCTCAATCTGAGCCTGGATTTCACTCAGCGTGCCCTGGAAATGATTTGTTATTTCTTTCCTCTTCTCATCTTCCTCCCGTGCCCGCTGAATTGTTTCCTCCTGTAGTCAAATAGGAGAGAAGACAGGGTAAGTAAGATGCATAATAAAAGCGGTTCCAAAAAGAACTGTTTCAGAGTAGCACAAGGCTACTCTTTGAAGGATTATCTGTGTTTGTATTCCTCTTCAGAGATTTTCTTGCTTTCATGTGCTCCAACATTAGGCATGATGCTAAATTTACAGAGCAAATTATACAGTGGTCTTGAAAAAATTACAGAACTAAGAATTTGCATGTATAAAGATGGATGTAAAGCAGAGTTGCAGATCAAAGTAATCCCTGGAAAGGGAATGTTCATGCATGCCTTAATTCATGAAACTGCAGCACAGCTTTTGCTTTGGAATAAGGTATTTAGTGCAAGTCGTCAAAAGCCCTTTTATCAAATTTCCTTTTGATTTAATTTAAAATTCACTCTTTTAAAATGCATCCTTTTAACTAGAAATTCTCATATCAAGTTTATGGAATTTGAGATTTCCACTTTTCAAGAGGGATCATTTTCTGTAGAATCCCTTTGCATTCCTCAAGTTTCCTTCCCTTGCCTTCTAACTGACAGATATTGGAATGGGTAGAATCAAGGAAAGATCGTGGGCTGGCTCTTAAAGAATCAAAGCACAGAATCAGAACCTGGCTTGGAGAAAGATTGATGGATTATGTTTTCACCAGTTACTGCAATTCTGTTTTGGATTTCATTTTATTTATGAAAGAGAATAGGGAAATAATTTAGATTCATTGCTTTCAATCACGAAGTACGGACAATTTTATTTCCCGCTTGTTTACTTCCAGGGCAGCCTGCCCTGATGGGGAATGCAATCCTCATATAAAATGGCTGGTATCATATCTACTGTTGTTACAAATCATGCCAGAACCATTTTAAGAAATCTCTCCACAGCATGCAAATGGCATACTCTAGTAAGGTTTCAACTATTTCAACTATTCATTTACATAAAAATCTCTGATAACACTGCATATGCACATTTTCTGTAAATACATCTGAATAAAGCTTTTGCTGACTCAAATGAGGTATAATTTATATCATAAATGTGACAGAAAGGGTGTTGATTCAGGTCCTATTCTTACAGCAAGTTGAATACCAAGTGCCCCAGCTCTACTTAGCATGCAAATCACAAGACTGATCTTGAACAACTGCTGCTCAAGGTAGAGGACATTTGTCCTTTTCCTGCCAGGATGTTATAGAGATGACAGTGCCTTGGATGACAGGAGGAAAACTGTTGGAGCCATCTGCTAATGAATCAGAAATCACTCCAAAATCCTGTTTGTGCTCTGCACTTTACACAAGAACATGTGTGTGTGCTCACAAACAGAATAGAAAGAAATGTGACTCCAGAAGGGCTTCCACTCAGAAGAAGTGGAATTATAGGGGAGCTGGGCAATGGCTCAGGGGTAGGAGATTCCTGCTTCAAAACCTGGTGTCAGAATTGAACACAAAAACTTGAGTTCCTTCATAGATTTAGTTAAATCAGAACTTTGTTTTACCTCTCATATGCTGTTTAAAAACTGCTCATGGCTCTTTCTTCTCCATGGCATAGGCGCAGCCCTGAGCAGGGAGAAGAGCAACAAGGTGCTCTCACTTCAAGAAGTCAAAGGCAGACTGAGAAACTAAACTTGTATGTCTGGAATCTTATTTCCATGGCTTTGAAACACCCTTCCTCAAAAATATTTTTTTTGTTTTAATGGACCAAACAGTGTCATAGCATAATGTCATTGCTGTGATTTAAAGCTCACTGAAGTAATAAATCCAGCTGAATATAAAATGAAAAACTGGTGTCTTGCATGTAAGTCACGCTGAACAACTCTGTTATGAGGTGAAATTAGATATCTTGAGAGTAGTAATCACGCAAATATATATATATATATATATATATATTTTTTTTTAAGAAAAGGGAATGTTTTACACAGAGAATCTTGCATCCTGCTCATCCTTCCTTCTGAGTTGAATAACTATAAAGAGCACATGCAGAATGCAAAAATTCACGGTCAAGGATACCAAAAACCAAGAAACCTCTTGATGCATGGCAGAATATTTATCTTGACTTCTTCTCCTTTGGAGAAGGAGCCAAAAGATATCTGTCTGTGGGAGCTAGGGTGTGCCCCACAAGGCTCCTTGGAGTCCCTGTGCAAGAGAAACGAGTTCTCTATGCCCAATGCTGTGCTGTACCATTGAGCTGCCTGCAACACTGCCACTCCTGTCTGACTCTAGATCCTATTACCTTAAGATAATATGGGCTCTGTCTCAAGAGTCTTCTCCTCTTCATCTCCTCACCTGGGCAGACACAGTCTGATAGCCTCAAGCCATCAGCATCACCCAGACTATTATCACAAGGCTACAGCCCCAGCTCTTCCTTTAGACCTGGCCCCATAATGTGGTCCTTTTTTTTCCAGTAGGTGCCTTAATCTCTCCCATTTCAAGACTCCATACTGTAAATAAGTTCCTTTAAAAGGAAGTTTGTCCCCATCTTGGAGGACTGAAGACCGCCCTCATTTCTGTGTTACTGCTGTTACAGCCCTAGTAGCTGTGTGGAGCCCAGTGCCCCTGCCTCGCCTGGTTGTGGGAGCAGGGCAGAGTGTGTTTGGGGCAGTGAGTTCTTGGCATCACCATGGTGAATTCATAACGATGCGAGAACCACATTATTGCACTCTCTGTTTAATCTTTAAACACTTTGAAATTAGGCTTGCACTTATAATGAGAAAAACAAATAAATAAAAACAACATTGTAAATTCTTTTTTGATTTCCATTTGTGGAAGACTAAAATCCAGCCTTAAACTATTATTCCCTTTCCTCTGCCCTTAATCTTTGTACTATCTGCCCTACAGAAGGTATACTCTTGTGTCCTACTGCAGTACTGCTATCACTCTTCTGTGTTTTACTGCAAAAAATGTAAAAATGCGTTGAATTAAATCTTGTAAAACTAAGACAAAGGTATTCTGTAGTTTGGGATTTAGCACTGGAATTTGAAATAATCTGCAAATAAAAGTGCAACCTTATCTCTAGTCCTTATCTCTCTCCAGGACAAATCAAAACAACTGTTAATCTGCTGAAGCCCTATCAGCAGAAACCATGTTACTGCAGGCTCCTCATTGTCAGTGAGCTCTCCTCACTCCCAGGCAGCCTGGTCTGAGCCTCAGGTCTGCAGTTTAGAGCCAAGCCCATGATCAGAACTGTTGACTGCTGTGACATTTGTATGAAAGTCATTGCTTAATGTCTGCAGCAGGAAGGACAGGAGATATTTATGTCACTACAAGACACTAAGTAGCCACCAGACTGTTAGATAATTGGCAGAACATGAATACAATGCAGAGAAATGAGTTGCTATTGCTCTTAGCAGAGCTGTTCTCCATTGCAGTGGGAATATGTTCTGTTATTTCATGAACATTTATTTTGCTTTTCTTGGAGGGAAAATTAAACATCTGTTTTCTGCTGTGAAATGTAGCAGCAAGGAAATAATCTGAATAGCTGGACTGTAAGTAAGTGAAATTTTGAGGCCAGTATCCAACACTAGCCAGAAATTATCTTCTCTGATGTACTGTGGATTTTCAGTGCAGCTCTGCATTGCATATTCATCACCACTTGGCTGCACCAATCTCCAGTTAATGGGAGCTCCACACAGCAGATGAGTAAAGATGACATTTACATGACGTGATGTGCATATAATGTACCACATGGCAAGTCAGAGGACGTTCATGATCCGGGCAAGCCAGGTTTCTCCTTTGCTATTAAAATGACACAATCTCTGACAATTTTCTATTTTCCAGTCTTTGGAACATAATCAGAAGTGCTAATCCCAAGAGCTAAAAAAAAATTATGAATCAGTTTCTCTATTCTGCCAAAGCCAAAATAAAAATTACTTAAGCATGAAGTTGTAAGAATAACACACTGTGGATTCTCCTGTTTTAGGCCCTCTCAGTACAATCATAAACAAAACAAAATTACACTCAAATAAACTGAAGATGAGATTCTGGATCTCACAGATCTCCAGAAGGTAAAGCCTAAAGGTAAATATTCCATTAATTGTCTTAAAATTGTTAGAGACAAAAACAGATAAAAACATCAAATGTCTTCATTTATTAATTCAATCCTAATCCATTCTGCAAATATATATATATATATTCATACTGACTTATTTAATTCTTATTTTATTTTATTTTATTTTATTTTATTTTATTTTTTAAATGCTAAAAACATGGGAACCAGAGGAAAGAAAATATTCAGTGTTTCCTAAAAGTTTTCTGGCTCCTTAGAAAGAAGTGGCCAAAATTTGAACACTTCTTACTGAAAGATTGGTTTGGGCATTTCCTGCCTCCCTGGCATAGCTACAGGGGGAAAAATCAGAACAGAATGAGAAATTGATGATTTTATTTCAGAGACACTGTCACAAAGCAAAACAGCCTCACAGATGTGAAGATGTTGGAAAAAGACTTTTCTAAATGTAAAGATGAAGTACATTATAAACTATTTATATGCAAGTTGAAATGAAAGATGATATTCTCTAATAGTGTGATTTATAAGCATATGGCAGCTGGGAAGATAGTATAAGTCATTCAACAAAACCAGTTCCAAATATGTTGTCTGAATATAATTAGTTTATCCTCTGTTTTCCACTGTCTTGGACATAAATGTTAAGTCATAAATCATAAGTCTTAGATCACTTCAAAGTTAGTTTTTATTTCTACTGAGAGATTTTGCCAAAGAATGTTTGGTAGATCAGTGTGGATTGATACTGAGCTCAATACACGCCAGGTTTTGTACGAACGGCAGGCACAAATTTAACTGATGGTTTCGAGCTACCATGACTGAGTGCCTGGAGATTTGCTTCTAGTTTTCCTACCCATTAAACTGCCATCCACCTACTCATGCACTGCTTCTGTTTAGACATTGCCATTCCCTCTCACAGATACATTCTTATCAACATACAATAAAAGTTGAGGTTAGATCCTAAAGACCTGCTCCTGAGTTGGTAAAACTGAATAGAAATCTGTTAATAAAGGTTATATGAGGTGTGATTCTTGCTCTGAGAATTCATGTGTGTAATCTACAGATAATTATATTCCCTTTAAGAAGGATTTTTAATAGACCAAAGTAGAAGCTTTTTGTATATCATCACTGTCCCTGACATTCACTCAAAATAAAAAAGTAAGACAACAACAGAAACGTGTTTCCTGAATATAAGATTTTTCAAGAATAGTCATATTATAAATTTCACGTTTAAATGGCATGATGCACCAAGGGACAGGCAGATGTGATATATGGATCCTAGCCTTTTGGCACTGCTGAAAATTTCCATTTGTGTTCATAATCCAGACAGCTTTCACAAGCAGTGTCAGCATCCTTCCTGTCTTGAAGACTGATGTCTTGAAACAAGTGTCCTGATTGACAGATATCACAGATCACTTGAAAATAATGCAAAAACAGCTGCCAGATTTCTATGAGTCCTGTATAGCAAATCTGGTGTTCATATTTCTCTGACAATACACATGTATTCACATTTGCAGTCTTGGGAATCTGAGAAGATACCTTCTGATGCACCTTAAAAAACACCCTTCCCCACTGGTCTTCTCCACTCTTGGCACCTCCATGCCAGCATGTTGAAGCTGAAAGCTGGTGTGGCAGCCAGGCCTGGATCTGGGTGAATGTGACCCCTTTGGGCAAATGGGCCAGAACTGGCCTGCTGGCACTACTAGTTTTCTCATTGCTGATCTACCTGGTAACATGACAAGGACTTACAGCTAAACTGGAATCACAGGATCACTGGCTGAGGTTGGAAGAGACCTCAGGAGACCACCTGATCCCATTTGCCTGTTCAAGCAGGGCCACCCAGAGCAGGTTGTCCAGGCAGCTTTTGAAGATCTCCAAGGTGGTGACTGCACAGCCCTTCTGGGGTTTTTGTGCAGGCCCCACCCGTGTTCTGGTTTGTGCCCATGAATTCTTGTCCTGGCACCAGGAACTATGGAAAAGAGCATGGCTCCATCATCTTTGCACCTTCCATTGAGGTATTTATAGATATTAATGAGATCCCTCCTGAACCTCCCCCAGGTTGAACAGCCCCAGTTGAACTCAATGCTCAAAAAACAACTACAACACATTCAACACTCAGAAGCACCTGGACACTTCCAAAGGGAGAAAAGAAGGGCCTCGATGTAAACAGACATAAAGGCTTGAGCATATATTATTTGTGTAGATTCAAATATCGCTTACAATTTGGTATTGAAGCAAGGTGAGGGGGCATTGATACCTTCTTCAGTCTCTGCTGGGTACCTTGATGTAGCCAGCACTCACCTTGAGGGTTTTGTTGTGCCTCTGGAGCTCGCGGCACAAGCTCTCAAGCTTGCTGCGAGCAAGGATGGCTCTGCTGTGCTCACTCTGCAGCTGGTCCTTCTCCTTGGTGATCTGGGCCTGCCTCTTCTGCAGGTACTTGAGCTGCTTCTGCTCAGCACGATGCTCCTCAAGCTGGGCAGGAAATGGGAATTAAAACAAGTGGAGAGGAGAAGGAAAGAAAAGAAAGTGAATTTATCTGAAGGGCAGCTGTGAGATTTTATTTTTGTTGTAATTTTAAGAACTGGAGCAGTCGGTAGCTCTTTGCACAGTGAGATTTCTCCAGATCATGAGATAACTCAATAATAGCTCATTCTGTTTTACAGCTTCATGAAAAAGAACTCCCCAGATTTCCTAGAAACCTAGAAAACTGTTTAAAAAAACAACAACAGCAGAAAAAGCACGGGAGACCAAGGAAAGAGCTTGTGTGAAAACTTAGCTGCTGTTGGAAGCAGAAGACCTGTTGTGGTCTAATGCTGTGGGGAGCTACATACCACACAGCTGTTCACTCACTAACCCCACAGTGGGATGGGGAAGAAAACTGAAAAGTGCCAGAACTCGTGGGTTGAAATAGGGACAGTTTCTTGTTGCACCACAGCCTCCTCACTGGCAGGGCAGTACGGGAAGCTGAAAAGGCCTTCACTTTCTGCAAGCGCTGTTCAACTGAAAACACTGGTATGTTATCAATGCTATTCTCACCCTAAAAGCAAAACTCAGTGTCTTATGAGCTACTAGGAAGAAAATTTACTTGACCCCAGCCAAACTAGGACAAGGCTTTTCAGGGAAGAATTCCCCTGAACGTCCAGTAGGCACCTCCTCTTTGCCAGGCTCCCCTCATTCATGGAGTGTCCATCAATCGTGTTTCTGAAGGCCCCTGTCATGGCGATGGGTTACAGGGAATCAAACCTCTTTCTGGCTCTTTGGCTCCACCTAAGTTCTGAAGAGTATAAAGCCTGGCAATTGTTTCTGCAGATGTGTAGGACCTGTGTTGCCCGAAGGGCTGGAGGGGAGCATCACGCTGGAGGTGGGAGGAGAGGAGGCATCAGAACTACTGATAGCAGCTCCACAAAGATTGGTCATTTCCTCTGACACATGCCTGTTACTGGCGGTTGGACAAATTTGCTGTACTGCAAATTAACACTGTAACAGAAATGTCCAAGAAGCATTTCACCTCTGAAGCTTTTGATGATCTCTTCTTCCACCCAAACCTGAAGCAACCCTCCTCTCTATTACAGGCATGTATGCATTATGAGACGTTCCTAAAGTCCAGATGTTTTTCAGTTATTCATGAGCTGCAATATGAAAACCTTAATAATAATAGTTGCTATTAGGGCACATTATTTAACAATATGATACTGCTGGTACTGATTATTAACCCCAGTATGACTGGGAAAGTTTATGAGTGTGGAGGAGTGATGTGGAGCTCAGACAAGACAGATGGCAGGAATAAAATTTAGCACTTTCTCTGCCCAAGGATCTGTTTTCTGCAGATGTTCTGTGATTTATGCTTATAGTATGGAGCTCTGCGTATTATCAATCACATCACTGCTAGTCATACCACAAACCAAAGCAATCACTAGCTTGGAGGATATTTACAATTTATGCTCAACTTTCAGCATGTGTTCTGTGTATTTTTACCCTGGAATAAAGGCCTCTACATCTAATCAAGTTGGAATAATTCTTCTACTTTTGTAGGGAAAAATAGCCTCTCTGTAATTAAAGACTTGTTTTCCTTTATAAGCTTGATTTTGTCCCCTTTTTCTTCCCCTTTAAAACACAAAAAATGTTCTTTTTCTTCACATTTTTCACGTATAGCCAGTGCTTAGTAGATAATGCTTTGTCCAAATTTAAGATGATTTGCTCAAGCTGTGTTTGAGGTAGGGGGTTCAGAATGAAATAGCTCTTAGTCATGATACCAGAAGGCTTTCAAGCATCTTTTGGTTTGTTTTTTTTTTGTTGTTATTTTCATTAAAAATGCCTTTCTCTAGAAACTTAGGTTTGAAAGTTCTTAGAAATATCTAGGATGTGGCATTACTTTTGTACTGAAGAAGGAAATTCACTGATAAATAGGAATGACAAAAGACCACCAGAGATGAATTTTTAAAAACATGTAATGAAATATCAGCTAAAATTCACTTCAGGTAGAAGGAATTATGATTTTTGATGGCTGACCTAGTTAGACAAACTCTCAATTTAAGAAAAAGAAAAAAGCAGTTTTATTGTGACCCCACTGTATCCTGGCAATACTCATGTCAATGTATCAGTGTATAGTTGCACCCAGAACTTGAGAGACACTCAGAATTTCTGAAAATAAACCATTCACACAGAATTCCATAATGACTGTTTGTAGGCAAAAACTAAAATAAAGCACAGTCTTCTCTATTAGTTCCAGCTACTCTGGCTACATCAGAATGAGCAGATAAAATGCTCTCTGGTGGCAAGTAGTAGGGCACAGCTTATGTCCAAATGGTTCAGTTGCTTTCCTCCCTGTAGGCATGGCCTCATTCATACCAGCACGGATGCATCCCACAGTATTTTCTGATGCCATCCATTTTTGCATGATAGGCTGTGCCAGAGCATGTGCTAATACTTAAATAGCATATAGCTGAGTGACTGTGGGGACATAGTACTATGTTGTGTCCCTACATATGAGCAGCATCTTCAGTCAGAGCCAGCAGCATCACCTCATGCTCTGAAGCCATGGCCAGCACCCAGCTCACTCAGCCTGGCACAGTGCTGCACTCTCCCCAGAGCTGTGCTGCAGAAGTGCTCACATCACCACATGATTAACTGGACCAGGGAACTGATCCAGCTGGAAAATAACTCAGCAAAAGCAAAAAGTGACCTGAAGTGTGTGATGGAGATGGGCAACAGGGAGCAGACAGAATGGTAACTGCTAACAAGCTGTGCTGAGTGAGTAGTGTAAGGGTTTTTCCCACAAGCCTTGAGTTGTATTAATTAAAGGATTTATTTTAGTGACATTGCACAGGATGTCAAAAGTGAATGCATTTTTGCTTTAGTTCCTTTCTCCTTCATGGGTTATTGGCAATGTGGGCCATGTTCAGTGCTCCAACAATGCCCGAATGCAATGGAGAGCACATCAGAGAAATCCTGTTTCAGTTAATCTGTGGGCACAAAGTCCCTTTAGGCAAGGGCTCAATTATAAACTGCCAGAGCCCAATTTATGAAATCAGAGAATTTTACATGGAAAAAAAGGAAAGCTGAACATCACATTACGATGAGACATGGACACATCTGTGCATAAAACCAATTACAAAGTCAATGTTCTGCTTGGCACATTTTTCAGTCTCTGTAAGCTGTAAAATGCTGCAGCCATTTCACTTGTGAGATTTGCACTGCTTAAGGACATAGAGTCCTTTAACTACTGAGAAGAAAATCCTTTCTCTGAAACTAACCCATCTGCATTGTGGAGAGAACAGAGAAGGGGAGTCAGGTCGTCATTACAGGTGTAACATTGTGGTTCAGGGGACTTTACTATTCATTTCACTATGGTTTCTCTGATGATTGGCTTCAGTTCTCTGCTTTTGCTTTTCTATACTCTGACACTTCATACTGCATGTTGTTTCCACTTTGATTAGATCCCTTATATGCAAGGTGGAGGAACGCCCAAATGCAGAGGTATGCAGGGCTCCTTGCAGAAAAGGAAAGCAGGAGTGCCTGCCACTCTGAGCTGCTGTGGGCTTGAGCTCATCTCCAGTGCATGGCCTGGTGTGGTAGTGTAAAACAGCTCCGTAGCTCTCAACAGCTCTTTTCAACCCGTTGAAGGAATCTATCCTGTCTTTTTTAACTATCTGGACACATTGGCAATGCCTGAGTGCCAAAATGAAGGTTGTGGAGGACTTGAGCCTGTTGCATCCCTATGGCCTGAACAAGAAAGGCAGATTTACTGTGAGGATCGATGTATGTGCAAAGAAAAGGACTGCTTTTTTCAAAAGATGCCACCAGAGAAAAGGCTTTTTTTTTCTTTTTCTTTTTCTTTTTTTTTTTCCCATGCATCTTCTTTAACTTACCTAACTAAACAGATCTGTTAAGTAACTATGGATTAAAAATTAATCACACTACTCCAATATCTGTTGCATGAAGATCTGATGAACACCAGTGAATACTCTAGGGATGCATAAAATGGGTATTTAGTCTTAAATAGTTGTGAATAATCTCCTAGCGAAAGCGGTTTTTACAAGAGAAGAAACATACATTCCTTGAAGAAGGGAGAAATGTTTAGAGGATTAGAATAAAATCATCTTCTCCCTGAAAAATGGAATTATGCTCACAGTATTAAAATGTATGTAGGAATGTATGAAAGACATGTTAAGAATAAAAGTGAATAAACAGATTTAATAAAGACATTTTTTGTTGCTATGACTATATAGCATCCCAGTGAATCCATGCTTTCAGTTATACCTCCTTATGCCAGAAATATTTACACAGATTTATCTTTAAGTACAAATATTGTCTTATCAATTTTTTAGCCCTTTCCAAATTTAACTCAAATTCCAGATTGTTTTCCTGACTTTTTACTCTCCCCCCCCCCCCTTCTCTCACTCATTATTCATTATTTAACCCTGACAATTACTTTTTTTATAAGTTGACAGGACAGATGCTTCTACTAGGTGAGGTTGGGCTATGCTGAATGGTGTGTGCTTATGCGTTCCTCACTAAACAGTTAGGAGAGAACCTGAGCTGCACTCACCAGCTCAGCATACTTCTTAAATAACAGGTCCAGCTTCTCTTCTGGAGTATTCAGCTTGTTCAGGCTTTGCATCAGCAGGGTGGCTTCCTTTCCTTAAAAAGAAGCAGAGATTTGATGGTAGAGATAGTCTGTAGCTGACAAACTGTTATGAAATTGTTGTGTGTGTTTGTTTTTATGTATGAATCAGTATGTTTGATTTTTATGAATGAACTCAGGGAGGAGAGGGGTGTTTTTTTGAAGGAAGGGGACCATCTTTACTGTGAATTCCTCTTGTTTGTTTTCTCCCAGTAAGAACAAGCATGCTTGAATTTTCTCCCATGTCATATCTCGGTAATGTATTTTCTTCCAGCAAAAATTATCAGCAAGTGAAATGACTTTTTCCTGTATAATCTTTTATTTGCATTTAATGTTTTTGTAACATGACTGGGTCACATACGTAACTCCTTTGCAGGAGTGAACTGATGGAAACTGGGATACTCTTCTGCTGTTCAACCCATACTCAGATGTCCAGGTTTGGGCTATATGAGAGTGGTGTAAATCATTTCCCTGACTTGGTGCAATGAATATAGATACCAGAGACAGTCTAATAATTATCTTGGCATACATCACTAAATCACTGTGTAGACAGTCATGTGTTGCTTCCATGCTGATACTTCTTGGTGTTCATTTCAGCCCTCAGTATGAGCTAGAGCTTGAATACTGCTTGTTCTTAGAATACAAAATGTCCCTGGTTTCCCTGGAGCTGAGGATGTCTGTGGTATAATGGGCTTGGACATACTTTTCCATATGTGCCTCTTTCCAAAAGGCTAGGAGGGAAAATTCACCTTCATCTTTAGGACAGATTCTTTCTACTTCAATTCTAGTACAGCCCAGAAGTACTACTTGTGGAGAAAATCCACTATTTTAGACTAAGTTACCCCTATAGCACTGGTATAAAAAAATTCAAGGGACCTATCAATCATGGAGTAAAAACTGTTGCAAGTGCAGCTGGAAAACTGTACTTTAGTAGTGTTTCCACTCGTCTTGGAGACATACCAAGTGCACCACAGCCAAAGGTATTAGAACAGGAGAGCTGTATTTTACGTGGATGTCCAAGGAATCCAAGGGAAAAGAGCCCTGTTTCTCTAAGCACACTCTGCAGTGATTTTTCTGTAGGATTAGAATACTGTTGGGTTTGAGTTCTCACGCAGAAAAGAGGCATGACGGGTAAGTGGAAGTTATGTATAAGTGGAAATAAACTACGTTTGCTAGACTGGGATGCAGCTACATTGCTCTCTAGTGGCTGTCCAGTAGAAAGGATTTTAAGCTCAGCTAAGAGTATCCTGCAGTGGCCAAGAGGACCAATGACTATGCTTAGAGAGAACAAGCTTATTGATTTATAGCAAACAGTTTGTGATGAGTCTGCTGAATAAAATATAACGAGACCATAGCAGTGAATTTGTTCTGCAGTTTCCCTCTTGGCCACTTCACATAGTAGCACCATTAGCGCAGTTATGACCAGTGAGAAGTCATACCTGAGGAAGTAGGAAAATAAATGAATGTGCAGGGGCATAAACAAGAGATCAGATGTCCCTTTGTCTAAGAAGCAGTATTCTTCAGTGTGTCTTCAGACTCGCAGCTTTGGCCACTTGTTTGGGTGGACCACTAGTCTATCAGCCATGTGATAAAATACTAAGCTATCATCCCTGTACAAGGATTAATGTCTGATAAAGCCTACTGTATTTTTTGAGTAACTGCTGACAATTTTTGTCAATTAGATAAAGTTATAACAGTCACTGTAGTTTTTAGTGGTCCCTATCAGCCATAGCAGAGGCCTAACAAGGGAAAGAGTGAAGTCCAGGGAGGTTTTACCTCTGTTAGCAGAGCAACTATGTAAGTACATAAGCACTTGCCTAGTCCTTTCAGGATTTTCTTTTCCAGCTTTTGTTCCTTGCTGGCGCTGGGCTCCTTTGCTCTTGAAGCATCTCCAGGAGCTGGTTTGTCTTTCTCACTTTCTTCATTTGCATCCTCACACTCTGCATCCTCCATACTGCCCACATCTCCCTTCTCCGGCTTGTCAGTTCCTGCTGTAGTGCCTTCCTTCTCCATCAGACTGGTTGCAGACCCATAGGTTTTAATAATGTCCTCCAGTTGCCGGTTCAGCTCCTCCGAGATGTCACACGTGGCCACCTCAGGATGGGAGCAGGTTTGGTCTGTGGGGGACAGGGGCTGCGAGCTGGGGACAGGTTCCTCCTTGCTTTGCCCCTGGATGTCCTGCCTAGGTGAGGTGGGAACCTGCTGCTGATTCTCAGTGAACTGGTCATTCTCCATGCTTGGTGCAGTACCTGACAGCAAAATAATAGAGTTAATTTAAAAGCAGAGAGATTAGTCTTCTCAATGATCACAAGGTTTGACCAGAATGTGAGTGATCTGGTGTGGGATTTAGCGTGGCAGGTCATCCTCTAACTTTGGCTTGATGAATACAACACGCTGAAACAAACCACCAAGTTGATTTACCTGTTGGGAGAAAAGTGAATTTTACATCTGCCAGGAGGAGAAGCCTGCAGAAAGATAACAGTGACAAAACATGACCTCTTGCTCTTGTTGTAAGTGACAAAGCACAAAACGGCACCAGAGCCATCCATACTACTTCCTTCCCTGAACACAGTTTGCCACTTGCTTGTTTTTCTCGATTAGTTTCACCTGCAACGCTGGCTACTGACACGGGCAGCTTCACTTCAGATTTGCATCACTTTCATTTCCTGTTTCTCACCCATCAGCACATCTTAAGTCGATAATCAGGAAGTTTTTAGAAGAAGCTGGAGAACTGAAAATTGTGCTCTTGGAGAGCCCAGCATGGTGCTTGATATGTGAATGGCCGTGCCTGGCAGTGACATAGTAACAGCAACAAACAGTTCATAATAAGATAAACAACTACAAACCACCTTTCTCTTGTACTTGCAGTGCGTTGCTGACAGCTTGTTTGATAAAGTACAAAGCATGGAATAAATCAGAGCGTTGTAAAATCAACCAGGTGTAACACAAATTGATATTCGATGGTGGTTTCTGGTTTGAATGTCACGTAACTGGCTCCCAACTTGCAGCAGAGACTTTGTGTTTTTCCAGACACATCCAACCCGCAGCCCACAGGCCGCATGCCGCCTGGCACAGCTGGCACTGCTGCCTCCCCCTGCCCCACGCCATCATGGCGGCGGCCCGGCCCCTCAGCACCAACCGAACATCAGAGCGAACATCAGAGTGCCAGCTCATAGTGATGGCAGATACGTTTATGGATTTTGATACACTGGCTACACACAGTCCTGTGAACAGCAAGAATATGCAGTTGTGCTTTTCGTTTTGATAAAGGAATTTTAAAACTGTAAAAAAAAAGAAAAAAAAAATCTTTTTTTGGTTCATTCGTGACTCTATTTTTAGTCAACGTAAATATATTACTTGTGAATTTTCACATGAAACATATAGAGTTGCAATTCAAAATTTGATCATGTCTCTTTACCAGACTTTCATAATCCTTCTTTGACCAGAGAGAAATCACTTTGCAGTCATGCCTTGTTCGTATCATTGCTTTCTGGTGGTACATAAATTTGTCAACAACTATTTTCAAGGATGAAACACAGGAAGAATAACATTTCATCAAAAATCTGTGATGAACACTTGAGAGCTCTCTGATAACGGGAGCCACCGGACTGATGCATTAGTTTCACGAAAACAAGGTCACATATTCCACTAGTTTTATGGCTCTGTTGCTTTCTTTTTTTAATATACATTAATAATTAACATAAAAAATTAAAATAAGGTTTGTTAGTTTATATACACTAACTATATTATATATCTTACAAGGGCTGCTTTAGAAGTAGCCTTCTATTTAATCATGTTTTCCCACAACATTAGAGGTTCCAGTGATCCAGATGTGTTTCAGCATTCCTTCTTGTAATGATATGATTCACAGTAATGTCAGTCAGGTACTTAGTGGGGACAAAGGACAGGAAGAATATCGCTTTGTCAGATCTAAGGAGGCTGCTTTCTTACTTTTGAAAAGATAACTTGTTTTGAAAATATGGAGCTAACTGAGAAGTATTTTGTTTTCTGTTCAGTTGGCTGTAATGTATATTTTCTATGGTGTCTAAATTTCTGTAGCTTTCAGAATCATAAACAAACTTGGCCAAAGGCAATATATGATAACAGAGTTGTAATTTACTGTAATATATAACATGGTGTTTGTTGTTAAAATCTTCCCAGTTAAAGTGGTTCTCAGTACTGCAGTGACTGTCACTACTAAGGCTAATATTTTTCAAGATTTGATTAGTGAGCTATTTGATCAGGCTTATGGATACAGTACTCAAGTATTACATTTCATCATCTCTAAAGCAATTCACTAGTGAGACTATATTTGAAATCTTTGAGCAGGGCTCAGGATGTGCCTGAAAACTACAGAACCATGCCCCAGCAGTCCTCCAACCACAACAGCAATGACTTGGAAAGACAGTTGGACATGGTCTTATGGACCCCATCAGGCAAATGCATCTGATTCTTTCCTTCCTTCATTTGGCATGGTCTGAAAAGTGATTGTAAACTTATATCAGTCAGTTTTGGTGTTCTATTGACTTTAATTTATATTGAAAGATAAGACCTTACATGTGCAATTTCAGGCTAGGAGCAAGTTTGCAATCTTGCTTTAACTAGAATTAATTGGCAGACAATTAATTCCAGTAATATTATAAATAAGCTTCATTAATATTATTGTAAATGCTAAATTAGAAGCTCTGCAAAATATCTTTTATTCTGACATGTTCAGACTGGTATTTACAATTGTATTCATTAATTTGAGATAATTGGCAGTTGATGATCAATCAGCTAGAAAATCCAGGATCATCAGCTCTTGTCTAGACAGGAAAAAAATTTTTTGTGAAATATATCCCCAGTTTAAGCCAAGTTGTTTTGTAATATGTTCAACACAGAAAGATAATCAGATCACAGACGTTTCACTCCCAAACATGAATTTCTTTTCTGCCTAGCTCCCTCTCTCTGTAAGAAAGCACATGTTGATGTTCCTGCTGTCAGGACTCTTAGTGCACTCCTGAAGTCTTGCTGAAGACATGAAATGGGCTGGCTCTGTCCCATGTCAGCTCTTCTCACTAGGAGCTCTTGTGAAGAGTGCTGGAAGCCAGAACCTGGCCCTGTTTTCTCTTGGGAGCTGCTTTTCAGCTTTGGGCATACCATTAGCCCCCTCCATCACAGCAAGATTCCAGACACATTCATGCACATCTTCAGCCTCTGTTTGCTTTGTCCCAGACCTGAATGCATCAGCAGGACTTCCCTGCTTGCCCATGGACCTGCCCTATCACTGGAAAAGTGCTGGTAGATTTGCAGGCTATAATCTATCCCTGAGTGCACCACAGATCTAGTCCCAACCCTAACTCATATCATGGCTCCTTAGGGTGAAGTCCCTACTCCCATCAGCCATATCATCATGCTGGCTCATGGCTCTCTTCCAAGTCTTAACAGTGTCACTCATGAAGCAGCGCCATCTAGCTAAGGTTTTCCTCCTAAGAGAATCACTAAGTCTGCCTACAAACACAGTAGGCTTTAAATCAGCAACAATGATTGAGTTATAAACAGTGTTTCTCAGTTATAAGTGAAACACGTGGGTGAACTGAGAGAAACAAAACAAAAGTTGACCTCACAGGAAATCTTCCCTAGTATAATCTATATCATTCCTGACTACAAGGGGATTAGTTATAAGTTTCTGAAACCACAGCAATTTACATGTACTGAGGTTAAGGTCACTAGCCTGAAACGGTAAGCAGACAGGAACCTCAGAAATACCCAGTGACTCAAGGGTTGTCACTTGCTGTATCATACTGGGGATCATGTTTACACAGACAAGCAAATATTTTACCATTTTCTTTCATTCTCCTTTAGGCTAAATCAGAGATCTGATAACTGCATTCAGCACAAACACAATGTCTGTTAAGACTTAGCACCTTGTTTTGTGTAATGGATTCCACAGTGTGAGAGAGTTTATATTCAGGAAGACAGAGCAGCTCTCTGAAAATAGCCTTTGGCAATGGGAAATTTTACTGCAGTAATCCCAGTCCTGCTCTTGCTCCAACCTGTTTAACCTTGATATGCATCAGGAGTTCTGTCTTTTCAGGCCATAAAAGACTTAGAATGCCAATCTAACAAAATCCCAAAGTATTTACGTTACTGCTGCCTCAGACACAGTAATGTCTAAAAAGTAGGTGACTGATTCCAGCAGAGAAATTCTTCAGTTCCTTAACTTCCAACAGACTGAGGCAAAGGAGACAGAGTCCAATTTTTGACTCTCTGCCTCCTGGCTTCTGTGACTCCTACTGCCATCAATCTTGTTTCTACACACGCGAGGCCTTAGCTAATTTTATGGTGAGGAGTAGGACTGGCCAGTCATTTGATTGACTCTGAGTGTTTGGTCTTGTTTACTCTTGTCCTCCTGCACTCCCAAACCCCAGACTCATTTCACAACCCTGAGATCAGTATCTCTCTCAGCCCTGACATTTTGCATACAAGTTTGATTCCAGACAGTCATAGTTGCTCCCTAAGATAGTACTTTGGTTGAGAAAATAATACAACCATACAATATTATTTCTACATCAGCCTTGCAGTTTTTAGCTCTGTGTCTGCTTGAGATAGCCAGTCTAACTTTCAAGCTCAGACCCTAGGTGTGTATGTGTTTCACTTTGATTCTGAATTTAAGTGTGAAACCCTAAGCTTGTCCTCGTCATCAGCAAAATTAGAGAAAACCAGGCTGGAGTCTGTGGGGACAGCATTGCAAGTCACGTCTGGGAGGAGGTGATGGCAATGGAGCTCTTGGCTGCCTAGCCAGGAAGACCCAGGGCCTAGCTGTAGGGATGGTCTTCCTCCACTAGGAAGCACCCTGAGAGCCCACTGCCTACCCATGCTGGCTGCAGCAGAGCCTCTTCTCCACTCCTCTCCTCCCTCAGTAGACTCTCAGCATAACCAAAGAGAAGGACAGACCTCCTTGGAACACTGCCCCAGCTTTGGATGGGAGGTGACAGATGCCAGGCACAGGCTGATGCCTTTCTGTAGGAGGACTCCTGGCCAGACCTGTCCTGCAGTGAGACTGGTGCCTGGGGCTGACGCTGTCAGCATGTTGGGCGAGATGATGCACAAATGGGGCAAACACACAGCATAACCAGAGGCAACAGAAAAAAAGTGTGCAAGTTCAGTTGGGTAATGTGCTGAGTTGGTTTAGATCTGACTGTATCCCTTAGTATTTCACATGTATGGCACAATCCGCATTCACTGTGCTTAGACATCCGTCAGTGCTTCCAAAGCAAAAGGCTTGTGAAGCAAAAGCCCATGCCTGATTTAACAGAGATGCACGAGCTGTGTTGCTGCTGCTGGACAAACCACCCCACACGGTGCCAGCCCTCCTTGCACTGCTGGGAGCTGCTGCTGTAACTGGAGGCTTTAGTCCAGCACAAACTGAACATAAAACACAGGTCTTGAGCTTGGGCTTGCATGCTATCACAATTTTTTTATTATTATTTTGAACAGAACTTCCACCCTTCCTTCTCACAGGAATTTCTTTGTCCTTCCCTTCTTGCAATCTGAACTTCTGGAGGGTTTACTAATTCGCCTATATTTAGCACCTGCCTCCCCATGTACCCAGCAGAAAGACACATGGCACCTGCTCTGCAGCCAGGAGTTATTTTAAGCACTTCTAAAATGGGGAATAGTATTTCGCACTTTTTGCTCAAAATTCACATACTCACACATGTAAGTTCCCTAAAACAAAGTGTTCCATATAATTACACCAGGCAGCATATGCCAATAAAACCTAAAGCTTTACTTCAGCGTATCACCAGACTGAACTACATAGCACCTCAAAGCAGCAAACATTAAACTCTGAAATGGCCAGCAGTAGTGTAGCTCCAATTACCCTCCAGAAATACAGAAGTGCCTTCTTATAGCCTAAAGTCTGTTCTATATATTACTTCAGAACACTATGACAAAATCAGTTTTATCAACTATGTGCTGCAGTTGAATAGCACTGTGATTTATGCACGATTTTCTAGTACAAAATCAAACAAAACTGGTCATTTGGTGGCATGTTTTCTTACAGGAGAAACCCCAGACCCAGAAACTTTCTGATGTCGCCTTCTTATGTTTCATGTGGCATCTGAGTCTTCATCAGTTTTTGTTGTCACAGCCATAGCCTCTATTTGCACCCAAAATCCAGTTCTCCCAAGCCAGCTTACATTTTTTTTTTGATAGCTCACATGCTACACAGTGCCTAGGCTTTTAAGGCTATTCCAAGGAAAGTGGGCTGACTGTCTCAAAGAGAAGCACTTAGATTAAAGTCCTTGTGCCATGCCACCAGCAGTAACAGCAGGGAAGCTGTTTGTCAGACTTACCAGACAAAGAGAAGTGCAGGCAGAAGTCAGGCAGAAAGCTCAAACCAGGGCACGACAGCAGCAGGACACTGGATTATAATCCTGCCACCAAGAAGACCAAGCAAGGGGGAAGGACAGAGTGACACAGCAGGAACAACCACTGCAGAGCCCAACTGCATACTGTGCGGGGGACTGGCTGTGATAGGCGAGCAGGTTGGCTGCCTGCTAGTTGGCAGCATAACCCAGCTATGTTGGCTATTCCCTTCTCTGACAGAGATAGCATGAGAGGTCAGAGAATCAGGCCCTTAGAAAGAAGAGATACGGGAAGGATTCAAATACAGCTGCTACTCTTGAAAGCTAAATCTTAGTCCATCAAGGATTTGATGTGTTGTGCTCTGTGAAATTTATCTTTATTAAACATGGTCTGGTCAAACTCTGTCTAAGTCTTCTGTCTACACCAGGAAGACTGGAGTGGCTTTCAACAATGTGAGCTCATACTTGTGACTGCCCTTTGCAACCTGGGATCTGGGCTGGATTTGTTATAAACCTGATTGATTTATGGTCATAGACTCACAGGAGGACCACTGGAGGTCTCTTATCCAACCTCTTGCTCAAAGCAAGCTTAGCTATGAATTCAGACCAGGTCTCTCAAGGCCTGTATTAAGTATTAGTATTAAGAGACTGCGTGACCTCTCTGGGCAACCTGTCGTGCTGCTTGACTGTCCTCAGTGTGAAAAGGTTTCTCCTCATATCTAGGTTGAACCTTCTTGTTTCAGCTTCCTGTCCTCCAACCTACACCCCTATGCAGAGCCTCTATCTGTTTTTCTTGTTAATCTCATAGGTTCTTTGGAGCTGCAGTTTGGAGCTCTCAAAGCTCTCCCTTCTCCAGGCTGAACATCTCACCTTCTCTAGCCACCTCATGGGGCAAATAATCCAACCCCAGCCACCACATTTCAGTGATTGGATTGCTAGGAGAGATGGCTGGTGTAGTCCTCCCTTTGGATCGAGGAGCTCTCAAATAAATGTTTTTGTTGCTGCCAAGGTAACCTGCCTGACCTACTTCCTTCGTGTTACCATGCAGGCTCGCTCTGGCCTGAAGTTGTTTGTATAAACAGCCAAGCATTCTCCAGGGAGTTCAGCTGCATGCTGTTTATTCAGCAACCAGTATCTCCCACTGCTGTGGCCCACAAGTCACTCAGGCAGCATCTTGAGATGCCAGATGGCCTAAGGACCATCTGCTGCTTACTCCCAAGGGAGAGATGTAGGTCAGTTTAATGCATAAAAATGCAAACAACTGGGAAGCAATAGGCTGGTGCTGGAAGTGGCAGGCAGTGCTATGAGAAGAGAAATAGGACTTTGGCTCCAGTGGAAAATAATAAAGCTCAGAGCAACAATAGGAGGAAAAATAAGTATATACTACAACAATTTGGAGTAATTTCTTAAACTGAACATTGTGTGACACAGGATGATCTAGAAATGTTTTGTAGCAATATCTGATTCATGAGAATGTGAGAAAACAGCACTGGGCAGCTCAATATCCAAAAGTACTGGCTTGGAGGTATTTGAGATGTTGAGAGCATCCTGGTCTTTCTCTTCAGCGGACAAAAGGTCTTCCTTTGTGGAGATAGTTATCTGCTTGCTTGGAAAAGGCAGCTCGTATGATCTGAAGATATATGGGCTATGTTGCTTAAAGAAAAAACAGGTTCTTTAAACAGAATCACAGAATGGCCAGGGTTGGAAGGGACCTCAAGAATCATGAATCTCCAACCCCCCAGCCACAGCAGGGCCACTAACCTCCCTATTTAATGCTAGATCAGGCTGCCCAGGGCCCCATCCAATCTGGCCTTGAACACTTCCAGGGACGGGGCATCCACAACCTCTCTGGGCAGCCTGTTCCAGTAAACCTTCTTCAGAAACTGATGGTAGCTCATCAGTGCTCTTAAGGAAGTCACAGATTTAAGGAGAAAGAAAAGGTGCTTGAAATGTTGGGAATCTTTTGGAGGGACTTGAAAGTGGCTGGGCATGTTTTGAGAGAAGATAAAACTGTGGTTGTTTTGATACAGCAGAGTGAGCAAACTGAATATAAGAGAAGATAAGAATGTACAGGCTTCTTGTGCTTCTTCTGCTTAGAATGGAGAATTCTGCTCCAGCCCCTTCTTCATTTTCGTTTCTGTGATCAAAGTGAATAACTGATCTACCAAGGAGCTAAGCAACAGCTGAGTTGCAGAAAGTTGCCAACTCCTTGGTAAACAGAAGGTAAGACAAGTTCCGCATCACCTTTTCTTTCACCATGGTAAGACTATTATGTATTCACTCATTTTTTGCAACAAATAGCATGCACATGAACTGTTGTCACACCTCAATAGCTTGCAAGGATTCGTGGACAGTGACAATTGGTTGTGTGCTGGAGACGCTGGAGAGTACTGTTAACAGGAAATTAGTTGGGGCTATTCTTATAAATATTAGCTACGATAAATCCAAAGCTACATGTTCTGAATTGTTCTCATTAATGCAATAAGGAAGTCAGGAAATGGAAAAATAAAATCCTTGGTCCTGAGCATGTGAGTAGCATGTATATGCAGATCCCAAAGACTGTAAGGGATCTACTGGATCTTGGCCTATAGAAACAAGTATGCATTTTGCAACCCTCTGCAAATAGTAGCTGCACTGCTCCACATGCTCCTGCTTGCCAGCAGTACAAGAAAATCTGGAGACAACTGCTCCTGCTCATGTCATTCATGTGGATGTGGACTGCAGCAGAACCACCATGGCCTGACACTTCACTGCCAGGTCTGTAGCAAGGGTGAGAGTAATTTCCAGATGTTAGCAAAGAAAACTTGCTAACAATTTGATGTTCTTCACAGTTTTCCTGCTTAGCAGTTTTTCATCTATTTTTGGGCAGATGCAAGTCTTTCATATTATATTATACCTGGGCTGAGTCAATTCCTTTTACACTACTGCTTCTCCTAATTATATTGGAAATAAAATTCCATTCTGTGTAAACCATTATGTGCCATAATATCTCTGTGCTTCTGTACATTTGCATAACACTCTTATACCGTAATATAACCACATAGTATAGTAACAAGCATATATGTAAGATACATGACAAAAGTATAACATATATGAATAATGTGGTTCAGATATAGCTCTCACAAAGGTCTTGAGTCACAAAAGCACATTGTTATGTATGCAGTGGTCTCTAGAACTCAGAAGCTTGCTGAGTCAAGCAGCGTTCCCCTGCTGTGGGAACAGAGTGTCATGAGAAGAATCTTATGAGGACCCAATGCCAGGTCTGTCAAGACTGATCTCCACTGGGTTTAATTTAGTTCTATAGAAGTGTTGTAAACATCTGTACCCGGCAGACATTTTGCATGGTGACCTCTTGAGAATCATTTCTCTCCTGCTGAGTTCGATGTAAAAAAAAAAAAAAGATATTTACATTTATTTGCATGCACAAAGCAGGTGCTCCATACAGCATCAATTTTCTGCAGATTTCCTAGCTCCAAATCAATCTCAAAAGGGCTGAGAGGTTATGATTTGCCTTCTAATAAGATTTTATGGCCTGAAGGGTTTGTCATATGCCTAAGGTTTGCCAGGTTTCATCTTTACAACTCAAAGATCCTGGCTACAAATGGCAGTTAATAACACAGCCAAATTGGCTGACACAGAAAATCCCAATAGGCATTAGACATAACTAATTTAAGCAAATAATTTAATTCTTAATCTACATCAGTAAGAATATAATTTCTGAGTTTTAGTGAAGAAACCAGTCTAAGAAACTGGAGGAATCCCCCGTGGTTTGCTACTAAACAGTTTTTGATTTATTCCTGGAAAGATTCAAGGCTTTTGAAATCTTAAGAGCAAGCAAAATCAATTATCAGGGTTTCAATTTTCTACAGGCAATTTTCACTGCTTCAGCTTGCCCAAGAGATAGACTCTCCATAAATACATTATGCTATGTTCTGTTTGAAGAATTTGGCAAAATGGAGAAGAGATTCACTTGAAAAATGACACATGAGGTAAAGGAATCCCTCAGGTAAGACATACAGTCACACCTGAATGCATCTCTGCAGTTTGGAAATAACCTTCCTCCACTATATTCGGATAATTTATTAGGAAGGAAAAGAGCAGTGTTATCTGATTCCAGTTATACTGGTACTGCAGTGAAGTTACTGCTAAGTTACATCATTTTAAGCTAACATAAAATCAAGTCTGAAACTTCTAAAACATACTTCATACCAAAACTGTCTATTTTTAATCTAATCTAAAAGTGATGTCCCTCCAGCTAGAAGCAACCTTTTGGGAGTAGAGTTGTGCCCAGTCGATCGCCTACCCTGGACATTCTGTGATCCTACCGGATCTCTGGGCCCAATTCAGATGCAATCATGCTGTAAATCACATATCAGACAGTACATCAGTCAAGGATGACTTACAGAGAAGAAAGTTAACTATCCCAGTAAGATAGTGTAAACTGACTTGTATAAAGGTGCTTTTCCTCTTTCCTTCCCTTTTCTAGCCCCTTCAATTTTCTAGTAACATTCACTTGCACCAGCTTTGTTATAGATAAATATATACATGTATATATATATATAAAGACTCCTGCTTGATCTGGTTTGCAAAAAATTAGGAAAGGAAAAGCCTCATTAAGAGCTTGGTCCTGCAGCTGCTCTGTATGCGGAGCAGATTTCATGAGGAACACCTGCTGGTGAGCAGGATGGAGAATAAAGCAAATTAGAAATTGAAGACTAGCTCTCTCAGTTATAGGAGTTCAGCATGGGCAGTAAAGCATCTCAGAATAGGAGCCAAATATCTTTCTCTGAAAAAGATGAGATCCAAATTCTGCTGACAATCCAAAAGAATCTGAGGACATAAGGGGCTGAGTAATGCTAAGGCAATGACTAACTTAGCTAAGAACACAGGTTGAAGAGCAGTGATTGATACAATGGGAAGGATGTGGTTTGGCATAATACTTAAATGAAACTTGGAAGTAATGGAGACATTTGTGCTGGAAGTTAAAGACGTGCAGAAAGAGAAATAATAGAGGCAACAATAGTGAAATGAGTTGTAATGAGATCCTAATTTTATTGTTTAATTTTATTTAGAGTGGCTGATGAACTGTTAGTTCAGGAGGAACTGCACAGTGGCTCACAGAGCTGGCAGTACTACTGTGCAGTGTCTAAAATGGCTGCTGATGTAAACACCAATGACCTATTTTAAGACATGCATGGAAAAAGAATCACTGCAGGGGAAATGCAAAAGGGTGAAAAAGGTATATTGGTGTTAATAGATCAAAACAGTAAAACAGTTCTAGATGTGTGTGTGGATAAGGTTTTACTAGTAGTCCAGGAAGAATTTCCTTCTTAGACATGCCATCTTTTGAGGGACCAAATGAGTAAAAACAAAGGAGGAAAATAAATCCTAACAGACAGAAGGATGAACAAAGAAATGATTGAAGGAGAGTAACTTTTATGTTATTCTGAGCTGAAAGACAAGTATGACAGAGGTGTCAATGACTTTGCTAGAATATAGCAAACCTTCATTTTGTGTACATAAAAAATGCAGGTATGCACATTGTATTTATTGCGAGAGGCAAATTTGGTCCCTAACTTAGATCATAGGCTTGAATAGGGAGGTATGGAAAGACATATTTGTAAAATTCAGTCTCAGAAACCTTCAGGTATGTCTCTAAAACTCCACTGATATGCATTCTTTTTTAATATATTTTTTTTCCTCTTAAAGCACTTTGAAAGGTAGTATGGTATAGATCTTGACTCTCAGTTACTTCAGAGTGACTATGTAAATTGGATACTCCCATAGCAGTTGGAGTATTGGGAATTGCTGAACCAGGGAAAAATCAGCTGTTTAGCACCCTTTTTGGAATCAGAGACAATAATTCTATTTCATGCTGACACTCTGAAACCACCATCAGCTGTCTGCAATAGAGCTGTGTTTCTATAGCATTAGAAGACACACTTGTAGTCCCTTTTATCTTTTTTTTTGGTTGCTAGTAATTGTTTTCTGAAGCTAAAATGTGTTTTACTGAAGGTCACGGTTATCTATGATTGAAATATTTAAAACAAATATTTTGAATTGAAATTTAGGAGCAGACTTTTGTGGCAGTGGTTTCCAGTTGTGCAGTAGCTTGCCTGCAAGCATCTAATGTAATCTATTAAGCAAGTTCAACTTTGAGCAGCAAAAAGCACACTGTACTCATTACCTGAAAGAGTAAACTGAGACATACAGTGTTAGATGTTAATTCACAATAAATAAAGGCTTGCTGAAGGTCATGTTGATGGAAACAAAATGTGTTCAGATGCTTTTCTATGTTAATTGAGATGTGCTTACTTTATACAAGAAGACTGGAGTTGCTTGCTTAGAATGGAGGGGCAGTCCACCTCACAAAAATGTATCCAGCACAAGGTAATTAAAATTACACATTATCATATTTTTGTTCTAATAACTAAGATTCTCATATTCTTTTTCTCCTCATCATTTGTTCTCCCACTTGCCTTATAGGATAGCCAGAGAGTAAGTTACCCAATGCCAGGGACACTTTTCTTTGTGCTCTGCTAGCATGGATCTCCTGCTCCATATTTGCACTTCAAGCTACCACGCCAGCACAAAATAGCAACAACTGACACAAGGTACTCACTCTCTTCTGTGAATCTTCTATTTCTCAGGGAAGAGGGTCCTGTAAAATTCTTAAAGCCAGTTAAATTATGAAGAAAAAGGATTGGAATCATACAAAGTTGCGTTTGGACCTATGTTCATTCCACCAGTACTTCTTCCATGCTGTCTGGACAAGGTCTGTTTCTCTCAAAATGCCTCCTGATCTCTTTTGTGCACTGAGAAGGACCACACTAGCCATACTGCGTGACACTGGATTTACATCTCAGCATCTTTTTCTACAAACTTGCCTGGCACCATAAGCATTGCATTTGAGAAGATTCTTAAGGTAAGGAATACGTTTACCCAGAGCTATTTTGTCTAATCATTCTGTTGGAAAGAGATCAGTGGTGACTGTTTCTCTACCTTGGTGTGTTTCACACAGACCTTAGGACAAATTTTGTGCAATATAAGTAGTATGAAGTCTCCCGGTAGCCAGCAGTACCAAGTGGGGAGTTTTCTTGGTATTAGGAATTCATGTGGAACATGAGAGTTCTCCTTGTATCTACACAGGCTAAATATGGCAGAGTTAAAAAATGGTGCGATCTTTGAACACAGCAAGATCATCCAGCAGAGTAAGCAAGAATAACTACTGTTTGTAAGGCTGGAGACTGTTTCATCAGCCAAAGCATGGAAAAAGAAATTATCTGTCTTTAATCCTGTTCTTCTTTCTAAATTATTTGCCAAACAATTACAAAAAGGAAAAAGCCATTGGAGGGCATGTCAGGCAAGAAGTTGCTGAGGAAGTACCAAATACTTGTGTCAGCTGTGAATAAACAAGGAGAATGCATGGTTGCTTTACAGCTGGCTTGCTCTCTCTTTTATTTCCTTTTATGTCACCAACAAGACGTTTGACAAGCTGGGTTCTTCTAACACTTTATCAATCTCACAGTCCTGTTCTGTCATTCTGTTCCTTCCTAGACTGTCAGCTCTCAAGGATATGCACAGGTCATCAGTTTTCCAGGTGACCTTGATTAAAAGGTGGAATACAGCATTTCAGCATGATCATCCATCTCAGGCAACACATGCTGAGGAATTCATGAACCCAGTAACTGCTGCACAAGGAAGCATAAGCTGGCAACTTGCCTTTCTAAAGCAGACTATGAAATCCACTGGATAACAACAAACATTTTACTGGAAACTTGAACTGGTTGGAATATTAAGTAAGATACCTACTTCATTATTTTAGCAGAACAAGCAGGAAGAGAAAAGTACTTATCCTCCTTAGATGTGACATATGTGAAAGTGAGGACATCAGCATGCGTATACTTAAGTTTCCAGAAAAAGTAATATGCAATTTCCTCAGAACGAAAGAGGCTGGCACGAGCCACTGACCAGAAGCACTATGGAGCTCTTCACTTTTGTTGAGGGGAAAAAAATAAACAAAGCCACAGACATTTTAGGAAAAAGTTAGTTGATCAGATTTAGCAAGAAACGTCATAACAGCTTTCCGTCTACCTTCCTTTCCTTTTCAGTAGGTAAAGGCTGACTGCTACCAGGGTGATGCCAACATGGATTGAAAATATATGAATCCATCCTGCTCCAAATGCCACAATAAGAGTACGCTCAAATATTTAATACGTGAATTCAGTTAATTAGAACCTTGGACCCCGGTTGTCACAGTGGTTGTGAACTCTGACTTAATGTAACCTTAAATCATGATCTTAATAAGAGATCTGGAGTTACAGGGGATGGTTAATATTTGTACCTATGGTACTATGCTTCTGGAATGGTTTAACTTGGTTTAGTGTTACCATTTCAGAGTTTCAAGGAGGATTCGTGAGATTGAAGTGTGGCTTACACCAACACAGTGTGCCATGGCTGAGCTGTGAATCGTCGTCTTTAAATAATAATGCTCTCAGAGCACTTTCAAGCTCACTGATACTTGGACTCCTGAATTTGTCTTATACACCAGGACTGTTCTTGTTTTGCCTTCTCTCTAAGCAGAGGAATGAGGATATCAGGACTAAGCTGTTATGTGCAGGTTGAAAAAAAAAAAATAATAATAATAATTTAAAAATGGTAGAGAGTCAAGAAAGAGGATCAAGGAAACAAAGTATCACACTTCTCTTCTTTAGGCCGAAATAAAAATGAAGTAATGAAGTATTAGATATGGGTTTTAGAAGTGCTTCACTTCACTGTTGTTATTTTCTGTTTTGTTGAGTGGAGCCAATCTCTTTGTTTAAATAGAGCTTCTGGTAATAATGTTTGGGGAAAAAACATGTAACCAAAACTGAAGTTACTAATAGCTTTCTCTGGAGGGCGTTTCATTACCTGTGATATTTACGTGTGGAATGAATCATGTCCAAAAGACTTCTAGATTAGAAAGTTAGGACAGAGTCCCAGTACAAATTAATCTATTTTTGTGATGGTGCTGTCGTGCGGTTCTTGCATTAGGTGAAGGCTCTGCTCCATAAGCATTTACCACTTTTCATTCTGATTACTTTCCATTCAGTGTAAATGTATGCCATGAAGTAAATGCTTCTCTTTTCGACTTTAATCAATAAGAACTGCAGGGTTTCAGCTACACCTAGTGGACAAACGCCCAGTACTGCAGCCTTTCTGGAGTCATTCGTCACGTTAAATTGTTCCTTCTCCGTTTCAATATTTAAACTGTGATTTGAACCAAAACGCCTCCAAGCACATTTCAGCCATTTAAACAGAGGCTTTGAAAATTCTGTATGATTATCTCTGTGTTATCTTTAATGTAAAGTGCTTGATTAAATGGTCTGGCAAGAGGATGTTGTCTCAGAAGGTAAGAGTGAGGGAAGAGGAGCAGCAGTCCCACCATGGGCACTGCTGGCTTCCAGTGCAGTGCAGCTGGTCCCATTCCACAAAGCAGGACATGGGATGAGATGCCTGTCAGAAGCTTCTGTTGGCCTTGTAGGGTAAAGTCATACACGAGGTGATGTGTGGGATCAGCTGTCACCCTCCCCTGCACAGTTGCAACCGCATGAGGTCAGCATGCATCCCAAAGGCAAACACACCACCCCCTCAGAACACCTTCATAGAATCATAGAATCCTTAGAGTTGGAATGGACTGGTGAGGGCCATCTTGTTCAACTCACCTGCAATGGTCAGGGATACCACAGCTAGATCAGGCTTCTTTCAATGACTTGGTTTTGCCCTGATTAAACCTAGGTGAGGAGAAGAGAAAACATGGGGTCTGTGATACCTCCTGGCCACTAAAGAACTACGCTGTGTGAGTCCAAATTATTGGATTATAGAGGTTTTAAAAATGGAGAAGTTGGCTTGAAGGAGGCCTAAGCACAGGCTCCAAGTCTGTGTTTTGGCTAAAACAGCTTATAGAATGCTGTTGGACTGGGAATGGGACTGTTCCCCTGACATCTAATCCCTAAAACTTTGTAGTGACTGTAACTTTTTTTTAAATTATTTTTTCCTTACCACTTAGAAATGTGTGAATCACTCATCTCCACACCATGCATATGCCTTGTCCTTCACCTCCTTGGTGGATCACACAATAGCCTTAGTGCAGCCTGCAGAGAAGCAGCCCAGCACCCTACCTCAGAGCAACCCAAATTATCACTATTTAGCTTCTGTACAAAACAGGTGCGTGCAGAGGCTTGGTGCAATGATTTGTCTTTGGAAAATTCCAGGAATCCACTCCTGCCTTCAAAATACATACATTACTTTATTCAAAGCTGATGGAAGACGTGTTTGTAGACAGAGATAATATTGATTACTAGACTAAATAATGCTGCTGGAAGAAAAAACATTTTGAGTTGCAAGCCTTTAAGTACTTATTCTGGTAAAGCGAGTGAGAAATCTGAAATCCTCTCTGTTACTTCTGTTTAAATAGCAGCAGATAAGACGTTGTAAAGACTTTCAACAACTCCACCCTCTCCCCGGCAGTGTACTCATGTTTGCTAAGCAGGCTGTGGGATCACATGCAGAGAGCAATTGTTAGGAGGCTCAGTGTCAGAACTGCAGATAAGTAGGTGCAGCTCCAAGATCTCCTTGTGTAGAGCATCTGCTAAATATTTAGCTTCTGTGATCAAGAGGTGCTTTGTACTTGTTCTATTGTCTTCAACTAGAGTTTTAGGAGCTTAACAGTTCTGAAAGTTTATTTTATTTTACTTTATTCTTGATAAAATAGGGAATATATTGCCAGATGAACTTTGTGGTATATCAAAATAACAAAATGTCCTGCTGAAAGAAAAAGGTGAGAGAAGTGATCAGCTGGAAAAAAAACTTTACTTGTTTTAAGTATGCTAAAGATGTGTCTGAAAAAGTCTGCTTCAGGTTTGTGATCAGATTGCCCCTGTGTAATTTTTTAAGAGGGGGAGGGCACAGCAGATGGACTGGGACTGAAATACCTGATCCTTCTCTATTAAAAACCTGCTGCTGCAAATTTCCTTCTAAAATGAGGCAAATAACAGAGAACCTACCATAACAGTGGCTCATCTGTTCAGTCATTTGATGTATCTCATTATCGTTGCAGTTACTGGGACTCAGCTTTCTCTTGTGCGTGAGCACAATAGTGGCACCATATTGAAATGTGTAAATATATTTGAAGAAGAGATATGAAACACCTCCTCTGTACTGACAACATGATTCACTTGGAATCCAGGAAACCCTGAGAAAATGCTGCTGCCATGAGTTCCTCATTGATTCCTCAGCTTAGCTTTAATGCACACACAGTTTTATCTAATATACTTGCCTGAATATTAAAAAAATAAATATAAATTGTCACTTAAACAGTTCCTGCCAATGTCACATAGTCCTTGTTCACACTTCTATGCCTAAGAGTGATGATATAGAAATAGATCATGTTAAGGTCAGTACACATAGTCCAAATCTGTAACACAGACACTTCTTATTCCTGTCTGTGATAGCCCCTCAGTAAAGCATTTTGGAGGAAATGAAGGCTTCAAGAAGGATAGCAGTAAGATCATGGATGAGAACTGCTTTTTCTGGCACCACCTCCACTCTCTCCATGCCCCTGCCCATTCTAGGTCCTGCAAAATTTCCAGTTCAAGGGGGAAATGGGCCATTTGGTACCAGCCCCATGTTAGGTCCCACTGGGCCACACAGCCAGGAGGAGCTGCAGAAATGCTTCATGCCATCAGGAAGTATTAACATGTGGCACCACTGATACGTGCCACACCTTTAGCCCATCACCAGTGATCCACAGAGCTTTTGCACCCAAGTTCTCTGTTGAATCTGGTGTGTGGAAAACATCTCTAGGGGAAAAAAAAAAAAAAAAAAAAAAGTAAAAAAAAAGAAACAAATGAAAGGAACTCTACAAATCCAGATGTTGGAATTTTCCAATCCCCTTTGCACGACAAGATAAGCAGGGAATAATCCTTGTTTATATAACGGTGTTGGTTTTTTTGTTTTGTTTTGTTTTTCCGGTTTTGCTTGTTTGTTTTTAAATAAAACCTGCGACCAACAGGCTTTTTTTTTTTTTTTTTTTTTTTTTTTCCCCCCGAGGTTGGTTTGCTCTTCTTCTAAAAGCCACAATAAGAAATTTCGTGAGGCCCCGCATCCCCTCGGGCTGCGTAGCGCTGAGCCGGGCAGCGCCCGCAGGGCCGGCGGTCTCCCACAGGGGGGCGCCATAGTGCCGCCGCGCCGCCCCGCGCAGGTGCTCTGGCGGGGCCGTGCTCTGTGCCCCCAGTATCCCCGGGCCCGACGTCCAGCTGTGGCCGCAGTGGGAACGGTGCTTCCTCACCCTGCCCGGCAGCTTTCCGTACTTTCTTCAGACCCGGCGGAATAAGGCTGAGGATGGCGTACATCAGCACCTCTTTTTCCAACCAGCGTGTCTTGCGTGGCGGGGAGGCTTAAGGCTGATCTCCGTACCGAATAAAGCAGTGTGGCTATTTATGGACGTGGCTTAAAGAGGAGCAGATCTCATGTACCATGTTCGAAGTTCTTGAAAAACAGCCAAAGTACAGAGGTCAAGTTTCCTGTGCTAAAAGCAACCTAATGGGACACAGGGCTGCAGCGTCATTGGCCAGTGTCTGACGGTAGCTGGAGAACTGGGTCATTGTGTGTTTTTCACTGATCACTCTGCTCAAAATATAAATTATTTTAACTTATTTGTAAGCCATATAGGATCAAATCGAAGGCCCATTGCTGTTTCAGCTGCATTTGCCTTTGGGAGCATTACCACGGGGTTCAGCTCAGGAAGATGAGGGTCAGGCCCCCAATATTGCTCAGAAGATGGTATTATGCATAAGAATATACAGAACTGTGATATCCCCTGGGATGTGATTCTTCATTAGAAATTAAGGGACAATATAGGCAAAATGATTGTTTTGCATATTTCCCCGAGGTCTACTTTTGAGAATTTGCAAAAATCCTTGGCAATGCCTAGCCCAACACCAGAGCCTTCAGTGGCTTCAGCAGCTCTCGGGAGTTTTACGGAGTTGTACACCAATAGGCTTTGCCAGTATGCCTGTGAAACTGCCTGTTCCTGGAAAAGGATTTAGATTAGATGTTGAGATTCTCAACTCAGAGCGGTGAGATGCTGGCATTACTGCCCAGACAAGTTGTGGTGCCCCATCCCTGGAAACACTCAAGGCCTGGTTGGATGGAGCCCTGGCCTGCTGAGCTGGTGGGGGGCAGCCCTACCCATGGTGAAGGAGGTTGGAACTGGATAACCTTTAAGGTTTCTTCTAACCTAAGCCATTCAGTGATTCTACGACTTAAGTAATGATGTCTCAACTGTGAAGAATCTTTTGCTTAACCAACATTATGAAGCAAAAGTACTTCATAATATAAGTGGGAATATCTCTTTTTATTTTGGGAGAATGTAGGGGATTTAAACATTGATGCTGGTTGATATGCCCATAATTTGATGATCTGCTCTGTAAGAAGTTGATCAGAATCAGAAGATACTCTCCAGAGCTCTACAGAAGAACGCAATGCAATGTGTGCAGATCAAACAGCCTTAGCATAGAAAAGGGATTTATATAGTGGCAAGTTGGGTGAAGTACACCTGTATTCTTTTAAACACTCATGTTATTTTAAATACCCCCATTTGATGTTCAGTTTGCTGCAGCACAACATGAGCAAGTGCTGGCTGGAACCGGCCTTCATTTTTAAGCTCTTGGGTTGTCTAACAGTGAGCTGTTATCAACTGCTAGGACCATGTTATCATCAGATTTTCCCAGAAGTGTTCACTTCCTTATATCTACTTTTGTTAATATTATAGCACTTTTTTTTTTTCCCCCCCTTACCATCATAAAACATATTAACTCCTTCTTGTCCATATAGGGCAAAGAAAACCAAATAGCACTTTACTTGCCAGCTGGGACAGTTTTTATCAGTAGTAATCAGTTTATTTTCCCCACTGGATTAAAAACTCTGCTGTTTGCACTCCTGTGGTGCAGTGATGTCCTCCCCTGTTTATGTGCCCAAGTTTAAACTTTGACCACCTCCACCACATTGCTCTTCTTCCTAATAAACTCAGAACAAAAAGTTGAAAAAGTTAAACAAGAAGAAAGCATGGAGGCATCATACCTGTATTGAATTTGGGAAGTTAATGGGAATGTGTGTATTACCAAGGCCTGGTCTTGCAGTCCTCTCTGAAGCAATAACTTACAGGTCAGCTTTGCCAAAGGTGGAGTGAGGGCAGAAGTCTGCAACAGTTGGCAATGGAGGAGCAAGATGTCATCTGCCCTACAAAAAGGGGCCTTTTTTCTCTCCCAAATATTTAAAGTGGATACTTATGGATTTGTCTCAGTGGGGTTAGGCAGTAGCAATTCTATGGGAGAAAGGGTGACAGATATCCCATGGTATTTAAAATACACTAGCTTCTTCCTAAGTCTCTAGGAATGGAATGAGGTCAGTGCTGACGTGATGCAGATCTGAGCTGCGCTCCCCTCTGTTAACCCTCTCTGGGAGAGGAGGAAGCCCACCACCCTCCTTCCCCAAGTTACAACAAGTTATTATCTGTCAAACAATCTTTCAAAGTAGTTCCTTCAGATGAGATAATAAATATACAAAAAGAAAAAAAAAAAGTCTACTATATAAATGAAAGCGGATTTATAAAATTACAAGTTTAATAGATAAATATAATAAATACTTTATGCATCATAACTCTGGACAACTACATTTAAAGCAAGTATGTTGGCAAGTCACAAAAAAAGTCGCATCTCAGCAACTTTGTATTTCATAAAACCACACTGACAGGCATATTACAATGCTACGTATGAGGCTGTATGCTGTAAGTATGTTTAAATCCCGCTCACCTACCGAGTTCACCATGACATACATAGAGGTGCAGTGTACCTTATATCCTGGAATGTCTTTTTGAACACCGACATGGTACTACAGAGAGATGCTCTACTTACCAGGGACAGTGGGGGGAGTTTTAAAGAAAAATAGTGGTAAATGACTTCTAGAAAAACTAAAGCATTTCTTAACTTTTTATTGACATTGGCAAATTAAAATAGAATAAATTAACAATATTTTCTCAAAAAAATGTTTTGTACAAAAATACTGTCAAAATTTCCTGAAAAGCTTTCAACACAGTAGTATCTTTTCATGTACGGAATAAACTATATTAGCACAGTGTCAAAATGCTGAAGACAGAAAATAATTAGAACTAAAAAAAAAAAAAAAAAAAAAAAAAAAAAAGAGAAAGAAGACCTGTGAAATGTTTGCCACTAGTCAGCATTCCATCCACACCATATTATTGTCTGTACATATGGGGGAGGGGGAATGGGCAGCAGACTCTAAGTAACAGTATTACTTGTTCTGATCCGGAAAGGTTTGGCCCACATCTGCTAAGCTTCCAGTTTAGCATATCCGAAAAATAAAAGAAAATAATGTATTCATTAGCCTGCACTGCGATGCATAGTTAAAAATTAAGCAAGATGGCAGCATTTGTGCAGTAGTATCTGCCCTTCAAAGTTCATGCAACCAACGAATGCCTTTTTCCCTGTTCCCTCAGAATTTAAATGCAGCTCGAGTCATTGGAAACCGTCGTTTACCAAAATCCCCAAGATCAAGCAGTTTGCCGAGATTAACATCTATCTGTTCAGCACGGTGGGAGTGATGGGCACGTTCCTGCGAGGAAACCAGGAGAGTGGAAGGGGGCAAACAGCGCCCAAAGGCACAGTTCGATGGGAATGATCCCCGGGGGGACGGGGGAAGGATGGGAGGGAGGGGCGAGGGGGGGGGGGGGGGGGGGGGGAGGACACGTGAATGTCGAGGCTACAAAAATAAGAAGTGGCAGCAATTTAAAAAAAAAAAAAAAAAAAAAAGAGTTTACGCAAGCGCATAGTTTACTCTGCTTTCCAGATTCTCACCTTTTCGGGCAGCGAAAAGTGAGACACCGCGTCGGGGGGAATGTTTTCACTCGCACCGCTAGAAAGTCCTTTGTTTGTTGGAAATGAATCAGCAGCTCACCCTGCTGGGCTGCTGTTTGCAAACGAAGTCCGTCATGAAGTCAAACTCGTTCTGTCCCAACCACAGCTCGGGCAGCTCCTTGATGCGATCCAGCCCCATTTCGATGACTAAGGACATGAGGACCTCCTCGTCGATGAAGTCAGTGTCTATGACATTGGGCGGCAGCATCGCCGCGGGGACGTGGGGCACGGCGGGCGGCAAGCCGCTGCCTCCGCCGCCGTGCTTGGGGTTGCAGTCCCTGAAATGCTGTCCGCCGCCGCTCAGCGGGTGGCCGCCGGGGTGCAAGTCCGGCACGTAGTGGCCGTGCGGGTACGGGTGGTGGCTGAAGTACTGGTTGTTGAGCTTCTGCAGCTGCATGCTGGCGCTCAGCTGCCCTCCCGGGCTGCCCACGGGGGGGGCCATGAACTGGGAGCCGCTGAAGCGGGCGGGGGGCGGCATGTTGCCGGCCGGGTGCCCCCCGCCCACGCCGCCCGGCCCCATGGCGTGCCGGACCCCGCCGCTCGCGTTCATATTGCCCGCTCCGTAATGTATATGGTCTCCCATCAGGGCGCTGAAGGCGTGCGGCTGCTGTTGCTGCTGCTGGTGGTGATGGGGGGCGGCGAACTGCCCCATGCCCAGCCGGTGCGCGGGGTGGTGGTGGAGCCCGCCGGCGCCGTCGGGGAATCGCCCGTGGTTCATGGCCATCATGTGTTCCGCCATCTCCCACCTGGAAAGCGAGCGTGTTAAAGAGAACGCCCCTCGACCACCGGCCCGAGGAAAGCCACCGCGCCGCTCGCCGTCCTCCTTCCAGGGGGAATCTCCCTACCGCGTCTCTACCGTGGAGTACAAAGGGAGAACCGCGAGCGGCGCCCGCCCTGCGAACGCCCCTCTCCCCTCCGCTCAGCCGGTGCGCGGCGCGGCGCGCCCGCCCGCTCCAACTTGTGCGCACCATCGGCGGAGTGCGGCACCCGGCACAGCCGCCTCCTCCCGGACGGCGGCCCCGCGCCTCCCGAGCCCCCCGTGTGTCACAAGCGGCGTTGGTTCTAAGGCGCTCCACCAACTTGCGGAGAGCGAGCAAAGAACCGGGAAGTCCCACCCCGCCGCTGTCAGCAACTTTTGGAATTAAGTCCCAATTAAAAAGAAATAAATTCAGACACCGCGAGGCACAGATAAGGAGATTAAGCCGCGCAGTCGAGGAGCACCTTTTCTCGCGTGTTTAAGCGGTCGCATTTTTGCTGCCGTACACAAAAGGGACGCAGCGCAGCAGCTGCCCAACCTCCGCACTCACCTCCCGGCTGCTTTCTTCTTTCCCTTCAAAAGTGGCGGTGAAATCAGTCAGCAGCAGTCACCCCGCATAGAGCGCGCTGCCCTCCTCTCCCGGGCTGACGTGACGGCGGGGCTCTGCCTCTGCCGCAGCCCCAGCGCCGCTCCTCACTCCTCTGCGAGGCTCATCGGCACTTGCCAACAATGAGCTGTGTTTCTTACCCAGCTTTGGCCACAGCTAATATAGGATTTCAGAAGGGAGGAGCAAAACCCTTACAGGCAACCAGAAGTAAAACCTGGAGCAAGCGAGGGGAAAAAAAAAAAAAAACAAAAACCAACGAAAACCAACCAACACCCAGCGCGCACACATACACACACACGCAGGGACACATACACGCGCAGAGCCACGCAGGACAGCATCCAGAGGCCCCACTCCCCCTGCCCGGCCGACACGTGTGTTTGTGGGCTCCCCCGGGAACAAAGCGGGGCTCCGCGGCGGGGAGCGCAGCCCCGGCAGTGCCACAGAGGAGGGCGCTGCCCACCGGCACCGCACGGCCGCGGACACGCGTGGGCCCGACCGCTAAGGCAGCGCCGCCCGCTCTCAAAGAGGCCCCGCTCCGCGACCCTCCCGGGCCTCCGCCGTGCAGGTGTCCGACCCCGGACGCGGACGCGCGTGGGCGCTCCCACGGGCCGGCGCCTCTCCCGGCGGCGAGATCCGAGATCCACCTTTTTTCATAGCCGCGGTGCCGCATCTCTCCCTCCCGGCTTCCCTCCGTACCCGCGTAGCCCCACAGTGTAGCAGCCACCTTGGGTGTGCGGGGCGGGTGCCCATCTGGTGATGCCCATTTTCTTGCTTACGATCCATGTTCGTAGAATGGAGAAGGAAAAAAGAACGTAGATAATGCGGGTGAATGCTTTGTGAATATGACCGTCCTGGCTAGCATGTCCTCTGCCCCTCCTGTCACAGGTTGCCCCGTGCCACCCTAGAGGGACAAGTGTGCCCCAACTGCCTCTAGAGCAGCAGTCCTGCACGGGGCACCTCTGCTCCAAACCCACCCTGCTCTGGAGGGCTGTTGTGCTGGAGGAGTACACAGATGCTGTGGGATGTGGGTGGCCTGCTGCAGGGGAGAGCTGGACGTTGACTTGATTTCAGCTTTCACCCGACTTTCTCCTCTCTGCTTTTCCTTCTTGGGTGCCCACATGAACACCCTTTCCCAGACAGGAGGGATCATTCGCTCCTCTTTTGAAGTCATAGCAGCCATCGTGGAGGCTGAGCTGGAGCTTCTGCTCCTCCATGTACTATACAAGGACACAGCAGTCTAAGAGGTGCACAAGTACTTCTGGGGAGGGGATGTCAGCAAAGGCCACAGGGATCACTAGGAAGTTCGGGCCATATGGCAGCCCTCCTACCACCTTTTGTGTGGATGAGACCCTCACCTGGCCACAGCAAATTAAGGAAGAGCAGCAGCTCCACCTCTCTTTTCTGTGATGGAGACAGAGGAAGGAATTCCACTCGATTATTCTTATGGGTCCCTTCCAATTCAGGATATTCTATAATTCTACAGTTCCACGATTCTGTGAAGAGTAAATCCCTGCATGGCTGTTGCAGTCCTCACACATACAAGGCGCCAGAAGAATATTCCACTCAAACCCCAGCTGAGATGCATGGCAAGGATGGAATTAAAGCCCTGGGAGGAAAGGGAGTGCCTTGAGTTCCAAAGTTACCTTGAGGAAGTGACCTCACCCTGCAGATCTCTTTCCTGCAGGGATTACTTAGGATGTCATCACAAAGTTGTGTTTTGCTCTTCTGATGCATGTTGAGTAGGTACACTTTTGGGAGAAGCTGTTCAGCGGGACCTCCAGTCTGGCCCAGGGAGGTCAGAAGAGTGACACTACCTTTCTGGAGGTTTTTCTTTCTCATAGTTGTGTAGGTTTTACAGGGCAAAACAATGAATAATAAGAGGATCCTGCTCCATTTGGCAAGTTGTCAGCTGTGTATCATGACAAGTGGTTTGTTTAATGTCACATATCCATGGTGATATCGGTATGCCTTTTTGCTCTCCCTTGCTTTGAGTTTTGGATCCTTTTTAAAGCCAAGCACACATCATATCACAGCCCTGCAAATGCCCTTTCCTATTTTCAGCTGTCAGATGTTGGAAGCTGGTATCAGATGCCAAAGTGAGTTATGGAGAATTGGCAAGAGACTGCCAGAAGCAATAGAAGGCATGTCAGAGCCTTTGTGACACCTCACTCATACAAAACACATCTTCAGGTATTTACAGCCCACGTGCAGTGAAGCAGGCATGATGGAGCTTTCTTCATCAGGGGCTGCAGTGTGTCGAGATAAAGCTCAGCAGGGTGATACAAGACATGTTTTCATTGTTACTGGTTTGTGGCCGTAGCACAATAGGAACAATCAACTGGTTGCTTTCCAGGAAATGGCTGGAAGACTTGGTGACAGGCAGCTAAGGGAATGCAGGACAAAGCATGAGACCATCATCATGGAGCTGGTAGCAAGCTGGATCTCATGCATGCCACTCCTGATTTGAGCCAAGTTTATTTAAAGCTATCCTGTCACCCATAGTCTACAAAGGCATCTGCATACCTGAATTGGCTCTTCAGTCAAATAACAAGAAAGGCAGTGCATGGCTGGAGAATGCAGGAAGTGGGCAGGGTGAGGATGGAGCAGCAGAGCTCACAGATGTACTCCTCAGCGAGGACCTCGAGTACAGCTGAAATCAGAAAGCGATTGCTGTGCCCATTCTGGAAGAACCACTGAGAACGATTAAACACAGCAATAGAAAAGCAAGGAAAAACCGTCCTCGCTCGGGTGTTAACATTTTATATCAGAAAGTCACAGGGGAACAGAGCCTGGTTTCTGGCTGTAGCCCTGCTCACTCCTTCCAGTTTGGAACACTGCTGGAACTAAAAGGAAAATTAAGAAGGATAATCCCAGACAGTGTCTTTCCAGATATTCGTTGGAAATGTTCAAGTCAACTGAATAAATATGGTTCTAGGGATCTGCCTCTGGAACCAAATAAACAATGAATTTCTGGGAGATTTGGATCTCTAAGTCCTTTTTCTTTTTTCTTTTTCTTTTTTTCTTTTTTTTTTTAATTTCTCTTCTCTTCTCTTCTCTTCTCTTCTCTTCTCTTCTCTTCTCTTCTCTTCTCTTCTCTTCTCTTCTCTTCTCTTCTCTTCTCTTCTCTTCTCTTCTCTTCTCTTCTCTTCTCTTCTCTTCTCTTCTCTTCTTTCTCTTCTCTCTCCTTTTCTTTTCTTTTCTTTTCTTTTCTTTTCTTTTCTTTTCTTTTCTTTTCTTTTCTTTTCTTTTCTTTTCTTTTCTTTTCTTTTCTTTTCTTTTCTTTTCTTTTCTTTTCTTTTCTTTTCTTTTCTTTTCTTTTCTTTTCTTTTCTTTTCTTTTCTTTTCTTTTCTTTTCTTTTCTTTTCTTTTCTTTTCTTTTCTTTTCTTTTCTTTTCTTTTCTTTTCTTTTCTTTTTTTCTTTCCAACTCCAAATGTAATCTGTAACTCCCTGTGACTTGTTTCTCCCACATCACCCCTGGAAGTGAGTTTCTATGTGTTCCCTCCCACGCTGACACAAAGCAGTCAGGAAAACCCAATTCAGGACATCTGCTAGGGTTATCTGATAGGAAATTTTATATTAGAATGATATCCTGGAAGAAATGCCCTTTCTGTAGAAATGATTAAGCTATTGTATTGGAAGACAAGCCATTACTTTCTGGCACCTCTCACTTCTGTCCTCATCACTGCTTCCTTCAATCCCACCCTTCCCTGGGCACTTGGCACTTGGAAGGGAAGACGCAACTGTGGTGCAGGACGGCTCCAGCTCAGGCTCCACCAGCTGCATGGCTGCTGCCTGTTTCACAGCCCATCCCTAGGAAAAACAATGAACTCGGCATCTTTGTTCCAAATAGGTCCCCAGGAAGCACAGAGATCCTTTTTGGTCTGTCAGCATGCCTTTCCCCCTTTTTTTCAGAACAGTGAGTTTATTGCCTATGGGAAAAAATGCAAAGTTTTTGACTAGAGGAGGTATTTCTTTTTCTGACGTATTTATTGAGAGACCAGTTATTCTTTAATGGTTTGGGATGGACACAAGGTTATCTGTAGGCCTGGGCATGAGATCCTCCAAGAATCCAGGTGGGAAGGAATGATCTGCTGCTTGACTAGCACCAAAACTGTGGCAGAATGAATAGAATTAACTTTGTTCAATTCATTCAGTACAAGCATCCTAAAACCATCACAGCTCTCCACAGCTGGTTCCAGACACTGGCCAGGTGTTCCACAGAGCTCAGCTTAAGCCCTCCTGTTTCAACAGTCCTCTCTCCTTGGGAATGCTGCAGGTGAGGTGATGTGCCTGGCATACTGGTCAGCAGCACAGGTGTGGAGGAGGTGACCCCAGTGGTGGGTCACATTTGAAGGAATTACTGGAAAGATGTCCAAGCAAAAGAAAATCTGTTCCCATGTTCCTTGTAGTGTGTGAAAAGTGGGTGGAAATGTAAGGAGACAGAGTGTGTGTGATCTCCATCAGTCAGCACGGGGCTCGTTTTTCCTTTGCTAGGCTTCACAATGTCATTGATTGCTGTGTTTACTGGTAGTAGTTATTCTGCTAAGAACAGTGGTTAGCAGTCTATTTGTTAGCAACAAATCTTTACGAAAAACAAAGAATTACTCAGAGCAAGGAACTTTTTGAGCCATTTGGAAATGCCTTTGAAGATTTCCTTGTCTTACATCCATCTTTGTGTGCCAGGAACAGAAGATGTATGAATCGAAATGGTCTTCTAAATTAAGGAACACGGGCTATGCAAATTGTGTTGCTCTCTCCCACCCACCTTTTCCTGTTTGTTTAGATGGCTCAAGATAGTAATATGCTGGTTTTTTGTAATGGTGATAATGAATGTGGCTTTGCACCTTTCATCTATATTGTCTTATATGTGTGAGAAAGTCTTGGGAAAGATGACAAGTTCCATCATTTTGCTGTTATGTGCTCTTGGTGCAGTACTTCAAGATTACTTAACTATGAGGTTCATCCATAAGTGTAATTTTATTGCAAAGTATTCTTTTTGAAATAAAGTTTTGTAAAAAATAAGAACTCTTACTAAGAACATTATTTTATGAAGAGATTCAGGAGGATGTAATTGTACAAAAATGAACTCATAAATGCACAGATCACTGATCAAGCATCATCCCAATGTATTCTATCACACAAAATCCCAGCTTGGACATTTTTGGACCCTCTTTACTTTCAGGCATCAATGATAAAAAGATATTACAAAAGAAAAACATTCATGTAACTTTGGGGAAGTGGTAGGTAGTAGCTTCTGCAGCAAACCAAATGACACCAGGTTCAGATTTAGCACAGAGATTAAAAGCAGTCATAAGTGAGGCTGTATGAACATAATTTTGTTCCGTTTGTCCACTGAGGCAAGTAATAATAATATTACTTTAAGTCAACAAAGGCTTCTTAAAAATGTTCAAGTAGAATGAAATGTTTTATTTAATTAAAAACTGTTAGAAAGTAGAGTACATACTTCTAAGTATGTATTAGACCTGGATGATTACACCCCAAGTGTTCATTGCATACATTCTGTAATTAATTGAACTGGTAGTTAACAAGTAATTTATTTAAAGTCCACAGAATAATTGAAGTTTGTTATTAGAATGAATTGGAGTTCTAAAAAAAAAAAAAAAAAAAAAAAAGATTTATGATTACAAATATGAATTCCAGTCCAGGGTTCATTTATACATATGATTACCAGTCACATTTTTTAGGCAGATCATTTCACACAGTTATCCTATTTTCTTGCATCTGTGTACAAATATTTTATTTCAAATCAATGAGTCTAAGCAGGAAGTAAAATGCTTCTCAGTATGAGTAAGGGTGACAAAATCTGACTTCTCAGACCACCAACTGAGCAAATTGATTCAACTTAAACACAACGATGGGGCCGCGTTTCCAGGTGGTTGCATCTTTACAGCGTGACAGTCCACTTGAGACACTGAGCTGTGTGAGTGTCTAGCTTGGAATTTAATAGTATCCAATCTGAAATCTGATTGTATTATTCCATTGATTAAGTCCATGTTTTCCCTTCACGGCTCTAATATTTCTGATATGAATAAAAGGTTAGCGAAATTAACATAATGTTTATAATGGAAATGTTCTGTTACTGTACTGAGCTACAATTTCAATTTGAGTAAGTGCATACTTTAGGCATGCTCATTGGACCTCATGCAGCAGAATCTTTCTAAATCACAGGAGAAATACTGACTCCCATGGGGCTCTTCAAGGGTTCACTGAACAGCAAACAAGTATGTGCTGAAACAGTGTTGTATTATGTAGCAAACTTGTTCCATAATATAATCACCGTGGTTGCTAAGGTTTCTCCAGCATCCTTGGCACTTTTAATTTTTCTTAAATAAATGGGGAAGTAGTTCAATCCTCTTGATGATGATAAAGGGTTACAGGCAGCTGTGGTGTTGGTCATGTGTCACACACAGTCAGCAGACAGTTGCAGTTTCAGTTACACTTTCTCCTTTGATTTGATTATGTTTTTCTCCTAAATTAAATAATTGCAATGTGTGTACTGTGTGGTGATGGCAGCAACATTCATTCCAGGCCTTTAAGAATATGCTGCGGTTCATGGGGAATTTATAAGAAGTAAACCTTCCCAATGCATTCAGCATTTTTGCATATGCCTTCTCCATTTTGCTTACTTTTACAAGCTTTTCAAACATGAAGGATCACGAATCATTCCACCACGGACCCATCTTTTCAGTGGATTTTCACTGCACTTCTTTAGTTGAAAGCCTGTAATCCAAACTTCTATTTTGAGGCTTTATGTTTCAAGTTGGGTCTCATCTCAATCCAGTACTTCACATCGTCTTTCTTTGGAGCTGCGGTATCTTATCTGGCTGGCTTTTTTGTGGCAAGGGTTAATCTCACACAGACAGGCCATTCTCGGTGTGTAAGATACCTATCTAGGCTTCTCCCTCCCTGAGTGCTAGCTGCAGACAAGGCTTGCTGTTATTCTTCTCAAGATTAGTTACACACTTTCTATGTGGATTACTTCTTGTTCTCCCTCAGCCTTTCATTTTGGCTGGCACCAGCCTATGCTGTTTCCACTTGTGTAAGAAGCTTTTTTTTTTTTTTTTTTTCTTGGGGGGGGGGGGGGGGTGAAGAAGAGGGCGGAGGGGGCTGTGGGATTCAAAAATGACAGACCTAATTTTGAAATGTTTCACGTTTTGCTCCGAAAAGTGTACATCCGGATGCCTAAGAAACAACGAAGACCCAGAAAAGTAAACATAAACAAAACAGTTCAAAATAGTTCAGATTTCCTTAAGTTAGTTAAAACTCACGTTTTGTAGCCCCTCGTTTGGAAACACAAAGATAAACGCTGTTTTCTGATCAAGCATAGCTATGCGAGTTCTGTAAAATTATGATACAGTGATTTTTTCAAATGATTAATTTTGCTTGAAGTTGTTTTTAGGACGGCACGGGAGATGTACGTGATTTTTCACACACTGTTGTTCTTGTGCGTCAGCCTGATGATATCACACTCAAGCACTAATAATATTACTAGTTGCTTTTTACATAAATTAGCACTTTACAGCTTCAGTGCATAACACCAACACTACCTAATTACTCTAGAATTGAGCATGCACTCTTTTCCTTTTAAATGAGAAGCTGATGGATTCAAATGGTGATATGTAATCAGAAAAGAAAACAAGACCTTTAACAGCCTAGTTAGTGGTTTCATCAACAGATTAGGAGCCAGAGTATTTGTTCTCCCTCCTCTCCCCCACCTTCCCACTTCTGTCAGTGTAATGAAATTCTGTCTTAAGCACCCAAATTCCTTTTTCATTGTGAAAGTCTCAAACAGAGCCTAGTTTTTTCTTTCTATAAAATGGGAAAAGTAATATCCCCCTCCTAAAAAATGCCTTGCGGCGACCTTTTTGGTGTGAATACATGAGTATTATTACTGTGGCCATAGATAATTTATGTCAAAATATTTTAAAGATATTTTAGTTTTCTGCTCTATTTTCCATTCACGACCCTGGCCACCTTGATCCCTTGATCTCGCTTAGAAAGTCGCTATCACCATCAACTTCGACGGAGGCAAGGTCCACCCAGGAACGTTCAATGTCACACCAAATAAAGTTCCTTTCCAACAACCTCTCAGCAACAGCTCCTTAAGCTCTCATTCCTGCCCAAGAAAAACTCTCCCCTCTCTTCTATTGCCTTTTCTGTGCCCTAAATATTCCACTCCCAGTGCCTCTTACCAATTACCCCTGCAAGACTCTTTGGAGGCACTTGCTTCCTTTCTGCTCCAGGATGAATTATTCTTACAAACTTTCAATCCTCATAGCTCTTGCCCAGGAAGATCACTGCAATTTTCCTTCCAAATAGCCCATATCCTGCAGCTATATGCAACATTGCCTCTCTTGAAAAAAAAAAACAAACCATCATCCAGTGAGTTGCAACAGTCTAACAACTATGACCCATTATAGTGAAGTTATGTCCTTTGATAAATTCTTTGCATAATCTCATCCATAGCCTCTTTCTTCCCTCCAGACTCTGATATCCCAATAACCAATTTCCATTCGTACAGAAAGTGTTAAATCCAACAACTTACCTGACTACAGATCCACATACAATGAAACAAATATCCTACATTTTTCTCTAGTATGAAAGCTGTGTAACAATAGAAGGAATATTTGTTAGGGCTCTTACACTTGTCTGAAATTGTCTTCAACATCTTTGGTGAAATATTTCCTCAAAGTGCTTGGTCTATTTTTCTACCTCCTGCGTTTGCCTGCTCTTCATATCCCTCCTTGCCACTCTGATGTCATGGCAGGAAGACTACTAACTGTGTACATTTAACTTACATTCCTCTAAGAGTGTGAGAAATATTCCCTACTCTGCATTTTCATTTAGAGATTTTCTAAAAGTCATCATATTTGAGGATAAAACTCCTGCCAGTTTACAATGTTTTATGAACATTTCATTCATTGTCTTCAGTGCATAAATTCTCAAGGCTAGTTGATTGCTTGGGAATATTTATGTAGCTTGCAGAATAAAACAAACAGCTCAGTGACTAATACTGGCTTAAATTGATTGTATAGCTCTGATTAATGCTATTTTTAACTGTAATGTTAGGTTCATTGCAGCTCATGTATTATGGCTAGCTATCCCTGGCTCAATTTTTTGTTAGCACAGCACAAGGGAACTTGATTTGAGAAAGAACAAATAGCTGAAAGGATATCTGAAATTCAGTCACACATATTATGCCTGAATGTAGGTACTTAGAGCACAGAAAAACTGCTGGTACAGTACATTTGGCATTTGCCTACTAGCGATGCCAACAATAATATCTTCCAGAGAACTCAGAAAGCATCCAGCACTGAACAATACCATACTTTGAGAAGGACTTCCTTGTGCTCATACAACTGAGAGGACAAACCTTTAATGCAATGCACCTAGACAGTCATATCATCACCAATGTAAACCTGAAGGATTTCTGTCTTAACACTGCTGAGTCTGAACTTCATAACTTGAAAACTCGTGTTATTTTCTGTACAACAATGTGGTACCTCCCTGACTCGTATAATCAGTTTTACTGATTACAGCAGTTAATGGGCTAACTCGATTTACATCAGCTGAAAGACTGTTTCCAGCATTTTTATTTATTTACTTTCTGTATGTTTAAGTCTTCTCTGTTTTGGTTGTAAACTAAGCTCTTTGCCATATTAAAAGTTTATGACTAGTTTTCCATGGATTGTTAAACTATGTCCATTTGTGTGCTGTTTTTTGGTTGGTTTGTTTTTTCATTATTATTGGACAACATACATAGGCATACTATGTCTGTTTCAACTCAGTGTATAAACTTCTTGTGTTCTTTCTTCAAAAATGGCTATTTTGCTGTGTAAAAAATGCTGAGATGACCTGTAGTCAGAAGCAGGGCAAATAACTCAGGACTTGCTCAGGGCTGCCCTCTGCAAGGTCTTTTGGTTTACTCTGTAGAGAAGAATATTTCTCTTCCACTTTCCTCCAAGGGTACTTAAAAGAAACTTTTTGTCAATACTTTACATAACCTCATTGCAGTATTTTCTGTCTTCCATTTTTTAATTGCAGCTTATTTTCTGAGTTTGACCACTGCAGCACACTGAGCAGACATCTTCATTAAGTTGTCCACACTGATGCCTCAATCTTTTTGCTGAAAGGTTACAATTAATTCAGAACCCATCTGTGTATACAAGTAGTTAAATCATGTCTTCCAAGGCACATTACTCTGTGCTTATCTGCTCTGCATCCCATCTGCCATGGCATTCCTCAATTACTTGTTTTTGTCAAGGCTTTCTTAGGTGTCTCCCCACCCACCAGCCTCCTCTCTCCTGTCACTCCTGCACAGCCATCCTTTCTGGTATATTCTCAGCAAGTGTAGTGAAAATTATTGCTGTATGTTTTGATCCAGGAGGGTGAAGTTTTCAAAGAGAACTGAATGGTTATTCCTACTCTAGCCATCATCATAGGGCTCTATGTGCTAGATTTTTGTCCACCACAGGCAGGATGTTGCCTCTTTTCCTCCTGGGACATAGCTTCCCTTGGTAGCCCTCTGTGAAATGTCTTATTCAGAGCCTTTTGAACTGCTTAAGTAGGTTCCTTTGGTTACCCATTATCTTGCATTTTGCTATCACTGCACAAAATTGCTCGGACTCTAAACCCTCTTTGTCTTTACAAACTATTTGTTCACCCAGAAGTTCTCACTGCTAAGGACGCTATTATTTCCATGTCCCACCAAGGCAGGTGAGCTCCAAGCACATTTCAGTGCAGTGCTGCTTTGGAAGGAAGCTACTTTATAAACCAAAATCATCCAAAGGGCTGATTGTTTCTGTGCAAGTAGCAATATCTTCAGAAACAATTTTCTCATGCACTTGAGAGCATCAGAAATAAAATGGAGAAACCACACTTTCTCAGCAAGGATACATCCAAGTACTCACATCCCAGGGCTGGCTGAGGTTTTGCTTTTAACCCAAAGATCTCATGCTTGTACAACTAATTTTGACACAGCCCTCTCAGCATCTATCACTAGCAGCTACTGCTTTGTGTGGGCAGGCGAGATGTGTCGTCTCCTGACTCCACAGTTCTCAGCAGCATGGTGGCTGCCCGCAACCTCCCTCTCTCCTTGCTGAGTAGCTGTGCCTCAGAGGGCAGAGGAGGCACAACTGGGGCTGGCGGGTGTCCCGTGGGAAGTGGCCAGACCGACCCTGGGCCATGCCAGGCTGGACTGGTCACCCATGGGTTGTTGAACTCCCTCTCCATGCTAGGTGCTCAATAAAGCACCCACTTGGAGTCTTGGTTTAATCAGACAATATTATTTATCATTTACTGTGAGGCTGGTGAGATGCTGGAAGAGGTTGCCCAGAGAGACTGTGAATGTGCCTACCATGGAGGCGTTCAAGGCCAGGCTGGATGGGGCTTTGAGCAACCTGGTCTGGAGGGAGGTGTCCTTGCCTATAGCAGGGGGTTGGAACTAGGTGATCTTAAAGATCCCTTCCAACACATACCATTCCATGGTTCTATGATTATTTTATTTGTGAAGGATCCTTTTTCACACTGGTGTTGTGCAAAATGAATGCATGCTCTTTCTTGCACTCACAAATCTAGGAATTGGTTTCACTACACTGATAGGTTTGGCTAAAAGAAGTCTTGGGATTATACACTTACATCGCAATTTGTGCTGCTTTGTGTTATTGTTTTTCCAAACTCTTCTTCATGCATATTAAGAATGGAAAATTATTTTTTAAAGAGGCAGGAAAAAGTAATAGCAGAAAGTATTGTAAACCTGTGACAATATGTCACAACATATACAGCAACTGAAGAGCAAAGCTGTTTGAAAATTTGGGCCTTACATGAGGGGACAATATTTCTTCCCTATGGGATTTTGAAGTAGGGGGTGTTTTTTTTTTTTTTTTTTTTTTTTTTTTTTTGTTTTTTTGTTTTTTTTCTGAGTGGTTTTCCTTTTTTTTTTTTTTTTGTTCTGTTTTTAAGTGCTGGTAGTGGGTGGGGGCTCTGTTCTGCTGGTGGAGATAAAACAGTCGCTAGAAAATTTAGCACCACAGTGTCAGGCCACAAAGACTCAGTGGCAAGTTTTAAAATATGTGCAGCCAGAGATCTTCATCTAACACTGTACTCCATTCACCGTTGATTCAGATGGGGTTATGCTGGCCTTGTCAGTCCTGTGAGACGCCAGAAAATACACTTGTATAGACAAGGCCACTCTGCCCCAACTGGCAGATGTTGCAGTTTTGAAGGTTGTCTTGTTTACTACTTGTTGGCTTTTGCTAGCAAAAGATAAGAGGTTTAAATATGCAAGACCAGCTGTGATTCTGGTCAAGATGTGACCATTGTGACAGCAAAGGCAGGAGGGAAATGGGAGTCTTCTTGTTTGGAGCAAGGTTGGATCACTTATTTTGCCGACTCAAACCAAATGGAACAGCTGCATGGCAGGATTGCTGATCCCTCCAAGTAACACCTATTCTGAGAACTCTTTCATTATTCCAGGTAGCAGAAAGAAGAGATACAGCAACTCCTGCCCTGATTCTCTTCCCTCAATAGCACATATCTTGGAGCATTATACATAATCTGTAGCTTTTAGTTCATGGGATTCCAGTTTGGCAAATAAAAAGCTTTAAAACTTTTTACATTCACTTCCACATTAACTTCATACTAGAGCTGCCAAATCCAACATGCTGAAAGTAAATGGTACTTGGGTTAATTTTAAGGCACTTTTAAAAAGCATTACCCATCCCCCTTGCTATGAAGGAATTTTGCAGTTAGTTTCAATGATCTATTTAAAATCTCTCTCTGCTTTTGAGGTTATTTTTGTAATCTAATTTAAATTTCTACTCCTTGGAAGGCCTGCTAAGAATTCATAATTGGTGCGTGGAACAGTAAATGTATATTTTTTAAAAAGGCAACAATAGTGAAACACAACAAGCAAGTTGGAATGGAATTTGTTGCCACTTTTCTAGCAATGTAAATTTTTTCTTTAACTGAATGCTTAATTTTTTTTTTCCACAGACCTTTACCCTTTTCTCCCACATACATTTCTGAATTATTTTTGGAACTGTGGTTCTACAAAATTTGTTTTTCTCTTTTCATTCCTCTGTTCCTCTTACAACCTCCTCAAAGCAAAGAAATTAACTTATTTTTCTAATAATTGTAAACTGGAGTGGCGATTATATCGAAAAGATTCAAGACACAAATAAGAAGTTATATCATTCATAACAGGCATCTGCACTGCCTGATGATTGTAATATATTCCTTAGTGTTTTAACCAAACCAATTTTTAAAACTGTGTTGACTTCAGTTTAAATTTGGAGGCAGCTGTATAATACTGGGGAGATCAGCAAGAGGAATGTCCTACATACAGGACAGTTGATGGGATTTAGTTATTTATTTTAAATAAAATTAAACTTTTGCTGTACATGTTTTTAAAACTTCTTGTTAATACCACAATGGGCAATGTACAGAAGCCATCCAAGAACAATGAAATGGTGATGCAGCTTGTAATGGCTTTGAAGGAAAATTGAGACTTAATCTTGTCAATAAGCACATTATAAGGACTGCTTCCACAGTAATTGTTCCCATACAAGCACCCATTGCTTAAGTTAAGGGCTGTACAAGTGCAGAGCTGCAAAATCAATCCCAGCTTATACAGCATCTATTGAATATAAAAAAAGTGTATGTAGTATTGGTTTATCTACAGTCTGAAAGTCTCTCTTTGAAATGATGAAGTACAAAATTACTATATGACAACCTAAGCAGAGATCAATTAATCTAACCCAGAGATTATAAAATTATTTGTCCTAGTTTATTTGGTGGAAAAGAGAACATGATGCACAAAGTTACTTAGGCACCTCATTGAGATCAAGTAATTTCAGTGTGCACTGACCATCTGCTCAGCTGCTGGGATCCTTACACCTTTGTAGCTTTTGGTCTGAATATTTAGCCTCCTGTTCTCTGCTCTTACAACTGCTTAGGAACATTCTAATTCAGTGATTTATCATGTGAGTCATTAGAAAGAATGGATGAAGGTCCTTTTTTTTATTTTTTTTCCTTTAATTAATTGGTCATTTTAATGTAGCTTTGTTTCTGAAAATAAATGGTCTATTGGTACTTTTGGTACTTGGCTGCTTTGGAAATAAAGATTTTTTTTTAGGTGCCTGAAGCTGTGTGTATTGTTCCAGACTGGAGCAGTGATGCAGTTTTGAAGTTAATTCCCTTATTGCTCCTGCTTACCATGCTCTGTTTTTGTTTGCAAAGTGGTTTTGATACGTGCTAACTAAATTTTGTTTCCTCGCAGAGAAACTAAACCAGAAGCTTCCCTCTGCTTGTATGCCAACAACACTTTGACAGCCAGTGACAGTCCACCCCCGTAAGCGGTCCTTTGAATGATTTGATTCAGGTGACAGGTCTAAACCTAGTCTGAAATATCTCTGGCTGCTTGAATTGCAGATGTAGAGGACCTAAGTACCAGCAACTCTGACTGACTGACCTGCACCTACCAGATTACCTACCAAATTACTGGCTAATTATAAACATAGCAAAAGATTTTTGAAATATAATTTTGGCTCCCCTATCTGGCAGTTTGGCCTCTTGTGTGCATTAGGGACTTTCTGCATGCCTCTTCCAAGTCAGTGGAAGAATAAGTTAATATTTCTCTCTGGCTTAATCACTTGGAAACGACATCACCTCAAATTAAAATTGTTTTTTTTCCTATTTACAAAACCAGGAATGGTTTCTAAGAGCTCTGCTCCTCCCACATTGTTTTTTTTTTCTTCTTTTCCAGCTGGGTCCATCACAATTCCAGTGCTCAGATAACAAAGTACCATCCACAGGGTGATGCAGGTGGAGGCACATTGGGAGGGTGTAACTGCCCAGCACACATTTAGATCTCTTTTCACTGAATCAGGTGAAAAAGATAGTACTTAATACCTTTAAGAAACAGCTGCCTGCCTGACAAGTACAAATTATACTTTATGTTCCTGTAATTTGACCAGTCGACACCTGGTCTAAAACAAGTGATATACTGTTAAAAGAGAATTCCAAAGCCACATCTAACACACAGAGGTATAAGTTACAGTATGAAATAAACAGGCAGTTAAACCCATCCGCCCCCCCAACCCTCCAGAAAACCTCAGATCTCAAAACTTTATAAAGAAGATTTACAAAAATGAAGAAAATGTAGGTAAGAGCAGAACAGTGTGTGTTTACAGAACTGTTCTCTTTTTTAGTTAATGTTTGTAAAAATCAATTTTCAGTTTCTGAATCATCATAAAACCAGAAACAAGTTAGTATGAAACCAGGACAATAAACATTCATGGGATAGTCTCCATCAAAATAAGTGTGTTTTATCATGGCCAGTAAATTTAAGTACTGCTTTAGTTTGTGTATATAAATAAGAAAACTGGAGTGCTCAGATGACATTGGTTTAATAACTTCTGCTGAGAATTATTCTTTAAATTCTGTTTGCTGCCAGAACTGAGTGTAGGTGCCCAGCAGACCAAAACCAAAAACAAAACAGTAAATAATTGTTCAAGAAAGTAGTTTTGAATTGTGGCACTTGGAGTAATAACATCTTGGCTTGCTATAATACAATAAAGAATTGAACCAGCTTGGAGTGGAAAAAAAAAAAAAAAAAAAGTAAAAAATCTTGCTGAGAAAGAAGGATGTGTCCATACATCAGAAATATGTGGGTAAAAAGAACTCGAGGGAATGAGAAATTTAACACCAGGACACAGAAGGAAGAAGTATGCAAGATTTGGTGGTTACCTAGAAAGAAATGAGTTTATAGGTTGGTGGTGGGAAAAGTGCTCTCTTAGTCTGCTTTCTACAGAGTCAGCTAAGCAAACTCAAAACCCCCTTTCTTTACTGTCTGAGCAAAAATCATCCAAGCTTGAACAGGCTTAGGACTGATTCAGTCCTCTAGTTCCATGAGGGCAAGAACGTACATAAAAAGAGCAATTAAAGAATATTTGCACTTTTGTCTCCAAATTGAGCAACTACCCAGAGCACTCTGTTAAAGGCAAGTACCATTATCCCTAAGAAAAGCAGTTGGAATGGCTCTTCACACGGGGTTAGGTAAATATTCTGAGGATACCTTACAGCTGGAACCTCAGGCTGAGTGAGGAGCATGTTACTTTGTGTTATAAAAGAACTATCGGCCCCAAGAAGTGCTGAGTATGGGCCAATCCTGCTGATCTTGTTAGGACTACTAGCCTGTAACTACTAGTGTGTAGGTCTTGTCTACACATAAAGCTATTTCTGATTAATGCCACATGTGAATGCTCTGGCCACACATGACATTAATCAAGAACAATTTATCAGGAACAAGTCCATGTGTAGACAAGCCCAAACTTAATGTGAGGGTGGTCACAGGATGGTGCTCTGTGGAAGAGAGATCTCAGAGTAGATGAATAATTGCTTGCCATTTCCATGTGGATAATAATACTCTCTTGGCAGGGAACAAATAGATGGTTGAGAATGACTTAATTTTTCACTGCCAGGTACAACACCTCCCTATCTTCCGTCATCAACAATATGCAGTCCTATGAAAACAAGAGTGGGTCACTAAAATGGGTATCTCTCCCTGTTGCTGACTGGTAAGTTTGGCATTAGGCTTTGTATATGTTTCTGGATACTGACTTTACTTGCTAAAAGTGGGAGGGAGTACACTTACTTCTTTATCTTAAGAAAGGGTAATCTTCCAGAGCCTAAGAACTTGTCACTAAATGGCTTTATTTGCTCAGGATAAATTTGAGTTAAATTTTCTTGATTAAAAGCAAAATATTGTTAGTTTAAGGCTGTTGACAGATACTTACATAGGCAGCTTTTAAAAATTGGGATGGCTCTATGCACCACAGGATAACCTCTTCCTGTTATAATCATTAAGGTCTCCTGAGTTGGGGCTGATAGGAAACAAGAATATTCTGGAAATTGATTGGTGTGTTTAGGGATTTTTCCAGTAACTGAGCTGCCTGCTAAATTATCTGTCGTGCTGTTTTTATGTAAGGTCTTCTCTGTACTGTTTTGAGGGAAGTTGATAGCCCACTGTGGATGTGACCAATACCTTTCTCTATTTCTTCTCCCTGCCTTTTGGTGCTCAGACCAAGAAGTCACTGCTCTGACTCTGCAACTGACTGGGTTGATAGAGCCCTGGATGCACTCTGCTGGAATGATTTGCTTTTTGTACTTGGAATTTTGAGTAGAGTTCATTCCAGTATATATATATTTCTTTCATGAAACAATACAAAATCCCTTGATAGGCAGTGTATCACAGTTTTCTTATATTGTATTGTGGGGGAAGATACAAAATAGTAGGCCAATACTCAGATCTGTATTTGGTTTGATTTGGAGCAATATGTGAATACAGGTTTCCATTATGCTTGGATAAGCATCTCCTACTGAAGGCTGTTTCTTTCCATTGGGAAAGACAGCCAGTGAGACTAACCTACTGGTTACAGTGGTCATATGGGAGACTCAGTTTCACATGCATTCCAACAACTGTATAAATGTTTATACAAAGTGGAGTGGCTATTGCAGGACAGATTGAGATAGATTTTTTTCAAAATACTGAGTAGCTTTGACATTTGGCCACTTCCCAGAAAAACAGGAGAATGGGTTCAAGTTCATTCAATGAACTGTGTAGAGAGACTTCAGAATCTATTTCCCAATGTATGTGCGTGTGCCCTGACCTTGATGCTCCCTCTTACCTCCTCCAAAAATGTTGGAAGTGAGATTTTCAGTACAGATTGTACATGAGGGTAGAGCTGTGAGCTGCTTCACGTTCTGGCTTGTGGATAATTGTTTATCTTCTACTATACCCTCAAATGTCAGTAGCAATTGAAAGGGATTCATGGGTTAAGGTAATGCTGAAATATTAACCTAGGGTACCTAAAGGCTGAGTTAGACATCCAAATAATTTGTAGATCTAGTTAATAAAATCTAAACCGTGGTATAGCTTAATTAATTCTACAATAAGCGCTTCATTTTAGCAATAAAAATGTGTTTCATGTATATATAAATTGGCATTTTTAACTACCCATTTTTCTAATACTCCTGTGAGGATATAATTTATACTGTAATGTCATGATGTTCCAGTGTAATTCTAGAAATAGCATTTATGGTATGAACAGTTTTTTTTTTTTTTTTCTTTTCATGTTACATTTTTACTGAACCATATAAAATTGAAGTCAGTTGAAGGAGTGTGTGCTGTTTTTATAGATTCTTACTTAAGCTGATTCTAGATGTCCAAAAAGTTGGAAAATAGTGACTCGTCACTTGTAACCTTTCCTTTCAGTAGATTTGTGCATTGAAACCTCATCATTAGATCATGGCAAAATGATCTTCATGTTGCCACACCTTAGAGGCTGTCTAGAGCTCCTGCTGGAACAAAATGTGCATGTTCTCCTGTTTCCTATGCCAAACAGTGAAAAGCTCTTGTTCTGTGATCTGTGCTGCCTTTTGATATGTTTAGGATTACGAGATAAAGAATTAGATTTATATCCTGAAGTCATAAATACGTTTTTCCTAGTTAACAAAAAGAATGTCCCCTCTCCATCTGTGATAATACTGAACTGGGGATACCTGAGAAGCTTGAGCTAATGGTCAGATGAAGGGCTGGAGGGAGGGCAAATCTAAGTCAGGAATCTATTACCGTGGAATTTGCTCCCTCCATTTATTGCCAGAGCATGAATCTGTTGACCTTTGGGTCATGTAGCCTCTTCTAGTACATATTCTCTGGGAGGAGAAATGAGAGGATTAAAGACTCTCATTCTTGAAGATTTTTTTTTTTTTAAATTTTGGGGAGTTAAAGTAGGTCTAAGTGGAGATGAGTGCTGTTTATTAGAACATAGATTGGTATGGGTGGAATACTGATTTTTTTTTTTTTTTTAAACTTAAATAAACAATATAAGAAAGGGATACAACCTTTAAAAATGTCAGCTGTCCAAAGTTGTGGTAATTTTGGTCTCTTTAACTCATGGAACTGGCATTCGGATGACAGATACTCAAGGTTTTGCTGACCTTGGGAACATTACTGAGTAATCAGTCATTAAGTAAGCATGAAGTGTTCTTGAACAATTTAGTCAATGTCTTCAGCACTTAACATACTTTCCCTTGAAAGCACACATCTTCTGGTTCCATGTTCTATTCCAGGACACAGATTTATTCTTATTTAAGGGGAGCATTGCTTTTCATTTTTCTTATTTGCCTTTTCCTGTCATGTCTCTACTTAATAGGAGTAACGGCATTCTGTTCAAATTTTGATTGTGCATATGTCTCTTAATAAAAAAAAAATAATAATAATAAAAAAAACTTGAGTTCTACATCTTCAGAGAACAACCTAATCTTGAATGAGAAGGGCTGAGTTATCCATCCAGGTGGAAGCGGCGTAACTCCCATTGAAATGAATGAAATTCAAGTGTGTATATGTCTAAAAAAAAAAAATATAGATATCAGTGTCTCTCACAAATCCAGTGAGGAAGGCAAGCAAATCTTTATTACACCAATTTTTGTGGATAATCTGAGACAAAGAGGACTAATGAATTGTCAGGATCCATTGAGAGAATAATTCATTAAAGCCATTTCTTGCAGTGTGCACTTTTGCACAAAGTTTCTTTGTTTTCAGTCATATGTGCAACTCACTTTGTCACCTTGCTGGAATGAAGATATCTGCAGGGTAACTCATTCTGCCAAGAGATTACCTGGAAGTTATTTATGTTCTTTGACTTGGTATGTGAATAAACAAATTGATACTTGTACTTATGTGCTTCTTTGCGCTGTATGGAAGCAAAAAAGCAGTGAATAAAAGGCTCTGAAGGCCACGGCTAGAGGATGAGATGTACTGTTTGGTATGCTGCTGTGGCAGTATTTTTGTTCAGTGAACATGAGTTGGAACAAGATGAACACAGTGGATGTAGGGAGGGAACATTGAGAAGAGGGAGAGTGTGGTAGGATGGGAGTGGGAGGAAAAGGAAATGGGAGGAGTATGAGAGAAAAAAGCAAAAAGGGATGGAAAGAGATCATGGAGTTAGTTAAACAAAAATTGTGCTAATTTATGTCACATCTTATGGTTTGACAAAGCACCCGTTATATGTATCCATCTGCTAATTTTTTTATTTGTCATGACAGTGCCACTTTTAAATAGGGATTTATTCTACAGTAGACGGAAAGGAGCTTTCTAGCCATGGGTAATTTGATGTTTTGGATTTAACAAGGTTAGTGTTGCAGTTTATGATAGATTGTAACTAACTGCTTTATGGCAGGCTTCTTCCTCCTCTTTATACTTACTAGTGATCACCTCTGACACTCTTACATGTTGCAACTACTGTTACTCAAGGTGAGTCATGCCGCAGTTAACAGGGTTCACCAGATCCAATGCCATAACTTTTGTAAAAGGCAGTAGTGATAATTAGAAGGGATAAATAAAGGTAAATTGTGGAGGCCTCCCATTTTCTTCTGGTATGTAAGTATTTCTAGCTGGGAATAATATCCCAGGCCTTCCATTAGTAATATAGTTGTCAGAATTGCTAGCTGAAATACAATGTCTTAAAACAATTCCTGCAAGAAGAAGTATTTGCACTTACTCCCACTGATTTTAATATCAGATTTCAAATTGTCTGCAATTAAAGCAGGCTTGTGCCCTTACAGAAATGATTTCCTAAGCATTATGTCTTCTATTCAATGCAATGGATATCCCTTTCATAACTGGGAATGGAATGTATATGCCCCCATTTTATCACCTTGGAGTAAAACCTACCCAGAAACACCAGACTGCCTTTTTTTCTTTTCTTTTTTATTCTGGATGACCAAAGGGACCCTCCTGCAGTGTTCAACTTTCTGGTTAGACGTGCACTTTCTGGTGAAGTGTGCTGAAGTAATATACTCACAGTTATTAAAAATAAAATAAAATAAAAATTAAGGAAGCTTTTAATTCCATGATGAAATGCAGAAGATTGTTGAATGAAGGAGAAAAGCGAGCTTGAACGTAGAAGACGTCCATCCTAAACAAGCTGGTATAGGCACACGTAATCAGATGTCAAAGAGATGGTGTATATTTCTTCATTGCTTCTTTCAGTTACTGTAGCCTTAAGTGTTATTTTTACTGTTGTGGATACCGCATTTGATAGGCGTAACAAAGATGCAGTTTTCCAGCTGACCCTTTTAAGGCAGAATAGCCTGAAGGAAATGCACCCATTCTGCTTCAAAGAAGATCTGTCAGTAGGTAGGAGGAATAATATGCATGCATCAGTAATTAATAACGATCTGAAGCTTTGATATTTTATAAGGCACAGAAAATTATGTTTTTACAGAACGCAGTATACTGTTGGGTTAAAAACACGTGGCTTAATTCTGTATCCTGTAACAAAATTTCTGATGAGATAAATAGGAACTAAGCTTGAATAAAGACAGAAGCATCAAAAGCACTGGTACAAGTGCTGCTTATGTCCTTTATTACACCAGTGAATGCAGTTGTGGGTATCACTGCAATCCTTAATAGGATAATATGGATGAGAAAGATCTTCAATACAGAGTATAATGAGGTGCTCAAATAGGCTGACTTTTCACTTAAATTGAAGAATTCATTTCCCTGAAAAGCTCCATTTTTACATACCTAATAGTACAACATGAAATTCAGAGGCCAAATCTCATTGACTGGATTTTGTTTGAATATGTTTTAAAACAGCTGCTTTGACTTCATTAGATGTCTTTAATGTAGTCATTTGTAAAGTCCTTTCTTGTATAATAGATTAACTTGCAGAGAGGAACCAGCTGATACAGCAATGCCTTTTGACAGTCCTATTTTTAGAATCAGAGGGAGGTACAGTCAGATAAACTGTGCCGCAATTAATAAGCTGGATCTCAAACATGGATCATTATGGGGAAACTCCCTTTGTATTTGAACGGTTTTCCAGGCCTTCCTGTCTATCTCTGAAGCACGGAGAATCCTACAGGTGATTTTCAGACCATGAGAAATTTATATGTGTATGTTTTCACTCCTGACTGTTTTAAATATATATGACTGTGGGTTTTTTTTTCTTCAGGGACAAAAGAAATATCAGCTTTCACTATTCATTTATCTCACCTCTCATATGTTGTTTCAGATGGACGTAAGGGTACTGAAGTAGCAGGTGAACACCCAATTATCTGCCACATCTCCAGTGATACTGTTTTGGTACCATGGGTGTCACAGAACATGATTTGACATGATTAACCTGGGGAGTATGTTGCTATTATATACTTTGAGTGGTTAAACTACTTAGGGCCCAAATGGTCACTTATACAGAAAGGTACAACAAAATCCAGCAGATCCAATACTAAGCCCTGATAGTTTTAGCAAAGGAAAAACTGCAAGTTTGGAACCAGGCTGCACAGGTTAGCTTTCGCTGCATTGTTAGCTCAGAACCATGAGGAAATACTTTCCTAAATTATGATTTGCTGATTAGTTTAGTTTTATGTGTGAGACATAACAGGCAAAATTTAGATGTTGCCTTAGATGAATTTAACAAAAAAAAAAAAAAAAAAAAAAAAAAAAAAAAGGAAGAAAAAGAGTAAGAAATGTATTTTCATATGATTGAATCACCTTTGGCATGCAAATCAGACACTGTTTGATTGGGTTTAGCCAGGGTTATAGTTATTGCCATGCAACAAACAGTTCAGTGAATCTGTATGCCCACTAGTATTATCAGGAAAGAAAACATTAATACCTAAGGCTTTCTTGACTGAAAGTTTGGAATGATGTGGTCTTTAAAGGTCCTTTCCAATCCAAGTTATTCTATGATTCCAAAATTTAGGAATGCATCTCTTTTACTAGATTGGTTGATGTCAGTTGAGATCTGATCTGAAGATCAGACATGTAAATGCAACTTCTTAGCAATCTAGCTACGCTCAACAGCTTCTGTTCTTCCAGAGTCTTATACATTCCCTCTATCTTTTCCCATGATGTTTAGGTAAATTGGATCCTACAGATGCTTAGACAAATTGTCTGTGCATTCCCACTGAGCACAGGAGAAGAATGTACAGAGAAGCTCAGATTAATACAAGCTAATGGTGCAGGGGATGTGCTCCCAAAAGTCTTTTCAAATGCATTGCATGATGGCATTGCCTTTGTCAGTGCAGGTGCTTGAATGCTGCTTTGTAGCATGTCTCCTCTAACTTAAATGTGAATAACTGAAACATTCTCTAAGTATGCAAGACGTTCATGATGTTTCCAGTTTTCACATATTTTTGGTCACATTCAGACAGCACTGTTCAAGGTCATTTAATGAAGAACGGAGAGCTAGACAGGCATCCCCAAGGAACCCAGCTTGTTACTTCTGTCTTCTGCAATTCATTGTCAGACCATTACCTTTTCTTTATGCCTACTGGAACAGTTTGTTATCTAATGCTGTATACTTGCATCCCTCAAACAAGTTATCTATTCTAATGCTCTGTCTAGACAAAGACTTAAAGGTGTGATGTTAAGATGTGAAAACAACTTTAACCCATGCTAACCTGGTAGAGTCTATGTTCCCTGTGAGGGTTTAAAAGAGTGAGTTTAGAGTGTATCAAATGTAACGTGCTTTGTCTAAAGCTTAAGAAAAAGTATTTTTGACAAAAGCTTTGGGAAGACAGGAGTGTACATCGCTAGTCTCTTTCTGTTGCAGTTTGATTCCATCTCCCTCTTTAAGTTGGCATTGTATGTTTTTGTAAAACAGTGTGTCTTTGTTTTATTTATAAACCTGCCTATCACTTCTGCCTTTATGGAAGACTCCACAGTTTTATCTAGGACTGACTCAGGCTCTTTTTGTGATGAGTTATGAATTGATGTATTTGCAGTCATGTTTAATCTGCAGTGAGAACTTCTAACTGCACCAAGGTAGGCAGATAACTCTGAGTAAACTGCAGACATAATGTTTGTTTGTTTTAACTAAGGTAGTTTGTCTGCACTAGGTAGTGTTGGCACAGTTGTCCCATACAATACAAGTTGTGCTGAAATACATGGTCAAACTCGAGTCTTTTATGAAATATACATTGAATTAACCCCAGAGCAGCTGCCACAATAGCTATCCATAAAAACAGATTTTCTGAATATAGAAAATTACTTGTGTATAGTTTGTCTGATTCCTCGTTCATTAGTACAGTTGATTGATGTGCAGAGTAACTTCCCTCCAAATCAAGTAAAATGTGTATGTAACTTTTTCTCTATACTGTCTGAGGTTTCTATATTTAAAATCTGTCAGATAAAACACGAGTGATTTTTATCAGTGTGAAATCACTGTACAGCTACAATAATGCCACACACACTCTTACAAATCCTTTGTCTTTTGACACCAGCCAAAGATTTTTCTCCTCTGTGTTGCCTTGAGGCTCCATATTTTCACAGTTCCATTGTTTGTTTGTTTGCTTTTTACAGGTAAGGCTAAAGCAGGAATCTTTCTATAATTATGATACACACCTTATGATGACATGCATTTTTTTGTCCTTATTTTTCAGTAATTTATTTTTCATAATCACTGAATCTTGTCAGGTGTCAGCCATTTAGAATCAACAGCATTCCAGACTCTTGCCCATTTAAGTCTATGTATGTCTTTATTGTTTGAGCCTGGAAGAGGTGGATGCTAGATCAGCATCTTTCTTTCTCATTCACTGATTTGCTTAAACCACATTTTAGAATATATTCACTATCTACTTATTTTAATGCTAGATTGCGTAAAAACCTAATTCAGGTCTTCAGACATTCTTATGTCCTCTGTCAAGGTCTCTGCTTGTTCGGTTTTAAGTATTCCTACACCACAGTATTTTGCACTGCTGTGCCCTTTACCCATTTTTGTCTCAGTGATTCTTCTTATACATGCCCTACATAACTAATTGAGATCAGTTTCCATTTCATCCTTTCACCTCTCTGTCACTACCCCTCACTTTTTAGAGAGAATTTTTCTTTTTGATAACATTATTTTCATCTCTGTGGTAAGCTGAGATAGCTGGTTTGTGTTCCTTCTTGCATTCCTGAAAACCAGGATAAACCTGCTCTGAGTGATAAGTAGAACCTATTTCAATATGTCCTCTCATATCTTCATTCCCTCACCATTAAAATACTGCACTGTAGTCCAGTTGAGCATTTTGAGTGTGCAGAGAAAGATCATTACATTACTTCACATTTGAAGAGTTTCATCTGGCCTGTCCAGCTGTCAGAGAGCCACATCATCACGGACAGTGCTGATGCTGCCAGCAGGCCCTCCAAATTCAGTATCCACAGCAGTTTTCAAGGGTCAATTAAACAGTCCCAGGACACCTGCAGACTTGCAAGGTAAAGGTCTTTTCTCACAATTCAGAGAAATGGAAACACTCTCTTAATAAACCATGTTCTGATAAATGGTATTCTTCATTAGCATTAGATTTACTCATGTACTCAATTTCATTAGGCAGCAGGATGGTGCACATTCATTCTGCCTCATAAATGTGACTTGTGTCACCCTAGTGTCGTGGTCTGGTGTGAGTTACATGATCGTTGCTCACACACACTTTCTCCTGGAGCATGTTGCATTTCAAAGTTGGACAAAAGAAATTTGACACCATGTTGACTTGAGAGAAGCATGCAAGTGTCCTGTCACAGGCAGGATGCTGTACTTTGTTTATTAGCAAGGAGTTACCATGTCACCCACACTGCGCACAAGCTGTTTGGAACGATAAGGCAGATCAAGAGACTTGTTGAAGGATAGTCTGCTTTTGCCAAGGTGGACATGAGAATTGTTTGTCATTCCCCTGCCAATACGTTAGCAGTGAGGTAAGGAAAGCACTTCAGATTTTTATGTTATGAGATGCAGAAGTTCAAGTGATAATTACATGAATATTCAGAAACTGGTCACTTTCTTTTGTAGCAGAGAGATTATTTTTGGTGGGAGATGAGTGTAAGCCCGAATAGGCATTCTATAGCTGTTGTCCCTTGTTCTGTAAACCTTAGTGTTCCTTTGGAACAGTGGGAGTACAGAGTGATCTGTGGACTAGAGCTTCATTTTTTCCTGACACCGTTCCCCTGAACAATATAACAGTGATGTATCATTTTCTTTTCAGAAGAATAGAGTCATACAAAAAAAAAAAAAAAATCCTCTCTGCACAAAATGTGGGGATGCAATCAGCCCAAGGTTATAGGTGCTGCTAGCACCTAATTACTCTTGCTTTCTGTGAAGTTCTAAGAACAGCTTTATATTCTTTCATTATCTTGACACAGGTGGAAACACTGTTCATTAAAAATTTAGCACTCTTCTCATTTATTCAGAATAGATTAATATAGCTGTGCGCTATGAGGTAGTTGCACATGAAACTGGGGATGCTGTTACCCTTGAATCAGAAATGTGGCTCTTAAAAGAATGCTGCACATGGTTCTCTATCAGTCATGGTAAAGGCACAGGATTTTTCAGAAGTGTCTATTAGTTTCAGGTGCATCGCTTCTGTGGTGCTTATCTTCATACAACTTAAGAGAAGCCTGATTTTCAAAGAGCAGGTGTCCATCATTTTGTAAAAATCCAGTTATATTAAAGTGTCACTCAAACTCTGAGCTATCCAGATGTACTAAGCCATTTTTTGAAGTCTTGTTCAAACCAATGTCTTTTGCAAGACTTTGTAGTCTAATTCAACCAAATACAATGTATAGAATAAAAACAAGATGAAGCTTGAGAAAAGAGAGGCATCAAAGGGAACAGAATGAAAACACAAAATTTGTCATATCAGAGCAGAATGTTGATCTGAGGAGGACTGCGTTCTGCTTCCAGCTGTGGACATTACCTTGTGGTATAAAAGAAGGACCAGAAATCCGTGATTCATAACCAATCATACAGAAATTTCTAAGAACTTTACTGTTTATAAATTGATAAATAAGAGTGAAGTGGAACAATAACCTTTTTGCATTCCAGCTATATTTGGGGAAGGAAGTGTATCTGTGTCTAACATACAGGCAAAATGCTGCAAGAATAGTTAATCCTTAGGAAAATATAACCCATATAACATTGGCAAATTCAGTGCCTATATGAGCTATGGCTGACTTGAATGGAAACTGTTTATTTTGCAAATCTAATAGAAATAAATTTGAATTTATTTAGAATGTTGGTTTTTTTTTTTTTATTTCTCAGAAAGTGGTCATGGTATTTAATTCATTTCTCCTTTGTAAAGTAAATATTGCTTAAGTTGTTAAAACACAGTTCACCAGCTGGGACATTACTTCCTCAAAATGCGGATGTTGTGTTGAACACTGAAGGTCAACCTTTGTGTCAGATCTCTCATATCCTTCTGACATCAGCTCAAACTTGCACCTTCTTAATTTTTCAGGCTACAAGAAAGTCTGATCAGGAGCTAAGGATGGGTTAAGTTAGAGGTGATGTTTGAATGTATAAGGTATGGTCAGTGCTCCCAACATGTATTATTTGCATGCAAAAATGTTGTTTTGGATCATGAGGCTTTTCTGTATTTGTCCATATGGCAGACAATCCATGGTTTCTTTGTTCTAAGAAGAATATATGCAATATTATAGGCTGAATTTTTGTACCCTCGGGAATGCTGTGTGTTTCTTATTAGGGAAATCCAGCTTCTGACTGATTTTGATGTAGGAATTGCCTTTCTTGTTTCTAGGTGTCACTGCATCTTAGGCTGGGAAAGTTCTGTGCCTGAGGGTGCTTTCATGGCAAAATGACTCCTGAGTCTGGCAACTGCCAGATGAGTTCGTTTTCAGTGTAGGCACTTAAGATTCTGTCTAGGTTCCATCTTAGTCATCAGAGACCTTTTTGAGGGGTGTCTAATCTTAGAAGTCATATTTTAGAAGTACTTAGGTAACTAACTGAGCAAGTAGGAACATGATAGGTTTTAGGGAATTTTTAGCCTTGCTGTACCTCTGTTTCCTCACTCATAACACAGGTATATTCTCTTCTTGCATTTGAATCTCTGCGGTATTCAGACAATGTGTTGTGTGCAGGCCATAAAGTTATTTCACCAGGTGTTATGATATAGGGATTCTATGCTGCTTATATTTCCATCTGATAGATCTTATGTTTTTCTTGTTTGCATTTTCCCTCCAGTTTTATTGTGATAGATATACTTCTGTTCTTAGAAAAACACACTCTGATGAATACTGAAGTCTGAATGACTTGTGGAAGAGGTACATACTAAGGAATTCTTTTTTCCAAGAAAGTTCCACAAAAAATAACTACAAAGCCATTCATGAATAAAACCCAGGCACTCGGTATCACTGTACAGAGCATAAATCAAAAAAGAGGCAGCCTCATGTTTGACTTTATAATATAGAGCAGAAGTGCCTTCACATCATCAGATGTTGATGCTATGGTTGCCATTTCTAAGTTGTTCCCCTCCTTCCCCCGTGTGCCCCCCCAAGCTGCTGCTAATAAATTACAAACACATTTGCTCTCATTAATCATTCTTTGAAATGGCAGAATAGTCTTTGCTGATTGAAAATAATTATTAGCTTCTGAAAAGGATTAAACAGCCTGTTTAGTTTTTCATTTATATCACCATTTTGATGGAGTGATGTGGGGGTATGTACACAGCCTTTGTCTTAAGAGTAATAATAATAATTAATGCTGTGTAACAAAGAGTTTCAGAAGGACTTCAGACAAAGAGAGAAAGAAAAGGCAGGCAAGGTGAGCAGTGGAATAAATGTAGGACAGAACTGAATGCAAGTTTGTGTTTTGCAGGAAACCTACTGCAGCAGAGCAGTGATAAACACAAAAGGAAATATAGCATTCTCAACATAGCAGTGTAGAGACTTGAAATTTCTGTCTAACATTACAATCTGAGCAGTGTAATTAATCTGGGATTGAAAGAATACCACAGATGTTTAAAATTATTTTTTTTTCTACCGACTCAATATCTGCACATTTACAAATTGTAGGCTGTGGATTAATAGCCCCTGAGTTCATTACCCCATGGGCCATGCTCCAAGCTTTGAATTTGCACTCAGCAAAGTGTATTTGGATTGAAAAAATTTCCTAGAGTCAGGCCCCAATATTTTAAAACAAAGTGTATTCACTCTTGAAGTGCTCTGTGGGCAGTAGAGTGTGAGTTCTTGCTAGAGTAACAAGAGGCGTTAAAATAAACAAAGAGGGAAAGAAAGTCAGATAGGCTAACATTTATCTACATTTCAGAATGGAATGCAGTGTGGAGGTTCCTGTATAGTATAACCCTATTCTTATAGCTATAGTCTTATAGCTATATTTTTGTAACAGTCGTAATGTGATTCCATGTATGATGCTTGCCTTGCTGAAAACAGGAATTATTAACAAGAATCACATTCTCTACTAATCTGATTATGTGATCTTGGGACCTGAGCAGGAATCTATGTGCAGTGCAGTCTAGCTTGGCACAGATATACTAGGAGTTTGGATTCACCACATGATAGAAACACCTATTGTAAGTACAGGAAGACTATGGATCATATTTAGTGTGAATTCCACTGAAGTTCCCAAGCTTGATATTTCCTATTGGCTGTTTGTAGGCAGCTCTCTGTTTTGTGTCTCATTTAAGTCCTTTAAGTCACTCCCAAGACCATGTCAGATCAGTCCAGTTTTCTATATGTGGAACTTAGATGTAAATGAGACTCTTAAAATGCGTATCTGTGACCTGTCCTCTCATTCATCCTCAGAGGCATGCTTGAAAGGAATGCCTAAACATTACGCAGGAACCTGATAATGGATTTTTTTTTTCACCTGGGGAGATGGGGTGTAGCATTCTAGTTTCTACTCAGATAAATTATACACATTTTTTAAAAAAATTAAATATAAGAGCAGCAGTGAGAGGAATGGAGATGTGACCTACGTTTGGAAATTATGATGGACAAGTAACAGGTAAATTTAAATCTGAGAAGCAAAGAAGACTTCCATAGCTGTTAAGCATCAGAGCAACTAGAATCATGTTGCTATTTACTTGTTTTCCTGAACGGAAGAGATGGAAATATAACAACTCTGTGATTTTTTTTTTTCTCAATTAAAAAAATAAAAATGTTATGCTTGGTCATAATTTAGTTAGTTGTGTCTGCTACACAACTACCTTTGTTGACTTTATCAGTAGAAATATTGAATGTTCAAATGATGCCTTCAGTGCTGGGATCAGAAATGTAAAGGTGCATGTAGATAGGAATACTGGGAACCGAAATCTGGTAGCCATAGCACTCATTTCCTGGTGCTAATCTTTGAATAAGACCTCTTTTCAACTAAAAAGAAATCTTAAACAGATGTTCTAGAGTATGTATCTTTTTGTTCCCCATCATGATTTGCACTGAGAACCACAATACAAGAGCTTATCTGTATTGCTAGTTGGATAAATGGTTTTGTGACAGATGTCAAGGAACCCTTGACTTGACTACTTAACTAGCTAGCATCTGGGTGTTAGTTCTCTGACTATGCAATGGAAATCATAACTTCTCTTGTACTTTAATATGCCTAATTATTGTGCAAGTTCTTCTGACAAGACTAATTTCTTAAAATATTTGTAAGCGTTTTAGGGACTTGTGCACTGGGACCCCATTTCCACTGAGTGCTACAGAGAAACAGACACTAAGATAGACGACGTGAACATGGCATGCGGCAGAAAGTTAAAGAAACTACAGAGAGCCTGCAATCTAAGTAACAGTGATTTATTTTAGCAAATATTTACATTGTTCTTATATTAGTGTGAAAATTGTCTATGAAAATATTTGGAAGTAAGTGTAATTTGTTCTTCCACAGTTCACTATCCACTTCCTAAAACTAGAGCTCCAGATGGAGATTTATTTACTGTGTGTCTGTTATTATGTTTGTGGCGGTATATTTCTTCCTTCCCTTCTACACTGTGTTCATATTTCTACACGGAGGTTCCATTCTGAATATACTCACTACCAAGCAATTTATTTTTCAGTTTTTTGGAAGGTACATCTGAGAACTATATATGCTGAAACACTAGCATGTCTTTCCCATTTTCCTCACAGTGCCCTTTGGTAAATATTGCACCAATTCTTTATTATTGCTGCCATCATAATCTAAATCCAGACTTTACCATGTATGCATGCAGAATACAAGCAAGTTTGACCTACTCTATCCTATTTTACCAGGGGATGAACAGATCTGTCCTTATATTTTCTAGTTGCAGGTTGACTTCCATAAAGTGTTGATGGCAAAGCCAATATTTGCCAATAAAGAAAAGCGATATTGGACTCAAATTAACAAAGTTGTATAGAACAATAAATCAGTATACCAATCCTGGGAATGAAGACATCTGAATGCTTTCCACGTGTTAGTCTAACTTCTACTGCCTCTGGATTCAGATGTCACAGAATCACATAGAATCACAGAATGTGTCCTTTGCAAGTCACACCATTAACATCATGTGGAATGGGAAGGAAGGTGTAGGAGATATTCATTTACTACTTCAAAGTTCCAGTAGATGTCAAGAACTTTCTGAGCTTTACAACAGAATGTTTTTTTTGTGAGGAGAGTTTGCTTGCATGTTAGCTCCACTTGGTATATTTCTGAATGTTAGTTTCTTGTTATGTACTCAGATCTTAAAGCTAGGTAGTGCACAGTAAATAATTTTAACCACTGAGTTTATAGATTATGAAAAATTCTGCAATTAAAAATCAGGGAAAAAAGAAAGAAAATAAAGAAAGGTCATTTTTAAAATGTGAACTTGGACAAGATTTGTTCTTTAAAATTCAATTTTTTTAAAAAAATCTTGTCATTTTTTAAATGTAAAGCTGGACAAGATTTGAAAAAATAGGGAATTTTATAGAATAAAATGTAACTGCTAAAGGCACTGAAAAACTGGGCATAGGAAATATTGCCTTGAACATTCACTTCCATTTCCGTGCATGTTTTCCCTACCAGCTTGTCATTATGTGTATTTTATTATCAGCTCTCTATTTTATTTTTTGAAGGTTTGGTCATGATCCATTGTGTTTTCTTCTTACAAGGAAGGAATATTCTTTGAAAAGGAAAAAATATGATTTTGTCCTTTTTGTGTGTTGATTTTTGTTGGCTCATTAGAGTTCAGTGTTAACAGCTCAAACGAAGATCTGTCACAATGTCTTGAGAGTCTTTCTGGAGTCTCTTGATAATTGGGAGACTACAACACAGGAAATGATTAAAAAAAAGATATTGGGTATAACAGAAGATTGCTCTATAATTTGTTGTAATTATAACTTCGACTCATTTGTCTATTCTAATCAAAATTCTAACTGCAGTTAGTTTATGTCAGAAGACAGCAAAAGAAGAAATTATACAGACTTGTATTTCAAGGAGGTTATGAACAGGGAAACATGAAAATAACTGCAGCTTTAATAAAAAACGTTCAGTACTGCTCCTTTAAATCCAAAAAATGTCAACTGAATTGCGCGGATGAAACTGAAGTGTGTTTAGACTATTTTATTTTCCTTGGTGCTAGGATAGAATGTGAAACTAAATATGTTCATCCAAAGATAACTGAAGTTCCTGCTTCTGTTTAGATTTCATCATCTGTTAAAAATCTCCTAGGTGATTTAACTAATGCACTGTAAAAGAATGAGTCGGTCCTGCAGAGCTCTTTTCTGCACAGAGAGTAACTTGTTCAATTAAGTACTATTGGGGTTTTATTAAATTAAAATCCTAGGAATTTTAGTACACAGTATATTTTATCTGTGAAAACTGAGCAAAATGTTGTATGTGATTCTCAAACAAATTCCTAAGGTAATTACTAAAGGAGACTTGAATACGTTTCTGGTAGAGTCATCTTTGACCAATTTAATAACTTGATTTCCTTAACAGAAGAAAATCCTTATCTCTCAAGAGACTTGCGGTAACATTGGGATACACCATGAAATTGTTCAGAGAATCAGTCTGTTCTTTGCTGGGAATAGATGAATTCAGACTGGAGACTTATCTTTTACTGATTGAGGCGAAATGCATTCTTAGTAATTATTTTATATTTCAGTTCCCGTGCATATTCTACTAGATCACTGAAATTCTTATCGGAGAAATTGTCTCCAATGTGTACCAGCACATGAAAATATAATCCACCCCCAGAACTTATCTCATTGGACCCTGATGAGGCTGCTTACATATGCAGAGCCAGCTCATTTTAACTATTCAGATGTTTACAAATAAACATGAATATGTTTTTTGACAAGCCTGGTGAAGCTAGGCAAAAACACCATTGGATATATATTATTTTAATATATATATATATATGTACATATACATGCTTTTTAAAAAATATATATTTATTAAATGTTACTTATTCCCACCTCTCCTTGGTCTTTTTCTTTTTCTTTCTTTCTTTTTTTTTTTTTTTTAATGAGTATAGCAAAGGGGAATGACGAGCTAAAATGAGATAAGGAAGTGATCTTATCAGTCAGTTCTGAGATGGCATTTCATGCATGAATGGCATTTTTAATTGCTGCATGGAATAAAAGTGAAGATATATAATAAATTTGGAAGTGTTTTTTTTTTTTAACTCTTAATCTGCAACTTGTCCACTTCATTCAATGTAGTTGTGTGTAAAGACTAAGAAAAATTCATTGTAAAAAAAAAAAAAAAAAAAAAAGTGTTATATATCACAGCATTGATGTGTGTATTCATTGTATAGTTCTGATGCAGTGTTTAATTTTTCTATAGTGAACAGAAATATTTATTTCAGCTGTATTTATATGGTGTTTTTCCAGTTTTTAAAGTGTTTTTTTCTTAAAGTGGTTTTTTTCTTCTTCATGTAAATGTCTTACTGTGCGATACTCAATCAGTACCTGCACAATGTAAATATTTCTGTAGGCTGCTACATTAATGTTAAATCTGACTAAAGTTGACTAAATAGTGGGAAAAAAATGGTATGCAGTCATTTGAATTCAAGTGCAAATTTTAATTTGATCATATCTACTGTCCTTTTATACTCGCTCTCTTTGAACAGTCAATTCTTCCTGCTGAAACTGTCCCAGGAATTTTTAAGACTGAAGATTTCATGAGAATAAATCATCAACATGCTATTAGGGTGAGATTCCTATGGTTATTTTTGCGAGCTTGTTGATGTCGAACTTGATCTGGAAAATGGCCTTTCTTGATTAACTTTGGAGACTTACGCCAGCTGGGGAAGGCAACCATACCTCATAACTGAAACTGATGTTTTTCCATAGGACTGTTACAAACTGACGTAGTGCTTGTTTGAAACTACCAATATTTTCAGGAAACAGTTTCTTGTGCAATAGCACTTGGCAGATTGGAAAGGAGAACTGTGCAGTCTGGAAGAAGGAGTTGATAGCAGCTCAGCAGCCAATGCTTTTCTTAGTTACTTTGGAACAGGATGTTTAGTTGGCTTTTGACCTGATGTCCTCCTAAATCAACAGAAAACGCTGGACAGCTATATAAGAGAAACCTGATGCACTGATAATTAAGAAGATATCCTGAATCAGGGCAGTAACTTAAGGGAAATGAAGAATGCAAATGGGCAGATGCAAATAGATGGAAGAGCTTTTCCTGGGCTACTTCAATAACCTTTGAGCTCCACATCTCTAAATTACAGTACTTTATATACTAAGGAGGGAAGGCTGATTTAGTTCTCAGTTCTGCATTGTTTTCCCTGCAGACTCACTTCAGTAGTATCTGTTCAAATAATAACATAAAATTTTAGAGGCATAACACAAAGTATTGCAATTTTAAAGGATTTTTATGTATGATTTTTATGTATAGTTTCAATTTCATTTATTCTTTGATTGTCCCAAATGAGGGAGCAGTGGTAGCTGACAGATTAAGTCAAGGCAGATCCTGCTGAAAAATTTTTTTTCAAGGGATGGCATTTTAGCAACTGACAGGTCAAGGAATTTCATTTTCAGTATGATGGAGACTTGGGATTTATTTCCACTCAGACAGGAAGGGGACAGTCTGAATTACTGAATAGTCCGATGAGAGCAAAATAGTAAGTTGGACAAAGATCCAGCTGGACGTATCATAAGTGGACATGTTAATGAACTTAAGGGTAAAATGGCTGCTAATAAAACTACGCATTCTCTTATTAAAGTCAGAAGTTGGAGGACAGCAACTCTTGTATTTACAAAAAGTCCTGATAACATCCTGGAGAACACAGACCAGTGAGGTTTACTTCAGCTCTTGGCAACTTAACCAACAGGATAATTAAAAATGCAGTTATTAAAAAAAGAATAATCTAGAAAAATAACACTTGACAATATGGCAGGCAAGATTTGGCATGATTTTCTTAAAGGAATATTGCACTTCACTAACTCTTTAAATGTGTAAATGAAATACAAGATCAATTAAAACAAGTTTATATGTTTGCATACATAATCATGGATATATTTTTCAAAGCGTGAACTAAGAAAATGAAAGCATGTAAATTTCCTGAAAAAGACATCTAGAGGAGGAAGAAGTCTGAGATTCAGATCTTCATTCTGAATCAGCACAGAAGACAGATTAGATTTTATATCCTCAGTATTCAAAATATCTGTTCAAATCGGTAGATTTCCAAGATTCCAAGGAGTGAATTTTTCATTCCCTTTGTTCTGATAGGATTTACAATTCCTGGCAAAATGCCTCTCTCAGCTGCAATGATGCCTAAACCCCACCCATTTCCTCTGTTTCACTGCTGACTTGCTTAGCAGTGTCACTTTCAGCTAGCTTTGGGAATCTCTGTAGCTGCATATTAATTGTGTGCAAGTATGCCATCACACATCAGGGCATGGCTGAGTTAGGCATAGTAACACATTAGGATCTTTGTTCTGAGCGAAGTCATTTTGTGAGAAAGAAGCATCATGTGTTGATAAAGAAGTACAAAATGAGAAAAAAAGTAAATATTTTTTGGAGACGTAACTCAAATTATTCTAATTTTAAAGGATTTTTATTTATGATTTTTATGTATGGTTTCAATTTCTATTATTCTTTGAATGTCCCAAATGAGGGAGCAGTGGTAGCTGACAGATTAAGTTAAGGAAGATCCTGCTGAAAAGATCTTTTTTTCAAGGGATTGCATTTTAGCAACTGACAGGTCAAGGAATTTCATCTTCAGTATAAATAAGTATTTTTTTTTCAGGGGGGACAAATAACATTTGGGGTATCTCAGGATTACACATGTGGGAGAAAGTATGTCTATTAATGGAGGACCAGTGAGGTATAAAATCATACTCCAAAGTCATTTAATCAAGGTCAAAGAAATGAGGACGCACTTCAGCAGGAATTAACAAAGCTGGCAGCAATGTCACCATGGAGGCAGACTGAAATCAGAATTGCCTTACAGTTGTGATTCTTAAATCTTTCTCTTCCAAAAGATACTGTCACACCTTCAATTTTGTCATGGGTGGCTTTTAAAAAGGTAAGTGCAAAGAAGTGAAAAATCTCAAATGGGTAATAAACTGCAGATCATATAATCTGAAGAGTTCAGAATACATTTAAGAATGCTAAGGCTAGTAGTAAAAGCATGCATTTTCTTTGCATCAGACTTTTAATGGATGAGTTGTAGTACTGTTGCTCTTGCAGATTGTCCACAATCTACTTTTCATGGCTTAGCAGAACTTCATGGAAACCACAAGAATTTGGTTCGGGATCTCAGGGCCTAAGAAAAGCACAATTTAGTGAAAAGTATACTTCTAACTATTTTTACATCTTAATGGTTTTAAACTGGAGTATCACTGCTCATTGCTCAGCAAAGTGCCTGGATTACAAGTGCCTGGAACAGAACTAAAGCTGCCTGCCTGCCTACCCACTAGCTCATGCAGTTCCCTGTGCCAAAGGTCTGCCTAATAATTTTCAACCTTTCTTTGATTTGTACTGCCTTGAAAAATTTCCTAGTAGAGGCGCAGACTCCTGTGTAATAAATGCAAGTTTTCTGATACTAGACTTTCTCTTTAAGAATTACCCCTTGCAGATTCCTTAGTAGTTGTGAAACCCAGGAGGCCATAGATCTATCAATAGATACAGCTATAGGTTTAAAAAAATAAATAAAGTTCAGTAAGAATGTATAAAAGAACATTCGGTTTTACTTACGAAAACTCTGGCGGTTAGGATCAGGACAATTGCATCTAAGGACATTCTAGAGCATATTTTGTTTTTCATGCCATGGTTATTTTTAGCATCCCTACTTTATGTTTTGCAATTTGAACACAAGCCCTTTGTTTGCACTGAAGTTGGAAAGGAAGGCACTTTGGAGTAATTAAAACATTACTGCTCTCTTCATTTTGTTTTAGTGCTCTCTTTATTCTTACAGTTAAAAAAAAAAAATCAAAATAATGGACTTCAAAGACTTGGTGGGTGCATGGGCTTGAAGAAGCAGCAGGGAAGCAATATATTTAATGTGGCGAAAGGTGAGATAGCAAACTTTTATGTACCCTGGGTATCAGGTATTAATCTCTTGATAACTGCTTTCACATTTGAACCTTCTGTTTCTTATGTGAGATCCAGCAATCTTTGCTTTTTTTCTTTTCTGGGAGCAATTTTCTGAATCATTAATTTTCAGTGGCCAGGCTTCAATTAGCTTAATCAGGCATTGATTAGATTTCTCAAGTCCCTGGCATTTATTTTCCACCTTGCCTATAAGGTTCCTTGACTCCATTACCTGATTGTTCACTTATTGCATATAAGGTTGATTCCTCTCCATTAACATTCCCTGATGAGAGGTCTCGTTAGCCATTCAGCTAGCCACTTTCATTAGGAATGGTGGCAATTTGTGGTGAAGGCCAGTTTCTACTGCACTTGCAAGGGAAGGAATTTTCTTCTGAGCAGTGTTACCAAGTCAGCAACCTACTCTTAGACAAAGGTGCTCCTTATAAACAATTTTGACCCAAAGAGAAAACACATTACTTGGAATATGCTTTATACTTTGAAAACTTATGAGATTGTAGAAAACCACTCTATTCTTTTTTTCTGAAAAATGTACTGTATGCAAAATTTTTTCCCCTCCTCTGCTTTTCTCAGTTATAGCCTGGCATATTAAAATGCATTTTCATAGCTGATACTCATCATTTCTGAGAGAATTTTATGTGCTGTCATAAGGATGGTATAAAGCATTTGTAGACTCAGTGTTTCCATAGACTCCAGGCACCATATACCCATAGCCCGTTCCGAGATATTAGTTGCTTGGATATGTATAATGTATACACTCCTTCCTCATGGTACGTGTCTTGATCGATGAAAAAGCATGCAGTAATACGGGTTAAGGATGAGTCTGGAAGTGAGGGATCTTATGCATCCAGAAAATGAGACTTTGGATTCAGTAGATTTTTTTTCTGGATTAAAGAGCAGAGCCTGGGTCATATTTATGTGTTATGCTTTATTTTGGTAAATAATGCATTTTGAGGGCACAAACCTCTTTTTGAAATTATCATTTTAAAGTTGTGTGCCCACATCATGTTGGACTAGACAGGCCTGAGCTGCAAGATGGATAGCAGGGAAATTGTGACAGACAGCATTTTGATTTTAATAAGTTTTTAAAAATATGGTGAATAATTTTAAATAAGATAACTATTTTAAAAGATAAAATACAGTTTGTAATTAAAAAAAAAAAAAAAAAGGAACCAGATGTTAAAGTATTTTTTTCTACAACTTTTTGATTTGAGAGAGTGCCAGTATTTGCCCTTATTGTAGCCAAAAAATACTTCAGTTTTGATCAGTCAGTATTTCTGAAAAATAGATTCCATTATGAAATTTGTGGCAAAATATAATTTTCTCACATGTACGTAGTTTGTTATATGTCCTCTTCCAGACCTGGACATACCCTTGCTTTCTATTTTAAATGATAAAACTTCAGAGGATCCCTTTTTATCTTTTATACATATTTATTTCATTGTTAGGTTTTCCTCATAAATAATTTGAGAATGAGGTCCAGATTTTGTTCAAAAATGCTAGTGCAAAAAATCATTGAAGAGCACTTTTCATAACCCCTTTCTTCTAAGTAGCTAAATGTAATAGTGATAACATTCACTCTCAGACTGTTCTGGTGTTCATTTCCTCTTTTTGCATTCCTTGTTTCATTGACTTACTGTGATTTGTTGGATTTTCTAAATAGAGAGAAGATCTTTTACTTTTCTTATTCACATCGTAGATCGTTCTTCCTGGCATTATTATAGACTCCAAATTATAGCCACTTACATGAGAAATAAAAAAAAATATATTAAAAATTGTAATGGTTTTCTGTCTTGAAATCTTTCTAAAATGATTTTTCAGGTTTTGTGTACATATATGTGATTTGGCTTTTTTAAAACACCCCTCCTCATCCCTGTTTTGTCTCTTCTTCTTCTTTTTGAAAGCTTCCTTCAGCAAAGGCATTCAAGTGTCTAAAGGCATCTTTCTTCAGAAACGATGGTCTCCTGTGATGAAAAAACAGTTTGAAAATGCGTCACTTCATCTTTGTGATTAGTAGTTTTCATTTACTGCATTCAGAATGAAAAGGAGCATTAGAATGTAACTATCTCTGATGTCAGTGTCTTCACTTCCTCAGTTCTGATCACTGGCAGTCACTGAGGTTCTGGGCTTGTTGAGTCCATTTCAGGGATGCTGTATGTTTGGACTTTAGTTTTTTCTGACTAATGAAAGCCATGGCTGGTTGTCTGCAGCCCTTCTGTGGTTAACACTCTGAAGAACTGCTATGAAGAGGTATTTTGTTACCCCACTCTGATGTGGGTCTAACATTTTTCCAGAATCAATGGCAGAACTCCAATAATCTTACCAGCTGTCCAAACATTACTCGTTATTAGTTTTGGAGTTAGAGGCTATTGATAAAGTACAGGTGAATGGTCGGTTCAACTTTTAGGCATAGCTTTACCTAGTTCACCCAGCTGAACCACCCTGGTGCATAGCAGATGTGAAAATGATTGCCCCAAGGTGCTTTTTTTTCCTTCTTGGGAGGTCTCAAAAGGCACTGTTGGGTGTCACACTTCCAGTACTTTTGTTACTGGGGTGAAAAAGTGACCTGTTTAGAAATTCTTCAATTCCAACTTATGTATAAAAAAAGATGCTATGTCTAAGGACAGGCTGCAGTCTGCAGTGGAAGGTGCTTGCCTGACCTTGTCTTGTTCTGTCTACTCAGGAAGCTGTTATAACATATATTCACTCATTTGTTCTTTACCTCCTAAGACAAATACGTGTATATATTTCAATCCCTGCCTCAAATCACTGTGTACGTCCTTATTATCTTCTGAATGGCTGATCAAAATGTACCTCCGTGAAGCAGTATCTTGAGATCCCAAAATGAGCCTAGTAAGGTTTCTTGGATTGTTGAAGAGAGTTTCTTCAAGAGATTCTGTGACATCCTGTTACTGACAGCTCAAAACTTCTGACTAAAGGTGACATTACTGTTTTTTAGTTAGATGTGATTTGAATAAAAGGAAGAAGACCTCAAGAAAAATCTTATAGAAGTTAATTTCCATTTTCCATGAATGCTTTCTTTCCAACTAAGATTTCTTAGAGGAAGAGATTAGATCTATCTCTTAACTAAGCTGTCAAAGATCAGAACTTAATTTTTCTAGATTTCCTCGTCAGTAAAGGGAGCAAGAAGGGCAAATCTAGGAGGATTGTAACACAGCTTTGTATGGGCCGAATTGCACACTGGAATTGCACATTTCTCCTTCTCTGTTGACAATAGAGGGAAGATACAACTGCCGCATAACTTTGATGCTTTTAAAAATAAATTGAGATGAAGTGCAGAAATGTAGAGGCAAGAATGTGAACCTCAGTATAGTTGCTGTGATTTGAATCAATTGGCTGTCCCACATGTCTGCCTCAGGAAATGGACCTGGCTTGGGCTAGTTAGGCACAGATGAGATGGGTAGCACAAAGTGAGCCATACCTTCTCCAGATTCTGAGTAAAGGACCCAGAAAATATTTGACCATTAAGAAAAATTACTTCTGTTAGCATGGCTTAGCTGTAGTTGAAATGCTCCATCTCTGTCCAAAAGGCTGAAACAGACAGGTCTATGTGGATAATTTTATTCCTTAATACTTTTTTCTTTCAGGAGATAAAGAAGTAAAGTCAAGACCTACTACTCCTTTATCCTTAAACCTTACTACTTCTTTATTGCTAAACATTTTGAAGTAGCTTGAGTGCAAAATTAATGGCTGAAATTCATTCAGCTTTGTACAAAACAAGAACTTTACAGCATTAGATCTTTACATATGGTAGTTTTCATCTTGTCTTTCTAAAAGATAACACATTTAAGTGATTTAATTATGACCATTAATGCTCTGAATTAGAAATCACTGCATATTCTATTAATTGCTTAATCTTATGTGATGATAAGAAATAAAATGGCATGCTTTCTTGCTAAAGGGGAAAATAAATATGGTACATTTTGTGCAGGATCTAAATGGAAAGAGTAATTTCTTGGTGTTAGGTGGCTAGCACTAGAGTTGTATGCTTATCATATATATAAAGAGAGGATACATTATATCATGATACAGTCTATATTGAGTGTGAATTTGGTACAGATACATTATTAATGATTTAAATACAGCAGAGCATTTCATGCTTATATCAATAGTACTGTTATTTAACAGCACTTTATATACTGCTTGTGATATATGTACTGTGCCAACAGAAAAAATAGTTTCAAAGTAGTTAGCTTAAAAAAAAGTACGTATTTCTGCTTGTAAATGCTGTGTTAGTTTCCACCTGTATATCTATCCAAGGCCTCTGAGGGAGCCATAAATATCCTTGAAAATTTTTAAATATTGGGAATTTGAAATTTGATATTTTAAGAAGTTTTAAGAGCTAGATGCAAGCACAAGGACCTGTTGAGAAAGTAGGGGTTTCTCCTTTCCATTACCTTTTGTACTTTACAAGGCTGGAACATTTCTGCTTTAAGTTATGATTTTTATTAATGTGAATTCTCTCTGGGATAGATTTTGTCTGTCTTGGTCCTTAGAAGCAATTTGTGGAGGAAGAAAAACAAAGATTTCTGGAACTTCTTATGACCCTGAAATATTAAACTAAGTCCCAGGGAGCAGGACTAATATGCAGAGGTCAAAGATGCATGATAAAGTTAGTTTTTACACTGTTAATTTCTCATACGACTTTTACTGAATGTGCTGTTTTGCCCTGTCACTCCAGAATGACAAGTTTATTGGATGGTGAGCATAGGAATTTCTGCAAATAGAGGAAACAGTTTTCCTGGCTGATTGACTTACAAAGAAAATAGTTTGTCAGTGTGTGAATGCATCTGGATGAAAAAGGGTAAAGAAATGAGTTAAAGGTCACCCTGTATAATCATAAGTGATTTGTATAAATGTGTATATGTGCTCAGATTTGACTGAGTATTCATTGTTCTCATGAATATTATGCTGGTCTGGAATTTTTTTTTGAACAGTTTTGGGAGATGTTGATTCAGTGAAACCAGATTTTTTAATAGACACATATGTGTTTGGCTTGGGAACATTTTCAGGTTTTAGGAGAGAATTTGGAGGACAGGAGAACAGCAGCCTTTCCTTGCACTAATTCACTGACTGAGGCCCCAGAATGAATGTGAGTGAAGTGAATACTTTTGTTTTGTTTTTGGTCCCAAAATAAAAAGAAATTCTGAGATTATTATATTTCAGAAAGAGAAAACTCTATTTTTCTGCAGGTTATCTTTGCATGCCTGTATTTTCCTTTGGTCTCATTGAATATTTAAGCTCTTTCCCACTGAAGAAACCAAACTCATAAGTCTCTACCTATACCCTTTGGTAGATGCTTTTTTTTCCCCCCTTGATTCCTCCTTTGTTTTCCTGTTAATTTGTGACTTTGGCCACAGAGTCTTTAAACACAAGTTTGTCTCCCTTTCTAATGACCTTGGCTGTCCTACAACTCCTGGTCCAAACCGCTCCCTCTTGTAGTTTTTCCTTCTTTTTCTTTCACATTACTTGCAATTGTTCCCTCACACTGATCCACAGTGTTGTACAGATGAGAGTTCCAATTTTGTAGCTGAGTCTTATCATCTACATTACACCTTCAGAGGTTTTCTTTTAAGAAATCCATAAAGTTTTAAAGGTCTAAAGGCCAAACTTGTGAGGAAGATCTGGTAAGGGTGCAAGGGCTTTGCTATTCTTTTCTTTACTTTTTTCTTCTTAAAATATTTTTCCATTTGCAGCTTTGTTCCATTAATAGCAGTGAGAGTCCCCTGAGACCTGTTTATCTGATCACCCCTATTCTCAAACATTTGGGGTGGAATGAAAGATACCAGATACCATGAACTCCTGCAAGTGGGCAGAAGTCTGACTAATGTTATTTTGATAAAAACTAAAAAGCTATGCACTCCCCCCAAACCACTTCCCCCAGGAATTCTGGATTTATTATATACTTTTACATTTAAAAGGAAGAAGCCATCGTTTCATTGAGCATCTCCTTCTTCTAGCTGGTGTTTGAAAGACTGAAAATGGGGTGTGCTGCTGGAGCACCCCTTGCTTTGCACTACCAAATTCCTTTGCTGCTCCTTTTCCCCAGGCACACATGGACGCAGGCAAACAGCCCATCTGTGACTCCCTTTAGCACTGCAAGCAACCACAGCTTTCTACTTAACTGAATAACTGCTCTCTGGGTGATGTGTTTTGGTGGTGGTTTTTTGGTTTTTGTTTTTTGTTTTTGTCTCAATTTGTTTCCTTGATACTAAGACCAGTACATTTGTCTTTTCTTTAAAAAAAAAATAAAATAACAAACATAGTGGATGTAACAAGATATGAGGTTCAAAACATTAATCATATTAAAACTAATTAAAAACTGCAAAGTTTCGGTGCATTCCAAACACTGGGGGTGGGAGGGGGGCGGGGAGGTCTCAGGCTGAGCACTGGCGTTTCCTGAGTGCAAGCAAATGCCTGACACATGGACTTTGCTGAATTCCAAAATGTAGCAAAACAGTGCCTGCATATTTGGCAGAAGTTACAACCAGTCCAGGTCAGTGTCTGCTTCTGCAAAAGACGAAGCCCTGCATGTAACAGAAGAAAAATAATTTGGAGGAAAACGGGAGGAACAACATGTGACATTCTGTAATTGCAGCACTTCTGTTACCCAAGGAACACCACTCTGCTGCCTCTTTGTAAACACTTCCTCCTATGTGACTGTGTTTGAACAAATTTTTTCATGGGGGGAGGCAGAAGAAGGGGTGAGGAGGAGGTCAGGGCTTTCAAGCTGTTAGGATATGAATGAGAGAGGCTTTTTTTTTTTTTCTTTTTAAATGTTGAGTGTTAAAAAATGTTTTAAGGAGACACTAGTGAACCTATGGTGGGAGCGAAATGCAGGCGCTGAGGCACCAGACCAAGGGTGGGAGGCCCAGTAGGCCCCCAGAGAAGGAAGAGGGTGGTCTGAAGCAAGGCTGTGAGTGACCCAGCCCTGCAATGCCATCCAAAAATGCTGGGGGAAGCCTGCCAGGAGGGTGGGCAACCCTGGAGCCCCAGCTCCTCACCTGGCCACTACTTTGCTACCACCAGCCATGGATTTGGTTCTTCACCACTGGTGGACTGGGACATGTCTTGGCACCTGGGATCACAGTATGACCTTGGATTAATTTAGAAACGAGGCAGCATTATTAGCCTTTCCCAGTAAAAGCAAGAGTAGGTCACCATGATTTAAAATATTGTTTTGGCCATTGTCTTTTTTTCAATTCTTCCTCAAATTTCAGGACATTGAACTGCCTTTGTTGTTGAAGAACTCGATATTTCTTCAGAGATAGGGCTGCATCACTTGTTATTGTAACACTTATTGGTGATAAAGTTCAGTCTAAAAATTAAGCAGCTGCAATGTTGCAGCACAAATTAGTTTAATGTAAGCAGTCAGGAGCAGCTGTTTGGCTCGGGACTCCGCTACAGCAGTGGGGGAAGGGCCCTCTGATGCTGACAGTGTTTTTTTTCTCTACATAAACATTTTCGGCTGTTGCAGCTTTTGTGCCGATCATGTGACAGTGTCCCTAGGCAGATAATTTATTTCTGTAGCTTTCATGAGCAATCATTAACCTTCAGACACTGAGCTTGCTTTCTGCTTTGTGGCATTTGTTATTTTTTTTTGGTATCCTAACTAGTTTAATTCACAGAGTGTCAGGAGAAAATTACAACCAATTTATAATAGACTGCAATGCATAATACTTATGTTTCTATTAAAACAGACCTTGCTTACAAGACCATTCTTACGGCTTAGCTTGTGTTCACGGCTCAGAATAATTATTTTCAGTGATGTAAGTGCAGCTGTCATCATGATACTCCCATAGTGTCTTATTCTGAATGCAAAGCCCTTCAGAGCCTTGTTTTGGGACCACCCTTTGAATTCTCCATTTGCCAGAGATGCTGCAGTTTATTGAGATGCAACAGGCTCGGGAGAAAGGGCACAGCATTTATTCTGGCGATTGCTGTTCGCCCACCATGGCTGGCTGCTGGACAGGTATTGACCGCTGCAGAAAGTGTGTGCAGAATAGGGGCGAGCATTGCCGGTAACAATTAGGGCTCGCATCTGTGCTGACTTTGTCTAGGATTTCCAGTGTAGCTCACTAGATAGGGCTGAATCACAGGGCAGCCATGCATGTTAGAAAAAGACTGAATTTTCATTGCTGTTTTAGTTGTTATAGTCAGGGAAACAATAAATTAAGTGACTTTTGTCAAGGTCACTAAAGAAATAAATGTCAGGATAGGAATTTCCCTTTCCCTGATCCTTTTCCCTAAGTTCTCTGTGTTTGCTGGAGTAAGATGACAAAAGGATAAAAAAATATCCAGTCTTGGGCAAAAGAACTAAAAAGTAAGCAATACAAAGGAAAAAAATTGTAAAAAGAACTGAAAGCCAGGGTTACTGCTGACTTACCGTGAATATCATTTTCCTTCAGATCTGAATGTGATTTTTGCTTTTGTTCACTGCTTCCCTGCCCCATCTTAATACCTTATCTAAGTGGTCATTCACTACCACTAGAAAGTTAATCTTTTTTGTATCAGAGAGCCAGATCTTATATTCACGTCCTCTTGTGAATAGGTGTAATCTAACCATGCATATTGCCTAGTTTATTTCCTATAGCTTGTATCACAGTGGCATCTGACACTGATAGAAGCTCTACCAGCATGGTGTTGCATGTTGGACAAGACAGCAGTGGGCAATACAGATGCAGGCTGGAAGGGGACGGAGAAGTTTAAAGATTTCCCTGATGTGGAAAGGTGACATTACCATAATCTGGTTGATAGAAGAGTAGTAGTATCCACATAGCTCAACTACTGCTCTACCTCCGTAGCACTCAGAAGATATTTGGTCTGTCCTTTGCTTAATAACTTATGAGAAGCCTATGTAAATGGAAGGAGACCAAAACATACATTTAGTCTGAGATGTGTCAGAGAAGGGACCTGTTATATCATTATGTAAAATATAAAAAATGGACAGACAGATTTTGCTGTCAGTATCAGGAAAAACATTTCCCTTCTCATTAGTTAAAAATAATAGTCTAAAATTGCTGTTTTAGTTATACTAGATTTCTGTGAGGAAAGATGAATGAACAAGTAGCTCGCTGCTTGAAACCTCTATCTTTCAAAATATTTAATGAAAATTAAAGCACAACATATGGTAAATGTGGACTGAAATCAGTGATGAAAATGCAGAAGCCTGGGATGCTCCAATGAAGGGCAAATAGGACTACAGAGGGGCTCAGTGTTGTGTTACATTTTTGGATGCATTAAAGTGATTTAGGAGCTATCATCCCATTGACTTTTGACTAGATTCAGGATGTAACTGCCTAAGTCAATTCAGAAAATGGGAATTAGATTTTTATGTCATTTTAAGGTGCTTTTGAAATTTTTACTCCTAATCCCAGGGTGATTAATTTGAAACAAGGTGATTCATTTGTATCTTTCCTGTCTTCGGAAGTCTGAATGACACATTTGAGATACACTCTAAAAATCAGCTAATAGTCAGAGTGCTACCTTAGCTCCTTTAAAATACAATTGATTAATTTGAATTAATGCTTTTTTTTTTTTTTTCTTTGCCCCCCCCCCCATGTTCAAAGGATTCTGAGAGTAGTAATACTGCTTTGGAGCTGTTTGGCTTGAGCCACTATCTTCATGTTCTGCTTTTGTTAGGGTTTTCCTTTGTTTTTCTATTCCTTTTTTTCTTTTTTTTTTCCCTGAAGAATTTCCACATCTCTCCCCATTTCTACCAGCAGTGTAGCATCTCTGGTGACAGCAATAGGAGTTCTAATGTAACTGCTTTGCTGCATGGAATGGCTGAGTAGCTTTAGACAAAACAGTGTCCGGGAAACTGCTGTGAACTTGTCTATACCAGTTTGCACTGGGAACTACAGGTACTTTTCCTGGAGCCACCCCACCACTAGCAGTGACTGGAGAAAGGGCTGTTCAGATGCATTTAATAAGACAATGCTTTCTTACAGTAAATGCAAGCCACCTGACCTGCTACTTCATCCAAAAATGAAATAATACCGATCACTTTGGTATTTCACAAGATTTTCTTAGGATCTTGGTAAGAACATACTGTAGTGTTTTATGAACTTAATTTTCTGTTATTACTGTATTAAAATTAATCTACTGTTGAAGATCTGGAGCTGTATTAGTACTAGCTTAGCTTTGGTCAACACATTATAATTTTATATATAGTTCTGCCTTACATCAGCACCATTGCTGCAAAGGTCAGTTTTCATTGCTCCTACAAAGCCCTGTCTTTTAGGGTGTAACTGAGAACACAAAATCCTTTCTGGAGTAACATGAAGATTGCCAAGCCTATCTAAGGGACTTCTCAAAAGAATATTAGCACTCACCAGAAACAGCAAACATCAGAAACCCAGATGACTGTTCTTGCTGCCTGTACCTTCAGAACTGAAAAATCTCATCACAACAACTTTACTTCTGTCCTAGTACCACTGCAACAAAACAGGCTTCTCAAATTAATTCAGAAGGCAATGGCTGGCATTAACTTTACTATTTGGAATAAGGAAGTCTGGGTTTGCTTGAACGTCTTCAAGGAGACAAATAGAATAGGGGAGTGAATGCAATACAGATGTGATTTATGGACTAATATCTCCAACTTTTGACTGTGGAAATTATTTTGCAGAATGATTTGTTTCATGCAGTTTCAAAATAGTCTCACTGAGAGCTACAAAGTCACCTAACTTCAGTGCTGCAGGCTGAAGAGAATCATGGTCCCAGCGAGCCCTGATCAACCTTTCAGCATGCCAGCAGTCACAGTTGACCATACATCTTCCAATGTGAGGATTCCTAACAGCTCCTGAGGAAATCTGGGAACGTGCTAGTAGCAGGGGAAACTTTCCTCCAAACACATATTCCAAAGCTCCCGGTTATCATCCACAAAAGAATAAGCGAAGGGTAAAGGTTCATCTTGATCAGGACTGTGGCATCTAGGCTTTTATTTCCTAGATTCCTTGCTTGGAAAAAAGTCTGCAAAACATTCCAAGGAATGTAGTCTCTTGTGTTGGCAGCAACCCTTCCAGGCGCTTATGGCTCACATAGTTATTCAGGACATTCAGCAATAAGTTAATGAGTGACAGAGTTTTCCTGCTTGGTAGCCCAAAACTGTAAAGGGCACATCAAGAGGAACTAAGAACTAACTAAATTTTACTGCTACAAGTTCTTTGAACTTTCCTTTTTTTTTCATATAAGCTGATACAACATGAGTGAATGTAATAATAAAATGTATTTTAAAACAGAACTTAGGCTGTTCACACTGCTTTTAGGAGTTGATGATAAAACAGATTGCTTCATGCTCTAATGGACAGAGCTCACAAATTTTGAAAAACACAAAACAAGGATGTGTGTGGAGCACAGTAACCCTGTCTATTGAGGGACTGAAACCAGTGATTTTCTTTCTTTTGCATTTGTAATACTTCAGGGAGGGGGAAAACAGAACAAACCAACAAACACCTCACAAAAGCAAACAAAACAACAAAAAACCCCAAACCCTAACCTAAAATCCTGCAGAGGAAATGAAACCACAAGAACATTTTTCACACTAGCTGATTTCTAGTGTCTGGCATACACACAGCAAGCCTAGGAAGTTTGTAGGTGGAATATACCATTCTACAGAATGCGTGTACATTGGACTTGCCAGTGAAGTGCACTGCACATATGCATAAATGTAGTTTTAAGCATTTAAGTTTGATTTTTTAACCACTTGTAATCCACTTATTCTTTTCACTGCTGTGCAGTCAACCAGATCCAGGGGCTTCACATTAGAATAATTTCTCATCCCAGAATGTGCATGACATATAAAGAAAGTTAAGCATACAGATTTTATTTTCACAAGAGCAAGGGACACTAGAAGGGAACAAGCTTGTAGTTTGTAAATCAGAAAGTATTCCTCTTATCTGAACTGCAAAACATAAAAGAAGGGAGGGGTTGGCCAGAAACAGGAAGCAAGGATCTAGAAATATGGTTTTGACATAGTTATTCCTCCCTGGAAATTAACAATGTAGAAAAAAGCAAGCAAACAAACAAACAAAAACCCCCAATGGCATAGTAACAAGATGCATTGGATCTTTTCCATAAGTTTTTCTCTAATTCTCTAGGTTATTCTCTAGCGTACCTGTTTTGTTCTTTTGTCTTTTTTTTTTTTCTTCTGAGAAAAGTTGAAGGAAGGAGGTATGTAGATACCTATGCCCTTTTATGGAGTGTATGTTTCAAATAAAAGGAAAAATATCTCAGACAAACATCAGGAAGTGTCTTTATAATTTCATTAGCTGAATTTAAGGTTAATCTTAAAGCTCCTGAAAAGCATTTGTTCATTTATTTGCTGGCAGCTTGGTTTCACTTTCTCCCTGTTTAACACTGGTTGGAAGAGTGTTGTATTTTACTTCATGGGTTCTCCCCAACCCCCATTTTCTCTTTTCTGAGCAAAAGAAGGAATTTTCAGCAAAGCTTTTTTTTTTTTTTTTTTTCTCTCTCTGCTTCTGCTTCTTTTCTCTTTTCACAGGGGCTTGAACTTTAAAGTTGTTAGACTGAGAATGAGTGATAAGAAGGAAATGCAATATCCTTGATAATGGTTAACAGTATTACATAAGTGCTGTTCATTGCTTTCTCTTGTGACACAGTCGGTTTACCTCACAGCATTATTGATAATATCTAATTGACTTTTCTAACAAATAACTTCTTGAAGAGACAGTGAAACACTCAAGATATGGCTAAATGGAGAAAAAAATCCCAGAATCTCCCAGGTAGATAAAGTTTCAGATGGAGGTACAAACATAACATAACTGAGACTCAGGTGGTACATACTCTGTTGTGACCTTCTGCACAGAGGACAGATTTGCCCTTACCTAACTACTTGAGAAAATATGTATCTGGTATTGGTCCAGGAACAAATAAAAGACATTCCTTCTCTTTAAATGTGAAGTACTACATGTGATCTGCAGCACCGGCCTGTCAAGTTCATTTTCTTGGAGTGGAAGAATCTGGTATTTGCAAGTTGTTTTCTAAGTGCTTAAGTGGATTTGAGAAGTGAGCAGCAATATACTTGCAGAAAATAAATAGTGCTGGAAGAAAATAACAATATTTTCAGATTTCACATTCAGAATTTAAATAGAAATTCTCTTTGTTTGTGTGCTCAATACATAGGACCCATTACAGCTAATCACTACCCTGAGTTTACATCCACTTTCTTCACAGAAGCTCAGATTATCAAACTGTATTCCCTGGAAAGAAATGCTTGTATGAGATGAAATGATGGAATTTTATGTAATACAGAATATGCAAGATGGTCCAACTAAGTAAAACTAGAAGTAACAGAAGGAAACAGAACAAGGCAAACTCTGCTGATAATGAGGAAAAATTTCCTAGCAGTGATGTCTGCTCGTCCGCTGAACAGTCTCCCAAGGGAATGAGTCAAACCCTTGGTGCTTTAGTTATTTTTAAACTGAACAAAACAGTCAGGATCCTTGTAGGAAGACATTCTTAATTAACAAGAAAAAAGAAAAAAATGACCTAATGGGTCTTCTATTTTTTTTTTCCTTCTCCAATGTTCATGATTTATTATAAGGCAAAAACAGATTTGGCAGTAAAATTATGGATTTCCAATTTTCACAGCAATTTTACAGCACTTTTATTCCATAATAACAGCAGTACATACCCATTCTGCATTTCCCTGTGTAAACTTTCATGTCTTACTTTTTCCCCAAAGAGGGCTCTTTTGTAACCTTCTGACTAGGAAGAGCTGTCAGGTAGCATAATTTACTTTAAATAAATATACTTGCAGGTATAAGATAAATATTTGGACCTTGTGCCTCCTGATTTTTATCAAAAAACCTTCACTCAGACCTAAGGGCCAGTTTTTGGCAGTAGTATTGGATGTAATATTATTTCCTGTACCATGCTTACTTTTCATCCTGTGAAATAAGGAACCATGACACATAATATATGGCAACAGTTTGGGCTTGTGTTGACTTCCACAAACATAAAGCATGAAAACATGAGATGCGACACAATTATGTGGTCAGTATTCAATGCTCCTAATACAGTTTCAGCCTTTCTTCTTCCCGTGAAAAGTAGTCTTTGAGTGCTTTCAGACTAATAATTGGCCTCGGGAAATGTAGCTCCTACCCCTGCTGCCCAGCCCCGTACAACCAGCACCTGTGCCTTCAGCCCTTCACCTACCTCTGTGGATGGTGAGCCTGTAACTCAGTAAAAAAAACCACAAATAAGTAGTGTAAGGAGTGCAGCAATGGCACACGGCAGTTGGCTTTTAAAATGGTGAATTCTGACGTGAAACTGCAGTAGCGCCAAGATGACTCAGGTTCCACTTCTTCAAAGTGCTGTGCAAATATTTACCAGTTACTCTTCCCAGTAACCTGCCAGCTACGCAACACTGTTGCTGCTTTCCCAAAAGCCAGACTGATTGAGGTAGAATGCAGGACCTTGAAGCCGTTTTGAAAAAGTTATACAGCAGGGGTAGGCCAGTTATATTGAGTCCAGTGATAAAAGAACTGCCCCAAATAAGTTTGTGAATGCTATGATTGAGACAACTAGAGTAGAAAATGGAGAGAAACACAGTGCTAATGTATTTATTAGTGATTTACTGAGATGAATGTTCATTCCGAGAGTTAATCCAGCAATATCCAAACCACTGTAATTATCCTTGCACAAAGACTCTCTATTATTTGCCTGTTAAATAACAAAGCCTTTTCATTACCTGGCATTGACATAACTTTAGCTTTAGTGGTAGGTAGAGAGTGAACAAACTTTCCTTTTTTTGCAAGGATAGGATATTATGGGATGAAATCCCATCAAAAACCAAACCAAACCAAAACAATCCCCCCCCCCCAAAAAAAAAAAAAAAAATCTAGCAGGGTAGAAATAGGATGACTAGACTTTGAATATAGTCTGTACCACAGATAGCTGAAATCTTATGAAAAGTATAAAAACACAAGTGAACAAACTCATAACTCACACAGAAAGAAAAATGTATAAGTAATGGCCACAAGAACATAGATTTATTAAAATTGGGAAAGAAACCAAAATCTGCAGTAGCTCTCTGTAATCTGTGACACAAGAGCAAGGATTTTCATTATGCTTTGCATTCCACATACGGCTTTGCTTTGGATCTCTTATGCAATTGGTGATGCAGTAAAACCATTGTATTCATAATGATTTCAAAGATGTGTATGCTTCCAGGGCTTGACCTATTTTACCACTCATGCATTATACACTGGGTAAAGCGACTCTCATAAGGCAGAGTCATTAGTACTTAAAATTTATCTGTCTATTGCTGTCCCTTTTCTCTGTAGGCTGATCATTTTTTAGTATTGTAAAATTTTTTTTTTATCCAATTTTTTTTTTATCCAATAATTTATGTGTATGTGTATCAGTGGAAACTGACCATGCACATATCAAGGCAGAGATTAACCTACAAAGGTAATGTAAGGGGTTACAACTCTTATTAGCCCATAGCTAGTAATTATTCTCTTACGGGTTTCTTAACAAAAATCTAAATATTCCCTTGCATTTTCTGATATATTTTACTTTAGAAATAAAAATAAAACCATACCTGCAGTCATTAACTCTAGAGTAACAATGCAACTTCGTCTTTTTGGAGGCCCAGATTCTACCAAATTCCCAATTCCATGCTTTTCTTTTGGTGGGATGAAACCTTCCCTAGTTAAGAAAATTCTCGAGACCTATTAACATCTACAGGACTTAAAACTTTGCTCTGTCACAGTAAGCTGCAAATGTCTTCCTGAATATTAGTGCATTACCTCACGATCTTTGTTTGAGACAGACTGGGAATTTTGTGTGCTGCAGTTTCCATTGCAAGGACAAACCTTCCTGTTTCTTTTTGAAATATGCTAAATGGCACGAAATCATTTAAAGAATTAATATCTGATCTCTAAACATTGTAATTCAGTATTCATTTCCTTTAGACTGCCTGAGCCTTCCTGTCCAGCACTTCCAACTAACAGCTAGCTTGAACTATGAGATCAGCACTGATATCTCCCAGCTCTTGTGTGAGATGATGTAGCAAGAACAGGCACAGGACCAAGGTATTCTCCTACTGTTTGAACGTTACCATGGGTAGTGCATACAGTATATAGGGGAGGTGCTGAGGGTGGACTCAGGACAAAAGTTGTTAAGCTACAGCATACTGCCCTTTCCTTTTGCCTCTTCCATGGTGATGTTGTTTTCTGTGGGTGACAATCTTTCCTTTTCTATGCAAAAACTGGGTTAATCTCTGCGATGCAGCTGCAGAATAAAAGCTCTGATACCCACAAATTCTTCCATCTCTCCTAGCTGTACCAGTAGCACTGGGGTTCAGGTTTTCCCTTCACCTGCAAGAGGGAGAGAGGTTCCTCAGTGTCCTGTCACTATTTTTGACTCATCTGACTCTTTTTTTTCAAGCTGCTGGGAGGATGAAGCTATGTGCTACTAAAGATGATCATCCACTCTCACTTTGGTGTGAGGGGAGATATGGCAAACACCTGAAAGGATACTAGGGGGTGAATTCAGGAAAGGATGGAGGTTTTCCTTTAACTGTGATTCTGGACTTACACCTTGGGTCTGATTTGGGATGGACAGCGTTTCTTCAGCTTGTTCTGAGCTCTTGAGGACTTTAGGGTTAAAGTCTCAAGTGAGAAGTTAAATGAAATCTTTGCTGTTTTCTCTGACCTGCCTCCACAAAGAGGAGGAAAGTGAAAACAGTGGCAAGAGTCATTCAGCCAGTAATTATACTAAATAAAATGGAAGCAAGCAAAAAAAGAACAGACTGGGAGCTGGGCCTGAAGAAGAAAAACAAGACTAGCGGGGTTTTGAGGTCTCTTAATTTATTTTGATCCTTTCATAGTATATTTTAAATTCATAAATAGTGAAATAAAAAAAAACAAAACAAAACAAATGATTTTGAGCCCTCAAGCCTCAATCGAAAAATAAACACTATAATACTTTTAAAAGGAATTAGTAATGCACAGCTATATTATTCCATGTTTAAAAATAAAGCTGTTGAATAAATTAACAATACCTTGGCTGAAAAGTATTTCAGCTGAAGAGTGAAATCCCCGCAGAGAGTGATCTGTGAGATTCTGCAGGAAATCTGCATTACAATACACCATTTCCATTTCCAGGGAGGGACTCACAGAAGGACACATGGAGGAGAAAAAAGAAACGAAAAAGCCCCAGTCCTTTATGCCTAGGTTGTAGGGGGCCTTGGCCCATCATTCTCATGCTAAACAGTTACTTTTTCTACAGGTACCCAAATGAAATGGGAATATTTTTTTTGAAGGAACAGTGAATGTGAAAAAAGGCTAACAGAATCGGTTCTTTGGTTAAAGGAAATGTCTCCATAGCTCACCAAGATACAGCAGTCAGATTTATTTTCTCACTTGCTGCAAATGAAGCAAGAGACGTGTCTGAATGTGGTAAGCACTGGGCAACTGGGCAGACGTTTACATGGGCTTCTTCCCACTTCAGCTACTCCAGTTGTTACTGATTAAATATTTGTAGAGAGGAGGAACATTAGGTAGAACATTACCCACTGGTCAAGCAGCTCAGGTGGGACAGGAGAGGCTGGGATCCCAAGGCTTGACCAGTGACTATCTGGTGTTGCTGTCGTCCATCGTGGGAGACTACAACTAGCCTTGCCTAAGCTTGATTCTTCTGGCTCAAATTTAAGCACTGGGGCAATGGCCATCCAGGGACTTGGATGTCCAAATATTCTGTCCTGGCTGGTTGCCCTGATCTGAACACTAGTGTTCAATGGACCACGCTCATCTATGTGTGGAAAAATTTAAACAGGGTTGGTTTCCTTCTGCTTCAGAGTGGGAAAAATTGTGAAATCTCAGTTGAATTTGTGGGATAGGAAAAAGGAAAAGACAGCAAGTGGAAGAAAAAGGAACAAAATTCCTGGCATCTGATTTCCAGGTTATTAAGCAAGCCATAGCAGAGTGTGACTATGTCACTGGCATTAGCATGTTCACATGGTTATGTCAGTTAAGAATAACACTGAACTTACAGTGCTGTCGGCACCACACTTAGTGTATAGAAAATGCTTCACTAGATAGAAGGAATGGGCCCATAAGCTGCCTATATCTATTTATTGCAGCCCCTAACATAACTAATACAAAGGGCTGCTCCCTTCTAGCAGCTGAAGATGGTTCATGCTATGTTTCTGATTCCTTAATATATTGTGAAACAGAAAATGTCTTCTGTTTGGAAATATGTTTAAAGGGGGGGAAAAAGAGCAAAACAAAGCAATCAACATCTACTTCTGCCAATCAGAGTTTTGTGGTGAACCCAAAAGACTCTAATGTGGTCCATAACCTTTACTGATGGAAAGCACTGAAAGTCAGTCACAAGCATTTCTTTTGTTTCCCCTTTGACTGCCATCTTTTACTTACAATTCATTGTGTCTCTGTACAATTTCAAACAAGATCTAATTAAGGGTGCAATCATTTAAAATTTTTGCTCTCCTACAAACAGATATCTGCCTTCATGCATGCAGTTGTTTACACATCAACATGCATTTTATTGCTTGATATTAGGTATGTACATATATAAACATATGTGTATTTATGTTTGCGTGAGTATGTGCACAAAAGAAAACATTTTGAATACATTTTTATGAGAGGGGGATTTAAAGTTATACCTTACATGGCATAAAATACACTGCCACATAAATTATAGAAAGAATTCCAACTCTAAATTAAGCTATGCTCCAGAAAGAGTAATTATGGTCCCTGAAATGTTTCTGCTAAATTCCTGAGACACCATACAATTTTATTCATGTTATCATCTACGGTTGCCTGAAAGTGTAAAAGAAAATCTTAGCTACTAGCAGAGAAATGTTCAAAATAATATCAAAGGAGAGGCAAAGGTCATTTCTATTGCCTGCCTTTTTATGAGTTTCATTTTTGTCTTTTTTTTTCTTGCTGCAGTTTGTTTGTGTACATTGCTAAACTTTAATGGAAGAAAATATGAGGGGGCAAAATAAATATAAAGAAACACACTGCTGTTCAACAGTGCTGAGCTAGTATTTCCATGAATGATGTTAGATGTGTGTTCAGAATAAAAATTTGGAAAGTCCACAAGCAGAAGGTTGCAGCTGTGCTATTCTCCTTTTCTTTCCCTTTTACACTCAATACATTTTAAAATTAATGTCTATTTCTGTTCAGTCAGATAAAGGTGTTACCGTTAAGCACAACAGTACCGATTCTGTTGGGAGAAAGGAGATGCCATGGAACAGCCGGACTGTATACGTCTTCTTTGGTACTGTAGATGGTCCATTGCTGTCTGCTCAGGAGTTTATTTGTGCAAGTTCGAATTCCAAACTTGCTTGCTTAACCCCTGTAATAATAGTAACTGATTAGGGTTTAACAAAGCAAATAGCAACATTTTCATATGCAGGTGCTTAATATCAGGCACAGAAACCCCAGTTGAGATCCCAAAGGAAAAGGCATCATTTTCCAGAGGCAGCAAGCCCAGTTCCTGCTGAATTCGGGTTTAGCAACACGTCCTCAGCACTGCTGAGAAGTCCTTAACTCCGGCTAATCAGTTGAAATATCATCTTGATCTTCTCACTAAAGTGCCTTAGATTCAGCTAAGCTTTTCTGCTCAGTGCCAGGCTTAGCATAGTTTATAAATAAATGCTTAGGTAAAAGGCAAGACTACAGATAATCAGATTCTTAAGTGCTTTGCTGTATAAGGGCATATCTTAAATATTTGCTTGGTCAGTCCCTAATTGCCTGTTATGCTTGACTTAAAATGAGGTTTACAAACGTTTTGGTAATGCTGACAGGCTATGCAGTTTCGTATATGTTTCTATAGATGCCTCTACATTTTCTGTTTGTTTGCTTTCTATCTTACTGCAGCATTCCTTCAAGAAGTAAAGAAAATTCTATGGGAAGTATGAGCAGAGCAACACTAAAACACTTTGGATAAAATGATGTATTTTTAAAAAAGGCATACCTGCTTCTATGCAAAATGCCGTTAAGTAGGCAAAGGAGATGGTATTTCAGTTCTCACAAGAGTCCACATAATGGCAAAGTGTTTGTGGCTGCATCTCCTGCACAGAAGCAGAGACAATACAAAGTGACAGCATAAAAACTGGACAGCCCTTGCTCTTTGCAGACATGGCACTGTTGCTGGAACTGCTGTCAGAGGTCATTGCAGAGGAGGGGATAGATAGCTGAAACAATGGAGTCCATGCTACTGGACTGTGCTGAAGTAGCACCTGGTCTTTTAGCTGTGCATCCAGGACAATAGTAAGAGTGGATAACAAGATGTTGTGTGCAAATGTGTTGTTTTGGGCAATGCTTACCTCCAGCACAGCCGCAGAGTTAGGAAGAGGAGATCAACCCACAGCTTTTTACATCTTTCAAACATGTGGCCTATGATTCCTGTCTGTTATTTCTTCTGTTCTCTAGTGATCAGTCTCATGTGAGCCGTCCCTTTGAAGGTGATTGGCATTTATGTCTCTCATTTCTCCATTTTATAATTTTTGCTCACAAGACATCATTATATTCCAGTATTGTTGTTTCAGTGCAGCCATGGGAAGGACAGTGGGAATGGGAAGGATGTTGCCTGATTTCTAACCATAAGTATACTTCTAATACAACCTTTTTCTTTCTTTTTTTTTTTTTTTCCTTTTTTTTTTTTTTTTTTTTTTTTTTTTTTTTGAAAATGCTTAGTTTTGCAAATTTCTCTGTTCTCATTTGCTGATTCAGGTCAGGATTAATGACTCCATACTATCAGCATGCTGCTCCTTTTGCACTATTTCTGATTCCAAAAAGAAGTTGAAAGTTTTTGAAATCTTGTATTGAACTGTTTTGTGAGATTTCCAGCATAATTTTTCAGATCAAAATGTGTAAACATCTTAGAGGTTTAGACCAACTGGACTAATGCTACGATCTTTAGGCTCATGTTATAAGCAACAACAAAATACTGAAAACCCTAACCCTGTGATTTTGATTGCTTAACTAGTAGCACTAGTGTATTTCATGTTTATTCCACCTACAGAAAAGGTTAGATCTTGACAGGAAATATTTTCCCGTCCTTATGAAACTGTTTATGGTAGTAAGTGTTTTTCCCATTGGAACGAACCCAACATCCTTTTAAAGTTTTTCACAGAGAGAAAGCACATTGCTGAATGGGCAACACTATGCTCATAGTACATTAAACTAAGGACCTTACACATCCTAGAGTATTGGTTAGTTGGGATGGAATATGTGTATTCAAATTCTGTACATATACATGTACCTATGGAACTGATGTTTTCTGTTTACAGAGCTTTTATGATTAAAAAGCTGGGGAGATGAGTGTACTCCTGTGAAAATCACTTTTGCAAATAATGTCCCCAAACTTGCTGGATGACAGTAGTGGAGACTATCACCTATTGCTCTAACAGATTCTACTGTTCATGACCAGATTTCTGGCTTTACTGGCTGTCACCCTAGCCAGTAAATAGAAATGTCACATTTCACTGTTGACCTAGAATAAAGGTATCAGAAAAGACATGTTTGTTTTCACCTTGTCCCCGGCAGAGTTAATTTCTGATTTCTCACATGAACAAAAAATTTCTTATATTAGCACTGGCTGCTCACTCAAACACTGTCTTCTTCCTTCTGACTTGCAAACCCTGGCTTAGGCCAGCTAGCATTCTCTCCTACAAATGTATCTTTAAGCATGCATCTGAAAAAAAAGAAATTCTCTCTTTGCCCCCCAGTAAAATAGCTTTGTTTAACTGCATTTCTCAGGTCTTTCTGAAGGGGACTTTCCTTTAACTGTGACTTGTGCAAGCAACTACATGCATCATTTCTGTTTGATAAACAGTAAAAATAAAGCTAAAATTAAAACATTCTTTTTGTCAACATATGTATCTGGTATGCTGAAGGCTGTTCCGCTGGTGTTGAGGGATCCTGCACATATTTATTTTTCTGGGTAAATGTTCCAGCTCATCTTTAAAGACAGCAATATTCAACCTTAAGCAGCAGAGCACAAGTAAAGGCAAGCAGTCCAACAAAGCATGAAAACTGGCTATAAGAAGCTCAGCCTTCCAATAGTGTTGCAGCCTACCAAATTTTTCAGACAAATCTCTCCATTTTGTCTTCCAGAGGCTCACAATTAAAATTCTATTCTGGCTGTCTAATCAAGACAGCAAATCTATTGAATTGCATAATGCCAGGGATAATCAAGGAAGGATGTGACATGAATCCATTTTTTCTCTACAGGTAGAAAATGAAATATTTTCTCTCCTTCCCTGAAAAGAGAAAGGTGGCTGAGGACTTCCTCTCTTTCCCATCTTCTTCCTCTCCTCATTCCTTTCTACCTCTGCAGAATGGATCCACTCACTGGGCAGGAGCAGCACAAACTGCTCGTGTTACTCTGTCCTGGTGATGTCAGTGCCCTTAACAGTGTGGGAGAGGCACCACAGCTAGCTCTGGATGCAAGTCAGTTTAGCTGGTGGTGTTAATCTTCCCATTGCCCATACCTGTATTAAAGATCATTTTTCTCATCACAGGGAGAACTGAATAAAATGTGTATCTACTCCCTAGGTGCTGTAATTAAGCCCCGTTTATCCGTGTATTCTGAAATCCCTTCTGCATCTCCTCTACTGCATGTATGTATCATTGCAGGCGGGGCTGCACTGTTGAGAAGAATGCAAGGGCCTGCCAGATCTGTCTGTGCAGTCTGTGGCTTCCATAAAACGTACTTGGTGAAGGGTCCAAATTCAATTCTGGATAAGGAACATGGTGCTCCCATTAATCTGCTGGAAGAAGAGCTGCATGTGCTTATGTAATGGTGGAAATCAGTGTTTGCCTTCCCTCTCACCAGTGAACTCCTGTGCATTAAGGTGAATGCTTTTGTGTAAAGTCAGAGAATCAACCCAATTGAGTTGAAATGGTTTGTAACCCAATCACGCTTAATTCAGTTATGGGCAAAATAAGGCCAGTGGAGTTTCAACCCTGTTCCTGTACAACATCAGGAATCTGATTTGTGCCAATCTCATAATCGGGTGCAGACAACAAGGAAAACAAGTCCTTGCAGTGGTTTCTTTACTGAGCCTAACAAACCACATCTGATAAGCTATATAATTTGCTACAGCAATTTGTGCCAAAAATAAAAGGCACAGTCCTACAGCGCAGCACGTTTCTGAGAAAAACAGAACCCCACCCCTTCCCTTTGTAGCATCTCTTTCTCTTGCTTTTGCTTTCTCAGTGAGGCTTTGCCCCTCTCTCCTATCCCCTGTCACAGTCAGAACACACCACCCCAGATAGCTTTGCCTAAATCTGTGGCACTAGTCAAGGCAATGGCACAGGCAGGCCTAGGAAACAATGAGAGCAACATGATGACTTAAACAGAAAAAGGCTCTTTCTTGGCTGAGTGGCCCTGGTGAGACGGAAGGGAGCTGAAGATCTTCTAAATCATTGAGCAACAAGCTACACAACTATTTCTGAAAAAAAGGGGTTGTGTTGTAGTTGATTTGAAGGAGTTATTCTAAACTTGTAAGAAATGTGTCCTTTTTTAGTTTGGTGACCAGAAAAGGAACTAGTTCTTAATGTGTGTTTTACATATTAGACCCCCAATGGAGAAAAAAATTCCTATGCTTTTTTGGGTTTGTTTTTCCTTGTCCTGCTGCCTATTGGGGGAGGGGGGAAGGGGTTGAAAAAAACAAACAACACAATGTTCTGAAGAATGCAAGCTGTCAGCTATGCTGTGAAATAACTTGGAGGTTAAAAGTGAATCACTGCAGTATGTTTTCTAATTTGGATTTTGCCAAGGTTACCTTAAAAACCTTAATGCTTTTTGCAGTGCTTACAGCAAAAAAACTGCAGATGTTCTTCTTGGTTATTAAAAGGAAAGCATATGAGAAGGAGGTGGGCTAGGAGGAAAGGAGAATGAAAGGTCAATGATTTTAATTCTACCTTGCTGAATTCCAAGGTTTGAAGGGATATATTTGCTTGAAAGGTCATGCTGTGGAAGGTGAGCACCTTGAATGCAGCCTGTTTGGGAGGTTTACAGTGGAACAAACAAGAAGGTAACTTGCCGGGATATTTGTGTGTCGAAGAGAACAAAAAACCTGCCTTTCTTTTCAAAGCCTCTCAGCCCTGTGCAAACTACTGGGATCAGTACTGGAGTTTAAAGGCAGCAGGCTGGTGTTTGCTTTAACTCTCAGATAAAAAGCCTGATCCAGAAGCCAACATGATTTTACCTCTTGCTGAAAGCAACTGAAAGAGAGAGCTGTAGGCTTCGTATCAGAGGAGTACTTAAAACTTGCAGTGCTTGTGTTGTAGTTCACACTGTGTTCCCTTGAATATAAAACCCTAGAAAAACAAGTGCTGGGCACAAAACTATGCAATGATGAAATCCTACCACTAATAGTTATGAGGCCAAATATATCATGTTTTTGTCCTTTGCTTATGCAGCACCTAGCACAACAGGCTTCTAATTTATGACTAGTGTACCTGAGCATTACTATAATACAATGTCGAACAGTGGTAATATAGTTGTTCCTCAGTTAAAGTTACCTGGAAAGAAGCAAGGCTTCACGGAATGAAGAAAGCCCTTATCACACCACCTGACACTCCGCTCTTTTCCCTCTCCCTGCAGCCAAATTTTCCTTAATGCATTTAACTGGATAGCTCTACTGGAAGGAAGGAAAGTTCTTACGGGACGAATGACTGAGGCACACGACAGAATAAGTGACTTATACAAGGTCATGCAAGAAATCTGACACCAAGCCAAGAACAGAACGTAAGTTTCTTGAGTTCCAGTCAAGTACTTTGTCCATTTACCCATTCTACTGCTTGCTTGTCTAAGTCAAATAAACAACTGCAGCCACACACACACACACACACACACACACGTGCATATGCACACCTTACTTTACTTGAGCTGTGTTGTCTGTGTGCATACTCAAAGTTAACAGTCTTTAAAACTGCAGCCTACTGAGCACATGCAAAGTGCTATCTGAAAATATTTCCATCTGGCAGTGTTTTGATGGGATGTAGTTTTAGCCCAGAAATAAAGCTTACCATATTTGAAGTTCCTTCCCTGAAATGCATGGGCATGAATGCTTTCAATAGAATCATCACTGGATTATTTTAGCAAGAGAAACAACCAATTCACCCTTTTCTTCATAATCAGAAATCTTCACTTGAGACTGAAAAGTAGCATGAACATTGTCAGCCGAACCATTAAAGTCTGGCAGACACAAGCAGTGGTAAACAGGCTTGTATAATGGTGTCAGCAGCTTTAGGAATAGCTGGTGCTCCCCAGCTTGTATTTCATTGTACAGCAATCCTGACTCTGTGATTAGGCTCTACTCCCTTGTCCCTGTAAACAGTTGAATTTTTTTATCTGCCTTAAATGAGAGCAGGATTGGGCCTTAAAGAAAGGGGCTTTTATTTTTTGAAAAGCTGCACTCAATGAGCATGTTTTGGAAATACATGAGCATGACCTTTCAGCTACGTGCCAGAAAATGGGAAAAAAAAAGGGAAAGACTTTGGGAACTGCCAACCAGGAAACATTGTTTTGTTTGTTTAAAAAAGAAAACCAGAAACTCATCCAAGAAATTCTGTGTAAGTTAGAGGCTAAGTCACTCTACTTTATAATCACTTTTCTTTTTCTGGATACTGTATTTTCAGTGAGGGTAGATAAAATCTGGCAACAGGCTCTTTGGCTCTGTGTTTGGATTCGGTCCCCTTGACACTCATCTGCCTCCATAAACTTTCATCTCCTAAACCCAAAGCAAGTTCACCCAGGAAAGAAGAAAGAGAGAGGGAAGGGGGTGGGGAGGACGCTGGCAAACTACACAATAAAAATCCAAATTGCAGCTTCTGTCATTTCTCAATGAAGGAAATGTTAGCAATGGCCAAGAAGTGCAATAAAATGCCATAAATCACCCAGCTTTTATTTCCTGTATGGGAACCCCACATATGGATGAAGTTCTGGCAATTTCGAGATCCGCACAAGCTTTGCAAGCGTTGATTTTCATTGGCCTGTGTTGCACTGAGAGCCTTCCTAATACTTACAGAACGTAAATTGAATCGAGATCGAGAGGTGAGGAGCTGTACACGTCGCTCCTTTGCCTGCTGCTTCTCTCCTGGCCCCTCTCCCTTCCCCCTTGCTGGCTGTTTTGCAGCGTCAGCCCTCCATGCATGAGCAACTCCTGCCAGCACTGGAAACCCCCATGTAGAGGCAGAGGCCTCCCCCCTCACCAAGGCGGAGGCCTACCCCCTCATCTAGGCTGAGACCTTCTGCAAAGCCCTCCTTTGGCTATCCCAAAAGTGCTCCCAGTGCATTTCTTACTCTCATGCTTCACCATGTTTACATTCCAGCTTGCTTCTCATTTTCCATGGGAAAGCTACTAGCAGGTAACAAGGGACCCTTTAAATATTTCCTGATTCCTGCTTGCTAATTTGACCCTGAAACACACTGCTTTTTATGGGGCTTCACAACGCAATGTGTTTTTAACAGCAGCCTAACTCTTTTATTGAAATTTGATGTTAAAGTGAAAAGAAAAAGTTCAAAGTAAATTATAAATTCTTTTATTGTTAATTGCTAATGGGAAGTGGAATAATTGCCATTTTGTTTAATCTAAGTAAGCCTGACAAGTCCGGTCTTCAGATTTTGCTTGAGCTTAGTAATTTTGCTTATACAACTGTTCAAAGGGATAGTCATTTGGTTTAGACTCCACTTTAATTCATTTTAAACCCGATCCTAATTTCATAAGGCATTATAGATCCCTTATTTTACTTTAGAAGAACCTGACCTCCAAAAGTAATAAAAAAATTCCCACCAATCAATGTTTATATAGGATCCATTAAAACTCTCCCCAACATTTTATGCCCCCTCCAGCTTTACAGCTCACAAATTTTGCCTCCTTGGCACACAGGCAGCCAGCCTCCCACTGACAATGAGAGCTCCACAAGCACATCTGAGGGCAGAATTCAACTCATTTTTTTCCCAGATTGGGAAGGGGCTCAGATGCATCTCCCTGCCCCTATTTTGCTTTGCTGATAGATGAGTGCAGTGGAGAAGCACAAAGAATGGTGGTACAAATCCTAAACATAAATGCAGTGTTAATTTCAAGGTCTATTAGCAACACCATGAGAAAAAAAAAAAGTAAATAAATGTTTGACAGGACAAAATCTGCAGGGGAAAAGAAAACATTATTCTCAGGCTTCAGGGAGGTTATTATTGCAAACAATGGAGAATCAATAAATTATATTTAACACTATTAAAAGCACTTGACAGTGTTCCTTGCAGTGAGCACACCAAGGCTCTGGACGCTGTGTGACTACAGCCCGCGCCTGTTGCCCTCTCTCTTGCTGGCTGGCTCTCCATCAGGTCAGGTCGAGAACAACCCGCTGAGCATTCTTGGAAGAGCTGCTGGAAAGCTCTCTGTGTCGAACGCGTACGCATTAATAACTGAAACACAGCCCTTTATTTTTTTTTTTCCCCCCTGAGCTTGTTATGCTTAATTTCTGAGTTGGTGAAGTGGGCTGGTGCGTTCTCAGTTGTTTTTTTTTTCATGTGAAAGCGAGTGGTAAGACAAAAGCAAACAGCGTTTTGGCTTCAAATGGATGACCTTCCTTGTAAAGAATTTAAGTCTTTTAACTTCAGAGGGGAATGAGGCAGGAATGCTGTTTGTACCAGAAAACTAACAGGGAGAAGGAAGGGGGGAGGGAGGCGGCATCTTCTCCCTATCTGTTTGGTGCTTTCAGAGATTGCTGTTTCCCAGAATTACCTCTGCAGCAGGATAATATAATTATTAGCAGCTGTTAAAACAAACAACAAACAAAAACAAAAAGCACGCACCAGGACCAGCATGTCTGCACATGCCTGAATGCTCTGACCATAACACTGAGAACTTCATGAGAGGCCCCATTTTCCCGTATGCACGGGCCTGATAGGGCCAGACGTGGCACAGCAGAATGCAAAGAGCAGCCAGAGGCATTTATTTTATAGTCCATTCTTGTTATGAATACCGAACACTCTTGCATTTGATGAGTAGGGCATTGATTCTGGAGCTTTGCAAACATGCTTCCCATAAACAAAGGGCAGAAGGGATGACTTAACTGTAGATTTAGAGAAACACTAAGTCACAAAACACAGCAGAAGGGACAAATGTAGGAATTTCCACCCCTCAGGGAGAGGGAGAGAAAGTGGTTAAATTGCTGTCTACTCTGCTGACTTAATCACGCATCAGCTACCATTTTTTTTGTTGTCCTTTGCTTCCCTTCCTGGGATCACATGGGTGATGTGATCCTTCCCACTTCCTCTTAGTTTTTAATGGGAGCCTTTGGGGCCTTATATTCCAGCTAAAAGTTTATAAACACGATCCTAGGAATCTATAAAAATCAGAGAGAAAATAAAAGGAATCCCATGTGAATTGTTTATGAAAATCACATGATTTTTAAATCTCTCTCTTGATTCCTTGGGCCAGTTACAGGACTCAAGTGCTCAAGGCTGGCAGGCACAATTTCTGCCCTCTCCCTAGCACCATTTTCTCTGATTAGTTGGCTGCAGGCATCTCCTTTCTTCCTGCTTTGCACATTCCTGCTCAGGAGTCTCCTTCATTTATTAACAAGGCGTAGGGGCACAGGTAGTTTCAGCCCCATGAATATGAATGCTGTGATTGCTTGATCCGAGTCCAGGCACCAAAGCAGAGATGTAGAGCAATGTGAAATGTTCCTGACTCCAGCACTTTGCACCCTCCCTCAGCTCAGGGGTTTCCATGCCTGGAACGAATCGGCAGAGCCAGGCGTGCCCAGGGCTCAGCTGCTGCTGTTTACAGCCCAGTGTCTGAGTGCAAAGCTACCTCTATCAACCATCGAAGCTCATACGCTGGGCTGTGAAGTGCAGCGGCTGAGGTAGGGGCATATGTCTGCCTTTGTTGCCAGTGCTCTAGGGGGAGGCAACACCTGCCACAGGGGCAGGGCAGCCAGGGATGCTTGAAACCGCTGCAGCAAAACCCACCCACATTCATCTGCAGCGAGAATGAATTGTGAAATGACTGTGTGCATCTCCACTTTGGCTGGAAGGAAGAGGCTTTATCCTTTAAAGGGGAAGTATGCAAAAGAAGTGACATTTCTGACCCTGCTAATCTTGCTGGTAATCTTTCCAGGCTGGGTAGTAATTGGCAAATGTTGAAGTTTTAAACAGCATTTAGTGTCAGGTTGGAGTTAAATGTGTCAGGTTGGAGTTAAATCCAAGCAAATTCTTTAATAAATTGATCCAAACCCGCTGTAACTATCCCAAACTTTGCAGCGGGTACCCCTCTCCACTAATAATGGTGGTCAGTCTTGTTATCATGGACTCTTCCTTTGTCCTTTCCCTGCCTGCCAGGCAAAGAAACTATGCTGCATACATTTTCTTCTTGACCCTCCTTGTCCTTTCCTCAAGTGCCTCTTATGTTGGTTAGATAAAAGGTAGCAGTGTTCTAAAATGCTGCCTCTGTAGTTTTGCTATGTAAAATGACATTCATTCTGAAGATTGGTAAGAAAATAATGATCTCATTAGAAGAGAGTTTAGCTATGTAGTGGTTCCTCTCTGTAGTGCAGATTAAGTAGCAGCTAACTACAAACAATAGTCATTTAAACAAAGAGCCCTCACCAAAGTTATTATCTCTCTTTCTGCCCTTCAAGAACATCATCAGAAACGAATCCTCTCACGACTGCACATTTTCATCAAAGGTTCTGAATTTTAAGCTTGAAACACTAATTGTTTTTCTGTGTGTGTGTGTTTGTACGTGTGTTCCTAAACTGGTTCCTCGGGTTGGTGTGTTTAAGTAATTATTAGTGACATTTCACTTTTCTTTGTAATGAACTTCCACAATTGTTTTGTTGGTTTTTTTCTTCCTTTTTTTTTCCTTCAGGAAACAATTCCTGAATCAAAATGAGAGGTGAAAGGGCAGAAATAGTTAAAGAAAATAATAGTATAAAAACTTTCTCTTCTACATCTGAGGAATGCCAGGAGTACACAGACAGTGGACCTTTGGGAAATGGATTTTCATGTGGCTCAGAGCTGCAGATGCTGCTCAGGCTGTGATCAGAGTACAAGAAGAATGATGAACATGGTGAAGCTGGGACTTCCAGTTTCACACTTGATGCATGAAAACTTTAAAGCAAGTTGCAGGACAAGCAGCAAAGAGGCATTGAAAATAACACCTCTGTCCTCTGAACTGACAAACCCCACCTACTCGGTTAATAGTAGATCATTTGTTTCTTTACAAGACAAGAGCCCAGAAGTCTGTTCTCAGTACGTCTCTCTATTCTTACCCATGGCTGAGAAGAGTCACAGAGAGAAAAACAAACAGGAAGGTGTAGCTTAAAACTGGAGGTGTCTTGGTTCTGCTTGTGCCATGGTAGTTGCTGCTATGCCGCACCACAGAAGCACCCATGTTTCAGGGATGGCAGCAAGCAGTGAGGCGAGATATAATGATGACTGTGAGGCTGATGCATGCTGCAGACATACTGCAAATCCAAGGTTGTCTGGTTTGTGGTAGACTGTAGGCTGGGCATATATTCTCAGTAGTTCAGGAAGATGAGAAATTTACACTCACTATCATCTGCGACAGAGCTTCATCATCCTGAACATCTTTGTTCAATGTGAAGATGTAGATCAGTGAGGACCCAGAATTCAGAGTTATCAGTTTTTTAAAAAGACAAACGTATCAATGCGTTCACCACCGTTCCCTATGACCTGCAAGTGGAAATTATATCCTTACAAAATTGGAAAGAATAATGTCAGACTTTTTATTAGAAGTTCCTTTGAAAAGTGAAAACTAAAGTAATAGTCTGGTTATAAACCTCAGTCTAGTTTGGTTTAATCCAATTTTAAATTATTTCTTACTGGAACAGTCCTCTTTGCCATGGGAAAGGTTGTAAAAATGTATCATTGTTTTCCTTAAAAGAATACTTTTATTGAAAGGGGTGTTTTTATGTTTCAGATGAAAAATACTGACCAAGTCAGCTGTGGACATGAAAGTGCCCAAATTCTAGTGGGGCTGAATTCCTGACCTCTGATCTGGAGAAGCTGCTGAATGCATAACATTGTGGAATATCAAAGAGGGAACAAAGTGTAATAGAAGATAATAACAGTGACTTCTACTACCCACATACAACCAAGACAGAAGTTATCTAAGGACATCGTAACACTCACAGAAACAGCTGAAAAGAAAGCAGGCATAAAGGGAAAACAAATTATGATTAAATGGAGAAGTTCAAGGTGCTGTTTGAGGTAAGCAAGATCCCCTGGAAAATGGAGAGACAGCAGGATTGAAACCAACAGAAGAGTACAAACTATGATAAGGAAAAAGAAGGTGGAAATTTTGGAGGTTAGCAATTACTTGATAATAAGGATTTGTTTAAGAATGTGAGATACTGGAAGCATCCATCCAGTTGATTTCAGTGAGGCAAAGAAATCAGTTTATGTGAACAGGATTTTTCCAGACACTGTGGATTACTTCTTTGCTTGCCACTATTGCAGATGATACTCAGTCAGTTTGAGGAAGAGTCAAATTAGTTTCACTTTGGTCCCTTGCAACAGAAAAAAGAGCATTTCAATATGTTTAAGCATCAGGCCCTCCATACAATTCATTTAAGAAGCACTCCTAGAGGCAGCAATAACCTGCAAGAAAGGAACCTGTGGGAAGTGGGCTCATGTGGATAGACTGATCTCCATGGGATCTGTCTCTGTTATTTCTGAGAGCTTTTTCGTGCTGCTACAAGCCTCTGGGAGTTAGTTCTGCTGCTTGTCCTTCCTCTCTGGGGAGCAGGGCAGTTAAGAGAGCATCAGCTCAACAAAAGGTGCACAACAACAGGAGGTCTTCCACCATGGCCTGTGCATTGTGGCTCCAGGTTTTACTTAGGAAAACTTCACCTGCAATACAAATTTAATGCTGTCTCTGATACAATGTATGGCTACTGTACCTTGACATTCAATTACATTAAATCCTATTATAATCACTTTCTATATAACAAATCCTCTTTAACACCTGAAAAGCTCAGTTCCCATGAGTAAAGTGCTGTGTTCTTGAAATCAAAAACAGAGGGATTCTAATGGAAATACATTAACAGGGAGAGCACTTTGAAAATGTGACTGGTATGAAAGGCCTTCAATGTGCAGCTAACATTCAAATAGCAGTGAAAGAAAAAAATTTCCAGAGCCAAGCAGCTCTGGAATTTGTATACCAGCTGCCTTAAGATAGAGTGTCTGAATCACTGTGTTATCACAGTAAAGCATCTTGTATGGAAAATCATCACTATCCAAAGACAGGTCAAGTACAGGTTATCTAAGTACTATTATTATAGAACTGAATGTTTTCCATCAAAACAAGAGCAAGAATTTGAAGAGATTTATGGCGATGGCCAAAAGGCTCAGTGGTATAGTGAATAAACCATGAAGCTTGTTTGTACCTTGTGGGATTTTTTTTCTTCTTTTTTTCCCCTGGTTGGCAGGAAGGCACTACATGTTGTGTGCCAGGTTTTGTCAGAGATCTTTTCATAGTTCTAGCCTTTCTGGAAAATGCATGTGAATCACTTTTTATTTTTTTTTCTTACATAAAAAGTTATACTGTTGTTGTCCTTTGAAATGAGAAATTGTGACTCCATCAATCAAGTAGGGACTTTGTTAAGGGGAAGAGAGAGACAATATTTCTAATACAGTTGCAAATCAGATATCTCCAACCAAACAGCTGGACATATATCCATGCATACTGTGTATAGTTTGAATAAGAAATGCTGACTCAGAGACCTACAAAACAGCAAGTGTGACATAGTTTCCAAATTAGCCCTTATCATATTGTCTTTATTTTAGTTCTGTATCTCATGCTAGTTGAGTTCACTGAAAGGCTGGGCTACACCTATGTGATTGTGAGTTACGTGTGTAGTTCTCACACATACTGTTTGAACACTGGAGAGTAGATGACACCTTTGTGTACATCCCTAAGTTACAGAAAAAGCCTCGACCTTGTTCTTATTCTGCCTGAGTACTAATTCATCTCAGTGTTTTCAGTACAAGACTCAAGTGAAAAAGACATTGCACAGAGAATGACTGTAGTAAGTGTTTTCTTGCATAAATCTTGCTTATGAAATAATTAAATGCAAGCAGTATAACAGCCTTTCTGGTACACAGACACCAGAATATCTTCTTGAAATGCCAATAAATATGATGTTTCAAGAACTACCTGGCTTTTCATTTTCTAGTTATAGTGCTGGTAAAATACTTGCTGAGGTGGGAACTCTTTGCAAATGGTCCTTCTAAATCTTATCAACAATGTAATAATGAAAAATGATCAGGGTTTTCCAGTATATACAACTGCCTTCTATCCTACAGCCTTGGATACGTGTAAGATCTATGAAATTTCTGGAGCTTCTCCATCTTGCTTGGACAAAAATAATTTTTTCCTCCATTACTGAACCTTCTGATATGCTGTGTTAAAATATGTTTTCATTTGTACAGACCATGGGTTGTAAACATGGAGGATGGGTCATTGAACCCTCAAGGCATGATTATGTCTACTTTCTTCGGATGACTTAAGCAGCTCTTCACCATCCTGCTAGCATTTCTTGTTAGTTTTCATTCTCCTTGTTCCTGGTCCTGCTCCTGTTATCTTCTTATGTCTGCTTCTTTACAGCACACTCAGTGCACTGCACCAGAGAAATAATTAATCTGGATATGAGTCTTGCAGAAACATCATGAGCTTTTGTCAGGGCTATGTTCTTGATTTGTCTGTCCATAGGGCCACAGGTGTAGCAAAAAGAGGCTGTGGGAACGCAGGGCAAAGACCCAGGGAAAGACTGGCGGGGACTGTTCTGGTGACAATGTAGCTTCAAATCAGCCTATGATGTCTGTGAGACTGCACCCTAAGGGGCTGAAGTCTGTCATTAAGTCTGTACACACATTTCTCATTGATTTTCAAAGTAGGGAGACAGGAGCATATGCTGGCAGGTTCTGCCTTATATTGTTAGAGCAAAACCTGATGGCTTTGTTGAATGGTGAATGTGCACCGAGACATAATGCAATACTCTTATCAAAAGGAAAAAATCTCTTTTTTATTCTGTATAGAATTTTTTCATAGATTATTGTATGTATAATTCTCAGGAAGTTGCATGCTTCTTTTTGCAAAGTGGAGCTGAAAAAATTGTCTGAATTTTATGGAAAGGTTATGTAACTGTACTCTTTCTTTAAATAGTACTTTTTATTCAAACTGCTTACTTTCTCATCATAGGGGAAAAAATAGCCATGTTTTACTAGCACAAAAGGTAATTTCTAAAAGGCTGTAATTAGTTCATGAAAACTCTGCCTTTTGTCATATCTCCTCAGTTGAAATGAAAAAAAAGATGGACCTTTTTCATTGTTAAAACAAAAGCATGGCATGCGAAGTAAAAAAGCCTAAAGGTAACATATGACAAGCTGTATCTTAGGTCTACATGATAGTGTAGCAGAGCTGTGGATTCATGACTTCTCACTTTGATTACTAACTTTTGGAAAACCTAAAAGTGACAACTGTCATGTATTTCTTCACTCATGTCTCTTGAGACAGAACTTGAAGCCTTATAAGAAAGTAGTATAGTTCAAACACTAATGAGTAGATAAGAAGAAAGTTATAAGAGCCCTCATCCTGCAAGGTGACTCTAGCAAAGTCAATAAATTTGCAGACACTTCTGTTGTGTAAGGATTAGATGAGTTCAACATCAGGTTTTGGGCTAAACAAGGGAAAGATACATAAGGAAGAATACTTCAGAGAATCGAGAAAAAGGGATTAAACAAAACTTTAAATAATACATTTATTGCATAGAAAGGAAAGAAAGAAAGAAATTATGGGAAGAGTAACTAAAATTTCTCCCTCTCACACTCATCTTTCTTGTACATTCTTGTAATGAAGCAGAGCCAGTAAGAAATTTATTTATAATAATAAACATATGATGCAACTATTTCTGTTTCATCCAGTAGATTATGATCACAGATGAAGAAGATGAAGAATGAAGAAAACCCTCTGAACAAATACTCCTCTTTGCTTAAAGACATTACTAATCCTAAAATCCTAAAAAAAAGATACTGTAAATAAATTTTGGGCCTATAAATAGAACTTAATTTTAAAAGGCTTACTTAAATAGGTCCAAGCCACAAAACATAGTTTATTGAGATAGGGTTTTAAATAGAAGTTTATTTGAGTAGGCACAAGCCACAAATTTCAAATCCAGATATAGAAACACCCAAATTTCAGGAGTGCTTGAAGCTATGGTTTTTGTTTCAACCCATTATAATACTAGGGGTTGCTCAGATTAGGGTTCATATTTCATATGTCCAAATTCTGACGTTTGATTCTGTGTCCTGGTTTAAAGCTTTAACTAGTGAGTGAACAAAAACTTCTATATTTCTGCCAATTGCATTTTAATCAAACACCATGATTTTCTTCAATAGCTCTGTTGTTGTTCTGTACTTAACAACCATTTTTAGCCTGAGCTTTTTCAATAACCATAAAGATATTGACCATTAAGATAATGAAATTAGTGATTGTAGGAAAACTATAAAAATATTACTAGATATTACTACACATGCGTCTAAAGGGACTCAAAATATTGTATGGTTTATTACTTGCAAAGCAACATGAGATACTGTAACTAAAATCTGTTTCATAATTCATATTCACAAGAGGGTAGATTTACGGTTACAAATGGTGCAATAGCATAAATTTAATGGAACAGTGCCAGTTTTTAATGGGAGAATCTCTGCCTCTTAGAGATTTTGCGTTTGACTTTGAAAAAATTATCAGAACAGTCACATCAGAACTCTCTGCTATTGCAGCTGGCAGCAGGAGGCTTGGTGACCAAAACCTGGTGCTGCCTTTGATGGGATCTTGGCTCTAAGAGCAAGTGATGGCTTTGCTTTGTCTAAAGAGTGATCTCAGTAGGGCAGGATTCTGGGTGGTTCCGTGTGGAGCCAGGGGTTGAACTTGATGATCCTTTTGGGTCCTTTCCAACTTGGATATTCTGTGATTCTGTGATTCAGGTGTTTTCTGAAGTAGAAAAGGCAAGAGAGACACTGTTAGGCAATCATGACTCTGAAGTTCCATTAGTGACATAATTTGTCTGCCCAGTTTCTCTGCTGGGGAGGTGGGCACATGTGAAAGGAAAGAATCATTGGTGTGAGGTAAATATAGCAGTTAATGCTGAAACTTCGTGTGACTGGAGCTTCTCAGTAGAGCTCCTGGCTAAATCTCATGAATCATTATGCTCTAGGAAAGCAGAAGAACTTGTTATCTAAACTGTAGGACCAAATTCAATCAAACTCAGAGGAACTGCAAGTTCCTTTCTTTTTCCCCCCAGCTGCTCCACAGGCTGTTACTGTTGCAGATAGAAAGATGACTATTAAGGAATGATGCCCCCTTGCTCAACATTTCTGCTCAGCTCTGTTTTGCATCAGCAAAGTATGCTAGATGCTCACTGAGTGCAAGACTGATCATGGTGAAGTCAGTGAGTTTTTTTTTATTGTCTGCAATGGACATTGAAATTGTTGATTATAAAAAAAAATAGATAAAGAAATAATACTAAATTCTTAATTATTCTGAAAATACATGGGTGCCTTTTGTGGATTTCTAGTAGGGTCTTTGTCATTTTACTCATGCAATTTGGTATTTAACCCTATCTGTCGTCAGTGGATTGCACTTTGGAAGAAGAAAAATAACTTTTTCTTACAATTTGGTAAATTCCTCAGTCGCATCTGCTCAAAAGCCTTATTGTCCAAGCTGTAGCATGCTCAGAGCCAAAAGTCTGGAGTATATATATTAGTTAATACATTTGAAATAACGTAGTAGCCCTTTGGAAGCAGAATTTAGCACTTTATTTTGACCAGATGAATAATGGAACTGATAGAAAAAAAAAAAAAAAAAAAAAAAAAAGAATAAAGAAAGGAAAAAAATAAAACTAAACAACTGTAATACCAGTGGTTTAGAAGTTTTGTATACCTTATTTTGTAGCTTCAGAGACCTATAAGGAAGTTCAGCTCAATTAATGTGAGGCACTTGAATCTTTTCATACAGCAGATAGCTTTTGATTTTCAGGAATGCTTCCTATGCTTTTGGCAGGTGTTGATGAGTAATATATATTCCTTGTGTGTTCAACATTAAGAGCAGACTAAAATTAACCCCATTCTGAAGCAGAAGGTAGCCAACTTGACTTTGAGATCCATTATGCTAAAGAGAAATGTTTCTGTCTAAACCCAGAGGTAAACCGCACGGATAAGAAGTCATTGAAATGAATTATATGGCCAATCTTGTTAGGTCTAGGTCAGAAGCAGAGATATCTCTCTATTTTTGTCCCTCCACCTCCTAAGTACATTTAGCCTTTACACTATTAGACTTCCCTCGGCCCTTTTTTAAAATGTCACCTGCTCTACAAATTCCTGCATTTTGTATTTTTAGATCCTGGGGTCAGGATGAGTGCAAAAATAATGACATTTCTGCCCTTACAAGTAATTCCTTCATTTTATTGCTTGTAGGAAGGAGCTATAATATGGAGTGAAGGAAAACTGCTTTACTACTTTAACCTCTCACAGTTGAAAAAGAAATTACAAAGAAAATGAACCTCAGGAAGAGCCAATAACCCACCTTGTACCTACCACCTTCATGAACAAAACCCTCTTCCTGATTGTGCTTTTGAATCGCATGGTGGTCAATTGGGGAGTGTACTGTCAGGTATTATGTTCTTGTTTCTGGAAAGCAACTTTACCAGAAAATCAGCTGATCTAACAATGTTATTTCACCAACAGTAGGTTTTTTTTTAATATATATTTAATTTAGCTCCTAATATTTTTTTCCATCAGAGCAAGGTCAAATGCTTATTTTAGGCCTGTCTTTTTGTCTTTGAATTAAGATTCTTTCCTTCCCCCCAGTTAATGTACAAGGCTATGTTACCACTCCTGAACAACTAAGGGGATCATTTGTTACTGGTAGAGACCAACACACAATGTGTGAATGGGAAGGTCTTGCTTATACTTTTTTTCTGCCTAGTCATACCACTGATTCCGAGGTAATTTCCATTTTAAGTGTAGAGATATTTTCTTAACATTATCTTAAAAAAAAAAAAAAATCAACTTAAAAATGCATTTTGCATTTATAATTAGAAGATGTATTTTATTCCAGAACTGGCCAGAAACATGGATAATAGCTTCTCAGTGTTATTGCAGGTCAACAATAACAAGGTTTGGATCAGCAAAACTCTGTTCCTTACATACTTCAAGAGAAACCATTCATTTTCTCTTCTGCTAAGTGGGAAGAACTACTTTACTTGTCCAGAGATAGAAAAAAACACGCGAATGCAGCATATGTGTGCTCCATCTCGTTAATTTCTGGAGTAATTCATGTCTTTGATTCTCTGTTCTCTCAAAATAGTATTTTCTCTTCCTACCCATCACCAGCAGAAATTGATTCCATATATGAAGAGCAAGACTATAAAAGAGAAAAGACACTCACAGAAGTATTCTCAGTAACAGTGTATTAAACTGAGTGTTCTGGGAATGCATTTTTAAAAACAGATCTGATCTACCATAACACTGCCTTGCAGTGGTTAACCTGATGTAGCTTTCCACAAGGGAATACATCCAAGTGTGGTGGCGGAGTAAAGAAAAGCATGTGTTTCTTATTAAGAACTTTTAGCCCTTTACCATTTCTGTAAGGAAACACCACCACAGATGATAACTGAGCAAAGGAAAGATCATATTTTAAGTGAATTCCTATGCAATCAGTGATGATTTTTCATGCCTTTTCATCACTTTTATTAGTATTTTAAAATAGCAATAAAGAATATATAGCTATTAAAAACATGAAACCCTCCACAAACTCTTCCATGCAAAAAGAAAGAAAACAACCTAAACTACTCATTATCATTTCAGCATTTGTCAAAAACATGATTCAAAAATAGAAAGGAAGGAGAAATTACATATTGATCTATAATTAGTGTAATCAGGCTTTTGAAGGAAGTTTTGAGGCCCATATTTTCATAATTGTGTGTGTGCAACTGATTGGAATTTTATGGCAGGCGAGTTTTCCTTGAGGGAGGGAGATAGATTACTGAGTCAATATTTGAGGGCTCTTTTGTTTTGTTTTGTTTTAACATTATTGTAAAGTCTGGGTGGCAGCCACGGTAGGTTCTTTATAGCTCAGAGATTAGAAAAAAAATAAATAATTATGCATAGTTGACAGTCAGTTGGCTTCACATGGTCAGAACTGGGGAGTAGCAATTTAAAATAGTTAAGTTTTATTTCCATGGGAATAGCATATGAAGCAACACCAGTGATCAGAAGAATTTCCTAGAAAAAAAGCTTCTGAATCAGGTTAGGCTTTTTTAGAGTGTCAGAGCTGCTTGAAATGCTACCTGTGAGGTAGGTCTACAGTGAAGTGAAGAGACAAGTAAAGGAAGATGTGCTTTCTGCTAGTTTCCAATAAACAACGAAGCAAAAAGCTTGGTTCATCACTTAAAAATTTTAAAGCATACTCCTCCTGTTCTCTAAAACATTCTTAATATTTCAACAATTTTGTGTTTGTTTTAAAAGTCCATGAAAAAATAAATAAATGAATACATCCATATATGTGACTGCTGATTACTATCCACGTATAAATAAAGCTGTTCCAGCAGGATACAGGTGACCCTTCGACTACTGTTGTCTGCATACAATATCTTAAGAATTCTGGGAAATACATTAAGAAGTTACACTTCTGAAAGCAATAATCTTTTGTCAGATCTTGTAAAGCAAAACAAACCAGAGATATTCTGTAAACTTTGCAAGTTTCATACAGCCATGTTTCTCGAAAAAGGCAATTCCCTTGTTGCCCTGGGCTCAAGAAGTCAAAATTTTTGACTTCATTTTTGCCATGCATTTGGAATAAATTTATTCCCTAAACTTAATGAGATACTGACAGTTAAAGTAGTTGAGAGACCAGACTTTGTTCTTTTTTTAAAATTTCTTCTAGATACTTTCCAGAGCCAAAAGTTTATTAAGTATATATATGCATATGTACATTCACACACACACTGATGTAGTCCAAAATGTAGGAGCATTTAATCTACTAAAATGTCAATTAAAGCACATAATAACAATAAAAATTATTATTTTACATAAAATTAAACTGTGGATTTTTGGAAAAGTTGACCTGTGCCACGGATTTAATTTTTCAGGGTATCCAAGCATTTGTGTTTCCCAAGTAGAAGTTAGGAATTTTCACTGGAGAAAACATGAAAAACAAGACATCTAAATTGAACTTCATAAATGAGGTATCCTAATTATTGGCAGTTTTGTGAAAAATTGCTTTAATATTGTGTTATTTCTCTGTCCTTTTATGCATAATAATTTTGTGCCAGACAGAACAAAGAATTTTTATTTAAAAATGTGATGGAGTCATCAGTTTTATTTCAGTTCCACATTATCCCAGGCTATGCATATGAATAATGCTGTGTTCTAAATCTTTAATTGAGGGTTCTGAGATACATTAAAAACAAATAAATAAAGAAGAAAACAGGACATGTTTTCCTGATTTTAAAGCTGCGGAAGGAGAGACAAAATAGAGAATAATGTTTTTCTCGCTGTCACTCATAAGACCAGTGGCAGAAACAGGGACAAAATCCAGATTTGCTGAGAACCAACATAATATTCTATCCAATTTCTAGAGATTAGGAGGCATTCTTTCCCACTATGGGATGATATCACAAACACTCTTCCTCAGGCAACTTGTCTACAAAACAGGCACAGGAATTATTTATCTCTTGTTCATTATCACTCAATCTATTTTTTACCCTGGAACTAAGTACATGAAAGCAATACTAAATTTCACAACTCAGAATCAGACATTTTTGCAAGAGCTGTGCTACCACTTTAAAAAAAAAAAAAAAAACAAGAGCAAAAACAGTGACAATAGATCCTTCAATTCTTCTATATCTCATAAAACTGACGAAAACATTTCCACCAGAATTTGCTTTTAAAAATCACCTCAGGCACTATCTAATAATGAAAAATTGAAAATAGCCCTAAGGTTGAATGTTTGGAGAAATAGTATCTGTGCAGCTATGATGTCTTAAAAGCAACATATCTAGACACATTTGGCTTTGGAGGCCGCAGAGGTAAGCAGCCATACGTATGGCCACAAGCTGTGACTGTGGCACCCCACAGTATTTACAGCAGCACACACTCCTGGTGCAGCTGACAGATTTTCCTCTACAACAAAATGCTTCTCCTGGATTTATTTCTTGCTTGCTGCCCCTCACCTCGTAGTTAATGGTTGAAGTGAACTAAGAACCCAGAATACAAAGGTGGGCCCCGCTTTATTTCCAGTAAGACAGGCGGCAAATCACTTTAGAAGAAACAGTAACTGCTACCATTAAACCATGCTTCTGAAGACCATGATGATCCAGCAATTAAAATGCTAACCAGAATTTGTAAAAAAAATAAGTAAAAAACACTGTAATTGCTATATATTCCTGTGGTTTGCTTTGCCAGAAACCTGCCAAATACAATATGTACTGCATGACCTAGCCTATTTCAAGACCTCTTTGCAGTTAGCCTTGGTTTAGTCTGAGGAAACGGGAATTCTGTCATCAGGCAAGCTTCTTCACTACAGTGGTGTAGCTAGCTTTTCCCTCTTCAAGTCTCAGAGCTGCAGCAGGAAGAAGATGACTGAAAGAGTGAGAAGACTGCAAACACTGTTTATGTTTCTCTGGCTGTGAAGTAACAGCAGTGGGGATCTGATTCTGTATCTTCTGTGTTTTTCTTATTTTTTCAAACTCAGTGGTGTCATCATCTGGCTCAGTGGCCAGCTATCAGCTGACTTGTTACATCAGGATAGAATTCACTACTCTAATAGCCATATCCAGCTATGGAGTTTCATGCAATAGTGCTATTGTCTTCACTGGGAATTCCGTATATGAAACAATGACTGGAAATGCCTGTAGTACTGTGCACAGTGACACTATATCCCATGAAAGTAACAACAGAACAATATCTGAAGACCTCACCACACAATAACATTACATCTAGTTTCTTTTCTTCATTTTTTTCCTTCTGGAAAGCTTCCATGCCATAAGGTATACATTTTGTGTCATTAATTTTTGACATCCATTTTCACTGAATAACTTCCTAAAAATGAACTACAACTTAACTGTTCTGTTGACAAAGTATCAAGTGAAGAAATTTTAATACAAAAACGGACACAATTGACATTTGGACTGGCAAAATTTCTTCAACAAAGGAAATTAAAAAGTTCTGTTTTATTAAAATTAAATAATGATTCCTAACAGCAGGAATGACATTAGGCTTGATCCAAAATCCTCTGAAGTAGATGCAGAGATGTGCATTTACTTCAGTGGGCTTTGGATCATATCAATTTTGAATTAGGTAGATCTCATGATTCATTACAGAACTGTCCTTGTCCTTTTTTTTTTTTGTGGTATCAAGCACCTGCTGTTCATGATATGCACATATTTTTTACCTACTTAGTCTTTGTGAGTTGTGACACTATTGAAATATAAAAACAATAATAAACAGCAAAAAAATCCACCTTCAAATCTACACATGCAGAGTAAGTGTGTGACTATCTATTTTGACTTTGAATGTCTACAAACCAGTGCATGCATATGTAATTCACAAAAGAAAAAAAAAAAAAAGTAATAATTAAAAAAACATGCAGGGAGTGAATGCCTTTTCAGGACACTTTAGGTGGAATATTATTTGGAGAACAATGAATAGCAAAGTTAATGATTCCTCAAAATTTATCTAGCCATATAAAGCTATTTTTTTTGTCTGCTCTGAATAGAGGATTTTTACATCTCCAGTTATCTGGGCAGAGATTTCACTCTCAAAGTTCTTGTTGGATAAAGAAGTGTTCCCCTTTACCTGCCCCCATTTTTCTCTCTCATATTGTCAAGTACAAACCTTAGTTTGAGGAAATAGTCTTTGTTTAGATTTCAGAACTGCCTGCCACAAACAGTATTCATGAGTAAATGAATAATTCATTTCTCACAAATCCTCAGGTACAGTTAGCAGAATTTGTTCATTAATAAGACCACAGAATCAAAGAGTTGCAGAATCAGAGAACCACAGAACATAAAGGATCTCTAGAGATCATCTAGTTCAACCACCCTGCTAAAGTAAGTTCCACAGTGCATATTCCATAGGAAAGCATCCAGGTGGGTTTTGAATATCTCCAGAGAAGAATCTAGAGCCTTTCTGGGCAGCTTGTTCTAGGGCTCTGTCACTCTCAAAGTAAGTCAGTCTTTCCTCATGTTCATATGGAACTTAATTTGTTTCAGTTTGTGCCCACTGCTCCTTGTTCTGTCACTGGGCAGCATTGAAAAAATCCTTGCTCCTTCCCCTTGACTTTTGTCCTTTAGATATTTATAAGCATTGACTAGTTTTCCTGTTAGTCTTCTCCAGAGTGAACAGTCCCAAGTCTCTCAGCCTTTCTTCATAAGAGCATACTCTAGACTCCTAACAATATTCATGATCTTCTAGAAGTTCCCCATCTTGAATTGAGGATCCTAGAACATGACTCAGCACTCCAGATGTGGCCTCACTAAGGAGAATTTGTGTCTGTCTAATTTATCTAGGCAATCTCTGACCAGATCCATCTCAACCAAGGAAAAGTTTTCCTTTCCCCAGTTTCTCTTTCAGGGCTCAGGATTCCCCAGGGACACTCTTAGCAGTGAAGGCTGAAGCAAAGAAAGCATTCAGTAACTCTACCATCTCAGTGCCCTCCATTACCAGGTCATCCATCTCATTCACTCACCTCATTTATAAGTAGGAGTTTTCAAAATATTTATTCCTTTTAGAAAGGTACCCAAGATGACATTTTTTTCCATATAAGTAGAGATTGAATTATCCCACCCAGATAAACCAATAGCAAGTGTATCTCAGCCAAAAAGTCTTTTCCTCTCTAAAGGGGGGAAAATGTCCATATTTTATCTTTGCCTTGCATCCTATCAGATAATGTTAGCCCTTATCATTTAATGTAGTACTTAAAGTACCTATAAATCACTCAATCTGACATAAATTCAAAGACTATTCATTCTTTTCTTTGAGCAGAATGCAATCATGCCTTAACACTGCCTTAAAACCAGTGAGGAGTCATATCCAATAACTATCCCAATTATCTCTCAGCACAATATTTTCCACCTGCAAGGAATGATTATATGTCAGTAACGATGATAAAATCCTTAAAGAGATGTTGATGCCTAATGGAAAAATTTGAAAGACATATTGTTTAGAGAGAGTTCTGCTTATAGACTGCATCATATATGTCTGAAGTATTTCTTTTTTCCTACTTTTTATTACTAAGGACATATGCATAAAGAGATATTGTGTCTGAGGGAAATTATCATTATATAGCTGAAGTAGAAACTGGCAATTGTATTCTTACTTTGGCAGAGACTTCACAAATGACCTTGAGGGAAGTTCTGTAACTGCTCTGTGTCTTGCTCCAACAAAAAGTGGAGATGATACTTATATAAGGCTAAGTATTATTTTTGTGGAAAGGTGTTCCCTACACTGGGTGGAATGTGCCAGGAAATGACTCAGAGTATATTCTCATAATCTGTACCAGAAGTAGTATTTCTCTTTGTGGTGTGCCTAAATGAGCATCTGTGCCTTAATGTGTTAGGTACTGTACATACACAATAAAAGATTAGCTGAAAAAAATGCCACTTAAATAAAATAAAAAAAATCAAGAAAATAGAGACAGGAAAGACAAGGATGTTGAAAGGAGACAATCTTTTATAAACACTACAGAATGTTATGTTATCAAAACACGGAAAACAATTCTATTTATTGATTTGGTTGGTGAATCTACATGGGCAGATGAAAATAGAACTGTGCTAACCTTTCTTGGGCTCTGATGTGCCTGAGACACTGTTAGATCAGTGCATAAGCCTGATGCTATGTTAATGTGGCTGGATGGCTTCTAGTCAAAGAACTGTGAGAGAAGCTTTGGTCCCTGTTAGTGCCTTCTGGATAAACAACTCTGTGTCACAGCATAAAATGTTTATGAGGCTATACCCCATCTAGCTGTTTGTAAGCTGTAGAATTCCATGTTTGGATTTGTAGATCCCACCAAAATTCACCCCAGATCTACTTTTCTTACAACATAATTTTAAATCTGTTCTAATGGGCTATTTCTAGAGCAAAACAAGGAGAGTACCAGGAACATGTTTCTTTCAATCTATTTCCCTCACTCTCTTCTTCCACCCCTCCCTTCATCTTCTCTTTTGGAAATTTTTGAAGAGATTCTTACTTTGCTATTGAAGAGATTTCCAAATCTTTTACTCCAAATTCCAGGATTCTCTCCATCCATTATGTTCTTAAAGAATCGTGTGTATCTCTACACCAAATATGAGCTGTTTTCATCAAGGCCAAATGCTATATCTACAAAAAGATTTTTCCAAAGTCAAACTCCTACAGACTCAATACTTTCACAAAATACTACCTGCAGCTCCCAATGACTCTTGCAGGACAAATAGTGACTACCATTTCTATCCAGAAAATCACCTCTTTGCCTGCATTTGAGTGTAGAGGACTCAGTGTAGGGAGCCAAATAGGAGAACTGCAGTACTTCCAGGGATCCTTTCGTCTTGTTAGTGCAAGAGTGACAGTCCAACAGGTGAACCACAACAGTATACATAATCACTTGAACTTCTAATTACATTTCTTAACTGAATTAGCTTCCATCATTTTTTAATTTATCTATCCCTTTTTTTTAATTGACTGTGCTCTTTGATCTGGCAAAATATATTGTTAAATGGTTTTAATAACTTCCTGCATGTGCAGCAAGCAGTATCTTGCATATATAAGGGGACACATATCAATCAGAATTGGCTTACTCTTAAGTTCTGTTGCTTTTGTGGCTTAATATCACATTCTCAATGCTACTTGAAGTCTTTATGGCTGAATTTTAATGCTTTTGTGATAAACCTTCCAGAACAATGTCCATTCCTGGTGGCTGATACATTGAAATCACCAGTGCCAGAAGGAAAAAAACCTGTCATTGAAATGCATGAAGATAGGAATGACAGCTTGTGCACTCAACTTGTACGTTCAAAATATCTACTTTTCCATTCCCTGAAAAGGCTGTTCTGTTGTAATTGTGGTCTCTTGTATGTTGTCAATCCATAGGGTTGGACCCATTGCAGTTCTGGTACAGATATATACATATTTAGAAAAAGAATTCTAAGAAAATGTCATTTTGCGTACTCAGCCACTAGCATTTTTATGTTAATAATGCTGGCTTTAACTTTAAAACATTCAGAAATGTGGCACCACAGGGAACTATTAGATTTAGTAAATTTGCTGTCTTCAAAATTCCTTTTTCAAAAAGTAAACTTCTTTGTTATCCAACTCTAGCAAAATATTTATTTTTCCAGAGGATGTTAGTATTCATGAAATGTACTGGATTTACAATTCTAGAACATCTGTTTGCTCAAAGAAAGCATGAAGAATGTGAATGAGTAAAAAGGTCTTCACGAAGCTGTGCTAATACTGAAGTCTTGCTCTGGAGGATCTGTCTAGTTTCAATTTGCTATTCATGTCCACTTTTTGCTTAAACTCTCAGATTATATTAATTGTTCACTACTGGTGATTGTTATATTTGTTCATTAGTGATTGTAGGGAGACACAATTGAATTCAAGTTTTTTGGTAATTCTTTTAGAGCAACAAAGAATAACAATCCAATTCCAACCTGAGGTTGAAGGAAACAAGAGGTTTCCTGCCTATTAACACATATCATTATCAACCTCTTTTTATACTGTCACATGTTTATTCTCAAAGTTTACTTATCTTTATGATGAAATGTAAATATCTAACATAAATTTTGAAGTAATGTAATGATGTTAGGAGGAATATCTAAAATGTTAGGAAGATTATTTGAAGAAATTAGTTCTCAACCTCTTCTAATATCCATCCCTGATATGACAGTGATTTAAAAAAAAAAAAAAAAAAAAAAAAAAAAAGTAGCTCAAAACAGATGCTACCACCAAAGAAAACAGAAACCTTTACACTTTATCAGGGTAAGCATGAATGAACACTGTATCTTTGAGGGAGCTATCATGATAATGACAAAATTTCACAGAGGTTATGGACTGAGGAGACTTTCAGAATTGCTCCAAGTTCAGTGAGCAGAGAAACTGAAAGTATTTTTCTAACATATGTTGAACAAATGCCAGAGGAAGGAGGTCACACACCAAGCTGGGAAAGCATTTGAATATCTAGCTTTGAGGCATCAGAACTCTTGGCCTAAATACTTTTCATACGAAATTATACGAAAAGTTTATGTTGCTCAAAAAATATTAATGAAAAAAAAGCAGACAAGCTATTAAATATTGAAAACAGAAGGATTGTGAAGGAAAGATAGTTTAATATTATGTTATCTTGGTCAGATTGTGAATTACATGTTACATTAACAGCCAGTTGCAGAAATAAGCAGAGAAAATAAAGGTACTCTTTTTCATACATTTGAATCATCCTCAGTGATTGGGTGGAAAAGCTGCCAGCATCATTACTTTTTATGTGTGTTGATGTGTACCACAGGAGCCACACATCTCATCCAGGTTCACTAGGTAGTACATAATATAAATACAGACTAGGATAACAGTCTTATCCAGAATGATAAAGTAAAAGAAGAAAAAGAAAGGAAAGATTTTATATTGCTGTTAATAACTAGTTAAGCATACCAGCAAATTAATTCCTAAAATACTTTTGTAGGAAAAAGAAATTTTTAAGGATGAACTGGAATGAGCTTTGGATGTTTGAAGTCTCTGCCCAAACTTGAGAAGAAGCTTGGGAGAAGTGTACAGGGCCAAGCATGGTCGTGAAGAAATGAAATACCTTGTACTGGGAGTAGCAAAGAAGATGAAGCTGCTGGATATAGAAAAAAAAAAAAAGAAGAAGTTGTTCTTGCTTAAGCTAAGCAGACTGCTGTGCTGGGTGGCTTTGCTCTCTCCTTTCACCATAGGGAGTAATACACTACTCTCTTCTTCCCCATAAGGTAAGAGCCTGTCTATACTGCAGGCTACTCTTTCCTTCAAGGTCAGATCTTGGCTTACCTTTTACGTAAATATTTTGCTAGCAGCAGACAAAGTTGGATCTGAGAATTTGATGTAACATATATAGTTTATAAGTTCAATACCTGTTTTGAGATTTCTGTTGTACCAAAAAGTAAAACACGCACACACAAAAGAGCCAGAAGTCTCACCAAACGGAGTGATATTTAACTGTAACTCTAAAATACATTGATGTTGTGGCTTTAAGCAAAATGTTTTTTACATGTCAAACATGAATTCAGATAGAGTGAACTTAATATATATTTAAGATATTGAAATCATAAAAATACTATTTAATAGTGAAAATGTTTCACTGCCTTATAAATATACTGGTTGGCAGAATATAATCCAAATACATATTGGACTCTGTGTGCAGATTTACTGTAGACTAATGGCATTAATGGATAGAGAATACAGTGTATTGCTTTTCTCATGCTCTGTATTAATGTAATCTAGGTGTGAGATTAGCATGTGCTCTGATGTCAAAGAAGCAACTGAAATTTAATCATAGATTTTAGTGTGCACTGTAGCAGTACCCTTCGATATGAAATAAAATAATAATACTTAAACGTCATCAAAACCACCAATGATCTGTGTTGCAAAAAGGTTGTCCTAAATGCTTAGATATTTCTGTCTGGTCAGAATTTGTACCTGGGATTCCTTTGTGCTACTGCACAAAAGCTTGGTTTTATGAAAGATTAAATGAGAATGAATTTCTAGTATCTGAAAGTGAAGCAGTGACCTGTAATCTAGGATTAAAAATAGTCAGTTGAATGTGTTCAAGATGTGGAACATAGTTTAGGATTAGATTCAGTATGAATTTCTGGAAATTCAGACCTGAGAGCATGGTTCTGCCTGTTTGTTCATTATACAATGTTGATAAATCTTCCGGTAAATATATCTTTGGTTATCACAGGGAACAGGATAGAAGTTCACTGGTTGACTCTAATATTGTACTGGTATTATCCTTAAAGGACATAGATATAATTATATTCTCAATGGTTCTTTTACAATTTCATTTATAGTTCAGAAGAAGGCAGAGTGTTTTTTTTTAGGAACTGAATGAATTTGTATGAACATTATGTGAATTGATGACTAATCAGATGTAGAAAAAGATAAAATGGGTAGAGAAATGGTGAGATATCAAAGGGAGAAGGAAGGTTACTTTGGACAAAGAGAGCCAGCATGGAAGAATTTCAAGCTGAAACTAGTATATTTGATATCCACTGGTCCCTGTCTGTTTTATTTATTCATTGATCAATTCCTTTATCAAGTTGTCCAACTGCCTCACCAGACTGAAGAGATATTGACCATAGTTGTGCCTGTTATGCCTGCCTCAGAACTCGCTCACATCCATGAGTACTTCCTTGTTTATGAAGGCTGAGTGAAATTACTTTTTTAATTGTATTTCAATGAGAACTTCTTTCAAGTCAGTGCTCAACAGTGATTGATGGAAGGATGCAGGGAAATGCTGGAAATTCATGGGATATACTGTAGATGACCTTATGTCCTATGTCCTTGTTTCATTTGAAAAGAATAATTACTAATCAATAGTGAAGGGTTAGGTGACACAGTAGGTTAATTTACTAGCCCTTTGCCTCTGGAGACTTGGATTCTGACTTAGGTCATATGTAAAAGGGGTTTGGTGGTTTCAGCCCTGTCCTTTGTGGATGCCTGGCTATATCACAGAAAACAAGCTTGAATTTGATACATGTTAGATGTTTGGCAGTTTCTACCTAGGGAAAACTCAGGACTTGAACTGTGGGGATCCAAGTGTGGGAAAGATGGGCACATGCTGACATCTGCAACAAGAAATGAGATGCAGCAAAGCATCATGGTTTTCATGACCACAGAGGATTTGACCCTCAAGTAGAATTAGAGGCATGACTCCCATTGGAGATGGATGCTTAAATATCATTAAAGACTTGATCTCTGTCTATCTGCCTGTGTTGGAGACTTACAGGTATAGCCTTTCAGAACTTGTATTTATAAAGTCACATTGTTATGTAGATTTTTTTCAAAATTAATCATCCAGAGAGCTGCTTTAATGTGTGTTTCAGAAAGAGTTATTATGAGAACCTCAATAAAAATGCTTTATCTGTTTATAAACTGGGAAAACTATACATTTTCAGTCATTTTGTAAAAGCTCTTGGAACTGTTTGCTTTGCAGCTCCAGATTGTCTGTGGTTACCCTAGTGCTGAGGTCATACACAGCCATTACATGAATGTTAGTATTAAGATCAGTTTAACCTTGATAATTTGCTGCTAGCTTGCTCACATCCATTTAAGTTATTAGTCTCCGTAACGTGTACCTTTGGGTCTGTAGTGGCTGCTGTTGATTGTGGGCTGAAGTCTCTGAGGACTCCAGCTGAACTAAACCCACTCAACATCTCTCATCATTTATGTCCTATTTGAGCTTTGCATGCTATGTCCTTACAGTGATCTAGAAACTTCCTGATCTGTCTATAGTGTATCTTTCCTCATCATTGAGGGTGCAGAAGTGGAGCTGAGAATTAGGAGATTTTTCATTTTTCCCATGCTTTGGAGCACTCCCTTTCTTTTAGTGATTTGGCTCACTGATAGCAGGAGCTGTAAGGGGAAGAATAATTGAAATTGGGAACTACAGACAACCACAGACATCAACATGAATTGAACACCAGCACTGGTGTTTTATGTTGGACGTGGAAAACTATTGGACAGTTTGGATGGTTTTTGCTTTACTTATTGTTTTCCTTGACTGTAAGATGGACTCTTAGTACTCATGCTGCTTTTATGGGCATTGTAAAGATCAATGTTTGAAAAGCATTCAGACATGATGATGCGAATAACCTGATAAGGAGTTGGAAGGGATGAATAATTTTATAATCAGTGCAGGTTTTGATATTTATTAATTAAATTCACATAACCAATGACGAAGATGAAACTGAAGTTTGAATTAATCACCCACTTAGAGACTGAAATCACATGGGGAGGAAAGAATGTGAACATGTAAGTAAAGACACATGAGAGGAAAAAAAAATGTTGCACAAGCAGCCTTAATTCTGGCATTTCCTAACCCATGAATGAATAAATACAGAGTCTTAAGGATATTCTTTTACATAACTTTTGCATGTGTAGTAATGTAGTCATGACAGATAACAATTCTGACATGACTAGAGAACTGCTATTGTGCCTGTGTCTAGGCTGAACCGTCAGTTGAGAATTACTCTACGAATTTTCTTATTCTCTCTTCACAAAAACAGACAGCCTGAGGAACACATTAATGCTACTCCTGCCTGTGTCTTTCCTGATGGGCACTACCAGTGGGAGCTGATTGTACTGGAGTAATGCACTCCTGGAACCTATACACTGAATTAGTCTTTACACAGGAGTGAGGAGGAAACATGGGAAATATCTGAAAAATCTAAATCCCTCAGGATTCCTGGCAACATTTCAAAATAAATTCCTTGTTGATACCATTTTGATTTCACCATACAGTTCATTTTTAAGCTGTCAGTTTGTTTTTAAAAATAAATTTCTAATGCATATTTCTAATTTGTAATATATACTTATTAGACTTGCCATGTCATGCATTTTAATTGTAAGTTCTAACTGACTGGTTTAATGATACTTTGCAAAGTAAACTCAACATGTAGGTCGTAAGTTCAGAGTGAATGAATCCCTGGATGTTTACCAAACACCAAAATTAAATTACATTCTTAATTGTTTTGCAAATACTTTGGCCTAACTAATTAAATAGGAATGGCTTTCTGTGTTGCTATAGTGCAAGGAATATTAAAGTCTTTAGGACTCATTTTAAATTAACAAACTCTACTGCTTTCATTGTACACTGTGTGGTCATCTAACACTTCAAAAAAAGCAACTCCCTTACTCTCCCAAAACAGACAAACCATGTAACTGAAAACACGACACAACTAAAGCTGAAGAAAAATCTCCAGAGAACAATTAGTAGACTGAGAGTACTTGTTGTTACTAAATTCCCACCCTCATGCACTGAGGCTCTTAGGGAGCATCCAAATAACTTCCAAGCCTACGAAGCTTGTCTAAAAATATGTTTTCTCTTTGTCTTTTTTGCTGATGCTTACAAAGTCAGTGGGACATGGACCTTGTGTATACAGGTAGAAAGGTAAGTAAAAAGTAAGTTTTGCTTAAAAAGTAAGTTTTGCTGTTTGCAGTGAATCAAATGAAATTTTATCGATGTCTTCGAGGCATGAATCTCAGCTTCATGTACTAGTTCCCTGTCTTCAAGAAATGCGTTTCTCTCTTGGCATTGATAGTTTCTTTGCTCTAGGGTAATAAGGGCAGTACTGAGAATATGAAGAGTCACGTAGGATGAGCCAGATCATCCTGCAAAAGTTTCTGAAATGTTGGATTTGACTTTTCAGAAGAGAACAGAAGAGTGTAACTGTGTTCTCTATCATCTGTAATAGCAAGCAAGAGGTCTGCTTTTTCTGAATTGCATATAGATTTCTGGTAGAAGGAGATAATACAAAGAATTACAATAAGAAGACAAGCAGTCATGGAAGTTTGAATTGTGCTGCCCATTGTGGGTAGAAAAAAAGTAGAGTAACAGAGTAACTGTTGGATCTCTAAAGTTTATGTACATCCTTATTCTTACAAAATGCCTATCTATATCCAGTGTATTCTTCTTGTAAAGACATGATACAGAGCCATTAAGATTTTCAAAAGTCCTCCTGAAGTTAATGAATACCCCTTCAGGAGGTATCGTCATAAATTTTCTGTTTTTATCTAAGTTCTTGCAAGCACAGTGGCACTTACCTTACAAAACCTCTGTGAGTCATGCTGTACACTGGTGAATTTAACCACTTCTTGAAACTGAGGGAGGAAATTATAAATAAGATTGTTTGCGTATACTCTATTATTGGAATAAGCACAGCCTCTGTAGGAGGGGATAAAAACCTTGATAGCTTTGATCATTTTCAGACCTAATCTGTAAAGCAAATAAAAAATGCAGAAGATTAGATGTTTTGCATTGTTCCCCGAGATAAAATTTATTAATATATTAGCCCTGAACAATCAATGACCTGTGCTAGAAAAAAAAGTTGGGACCCTTTTAATCTCTTTCCTACATTTCAGGAGAAGCTGACATTTGCAAAGCAGCTGATGTTGGTAGAAAATATTTCTTCTACTGGCATCTAAAGTAAAAAAGGAAAAAAAGCCAAACCAAAACAATCTGCTAAATCTTCTCAGAAATATTAGGTAATTCCACAGTAGATAGTAGGTATTACAGAGAGTTACTGGGAGGTTTATTCAGGAAGCCAGACAAATATGTATGTAATATGTAATGTTTTCTACTTTATTTTTGTGGTTTTCTCTGTTTGTTTATAGTTAAACATTCGTGGGATCCTACGTAAAATTCTTAGATATTAAGTGTTGAGAGAGATTTGGCATACAAGCAAGCAAGGTATGCTTGCTTGAACAATGCAAGCACATGGACAATGTGTGAACAAGAGGCTTTATGAATACATCTAAATGTGTGATATTAGTGCCAGACAAAAGCTTACAAGTAGCACTATAATTGGAGGAAAACATATTTGCTAAAATGAGATTCTAATCAAATTCTTAAAGATTTAATGAATGATATTTTTTTTAGGTCTACAGGTAAGTAAAAAAACCCCACATTATTATTGTTGTTATAGATATTATTGAAAATAGAAGCCGGAAGAATTCTTAAGAGGCCAAATTGCGCATCCTGCTTTTCAAAGATATTAAAATATATGACATTCCCATAATACAAAATTTATGGCAACATTTTTTGCTATAATAATAGTATGACACTATTAAGAATTATTTACTACTGAAAATATTCTTAGAAGGTATGACTCCAGTTTATAAGGGAAACATTGAATTTAACCTATTTGTTCATCTATGAAAAGCTTGTCAACCATGACAGAAGTTATTATATATTCCCTTTGAAGTGAATTTGAAGGTCTGAAGATGGACTAGGAACTGCTGTAGGAACAATACTGCCACTATAACTGAAACAGAGCCCTTTCTAGAGAGAGAACGGGAAAAAAAAAGTCATTGGATGCTATGGCATGAACAGAGTTCTTACAGCTTTTTGTAATCCATTTAGTTGTCTTTGCATTAAAATTAAAACCTTATAATAACACCTTCTATTGAAACCATACACAAGATTAATAGATCAGTTCTCCTTTGTCAGTTGTTCTTCTAAACCCATTACCTAAACACGTGAAAGCACCTATGCATGAAGCAAACTGTCATGTGGTCCAGAGGACAGCCACAAAAAAGATCAGAGCACTGGAGCACCTCTCCTATGAAGAAAGGTTGAGGTTTGACTTGGAAAAGAAACTACTCCAGGGGGAGCTCATTGCAGTCCTCCAGTGCTTCAGGGGAGCTTATGAGCAGGAGAGAGACAGAATTTTTACATCATCTGATAGTGATAGGACAAGGGGGAATGGCTTTAAACTAAGAAGGGAGATTTAGGTTAGATGTTGGGAAGAAAACTTTGCTTAGAGGGTGGTGAAATGCTGAAACAGATTGCCCAGTAAGATTGTGGATATACCATCTCTAGAGGTGTTCAGGGCCAGGTTGAAAGGGGATTAGGGCAGCTTGATTTACTGGGTGGCAGTCCTGGTCATGTCAAGGTTTTTGGAACTAGATGATCTTTAATGTTCCCTCTAACCTTAGCCATTCTATAATTCAAACCTGAGCTACTCTTCCCTCCATGAAAAGGATGGTAAATTACCTCAGGTATAGGTCCAAAGTCTATCTGATTGAAGAAGTTATGTGCAGATGTGTAGGTCTTAAATACCATTTAATATCATATTGCACCTCCTGTCTCCTTGCCTTCGCTGCCTCAGACAAGCAGTCAAATTTCAAAAAAGCCACTTGACTATCAAGCAGAGGCAACTTCATTTAGTTCGAGTTCTTTCTCACTTGTTCATGTGCACAGTGAGGTATAATCTGTGATGAAATGTAAGGTATGGCCTATTGATAAGATATGATGAAATGCTTAACAAATGATCTCACTTGTTCTGTCCATTGAGAAAGCTAAAAAGAGGGTTTGAATGATAAAATCTTAGATCTCTGAAAGTAATTGCTTCTGACATCTCCAGCTAGGCAATGGGCTGCATAAAGCAGTGCCATTCAGTTACAAATTCTGAGGCTATTGAATTGAGAAGAACATAGGGTAGATACAAATTAAAGCTTACTTATGATGAACAGTCTGGGTTGTTTTCTTAAACTTGCATTTTGTGTGTTGAGAGGGGGAAAATAATCATTTCATAATAATTAAGCTTTTGTGATTTTATTTTTAGAAGTCACTGTGGTGCTTTGATTAACAACAAGCAATGCCTGTAGGGTAATTGTAAGATGTTAATGAAACACCACTCTCCTGTACAACTTCCTTGAAAAGTCCTTTTATAAATATTACACTGGGGAGGAAATGAACTATAAAAAATATGAGCTTCCTCAAAAATTATGAATCATTTACCGTTTACTTCCTTTCCTCCTCCCCCCCCCCAGCAATATCTCTCTACAGCTTATGCAAGCATTTAAGTATTCACTTGTCCTCCTTGTGTGTATTTTTTACAATTTTTGCTTCTGTGGATGAAAATTGTTGGCATTATTTTCAAACTGAAGCAACTATGTTCTGTCATCTAATGACCTAATAAAATTATTTTGGATTTGCTTCACAGGTGCAATACTCCTTAATTTATCTCATTTGTTGTCAGGAATGTCATAGAATCCTTATAAAATGTGTGAAGAATTTAGTAACCTTTTATTTGAGTATCTAGTTCTAGTAATTTGAGCTTGAGAAATTTGGGAAGAGCTCATCACCTGAAATAATCACTGAATAAAGGACAATTTGTCATGGTAGGATCAATGAAAAACAAACAAACAAACAAAAAAAACCCCATCAATCTTTGACGTTTTCTACCAGCAGCAAACTATACTTCTAGAACCAGTGCTTCTATCTGACTGTATACAAATCTGACCAAACATTTCCTTGCTTTTTGACATCTTCAAGAGAAATAATAAATAATTGAGGTAGACTCAGGGAAGGTTTGATACTGATACAAATGCATTAAGAAAAGAAATGTTAGTACTTATAATCGCCAACAGTCTTACTTGACTGGCATTGTTTCTATGGCCTTTATTTTTCTTCTGTCATGTGTTCATGATGTTGTCTGATTCTGTGTGTCATGAACCAAATGACATCAACAAATGTATTTGAGACACTGAACGTATGAATTAACACAGTCTCCGAGCAGGCAGCAGGATTTGATAAGCGGTATATGTAAGCAGTGTAAGTAATGCATAGACCCTAAGATGAATTTATTTTTTTTTCATGTCTTCCCTTGCTTCCTCAGAACATCTTACACTTCCTTGGGTGCACCCCACAGACCACACACACACAAAAAAATGGCAATCTGTATGAAAACTAATGTCTCACTTTCAAGAGAGTGTGGTATTCAAGAAACTGAGATGTGCTGGAAAACAGTGGTGTACAATCCACATTTGAAATCAACTTCTCAGATAGATTCCTAGATAATTTGCATACTTAATAAAAAATTAACTTTCTATTTTTTGTTACCTCACTCACTAACTCAACTCAGTCTATTTGCTCATATACTGTACCTTCATTTTCTTGCTCACTGTGCTGTTAGCTGTTTGTCATAGGGTACCTGTCATGTCTTATCTTTGGTAGAATGCCTCAATTCTGCCAGGGATTGCAGATTATACAGTAGTGTAAGTGTTATAAGTCAAAGTAATGTAAAATAAAATCTGGTACATCTGTGTTACATATAATAATGCTTTATTTTCTTTAAAAGTTCTTTGTACTTTAAATATGTCAAAAAATAAGTGGACAGCTCTAAGATCTGCGAAGATTATATCAGAGGATGTGAAACAATCTTTACTTGGTGCGGAATTCACTTTGTTAAAATACTTAAGTATGTCAATAACCATTTTAATTGTATTATGAATTGCATCATAGAAATAAGCCATATATTTATATGCAGAAGTTGCTGCTGCCACTATTACCTAATTACCATCTCTTCCCTCCCCTAGTTCTTGGCGGCACACTGCAGTTCACCATCTTTCCTTTTTATTAACCCTGTTCTAACTCTTCTTGCCATGTTGCACAAAAATCTCTTCCTTCTTTCCAGCCCAATAGCTCTTGTTTAGACTTTATTCTTCTGTTTTGTGAGCTCATTATTGCTGAGTATTTAAAACATACTCATACTTAATAATTTGGAATTGCTGCTCCAAAAGTTATTACCAGTGCATTCCTGGGACTTCTTTGAACATGACATGCTCTATTAGGTGGTTCACTAGACTGGAAGTTAGGACATTTGTTTCTCATCTTGTGATATTTAGGCAAGCCATGTTATCATTTCTCTGCTTCCATTTTACCATGTTGAAAAAACACTCAAAGTTCTCAGGATTGAAAACTTTATAGCACAGCTAAGTTCATTTTGGGCACTTAGCAGCTTGTGGCTAAGCATGCAATGGAAGAATTTAAACTGTTAACGTAGTCAGATTCTGCTTTTCTCATCTCCCAAGTTTTTGCTACTTACATCAACTTAAAAATGTGTAAATATTTTTCTCCTTCTGTCGATGCATTGTTATGAATAGGCATTGTTATGAATAGGCATTGTTGTGGAAATCCCATTTTTCTTCCACTACTGAATATAGCAAGTGGACTCTGTCTAAAGAACCTTGGTTACATAAAATGAAGTAAAGTTAATTTAGGCCTCATCCGATCATGGCAAGTGTGATCTTTCTAATGTGTCTCAGCTGAGGACAACAGATAAAATTAGGAACAGGTTAGGTCATCTAAAGCTTCCTCTTGGCTATTTCTTGTTCTCTGAGTCAGTAAAGGATAAACAGAGATATCAGCATTCTAGAACCCCAGACCATCCCAACTTTTGCTGGAATTAATGATATTAACATGAAGTTTGATGAAATGTCAACTATTCTAATAAAACATTGTTTGAGTTTTTCAAGGAGAGTTTTAGTTATTACTCCCACAGTAAAGCAAAAAACAGTTAAGTTTATACCAGTCATGATTTGACACTTGAAGCAGATGTACTCTAAAGGGGGAGCAGCACACATTAAGTGCTCTCCTATAATTTCTGATATCCATGGTGGCTGTCACCCGCTAGCTGAAGCTCATAAAAATTTATCAGCACTTGACAATGCACTAGGAAAGACTGAATTCTCTGGAAATATACTTCACTGAGGAAACCGAGGAAAGCTGGATTGCTTACAGTGAAATGATTGAAATGACTGCCAAGAAAAATGCATGCAAGTTTCATCATAACTATTAATCTAATAGGTTCACATTGTACTCCCTATTTAAATCAGAAACATATCTACAATTTCCCACACTTACACTACTATTAGCTTTAGGTGAAGAAAGGAAAAAACAGATGAGGCATTAAACTTAGGACTGCAAGCACAGTATGTAATCTAGAAACAGCCATGACCATTTTTTTCAGAGCAAAATAGAAATGGAAACAAACAAAACTTTCCCTACCTCTCCAGTCAGTTTGCTTTCTGCAGGCTGCATTTGGTCACAGTTCCAATCACTGATGCACATGATTAGATTTTTGTTCCCTTTATCCTTGTCTTCTTACTCTTCCCTGTATTTTCTCTCTACAGAACTAAAAGAAATATTGGAGCTGGAAACCTGGTACTCGACATCAAAGTTCAATTGTATACCAATTCTTGTGATTTGAACCACAAGAAAATAGGAAGTGAAAGGGCTACATGCACCAGCATCTTGAACTGCAGCCACGGGCTAGTATATAGCAGATTTCTTTTTGTCTGTCTAGACTCTTTCATAGAATATTTTGCCGTACGTCACACTCACGATGCATGCAGCCAGCTATCAAAACTTTCCTGCACCTTGCAACAGACTTGAGTCTTTTCATTAAAAAAGTATCACATATAAATTTGATGTGCAATAAAGAGAGAGAGGAGAAATCAAGGTACTCACCAATATCCACCAGAAAGGTATTTTTCAAGAAAAATTTCTTCAAGATTCTAGGAAGCAAGAGATGTTCTATGGTATAGAAAACCATTAAAAATGTCACCTCAGCGGTCAGTCTTAGCCACAGGAAAATCCATTCCTGACCCTAGCTCCAATCGCTGGTTTAATCTTGAGTCTGACTAGTCAGACTTCTGTGACTTTAATACCACTAAAAATACTGAATACATATCTGTCTTCTAGCTGTCTCCATTACTCACAGTAATGTGAAAAAGAACTCTTATTATGGATCAAAGAAAAAAAATTCTTCCCAGCCCTCAAAAGTAATCATGGGGAGCCCTGAAGCACGGGATTAGTATAATATAAATACAGTATAAGCAATATATATTAAACAACCTTTTAAATTCAAACCTGTATTAACTATCTTGTCACAGATATTAAGAAAATTAAAGACTTTGCAAATATATTCACTCACAGGATATTATCAATAAATTCCTGGAAAGAGCTTCAGAGGCACGAACACTGAAATTCTGCTCTACAAAAAAGCACCGCGTCATATGCTTTTAACCTTACATACCACAGATAGAAAATTGCTCCATAAACTTACCATCTTCTCTGAATTATTCATTAGATTACTAGGTTCAAAGATGTGTAGAGTTGCAGAAAGATCTGGATCACAGAAAAATAATATTTTTTAGAAATACAACAGGTTTTGTCTTCTGGAGTTTCAAACTGATTGCTGAGTGTTCCCTTCACATTGACTCTTCAGTGTCAAAGTCATGAGTCACAAGTATTTCAGCGTCCAAGAAGTTCAACATCCAGAGTTAACTGGTGTAGCCATTTTTGTGGTTCCTCAGTTACAAGCTCAGTGGTGAGCTCAGGAGCAACTAGTCAACTTAGAGAAGATATTATCATCAGGATTCCAGCTAATATGTCTCTTACCCTGCTAATAAGCACCTCTTGTAATGGCCATGTACAGTCTCTTTGTAAAAGCAAGGTAAGGTTCCGATTGTGACTTATCATGGTGAGGCTGAGATACATGTATCAGTCAGATAATCTCTTAGGTTATCCTGACCAAAGATGAGACTTGCTGTTCCTTAGTGTATGGTTTCTGTGGCCCAACAGCTTAAGGTTTTCAGTAGGAAACTGGACTCCGGCAATCTTCTACTAGATCTGTTAATCACCCTGATTTTCAGTTGACTTCTAGGCCATTTTTAATAACAGAGGCTGAGATTTAGTTATTGAGACTCCTATTCTCAAAGGAGTTGTACTTTTTTAATATACAGTCTTAATTTGTGTAAGCTGCCTGGGTGCCAACATGATATGTCAGATATAAAAGATCTGAAAGAACCAATTAATGAAACAAAAGTAGTTGAATGCTTTTGGTTAAATCATGATAAAAAGATAACTGACGCAACAATAGATAATTCTCTGGCAATAAGCAACACAGACTTGCTTATCAGATTTGCTTATCATACACAGTTCAGCATGTAGTTTGAAAGGCTTTGTATGCAAGACTAACTAAAACCAATATTTAAGGGAGAGTTATCTTCTATATTATGGTAAATCACTGTTTAGTTTTATGCATTGAAACAGTAAAACAGTGAAACAGTGGAGTTGTTTTGAGCTGGTTATTTTTTGCTCTTTGGATTCATATGGCAAAGAATAGATGGAAGAGAACAAAGTGGCCATCTGACAAATAGAATAGCCAAAATATTATAGCTAGGAAGGGTGGAAGGAAGGAAGGAAGGAAGGATGGAAGGAAGGATGGAAGGAAGAATGGAAAGAAGGAAGGAAGGGGAAAGAAACAGCAGAGCTGTTCTGATAGTTGAGGTTTTTTTTGTAGGCTATATCATCAAGTAATTGTCTGTGATAGGAATTATGCTACCCAAGCCAAATGTGAGAGAGCTCAACAGACATAGAGGTCAATTATCTCTTAGTAGAGCCTGATACAGAGAAGGACGCTACTGCAATTAAAATACACAATTAAAAATGGTCATTTTAGTATTTCAAATCGCTATATCTCTCATAGTAATTCTTGTCATTGTATTCCTCACAGAATAGTCTGTCCTTGTAAGGCAAATATTACTAAAATATTAGTCCTCTGAGTGTCTTCTGCCTTAGAATACTGGGGTTACTAAAATAAAGAAATCTAAGTTTCATTTCCATGTACCATATATCGCTCACTTCTAGGTACAGTACATGCTTATCTTTTCATCATAGGGAAATTTAGATATAAACAATACCTGGGTGAAAAAGTTGTAATTTGCAAATATGACTCAAATTCTCCTTATTGGTAGTCTCTTATGGTGTTGCATGTTACAGAGCAGACAGAGCCAAACTAGGGCACTTCCTCTTCTCCATATAACATGACTGGAATTTGAAAGCCCTTGTCCTCTTGTGCCTCTTTGAGGAACTCTATCTTTCGTTGCCCTTTTATAAGACTTTAGATACTTTTCTTATTAATTTTTTAATATGATCTCTCTTCAGGTTCATCTCAGATTTCAGACTGGGCAGAGGTAAAATAAGCCTGAACGTTCTGGCAAAGACTGTTCTGAAAGATATGTAATATAAATCTAATGTACATTTCTTATAATAGTACATTTGCTTAAAGCAACATGGATTTTTCAAGTTTGATCTCAACCTCTACTCAAAGATCGTTTGTGTGGAGAAGTTCATGCCCTACTATGGTGTCTGAAAAACAAGGCAGGGCTCTGCCATCAAATAAAAATAAAATACAAAGCACTGAAAATGATGTTTCATACAAATAAAATGTAACAACTCAACACTCCATCAAGTAATTGAATTTCACTTACATTTGCACAATAGTAAGAGCTGTGCTAAAAGAAAGAAATACAATAAACAACAATCCCTTTCCCCTACTGACACCAAAAATCCCCACACATTCTGCTCACAGTGAAAATCCTCAGTAAGAATGAACATGAGTTTTATTTAGCTATCACTTGAGCAATCTCTTTGTTTGTGAGTAGGAGTAGAGAGTAAATATTCAAAGATCACAGATGCAGACATGAAAATACATTCTATTCATTGAGGAGAAATCTACAGAGCAGATAAGCCCTTAATGATGTTCTAAGTAAAATCAGGTGAGAGGCAGCTGTTCTCAAAAAATAGATGTTTTACTTGTTGCAAAATTTAAAATATGCTTAAAAGTTACTTTCAGTTCAATGCTGTAATATTTTGTATACATTCTTCTTTGCTTTTCTTTGCTATTTTCCTCTTCTGGGAGATTGGTTTCACTGACATTCAAGGAATTTTGCAACAGGAGTATCTGTTATTTTACTCACATTTTCAAATTTATTTTTAGTTTAGCTTTTCCAATTTTGTGTGCTAAATAAACATTTACCTAAATATTTTGGCATGCATTAAGACTGTTGATCTTACAAATTTTGAAAACTTTTCTTTGAAAGACTTTGGTTACAATCTTTTTTGTGGACATTTTTTTTTTTCCCTTTCTGGAAAAGCAGCATTATTTTGAAGATAATTCAGTTCAATTCTATGGAAAAAGTAAAATTATTCTACCTTGAACATGTTCCTAAATCTAAATTTGTGGTGGAATTTCAGACACTCAACGTGTTCCAAGAAGACCTCTATTCAAATATTTATACTTCACATGTGTGTATATTTTATATTATTTCTTTGCTATGCTGTTTTATATGAAGTTTTAGATGGCTTGCAAAGGATTTGCAACTATTCCTTAAATAGTATTTAGTAGCGGAGATATGAGATCGTATGATTTTTCTTGTTGTTGCTATTCTATTTTATTTTACAGCTGAGTGCCTAATCTTCATATTCCTGCTTTCAACCAAAATAAGTTTTGTTTAAGTATGGTTAGCAAATGGGTGATTAATTATTAACTAACAGTCCCATTGCCTGACAGCTGAATATTTGGCACTCCAAGTGTTGTTTTTTCATTAATTTTATTCTTATCTGATATATCTGACCCAATGTCACCATACTTAGGAAGCACTGGAAGACTTGAAGCTAAAAGCAAGCCCATACTTGGACCAAAACAAACTTATGCTAAGGCCATTTTTTAAAAAAGAACATTTAAGCTTATGAGTTTAATCATAATAAACTGATGTGCTTCAGAAAGTAATTGAAGTTCTCTATAGCTATGCAAATACACTAGATTTCAGTTCTACAATCACATGTGCATCTTTTTAAAGGAATGTTGAATTATGGCAGCATTCACAATCTAACAGGGACCTTCATAGTTACTTGCCAGTGGTCACACCATTATTCTCCTCCAAAAGAAAATTGTGATACCATCTCAGAATACATGTGTAGCTTCAACATTCATTCTATCCCTTCTCAAATTCTGTATTTAAGAATGAAAATGTTGGACCCGTCTACTCAACTCTTGCTATCTTTTCCCAAAGAAATTCCATTCTCTGTGGATCCAACTATCCTTTTTCCCCACATTCACCTTAATTTAAGTCAGAGGAATCACTGAAAGCAGAGCATGGGGGGGATGGGTTAGCAATTATCTAGGCAGAAGATGAAGGTGTTTCCTGGCCCAGCAAGATGTGCAGGCCAACTGATGATTATTTATCCTGTTCCCCCAGATATGTTATGGATTAACCTCAGGCCTCAGGGGCCACTTTTATTTAACATCTTTATTAACGATGTTGATGAGGGGATTGAGTGCACCCTCAGTAAGTTTGCAGATGATGCCAAGTTGGGAGGCACTGTTGATCTGCTTGAGGGGAGAAAGGAACTATAGAGGGGCCTGGATAGACTGGATCAATGGGCCAAGGTTAACTTTATGAGTTTCAATAGGGCCAAGTGTCGGGTCCTGCATTTTGGTCACAACAGCCCCAGGCTTGGGAAAGTGTGGCTGGAAGGCTGCCTGATGTAAAGGGACCTTGGTGTACTGATGGACAGTCAGCTGAATATGAGCCATCAGGGTGCCCAGGTGACCAAGAAGGCCAATGGCATCCTAGCTTGTATCAGGATTGGTGTGGTGAGCAGGACTAGGAAAGTAATCCTGCCCCCGTACTTGACACTGCTGAGACCTCGAGTACTGTGCTCAGTTTTGGGCACCTCAGTACAGAAAGGATATTGAGGTGCTGGAGCAGGTTCAAAGAAGGGCAACAAGGCTTGTGAAGGGCTTACAGAATATACCCTATGCGGAGTGACTGAAGGAACTGGGGCTGTTCAGTCTGGTGAAAAGGAGGCTGAGGGGAGACCTTATTCCTCTCTTCCAATATCTGAAAGCTGCTTACAACAAGAATGGGGTTGGTTTCTTCTCGCCGGTGACAGGATAAGGGGACACGGCCTCAAGTTATGCCAGGGTAAGTTTAGGTTGGATTCAGGAAAAATTTCTTTACAAAAAGGGTTGTTAAACACTGCAATAGGCTCCTCAGGGAGGTGGTTGAGTCACCGTCCCTGGATGTGTTTAAAAACTGTTTGGATGTGGTGCTCAGGGACATAATTTAACAGAGGATTGTTAGTTGGGGTAGTATGGTTAGGTTGTGGTTGGAGTCAGTGGTCTTGAAGGTCTTTTCCAACCTGAGCGATTCTATGATTCTATGGTTCTAATCTCTGTTTTTTAGCAAAAGTGTTAGGGGTACAAGTTAAGATGGCAGATTGAGAAGGGGAAAGAAGGGTCTTGCTTTTGCTGTGGGTGATAGGTAAATCTGACACTCAAGATGTATCATGAAACTGCTTAACTTCCTGGAGCACATCTCTTTCTCAGTGCATAGAGGAGAATGGCCTGGGACTACGGGTAGAGAGGAAATGCTGGTGCCTATCCATGTAACCCCTTTCTGTAAGTGTCCCTCACATGCTCTTCATTGTTTCAGTTTATCTGATTTGTATTTGATTTGGGGGACTACTTTCTTGCTTTTATTGTATTGTGTCAAGAAAGAGTTTATCTTTGAGTATAAATGGGTGGAAGGAAAGGTTACACTGTATAATCAGTGAATATACAGATGTTATAATTATGAAAAATACAAGAGAGTTTGGCTAAGCAGGTTATTACATCAAAAAGGATAGAGTGCTTACCCTTGTCCAGGGCTTGCTGGAAAACTCCTCTGCTCCCAGGGCTGACTCATTGCTTGCCTCAGGTGATCAATCAGACTTTCAGGCTGTGATTCAGCAGTTCCAATACATACACCCAGCACTGTGGTTCTTAAACTGAAAACAAAAACAAAAACAAAAACAAAACAGATAAAAGGAAGTGAAGATTTCAGTGTACAAACAAATTTATTTGCTACAAAAAAAAAACAAAACCAACAAACCAAACAAACAAAAAAAAAACCCCACCAAAATTCCTGACCTAAATTGTCACGCTAAATCTACACTTTTTCTGATATTTTCTCTCATACCTAACATATACTAGAGGGAACCACCCATGGGTGGTTCACTGAGGAGTCTCTGAAGGCAGAAATTCCCGGTAATCAAACACCCAAAAGAATTAAAGTCATTTTCTTCTATTCACCATATTTGATATGCATACTCTGCACAGCTAACTAAATTTAAGGGCAAAGAATAGTAATAAATAATTCCCTTTCCTCCAGCAAAACAACTTAATTTAATTTGACCAGCCACACAGGAAAAAAAAATCCAAAAAACCCTAAAGAAATAATCCCTTCAAGCAAAACATCACTCTTTTGCCAAACTACATTTCCCAAAGTGTCACAGACCTTAAGCCAAAGTTAACACTATATTCTCAAATGTATAATGGCAATGCAGGAAGTCCATGATGGAAACAGGTCACTCAGGGTAAGAAGAAGCTTCTAATATCACTAGTTTATATATTGCTGCACAACAAATATGTGATATTTAAATGGCAAATCCCGTATTTAAACGTCAAAACAGATAATGTATCACTCGTTATAATTATATTTTGACCTTTTATGAGTTGCAAAATATTAGAGAAATTGTATAATTAGTCTCATTTCTTCAATGTCTGTGCACTGAGGGAACTCAGCAATTGTTACCCTCTTGTAAATTCTCCTGAAAGCTCAAGTTCAGAAGTCCTCTTGTGGGAAAAAGCTGTTTCAAACAAACCACTTATTAGTTTGATCTTTTCCTCTTCCTCTACTGATTCATATACTCATTTGATAAAATAAGTTTTCATCCTCTGGAATCATAGAATTATAGAAAAGCATAGGTTGGAATTAAAAATCCATAGATTGGATTAAAAATCATCTGCCATGGACAGCACTGCCAACAACCAGTTCAGGCTGCCCAGGGCCCCATCTAACCCAGCCTTGAATGCCTCCAGGGATGGGACAGCCACAGCTTCTCTGGGCAGCCTGTGCCAGCACTTCACCACCTGTTCAGTAAAGAATTTCTTCCCAACATTTACCCTAAATTTTCCCTCTTTTAGTTTAAAAACTTCCCCCCTTGTCACTATCAGATGACATAAAATTTCAGTTCTCCCTCCTGCTTATAAGCTTCCCTCAAGTACTGGAAAGCTGCAATGAGTTCTCCTCAGACCCTTCTCTTTTCCTAGTCAATCTAGTCCAACTCTCTCAACCTTTCATCGTAGGAGAGGTGTTCCAGTGCTCTGATCATCTTCACGGCCCTCCTCTTGACTTGCTCCAACAGCTCCATATCCCTCCTGTCCTGGAGGCTTGGACTCCAGATGAGGCTTCACTGAGGCAGAGTAGATGGGTCAATCACCTCCCTTGCCCTGATGGCCACTTCTCTTTTGATGCTGCTGAGGATTTGGTTTTCTGGGCTGCAAGCACACACTCCTGGCTCATTTCAAGCTTTTCATTCACCAGTAGCGCCAAGTTCTTCTTCACAGGTCTGATCTCAATGAGTTCTTCTCTCAGTCTTTATTCATATCTGGGATAGCCTCAACTTGACAAATTCGACAAGTTTGTTATGAAAATTATCTTTTTCAGAGTGCTATGGATACAGCATGCAAACTTACGAAATATTTGAAAGATTTAGATCATTAACATTTAAAAATTGCTTCCTGATGAGCAGACTAAATGCTTCATACTAACTTTCTGTTTGTGTAACTGCTTTGTTTCCTTTAATGTTTTTATTAGGGTCTTTTGACAATTTATGACAAAATAACTAGTCACATGTATCATGATTCGAGCTAGTGGTTAATCAAGTTGTGTGTAAGAAAACAGCAGGGTTTTTGCTTGTTTCCTGTAAGGCTATTTGCTTTCAATTTTATGCCTTTAATATTTGTGCTGTAGCTTTTGCCATAGTTCTGTTATTATTATTTTAGACATTTAGTTAGCCATTTGAGAGATAGGCTATTACCAACAGGAGTATTTTCAAGGACACTTCTAAAGCAAATAAACAAACAAGACTTCTTAGTTGCTTTGATGTCCTTTGTTTTTCAAATATTTGCACTGACATATTTTCCAATATAATTATCACAATCACAAAGAAGATCTGATCAAAGCATCCTGCTGTTTATGAAATGTTGAAACTTTTAACTTTTTGGTTCTGTTTGAGATCTTATGCTTATAGTTTTAAGAGCACTTGAGGAAGCCCTAGCTGACAAGTAGTTTGAAAGTGTCTCTGATACAGTTTTTTTTTGAGGTTGTATGAGAGTTGCTACTAGATTTACCTTCCATGTTCATGTTATTGCACTGTGGGCATGGAAGTGATGAGTCAGTGATTGGTCTAGATGATCTTAGTGGTCTTTTCCAACCTTAATGATTCTAGGATTCTATGATAATTTTTTCCGCATTATTATACATTAAAAGTTAATATAATTGACTGACATAGATATACTGATATGTAGAAGGAAGAAAACGTGATACATAAAAGTGGTGCCCAACTCTGTGGTCACAAAGGCTACATATTTTGTTTCTTTACCAGGGGAGTACTTCTTAATGAATCTTGTTCCTAGTCAGTCACAGTAGTAAGAGTAGTTGGAGTTAGTAGTAGTTCTCAGAAAACTTCATACCTGATCTTAGCACTCTTTCCTTCCCTAGATATTTCTTGTTCTTGCACAAGGCTGTGGTATGGATGATGGTTTTTCAGGTAGCAGTTGTCTACATCTTTCTCAGAAGTGTGTTTTTTTCCTATGCCCACTTCATAGTCTGAAGGCTATATTTGCCTCCCTCACATGGATTGTTGCTCTCCTCAGTGAAGGTAGAGCCCAGAAGCAGGGTGTTGCAGTTGCCACCCTCCTGTAATTCTTAGATGCAGGAATAGAGAAGAATTGTGGCTGTGAGTTGAATACATCTCCACAAAGAATTCAGAAACTTGTGTCTCCCTGTTGGCCTGCTCATAGCTCTCACTTGTTAGCTAGTTGTCTGCATAATCTGTTTCCAAAGCTACAATGACCTATGAAAACAATCCTCAACTATATGAAACAGAACATAGACACTTTTTTTAGGATGAGCTCACTAGTGCCAAAAGAACTGTATTCTAATCAGGTGGCTTATCTGTATTAAATGCATCCAACACAATTTGTGTTATTGGCATTGCTATTGCTGTTCTTCTTATTATTGGTTTTACTATGTACTTTCTCCACATTTCAATTTGTTGATCTGAATCTAAGCTTCTTTTCCTTTTTTTTTTTCCTGCTCTCAACCTTTCTTTTAATGTCTTTCATAATCAACACAGAAGAGGCAAAAAACTTGTCATTTACTTTTGTGCCCATGTACGTCATTAGTCTTCAATACTATTAAGTGCATTTTTTGTATGAAATTTAGCTTAGCTGCAGCACTGTATTAATCCTTATTGCTTATAAAAAAGAAATTAAGAGGTGGGGATGGTCAAGTGTTTAAGGAAAGTGCTTGCAGTTATACTTGCTGACATCTGCAGTGCTCTTGAGGAGGCCTAGGCTGCTGCAACATTATTCTCCAGGGTAGGGTGACTTAAGAGACTATTTCAGTTTCTTATTTCTGTAATTAAATTAATATCTATAGTAACACTAAAATAGAAGTAAAGTTTCTGCTGCATTTTCCTAAAGGAATAGGAGATAACAGTACAGGCATAACATTACTACTGAAAGTGAGCCAACACTAAACTGGAGTGGCAGCTGCCACTGTTCAAGCAAGTCACCTTAATGCTCTCGTCAGCTGATACTTAAGAGAGTAGATTTAAAAGAATAGCTTCACTGACTTTCATGGAACTAATGAGATTCTTTAAGTGAAGCATACACCTAAAATTTAGAAGCCTAAGTTTTCATTAAACATAAATGGTATGATCACTTCTTACAGTAACATTAATATAGAGCGGATATGTGGGATACCAGACCTTTATGGTCTGGTCACCTGGTGACCTTACCCAGCTTGAACTCAACTTGGCCATTGGGTAAAAGAGAAAAAAAAATCTTTTTTACAAATATGTTAACAGTAAGAGGAGGGCAAAGGAGAATCTCCATCCCGTACTGGATGCAACAGGTAATGTGACCACTGAGAATAAGGAAAAGGCTGAAATTCTCAATGCCTTCTTTACATCTATCTTTAACAGTCAGACCAGTTATCCTCGGAGTATTCTACTCCCTAACCTGGAAGTCTTGGATAAGGAACAGTATAACCCCACCATAATTCAGGTGGAAACTCTTGGAGACTTACTGTGTGACACAAGTCACACCAGATCAGATTCAGGTTGAATGTTAGGAAATAATTCTTTTCTGAGATGCTGGTCAGGCACTGGAACAGGCTGCCCAGAGAGGTGGTAGAGTCGTTGTTCCTGAATTTGTTCAAGAAATGCTTATATGTTGTACTGAGAAACAAAGTTTAGTGGGAAATGTTGGTGATAGGTAGACAGCTGGACTAGATGATCTCAAAGGTCTTTTCCAATCTTGGTGATCCTATGATTCTATGATTTATTAATTCTGTTATAACAAAGGGCTTTTCTGTATCATCAATACAACCAAATAAAGAAATATATTTTGATTTTTTTTCCCTACAAAATTGCTATGTGTTTATTCTCAAATGCATCTGTAAAAACAATTCTTGAAGAGCAAAGACATTTTAAATTGTCAGAATATAGATTCTTTTCAATTCCTCTTGAACGAAAGGCTTTATGAACAAGAACAGCACTGACATAACTTTCATTTAGACATATGCTTTTGTTACAGATCTGCCACACACACTCAGATTGAGTTCCAGTTATCTACTCTTAACTCATTCCACATGCAAACATTTGCTCTTACTTCTTATTCAAATTGCTATCCTTTCCAGTCCTAATGATAACAGACAAAATCAGAAACATGACTAGATTGCTGTGTCTTATGGCTTTTAGTGGTGTACTTGATATCAGATAAAGTGCAAAGAAATAATGCACTGGTTATATGCACTTCTATTTCTGCACTGAACATAGAGCTACCAGTATAAAAGATCTTCGTCTTAATTTTTCTGCTTTGTAGGATGAGTTGCTCTCGGAATTTGGCTTCACAACTGGTAGTCTTGCCTTGGTGTTGTAATGTTCTGCATACTTACGAGCTAAAATAGATTAAATATTTTTTCAGTGTTTGTGGAAAAAAAGCAGGTTTAAAAATGTGGGGAAAGAGGTGGTATAATCTGTGTAGACATCCAAACGATACATACACAAAGTGATTAAATTTCATGTGTAGGGTGACAAAATAGAAGAAGATATTTCACAGTGGCCTATTGTATGATGAGCAGAGTAACCTGCCAACTACTTTGATAAGCTTCACCAGTTTTTGGATACTGCCATATGATGATCTCATGAGCTGATTCAGGCATTCCAAACAAATGTTTTCTAAAATGCCTAAGTGATGTATATGAAGAAAAAAATGATTGCTGTTTGTGTCTGGAGATCAATGTATTTTTCTTCATTTTTGTTATGCTGTGATGCTACTGCAGCTTCTGGAGTGCATTTCAGTAGGAGTTGCTGTTGAGTTATTTTTAATTTGATCTTAATCAGCTTTGTATTTCTATCCCTTTTCCTTTTGCCATTTTATTTATTTAAGTATCAGCACAGTTCCTCAGTAAGAGGCTTGGAAAGAGAAAGCTCACATTGTCTGGCTTCAGTAACCATCAGCTGTATTACCACATGCACATCTATCAAGATTAGCTACTTTTCCAGTACATAAAATCCATTTATGTAACAAGAAAATCAAATAAACACCACAGTGTTTTCTTAAAATCTCTAGTGTCCATGCCTTTCTTTGGCCACATAAAAATGATTTCTGGGAATTTAACAGCATAAAGTTTAGCTGTTATGTTAGTCTCAAATGAACTGAATTAAAAAAAAAAAAAAGGACTTGTCAATGTCTTATATGAGAAGGGTGATGTTGTCTTTCACTTGAAAGATGTGATTATAAGTAAATGCTTTATTATTTCAATATCAATTTACAGCTGATACTTAGATACTCTATCTTACCAACAAAAACATGTTAGTCTCAACTGATTGTCCTAGAGCAGGGATGTTGAGAGGTCTCCTATTTGGGTGACAAACACAGTCATTTGGGTGACTAGTCAGTGGTGCATCACAGTCCAAAAGCATAAACTTAGCAAAGTAGCCAAATACAGCCAAATTAATGTAGTCAAATTCAGAGCAAATGGCTGGAGACATCACATTTCACCTGGTTTGTGATGGATTTGATGTCTAGCTTACTTGGAGGGATCATGGATCAAAGTCCAGGTGTGCACAGTGGGGCCAGGGTCATGACTGAGACTGCAGGCATCTCACCAGTGTTGAATTTTAGCCAGAGACTCCTGCTTTCTCCCTTCTCTGAGATGTTGCACTGAAGAGGGTGCAAGATACGGCTAAACATTTCTTCGTAGGGCTGTTAGGCATGGTCAGTGTTGGTAGAAGGACTGTCAAGTCACTTGTGATCTCTATTCAGAGGCACCTTCCTTTCTCCTTACCCCAGTTTTTCTTCATCCTTTTTCCTGTTCCCTGGGGTCATCCCCATTAGAGTTTTTGTCTCCAGGGGAGCAACTAGTCTGGTTCCTGGGGTTACTCATAACACAAAAAATATTCATGACAGTTTTTGGAGGACAGCATAAGGGAAAATTGCAGCAATTTTCCAAGAAATAAGAGAAGAATGTTACTGCTTATGTTTTATTTACTTCAGACACTTTAGTACCTTACATGAGAGAAGTTCCTAGTAAAGTTTGAACATAGTCATTTTAGAGGTGAAAACTTGTGCCAAGACAGATTCTTAAGGATAAAGAATACTGTGCAGGATTTATTTTAGGGTGGTTTCTGATTAACTGTTCATGACTATTATGTCTGGATCACAGCATTGGCAGTTTTGTATTGTAACTGTTTGGATAGCATGCTCATTATCCAAGGAAAAGAAAATGAGGAAAAAAAGGATTTAAGAATTTCTTTATTTTCCCACTTTTTAAAAAAACTCTGTCTGATTATATTCCTTTATGTGCATGGATTCTTTCTAAAATTAACAAGACTTTCTGAGTGGATTCTCTGTTAGCAGTTGCAGAAGTGGATCAAATTTTTAACTATTTCCTTAAATTTATGTGTATCTGGAGCTCAAACGAACATAGTATGAATACATGGAATTTTTTGTGCTGGTCTTGTCATAACTTGACTCATAAATTAATAATATTTGATTCAATAGTCCCCATTTCCCAATCTACCAGTATCTTTCATCCTCTTTTCCCAGTGAAAGTTAATGACATACATTTTGGCATGCTTTTTTTCAGGGTGGTATTTCTATATGGGAACTGGGATATGTGAGCATGTGTGGAAAGTGGAATGACAGCCACCGAAGCTGGGAAATGCTCCTGGATCCCATAGAGCAGATATAGGTTATGTAAATAATGTGCCATGGGTCACAGTTTAGGGCAATTCCCAGAAATTAGTCTGAAGTCATTCTATTCAGGTCAACTCTAGTGCTGGGGAGGCATGAGAGAGTTTTTGGTATTTTCAGGGCAAGCCCTCTACTTATTCCCTATCATGGATTTCATTTTTGGAACTTCTCCCTTGAGAAACCAAATAAACAAATACTTTCGCCTGTGAAAGGTGATCTGTGGTGCGCACCTTAATTCAGAAGAAAGGTTTAAAGAGAAATGCAGAAATGCAGTTCCTTCATCACTGCATTCACTAAGAGCAAGCCATGAGTGGGAGCACTATTTTCACAATTCATTACCAAACCCTACTTGTTTGAGAAAGTAGTGTGGAAAAAGGGTTTTTCAAGTTAGAGTCAAAATTTTTTGAAGTACTTTTTTTTCCCTCAGAGTTGTGTCACAGAGGAAGGTTGAAGACATGATGAATGTTTGGGCTGAATGTCTCCTTTGGAGTAGCTGATGTAGGTGAAATATCTAAGGAATGTTAATCCTGTTAGTTTTAGTTTTGTTTACAACTATCCATTTTAAAGTGGTATATGTAAAAAAAATCAGGTATCACCGAGCATGTTATATCTATGCAGGATTTAGAATTTGTTGAGTTTTTATCCAGCATCCTATTATGCTCCTATCATTGCGCAATTTTCCAGGCTTGCAATGTTTCATAAATCCATCAGTTCCATTCAAATTGTCTTGCAAACCACTGTTAGTGGTTACTGATAGTGACTGTTAGTTACACTGATAGTGTAACTTGACACGACCGCCACATGATTTCGTTTAGTCTGCACATCCACTAATAAATCCTCAGCAAGCTCTTCTTTGCAGTTAGAGGAAAGCCAGCTTGTGAAGATAGCACAGCCATGCAATCCATGGTGCTGTTGCCCCTCTTAACCACAATATTGAGCACTCTCTGTCAAGCCACCCCAAAGGACAGTAGACTGCAAAATGTAGCAATAAAAAGACATTGCTTGCACACTTACAAAGTCAGAGATTTAACGAAGCAACCAAAATCAATCCGATCTTAGCCTAATGGATCTGGAAAAGCACACAGAGAAGCTTCAGGCAGTTTGACTGGAAAGGTACATTGTATAGCATAGCTGAAGTCTTTTACATTTGAAAGGCAACAACTCTAGAAAGTTGTGCTTGCATGTGTTTCCAGGCTCATGGTCTCCTTTCACACCGTTGCCTGGAAGAAGATGTGCTGCTGGGAAAAGAGGGATGAGTAATCTCTTTTCTTATTTCTGGTCCTGTATAGGTATGAGAAAGCTACTGGCTGGAGTAATTTACTTCAACTAATTGCTCTAATTTCACATCATGAATTAGGGCACTTTCAGAATTAGAATCCTTTGGCTCTAGGAAAACATATGAAGAAATCAACTTAAGAGTCAAGCTTATTCAAGCCTTCGTGACTTCCTGGCTCCATGTAGGGTGTAAATATCATGAGAAAAATCTTCTTGGGACATCTTATACATTTGATCTTGGCATCATTCCAGAATAGGACATTCTGAAATGTGAACAAGTAATCGAGTTTCAGGTTGTCTGAATTTTGTGTGAAAGACTTTCGTATGGTCATATTCAATCTGAAATCCTGTACTCTTAATTTGCTGAACTTAAAACAATTATATGTGATGCTGTCTGGATTAAATGTTTGTTTCTCTGAAGAAACAACATTATTTTGTGCTTGTATTGAAATATTCATGACACTGTAACTCTTTTACAGAATCACAGAATATCCTGAGTTAGAAGAGACCCGCAAAGATCTTTGAGTTCAACTCTGGGCTCCACACAGGACCACCCAAAATCCAAACCCTACTTCTGAGAGCTTGTCCAAATGCTCCTTGAACTCTGGCAGCTTGGGGTTGTGACCTGGGGAGCCTGTTCAGTGCCCACCACCATCTGATGAAGAACCTTTTCCTCACACCCAGCTTGACCCGCCTCTAACACAGCTCCACACCATTCCTTTGGGTCTTGTTGTTGTCAGTAGAGAGCAGAGTTCAGTGCTACTCCTTCACTCTCCCTGTGAGGAGCTGTAGGCTGCCATGATGCCTCCCCCCAGCTCCTCTGCTCTGGACTGAACGAAACAAGGGACCTGCTCCTCACACGTCTTGCTCTCCATACTGTTCACCATCTTCGTAGCCCTCCTTTGGACACTTGCTAATAGTTTTATGTCCTTCTAATATTGTGGCACCCAAATCTGCACACAGTGATGTGAGATCACCACAGCGCAAAATATGATGGAACAATCCCTTCCCTTGACTGCCCTTATATCAGTTTATTTGTGTTATTTCTTTACGTGTCTTAGATTTGCCATATCAGTCTAATATTTAGCTTAACCCACTAGACAGGGGACCATAATAAGTAGATACATTTATTTTCCTTGAAAATGTTTGTTTTCTTTTTAATTAAAAATGTAATCCAGTGCGTATTATTCATTCCAGATAAATTTTTGCAGTGTAGACAGAGACTATTGTGGAATCAGTGGAGAGAAATACATACTTCCAGAGGATAATTCATCTAGCTGACATGGATACTTGCCTTTAGAGGTGGTTAATATTTCAAAATTTCCAGTTTCCCTCAATGGATAGTAAAAGATTCTAGATGACAAGCTTAAACTAGAACTTCTAAGTCATAGATTTCTAAAGTCTCGTTAGTCCTATCTTAATCTCTGTATGGAAAATACAGAAGACTGGAATGAAGGGCTGGAAATAAGGAGTTTCTTAGCACCAGTATTACTTTGCTTATCTGATTACATTTTTTCACAGTTCAGTTTTTTGTCACTGTACAATACGTACAATGTCTCTTTAAAAAAAGATAGGCCTCATTTTCACGGTGATGATTTTATAAATCTAGAAAGGTGATCACACTTTAACTAACTAAAGCATTATTTACACTCATATCACAGAGTGCTGATATTCTATCCTGAAGTGCGTCAGATAAGGGCATTATTTGTTAGGACCTCTAGAGACAAAAAGGATGTAGTTGTTATCAATAACACTTTTCTTTGGCAAAACATTAGACAGAAAATAAATAAAATTTTATTCAGCACATATATTAAAATCCCATATATAAAAAGACACTGAACTTGGTAAGAAAAACCAACACATGCATCCAGGTTTGGCCTGGACCAAACCTCAAATGTAGTAGTTCAAAAGCTGAAAACAATAGTAGTGAATAGTAGAAGTAGTGAATAGTGAAACAAAAAATTTCCTCAGTGGCAGTATATTTCTAACTGTTTTTGTATTCAGACCAACTTCAAGGGAAGCTGGATTCAGTTCTGAGGTCTTCTTGTAGGTTATTTCTGAAATAGTCAATGACTTTTTCCTTAAACAGTCCACTGTTTCTCATGCATACCAACTCTCCAGTAACTTCATGCAAAATTTCAGAGGTCACACAGGGGTGAACTCACTTTATAAATTGCAATCTGGCACTTCAGACTTCCAGACTGATTTTACTGGCATAACACTACAAAATCATACAAGTTCCACTTGCTTAACTGCAAAGCATCAGCCAGAGAAGTTGGCTGATATTTTGCCAATGTAAATCCAATTATTCACATTAAGAATCAGCAAGCAGGTTGCCCTCATGATAGCTGGGAACCCTTCTTGTAAATTCTTGAAAAGAATAAATATATGCAGCTTGCCTTTAATCTACTTCACTTCACATTTATTACATATTAAGTAGGAGACTTTTGGCACTTTATTTGCAAAAAAATATTTTGTTTGAATTGTGTCATGTTTATTATGACAGTATATAACATCACACTTTATTTTGTGTGGTAGATTCACAACATAATTTAATGGTGGAATTTCTAACGGAGACTCACATTCAGTGTTTCTCTTTTTTTTTCCTGGTGTTTCTCACACCCTGGTTTTAAGAGATAGCTTGTGGGTGTTGATCCATGGGGCACGCCTGTGCTGAGCAAGGAAATGGAATTCCTTTTTGCTTAATTGCCTAAGTATGTACAAAACATCAGTGCACATTGTGCTTAGTGATAAGTTAAGAGTTGTTATATAACATGAATTGCTGTGTGAGAGTGGACTGTACTAATTGAACAGATTGCATAATTAATTGGAACAGAAGTGAATTGTTTATATTACCTGCATTTGGAATTTCTGAATTTGCTCTGGATATTTTGGATGGATAATTTTCAAGCTATGTGCTGCTTGTAGACTGTCAAATTTAACTACTTGCTTTCAAGGTTTGATCATTAATCATGAGATACAGTTTTCGCTTTCCAATTGGATGACAGAAGACTTTCTATAAATGAACTTTTTTTTTTTCCTATATCATGTACTTTGGGTATAAAATTTTAAAGATTTTTGTACATTTTTTTGAAATTATCATTTCAATACCAATGAATAATGTATATTGTAAGTATAAAAACAATGTATTGAGTTCAAGCTGTATGTTATTTTGAAGTGTTTTGTGGATCTTGTCCCATCATTCTGCTTTAATTAATGTACCTATATCTTGAAAGTGGTTGTTGTGTCAAAAATATTTGAGAAGTAAACATAACCTACCAAGCAAGAAATGAATTTGCAAATGTCTTTTGGTGTTATAGAGTATCTGGAAAATGAATAATAAGCCCTTAAACACTGACATGCAATAACCATCTCAATATGTCCCTGGAAAACGTGTCAGATGGAACAAGTAATTAGTAAGTGGCATGAACAAAGAGAAATCACTCCTAGTTAAGTAGAATATTGTAAATAATGGATTTTATTCAAACAAGCAAGGATCTGAATTACTATAAAGTAAACATCAATTATTCATTTAGTTTAATATTTTATTGCATCCCTCATAAACATTTACATTAGAACAGCAGTGAGCATACCCAAGAGATTCAGACTAAGCAAACAAGATCCTCTCCTTCTTCCTAAGCTTACAGGCTGGCTGTCCATCACCACATAAGTTCAGAATGAAATAAATTGAAAACTGTATCACTTGCCAAAACTCCAGGTAGTGCCAACTGCTCCATCATGTAGGAAGCCAAAAGAATATCTGAAACTATAGTGACTTGCTTAGATTGTGATCTCTGGTATAATAGTCTCATTTGGATTGTATATTTGTCTACTAGATGATCAGCATGAACTGAGTCATATAAACACCTGTGTATGACAGTTTTGAAGAATCAGACTAAGAGGCTACTGAATTACAGGCAATTTTACTGTAAAAGAAATGTGTCTTACACTACGGAATACTGGCATCTCCATATTTAGGGTAAAAGGGTCTAGTTTTAGATGAAGGCTTTGCAAAAGTCTGTGTGCATGGATGATGTGCTCCTGGAAAGCTTCCAGGAAGGAAAGCTCTATCAAAACCTATTTTCCTATCCTTACCTGAGCTCTGGTTTCTGAGGATTGTTTCTGAAGATATAAAGGTTCACTCTTTGTGGCTTTAAGTTGCCATCTTCTCTGTTATGTTTACACTGAAGGTTGGAGGTAGAATAGAAATATCCAAGGCAGCTTAATATAACCTTCCACAAAGCCTGATTTGCTCTGTTTCTTATTTAAGGTTAGTTACAGTATTTCTGAACTGTAATTCAGTTGGCTGGTATATACAGTCAACCACGGTATTAAGTCATGGTTATTGTCATAGTCGTGCTGTGCAACACGTACATACAAGCTCTAAGAAACAGACTTAGGTACAGCATTCATATATCGTGAGTCATTAAACAGGCATCACGTATCAGGAAGGTTGTATCTCTATCAAGTATGATTAGAATTTAGGTAATACTGAATACCATACTTAACCATTTTATTGTAAGTTTACAACACGTTTTGTAGATGCAATTTCTTAATTTAATACTTCCTCATGCTGTAATACACGTAATATAATTCAAAAGAAAAATAAACTGAATTGGAAGAGAATCCATCTTGAGTGAAATTCTGGACCAGACATCCTGAGAATGAGAGTGCAAGATTCTGGCAGTCTTAAAGAATTGTGTTCTCATAAAATATTCATTCCAGAATAATTTGCGAAGCTATCTAGACAAGCTACTTGATTTGACTCACTATCTGGCCTCCAGGATTGAGGGCCAAGGTTTACATCGTATTTTGAAGCCTAATGTTGCAGAGAGGTATTTTGGCAGATCCTGCCAGGTTTTGAAGTGTGCATTTTCAAGTATCTGAATTTGTGAAAGGCTTAATTTTGCACAAGTTATTAGTGACATATATTGAAGTACAGTAAACTTAAAATAATCTCTTCACCCTGAGTTGAAATGCTCAACGGAGCTCTAGATCCTGCACCAGTCAGATAAACAAGAGATCTGGGTTCTGCACTTCACCCATTCACTGTTCACTGGCTAAGAATGAAGAGACAATTAGGCCAACAGTATGACTAGAAGCCTAATGATTTGGGATGTCTTCTTTTCCAGTAGCTTGGATTTATCTGTTTATCTTATTTGAACAATTTCTGAAAATGTTGGCATGTGATTTTTTTCAGATTTTAAGCTCTATGGTGTGTGTAATGATTATGGCTACATGTATAATGATCATTACTTGTCAATAGTCTATCATGACAGAAAAAGGAAAGAGACAAGAAAAGAGAATCTACACTGAAGAACCACCTCTTTCACTTAATTCACAAGAGATCAGATGTCAAGTGGACATTCAACTATTAAACCCACTTAAAAAGCTGGTGTCTCAATGCACTTTTCCTCCTGGGACTGATTTTGTTGTTATACCATTTGAATGGGGAAAAATGTCCATTGTGTAACATTTTATAATTCAACTGTTCAAAAAGGCTCTTGTGAAACATTGCATTGCTGGAATTTTATTGGAAAAACTATATTTGTACAAATGAAAAGAGTAAAGATTTCACAGAAATAAAATATGGCATTGAAATTCTGAATTTTGAAAACTTTGGAAAGTGGGCATTGCCAGTTCTCTATGGGTATCTGAAGATATAAAGATACACTTTCCTTGGGGTATTTTGTGTATTAAATCATATGAAGTGGCAAATAAAAAAAATAATAGTCTCTTTCACTTTTAAAACAATATCAGTGTCACCAGAACACCCCCTGGCAATTCACATAATCTAGCCAGGTCTGAGTAAGCCTTTGTCATTGGAAATCTCACCTGCAAGTATTTTTGTGCCTCCTGCAAACTTTCTCCAAAGCTAAAATCTATCCAAGAGGTGAACTGACAAGTGTGCTTCTATGCCTGTAGCACAATGAAGTGTGGTTTTCTCCCTCGAAGAAATGCTCCCTGGGTACAATACTATGTTAGGTTTGAAAAGAGGGAATGAAAGAGTCAGCCAGTCTGACTGTAACGGGAAGGAAGAAAAAGGAAAGGGAGGTACCTCACCTCAAAATGGGAGGTGGCAGGAAGATGGATGAACTGCAAAAGATGAATTTGTGAAGGGAAATGAGTTTTTTCAAGATGAGTGACCATGCTTTCCCTTTCATCTTGCTCACTGACTTCTTTAGGATCATGCTTTCCAAGCTCAGGTGACAGATGAAACAACCAGTGTGTGAACTCCTGGCTGGAGGGTCAAGGAGGAGTGTTTTTCAGGGTGGAAGTCTGGAGGGCTTCACCCTTGCACTTCTGCAACAGCTAGCAAGGAGGTGCAGTCTCACTTGGATCACTTTGGCCACTGATTGGTAGCAGCACTACAATAGATGTGAATGGCAGATATGGGTTTGTTGATCAGAGGTTCTCTACAGCCTCCACTGATTCTTCTGTGAAGGCAGAAGCTATGCTGTCACTATATCAAGCTGGAAGGGAAGAAGCAAGAGCAGCAATGTGGTGACTGGGACTTAATAACTGGAACTTCATGCTATTGAGGCACGTGTCTGAATATAAGCATTCGATAGTGTGCTCATTATTTCAGTAATGGGCCCAATAATAGGATGGTTCTGGGCAACCTGCTCTGGGTGATGTTGCTTGAGAGGGGTTTGACAAGATGGTCTCCATAGGTTCCTTTCAGCCTCAACCATTCTGAGATTCTGTTAGTCTGGGAAGAATCCCCAAGACTTGGTCTGCCTTCCGATTCGGTCTCCGATTCTGTCTCTGATGGGTGAAAGTGACAGAACAACATTACATTCTTTTCGAAGCTTACAATACATAATTTGGGTAGGAATTGTTCTTATTCTTCTGTAGGATTATTTAGTAAATTCAGTTCTCTGTGAGACAAGTTGAAACTCTTCCATGGTGAAAGCACTTCTGCATGTGTTGAGTATTAGTTTTTCAAAAATATAAACTGTACTTTGTATAAAGCTAGGCTCTCGTGCATAATTGTATTAATTTTGGCACTATACGTTCAAGGACAAGCATGCCAACTCAGTATTCCTGGAATAATAAAAATAAAATATGTGATTTCTTAAGATTCTGTTTTTGATATGTATTTTGTGGGCCTCTTCTTAAGCTAACAAGATGATGTAACCTGTTTTTGTCTCTTCCTCAGCAGATGTGCCTCAGGGCAAAGGTTGGTGTTCAAACAACGATTTTATTTTCTTTAAAACAAAGTTGATTGTAACATGAACTGCCTAATCTTAAGAAGCTTTAACAGGATGTTTGGTAAATGTCAAAAACGTTAACTTAAAACCAATGCTTAAGATATCCCAAAGAGACTGAGTGAAGAACTTATCCTTAGTAGCTTTACAAGCCCTAGTTTTGCTTTACTTAAAATTATTCAAAATTAATGAAGCTAGCTAATGCTATTCCTCCTAACGACTGCCACTGTTATTATGCTTTTAAAGCTGAAGACTCTTTTACCTGAATTGTAAAAGAAGTAAAAGAAAAGAGAAATATTACCAGTTTTTCTCACAAATTCTTTATTTTTTCTCTCTTTTTTTTTCCCCCTTGTTTATCTGGAGTATATTATCCTTAGTGCTGGTCCTGCAAAAGAGCTAAGAGCTGCAACAAACTGTCATCGGTGTAAAGGTACAACTGTCATTAGGGTTTCATGTTCTGTCTTCAGTACTGTAGGTCCAAATAAGAGTTTCATGAGTGCTTTCAGGAACCTTGTTGTGTTCTAATGTTTGTCACACTGTAGGACTTTTCTCACTTTCTCTGAAGTCTTTCTTGATTTTATGGACTTCAGAGGCATTCTCAGTACTTTTGTTGTTTTTTTTTTCCCTCAGAGGAAAAATGATAAGTGAGTGAAACTCCATTAAACTTTAAAGGAGTCAAAGATTTTCCTGAACTCTTTTTTCTTCTGTAAAACACTATATACATATAGTATGATCCAAGATGTCTTGGTAGTCAGGTTTAATCAGGAATTTTCAGAGTGCTTCACTTAACTTTCTCACATGAAGATAAACCCTTGAAATCCCATTACAGTGTTGTGTGATTCCTTGTAGCCCTCAAGCTACCCCATTCATGCAGATGCCTTGCTGCTTCAAAACACTGGGGAAGTTTAGTTAATAGCTGAGCTCTTCCTATCCTCCTGCTTAAACCTATGAATCTAGCAAATTACTAAATCTTAGGAGAGCAGCTCAGACAGTTTAGTGCTTCTTTTCCCTTTCATGATAGTGGGATGCTACAAGTGATCATATGTCTGTAACATCAGGATAAAACATTTTATCTCTCTCCCAACTTCTTAACAGCTCTGCTTTCCTTAAGATTAGGGTGTGAAAGTTGCAGTATATACAGTATACAGTAATGCAACTGACATTTATGATAATGCCACTTACTGTCACTTAGAATCAAATGTACTACAGGATTAGTAGTAAATGCTGTAAAAATGCCAGAATCCTCCAATGCATTGAATCTGATTCTTCTTCTTTTTTTTTTTTTTTTTTTTTTTTTTTTTTAACCAGTGTTAATTCATTTACTTCCTCTTTATGCCCAGTATCCAGGCATGTGTAAAAGTCCCAAGTCCTGTAGCTTATGTCACTGACCACTGACTCTTGTCAGAAGTGTTCTCCTTCGGTCATAAGCTCTCTTCAGGATGTTGTTCTGTCTCTATTTTGTCATTGCATTTTCTTCTTTTTTCTATGTTGGCTGAAAACTGATGAAACCAGTTCTGAGTCCTAGCAGATTTACTGTCATCTACAGGTCTACCAGAGAATAAAACTATTCAGATATTTGGTCTCTTCAGTTGGAAATTCACATAGAAAGACATTTATGAGCTCTCCTGATGAAACTTAAACTTGAAAACAAACTCTTGGTGATATGAAGAATGTTATCTGAAGGTTATCAGAATTTTCTTCAGTTTCCCTCTCTGTTTATTTCTCTACATATCTGCATATAAGAACCGTAGCATGAGTTTTGAAAGACCCTGGGCATTAGCTTCTGACACTGTATAAATGCTTTTCTCATTCTGAAGACCTCAGGCTCTCTAGAGGAATCACAAATAGACACGTCCTAATCAATCTCTATTATTTCTCTGTGTTGGCTAAATAGACAACTTCTACTTTTTATTTTCCTGTGTCCATCAGGGATTTCCATATAAGATGCAGCATTAGAGAAAACAAACATTCTTCAGTGTGATGTGAGGAAGAGAGAGGAAATGAACTTATTTGTTCTTGTGTATTGTCACCACTGTTTAATATGTTCTGATCAACTGCACCAATAATGGTAATGAAATTTGAGTTATACTTGGGTAGCAGAAAGTGTAATTTAAAGCCAATGAGGCTACACAGGTATAAATGATGAGCTACCTTGGTCTGCATCTCTCTTTGTTGAGGATATTCAGTGAAATTAAAGATGTTCAGCTTCATTCTCAGAATCCAGTGAGGATTTGTAAAGCTTTGCAAATTGGTGGAAAAGCTGTAATTAAACTGAATGCATTTGATATGGAATTGGAAGATGATAAAAAAAATGTGATTTTCAGAGAGCAAAAATGCATTTTAATAATTGGGAGTATGCAGTAAAGGACTGGAATTTTTTGGTCATAGAAAAATAATTGACTCCAGATGGAGAGATCTGGACAATATGCATATGTTGGCAGTAGCAGCTTTTAGATTCAGGGGTGCAGTGTTTGGGACTGTGAAGTGTGGTTATTCAAGTTTATAAGCACACTTTTATTAGCATGTAAATTTGAATGCCAAAGGCATAAGCCACAGTGCTTTTAACCAAACCAAACAAAACTTTACTTGCCAAGAGGGTTTGAAAGAGGCTTTTAAAAACATTCACCACCGTAGCATATACTTTTCTTACTTTCTTAAAATATTTTTTTCTCAGAAAGCTAAATTTTCTTCTCTCTTAGTTTGCAGGCTTCTGTCTGTGTACTGGGGTGGTTTTGCTCAAGTCCTTAAGTCTCAGCTGGTGGTATTTATTGCTGTTCCTTGTACGTAAATGTATTTTAGTAAGACAAAATAGCTCTTTCCCTCTTTTCCTCCCTTGTTCTTATAATTCTCCTTCATGTTTAGAATAGTTTCTAGGGGAGAGAAAAAATCAATTTGAAGAGAATCTATTTGAATTGGAAATTGATTGGAAATTAATTAGATATTACTCCAAATTTACAAATTCTCAGTCAAATCGAACATTTAATTTTTTATTTGAAGAGAATATGAGCTTTGTCTCTTTTCACTGCTAGTGATGATGACAAAAACATCAGATACGAAAACAGGAATGAGAAAATGTCATATTTGCGAAGAGGAATGAAAGACAACTGGGTGTAATTATACTTGGTGCCTTGCTGGCAATATTTAATAAGTAGTTTCATGAAATATTCCCTCATAAATTGGCTATATTTTCTTACTACGTGTTTCAGCTGTAAACATTTTACATATTCTCCTCTACTAATGAAAAAGACTGCACAAGCAGAGAGGCAGATTTTGGCTGATGCTTGGTGATGAGTGAATAGAAATCAAAAATAAAAATACTGTACTCAACATCTGGATTTGCCTCATCATAGCTGAAAGGAATCCAAAATGTTTCCAATCTTGTGTGCTGAGTAAAAAATTACATGGAAGTAATCTTGCAAGTGAATACTCTAAGGGGAAAGTATTTTTGGCATTTGTATACCTTTGTTTCTTCAACAGAACATTACTTTGAAGCTGTGGAAGGTAAGAATTTTTTAGAACTTTCTATCTTATTCTAATGAATGCTTAATATTTTTAAATACAGATTTAGCAAAGAAAAAAATGATAAAGAGTATTAAAAATCTCTCAAAATAAATTATTCAAGAGATCTGCCATAAATTATCAATTGGTAAAAACATAAAGAAGTAGCTATATGTCAGCTGTGTAAACCAGCTGAAAACTGCTGGGTCAGCTACAGAACATTTCATTTGCCATCCATACTGACGTGAAATATATTGCCATCTTTAACTCCAGTTGTCTGCCTCCCTCGTTCTATGATCATGTTATTTGTTTTGATCTTACAATGCAATAGCAGTGTAACACTGTGTTCATCATAGAATCATAGTGTAATAGAATTACAGAATCAAGGAATGACTTGGGTTGGAAGAGACCTCAAGGATCATCAAATCCCAATCCCTGTGCCACAGGCAGGGTCACCAACCACTAGATCAAATACTAGATCAGGTTGCCCAGGGCCCATCCAATCTCACTTTGAACACTTCCAGGGAAAGAACATCCACAACTTCTCTGGGTAGCATTTTCTAGCACCTCACCACATTCTCAGTGAATTGGTTCTGACATCTAATCCACGTCTTCCATCCTTTAGTTTAAATCCATTCCCCCTTCTCCTATTGCTATCTGTCCATCTAAAAAGTTGATTTCCTTCATGTTTATAAACTTCCTTTAAATACTGGAAGGAAGTTGTAAGGTCTTGCAGTGTTCTCTTCTCCAGACTGAACAAGCCCAGCTCCTTCAGTCTGTCTTCAAAGGAGAGGTGCTCCAGCCTTCTGATCATCTTCATGGCCCGTCTCTGGACCCTCTCCAAAAGCTCAACATCTTTCCTGTGTTGGGGGTCCCAGACCTGGACACAGTACTCCAGGTGGGGCCTCATGAGGGCAGAGTGGAAAGAAACAATTACCTTCCTTGCCATGCTGGCAACCCCTCTTTTGATGTAGCCCAGGATACCTCTCAGGCTGCAAGAGCATGCTGCTTGGTCAGGTTAGGTTTTTCATCTACTAGGACCCCTAAGTTCTTCTCATCACTGCTATTCTCAAGAAGCATTTCTCCTGGTCTGTAAACATATCTAGGAGTACTCTGACCCAAGGGCAAAGCCTTGTACTTTGCTTTGTTGAACCTCATTATGTTCACATGGAGTCACCCTTCAAGTTTACCAAGGTCCCTCTAGATTGCATCCCTTCCTTCTGCCGTATTAATTGCACCATGCAGCTTGGTGTCAACAGCAAACATGCTGAGGGTGCACTCAATCCCACCTCTATATCATTCACAAAGATGTTAAAGAGTACAAGTCCTTAGACAGATCCTTGGGAAACACCGCTTGTCATCAGCCTCCACCTGGACATATAGCCATTGACCACAACTTTCTGGCTGTGACCTTCCAATCAATTTCTTATCCACCAAATAGTCTACCCTTCAAATCCATGTATCTCCAATGGTCCAAGTGGGGGAACCATGTCAAAGGCCTTGCACGAGTCCAGGTAGATTAGATCAATTTGTCCACCGATGCTGTCACTCCATGTTAGAAAGCCACTAGATTGGTTTATTAAGGCAAGTATTCCATCTGCAAGATATTGGCCAAATATAAGTTGCTAATGGAATAATGGATTTTTTTTTTTTTTTCAATATGAACCCCTTTTCATCAGTTAGCAATAACTTGAGGGGGATCCAAATGCTTCAGTCTGGAGTTTGAAATCTGTATAATTTGGGACACCTCTCAAAAGAACAGAGAAAGGAAGAGTACAAAGGCAACTGTTCCTACCCGAATGTTGTAGTCTTTAACTGAGTTTTCCTTGGTGTCAGAAAGTGCAGGCACCCTATAATTTATGAAACTGTGTGTCTAGTCACCACCAGCAATGGCAAAAAATTAAACAAAACTGCCAGCATGCAGTTATCCCACTTTGCTCCCTTGAATGGATGACTTTTGTCTGTGAGTTAAAATTTGGTGAAACAGGTGTGCTTAAGGATGAAATATGTAATGCATCTCAGCATTAATATTTTCCCATGTTTTGATGGCAGTAACAAATATAATCTTCAGTGTTATTTGGGATTTCTATGTGGAAATATTTGTATTCACATAAAACTTTACCACTTCTAAGTTTTGGGACAACTGTACTGAAATCTCTGTGTTTTCTCTGACACAGATGTACTTAAGAATCCCAGGCATTAGTATAATCTCTTTTCTGGGAGTAGATGAGAGAGAGTGACTGAGGTTGAATAAAATGCTTGGGAATTATATGAAGCAAACAGGTGTTGCCACAAATCCAAGAATCAACTGAACGATTTGTGAGGAATCCAAAGATCATAAGCAATACATACCAACCTCACAATATGAGTTATATTTGGCACAGAAGAATAGGAAAGATTAGAATTTCCTCCTTTTGATCTACTGCCATTGCTGAAACCTCTGGTCTTATTTGTGTTCTCCATGTCCAGGACAGGTCCTCCCCTAACTTCTAATGGAACATGTCTCTATAGGCACCTATTTATTGACCTGATGCTATTCACACAGGTTACAGACAAAGAAAAGTTTACTCTCTCCATGTCTTTTGCAGAATGTATAGGCTTCAATAGCAGTTGTTTTACCACTGTGCAGACTGGGCAGGACACCCTTAGAAGAACTTCCCTGTGTTGTTTTCATATGGGTACCCTGCAGTCTTGAGTTCAGACAGTAATGTCCATTACTGATTCTCCTCTGTTTGGCTGTCCTCACAAGCAGTCATTATCTCGATACCCTGGAAAGCACTAGTATAGTAAGGGTAAAAATTAAATATTATATTTATCTCACAGTTTGCTTTCTAGATTTTGAGGAGCTCTTTTTTTTTTTTTTCTTTTTCATTTTTCTCTCTGTCCAAAGTAAGTCCAATAATTATCATCTGCTTTTTATTCGAATCTTGATACTGAAAAGGATGAGCTAAGATGGTATGATTAGCATGAGGTAGTAAAAATAAACTATATTTACTTTTTAAAAATTTTGTTCTTTGAAAGTGTTTTGGGGGGAAATTGACTGAAGAGAGATTGAATATGTATTTCCATATTTATTGTAGCACAGTAACTCTTCAAATTTTTTAATGTGTTTGCATCTTTTGAGGTGTATATATATATTTGTATGCCCACATTTACTACATACAGACTCATGAACTTTTAACAGTATTGGTTCAGGCAGTGATGAAGTGTGTGTGTGGGTATGTGAATGTGTGCACATACTGAGATGTGTTGAGGCACTGGGAATGTGCTAGCTGTTCTACTTGCCTGAAGCATGACTGACAGCACTGTTGTTTTTCTCACTGGTAGAAAGGTCAGTGGGCTGCATGACCAAATTAAATATACTTCGTGGGAACTGCAGCAGTTCACTTTGCAGTGAGCTGTGAGCCGAGCAGGATTTACCCAGAACATCCAAGGCCAGAATATCACCCTTTGTTTTCAAGTGCTGCTGGCTGTGTCCTCCTCTTCTCCAGCCCTGAAAATGAAAAACAGTAAAAAAACATATAATTTGCCCTGCTCTCACATTATTTCTGTGTATTAAGTAGTAAATTGGCTATCTGTGGCACAAAGCTACAGAGCTTGGCTCCCAGTGGACTTGCCTACTAGAATATACCTTACTGTAACATTTAATTGGAACATCTTCAATATTTGTAAAGCAGCAACCACATATATATCCATTATGTATACATCTGGTAGCACCAGTATTCTGGTGTCATTAAGTGTCTTCTGTTCATTCACAAACCTCCAGGAAGCTAGACTGAGTAATGTCCCAAAACATCCAATGATTCAATGCACTTACTGATTTTCAGTAGAGAACACTGGAAGAAGTTTTTGGAGGTGAGTCTGAAACTTGCAAGTTTTGTCTTGGAGAAAGAACTAATTCAATAAGAGTCAATACAAAAATATCCTGAACTGGATAGGAAGGATTCCATCAAGTTTAGTATTCTTTGGATCTCTGCCTGGTTGCAGTGTCTCTTAAATATCTCCAAAATTATTATAGGGCCTAATTACAAATCACAAATACTATGATTAAGTTTGTTCTCTTAGGCAGCTGGCAAATTTTAAAGGGTGACCATGCATATGGTTCTATTTATAAATAAAGAGATTTACTGATCTAAATTAGATTACCCCCCCCCGCAGAATATCTACTTAATCTGTTTTATAAGACTCTGCAAAGGGAAACTATCAAGATCAGCTGTCTTGACAAGAGCAGCAGAGAAGTTGCTTCTATCTATATGTTTTGCAACGTTTTAAAACATGTAAAAAGCTGTTCTTTGTAATTTCCAAAGAAAATAGGCCTGAGAGTTAAATGTAGCAAATAGTGGCACTTAGGTCCCTTATGCCTCCATACTTGCTGAATACTCATTTTCTGATATTTCCTTTCATGGAGAGACTCTGATTGTAATAACTTCATAAAAGGGTTATCTCTAGAAGCCTTTTATCAGTAATTAAATGACAGATGAAGTGAAAACATGATGAATGCTTTATTTATCAGGCTGAAAACACATCTTCAACGAAGACCTCTTCATTAACAGCAATATGGCTGGCTACTATTGGTGGCTATGCTCTTCAAAACATCTGGACAAAGCCTGCTAAAGTTACTCTTTTATTATTTTTCCTTCTCAGTTTTATGTCAGCTGTCCCTTGTTCAGTACTATTGTGGAAGAAAAGCTTGGATGCACTCTTCTGACAAGAGCTCAGTCATTTGGTTTTCAGAAGAAACTTCTCTGAATTTCCTTGTCATGAGATCATTCAGCTAACAGCATAAAGTGATTGCCATCAGTCATTTCTGACACCTTCATCAGAAAGAACTGTCTACAAGTGCTGCCTGCATTAATTTTCTTCTTCCTTTAGGTTTCTTCTTCTTAGGAGAGTTGTGAAGCTTACAATGTGCTTGTGAAGTTTCTTAAGATTAATGGATTAAACAGGCTCTCTATAATAGTATAAAGTGTTCTTTCTAGTAAACATTCTGTCATCATTGTCCAGAAGTCTCTATACCATTTTATACGAGGCAAATGAAGCGAGTAACAGGCAGGTGACTTGGGATGATCAGGTATGCATTTACATGGAAAAGTATTTTTACAGTACTTATTTAAAACTTTGAAGTTTTAACCAATCAAACTTATGAAGATTTTATGCACAAATTAGAAATATTTTGTTTCCATGTATTTTGGGATGACAGATCACAGAATCACAGAATTGCCAGGGTTGGAAGGATCATGAATCTCCAACCCCCCTGCCACATGCAGGGCCACCAACCTTCCCACCTAATGCTAGACCAGGCTGCCCAGGGCCCCATCTAATCTGGCCTTGAAGAGATGTAGTAGTCAAATCTTAGTTTGAACTACAGGAGAATGCATTTTGAAATCAATAAATAGGTAGCTCTGTGCAAGTTCTACATAGCACAGGCCCTGTTGAGCAGGCTGTGAGATATTTGTCTTAGCACACAGTCCTTACATAGTCACATGAAAAGGAAATATAGTCAGGCCCATAAAACTAAATGGGAACTTGATGAATCACTGCCTAAAAGATTGTTCCCAAATTGGCTGCAAGAAATGGTTTAATTTTTTTTTTCTTTTTTTTTTCTTCACTGTAACTTGTACTTGAATGAATGTGAAACTCCAGCCAGGTCACGTACACATTCCTTGGTTATGTGTGCAAATTGTCATTTGGACACACAAGCTTGGTAAGATCAGCAATATGGCCTCGACAATGCTCAACAATGAGATAGGACATGAGACAAGTTGACATGGATGTGTGGGGAAAGTTTCCACAGCCATTGTACCACTCCTTTAAATAGGGAACATTGGTTTTGTTTGCACACAGACCTATTAAAGTAATCTTATTGGGTGGGATTTATAAAGCCCAGTCTCAGCTGCCCTTGAGTGGCAGTGTCTAATATATTATGAATAACAGTTTTCCAGTAATATCCAATTTGACCGTCTGATTAGGTATATCAGAAAATACGGAAGGATTCCCCCAAAAAAAACACGTAAGGATTGTTAAAAAAATAATAGAGATATTCCATGAAAACTTGGTTATTATGGCTGTGAAACAAATTAAGTTTTTGCAGGTGCAAACAGTCTATTTGTGACCTAACTGATCACTTATCCATGTGGTTATTTCCACACACATCTGTAGCAACTGCATGGAAAAAAATATATTCAGTGTGGTGTCCGCATCTCGGTGATTCTGATCTTGAGGCAACAGGGGAAATCAGAAGTTCAGTAGGATTCAGAAAACCTTTTGACTTTCTTGTGATTAATGAACTTATTCACACTGACATAAAGAAAAATTAAAAAGCCTTTTTAGAGTGGCAGTGGCTCCTCCTGCCCTGGGGGCAATAAAACTCATCACTGCACTGATGAAGAAAAAAAAATTTTTTTTAAACAAGATATCATATTGTTGTACAGTACAGATTTATCTAGACCATTTTTGATCATTTTTTAGAGAAGCAAATACAGACTAAATGGATTCCTGGCTCAAGATTATTGGCAGGCAGCTGCATTAAAAAAAAAAAGGCAATTGTTGTACTGTTTCATTAAATAGGGCAATGGTGCATAGTGATTGTGAAATATTCTTCTTTCCATGGCTTTGGTTAGGCCTCAGGTGGAGCAAAATTTCCCCTCTCAAACTTTAAGAAAGACATGCAGTATTCGGGGTCCCCAAAGCAAACAGTGATCAGGAAGTTACGAAACTTGACTGAGGGAAGTTTGAGTAAATTAGCTGTGTTCAGTCTAAGAAGAGCTTTTCAAGGACTGAGAAGGACTATACAATAAAGCATAAATAAATGAAAGATATCAGTGACCTAGAAGACAACCGTGAAATGATATACAAGACAACTGTAAAAACCTCATAATGAAGACGGTGAGGAGTTAAAATGGGTTATTTAAAGAGGGTATAGAGTTGAAGTTTGTGTATGTATTAGGTAGAGAGAGAAATGAGATAAATATTTCTGGTTTCATTTGAGCTGCAGCAGACGGAACAGGTGCTCATTTCCTCTCTTGTAATTCTTGGGTTTACCAGTAGGTTGGCATATATTGCTCTGTCAACTTATGGCAATGCTGATTTAGGTGACAGAGTGAATCATACTTCCAGTAAGAACATTAAGTAGACATACGTCTGATGGTTTTTCCATATGAAATTACACTTTAACTTTCTTGATAAATAAAGCATATATGGGAATAGGAAAGCTGATTTTATTTCACTCTTTTTTCTCATTTTTTTTCCCTAAAGCTGATGTTTACTGGTTGATTAGAACAAGAAACATCTTGTTTGCATTTTAACCTTTTAAGATAACATTATAACAGTATGGTCATGCTCTTGTCTATATGCAAGACAGATTGACCAACAGTCTCTTGGAAAATTGAATGACCACATGAGACAAATTTGAGAACGTGTGTTTAAACTGCATTTTATTTTGCATATTCCCACTGCAAAGTCATCATCATGGAACTCCTGCTGTCTGAGCCCCTCATCTTCAGCTGTCGTTCTCCATGGCTGTCAGACTTGACATCTGTATCTGAAGAAGGAAGAGTGGTGCACACAATGGTACTGGGACTGGATGACTCCAAGTTCACCTTTAGGAATGTCAGTTGTTTATATATTCATAGCATTTGGGCATGCTCAGAGGTCAGCTACACTTGCAGAAGCGAGAAAGTGCAATCTAAATAATAAAAAAAAAGAGAGTAGAAGAAAGAAAGTGTGGTTATTTTTGCTACTGCTACTGGTAGGCCAACTTTAGCTTTTCAATATAGCCAGGAATGAAACTAACTTCTACTTCACATGTTCCTTTGTCTTTTTAACTGGAGCCAACTTGAGGGAAAATGGAGTTTTGGGTTATCTTCTATGCTGGGTTGTGATGACAATGATTTCAACCCATTCCTTACAAGATTAGCAAATTTTTACTCATAAAAAGTGTTCCCAACAACTGGAAATCACTGATCACCTTGACACATATAGGTGGGCTTTTCAGAGAAGATACTAGTACCTGGTTTCTTCTTATCACAAAGCTTGATAAGTAATGTGTTGACTTGCCTTTAATAAGCAGAAATGATCACATGTACTGAAAAGTAATAGAGCCTCTAATAATTAATATAGCCTTTGAATACACATAATTTCACTCTAATAGCTCCTGCAACAAGTCAAGAGAATTCAATGCTAGTGTATTTCTGTTTCGTATGCTGAAAAATTGCTTCATGACAGATAAAGTCCTTTTGGAGCAAATGAGTCAGATGTCACTTTTTTCCAAAGAGACAGTCTTGGCAGGTCTTTACCTGATGCCTCAAGGCAGAAAGCTACAAGAAGATTCTTACCATTGCAAGTGTACGCTGTGGGATCAATTCTTTTCAGCAAAATGCTGCTTCCTGATGCCTGATGGTAGGAGTCCTTATTTCATATTTCTTAGTTTTAATATACTAGGTTCTCAAAAGAGCATTTTCAAAACACCGCTAGTGCACACTAATTCCACAGTGAGTTCTGATGCTGGTGGGTGTCTGGAGCTTACTCTAATTGGCCTTAGCACTCTGACAGCAGAGCACACAGGTCTGTCTTTGATTTGAATTGGAACTGAACACTTATATCAGTGAAAACATTTGACAAGTACAGCTGTCCTTGTTTGGGATTAGGGAACGGTGACAACAGTGAAAAATCATTCACAGAGTCACTTTTTTTTCCTGACTGCGTTTGATTAGACTTCACAGAAGAATGAAAACATTATCTTAAACTTTAAATTTACTCTATCCTTTTCAGTAAAGATCTCATTTGTTAAATGGCCCTTCTGCCTAGCTGCCAAATAATAATCCAAACAAACCACAGAGGAATTGCATATTACTGCTTTGGATCACAGTTTTCTTGCTGGCAGATATGTTTTTATGGCAGAAAACCTTAAGAAAAAGCAAGAAGATATTTGAAGAACTGGACGTTCAAAAGCTGTTCTGATGTCTCTGGAATATTTTTGCATTTTAGAAATTGTTTGTTTTCAAGTATTAATAGTGGAATTCATGGCTAAAATGTAAAGTAGAAAGACATGATGTGTAACTGCCTAGGGACCAATAATAATATCAAAACAGAATTACCTCTGTATAGTAAAATAAACAGTGTCATTGCCTTCTTTCTGATCCTGTGTCCCATTGCCCTGTTCTGGCTGCAAACATGTGATTTAATTTTGCTGGTTTCCAAAGTAGGAAAGAGTTTGGTTACATCTAACTGCCTACCTGGAATAGTTTGTGTTAACTTCTGGATCACAGGAAGGAATCACTTGGGAGAGTGCTAAGTGATATGGGCAAAAAGCAGGACAGGGACCATTCTCACCATTTAGCAGCATAGGGGATAAGCTTTAGCAAAACAACCCTGAGCTTTGTGATGTATTTCTAGCCTCCTGAGTCTTGTGTTTATCTTAGTTAAATTTTGAGGGAAATAGACAGAAGAGTGGTATTAGCCATCTGAATGAATGGGTAGTGATTCCTACCAGCCTATAGCAAAGCTCTTCACTTTTTGGTTATTTTCATTGCAGTACCCAACTTATTCTGAATCCTTCTACTTTTCTCTTTCCTTAGCAGACTTAGGTATCATAGATATCGTAGGTAATTAACTTCTAGAATATAGGTCTGCAGTGAATGTCATAGAGTAGCAACACCTTTCCTAATGTAGCATAAATTTAATGCTGTGAGGAACTCTCACTGAGACTAGAATTGTATAGACATTCAGGAGTAAGGTCTTCTTTCATCTCTTCTTGTCTGAGCTTGTAAAGCTGACACAGTATTTGGGCATATAAGAAAAACGGCAGTTTTTTCTTTCACAACTGTTTTTAATTTTGGAAGATTACTCCATCTCTGCTTTCCTTTGGAAATTTCATGAAGCAGATTAGCCTCACTTTCAACTTGTTCCAGACTGACACATAATTGCCTCTGCCACGGATTTTCTGTGTGGCACTGAGCTAGTCATATATGATATATATATACTCATCCTGACTTTGGTACAGTGTATGATGTAGCAGTATCATTTTTGAGGTGGGTTACTATCTCTTCAGGGAGCTGTGCTGCGTAGTGCTTTCAGGACAAAACCAGCTTATTTGGAACTAATCTAGGATTTTTAGTGTACATTGTACTATACAATATTAGCATATCTTTGATTGGTGTGTGTCGCACTTGTTTATTTTTAAATAGGACTTCCCTCCTATTACTTCTTGATTGTAATCTCTGTTTGGATATTAAGGTGTCAGGGAACTCTAATTTTTCTTACATGGAAATAAAGTCTCTACCTGTACATTAAACAACAATGTAAGATAATTAAATAATACCATTAGGATGACTTTGATTGAATTTTAGAGCTGGCAGGTCAGTATTAAGATGCCAGTTCTATTGTGTAGGCATATAATTTTGCAGAAAAATTTACTATCTGCAAATTTGGGACATGTAATTTTTCTTTAAAGCAAAATTTTGTGTTTTAATAGCTTACTGTTCCTAACCTAATTATTTTCCTTCCTTTGTTCATTCGTTTGTTCATTTCTTCCTTTCTTTTTTCTTTCTTTTCTTCCTGATTAGCATCAAATCAGCCTTGCAAACCCTTTAATTTCTGAATTTCCAAAATGTCTAGGGAGGTAAAGGCTCCTGAAGAAGTTTCTGACATCTAAACTGTTGTGTGGCACGTGAAAAAATCTATTTTTTGGACATCACTCATGGACCTCCTTGGAGCATGCTATTGATTCCAAAGAACACATGGGTCAAAACCTGAAAAACATTGACACAGGCAATTATTATAAATGTTGATTTTTGTTATGTCTACATTTTTTTTTGGTGAAAATCAAGGTTTAAGTCTGTGTATGTGTGTATATAAGTATATGGCTGTGGCTTGTGAGCTTTACCACTTACACCTGTACTTTCAAAAGATTTCAGCATCTTTAAGATTTTGTTGTAACACTTTACACCTGGTACATCTAGATATTATTACTTCAGATATTAACTGGATAATTTATAAGAATTTACAAGTCCTTATACAAGAACTGCTTATGGCTTAGATTTTTAATCCCAGTCACTAGATTCAGAGCATGACTTGTTATAAAACAAGTAATAGCAACCTGCAAAAACTTTTCTGATGGATGACTGGGAACTGAAATAAAAACTCTCATGTTACCAGAACTTTGAGACATGTCACAATGTCATCTTTAACTATTCTACCTTTAGGTGAGAGAGTTGGAAAGAGATTTGATTGAATGGCAGTGCAAATCTCATCATCTTCCCACATTATGTCATGTTTCTCTGGTCACTTATCAAATATATCCACTGGTGAAAAAATGCATTTAAATTCCACTTGAAAAAATCTGGAAGAATTCTGCCAGATGCCTAATCTACTCAGTTAGCAGAAATCAAATGGGATTATTGTTAAGATCTCCATTTGAAGAAGTCTGTTACAAATGTACTGACTCAAATTACCTCTGGAGTTCCCTTGTTAGGTGAATGTGTAGTTGCTAAACTTTTCTTTCTGTAACCTGAATGAGAAACAGTATTTAATATATTTAATTTCTCCCTTTTGTTAGCACAGTAGAGTCAGGGGTATAGCTTCTTTGTCTGACCTCTCATCCATGGGAATAGTAACTATAATGGGTTTAATTAACTATGTGGTATTGACGTAATTAGTTATCCCAGTGATTATACTTCTTTAATAAAAGTGCTTCATTTGGGATGCATTTCTCTTTTGTATATGCAGAGCTCTACACATATATTTCATAACTGTCTAGACATCAGAACTATGTGCATATTTTAGCATCAGCCTCTGAGAGAGAGGTTATCTCGCATGGCTTAAAATAATAGGGAAGTAATGATTTTGCCTCTTGGTTTCAGGCTCGCTTGCCTACTGAGAGTAAAGGAAAAGGGGGAAGAGAAAGCAGTTCAATTTGAGGAAACCAAAACCAGCATGGGGGAAGGGCCATTTAGAAATCACTTGTTCAGGCACTGGGTCTTTGTAACTTTTGGAGACAAGAGATGGTAACCTGAGGGCAACGAAGATGGACATCTGGTTTATTTAAGTGCATCTGTGTACAAGAACTACTACTGTAGATGTTTACGACATAAACCTACATCTATTGTGTTATATTTATATATATCAAGACTTCATAATCCTGTTATTTTTATCACAGAATCAGATTAATTATAAGGATTGTATTTTAGTTTTCAATTTGTTTCTTTTTCTTTTCTTTTGGTGAGTTTTTTGTTTGTTTGTATGTTTGTTTTTGTTTGTTTGTTTGTGTTGTTTTTCTGGGAAGGCACTGTTCATTATGTTTCATCCCTCTGGCTAATCTTGAAGAGCAACACTACAAGGAGGAGAGATTACCATATGAAAATGTCATTTTATAACATATAAATTCCTCAAGAAAAAAAAAGAACAAAGGTAAAAGGTCTGAGAGAGATTAACAAACTGCTTATGAATCAATCTACTATAAAGCACCCTACGCAAACTCCTTTGGCTTACCTCTCAGTTCATAGCTGGTAGGAGGGATTCCTAGCTGATAAAATATACTAGGACATTAATGCATTTTGCACACAGCTTACTTTATAGGTAGGAGGTTTTATCCCTTTTCCTGTTGTGGTGTTTTATCTAGCATTTTAACATTCTTCCCCCCCCACCCCCTCTTCTCCCTATCTTCTTTTCTTCATCAGAACTGTGCTGCAATCCCTTTACTCTTTCTTTCTTTCCCTGTTGAGAGAGACAGACTGAAATCTCTGCAGGCATTTGAATGCTTCATGGAGCACAGGAGTGAATGCTGTGGGTGATCATAACAGTCAAATATATAAACAAGTTCACAAGAAATGAAGAAAGCCAACCAAATGGGTAAGAAGTGGTTGTGAGACCTATGGACACGACTTGTTCTCAAAACACAGAGGATGCTCCACTAAAGCCCCCAGCCCTCATTAATCAATAAAATCAAGCATCCTTTATTTTAATCCTGTGTTCCAAAAGCAAGGAAAGAGTCTGAGGCTTTTCATTTCATTGTTTCTAATTAATCGCTGAGAAGATATTGACAAAGGTTGATTCCTCTATCTAAGTACTAGAGAAAATGTCAGTATGGAGGCAGGTGCTGGGCATTCAACCACTTTTTTTAAAAAACAAAAAAGGAGATCTGTGACAGCCTAGCTGCAAATACTGTAGCTTTCTGAGACATTTTGTTTGGTTTGATGTTGTGATGCAGTGAGGAACGATCTGTTATGTACAGCTGCATGAATCTCTGGATTGAAGTTTTTACAGCCTTAGATCCTCTTTTATACAGTAAAGGGAGATGAAAGCAAATAACTCACATGCCATGAAACAGAGGTACAATGGGATTCTGAAAGGCTTAGCATTCCTGCTAAGTATTTGATGGAAATTCAGACAGGGGAACTTTGCACTGTCATTTGATGGAGTGACAAACATGGTAAAAATACCTCCAAAATCTTCTTGTTATTTTGTCAGTTTCAACTTGATTGAATTAGCAATGAATGAGTCACAGTTAAAAAAGAGCTGTTCTCCCCTGAAATTTATTAAAGTTTGGGTGGTAAAAAAGCACATGTTTATTTTCTGTGTGAAATGCAGGAAGAATATGTAACAGGTCACATAAACAACAGTTCCACTTTCTTATGCAAGGAATGTTCAAAAATTATTTTTTGATGAGTTAATCAAGTGGCTCCAAATTTCAGCATGAATGGGGCTTCTGTTCCCCACAGGTAGTTATCCAGTATCAGATTTTGTATATCTTTTGTGAAAAAAATGCCTGGGTGAAAATGATGAAAATGGTAAACATGGGCTGTGTCTTAACCGAGCATTGTTAATTTTCAAGGAGAGTTGCTTTGATTTGAAAAGTATAGTGTGAGTTTCTTTTCTGAAAGACACTGCTGACAACATCTCTCAGCTCACTTCAGATAGAATCTAACCAGTGTATGTGCTAGTCATAAAAATGATGTAACATGCACTGTTACTTGCAACTTCAAGCACTAACCTTTTCAATGGGTTACCCCAGTTAACTAAGTTACTGACCTACTCTGTTGTTTACTTAGCTTCCAAAAAAGTCAAATGGTGATAAATTTGAAAAGAAAGAGCAAACCTCACTGAGTGAATCTACAGATTCCTGAGTACTGCTAGATAATATTATCGACAGCAACAACAAAAATAATAGGAATAATATAAGAGCCCTTAGAATAATGTGGATCACTGTCACTTTAAAAGAACATAAGCTACCACATATCCTTTCACTTGATCAAAGTGTATTTTGGAGTTGTAAGTTTGGAGTCAATAAGACCCAAGCAAAAATCCTTGAAATATTCTAGATGTATCATGTTCATGACTGCAGATGTACAGGCACTTAAATAAAAAAAAGTAATATCAAATAGCAGAGTTCCTGGCCCACAGTTTAAATTAGTAATTTTCCTCCAAGAATTGTCTTTAAAAATGTGATTTAGACTTATTATTTAGGGTAGAATCTAGCTCATTCACTCAAAGCTTAATAGTTGTTGTAGTACTCTGTAGGGCTAATGTGTAAAACATAAGCCCAATTGTTTTACCAGTTGTTAGAAGCGATACCTACAGTGCAATCTGTTATGAGGAGGAGGAATATTTAATATGGTTTAGAAGGAGCTAGTTTCATCTCTGGACTTCAGAGAATTGGAGCAAAGGTAAATGAAAATTTCTGCATATCACTGTAGCCAGGGCTGGACTTAGGACTTGTTCATAACCTGTACTTTTGTCTGACTCATCTTGGAGTCACTAATATCTAAGTCAACTTTTTCAGATAGTAGCATTCATTAAATGAGGTCTTACTACTTACCTATTACAAAAGAAAGTTTTCTCTGCCAATGGCACATTGAGTTGCATTAGGATCAGTATTGCCAGTAGACTAGGGGAGGCAATTCCTCCCCTTTACTAGACACAAGTGAGACATATCTGGAACGCTGCATCCAGTTAAGGGCTCTGTAGTAAAACAAAGATAAGGACATAAGGGAAAGAGTCCATTACAGAGTCACAAGGATGATTAAGGGATTGGAGCTTCTTCCATACGAGGAGAGGCTAAAAAACCAGAAACTGTTCATCTTCTTTTGTCAAGAGAATGGTCAGGAAGATCTTACTAATGAGTTTCATGTGAGATGTAGTGGAAATGCTAAGTCAGGACTTGAAACAGTGGTTGAATACTTGGTAGGAAGGCAGGGCCAACCCAGGGGAGCTCAGTTGCATGCAATGCACCTGAGTGACTGAAAGGGGTGGAGCCAGGATCCATCCCTTCCCAGACCTCATTTAAGGGTTGGTAGTGGAGACAAGAGTGTTTCTCTAGAAACTTGTGTGTACCTGAGGTCTTCTGAAGGTAAGTAGTTTCTTTCCTTTATTACTGTGCTCACTGTGGTGGTATTTGAATAAATTCTCACTTGCTGTAGCCTGGGATTTTTGTTCCTCTGCTGTCATCCTTGTGCTTTCCATTGCATTACAGGGAGCAATCAAGAAGAGGGAGCCAGGCTCTTCTCAGTAGTGTTCTGCCCAAGAATGGGTGGTGATGGGCACAAAATAAAATACAAGAAATTTCACCTGGACATAGCAAACTTTATTTATCTATCTATCTATCTATCTATCTATCTATCTATCTATCTATCTATCTATTTATTTATTTATTTTATTTTTATTTTTTATTTTTTCTGTGAACATGGTAAAATATGGGAATAGATTGCCCAGAGGAGTTGTGAAGTCTCCATCTGATATTCAAAATCCCACTGGTCATAGCTAAGGGCAACTTGCCTTAACCTCAGCTGGAGGTTGGACTAGATAATCTCAGGGGTACTTTCCAGCCTTGTATTATTCAGTGACTCTCTCTGTATTGTACACACTGATGGGAATAAAGTACTATCGGCTGTAAGTATCTTTTCTTGGTAGCACTAAGCCATTCAAGTCTGTGCTTTCCATCCAATAGTGGTAAACACAAAGCAGAAGGGCAGGTTAGCCCTTTAGGCTGTGAAAACACACTTTGTAGCTTGATAAGGAAATATTAAGATGCTTTAGAGGTACATCTATACACATTCAGAATGAATTCATGTGTTGTACATGGACTGTTTTCTGCAGTCCCTGAAGATTGAAATTGTAGGGCACTCAGAGAATGCTCAGAAAAGGTGCCAGATCAGCAACTGCCCTAACTAACTTTTGCAAGTGAATTACATTATTTTGTGCTTTAGCTTCCTATTTGTAAAATAAGAGTAGATGCAAATAGAGTTTCCTTTTCTATCTTGTATGTATGTCCAAGTATAATAAAAAGGCCTATTATCATTTTGTGATGATGGTGGAAATGAATTACACAAAAGCATATAGTGTATAAGCATATGAACATGGCAAAAAATTAACATCTTGACTATTGGGAAGAACAGTGTGTTTATAGTGTGCTTGCTGATTATGTTTTTTAGCTAAGACTTCATCTAAAGCACTAAGTACCACTTCAGAAAATAGTCTTGAACTCCAGCAGCTGCTTTGCACTACTCTTAGAAAGAGTAGATGAAAATGGAACCATCAAGAGATATCTGTCTTTACTTTACAGACTTCAAGAGAATGTTAGATAACCAAACATCAGCTTGATGTGGAACTCAGAAATAGGTGCTTTTGATTGTATTAAAACCATATAATATCAAATGCTTAGTGAGATGTCACTAACCACTCTCATGTTCTATTGACTCCTTTTTGCATATGTAAATTAAGGCTGGCTAGAACAACCCAAACAGAACAATTCTGTCAGAGAACACAGATTTAAATAAATCTAACTAATTCAGAGAACTGAGTCTTCTTTGCTGTAATTCCATTTTAAGCAGAAAGGGAAGAGTAATTTTGTAATAGACTCAAACTGTCTTGTTTTTGATAGCGTCAAAATGAAAAGCAATAACTTGAAACGTAAGTATAATATCAGAATGAAGTAAATTATTTTTAAAGCAAGTGGTTTATATTCTGATTTGTCTGAAATGTAAAGAATATTTTAGTCAATGATGGTGAACAATATATATATATATATTTTCCAATTTCCTTCAAATCCTCTAAGGACTGGAAATTCTCTTCCCCAGAGAGCAACAGGAAATTTTCTATATGCTTGAATCAAGTCCTCTGGCAAATAAGTTTAATAAACTAGGCTTTTTTTCTGATGCAAGTGACACTTTGGCTGTGAAAGATACAGTGGAGTCTGACATATTTCAGAATGTACAAGATGTGAATATGAATAATGTGAAAGATGACACAAAATAGGAAAGGTAATACAAGTAATGAAAGACTGTGGGCATTCCTACATAATTCAGTTCTAAAGCGTGACTGACACAGGTATCTACTGGGTCAGGCTCTACCTATTGATAGTCATATAGTTAACTTAAATATAATGTATCTTCCATTGAAGATTCTGGAAGGAGAATATCATAAAACATAACATTGATTAAACTGTGGATTTCATCTGTGCAACACTTCACTAGCAATACTCACAGTGATGTGAAAGTAAGTACTGCAGTAGGATAGAAATTGGAAATCATTACTATCAACCTCATTTCTTTGCTTTTGGTTAAGTATTATGGGAACACATTCCATTCTGGAAAATTTCAAAAGCTGTTTTACAGTTTAAATGCATTTTCCTGTTCAGCCCATTTGAATTTATTATTTCAAATTTACTCAAATTAGTAACATAAACTTGTACTTTTATTTCCTCATGCTAGCAGTAACAATGTAACTGTGACTGACTTTTTCACGCTATCCTTATGAACAGAAAAATTAACACAATTAGAAAGGATTTCATGCAAGTGTAAGAGTTCAAAATTTCGCTGCAGACTCATATAATGTACTATTGAGGCAATGCTCCAAAAGTACAGTCAGAACCATGGCTAAGTTTGCAGACATGGCTGTTTAAAAATATGTATTTTAGTATCATGGGAAAACAAATGTGACTTGGAAGTTCAGAGGCCTTGATAACACAGCACCAGATTACTTATGGTCTAGTATAGATAGAATCATATTTTGAAGATTTGAAAAATTTTGAATAATATATTTTAATGTGAGGAAAACTGAAATATGGCAAAATGAGCGCAATATTTCAACAGATGATCAAGGATTTTTAACCAGGATATCTCATGTCAAATGTCAAAATCTCAAAGCAAACATGTCTGGAATAGTGAAAATTGCAAAAAGGAAAACAAACCCAAGTAGCCTGCAAAATGATGATAATCACACATACTTTGAGAAAATAACTTAATGTTGGAGACCTTCCTCCATATCATCTTTGATATGCATTAACATCTTTCAACTACCTTCAATATGCTCTCAATTTTAAGTTTTGCTGAAGAGCATTAAGTATGTAAAGCAGCATAATTCTAGTCTGTAAATCAGATTTGTTATATCAAGCAGGAAGGACAAATCAACACATATTCAGAATAGACATAGATTCAAAGGTCTTAGGGAATGTGGAGATCATTAAAGCTTCTAGTTTGATCATAGGCTTTTGAATTTTGCCTTTTACTCTCTGAACTGAGTCTGTAAAACTCAATGTTATCTCTCCCTGACTTGAGCAATTAGCCAGAAAACCAGATTCTGTTAAATCAGAAGGAAAGAGAAACTGATGCTAAAATTCTATTTATTAATTAAAAAAAAAAAAAAAAAAGAAGTACAAAGGTTTCTTTTCTTCAGTACAACAAATATCAGATGAAGAGAGATGTTATCTTTCCTTGAAGCTCTGAGCTCTTTTCTAATCAGCACTTATCCCAACAGCTCTCTCTTGGCTTGGCTGTGGGCTGTGTTCCCAGCTCTCATTCTGTCTTTGTCTGCTTCTCTCTAAGTCTGTAATTGCTTTTTTAAAAAAAACTTTTTAAAGACACATACAAATTAATAGACAACATTCAGCCACACCAAACTATCTGAGATAAATTTAGCCAATTTTAATAATTTCTTTTTCCAAGGTTGTATATTTCAGAAAGATTGATACATGTTGTATGTATCCTGTTTTCAAATTATGCATGTATCATGCATAATTTGAAAACAGGAATAGACTGAGTCCTCTTCTCTCATTGACTGGTTCTTCATATGGCTACTCACCCTACAATCAAATCTCTGTGCTCTATTTCTCACTTGAATTTTCTTGGCATCTGTTTTGAACTTCTGATTTATTTTCTTTTATTTCTCTACCACATATGAAGTCCTTGAGCACTTGGTGATTCCTCCTTATAAAAGTACTTGTATGCTGTGATCAATTAATCCCTTGTACTCTCATGGAAAAATAGAGTGAGGTCTACAACTCTCATTGCAATGTATTTCCTTCAGTCATCATTTATATGACTATATTGTACCTTTGCAGGATGTCAACACTGTAAAATATAAGCAACAGAAGTGGAAAATAAACATCAGTCCTAACAGTATCCCATGCTGAGATTAACTACTTATCTCTATTCTGTTCTTCTGCATCACTCTTCTAGTTACAGAACAATAGATGAACTAATTGTTTTGCTGAAGCTTTGGCATTCATGTGGAGCTTTTTATCTACTAGACCTAACAATCACTGTCTTCAGGGTTGTAGCCCCAGTTTTAGAGTAGTGAACTACTAAAAATTAAGTACTTTACTGAACGATCAAGCAAGTAGAAGTCCCACCAAAAACAACAGTCTGACAATTATTTTAAATTAGGAGTGGATAATGATGCTGCAAATGAGGAAATGCACAACTTTGTATTTGAGTTTATTACTACATATTTGCAATGAGATGATATATATTCAAATGCCTGTGATTTGTATTGTACATAAAACTGGAAAACTTGGCTGCATACAGAAGGACTTTGCACAAATGCTCATAACTTTGAATTCTGATCCAAGAAAAAATGTATTCCATTGCAAAGACTTAAAAGAAATCATAGTGAACATTCAACCTGTCCATTTCCCTGTTAGAGGGAAATATAGGTTCATGATCTAATCTGAACAAGTATTTTAGACCAGATGAAGAAAAAAAAGAGGAGACATCTTCAGTATCACTGATGAAAGTATATTAGCACTTCACAAATGTGGTCAAAGGATAACTGAAATTAGAAAACTAGAAGACAGTCCACTAGGACGTCTTATTCTTTCTTTCTTTTTTTTTTCCTCGTGTGTTTCTGTAGTAAAAAAGAGTTGATTTGTTTCTTTTAAATGTACAGTAAGTATCCAGAAGAGTAGTCAAGTAATGAAAGCTATGATGTTAAAATGGAACGTCATAGGTGTGGTACCAGAGTTTACATCACACAGTCCATTGTGCTAGATGGGAAAATCAAGTCCTTATGTCTGGAAACATGATTTTGCCATTTTAAATAATATCTCTTCCACTTTCTTTTCTTTACTTATCTGCATGATTTCTTAGTTCATAAAATTACATTGACTGGACTGTCTCATGTGCAAAAATAGGATCAGATAAATAAACTATAGCAAGATTTGATTTCAAGACAGGATCACTTGGGTAATTTCTATTTTGTCACATTTTTTCTATATGTAGTCCAGGATGTGCAACTGGTCCTCTTAGTAGAAAGTCAGGAAAATTCTAATATATTATTAATGAATATTAATTTGAAGAGGAAATCCTCTTAAGGATTGCAAGCTTGACTGTATTCATATTTTAACAGAAGTAATGATTCTGTCTCTGATCCTGTGATGAAATACATGCAAGACCTGCAAGACCTCTTTTTTTTTTTTTTTCCCTTCATAGGAATGGATAGGAGATGTATATAAAGTTAAGTGCTCTAAACAAAGTTAAGTATATGGCTCTTTGTCAGAGAGCTGCTTTATGTATGTTCTCAATCCCAATTATACTTCTGACAAAGCCTCTCTGAAATCCATAGCTTTGAAGAATTAAAGGGGACCATTAGAGCTCAGTTTGAGGTATATATTTGAACCAATCTTCATTTAAAAAAGAAGTGATGCTTGATGTACTACATTTTGTAAAATATACTTGGAAAACAAGAAGATTTAATACAATTTGAAGTGGCGGTTCATGAGATTTACAGACTACACATACTGATTAAACTTGAGCTTATTTAATGTGATTCCATGGGTTTTGTCAGGAACATTTTGAAAAAATCCTTAACAAAGTACTATTATTAATACCTTATTTTTTTTGAAACTACATTAAAATTTAGAACTAGAATTAGAATAGATTTCCATCTTGAGATTCAAACAAGTAAGTCTATCTTGCCCACAATCAATTTCAGAACCAGAAGGGGGAGGGTAGGATTCAGTAATCTAACATCAAATACAGCGAAGAGAAAATTTTAAACTATGAAATTAGGATAAATGAGTTTTTTTCCTTTTTTTTTTTTTTTTTTTTTTTTGTCATATAACATGGGTGTGTGTGTCAAAATATTCTCACATTCTGATAATTTGAAATGTTACTTTGGCTGAAAAATTGTCTAGAAAGGAAAAAAATAAAAGAAAAATTTTACTTTTGAAATGGTTTGATCCTGGTTTCCCTCAACAGGGATGATCCTGACCCTACTGAAGGGCTGATATCCTGGTTTGGCCTTGGCCATACCCATCACCAGGAAGGTGCCTGGGGTCCAGGGCTGGAGCTACCCCAGTGCTCAGGCTGTTCTGTTGCTGGCTGGAAGTGTGGAACAGGCCCTGTCTGCCAGACATGGCCCTGCCCGGGCCTAGTGAGTCCCTGATGCTTCCTGAACCTAGATCCCACAAAGCCACTGGCCATCACGGTGCCTTGACACTGATCAAGAAGAATTTGGTGATGCTATTCTTCAGACAAATGGAAAAGCCTTATGTTTGTAAGGCAGTAGTGGCTTATACTGCTTTTCTTGATTTTTAGTGTGGTTTTCAAGATTGTCTCATATGACACCTCATGTGAGACTTCAGACACTTTCTCCTATAAGGCTCTCATTGAAAAGCAGATGAAGTATGGGCTAGATAAGTGGTCGGCAAGATGGACTTAAAGCTTTCTAAGCTGATAGACTCATAGGATTGTGAGCAGCAGCACAAATTCTAGCTGGAGGCCAGTTGCTAGCAGTGTATCCCATGAGCAAATATTGTTTTATGTGTTTCATGTATGACCTGGATGATGTTCCACAGTTCACATTCAGTAACTTTCCAGACAATAAGAGTGGGTTGATAGTTAAGATGAGCAGGCTGTCATTCAGAGGAACCTCCACAGCCTGCAGAAATGACCCAACAGATTTTATTATAATAATTTTAATGCATATTTTTGTGAGGAGGGCCAAATTTTTAGAGAAATATATAACAGAAAATGTAGAAGGATTCTTTTTATAGCATACCTTTAAAGTACACAGTGATATGGGAGATGGGTAAAATAGAATCTAATACGTTTTCCATAGTACTTCATACCAAAATTGGGCAGACATTCAAATAGAAATATTTGAAATTATTATCATTATGCTATGGGCCTTAAAGTTTATCTGTCTTGCTCTAAACCACTTGCCATGTGCAGGGACGTCTTCCACTAGCCCAGTGTGCTCAAATTCCCAACCAATGTGGCCTCAAACACTTCCAAGGATAGGGCATCCACAGCTTCTTTGGGCAACCCCACCACCCCCACAGTGAAGTATTTCTTTCTTATATCTAAACTAAATCTGCTTTCTCTTGGTTTAAAGTCAATACCACTTCTCCTATCATGTGACCTTATAAAAAGCTTTCTTGTAGGTCCCCATTAGGTACTAGAAGGCTGCTATAAAGTCTTCTCAAAGCCTTCTCTTCTCCTGGCCGAACAAAGCAGATCCCTCCATCTATCTACATAGTAGAACTGTTTCAGCCCCTTGATAATCTTTGTGGCTCTCTTCCATTCCAACAGGTCCGTGTCCTCTTATATTGGGGGACACAAAGCTGAATGCAGTAATCCAGGTGAAGTCTCACAAGAGCACAGTATACGGGTAGAATCACCTCCCTTGACCTGCTGGCCTTGCTGTTTTTGATGCAGTCCAGGATATGGTTGGCTTTCTGATCTGTGAGGGCACATTTCTGGGTCAGGCTGAGCTACTCATCAGCCTGTGTATGTGCTTGGGATTGCCCTGACCCAGATGCAGAACCTTGCACTAGGTCTTGAACTTCATGAGGCTCGTGCATATCATGAGGAGAATTTGATAATAGAAAATACTGATATGTTTTTAATAATAATAATATAGTATTTCTTTACTCTTAGCAAAAATTGCAGGTAGTTTTCATAGATGCACTGTGAATCCTTGCTTCAAGATGTGATGGTTACGGTGTGCATGTTCAAGTTGTTTTTATTTGAAGAAATTTCTTTCTGTGATTCCCGGAGTAACTGAAGCTCTTGCCTTTGTTGCAACACATACTATACATTCTTATCTTGGAGGATTAACTGTGAATAACATTATCTGTGACTCTACAAAATATGCTCATATTGAAAGGGTGAGCTTTTGTGTTTGAATAGTTAGTCTGTGCCATGCTCAGAGAACAAATGCTTCATCACACTTGCACGAAACTACAAGAGTGTGAACATTCCTTGGGATTGTGGGCCTTTGTAAAAAGAGTGTTATGTGTTGAAATATATGGATATAATGGTTCTGATTCTCTTCTTATTCAAATAATTCTTTTTCAGGAGCAGTATCAGTTCCACCACAGTGTTACTAAGACCCCAAGGGAAGACATTCTGCAATGAGTCTACAGTATAAGAAAGTAAATTGCTAGAGACAAATAGAATAATATAAAGAAGTAGTAAGGCAGGCTTACACAAAAAGCAGAGGTTTTGTCACACCAGTACATAAATCACTAGCAATTCTTTCTACATACTGAGTAGCAAGAGAGATTACTAAGAAAGAATCTAAGATAGTTTAAAGTGGATTTGTTAACCAGCAACCTCTCTCAAACCAAAGGGAAATGTGGGAGAAAACGTAAAGATACTTATCTGAAATTTTAACTAGTGAATAAGAGTTAAGCTAGTATTGGTGGAATGGAGGCAATGAAAGATGCTAAAGAAATAATGTAGATAATGTTATAGATAATGTTATACTGTCCAAATTCCTATACTGTTTGCAGTATAGGATTACTGTCATGAAAACTCATGTACTTGCTTTACTTGTGTAAGCAGACATCTACAGAGTAAAACTTGCCCAGGAGGTGTTATTCATCTAAAATTCACAACATTTAAATTTACCCTGAAGTTGAAGTTTTAAGGAATGTCCTGAGTGCTAGATGAAAGTCCACCGTGTGGATACTCATACAGGTAAAATGATGATCCAGTATGAATGAAAGTGTGCTTGTGTGAACAGAGAATCAGTCTGTTTGATCTAAAGAAGATAGATGTATAGCAAAAAGATAGCTGTGTGAGCTGTCTTTTCAGAGATTAGTAACTGAATGTTTGCTGAAGTGATTACCCCGTCTAGAGGTAGTAGTTGAGTTAATGTTTGCAGACAAGATTACCTAGAAATACACTAGGTGCAGGAGGTTGGCAGTTTTTCAGTCTAACATTTTACTTTTGAAAATATTACTTGGTTAAAAATGCAAAGTTTTGTATTACAAATTAATCTATAGTGTTGAGAGTTTGTCGTAAGTAAAGACAACAGGAATTCTGATATATAGAAAGAGAATTTCAGATTACTGAGCAGGATATTTTTGGAAAATGTGTAAATAAATTGTATTTCTTCTTTGTCCAATCTTTAAATGAAAAAAATGGTGAAGACACCAGTGAAAAGAAATCCTAGTTTTTCCTTAAGTGGGACTCTGTGGACCCTGTGGCAATTAGAAGGTTTTGTATGTGTTGAAAATGGCAGTCCACTCAAGGAAAATAAGGGAGAAGTGGTGGCTGTTGGAACATGAAACAGCTTAGAACAGTATCTTATGAATGTGGCTTCCACTGAGTAGATGCTGTGGTGAATAGCAGAGCTAGGAAAAAGACATGGATAGAAGAAAAGGTCACATTTCTTGGACAAAATCAGTAGGAGTCTGTGACAACATACTGACAGTGGTTCTGTTCATTCTTTGAAGATCATTTTTAGCTTCCCCTTAAAAAATTAAATATGGTGTCCAGGAATCACATTTGGGTGGATGACTTCCTGTCTATGTTAGGTTGCTAGAAAGAAACCTATGCCTAGCAAAGAATGTTATTTAGATATATAGGGGGTAGGAACCCTTTATGCTGTGATTTGCTTGATCTTTCCTGAGGTCTTTGTAGAAGTCCAGGCAGGTCCCTGGCTCTGCTGAACTTCAGAGTAGAGCTGGAACGAGATGCCACCTCCTCTCCCTGCTCATTTCTGCATGCAGAGGGTGGAGTTGAATAAAAAGAGCTGATAGAAATACCACAGCTTTTTAAAATACACACATATATAAATTCTTATACTAGTGACTTTTTCTATCCTACAACCTCAGTATTATTTAATTTATCCTATCATTTTATAAAACCACACAGCCATTATGATGGGAAAAGACATTATATGCTCAATAAACACTGGAGGAATCTTGCATGCTATCTGCTCTTTGTTCAGCAGGAGCAAACAAATTTGTCCTAACTCAACTCTTGCAAGCAATCTTCCTTACTGGAAATTGTAATCATATGAGCTGTACAAGATATAATCATGGGAAAACCTTTTGCATGTGTGAACCAGCTGAGTGTGCTCACAGGGGGCAAAATTCAGCTCAGCAATGCTATCCATTTAATAGCTTTATCCATTCAGCTTTATAGCTTGCCATTGGGTGCAGATGTTTTATGACTTGTAACAGTTTAATGTGTCCTGGTGGAATACCCTCCAAGTTTCTCTTCATCAAAGCACTTGCTCCAGGTAACTGGAATGTCAGATTTAAATGAAGTGCAATGTGAGAATGGGGATTGTCAGATTTTAAATGAAGCACACAGTGGTGCTAAGTAAAGTTTTGAACATGGTATGACATTACCATGGCCCATCTCACAGGATCTCTGCATTTCTCCTTTCATTGTGCAAATTACTGTAGTGAAAAAAAATAAAATAGTCATGCACTATATTCCACTACGGCACGCAACCAAGTTAAATTATATCAGAAAAGAGAGAGTGCGTTTCACTTGATTTCAAAGTCAAATATAAGATGGAATGGATGGGAAAAACATCCTTTCATTCCCCATAGGTGAGCAAGACTCTTACGGGCACATTTTTTACCAGCAGAAATGTGGACATTTGCATCACTCCTCCTTTGCTCCTCTTCCTGTTATCCGAATGTCCCCTGGGGCCAAGGATTCTGCCAGCCCTTTCCATTTCTTTCCAGAGATTTCTGCCACCTTGCCATTCCAAACACTCATCCTCTTCCTTACTGCCTGTCCCCCACTCTGTTACTTGTCCCTGGCTCTGGCTTAGCCCTGGTGGAACAATTGAACTCTCTGGAATACTTCTGTTCTGAAGCAGACCTGAGCAGACAGGGGATACATGCTGGTAGTCCCCAGGGTCTTCAAGTATCATCTTTTTCTCCTTTTGCAGAAATTTACTGGAGCAATAAATCTAGTGCAATGATGGAGAAAAACTAAGGCAGGGGATCTCTGGAGAGAGGAAAAGGGAAAATGAACGCTGCAATAGCAGTTGTGCTACTTTTGCCTGTCTCATGTCTTACTAGCATGTTTTTCTATAAAGCTTATCTACTGTGAGAGAAGAAGGGAAACAAATCCTGACAGTGGATGCACTGCCACGAAGATCCCACATGGCAGTAAAGTCCAGATTTCTCAACATCTGGAGAGCCAGCATTAAGTAGGTTATCTCATACCTAAAGAGTCACTAAGGTGGAACAGTCAGTGATATCTTTTCCTGAGGCAGACAATGAGGCAAAGATAATCATAGTGCCAAAAAGACAATGCATGTCACACTGAAACAGAGAGTACAAACCTCCAAGACCCCAGAGTGTCTCAGAGAAGGGATCGTCAGCTTCTTTTTGACAGGTTTTGCATGTTTGACTATTATTAACAGAACAAAAAGTTGTACATGGTTGTTACTGAAGTGCAACCTCCCTTGGTTCACTTTTTTGTCTGACGTTCTGGGGGCAGTGCAAAGGAGTCACTTGTTTTCTATTTGCACTTTTAAACTGAGATGGCTGGAAAGAAAGGATTTAGATTGAAAAAAAATAGGCTGAGCTAAAAAAAAGTTCATTGATTTAAAAGGAAACAAAGTCCTTTTAGTTGAAAAACAAGGGGTTTTTAGAGGTTCTCAAAGTGTTAATCTATATTCTGAGCAAGTAATTTGTACAAATATTATGCCTTGGTTTCTATTAACAGAATACCTGTGAACAAACTATTCTATCCTCTGACTACTGCTGTCATTTGTATTTTGTAGATAATGAGAACATCTTGGGATTACACTATTGTCCTGCTATGCTGTTTTTATTTTTTAATTGTAAGTAATGGACGTAGCCGGAAATGACTCAAGTCAATATGACTTAAGTCAATTATATTGAAAGCTCTATGACTAGTGTTGTATTGAGGTCTGCCAACCATAATTCTTCATATATGTGGTATTGTTTCTGTTTTCTACAAAAATAACTCACAGCAAAGTTATTCCTGTAACTGCAGATCTGAGGGAATTTCACTGTGTAACCTCAAATTCTGCTTCCCATGAGTATTTCATGCATGTTAGATTGAAAGTGAAGAAGGAAGGACAAAGTGAATGTGACTTTATGTAAATCTGTTGAAAACATGATTTGAGTATTCACAAAAAGGCTTTTTATGCATTATTTATTCCTCCATAGTTAAATATATGATGTTCACTGGCTGGTAAATGTGAACCTGCAGAAAGGAAACTGGTGAGAATATAATAAAGGTCTTGCTTGGCTGAAGCACAAATTACCACTAGACTTGTGTATAGAAGTTAATCTTGAGATGATGATGATTTGCTTGGAGAAACTATGGTGAGTTTGTAATATGAGTTATAGCAATTTGTTTCTATTGCATAAATACAGTTCTGTAGATGGAGTACTCACAATAGTTAGTCACAATAGTAAAAAGCAGTGGTAGAGAAAGGATGTTATTTTTCTTCTGATATGTATTCAACTGTTGCCTAAGACACTGTACACTCCGTGGAGAGATACAGACACTTGCAGGCAGTGATTCATCTAATTTTTAGATGTCTAAAATAAGGTAGACTGAAGAACCTACTCTCTGTATAACTTTTAGTCTATATTGCATTGTTATGAGCAGTTCCCCGCAGTTAAAACAATATGAGCACATGTAAGCAGAAACAGTTTGTCATAGCATCCTGCTACCATATAGCCAAACACAGATAACTTGACTTTCTAACAAGTTCCCTTTCAGCTGCAGCATAAGTAGCTCATCCAATGAATCAGTTATAATCATGCTCAAATGCATAGTCAAAGTTATGCAACACAGAACATAGTATTCCAGCCTGCAATAAATTAACCCCTAACACACAGCATTCCATATGCGTCTGTGGAGATCATGTTAACTTAAGAAGAAGTCAGCTATGGCTGTAAATTCTTTTTTTGTTTGTTTGCTTTATTTATTTATTTATTTTTTTCTTCCACTACTGAGATACAGGATTTGATTTTGCAAGGTTTTGCAAAGCATTTTCTGGACGCTCCTTGCCTTGACTTCTTTCAGAAGAACAGGATGCTGGGTCTTGTGAGAACAAGGCCATGCACCAGGAAGAGAATGTCTGTATCTGAGCTACTACCTTGGATGTGCAACATTTTGAAATGACTTCTATAACTATCACTCTCTCTCCACTACTGCTTCTAGCTGCCAGCCAGCAAAAAGTGCAGTGTGTAATCTTGGATGATTGACCAGGCTCTATCTATAATTGATGGAGACAAACACTTCTGAGGGGAGATTCATCTGGTCTACGGAGACTGTGAATCACACATTTCCTGTCTCCTGGCTATTTGTTGACACCCTTGCCTCACATCATGGCACCTTTCTGCTTGCACTGATATCACTGTTTGTAGCAGTGGCATTACTTAAGTAGTTTAATTTGTCTGGGTTAAAAAAAAAAACAAACATAGAAGTGCCCCCATCCAACGGATTTCTCTCTATTAGAGAATTTTTTTCTGTGCCTGCACCTTTGTGTGTGTGTTTTGGGGAGGGAGCATTTGTTGAATTTCAACAAAATCAAGTATTTTTAAAGCAGTGATAGCTATCTAACAGGGAACAAATTTAAATAAAGAAGTGTGTTTTTGCAGTGACTTCTATGCTTCAGGCCAAGAATTGAAGAAAATAAAGGTGTGCTTGTTTTTTTTTTTTTTTTTTTTAAATTAAAAAAAAAAAGCCTTCTCTTTTTCTTAACTTTTCCAGTTCTTACCCTGCCTGGCTCAGTCCTTCTTGAGCCCTGCAGATCCTGGGGGAGGGTGTATGTACAAAATTCCTTTCAGCCTTGGTAAAAATACTTTGCACAATCTAAAATAGGGTAGTGTTACACGGGCTTGCTGGACCATTTTCCTGGAGGAAAAAAAACCAAAACACACACACACAGAAAGAAAGAAAGAAAGGAATGAGAAGCAAGGAAGGAAGGGAAGAAGGAAGGCGAGGAAGAAAGAAAAGAAGAAAGTAAGAAAAGGAGGAAGGAAAGAAAGAGAGAAAGAAAAAAAAAAAAAGAAAGCAAGCAAGCAGGAAAAGAAGGAAAGCATATTCAACATATGCTTTTTACTAGAGTAGTTATAAGCACTGTTTGCTATGGAAGAATGAGACAATGCTTGGTGTTTTGAACAGAAAGGAACTGGCTTAAATTTCCGGGCCTCCTCTCTCCCTCCCTCCTAGCCCAAAGGGCTGCTCAACCTGTACACATTCCCTCCCAGCAGAGCAGGCAGCTTTTCCCCCAGCCCCGTGCTTAATGTGCGCAGGCTATGTGAGGGAAATTTTACTGCAGATGAGGGACAACTTTTATTTCACATTCTTGGTGCAATTCTCTTGCAAAAGGGCTCAGCATTTTGCACTGTAGTGGTATATGGATCATTTTGTTGCTGATTTTAATTTCGCAGCCTCTCCTTTCTCTGCTAACTGGAAGCTGTTCCACACAGTTGGTTATGATCTGCAATAGCAGTTGTAGTTATAATGAAGAAACTTCACGTTTAAATAAATGCTAGATTTTCAGAGAGAAGATTGGATGCTACTTATGCCTGGCTTGGTCTTATATTCATTGTAAGAGGGGTCTCTTACAAATGTTAAGCCCTCTTTGAGCCATTCTTCTGACCTCTGACTATTTTAAAAATAAAATATCTTTCTCCTCTGCACTTAGGATATATGATAGCTTTCTTTTTTTTTGTTCCCCTCCCAAATGCATTCATTATTAAAATTTCCTGCCAGTGTCTCCTCTCTCATACACAACTGCAAGCAGTTTGCTTCAAGTGTTTTGAATACAAGCTGCTGTGGTGACAAGCCACAGAAGTGGCTTTGTCTCTGTCCCCTCGCCGACCAAATTTAAATCTAGCACAAGGGAGAGGGGCTTTGGGAATCCACTGAGGATTTGCTTTTCCCTGAGAGAGGTAGCAGATAAACAGGATTAGAGTATTTACACAGTCTTGAAATCTAGGTCGACTAGGTCTTGCCCAAGGCATCCTTCTTATTTAGCTGCAAGATTTGATTGACTGACTGCAGTGTCAACATTTAGTTTTCGATCCTAACCTTACACAAGCTAATCATCTGAATGCGCGTGGCTCCAAATGCAAAAGGTGTGGTCAGGTTTTTCACCTGGTTTGCTAATAGGCTTATCCCCAAGACTCTGGTGAATGATTTGGGAAACACTTGTCTTTGTACTGCATTAAGCAGAATCCCAGCTCTTCTGAAGTCTGAGTGTCAGGTCTTGTCTTAATATAGATAGGAATTTATTTCAGTGGTAGATTTTCCTCTGTAAAAGGTCTCATAAGGGTCTGGCACACTTGAGTCATAAAATGACTGTTAAAGCCTGTGGAGAGCAAAGTGACTGTAGCTCAGTTTATGTCCACGATTACGTATTTTGGGGCACGGGTTGCTCTGGAAACTCTGCTCCCACCAGAGGTAGTTCTTTTCTCTGCTTTGCCCCATCACCCTATTCACTCTTTCCTCCCATCAGGAGTTACTCCTTTTGCTGGTACAGCTGCACTCTCACCAGGTCTTCTAACTCATCTACTTCACAAACAAACCCTCTGTTGTCTTTGCAGGAGAAAAAAACACAAAACCATTAAAACCCAACCTTTTGCAGAAGATCCTTTCTCAAATCTGGCTCAAAATATGACCACAAATACCATGAAGGTTTCCTCCACAAATGGAGGAGTAGCAGCTGTTTGTGAAAGGAGGTGCATTGTGTAGCATGACACTATCTTACACAGCACCTAAAAGACTTTTGCTCAAGACTATGCCACAAGTAGTGGCAGTTTTGTCCTCAGCAGTTGATTTTGCCTCTCTGTTCCCATACTCCCATCTCTATTGTTTTTTTGCTTTTTTTTTTTTTTTTTTTTTTTTTTTTTTAATTTATGAGTTTCCTGGTGCAACCCTGAAATGGTTGAGATCATGCAAACAGGAGCAAGCAGCTCACAGGAAGGGGGCAGGGACAGTTTCAGCCAGGGCTGCTCTGTACATTTGGTGCCACTGAGCACAACCTCAGTATTTCCCTGGATAGAAGAACTGTATCTCCTCATCCAGTGACATTTCACAGGTTATCTTAATTCTAGTTAAATAGGCTTAAATCTATATTTATTTTGATCTCTATTGAAACTACTAGGAGCAAGTTAAAAAAAAAGATACCAGACTCAATTGTTTTATGCTGCTATCATCAGCTTAAAGAGAACACTGTCTTATTCAGCGTTTCTGGGCAATTTCATGAGCTAATGCCCAGAAAACTAGAACTGGGTTGCAAGGAAGAAAGTAAGACACTTAGCTTTGTATGACCTGTGTGGACTGCTTACTTGGGAGCAGGAATGAAAAAATAAACCATACTTTATCACAGAAGATCTCTGCCTTGCTGCAGCAGTATAAGTGATATAGCAAAAGTGTATTGATTCTCCAGGTGACTGATAAAGCTAAAGCACTGAAAGGACTCCTTGCTGTAAATCCGAGTTTAATTTTTCCATCCAAATGTCTCGAATAATGTAGCCTTCATCTGCTGGTCACCTCTCTGCAGCATTCTTTAGGATGATAACAGCACTGTTTACCCAGGGTAGGATCCCAAATCTTTGTGCATCATCACAGTTCCCATTAGTTTCTTGTGGAAAGAGTGCTGTATCACAGTTCATATGATTATCTGAGAACTTGCCTATTGCACAACAATAGAAAGGTCTGCATTCTTTTTTTTTTTTTTTTTTTCTTTTCTCTCTCTCTCTCTCTTTTTTTTTTTTTGGCTGTTATTCTCAGCCTACTGAAATTGCTGCAGGATTTCCAACAAACCAGCACGCTTGCATGTGCAGGATACATTCACATGCACTTTAGATTCCCTGGCAATTTGAACTCATTGTATATTCAGTATGTTTTCCTTGTGGCACAGACCTCTTACCCAAGGCAACCATGAAATACATTACACCAAAAGATTCCTCTTATGTGGTTATTTGTACACGTGTGCATACGTGTAACTGTATGTGCAGATATATAGAACGGAAAGCGTTAGGTGCTTGCTCTAAAGAGCTGTCTCAGTGTATTTCTGCTTGTATTGTATCATATCCCCCAGCCCTGCCTCCCCCCTTCTGCTGTGCAGGATAATGATGTGGTGGAAACCGTGTGTCTGTGGGGGGAAGGGTTTAAAAGCATCATACTGAGGCTGGGCGTTCTGCCAGGGGGAAGGGACAGAAGTGAAGTGCTCTTGGAGGTTTTCTTTTTTTAGACAGTGATTACTGAAGGGGAAAGAAGGCCAGTCATCACAGGAGTACAAAAAGGGGAAAAAAAAAAGTATTTACTGTGGGCTATTGGCAAGTACTTAACTCTCAGTTTAAGCAAAAATTCCTCTTTATCGGAGGAAGAAAAAAGGTACAAAATGGTTGTGCTTAAAGAAGGCAAGTCTCACCAGCTGTTTTAAAACCAGTGATTAAAATGAATGATATCTCCATCATCCTTTCTTCCATCCTAAATAGGCACCGTGTATTTGCTCTCGTACATTGTCCTATAGACGTGAGGAAAAGGAAGGTGCAAAGAGAGAGTTCTTGGAAGTGAGTGATTTATTTTTACTTAAAACTGAAAATTCAGTGCATGCAGGTTCCCTCTGCCAGGTAAAATAACGAAGTTACAGAACTCCGGTTTGCCCTCAGCTCTCTACCGAGCCGTTCAGCTCCATGTTGCAATGAAATGTGGAATATTTTTGCAACTCACAACCGCTGGCATCACATAAAAAAATGTCATGTCTCATTGGCTACGTGGGATAGTGAAAAACCCGATGTTTGTGTTTTTTTTTTGTGGGGGGGAGGGGAGGAAGAGATGGGGAAAAGGGGATTGGGAGGGGCAGCTCCCCACCTTCTGTATGAAGCCCGTTATGTTAGCACTTGTGGACGAGAATATCTGGAAGATTGCACAGACTTTTCTGCATCTAAAGAAATTCATAATTATGAGCTTTGAATTCACATTCCCTGTTAGATGACAGCATGTTTAGGAAGCTTATGTCCCCGTTAAGCTTCTGACTTTTGAAATTAAATTAGGCATGGCAGAGGGAAAGCTTGGGGGATGAGGGAATATTTTTTGGCAAGTGAATACAAAACTGAAAAGCCAGATTTGCCAAGCATTTTTCCAGGGATGTATGCATGATTTGCATGTCCCCACTCAGCCTCGTAACACACCCTCAGTGTGAAACTGATGGGGAGTTGTAGGGAAATGATAGTGATAACCGAGGAATTAAGGGCAACATGAAAATTATTTAGGTTTCCTTGATACAAATTAAGTGATGCTGGTTAATCAGTGGATTTATTATTTCCCCTCCCCTCAGAGGAAATTATCTTTTTAATAAATGCTTAAAACTGAAACTGTGATCTCTGCATAAGCAGTAGTTGGAGAGCCTCGGAAAGAGGCATCAAAAAATTTTGAAGCTGATCCAAAAGCACAACAAAGCCTTTCAGTGTAGAAATCAGGCTAAAAATCTTTCAAGCTCAAATTCTCTTGTGAGATTTCCACTTTTACATATGCAGAAAGTATCAAGAGACTGTTCTTGCATATCATATTATTGCAGTAACTCTCACTGCAGGAATTACAGGTATGAGTGAATATTAAAATAAATAAATAAATAACAGAGCTAAAATATTTGAGTTCATTTCATGTTTTAGGTAATGGCTGTTTATTGTTGGTGCAGTTTCCAAACTCTTTTTTTTGTCCTTGGGCTCTGTTTTAGCAAAACACTTTAAAATACACTCCAATTTAGGCATCTGGATTTTCCTATCAAAATCACTATTTTCTTCACATATTTAAGACAAAGCAGGTGTTTGAGATTTTTTTCTAGATAACTGATTCAGAGGAATGTTTTGAAAAAGAGTCGGAGCTGCTACAGAGCAAGCAGCAGGCTGCCCCTGTTTCTCTCCGTTTACTGAGCTCTGGAAGTCCTACTTTTTGTTGTGCCCCAAAATTCAGTGTCACATGGGGAAGAGGCCCAGTCTCAAGACTGTGAAGAGTTTGTAAGGATTTCCCCTTAAATAGTAAGTTGTTCTTACATGGCAACAACTTACGGAAGAAAAGGAAAAAAATATGAAAATCAGTCCTGTGACCCTTGGGGAAAACATTACCATTGTAACTCAGAATGGTTGCAGATTATTAGAATGAAATAAAATCATTTTTATACTTTGGAGACATGGGGAAGAATAGAATTTCTGAGTTTTGGGGGAGAAGTGGATGTTGTCATAGCTCTTTGTTGAAAAGCAGCAGTCTTCTGTGCTATTTGATTTTATTCAGAGACCCTATACAGCTTTTGGCATGGATGAGGGCATACATAAAATCATGCATTGTTTCCTGGAAACTTCATAGTGTCAGTCAAAATGCATATAAATCAAATAAGATGGATCATGAAGAGACAAGAAGAATTGGTTTATGACAGAAGATTAAAAGAATGTAATTTATGTAGCTTGTCTGAATTAAATTAAATCTCAAATCATGATGAATAAACACTTTAAGACTGTGAACAGCAAGGGCAGACACATTGTTTAGGATTTTTCATACAATTATCACTTACAATAACAAGATGAAAGTAAGCAGTAGAAGAAACTGGCTGGGTATAAGTAGAAATGCTTAGAACAGGTTCACAAAAAAAAAAAAAGTATGTCATCTTATTAAAAATGGATTGGACAAAATATTGGAAAACCATCAAACCTTTATTTTAATATCACATTCATCACTATGATGATCGCTTTCCTTTTCAGAGGTTAAAATTCCACTTAAACAAGAATGTGTCAGTGGCCCATTTCTCTAATTTCTGTTTTCTTTTCTGTCCCTACTCTATATTTCTTGCTGAGAAACATATATTGGTTTGCTGTCTACAACTCAGTTCATAAGCAATCCTCTCCAGACCTGGAACTGGGGCTGTATTGCTTTTCTCCAGTCTTGCAATATATCTTCACTATCTGTCCTTTAAAGTCAAGTAGTTTGAGCAGTTGATTTTGCTATTCTAGTCACTGCTGAAAACAAAACACAGTTCCTCACTGAGCTGGTCATAAAAATGCCCAACTGAGATGTCAACAGAAGCCATCAGCCTATGCAAATAACTTCATTTTTTTTTTCCTGCACTGTCATTCTGCTTCTATTAAAACTAAATCTCCAATAGTTTGCTCAATTTCATCTCTTTCAGTTCCTTTTAAATTTTTATCTGTTTTTCATGTGAAAGAAGGAATTTAGCTATGAAAAGTGAAATCAATGCATTTTACCTTTGTCCCAATTTCAGTGTGCTCTCACAGGTACATATTTACTAGTGCTACACTTCTGTTCCACTAGATGAAAGGATCTTGCAGAAGCATCTGTTCCCTTGCCCCAACTGTCTTGCGTACTACAGTGGAGACCTCCAAAGCAGCAGGACTTCAGGGAATGCAGCCAAACTTCACTGATAATCCTGGCAGCCACAGGCAAATCCCAGATCAACTGCATGTGAAGTAGAAAAGTCTTGACTACACAGTTTAAATGCACTAGCACTGTGCATGTTTATATTTGTTTATACAAAGGAGTTAGAGAAAGAAGACAAATGACTGCTGTTGAGGCTGACAGGTGTAACTGGGACTGCTGTTGCTAGATGATCACTCAGATCTGTGGCAATGTGATTTTCAAAGAATCATAGCATCATTAAGGTTGGGAAGACCAATAAGACCATCTAGTCCAACCATCAACCCATGCTTGTGACCATTTTAAACCATGTCACCCAGTGCAATGTCTACATTTTTCTTGAAAACCTCCAGGAATGGTGACTACACCACCTTCCTGAGAAGCCTATTCCATTCTCTTTCTGAGAAGAAATTCTTCCTAATATCCAATCTGAACCGTTTATGCCATTACATAGCATACAAGTTTGAGTAGCATTGTTTTTCCTCAGTCACCTTAGGCTTAAGCAAATTAAGCAATTTGGTATCTCAGTACATTTGCTACATGAAAAATTTTGTATATTTGGCAGTTACAAATAGATCAAATCCTCATGTCTATACCTCTCTCCCTATGTTTCTCTAAGAGGCGTGTTTGGCAGAACCTGTGGCAAAATCAGCTGCACTGAGTCCTGCAGGTTCCAGGTGGCCAGAGATGTCATGGTGCTGAGTGCACTGCAAAATCAGGGATTTTTACTGGAATCTTGTCTGTATAAGAATGATACATTTTACAGTGATTTTCATGGAACCCTGAATACAAAGCTTTGCCATATCTCACCATTTTACCTGAGTAAAATCTCAAAAATTTGGTATGATAGAGGTACATGCAATCATCACCTGGTACAAAATCAGTAAGAAAAGGATGGGGGTGAAATTTTAAATGAGAATGTGAAGGAGGCTCTGGCAACTGTTAGAATGAAAATAAGTCTTCCTGCCTTTGTGTTTAAGACTCATAAGAATAAAGATTAGTTTATTACTAAGACAAACTTCATTTTCGAAATTAAAGGATGTAGACAAAAACCAACTCTGCATTTGCTATTTCAGGAAAATACCTTTATTCTTTTCTGAGTACATATGGCTAGCAAATGCATACCATTATTTTTGCTGGTATCTGAAATGTGGAAATGACAGCCTTTATGGAGGAAAAATTTTCTTCATTATGTAAGTTATGGATAGTCGGTGACTATCTACAGCTCACTGTACTTTATTCTGAAGCAAGCAACAGACCTCTTTCATTGAAAGGTTGTTGGTTTAGTTTTTGGCTGTAGCACATTTGAAACAAATGGTTTAGCTACAATTTATCCAAGTCTATAATTATTCAAATTGCTCAAAGGGCTCTGTAGGTTCCATCCCAGCTGGGATTCCTCTTCCTATATTTATTTATTTAAAATTAGGAAAAAAACTAAATGAAAAGTTTTAAACAAAATACACTTTATTTTTAATTTCAGAAAAATCTCACATACTAGTTCAGTTGTTCCTGTTAGTCTTTCCATGCTATCCTCCTATAGCAGCCTTTGCTAGAGAAAGATTTTTTAAACTTTCTCTCTTTTCTCTTCTTTCTTTCCTATTTTTCCCTCCCCTTTAACCCCATTCCCACCTCCACACTCAAGGTCAACAACTGACCTACAAGAGTCCACACAGTTTAAACCTGAGAAACGGGAATTTGCAATTCTGTAAATGCTAATGGATTAATATTTATCATTTTCATCTAATTTCTTGAGATTTTGACTAGGAATTTTGTAAAGGAAATAAACAGCTAGTCATAAAATAAAATGAAACAAAAAACCCAGCACTTTGCTATTTTAAAGGACAATATAATGGGTTTCTGTATTCTTGGATACTGGTTGCATCGAAGTCTTTTTTATGGAATTATTATAGCTGTTGGAAGATTTATACTTTAACTATTTTGGAAAACTTAAAACCATTGTCTGCTATAATAACAACTTATTTTTCTATCCTTAATCACAGTGTGATTCTTTAGGAGAAGAGTAACAAAATGCAACATGCAATGACAGAAAGCTGTTAAGTAGCTCCTGTGGAAATACTGACTAGTCCAGAATTTTTGGCGATGAAAGTATCTAGGAGTCCTTGGTGAAGGGATTGTATATTTGACTTTTCTAAGTAACTGCTGACTATTTATAGCATTATATCTTGTAAACTACCAGAAATACAAGCTAGTATTATGATTTGTGGGAAAGCCTGGGAAATCTGTGTTATTTAGTGACTATGGCATTACTTCGGCCACCACCTTTGGTGTTTCATGAGGTATCTGGTCTGAAATTGTATCATTACTGTTGTCATTTAGCCTTTCACATTCACATTTTCTTTCGTTTTATTCTCTTTCCATTAGAGCAATGAGAACTAGAACAGGTTTTATATGTTATTTGAAGCTTCTTTTTTGTCAGAAACCAAACTATACAAAGTGTTAATATCCAACTAGCTTTCACATAGCTTGTAAAATGCATGCTGGATGCTTGTGAATGTGAAGAAATGATCAGTTCAGTCTCATTTTGGATCTCAGGCATCATCTAATTTGTCAGATCAGAAGAAAAAGGAAGTTTGTCTTTTTTATCCACTTGGAAGGAAGACATATGGATCCATCCTGAGGTCTTCCTGTACCTGTAACTCTTTTCTGACATAAATCTGTAGGTAGATGTCTGCTGACAGGTTCACTTATGGGAGAACTTCTGGAATGTCTAGAGGCTACTGGTTTGATACCGGAAGATTCTTACTTGGGCCCTCTTCATCCTGCTTTCATAAAGTGATATGAAATAAGCCATCTCAGACTGTCAGACTTGTTTAAAAACAAATCAAGGAGAACATCTTTGCTGTAAAAGTTTTTGAAAAACATACAGCATTGGGAATCGAAAAGCTAGAATTCGTTGTCCTTTCCATTTTTGATTTCTGTTTGAAATAAAATACCTTTTGAAGCTGGGATTCAGTCGTCACTGAAGCCTGATCTAGTCTGGCAGCTTAACTAACACATTACACTTGACGTCTGCACTGGACTGGGAACTCAGTCTTTGTCAGTCATCCTGTCCCTGCCAAGTAATGCTGAGCTGAGCAGCTTCCATCTTACAGAGAAAGGCATCAAAACAGAATCAGTTGTGATCAGTGAAGTGTAACTGTTAGCTGTGTATATCCTATGTTGTGTTCCTGGAATAGTTACATCTATAAGGAGGGTAAAAATATGTATGGGGATGTGCAGCAACATTACACTAGAAAACTTCAACCCACCAAGTTAGATACAATTAATTTTGTCTCTAGTTTCTACGTAATTATGACTAAGTGTTAAAATATCTGCTGATATCTGATATGCTGATGTATCTGATGTCTGAAACATCTTCATAAATTATTTTATGGCAATATTTTCAAACTTAGACTTACGCATCTTTCAAGTTACTTTACCCAAGGTAGGATACTGAGATAAAGAAATCAAAACATGCAAGAATTTTGTGTAAGTCTTGAAAACAGCTAAAATACAAAACAAAAATTCTCCACAAATATGTCCTCAGACATATGGTCAGTGTAGCTATGAGAGGTACCAGAAAAATGCCTATTATCCATTTTAAGTGCAGAAAAACACAAAGACTAATTTCAAATAGGTTTTATATAAAGTGAGTTGTGTTCAATACAATTGTTTTCATTTACAATAGTACAGACAGAAGAAAGACTAGGATCATTTACCCTTCTCTGAATATTTTAAATAATTTAGTAAAACTATATGTCTATATCACTTCACCACACTTGTGAAGTAGGAATGACATTCCCTGATGGAAAGGCTGCTCCCATTTTACTGCCAGGCAGCTGAGACATGTAGGTCAACAACCTAATCCAAAGACCAATTCTTAGCACTGTTATGAAAGACTCTCAAATTATCTCAATGTGAATTGAAGATAGTATTGCCTACTTCTAAGCTGGAACACATTCTATAATTTGCCTGTAAGGCAGCTGTGCCACAGCAAACGTCCCAAGGATATGTGTAAAAAAAGTCTTAGTCTTAAGCTTCAGTTTTGCTCATCTTTTATTTTATTGTAGTGACCCTTACAGCCTATTTACAAACTGGTGCACTGAAACCAGTAGCAACATGGAGGCCAGTTTCTTAAGACACCTGTAGGGCTAGCTCAGGACTGGTTTTGGATTGTACCATATGGAGAGAGAAGTTGGTGACTTCCACCTTCTAGCTTTCTCAAAATTCTAAGAGCAGCAGGAGCTTCTGCCTCATATAGATGCAATTAATGATGTTAGAAAATGGTACCATATTGTTTCTGTAAGAAGCAGTCTCTCATGGATCCTACAGCATTCTTACCAGCATGTTTAACCTCTAATCTGGGAAAGAAAAATACCACCTGATACACACCAACCTTGAAAGTTTGCTGTTCCCTGCCTTGTTGCATACCTGGAGGGCTGATATAAGTGCTGCACTGAGCTTCCCATGCTGAATGAACCTACTTGGACCCCTTTGCTCCTTGAAAGGAACAAAGAAACATTAGTGTGGTGCACTGTCTGAGATAATATAGCTGACTTTGCAGCAGGGCTAATGAGCTGGTGCCGAATGCCGTATTTGCCTGGCTGTGCTGCTTCCAATAGCAGAGCAGCTTAGAGCTTGCCTAGGTATCTCTGCCCAGAACTTCACTGAGCCATGCTGGCACATCCATAAACTCTTAATGTTTAATGAGGAACATTTTTCTTGCTTGATTTGATTTATTTCATCATAAAAAAATATCGCACTTCTTGTTCTAAAGAATCCGTGCTTCCTTACTTGCTTATTTATGCAGTGTTAATCTTATTTTCTGGCAGGAATGAGAACTTGCCGTTAAGCTCTGACAATCCTGACTCACAATACCTGTTAGGTTTAACATATCAGCTCTACAGTCTGTGCCTTACCACAGTGTGGTCTGTGCAGCAAAAGGGATAGGATGGGCTGTATGTCCACTCTTCAGTCATCTGGCCTATTGATTTAAATCACCAACAGTTTCGATATGCATTATTAGATGAACTGGAGTGTGCTGGCAGCAACCTTGTTGCTTCGTTTCTAAGCCATGTGGATTCTCCTTCTGTAGGCAACACAACGACCAGAGCTGTATCAGAGTCATCATATTGATGCCTAATGTGGTGCGAAACCTGGCTGGCCCAGCATGTTGCAGCCTTGTAGCTCATGGACACCTGCCTGCCTCCTATGCAGCTGGGATTACAGGTATGGGCCACCACACCCATTTTTTAGAGACTGGTGAAAATTGCTAGTGCTGACTGTGTTTCTAGTCACGAGGAAAGAATACTGAGAACAGTTTTCACTGTGCAAATATAATACCTTGGATTGATCTTGCAGGTGTAGACACTGCTGCTGCATGAGCACTCAGCTTGTTCTGCTTCCTCTGTGAAAGGGATGAGATGAGATTTACAGGTGTAATCTCATGAGTGACTGCTGAGCATGTGAATCAGAACCCTAGGTCCACTGGTGACATCTGCCCAGTGCACAGAAAAAAATCTTCCTCACTCAGTTCTCCAGTTCTTTAATAATAAAGTGTTCCTCCCTTCTGAGACAAATTACAAATGTGAAATAGACAGAAGTTTCAAAAAGGAAGCTGTGCTACTGGCTCTTATTTGCATAGGATCATAACTAAATCACTGCTACTTTGCTGTGTTTGGAAATTTCTGTCCTATTACTGCTTTCATTCCATCAGCAGGTTACAAATAGAGCTATTTTAATTTAAAAAGATTCCTCATATAAGTGATAAAATGTGCTTATTTTATTTTTTAAAAGTGTCTGTAAAGTAGCTTGAAAATGATTGTTCCTGATATTTAATTAGGTAGTGTTTGAAAAGCACTTTGAGAATGAAAAATGCAGTAGAAGTGCTAAATACTCTTGCCTAAGGTTGATTAATTATGGACAATAAATCTTACATTAGCCCATGCCATAAATGTAATCTAGTAGACTGCATAATCTACTAACGGAAACCAAGGCATGTACATATTTCCCTCTGCATATGGATCTAGGGTGGATAACCTGGAGATTGGAGAATTACGTCTTCTTTATAGGTTCTCATCCCCTTTTCATTCAATGCAACTGAAGACTTTAGCAAAGAATTTAGAATCTGACTTTTCAGAGCTAGCAAAGAGGAGATCTGGGGCATGGGAACCAGCTGGGCTCCCTTAGAAGTTTTCTCTTTCAGCTTCACAGGAAGTTGTTATACAGCGAGGGTACATCTCTATTAGTAAATCAAACATGCCCAGCTCTCTGCTCCTGAAGTCGCCTGGCACTGAACTGCCCACATCCACAGACTGGGTGATTGAACACTTTATCCTGTAGGAACAAGGTGTTTGCGGCCATGCTTGAGTGGGAAGAGCTCTTGGCCTGTGCCAACTCAGGAAGACTTCCTGGAAATTTTTTGGGTGGGTGCAAGTTGACCAGTGTCAAGACAGTTCTAGAAATTTAACAGTGGAGTTGAAAAAGATTCAGTGCATAAGCCAGCCCAGCACCTGCTAAGTTTACTAACACAGGTGTAACTGAGTAGCAGTGGCCTCCCTCTGGAGTACTTACCTACAGTCTTCAGGGCATCTCCAGCTGACAGTGGGGAACCAAGCTTCTTTTATACAGGCCTGATCATTTCACATGATGTTTTTATCTTTCCTGCTTCTCCCAGCTTTTGCTGTTCTTGGGCAGCAATATTAATATGTGATCTTAAAGGTTTGATGGAAATAACCACTCAGCTTCACTTGCACTGAGGAATAGATGATAGACTGCAGAACTACTTGGTGTCTTTGACAAGTTTTAAGTGGGGCTAATGTATAAAGAGCAAATGTTCTTATCACACCCAGACCAAATATGTGAGAGGTCTGTGCTAGTTCTTGTAAATATGATAAGTGCATGAATAAACTGACAATCGCTTACCTCAGATAAAAAGCCTGGAGAAGCCTATAGTATGAAAGCAGAAGAGGAAGAAGGAGCCGAGTATACAGCTCCTGCATGAGAGTCTGTGAAAAATGGAGCAAGCGTCTGTCTTGCTTTTTTTTTTTTTTTTTTCCATATGTGACAGTTTGCTTGTACTCTGTGACCTTCTAAGATTGGAGGAGTAGATTTCCTCCTTGGAACTGAGGAATCAGATCAGTTGTTGACATTGGCCTGCTGGGGTGAGCATGAAGGACTGATCAGGATTTGTTGGTTTAAGAGAGAATTGTTTTGAGGTGTATTGCAAGACCAGTGACTAGTCATGAGGCAGCACATATGAAAACATCATAACAGCAGAATTGTCAATAAGGTCTTTGCTGTAGAAAATAGAGGGAAAGCTGGAATTGTGGCAGTTTGGTCTGAAAAGAAAATATGGAAGACTCACTTTTTCATTCCACTTTATAGATTCTAAAAGGTTTAACTTAAGCCTGTTTGGAAAAAAAAAGTGTTAATATGTCTCTGAAAATGACCACTAGCTGCAGAGCTTCAAAGAGATAAAGTCCATGACAAAGCTTTGGTTCTTTAAAACTGAATGCACTAGAGAGACACCAAGTGCTGAAAGTCAGATCTAGGCATAAAAGATTTAAAATAAAAAGCAGAACTTTGGACATTTATTACCTTTTCAGCCCCTTAGATTTTCCCTTCCTGCATATCTATTATCCAGAGCCATCTTGGAGAGAACTCTGAGAAGTGGTTCTGTGAGGCTACGTAGTCTGCAAGTGCAGGGGAAAGTCTTAGATCATGGAGGCTCTGCTGAGAATAGGGATCTGCTGGATTGACTCAGGTGTGTTGCTGAAAAGGTGCATTCTTGCTTCTTCCCTTAAACCCGTCCTCTCACATTATTTTCCCATGCCTTAACATTCCTGTTAATGCTAGAATAGAGATGTGATGCTTTTGGACAAGAAAATTCAGTGAGAAGGTTCCACAGATCTCTTCAAAACATCTCTGAGGAGATAGTGAGATGATTTAGAAGAAGCTGGTGAAATGGGAAGTCACCTCGTGGGTGAGAAACTAGAATGTGTGGTGTTCGTTAAAATGAAGCAGTGGGAGAAAGGTTCAGAAGTGAGAGGCAATGACTGGAGAGACAGAGGCTTGGAGGGCAGGATCTTTTTAATGTTGGAAAAAAATATCCATACAATATGCATTTTCACCAGTTTTTGGATGCATAAAAACTTCTGAAATCTAGTTAATTAAAGGCATGCTTTTTATCACCTCACTTTTGATTGATCTTTCTCTCAGGAATGTGTGAATGAGATGCCGAGGTGTAAACAAGAACCATGAGATATACATCTATGGTGAGCTACATGTACTCATTCTATTAGCATAATTCACTCATGTCAGGTGTTTTATGCAGCATTTTACTTATTTTGGCAAGTTTGTCAGTTGCAAGAGCTTCAAAACTCATTATCAACAAAACTGAAATGTTTGGCTTATTATTCACCATGAATTCTTGAAGATATAGTATGTGATGGTATCTGCTTCACAGTACTATGCAACTCAGTCACAAGCTATCACAAGTGACCTATAAAACAGATTTATTTGACACTAAATTCAAGCTGAAAACAACTTCCCCAAATCCTTAGAAAAGGCAGTGAAACTTTATATTCTCACTCCAAGGAGGCATGCACACGCACTCAAATATGCATACTTTTATGCACTGATATCATCATGTATCATATTCTTGCTGACCATCTGTTTGCTCTGAGATGATTCAGTCGCTATGCCTTTGGGAAAAACACTGGGTAAGACCTGCATGCAAATGTGCAAGGACACATTTGGGGATATGCTTACTGCTGTGTGCTGGGACCTGACATGCTATGCCTGGCTTCATCTATCTTATCAGTGCTTTTGGTTGGACAGTCAGGATGGCTCAAATTCTCTCCAGGGATTCATCACCAAGCTTTGGTAGGGAGGATACTTTACAGAAAGTGAGAGTTTTCTGTGTAGATAGTACGAATCCTAGGGTTAGGTTGCCTGCAAGAGTTGGGTATGGTTCAGACAAGTGGTTTTTGGTGCCACTTAGCTCAGATAAAAGCAAGTACAGTTGTTATACCTTGTGGAACACTACAGATGCATGCAAAAACAGGAGTTATATATAGGTCGCTCTGGATCGCCTCCCATTTATTTCCATTGAAACTACAATAGATACTAAGAGCAGAATAACACTATTTTATAGAGCAAATACTCAGTTACAGAATACTAACTCTCAACATAGTCGCCACCATTAGCTATGCATTTTTGCTGGTGATAAGCAAAAGCCTCCATGCTATGCTCATAAAAATCTGCAGCAGCAGAGGTGACCCACTGTTGCTGTTGCCACTGCTGATATGCACCACTCTGTTCGCATGCACTCTTTGATCTTTATAAATACTCAGCAAGTGTTAATGAATGTCTATAAATACATTTTTTTCCACATGGAGGAATTCAGTAGCACACCTGTACTTCATACGCACTTCCATGTCAGATGCCATTCTCAGACTGCCTCTCTGCTGCTGTCTGTCGCATGGCAACAACATGTAATGGATTATTAGTGGGAAGGTTCAACATCTACTACCATACCACCAATGTCTGCCACCAATGTCAAGAGCCAAAATAATAAAACAGGAGGCATTATTTTCAGAGCAGCCTGTGTACTTAGATGGGAATCATCAATGGAAAAAATAAATCACCCTTAAAAAGTGAGGGAGATATCAAATCCAAAGTACACAATAAGTATAACAACTCTGTCTTTACAACTGTTCATCTGTTGAAGTCTGGATGTTGGAAATGGATCTTGGTCTAAGGCAGAGGTCTGTGTGCAAAGGAAAGTCTGTAACATGTGCAACATTCCATTAACAGTGCTTCTACACTTATTTGCTGTGTAGCACAGGTGTGCATTTCAGATAGGTCTGAAAAGATCCTTCAGATAGAAGCCAAGAAGATCTTTATTTATATTTCCTCAAATCCATGTTTCCTTTCACATTTCCTATATCTTTTCCACTGCACAATACATCACTCTTAGCCATTTTAACTGAAACTATATCACTGTCCCAAAGATCTATTTTGCTTTATGTATAAGAGATTTTATTTCTGGCCTAATTTAGGAAAGTTCAGAAATGTTGTCCTGCATTAGGACAAGCGGAGGGAGTTAGAACCCTCTGCTTTTCAGAGATGATCGGTTAGGCTTTTGTTAAAACATGTTAAAATTGGGATGCTTGCAAGAAACATATCCACTGTTTTCTCCTCCTCAGAGAGCTAAACACGGGCAAACCCCTAAAACTACATGAAATCACGTGCAGCATCAGGTCCTAGTAGTTTTATGTGTTGTTTTTTGTTGTTGTTGTTTTTTTCCTTTGTCAATTCACAGTTGCAGACAATTAGGATTTTATATTTTGACATGGGATTTTCCTTATTTTTCTCCTTTTGAGTTGGTGATGAAGAAAGCTCTCAGATTCGCCTTTGTATCTTTTGTCCCAGTGAAGTAGAGCTTCCTATGACATTTTCCTTGCTCCAGAGCTATTCATCACTAACACTGTGTTGATAATGTGATGACAGTTGTTGCCAAAACTTTCCTGTTCACCCTAAATCTGTGTTTTCTTGGTATGAAAATAAAGATATTAAACTCAACAGAAAGAGCACTGTGGTAAGAGAGCTCAAGGTGACTGTGACGGAGTAATTATCTAAGGACAAGCCCTGGTGTGGACAGCATTTTCCAGATTCCAGAGGGAGCAGGGGAAAAGGAGAAGAGGGGGGTGAGGCTAAAGGGGTGAGAGGGTGGGGAGTGCTGGAGAGGGGGAGATTGCTCCACTTTTAAAGGAAAATGAGCAGCCAGCAAAAACTATATGTGTCTCACCATGGGGTGAGGGTGGAGATCCCACCAACTGCTGAGACAGTCAATAGGCTGATTATTCATCACACATTGCTAGGAGATTAATGGAGCAAACGTTCTGACAAAACTGGTTAAAGCCTTTATCCTGTACAGGGGAACAAAGAGAGACCAAGATATTACACCCTAGCCAAATGTGAGACGATAACTACACGTAGTGGAAACATGAAGTACAGAGAGATTTTTAATTTTTTTTTCCCCTCAAGCTGGGATGGCTCTCTCTTTCTTTTATCACTACAGTCATCACAGATTAGAGTGTATAAAGTATTAGACTAAATACAGCTACCTACTGAACATTTCAAAAGCTGGATTCCTGTGATGATAAAGGAACACCCCCTTAGCGTGCTTCTCTTAAAATGTTATCTTAGAATGTTATCATGTCCAGAGACTTCTCTCTTCTGAAGTGCATTCCTTTCCAGTATTATCACCACTGTTTATAAATGTATATGTTTAAAATGAACAAATACTTGACTTCTCTTTACACTAAAGTTTGGATAGTACCCCCTCAGCCACGTGTCAAGTTTGAATATGAGAATTCCATTGTCACTGCTTACTCAGTTGCCAGAATTGGGAAAGGGAAAATGAACAAGTTTTTTTTACTGTGTTCACTTATTACCACAGTTTCTAGCCGTGCCACCTCCTAAAACAAGAGAAATGGTATCAGTAAAACTAAATCACTTAATCACAAAGTTCTGCAGACTGGGAAAATCATGAAAAAGTTATACTGAGAATGTCTCTTTCCAGGCACCTCTGGTTGTTTTCTCTTGGCAATCAAAAATTGAATAAGTCATGGAAATGATCACACCAAGACTGTCAAATCTCTACTAACTGTAACAAGTGCTCGCTAACAAGGGTTTATAACCTGAAGCACTGACAAAGCTTATTGTAGGAAGGTAAACGCTGAGCTCAGCATTAGTTTAGATATACCTATATATGTTCATGGTATTTCAGCACATAAAATCAGATGCTTTTGGAAAGTAGGGCTGTTGACTGTTGGGACATTGAGATGTGAAATTAGGCAGCACAGCTCCCTGGGAAGTGAGCAGTGGTATGTAGATGATACTCCAGGAAGCTCTTCTCCCTCAACACCCCTGACTCTGAGGGTAAGTACATTACAGCTAATCACATCTTTGGACTGTGCTGACATGAATAAACTGTTGGAGGTTAACTGTCATGCTTCTTAATGTCATAAAGCCTCCTTTTCAGAGAACTAAAGACTTATTACACAAAGTTCTATCAAATCATTTCCTCGTGCTGAGTTAGATCCTATAAACTGATCTAAGAAAATTGTGTTTTGGAAACAATTAGACTTTCTTTAGTAGTGCTCAAGTAATATTTTATTATAAATGTTTGTTTTTTTTCAGATTTCAGAAAAATGATTGTCAAATATGTGGCAGCTTTTGAAACCAATAGTCACCTAAAGAAATAACACAAATATTTCTCAGTGTTAGGCAGAATATTAGCATGTTTAGAAATGCTCCAAGACTATTAACTACTCTGTCATTTGTTACCTCATGGGGACTTTTGTTTAATGATTTGCATATATTAACCTGAATTTGCCTTAGCTGTGGTCATCAGTGCCATCTCTTTATCATCAACAAAAAGAGACAGCAAATATGAAAAAAATTACTTTTTAACACCGCAAACCCTAGATATTGGGTTAAGAAACAAATTCAAATGTACTAGAATCAGAACTGATAGGAATAATAACAAACCCAGTAAAATACTACAGTTAGGACAATACAAAAGTTTATATACTGGAATAATTTTTAAATATAATATGAACTGTTACGTATGTGAATGTTTTATGGATCCTGTTGATGTACTGAGATGGAGCAGTGGAAAATTAAGAAACCCCTGGAGAACTGAAGATTTATCTTACCTAGTTTATAGCTGATTTTCCCCTGAACAATTAAATAGCTCAATCTTGCAGCATATTGAATGTACATCAGTATTTCATAGATAACATAAATCCACAAAAGACACTCTCATGTGCTTTTTTCTTTCTTTATTTGTTTTGTTTTTAATATGATGGCTTTTTCATCACTAAAATGTTTCTTCCAGTTTTGAAATCATCCCACTAATTATACAATCTTTGAAAATGCAAATGTGTACATCCAGATTGCTCTGGCAAGGCAAGGAGCATTTTGAAATGGAGAAAGCATATTCTCTTTTTTAAGAATCTTTTCTACTCTTGTAAGACCAATAAAATATATATCAAACATAGATGATATTGGCTGCTCTTTACAGTTACTATTAAGAGTTATGAGTCCTGAAGTTAAATATTGACTTTAGCATCACCTTGATCAATATTTTTCTCTCAGATCAATGCATCATGATATTGACTACGACTGAAGTCACCATGTTCCCCAATGTTACCTCTGAATGATTGATATCAATGTATTTTTCTCTCTCCTCAATATATTTTTTACTTTTCTTTATTCCAGTTTAATGGAGCTGGAAGATCTTTTTGGATCAGTAAACATTTTTTTTTTTTTTTTTTGCACAGAGCATTTCTCTTCCATTGTGAGGTTGTTTTAATTCTTTCCTTACAGCTTTGGAAGTTCTACTTTAACTATACAAACCATCTTAGCATGAAAAGATTTTTCTGAGTGCCTAAGCAAATGTGTATCTTCTTAGTGTTACCCTAGAATTTATGCTGTTTCATTTCCACTATGATTTCACATATTAGAAGTTATGATAATCATAATCATCCTAGCAGATATTAGTGCTTTCTCTTATTGCCCTTAAATATCTATTTTAACATTTACTTTCATGAGTTGCAATATTATCCTTCAAATACAGGAGTTATTTTGCAACACAGCTGAAAATTGTAGTTTATTTAAAATTCAATTATTTAGTCCCTTCTAGTGAATTCATTAGCAAGATTTTAAATTATTTTTATTTCCCCAGCACAGTTCAGTTCATGAAGAAGTTAAACACATGTTCGATCACAACTAGATTTTTATATACATAGATTGCTCAGAAAGTAGTGCCTCCTATTTATTTTCATGGAAAATACAACAGGTACAGAATGCACAATAACACTATTTGACAGAAGAAATTTTCATCTGCAAAATACTATTTTTCTACATAGTCACCACCATTAGTTGATTTGTGCAGATGGGCTGACTGAGATGTCCTTCATTTTGTGATGTAAGAGCTGTGCATGGCTGTCTGGATTGTGGCTTGTCTTTTGTGTCAGTGTCACTGTTGCTGAAAGGCACTCCTCACTGCCTCACTAGCAAATCATGCTAACATCCACTATATGGTCTCCATGAACACTCAGCAAGCATCAATGAATTTCAATGGATGTCAGTTGCACACCTCTGCATTGTATGCACTTTCATGTAAGATGCCATTTTTTCAGACTGCTGCTCTGCTGCCAGCTGTCACACAGCAAGAACGTGTAATGGAATATTGATGGGAAGGTTGAACTTCTACTGCCATTCCACCAACATCTGCTTCTGAAGTTGTGGGCTCACATAACAAAATGGGAAGCATTACTTTTGGAGCAGCCTGCATATCAATAATTATAACACTGAAATTTTTATGTTAGCAGGACCTTTGAGGCTGATTGAACAAAGCTACTGTACTGAGTCCAATTAAAAAATAAAGTTCCTAGTGCATTCTTCTGAATGTGATACATAGAACCTAATTAGAGCAAAAGCAATTGCTGGCTGCTCTCCTTGTATTATTCTAACTCAAAGCTACAGAAAGATTCAGAAGCAAATTCTCTTTACGTAAAAGGTGTGTGTGTAATTTCCTAAGCTGTAGTCTCATCAACAGAAATGCACCAGCATGTACTAGTGAAATCTATTAGCTGTTTGTAGTTCTTTCAGTGTCTAAAAGATCCCCCTTCCTTTTATTCCTCTGAGTGAAATGCTGCCTGTGCTCTGCCCATGTTGTGCCAGCAGCAACCCTGACATTCCAGTGCCCTGTAGTTCCATTTGAGGGGCACTGTGGGGACAGCATCAGCCCCAGCACCCCATGCTATGCTGTGAATCACAGCGTTGTCCATCTAAATGGATTTTAATCAGTGTTGCTCTTTTTCTACTGCACAGCTCCAAGCACTACGACAGCTTAATTAATGAACAGTAACTTAGGCGGTCCCTGCATCCATTTCAACTCCAAGAGTAGGTATGTGAACACAAAAAGATCTTTTTTTTCCCCATAGTGTATTTTTTCAAATGCTTGAGACTATAAAACGTCTGTATGAGTAGTGCTCACACTTGAACAAAGGGGAAGTAGGAGTTTCAACAAACTAAATTTTATTCTTGCCACTGGGAAAAGCTAGAAGAATGCTAGTGTTAAATAACAAAATGAAGAATACTGCCAAATCTTCAGCTAAGCCCTTTATTTGTTACTGTTGCATTCCCATGTGAGGGCTGCACCCTACAGAATAAAATAGCTCTCTTCTACTGAGAGTGTCATGGAAAATTTGCCAAGGAGAAACAAAGGCCCTTCTTCCACTTCCGCCTTTTGACATAAACAGCTGTCCTGCTGCTTGTGATAAATTATCTGAATGGATAACAATCTTCTCTTCCTTTGCTGTTTTCTTTAAAATGAGATCAGATTGCTCAGAGGAGCAGAGCTTCTCTCCCTATCTGCAAAACAGAGTGAAAATGGCTTCTGATGACCTTCTACATTATTTGGGCAGCTCAGCTAATAAGGGACACAGCAGAACTCCCTTGTGACTTGCCCTATCATGATCTTTCCCAACTAACACAGTTCAAGCTCTGAATGCACCAGCAAAGAGCTGCTTCAGGATATTCCTTGTGGTCTAAGAGAAGAAACAATTTTTCCTCTGGAAAATTGAGTGGCTGGAGAAAAAATAAGGTAATTTAACTAGTACACATGAACAGGGAGTGAAACTGAGCTAGAGTTTGAAGCTGAAATGCAAGGGCTTGTATGACTTACTCCTTATCATTTATTAAAGTCCAATATTCTCTCCAGCAGCAGCATTTTCTTTGCTTCCATTCAGTAATTTTCTTTATTTCCTGCTTTAAACTACTGCAGTGTTATGTGCACAGCTACAAATCTGTTGCACTCTAGCACATGAGAACTCATTTTTCCTTGGATGGAGAACAGACCATCCTTGTTTCTTGTGGACTGCTGACAGTCCCATCAGCTGCACCAGGAATGCTTTAAAATGTCAGTACCAAGCAAGTCATATATAACAGTTTATTAGCTTTATTTGATATCATTAACATCAGTGCTATTGCTATTAATGATAACACTGACATTGGGCTGTAGAAATGGGAGGAAAATGAGATATGAATATCCTGTACAGTAAAGAATCTTCAACTGTTAAGAAGCAACTTGTGAAGATCAGTGAAATTTCACACAACACTTTAAAGAAAGCAACACGGAAATATTCCCTACAAGCTGGAATGATGATGTCTCTAACATCCTAGCTTAGCATTGTTAACTGCTTCCCTCTAACAGACCTCTATGAAAACAGGATTGAAAATATTAGTCCCTTTGCATAACCTTCTAAAGCAAGACATAAATCTTGTTATGCCATTGAAATAATCGTTACTGATGAGGACAGCAATACTAATGCGGAGTGGAGATGCATGTCTCCTTCCATGCATGCATGCCTTCATCCTCTGATGCAGTCCACTGTGTTAAAAACAACCAACTCCTAATCTAACTGAAGCTGAATGAGGCTGAAGATAGTGGTAAGACCCTTGGAAATAATGTGGGGAGAACTTCTCTGTCAGTTGTATGAACAAACTGGATTTCTTGTTATCATAGAATCTATGATATCACAGAATCCTTAGAGTTGGAAGGGACATTTAAAGGTTATCTAGTCAAACTCCCCTACAATGAAAAGCGATATCCACAGCTAAATGAGGTTGCTCAGACACTCATACAGCCTGGCCTCGAATGTTTCCAGGAATAGGTCTTTCACCATATCTCTGGGCAACCCATTCCAGTGCCTCACTACCCTCATTGTAAAAGAGTTTTTCCTTACATCCAACCTAAATCTCCCCTCTTTTAGTTTGAAGCCATTTTCTCTTGTTCTATCACCACAGTCTCTGCTAAAGAGGCTGTTCCCTTCTTTCCTGTAGCTCTACTCTAGATACTGAAAGACAGCTATCAGGTTGCTTCATAACCTTTACTTCTCCAGACTGAAGAGCTCCAACTTTGTCATTCTGTCCTATAGGATGAGGTGTTCAATCTCTTGAATCATGTTTGTGGCCCTCCTCTGGATGCGCTCAAACAGATCTATGTCTCTCCTGTACTGAGGACTCCACATCAGGATGCAGTACTCCAGGTGAGGCCACACTAGTGCAGAGTAGAGAGGGAGATTCACTTCCCTCAACCTGCTGATCACTTTCTTTCGATGTAGGCCAGAATAGAACATTTCTGGCTCATGTCTAACTTGCCATCCACCAGTACTTCCCCATCCTTTTTGGCAGGGCTCTGCTCAGTCCTTTTATCCCCCTGCTTGTATTGATAGTGGGCGTTGCTGCAACTCAATTGCAATACCTTGCAGTTAGCTTTGTTTAGCCTCATGAGGCTTTCCTGGGCACATTGTGCAAGCCTGCCTACATCTCTCTGCATGGCATCCTGTCCATCAGGCATGTCAACTGCACCCCACAGCTTGGTGCCATCTGCGAACTTTCTGAGGGTGCATTTAACCCCACTGTTGATGTAACCGATGAAGACATTAATGAGTACCTGTCCCAGCACTCTCTTCCAGGGGACACCACTCATCACTGATCTCCATCCAGACATTGAGCCATTGGCCAGTTCTTCATCCATCGGAGTCCACCTATTAAATCCATACATTTCCAATTTGAAGAGAAGGATGTTATGGGGTACTGTGTCAAAGGCCTTACTAAAGTTCAGGTAGATGGCATCACTGGCTCTTCCATCATCCACTGATGCAGTTACACCATCAAAGAAAGCTACTAGATTGGTCAAGAGAGATTTGCTCTGCCTTCCATGTGCCTTATTGTTGCTTCCAGGAGGATCTGCTTCATGATCTTTCCAGGCATAGAGGTGAGACTGACATATTAGTAGTTCTCCAGGTCATCCTTTTTACCCTTCTTAAAAATGGGTGCGATGCTGCCTTTTTTTCAGCCAACAGGGACGTCACCTGATTGTTATGAGTTTTTAATTATCATTGAGAGTGTCTTGGCAACTATATCAGCCAATTCCCTCAGGACTATGAGACGCATATCTTTGGGACCCATAGACTTATGAATGATCAGGTTCCTCAGATAGTGACAAACCTGATCTTAGTTCAGGTTAGGGGGTGAGGGAGGCAACACTTTCCCAATCGCCTCAATCTGAACCAATCATTTGAGGGTTGTGTGACAAGTAGTTATGAAAGCAGACCAAAGCAAGTAAGTTGTTGAGTACCTCAGCCTTCTTCTTGTCTGTTGTTCCTCAAGTCCACTCAACAGTGAGGAAGAAATTCCTTATTTTGGTACTACTAACAAGCAGATCAAATTTGCAGACACTTATAAGCTTTTAAACAGAGGTGACAAGCTTTCAAGTCCTTCTGTTGATGTCAAAAGGGTCTTAGCAAATGCTAAGATGTTCTGACTATCAGATAAGACTGTGAGGCCATAAGGACTGATCTGAGAACCAGTTAAAACAATCAGATACTTTGGCCTGGATAAACAACAGCAATGGCTTTGGAATGCAAAACAACTGACAAATTTGGAAAAAGTTGTAAACATCAGCAAAAGCAATGGCATAATTCTGAAGGTTCAAGTAGATTCAAATAAGACAGAGGACTTGTTTACACCAAGAAATTCACTGACATAATTATGCAGTATAATTATACACCATAATTGTAATTATCCTGGAATTATTCTGAAGGAAGACGTCCACATGGGGAGTTATGCTGATATAAAGATACTGTTAAATTTCCCTGTGTAGACGGGCATTATAAAAAAAAGATAGAATTGTTCTGGTGTAAAACCTCTGTGTGCTGCTGTTACTAGTATCACAGTGCAATACAAAAAAAAAAAAAAAAAAAAAAAGAGAGAGAGAATGTAAATTACAGCCACTGCTTTTAGTTGATTTAATCTATCTATTCCAAATCTTGTCCCCAGAGAGAGGCTCCCTACCAGCACTGGCTTGTGTGAGACATGTATTCCCATTTAGTATGAAGAGTCTTTGCACTTCTCAGTCTCCTTTTTTGTCCTACTCCCTAGTTTAGCTCAGCTAAGAAGCTTGCATGACAATAGCTTGCTCTTTGCCCCTGTGGCACTATCATCCACAGAGGTAAGGTGCTAGTGATGAAGATGATTTACCTCATCCTAATGTTGTTGTGTCATTATCTAATAAGGATTTTTTTTTTTCTCATACTTAACTTTAGCAAACAAACTTTTTATTTCCTTTGGATAACTATCATATGGCTAGGGCTTTCTATGTAAAATACTGTTCTGCATTTTGGTACTGGAAGAGTCAAAGTGATGCATTCCCCTCCATAGGAGTTATGAATGCTCACATAAAACCAAATTTATAAATTATTTATGTGACTTTGTCCTCTGTAGCCATTTTAGTGTACTAGAAAATAAGATTAAATGTGTTTGCCCTCAGTAAACAAAATCTGTCTCTCCCAAGTTACACCACAAGCAATGCTGCAACTGCCTGAGGAGGGATAATGAGGCTTCAGGACAGTTGGGAAACGCTTCTTACAGTGTAGAATCATAGGGTCATAGAATATCCTGAGTTGGAAGGGACCCACAATGATCATCAAGTCCAACTCATGGCTTCACATGTGTAAAATCACTGTAAAACACACAGTAGGTGTATTCCTGTGGTTTGTTTAAGATATCATACTGAGCCATCCAGAAGTGGTTAAATATTTGAAGGAAGGTTCAGAAAGCAAACAGTACTTCAAGGAATTGCTGTGATAATTAGTTTGAATAATAACATTGCTACTCTCGTTTAGCACTCTTTTACAGTCTTTTTGACAGAGTATAATATTTTGGTAATCCTCACTTTATAGATGAGCACTTTAAAGAGGAGATATGACTTTCTTTAAGTCCTGTACCAGCTCCTCTGAAAAGCAAAATGGTATGCTAGTTTCTTGAATGGAAACTGATGAATGGCCATGCACAAAGAACAATTTAGAACCATATATTCTAAATATTTTTTTAAAATATTTGTGGTTGCATGTAGAGGAGAAGCCCCATTCACGCTAAAAGAGGAGGTTGGTAATAGATAATTTAATTGAAAGACTTTTAAAATACAATTAACAAGGGATAGGTGAGATAGGTCATTCCAGAACTGTATTATTTTGTGGGTAAGCCAGGTTAATACATACAGATTTGCAAACCTGAGTGTTCTCCTTGCACGCTGCTTGATCTTTGGTCCTTTATTTATGACTACAGCTGTGTCTTACACATTTATTTACATCTAAAACAAATAATCTTATTTTCTTTTTGTCTTAGGCTTTCACTATTTCTTTCTTTCAATTTCAATTGTGCCAATATTAACTGAGAAAAACACACAAAAAAGATAACTTTTATCCACCTGTAATGTCCAAGCTGTCACATACCTCATATCCATATGGCCATTCAAAATTAGGGAATGACCCTGGTATCAACTTTTACTTTCCTACACTCCATGTTCTATTTTTTTACATTTTTTCTTTCAGTTCTAGGTCATATTGCTCCTCTCCCAATTTGGGGACTTCTGGTTAGAGTAATAAAATGACTTAGGCATTATTTGGAAAGCACTGTGGCATGTGTGACCTCAAGGCCTTAACCTACCATGAACAATCCATGGGGAACTGGCTATAAATAAGATTCAAAAAGTCCAGTGAGATGATCTGTTGAATATAGCTCTGGGGAAAATCTTGGGAGAGTGGTAGACTCTCTTTTGCACTGTTGGAGATCATAGTATTTCTGCATGGGGTTTGCTGAGAACTGTATGTCCAAACAGATGAAGTGAAAGGAATGGCAAAGTTTTTGCTTTTATCTAGCATTTTTGTGAACAGAACGTTCCCTTAGGATGCAAGAAACCCAGTGCTGTCTTTGTTTCTTCCTTAAGAATCAGGACAATCTCTTTCACATCCCAAAATAGTATCATCTGCACAATGTTAACAGGAGTTTTCCTCTCATAAGGCTTATACTTTTATTACCCTTATAACTTCCTTAATCACCTGACTGTTTAAAATTACTTTATATACCTCTGCAAAGCACATCTCCAGGATGAAGCTTCTCCCATATTAAGGAACAACTGAGTGGGTTTCAGAATTCTCTTCAGTATAGACAGTTAATCAGTTTTGTAGATTTATCCATTCCATTAGAACTGGTTGCCAAGTCTTTAATTCCAACATCATCACTAATGTGTGGTTCCAGCAATTTCTAGGTCACACTGCAGAATTCTCATTTTTCTGAGCCATTCCATTATTCTCACTTTTAAAGTATATAAATAAAGTATTCTGACTTTTAAAGACACTTCGGCTTTTTGTTGTTAAGAGGAGTTAAAGACTTCTCTGGTTTATTCAAACTAGCATACACCTTCCAGAATTCAAATAAAGAAAATGAAAAGAGATCTTTACATTGAGTAGGCATTTAAAACTGTAAACACCTCTGAACAGCAAGATCAAGAAGGACAACATCTCCTGTATTATGTGCTTCTGTACATTCATAAAAAAAGCCAAACACACACACGCACCTTTCTCCAGAAATGCAAATAACTTATTCTTCCAGAAAATATCAGATTCGTAGGATCACAGAATTAGATAATAACTGATAATAAGGTGAAGAGACCTTAAATACCACTCCCTGCCATGTGCAGGGAAATCTTCCACTAGAACAGTTTGCCCAAATTCCATCCTACCTACCAGTCCCTGAACTCCTCCATGGATGGAGCATCCTCAGCTTCTCTGGGCAATCTGATCCAATACCTCACCACTCACACAGGGAAAAATTTCATCTAATGTAAACCTATCCTCTTTTAGTTTAAAATCATTACCTTTTCTCCTGTCACTACACAGCCTTGTAAAAAGTCCCTCACCAGATTTCCTGTAGGCATGCCGTAGTTACTGGAAGGCTACCTTATATTCTCCAGGCTGAATAACCTGAGCTCTCTCAGCTTGTCCCCGTAGAAGAGGTTCTCCAATCCTATGATTGTCCTTATGGATCTTCTCTGGACTCACTCCAACAGGGCTTTGCTCTTCTTAAGTTGGGGGGCCCAAACAGAGTACTTGAAGTTGAGTCTCAGTACAGAGGGATAATCAGCTCCCTTGACCTGCTTGCCACCCCTCTTTTGATGCAGACTGGGATACAGTTGTCTTTCCAGGATGCAAGCACACATTACTGAGTCTTGATGAGCTTCCGATCAACAAACATCCTCAAATCCTTCTCCTCAAGACTGCTCTGAATTCTCCACCCACCTTGTGTTTGGGATTGGATTGTCAAAGACCTAGGTGCAGCATTTTGCACTTGGCCTTAGAGAACCTCACGGTGTTTGCACGGTCCCACCTCTCAAGCTTGTCCGTCTGGTTGGTATCTCTTCCCTCCAGTGTGTTGACCACATCACACAGCTTGGTGTCAGCAGCAAATTCACTGACAATGCACTCAATTTCACTGTCCCTGCCACTGTCAAAGATGTTAAACAGCTCCAGTGGGATTTTGGTGTTTAGAACTATTCTCTATATCAAACTTTTTAGTATCTAAAAAGTACATGTTTTGGAAATGCTATCCTACCTGCTAGAACACTTTGGCAATAGATTGTGAAAAAAGTTTTTAAGTCATTGCTGCCTAATTTTAGTAGTAATAGATTTTGCTGTAGGGAAGAATTTGTCAAGTCAAATTTCCTGTCCTAAAGATAATTATTGTTGTCTTTGTCTCAAAGAAATTCTGTTATGAGACTAGGCAGTTTTATTTAGTTAAATTTTTTCAGAAAAATTCAACTCCAATCACATTGAAAAATAGATGTTAAGTAGCACAATGAAGAACCGTACAGTAGCACACCTACTACATTTACTGTTCCAGATTTATAAACAATTCTTATGTTACTATTTTCTGTCTTTTAAAAGGAAATATTGTATAGATGGAAGCTGCTCATTTGACTGTCCTATGGAATGAACTCCACTTTAGTGAACGCATTCTTTCCAATATGAAATAAAAATCATCTTTTATGAAGCTCTGAAAATATGATCTGGTGTAGATTTTGTTGTTGTTGTTGTTAGTTTTTTTTTCCTTGTGAGAGAACCCAGTGAGAAGACCTGGTTACAAACTGATAGTAATCTTGAACATAAAAAATGCAATGTAAGTTTATGTAGCAGTTATCTCCTGCCCCCCTTGGGCAGCTTTAACATTCTTCGAAAGTTTTAATTTTGTCTTGGTCTGGGATGTTCCCCTCAAACCCTAAGCATGCATCCACTTGATTAATATCTTGTATAAAGAAAGGCTTTCTCTTACTAAAACAGAGCGGAACGGAATGGAATGGAATAGAACAGAAGAGGGACGCTCAAAGACCATCCTATTTAACTGGTCAGCCACTTCAGGGCTAATCAAGATTTAAAGCATATTAATTAAGGCATTGTCCAAATGCCTCTTGAACACTGACATACCTGGGGTATCAATCACCCCCAGGAAGACTGAACCAGCATTTGACCACAGTCACATTACAGAACTTTCCCTAATGTTCTGTACTTTCTCCCCTGTACCTCAATAATTAGATTAAGAGAAATACTTAAAAGAATGAATACTTCCTCATTCCTGAGCATTTAAAGTTAGGCACCATTTGTACCACCATATGCTGTGTGTTATAATGAAATCTAAACAGACCACAGCTCTAGTATTAGTATTAATCAAATGATACATGTATCAATTAGCTGTGCTGTTTTACAGCTTCTGAGGCATCAACTACCATCGACTTGTTGGCAGTTTAGGCACATGCTCTGTGTCCACTCTTTGTGAAGTAATATATTCTTTATTTCAGTCACAATGAGTTTAAGTTAATCTGCATTATCATACATGCCAATGCTTAGCTGATGAGAGGTAGCTTGTTGTGCAGCCATAAATTCATTGCATATCTAAACCTCAATTTTCAGCTCATTCCTTCTTTGACTGTTGTCGATCAGAGATAGATTTATTGGCTGAGAGTTATTTTGGGTTTTATAGGCCTGGATGGATAAAAATATAGAAAACATTGAGACACTTTATTTAGCTCCTCATCAGCTATCACTAACACTTGTATTCATCAATAACCTGAGCAAGATTTTAAACTTTGTGGTAAGGATTATCACTTTACTTAATTACTATAGTGTACAATAATCAGCCCCTTTGGATACCATCAAAGCATAACTGCTGTTTTATGCTATGCAAATTTTCTCACAGTAATATCACTAATTTCCTAAAACATGTAGAATCTTTCTTTCTTTTGTCTGTCCACATCACTAGCTATTTGTGAAGAAACGTGTTTACATACGTGGACCGTATGTTGAACTTCACTTTTCAACCAACTTGGTTGAAGATCATCCATCTGAACTGTGTTTAATATCTATCCATTTCCCTCCCTCAACATCAGTCCAAAACCACGTCTCCAATTAGCTCCTATCTCAAACAGTTTATTGGCAGCTATCTGTTCTTAGCATTGCCAAAATTGTTAGTATTGCCATAAAACTGTTGCAAGTCCCATGATTTTTCATGGTTTTCTTTATAATTCAAAATTCAGATGAATACCTTAACATTACAATGAGATGAAAAGAATTGAAATTTACCTTTCAAATCAGAGAAACTAAACAAACCAAAGCTTAGATCTAATTAAATTTATGAAAAAATAAATCGCTGAGAATGAAAATCTCTCCAACTCAATGTGGCCAAACCAAAGCCCTCTATAGTCCTAACAAAATTCTTGAAATGGAATTTAACTGGTACATCAGTGCTGCTCAGGCTGATTCTGATGCTCTGCATGGAGGTTAATTCTATCCTCTAAAAGGAGGCTTCCTGCCAGATACACACACTCTATATTATTTATGTTTTAAGTCCAGAAAATCCTGGAATCTCTGCTTGCTCTCCTGTATCTCAAAGAGTTAGGTTAAAGCAAATGTTGTGGAGTGAATGCAATGGGCTTACTGTAATGCCCACAAATTACCAGGGCACTTACTGACAATCTATGTTCCAAAACTTTTGAAGGGCAAAGGTTTCTGAATCTTTCTGTTCATTCTTCACTCCTCAGTCATTGCTGTAAATTTTTTAGATTTAAACAAAGTTACTATTGAAGTTGTCTGGAAATTATAGTCAGCTTCCCCAGAAGGGGCTAATAAGAAAGACAATATAAGCAAGTCCCCAGAGAAGACGTGATATCTTTAAATTATATCCCAGAGATGTGCTCTGATGGCTTTCATCAGTAACAAGAATGAGAATTAGGGAGAGGATTTTTAAGGTCCTCTTTAGGCAACCAGAGCATCAGATTACATCTCAGTTTTTTTTAACACAGATAGAATCTGTTCCAACTGTGAGAAAAAACTGCCATTTATAAGTATGTTAAATTGACTCCTCTGGTGACTGAAAGACTTTGGGGAATGGGAGAATAAAAACAAGGTTAACAAATCAGGTAATATTTGATATAACATTACTAACTAAACCTGATCCTCTGCAAACATATAGACAACATAATGCAGAGGTTATGTGAGGGTAGATAGCAAAGAAATATAGAAATATTTCCCAGTGGTTCTGACAGTTTCATGAACAAAATTCAATGCTGTGATCAGAACTGCAGTATCTGCAGACAAAATCTGCGTCGAAGGTGTCTGAGAGGAAAAGAGGTCTTGCAAACTGAAACCCTGAAAAATAACCTCTTGTTGAAAGCCATAGCTGCTTCATTAGCTTCAATACCATTTTTGCCTGTGTGACTACTTTGCTAAATCCAACAGCTGAATGAGTATCTTTTTTTTCTGTATGCCCTCAGCATCACTTCAGGTATCAAAAATCTAAGATTCCCAACAGACTTAAGCCAAACATCCAGTTATGTCTCAAAAAGAAACAGATTCACACAGTGTGAGAGAAGCTTGCAAAACCTCTCATTATCATTACCTCTGCCACTGTTTCTAATTTGCACCATATTTTGAATACTACGTGCTTTATAATTGGGTTCCTCAGTACTTCCATGAGTGATGAGAAGAATTGGATGAGATAATCATTATGTATCACTTTGATTTGGGATTGCTGAAAGCTGAACAGACAATACAGAATAACTGCAGAATGATTATTGTTCTAACTAATAACTTCAGACAAAGGCTACAAGGTCATATAGCAGGAGTAATTTAAATTGTAATGCCTTAAAAAGTCTCTTTTCTCCAGGTATACAACTAGGCCAGATGGCCCTTTCTTTTAAAAGCATCATGTATTCACAAAAATAAAATAATTATAGCATCAGAAGTCTCAAAACTGAATCTGGACACTGGTTACAACAATGAGTTTGTGTGGCCATTGAGTTCTCTATCATCTCATAGAAAATAGATAAATTTGTGAGAAACCTTTTAAATTGATGAGAAAGAAGGTAGTTCTTTTTCAAGCTGAAATATAATAAAGTTGGTGTAAAAGAAGATTGCACAGTTTCTCCATTGTCAGGGAGAGGAAATTTATGGATTTCATTGTGAAATTGCATGAGGTGAGCCCTAAGAATTCATGGTTCTCCAGAAAGATTCTTCAGAAAGCTCTTCATTTTCAATTCCTTCACATCTTCTCAAAAATAATCTCTTGTGGAAGGCTGCTGACTCACTTTTGATTTGGCTCTGACACTCATTAGACCATCTTTTGAGACTATTCAATTCAGTAACCTCCCCCAAAGTAATCATTTTTTTGATTAGTGTTCTCAGACATTACTGAGCTGTCTTACATAGGAGTATAGCAAACTCGTGCATTTGCGCAGATTGGGTGCAAGAGTAGGAACCTATGGGTGAAGATACACTTTCTCCTTTCAGTCACAGCCACACTGGGCTGTTCGATTTATTTACTCTGCCTTGTGTAACTTAACTCTTTCTGGCAGCTGAAGGTACTAAGAGAAATTCATGATTGTTGAAAAGACCCAGCAGCTCAATCAATTTGCATATATTTTATGCAGGATGTCTTTGGTGAAACTGATTTTGGAAAGAGGTGCTCTTTTGTATTTTCAAGCTCCACTTGGATTTCTGCTACAGTGCCTTTCTACAGAGTTACCAAAATGAGTGATTCAGCCCTAGCCTTACATGTTTTACATGATTACCGTTTATTTATTTTCTAAAGTGGCCTTTGAGGGGAAAAAATAACCGTATGAAAGCTGTTCTAGAGGGGAAAATATACAAATATTCTCCAAGTCAGCAAAAAAAACCCAAAAACAACAACAACAACAACAAAACCCACCAAGAAACCCCCAAACATTTGCAGACTCTCAATGAAGTGTTATTCTGCAGAGACATCTACAATTTTATAGGATGCAATTTCACAGTTCAGGCTTGGTTTGCCATGCGTGGAGAGCAGACTGATTGAATCAGGTGGTGGAGCATTATCAAGTCATTGTTAACTCATTGCCACAGTGGACATAAATGGCTTTCCCCACAGCAGTCACTAATACTGACTGAGTCAACTGGTTTGGCCAGTCTGATTTGGGTGGAGACAATGTTTTCCAAACTGAAATCTGAAATAGCTGGAATGAAAAATATAGATTTTTTTCCTGAATAAGATCTTAGGATTTTTACAGCAATTACATGCTTTACAGTTTAACAACGATGACTCTCTCCTGTCCTTTCCAGCTGTGAGGCATTTGCTGTCTAAGCAACTCAAAATACTTCACTGTTTCTTTTCAAACTGCTTTATAAATTATGTTTTTAACTCCCATCTCTAAATATCTATTGGTTAGTTCATTGTCAAACTCTGACTTTTCTTTTTTGCTAACTATCAGTTCCATTAATTCCTTTTATTCTGAATATGTTCTTGGCAGTATCTTTTTTTTTTTTTTATTCTGTTTTTTTACAGTGTCTTGCATCTATTATGGTCCATAAATCTGATGAGCTGGACTAATGTAAGTGGTAAACAAATATAGTAGTAAGCCAAATGTACCAGTCATAAAGTTTGTCTTTGTGCTATTCAAATACAGATATTGACATATAGTCCTACTCTAATGAATCATCACATTTTGACAAACTGGATAGAACAAAATACAGCAGCTGAATCTTAGGAGATGAGTATTATGTTTTGAAGGTTATTCTACCAATCTTCTATCTGACAAGAATTAACTATTGGCTGATACCAAAACAATTTGCCAAAGCCAAGGGTCAACCCTTAGGTTTTTCATGGAAATGAGACATTACTATTTTTGCAAGCATTTTTTAACATACACAGAATAGTATTTACTTGTGTTAATATTATTGGTTTATTTGTATGCCTTTGCTCTCTGTTTTCCTTTCTGTAGCCTATCAACATGCCTAGCATGTATGTATATATTTAGCATAATATTGTAATAATCAATAGCTTCCAGTTCTCAAAGTAGTGTTCAAAGCTTCTAAACTTTGGTGCTTCAAACTTTTTCTGTTCAACTTGTCATTGACTTGGGGCAATAGGTTTTCCCAGTGTTTCCCTGTGTGCCAGATAAACCAATAATGCTCCTGTAGCACTCTTCTGTCCCCAGAGAAACAGAGATGGGTAGCTGTAGTGCTGCACTAGGTCACGAAACATCAGGGAGACAAAGAAACAAAATGAATTGGATTGGCTTATAAATGAAATGCTGAGTATAAGATCACAGACAGGGAGACAGACCGTTTGTAAAAGTGGCATGGGATGTATAATGGAGCAGATGACAGAAGGTATTTGTAGAGGCCAGGCGATGACACTAATTCTACCTGATATTACTAAAAACATAAATTAATATGTTGTCAGCAGATTGGCTAATGTAAACCAACTTGGATGGACTAAACAATTTACTCGGGGAATTATTGTTTCTAAGGAAATAATTCCTTAGACAAATGTAGGTAATGGTATCAAAGTTCTTGCAAAACACAGAAACCTAATTGCGTTCTGTAACTGTTCTAAATTGGAAATAATTCTAAAGAAAGTTACAGCGGCAACCCCAGTAGGGTTTTCAGCAAACAAATGGCTACCCACTGCTCAGTCTTTCTGACAGTAGGATGCCACTGAGAATAGATGGAAACAGGGTATGTCAGGATGTAACATAACCTAAAGGAATGACGAAGGGATCAAGGCAGAAGATAACAGTAGCCTCAGTAGGCTGGGCAAAAGGTTCACCTAAAGTGCTCACCAGCAGTGGCCAAAAGTGGTTACCAAATTTTGTATGAGTAACAGACACTTCTATGGTCCTAGTTTCTGTATTTTCAGCAATATGCAGTTCATGTATTTCTCTACCCATCAATATTATATTTGTACTTAACAGTTATTAATGACTAGTTACTCTATTTAATCACGTTTGGAAAATGTGAATAATATTGTACATGATAATTTGCATCAACAAAAGGCAAAATTGAAATATACTTTGAGAGAAAAACTATCTCATTTTGTTTAGCACACATCCATAAATTTTAATTTGATATTCTCTAATTCTTAATATACATATCTGCGCCAGTTCTATCATTTCCAATTATATCTTGGCTGTGGACTTTCAACTATGCTGTCATATAGCTAACATGATTTCACTGTGAAGGTTTGGCAGAATATTATTTTTCTCAGTACTGGTAAACAGAGGAGGCTCCAGAGTCCTTGGTCCGCTACAGAGTGATGCATTTTGATTACCATCAGACAGCATCAATAGAACAGCAATTCCACTTTTGAGCATCAGAGTACAAGGACAGATCAGTACAGGTTAGGGGCTGACCTACTGAAAAGAAGCTCTGAACAGAAGGATGAGGGTGTCTTGGTGGACAGATAAGTTGACCATGAACCAGCAGTGTGCTCTTGTGGCCAAGAAGGCCAATGGTATCATGAGATAATAAAAAGAATGTGGCCAGCAGGTTGAGAGAAGTTCTCACCCTCTCTTCTGCCCTGGTGAGGCCACACCTGGAGTTCTGGATCCAGTTCTGGACATTCCAATTCAAGAAAGATAGGGAACTGATGGAGAGAGTCCAGTGGAGGGCCACAGGGGTGTTTAGGAGCCTGGAACATCTCTTTTATGAGGGAAAGCTGAGAGATCTGGCACTTCTCAGCCTGAAGAAGAAAAGTCTGAGGGGGAATCCTATCAATGCTTATAAAGATGTAATGGGTAGGAGTCAAGTGGATGGAGCCAGGCTCTTTTCCTTAGTGACCAGGAAAAATTAATTTTTTTAATGGACTGGGATACTGTTAACATTTCTACACTTGAGAAAAATCATGAAGATAGGAAATGACTACAATTAATTTGGAGGGAATTCCATTTTAGTTCTCAGTTATGGTTACAGGTAAGTACTTAATTCAATCTGTCCTAATGTTTACAAAATATCTAATGGAGTTCACATTGCTGTACTTACTGGACAGATTTTCAGACGTAATCTTATACAGTTAAAAGGAAACATTTCTGCTGTAGAACACTGAGGTAGATGGTTGAACTTGGGTTTCTCAGAATTGTGTTGTTTATGCGGTTTGTGTTATATCAGCAAGTGTTCTTGTATTGAGGGAAATACAAAGTACATTCAGTTCCTATTCACCCTTTTCATGCCATTGATTTTATAGACTTCTGTCATGTCCTCCCTCAGGCATTCTTTTTTTCAAGCTGAAAAGCCCTAGTCTGATTATTTGTGCCTTGTATGAGAACTATTCCACACATTTGATCTCTCATATTTCCCCACTTTGATTTTTTCCTGTTCTCATATTTTGAGATGGGAGCCCAAGACAGAGAATACTGCAGTCAATATCTGTCACCATAAGTTTAGGTTTAACAATAGAATAGTAACATCTTATGTTTTGTTCTCTGTCTTTTCTAACAGCTCCCAACATATAGAGCACTTCTTACTAGACCTCCTGATCAGGAAATTGCTATTTTTATCTGCCATTATTTGACTAGTATCTATGATCTCAGTTATCTGTGATGCACATGGAAACTCAGACACAACTGATCTTACATTCATCACTCTTTAGAGTAATATGAGGGACTTGGGTCGCATTTTACAGATGTATATGATGTTTACAAGGAATCATATCTTTTGTTAAATGAGAACTGTTTTGTCAGACGTACTTACTATATGAAATACTGGAGACATCTCATACCTTTTTTTGTCCAGTCACCATATTTATTTTCTCCTGGAGAAGTAAAACTCAGTCTGATCTTTGCTTATGAAAACACGCCTCCTGTTTGAATGTTTTGTATCATTAAAGACCATTTTTAGTCCTAACTAAAACTGCTTTAAGATTTTCAGTTAAAATACTCTCAGTTCTAGGTGAGTTTCACGTGAAGAATGATTTCAAGTGAAGCTTGCTCAGAGGTTTAGAAATCATTTGGATCTGAAGTTCCCAGTGAGACTGAAAAGGGTAAAATTGAAATCATGTCAACTGAAATAAAGAAAAAGCATAAAAATAACCTCTCCATAAGTGTAATCTCCTGACTTTCAATGAAATCTAGTGACAATAAGCTCAGCTAGTTTCTAAGCCCTTTACCTGCAGCAGTACTTGCAGCACCAACTCTATTTTTGTTCTTCCCTCAACTTGGTTTTCATGGTTCATTGTGCAAGAATGAGCAGTGATTTCTTTTGTCAGGCATCCAAGTGAAAATTGTTTTGCTTATTATTCAATATAAATTTTTTCTCTGCTACAACTTAAGATATCGGCATGTAAGTCTTTATTGCTCAATTTACCTCTCACAGTTTGAAAACATGAGAATGGTACACGCTGATTTGGTAGAGAATGAGAAAATGGTAAATCGGGAAAGTGTATGTTTCACTAAAGAGAGTGTGGAGTAGTTGTCAATTTTTTTCTAGTTCAAAGTGTTAAATTCAGAACTCCATTACTTTAGAAGGGGACTGTGGAATAATGCCATATTTGCACTGAATATACAAAGACATGACTTTCCAAAGTGTTCTTGAGAAATAGGAGCCTAAAGCCTATTGACTCAAGATCATTTGAACTTGAAGGTCCTAATATAGGGCAGAAAAGGGTACAGCTGAAGCTATGTGGATGGAACTCAGCACATAACACTTCAGTGAAAAATAATCTCTGAACTGCAACTGAGTCTAAAAAACTAGCTGGAATTTAGGAACACACTCGCCTTAAGTTTTCTCTTGAGCCATTGAACACCTAAGTTCAGAATTACTCTTTATCATTATTGTGGACAAATGGAAGACCTGAGGATAATGAATTTAGGACATGTTGTTACAGTGATGTGGACCTTTGATTTTGAGCTGGCTCTGAGAATATAATATTTGTGAAATAAATGTAGATAACAAGGAAAGTATTGCTATAAACCCCTCTAAGTCATAGTTGAACCATCTTTACGATGAGACCTCAATGAAAGATTAATGCTTCCCAGAAAGAGAAAACCATCTGAGCCAAAGCAGCTTAAAAATTAGCTGGATTGTGATCAAGTTATGTATCAGGAGATGATATTTTTCAGTCTGAGTTATAAAGGACAGAAGGAAGAAACTGGTCCTATTTTCAAGAGTTGTTTATATATTTTGCATTAAACTGTTTCTTGACAGAATTCATAGACAGTTCTTGAAGAATGGTCCAAAAGCCAAGACTTCCTGAGTTAAATCTCCCATTGCTAAGCTATAAAATAAATGCTTCCTCTTCTCTAATTTTAATATAGTTGATAAGATTTTAAGTTTTTTTCCTGACAGTGAGACAGCTTCATCAGGAAAGCAGATGTTATATTTTTATCTGGTCAATAACTTGATGACCAAATAATGTGAACTGCTCTGGAGTTACAGAGAGGATCAAATCCTTTTTCAGAAAAGAACTCACTATAAGCAAGTGAGCTCTCATTTTGTTTTGTGTAGTTTTCATCACAGTCCAAATATCAATTGGAAAACAATTATCAGAAAGTGTGACTTGGGGATGATTGTAGAGAATTTCTTTATTTTTTGTATCCTATTTGGAAATTAACTGTGGGACTGTCTTTTAACTCCTTAACACTGTCAGAATGTTTCTGTTTGTGGGTACAGCTGCTAAAAATAGAAATTGGTGCACAGAATTGTTATTAGGGAAAAGCCATGATGAAAGAGCACAGGCGTGGGCTTGGCATCAGAGTAAATTCATAGAGCTGAAGGTTAAAGATCATCTGCTCATGTGAAAATCACAGAGGTTTTAAAGTCCACGTTGAAATTTTTAGAAATACATGCTTAAGATTTCACTGAGCAGCAAGACTGGGGTCAGTTGATGAAGGAAAACAAGACAGGTTCTGTGGGTGACCTCCTTACAGGCAAGGTGCTCTCCAGCAGGGCATTGTCCCACAGGGTCCAAACACAACTTTGGAGTTAGTGACAGGCTTCGTCAGGGCAAATCCTAGTGATGCCCTTGAAGACCTAGTATAGTGAGATTATTATCTGATCAAAACCAGTCGTGAGTCTAAATCTCTATTTTGTGTGTGTGTGTTTTAATTATTTACTCTAGTGTTAATTCAACTTTAAGCCACAGATGTAATTTTTGAACACTGGTGACAATTTGTATTTGGATCCAAAGACCCTTATCACCAAGGGCTGGTTATTTCAAAGCAGACTGGAATTTTCCTGTTGTTGCATCTCTTCAGAGCAACTTCTGCTCCTGTGTCCTCAGGCATGTTCGCAAATGGATATCACCTGAAGGATTGTTGGTTTCAGAGGCAGCAATTTGTGGAATCAGAGGATGCTAAAATGCTACCCAATCTTTGTTGTTTAAGTAGAGTACCACATCATTGGAAATTTATACGATAAAGGAATGCCCCTATTGAACTGAAATTTGCTCCTATCTACTGGATGTAGTTAATTAGTTAAGCACACTTTTCTGAGCTGGCAAGAACAGGGAAGTTGGTCTAGCATACCTAAAGGTGTATTTTAGCAGAAATACATAATCAAGGCCTTTATTATAAATAATCAGTAAAATTCTAAAGTGCCACACTGCTGTAAAAACATCAAGATACTACACAGACTTTGTTAAATAAACTGAAGATATCCAACTGAAACAGATGTGTTGATTTCAGTTTGGCTTGAAACACACACAAGAAACCAGTGTTTGCCAAATGGTAAAGGAGAAAAATTAGTTGATAAAATGTTATTTTCAAGCATCTCAGATGATTGGAGCCAGTGGGCTCTAGGCAGTGGTAGTAGGCAGTGAAACAGAATTAAAAATTATAAAGAGTAAGCTAGCAGCAGATGCTTAGAGTGTTGTAAAATCCTTGTCAGTAAACAAAACTAGGTGATGAATGGAACTATGTAGGTTGCTCTGAAAGTAATACCACCTATTTTTTCTGTAGAAATTATAGTATAAACAAAGAGCACAATAATAATATTCGATAGAGCAAATTTTCAGCTATAAAACACTGCTTTTCAACATAGTCACCACTATTAGCTGCTTTACTTGGATAAACTGATTGAAACACTCTTCATTTTGTGGCGTGACAACTGTGCATGGTTATCCGAAATGCAGCTTATTTTTCATGTTGCTGTTACCACTGCTGAAATGCACCATCCACTGCCTCACTGTGCTCACATCCACTGCTTTGTGTATATAAACATTTAGCAAGTGTCAAGGAATGTCAATGGGTACATTTTTTTTCTGCATGGAGGAATTAAATTCCACACCATTGCATCATAAGCACTTCCATGTCAGACACCATTTTGTCAGACTGCCTGTTGGCTGCCATCTCTCATATGGCAACAACATATAATGGAATATGATCAGGAAGGTTCAGATTCTACTGCCGTGTCACCAACATCTGCCTCTGACATCATAGGCCAACATAATAAAATAGGAAACATTACTTTCAGAGAAGCCCTTATGTATAAGGAAAAACTACACTATATACTTCATGACACAAGATTTAATACTCGCTTATGATTTTCATGTCTAGAGAAGATATTAATGATCATAACACTAGCTTCCTTTTCAAAATGTATCTTAGTATTTCACTTAACAACCTTGTGCAAACACATAAGTAAATACTACACATGGTAGTTAGAATTTAGTGCCTTTTAATTTCCTAGCCTATGTAGTTACATGATGGGAATAGTTTAGTAAAAGCAGAGACTGATCAGTTTATTATTGCACCAGTTAGAATTTTGTTTACCTCTATCACGTCTTCTGTTACTCTTGTCCTGTCTAGGTTAATCTCTCATCCAATATAAAATCCCACTCTACCTCTACTCTGCTCTCGACTTCATCAGTCTCTGCTTTATCTTTCTTGAGAGTGAGTCAAATGCAACTGAGTTCAATATTACGAGTGAGAATTGATCATTTTTATATGATGTTATAAATCTTTTATGTTGTTTCTATCAATTTCAAAATTTAAAATTTGATAATTCTGTTATAGGCCAGAAATCTTCTTTACACGTTCAGCATGGACAAAAGTACGTGTAAATTGAATTTTTACTTGGCCCTTTCAACATTTTTTTTTCATAGCTTTCCTCAAGAGCTGTAAACTAATGAGCTCAGTCAAATTGGATAACACTGTGTCTAAGAAACCATTAAAGGAAATACTGATTAGCTAGTGAGCCAAAACCACAGCTACAATTTGCTGTTGATTGTCTAAGGTGGACAGTTATTGAGTTTATCTATAAGATAACTCTTAAGTAGAATGTATTTAGCTAGTTAGATTCAATAACAATGAATCACATTCATTCAATTGAGAGGGCAGAATTATATTGAGTGATAGTCTAGAGAAAGTGGGTGCTACTGTTCTTAAGTTTAGAAGTAGTTATTTTTCTGAGTGAGAGTTCTCAGCATACTAACCGGGAAATGGAGGCAAATCAGTTATTTAAATAGGTCTGACATTCTCATGGAAATCAATAGAAGATATGTTAAGAAAAATTCAGCAGTGACCTATCTGCATCTTAAGTGAATAGACATGGCCTTGTTGTATACAGCTCAACCTTTCTTCAATATGTCCTTAGTTTGGAGAATAGTAAAAAATACAGATCTATATGGTGAGTAAAATTCCCCCAGTGTCTTTTACAGATTCTCACCTATAAGTGTCTAACCAACACATACTAAGTAAAGCTAATGCTAGATTCTACTTTGCTCAGTAGGAGCTAAATAATACAAAACTGCCTTAGGATCTACCACTGTTCAGGAGCTTGTGACTGAAAAACACTGAATGGCAAGTGATTATCCAAATGTGATTATCATTGTATAAAGTATGTTTCTTGTTTCTTGTTTCTTTTTCTTTGCTTTCTTTTTTCTTAGTCTTCTGACTCTGATGACTTGTTCTAGTCACATTCCTGAAGCATTTGAAGGCTTTTGAAGCTTTGTGATGGATATCCTCCAATCACAATTTACATGAATGTGAAAAGCTATAGAATCACAGAATGGCCAAGGATCATGAATCTCCAACCCCATGCCACAGGTAGGGCCACCAACCTCTCATTTAATACTACACTAGGCTACCCAGGGCCCCATTATATTATAGACCAAAATGTTACTTTATAACTAACATTTGCAGTCCTCCCAGTTTATTCTGCCATCTTCTCTAAACCAAAAACAATATAACAATATGGGAACAATGATTATGGATAATTTTGTTTGAGTCACTTGTAGCCCTGATTTTCTGCTAAGCAAACAGATAAGTTGGTGAGGCATTCATTAATTGATGATACTAAAAAGTTACCTTTCTTTACATAATTTAATTCTGCTTTAATAAAGACAACTTGCAAACAGATGATCTTTTTTTTCCTTTAAAATAGAAATATGTCACAGTAAGGCATTTATGAGGAGATGAATGATGCCTAAGGGCTATGTTGGATCAGTCATCCCACCATCTCACATTTTTTTTATTAGATTTATAATTAATCCTCACTTATAACAAATGTGTGTGACTCAGACACATTGACAGAGGGCTGGTGACAAAATGTTATTGTTGATGTTGTACAAGATACACTGTGAGTGTCTACCAAGTCTTAGAAAACACCCTCTTGTTCAAACTGTTTACTTAGTAGTCACAACTCACAACAAGATTTGTCATCTTTTTTCTTTGCTTTGCTTTTTTCTTCTCTTCCCCCTCCCTTTCCCGTTTCCATTTCTCTTTTCCTTTTGCTTTCTCTTTCTCTTTCCCTTTCCTCATTTTCCCGTTCCCATTTTCTCTTTCCCTTCTTCTTTCCTTTTTCTTTTCCATTTTCCATTTTTTTTTCCCCTCTGTTTTAATCCAATCCTTAGAGAAATTCCAAAAGCACACTTCTTTCCAGGTTTGCTGGATTTTTTTCCTGTATTTAGACAGTCAGCAGGAGTGACTAGCTCAGGTAAAGCAGCTGACTAGCCAGGCTTCACAACTCTATTTGTATCTCTGAAACCCTGGAGGACAGAAATGTCTTTTAATTGGTGAATCAACCTCAGTAGGAGCTGTTTTTAGGAAATGAGGCCTACACTGTGTTGTCTTCATACTGGGCACATTAGCTCTAGTTGCTATGGCAATCTGCTAGAGCATGCTAGGTCAATTGATGTGGAAACAAGATGGCTTCCTCATTTGTTTAGCCTTAAGGAAAATTACAGATATTAACAAATCATTAAAGGACTAACAGACACTCAGAAGGCTTGACCTAAATAAACATCATCATGTCAGACTACTAATAGCTAAAGAAGTTTTATTTCTGTGACTACCTCCTGAAAGTCCTTAGTTTATGATGGTTTTTATTACCCTAAATTTTTCCTCTCAAACTGTGAATAAAATCCTGTACTTTGAGTGGACATCCTGATCAGTGAGATGGATTTAGTTTGTAAATCAATTAGCAAGAGATGCAAAAGATAAATAGTAACCAATACTTTTGTGAACATAAAACCAAAATCTTGTGCCCTTTTCACTGCTTTATCCAGAAAGAATTTCCCATGTATGATTGAAAGCATTTTCCTGGTGTGGAGTGGCTGAAACACACATGATGTATTCCTCAAACCACTGAAGTCTCAATGGCATCAGCCTTGGCAAGGCTGAGAAGGGTGACACTTCTCTGGGAGAGGAAATGTTGCATTTGAAGTTGGTGCTTTGAGGTTGAGGGAAGAGGAAAATTGAATACAGGCGTGAGAAAAAGCGTACTAATGAATGAATCCATCTGTTAAAAATATAGACAAAAGTGGCAGCCAAAATCCATAACTGCAGATATTGTGGTGGTAGGCTCATATGGGGGAACCACAAGGTCAGGGGAAAAATAGATTACATCTTTTATGTTTTCACAGTCAAATGGTCTGTAATTTCAAAGCAGCTGATTAGTTGGTGCAATCCACTTCCTCAGAGCCTGTTCCCCAAAGAATGAAAGATGGAGGTGAGGAATTTCACATGTTCTTGAAAGAAACATTTAAATAAAAGTCTTATTTTGGTAAGTCTTACAACAGACTGAGTTTTCACTGGGGTTTTTAACATTCTTCAGAATCTGAGTAATAGACGAAACCAATTAACAGAGAAAACACATGGGACAAGTTTGCTACTTCCCTGATTGAAATTCATCAGTGACAGATAAACATGTATAGGTCCAAACTCTCCATCTAGCCTTGCATTCTTTAATACATAAACATATTTTGCTTCCTTAGTTAGTCTTAAAATCTGAGTGCTTTCACTTTTGGTTTGTCTCAGGAGTCTGAGATTTGTGATGGAAATATCTGCATGTTATTCCAAAACAGGATGATTTTCTAAACTGTAAAGACTATTAACATAGAGAATTCCTTTCTAAATGTAGGAAAGTTGCCCAAGAATTGGAAGATTAAAATAAATGATGTGGCCGCCCTAGAAAAAAACAAACAAACAAACAATCCCACTCTGATACTGCGTTTCTGTTGAGAATTTGAATTGCTTAGATCCTTAATGACTATTAGAGCTAAGAAACTTTCTGTTTTTATGAATTTCCTTCCCCTAAAATTCATCCTTGTAATGGAAGTATCAGTATATACTTCTGTTGTTATTCAAAAATATTTAGGTAAAATTTCAATAGTCAGAGCATATGTTCTCCAGAGAGAAACATGGTATATCTGGACACATAAGACAAAAACTTGCATTTGTTTATTAATTGTATTCTGGCTTTTTTACTATGTTAATGTTATGATATAGCACACTTCACTTCAGGTATACTGCCTGCATATATAACTGCATTTGCACCTTTCCTTTCATATTGTGAATCAGTTAAACAAACTGAAAAAATCAGTGGGCAATGTGATTGGTCACATGACAAATTTACTTCAGATGTCCTTAAATAAATATAAAAGGTTGTATGTGACCTCGTACATTAGTTCTGTCACTGTTTTTAATCCAAAGATCTGACAAACAAACAAACAAAAGCCAGTCTTGTATGCGGATGTGTTGGTCTTACTTGCTGAAAGCAGCTGTGGTAATGTTGTATTGTGTTTCTCTCTGGTCTGGCATCTTGGGGATAAAATCTATGAGGTCCTTCACGAAACATTGTGTCAATGATTCAGCCTTAACAACTGGTGAGATTTGTAAATTGAGGAGAACTTTGCCTGTTGGCCTGACTTGCCCTGTTTGGCTTCTAAATCTAGATGTTACATTTTGAAACATTTTACTTGTTTCATTAAGCAAATCAAGAGGAAATCTGAACAAATATAAATGAGAAATTGCTCCCTTCATGGTTTCAGCAGTAGAAACTTGGTTTGGGTTCAGTTAAGCATTGCAAAAAGGTCTGTATGCACTGTTGTTTTAATTTGAAATGATTTGTCTATCACAGTATCATCAAGTTCTCAACAATTTGCTAATAGAAAAAGAAAGAAACAAACAAAAATTTAAATACTTCCTAAAAGCTTCAACTTGCTAATGTCTGAAAATCTTCAATAGATGTTGAAGGAAGGGAGATTAAGTATTAAACAAAGCGTGGTAAAGAGGGTTTTAAAATGAAATATGAATGGGGAAATAACAGTGAACCATATGATAAAAATATTAGTAGAAGACAATGATGGAAAAATAATTGTGATGACTTAAAATATGAAAAACACTTAGAATATTGTTCAGCTATTTTTTACAAAGAAGGATGGAGTTACTGGATATAGCTTTGGGCTGTGTTCCTTCGTAAACCTCCTTGGTGTTTAATCACATGTACTGTTCTGGTACAGATGAAAACTAACACATTTTCCCCTTTGAATTATTCCATGTCTTCATTCCTGAATGCATTCTGGAGTTCAGAGGCATTGTAGAATGGGCTTTTGAAATTTCTGGCTGATTATAACTACAGTGACAGTCAACAAGGAACAAATCCTCACTTCAAGTACGTAATCTACAGACAGTTCTCTACTCTTTGAGTGAACAGCTCTGCCTCTCTCTGAGTCCTCATTTCCATTTCTAGATTTCTTAAGTATTTTCTTCCTCAACAACAGATCCTATGAAAATTAATTATTATTATATTGTGGAAATGATTTAGATATTCTGTACATTTTTATATGTATATGATGGATTGTGGGAATCATAAGTTTGCTCAATGTCAAAAAAAAAAAAAAAAAAAAAAAGGCAACACACACACACACACAAAAACAGCAAACAAACAAAAAAAAACCCCAACCAACCAACCACAAAAACAAAACAGAAAAAATAAGGGGGGTGAAAGAAAAGGAGCAAAAGGAAAGAGAACATTTTCTGCCTGAGCAACTGAAAGTTTCACTATAGTGAAGAAAAGGGGTGAAGAATAAATTTACCTCATCACCTGAACATCCTGTGGGATGGAGGTAGGAACTAACCTGGAAGAAGTACTCAGGGGCAGCTTGTAGCTTTTAACTGTGAATAGGTTGGGTGTCTTGACTTCTGCTTAGGCAGAAAAAAAAAGATATTTCCCACCCTGGGGGATGAGATGCTAACAGAGCCTTTGTCTTAACAATTGTCCATGTTAGAGCCAGGCTCTGTCTCTGTTTAAATAAAAATGAAATTTGCTACCTCTGTGTGCAGTTCAGTTTGTACTTAGGAAATTCAAGTCTTTATTTTTTTCAGAGAAAACACTTGTGGTTCTTGTTATGAGAGCCTTCCCTTAATATAAGATGTTTTTAACTTTCTTAACTGAGTATTATACCAAACTTCACCAGTATAATTTCTGCGCCAAATTGATATTTTCCTTTATTTATTTAATTATTATCACTTTCTATTTCAATTTCTGTTGTTTTTATTTTATTTTGAACACAAAAGATTTCTTAACAGGAAAAATAGTAAATTCCCTTTTGCATTTCATTTTGAAAGAAATTTGAAATGTATTATTGGACATAGAAATAATCTTCACTGAGAATCAATGAACCTGAGTTTGTTGGAGAAATAACTGTTTCTTTATTATTATTATACTGTAATTCTGAACTTTAGGATATGAGCTAAGAAATGCACTGCAGTGTTGTAACTCTAACCCAAATAGAGGGATAAATTTTAAGGTAGATATGGAATTCTGGTGATGGCAATTCCTTTATTTCCAAGGAATACCTGTGAGACTTCATTTTACAAACTTTCCCTCAAAAAATTCTCCAAAGATTTTCTCCTCCTCTTCCATAATTTACCTACTGTCATGTTTTCAAACAAAAACGAACTATGTTTAATCTAATTCTCATTATACCCTCTCTTTCTTATCCACTCTATGGATAAGAAACTGGTTGAAAGGCCGCAGACAGAGGGTGGTCATCAATGGCTCTATGTCCAGGTGGAGGCTGGCAACGAGTGGCGTCCCCCAGGGGTCTGTTTTGGGACTGGTGCTCTTCAACATCTTTATCAATGACATCGATGACGGAATCGAGTGCACCCTCAGCAAGTTTGTTGACGACACCAAGCTGAGTGGTGCGGTCGACATGGTTGAAGGAAGGGATGCCATTCAGAGGGACCTCGAGAGGCTAGAAAGGTGGGCGCGGGTGAACCTGATGAGGTTCAACACCGCAAAGTGCAGAGTTTTGCACTTGGGCCGGAGGAATCCCAGGCATCCATACAGACTGGAAGGAGCGGTCCTTGAGAGCAGCCCTGTGGAGAAGGACCTGGGGGTCTTGATAGATGAAAAACTTAATATGAACCAGCAGTGTGCCCTTGTGGCTCTGAAGGCAAATGGTATCCTGGGCTCCATCAAAAGAGGGGTGGCCAGCAGTGAAAGGGAGGTGATTGTTCCCCTCTACTCTGCTCTTGTGAGACCCCATCTGGAGTACTGTGTCCAAGTCTGGAGCCCCCAGTACAAGAAAGACAGGGAACTTTTGGAGAGGGTCCAGAGGAGGGCCACAAAGATGATCAGGGGACTGGAGCACCTCCCCTATGAGGACAGGCTTGAAGGAGCTGGGCTTGTTCAGCCTGGAGAAAAGAAGGCTTTTGGGTGACCTCATTGCAGCCTTTCAGTACCTAAAGGGAGCCTACAAAGAGGAGGGGAATCAACTCTTTGAAAGGGTGAGTGACAGCAGGACAAGGGGAAATGGTTTTAAGTTGAGGGAGGGAAGATTTAGGTTGAATGTCAGGGGGAAATTCTTTATGGAGAGAGTGGTGAGGTACTGCCCAGGAACAGGCTGCCCAGAGAGGTTGTGGATGCCCCATCCCTGGAGGTGTTCAAGGCCAGATTGGATGGGGCCCTGGGCAGCCTGGTCTAGCATTAGGTGGGATGGTTGGTGGCCCTGCATGTGGCAGGGGGGTTGGAGATTCATGATCCTTGAGGTCCCTTCCAACCCTGGCAATTCTGTGATTCTGTGATTTCTCCACAAATTGTACTCATTCTGTTGCATACACAACATATATCAGTGGCATCCGCCAGTAAATGCCAACTACATGTGAGCATTAGCCATTCTTCTCCTTCTGACTTCTGCTTCTTTCTAATACATATTTTGTCATCTACTCTTTATGTTGTCTTTTCTGCACTCGGTAATTATGTTTAAAATTCTTTTTTCTTCCATGTACACAAGCATGAATTATTTCAAAAGTCCCTGTTTCTCTCTCCAGAGACAAATCTTCATTGTGTCTTTTCTCATTAAGTTTTACCTTCTCCCTCTCAATGTGGTATTTCTAATTATGGTATATGTTAGTTGTGTTTTGATGGATGGTTGCCCAGAACACCAGAATGTTGTTTAAATTACTGTGGTCAGACATCATCTGCTTTTTCCTGAGAGTGCACTTCCTCTTCTTTGTAAAAATATTCCCCTATTTCTGCTTTACTCTATGCAAGAGACTGTGTAACACTTACCACATGTGTACTACAGATTGACGTTTATAAGAAATCATTTTCAGAAAGTGCAACAACTTTGCTATTGTGGTAGTCTGGAAAAGTTTTCTTCAGTGCAGGTGTTTGTGCCTGAAGAAGATGACATGAATCCTGTCAGCAGTTAAGATCAGGAAGACTTGAATGATGACAGAATAATTAAGATATCTTTGTTTTCATTCCAGTTGTTATAATATATGGTCTACCCCTCCATCACTCCCATGCTTTCCTTTTTTTCTTTTTTATTTTTTTTTTCTTCTCGAGATTACTCGTGGAGACTAAGGAGAAATGGTTGCTAGTACTTGCAGAAAAATAACCAACAGCTCGAGTCTACTTCCAAATATAAAACTGAATGTAATCTGAATCTCTTGTAAATACTTAATGTTTAATCAATCTGTTAAGCTTGGTTCACATCCCATAACCTTTGCACAGCTCTTTACAAAAAGTAAAGAGCTATCCATCCAGATTGGGAAGCATGGAGATATCATTTGGAAACTGAAATCATCCTCTGTAAAATTATACCTAGACACAAGCATCTCCTCTTGTAAGAAAAATGGCCTGAAGAGAACTGTGTCCAGCATAGGTTGCTGATTGGAGAAGGACTAATGTAGTGACGAATGGTTGAAAAGGGGAGTAGCTCACATTGAACAGCATAGTGCACAACTGTCACATCCTTCTCTTTTTGTTAGCTGATGGGTTGTCTGCTTCAGTCTTCAGCCCACTCTCTCCAGCAACAAATGCTCAGCAACTTCTCTTCTTTTGTGTTCCAGCATGCACTTTCTTAGGTCACCTCTGTGCTCTGGTTTGTGATATTCTAAGAGCTGGTCTGGACTACTAATAACATAACATGAACACTGACAGTTTGAATCACATAGCCCATTGTGAATTCAACTCACGCAGCACATTCATTGGAGAATGTTGTTTTTTAGTAATCTTTGACCAAAAAAGGAAGTGTAATTGTATAATGCATTACACTTTCTAGCGTAGTTTTTTTTCTGGCTCCTTTTTGAGCAAATATTTGGAAGCTCAGATATGTGCCAATGTTTTTACTGGAGCTGCAATTCTAAGCTGTGTGATGGAGGCAGTAGTGTAGTATGGTTTATTCAGAGCCATGCACTGAGGAAGTTGTGCAAAATGGTGAAATTTTGCACAGTAGGGTCATGATTTGCACTTTGACCATGTAGGTACTACAGTCTTTTCACAAAGTAATCTGTGAGAACCTGCAGGCATTGCAAACTGAAGCATGAAACATTCTGTTCTTGTGAAGTGTTAAAAGGCAATAAGCAATGCACATTTTCAGTCTGACAGAAAAACTGGCAACAACATTAGAATGCTTGTCTTTAGCAAAACATTCTGAAACATTTTTAAGTAAACAAAGCCAGTAAGCAGCCGACTAAATTTGATTTACAGTAAAAAACAAAACCAAATAAAATGTTGTGAGTCTCTTGTTATAGTTAAATACCTTGTTCTATTACTAACTAATAATGGGTATCAAAAATCATATGTGGAGTGCCTTAGGCTTGCATATTTAATTTGTATTTTATTTTTGGGAAAAATATTTAAGTGGAAGGGTTATGATCTTATTTATCCCTGCAACAGAAAACCAAATATTAGAAGGTTAGGATTTTTTTTAACCTTTCATTAGTTGAATTCATAACTCCAAAGCATTCACAGACTTATGCCAAAATCATCCAGAGTATAATCTGATGAGAGGCTTCCCTTTGTATTCATGGTTACCCTGAGAGGTTTATCACTGGAATTTCCAGAATTGTCGAAGTGTCTGAGAAGAAAAATTCTTCCTGAACTTGATGTAATTTGTTTACTCCATACTGGAAAAGTAGTCTCTTTACCTCTGTGGAAAACTAGAAGCAATTCTAAACACAGTGCCAGTCAGTAACTCTCCCCCTCACTAAAAAATCTACCTCGAACAAGGGTGTCTCATCAATATCTGGCATGGAGAATGGACAGCATCCAACCTGAGACAAAGCTATTACATATCTATCATTTATTGTGTCGGAAAGTGTGTATGAGCTATTTATGGTTTAATACATAGCATGAGTAATCATGCGAAACTAGAACAACATCTTCTTGCATAGGTATGTGAAAATTAGAGGTGAAAAGACTAACAAAATAGCTCACGTTAAACTGTGAAACAGGAGACACTATCTTGCATATGCGTGAATACTGATAGTTTTCTTAGTTGTACGTGTTTTTATTAAAAGGTAAGATAACAGAAACTGCCAACCTGTTAACTGTTAACAGGCACAGTTAGCAGAGATGCTGGTGGGAAAGAAGAAAACAGAGGAGTAGAAGAAGCTTGAAATGACCTTTCTATGTGGGAATACTCAATAGTCTCAAAATGGGAAAATGTTACTGCAAAAAGGAGGAAGAAACTGCCGGGTGTAGTTTTGCCAGATAAGACTGTGAAATAATTGCATTTCATGACTTAGGTAAGGCAAATCAGCTAATTGTTCTACTTGGTTACAAAAGCTCCCCTCTCCCTTTAGTAAAATACTGTTGTTGCCATTGATTGATGTTTGCAAGTGGGGGCCAACAGTGCCTTTTAAATTCCTGGGCAATAGTCTGAACTTGCATTTTAATCGGATGAGACCAACCTCTTTTTGCTAGATCCAGGGAGAGAAGTTATATAGCATGGCCAGCCTTCCTTAGTTCATGAGTATGGCAGGGCGCTGAGGGGACATACCCTAAGGACATAGGGCAAATTTGGCAGCAGAGAAGCTATGTGCACTTGAGTCTTGAGGGTAACACAGACACAGTCTTATCTGCATTTGAAAATCTAGCCCGTGGAAGATTTGAGAATCTATCATTCCTTCTCTCATGCAGATTCTTCCCTCTCAACAGACAGTGTGCCCTTCGAGACCTTCACATACTTCTATTTGCTCAGTAGTGCAGATCAGATGGAGGGCCTGAGCTATGCTATTGCTTGTTCTGAATTTCTACTCTACTGCCTGGCATGCAGAAGCAGATGGAAAGGACAGATGCAGAACTTTGTACCTATAAAACATATCTGGAAAATTTTCTGGAAACTAGAGCCCTCTCCAATGAAGGCATTAGAGTACCTGTGACAAAGTGAATGGGCATGTCCTAGTTTGTCAGGAGTTACAACAGTTTCAGTCAGCTAGAGGCTTACCAGCCACTAGCTATTAGGATTCTCGTTTCCCCTCAGGAAATACCTGCTGGTGTATCAAGGGTAATTGCTATCAGTCAGCTGTATACCCAGAGGGTGCGTATATAAAATCATCAGGAAAAGAGTGAACTGGTAGGAGGCAGCAGGGACTGTGTGTATGTATCTTGGGTGTTTATCTTAATGAAGTATTTTAGTGCAATGTGGTCTTTTGTTTCAGTTTTAACCCTGGTTGTGACTCATCCATAGTTTTCTGCTGAAGCTTGAATTTTACAGGCTTCTTTTCTTATCTGAGGCCACCACTTGCAACACTGGCTGGTTCCTCACAAGTATTCTCCAAAACAGGGCAGATAATTATAGCTTCCTGAATGATTTGGCGACACTATGTGGTTTTGCCTCTAGGATTCTTGAAATAGCATGTCCAAATTCCCTTCATTTTGTTATTCTGTTGCCAATCTTTCCTCTCACAAAAGAAGGAAAGCCCTTTGCAATCTCTAAGTCCTAGTTAAACTATCCATGAAGTAAGTGTGTAAAATAATGCTTATTGTTTTACCCTTTAAAGTTTTTTTAAATAATATTTAGAGCAATGTAAAGATGAAAAATGAGGCAAAGAAATTTGGAGGCAGTCAGTTTAAGGATTTCCTCTCTTTCTTGCCCAGAGAGGGGTCTCTTCTGAATATTGCAGCCCATCAGTGTCAGCCTGTCAGCTAAAGTACTCATTACCTCTGTGCTTTCTTCAGTAATAATGTTTCCAAAAGTACAGTAAAGCCAGACACGTAGCGTAGGCCACCATCTTACCTGAACCTTGTTTCATTTAGATATCTGCACAAACCCCCAGGCTTTCAGCCATGCTACTTGATCTTTTTCCTTTCCTCCCAAAACACTCCTCCAGACAGCAAGCTATCATCTGGATACAACCTCACCAGGACTCTCTCCCTCCCTGTCTCTTACCTTTCACTCCTTCTTCCTGCCCAGCATTTGCTGCAGGTGTGCTTGAGTAGAACCCACTCCTTCTTTGCTAATGAGAGACCGTCCATTTATCAAATGATGAAGTGAACTTCTCTTTTTTCGGAGGCTCAGGTTAGACACTTCAGATATGAGCTCAAGACCTGCACAGGCCTTGGAAATGTCTAGTGAAATCTGTCATGATCAGGTCATGAACTAACACTGACTGAGGTGCTTTTTGAACAAAACCCAATGTCAAATAAACACTAGATTAATAGCATTCGTGAGCCATTTAATAATAAGTCACAGCTAGGAAAAAAAGGATAATTTGATGGATAAACTATTCAAAGTGCAGGTGCTTCTCCAAAATAGTATTTCAGCAGAAAGTGAGATAGGCTTCAGGAATAAACCATCCTTATTTTCTTTCCTCTTTCCTTCTTGCATTCAAGAAGCAAGAGAGGAAAAATCTCAAACTGCTGTGGTTATCTTATGACTAGTGAGGTCTTGTATGAATCATACGCCTTAAATGCTTAGTTTATAAAGAAATCTTCAGCTTTTGCATGAACACTGCAAATGTGTCATCTGCTTTATTTTGATTTCCTGAACACAGCAAATAATGAGAGCTCATTTTTGAAGTTTTAAAAATGGAGAACTATATCTCTTATGATGCAGACTTTTCAGCAGATAATGTTTTCCCCCTTGCTTTGTATACTCTTCCTAGAACACTTCGTAGAATACTTGGAAGAGGCCCAGGAAGACACATGATTTGCCTCAGATTGACTAGCTTATTTCCAAAACACTGTGTTGAAACTCTTTACTCATTGCCTTGCTACTGTTTACGAGTGGCTGGGACTTACTGATGGAAAGAGATGAATTCTCTCTAAAACAGAGCAGACTTTTGTAAAAATGGCCCAGTCCTCTCTGAAAAACAGATGCCAAGAGCAGTTGTGGGACATTGTGTTTCAGCTCTAGAGACTTCTATTTCTAAGAATAAAGTAAAGGACTCATTATTTATCTAAACAAGGCCTTTATGCTGCGGTTCAGTGACTGCTGGACAGCCATGTGATCTGTCTTGTGTAATGCCCTTACCCCCTCCTTTCCCAATTTGGAGAAGAGAAGAGACTTTTACTAGCTCAGAACATGCTTGCACAGCTCACTGTCTATTGTGCTCCTTCACTCTGTCTATTATGGTCCATTAGATAAACATGGTGTTGAGCAGCCACTCAGCTGCTGATACATACAGCAGTGCTGCTGATACATACAGCAGTGCTGATAGCATGCTCTATATTTAGAAGAGAAGCGGTGCATTGTGGACTATGTGGGATATGTTTATGTACATGTGTGTCCTTTTTCCTCAACAACAGAGTGCTTCCATCACAAGGCTCCCCTCTCTGAGGAAAAAGGCGGTTTTTGAAATGATAGTCTTTTATCTTTTGTGATGGATACTTTTTCACGCTGCTTCCCAAAATATTGCCTTGTATTTCTGTGTCAGGGTAAATGAAGTGAGACACAGACCCCTAATCTTTCCTGTCTCCTATAGCAAACTGCAATTTAAATAGGCAAGGAAGGATTCTGCTGGCTAAAGTTGTCTTTTCCATCTACTACTGAGTGCCAAACTTTCTCTGTATGGAAGGCAGATGACCTGTCTTAGGAGCCAAGCAATTGAATAAATTGCATTTTAGAAAAGCACCTAATTGTACTTCTCAAAAATGTTTTAAGCTGTTCAGAGTCAATATTTGAGAACTAGTCTTGGGCCTTATCTATTTAGTGAGGCAGATCACTTTTCTGTGTTCTGTATTGACATCCAGATATGCGCACAGCCCAACACAAAAGTTTCTCTTGTTCTTCTGAAAATGTCATCCAAGGCACACAGTGCTCTGAAAACTGTTCTAGGAGGGTTGATCCAAGATCAGTGAATATGAACTTGCAAGGAGCAGAGAGACCAGGGAGGGCAACTGGTCATACAAAGCATAAGATGATTATACAAAACACCAAACTGACTTTTGAGATTATCCCTAAATTATGAGCAAGTGGATGTTATTCTCATTCTCAGGATTTTGCTTTGAGCCCAGGGTAATAGGCATTGTGTGGAAAGAGTTCAGCACACCTATTGCAGGCAAGTCTGTTATAGAGGATGTCATGATCAGTCCATCACTGCAGAAACAATGATGGTGGCCAGACAGAGAGAGATCATGGCCTGTTTCTTGCTGTGTGCTGGATAAACTGCACACAAAGAACATATTAAGAGGTATAAAATTCTAGTGACTCTTCTGAGGCTTCACAAGAAATGATCAGGTTCTTCCTAAGTCAGATTAGTAAGTGGTAATGCTCAAGTGCTAGATATTAAAATAATGTGTTCATTAAGATGTACCTTGTATCCTTAATATCCTTAATATCCAAATGTACCTTAATATCCAAATACTTATTTTCACAGAATCACAGAATCGTAGGAGTTGGAAGGGATCTCCAGAGATCAAGTCCAACCCCCCTGCCAAAACAGGTTCCCTACACCAGGTCGCACAAGTAGGTGTCCAGGCGGGTCTCGAATATCTCCAGAGAAGGAGACTCCACAACCTCCCTGGGCAGCCTGTTCCAGTGCTCCGTCACCCTCACCGTAAAGAAGTTCTTGCATGCATTTGTGCGGAACTTCCTATGCTGCTGTTTTTGGCCGTTTTCCCTTGTCCTGTCTCCACACACTGCTGAAAAGAGTCTGGCCTCGCCACTCTGCCCCCCACACCTTAGATACTTATAGGCTTGGATCAGGTCCCCTCTCAGTCTTCTTTTCTCAAGGCTAAACAGACCCAGTTCACTTAGCCTTTCTTCATAGGGGAGATGCTCCAGGCCCTTCACCATCTTTGTGGCCCTCTGCTGGACTCTTTCCAAGAGATCCCTGTCTTTTTTGTACTGGGGAGCCCAGAACTGGACACAGTACTCCAGATGAGGCCTTACCAGGGCAGAGTAGAGGGGGAGGATCACCTCCCTCAACTTGCTGGCCACGCTCTTTTTAATGCACCCCAGAATGCCATTGACCCTCTTGGCCACAAGGGCACACTGCTGGCTCATGGCCAACCTGTCGTCCACCAGGACACCCAGGTTCCTCTCCGCAGAGCTCCTCTCCAGCAGATCATCCCCCAATCTGTATGGGTGCATGCAATTATTCCTCCCTAGATGCAAGACTCTACACTTGCTTTTGTTAAACCTTACTGCCCATCTCTCCAGCCTGTCCAGGTCTTGCTGAATGGCAGCACAGCCTTCAGGTGTGTCAGCTAATCCTCCCAACTTCGTATCATCAGCAACTTGTTGAGGATGGCCACTATCCCCTCAACAAGGTCGTTGATGAAGATGTTGAACAAGACCGGACCCAGCACCGACCCCTGAGGAACTCCGCTAGTTACAGGTCTCCAACCGGACTCTGCACCGCCAATGATGACCCTCTGTGCTCTGCCAGTCAGCCAGTTCTCAACCCACCTCACTGTCCACTCATCTATCCCGCACTTCCTCAGCTTTGTTATAAGGATGTCGTGGGAGACAGTGTCAAATGCCTTGCTGAAATCAAGGTAGACTACATCCACTGCTGTCTCCCCATCTACCCAGCCAGTGACAACATCGTAGAAGGCTACCAGATTGGTCAAGCATGACCTCCCCCTGGTGAACCCATGCTGACTACTCCTGATAACCTCCTTTTCTTCCAATTGTCTGGAGATGGCATCCAGCACAAGCTGTTCTGTCACCTTTCCAGGGACAGAGATGAGGCTGACTGGCCTGTAATTACTTGGACCTTCCTTCTTGCCCTTTTTGAAGGCCAGAGTGACATTGGCTATCCTCTAGTCTTCAGGCATCTTCCCTATTCTCTAAGACCTCTCAAAGATGATAGAGAATGGTTCAGCAACCACCTCTGCCTGCTCCCTCAGCACCCATGGATGCATCCCATTGGGTCCCGTGGATTTATGAACATTGGTGTTGCCTAGGTGTTCTCAGACTGCCTCTTCCCTGACTAAAGGGAAGTCTTCCATCCCCCAACCCTCTCACTAACCTTCAGGGTCCGGGATTCCTGAGGGAGAGCTTTTTCACTGAAGACAGAAGCAAAGAAGGCATTCAGTATCTCTGCCTTCGCAGCATCCCCTGTTACCAAAACACCCCCCTCACTTAGTAGGGGAGCCACATTCTCCCTAGTCTTCCTTTTACTGTTAACATACTTAAAAAAAGCCTTTTTAATTATCCTTTATCACCTTTGCCAGATTCAATTCCAAGCAGGCTTTAGCCTTCATCGTTGCATCCCTGCAGACCCTGACAACATTTCTATATTCTTCCCAAGTGGTCAGACCCTTTTTCCACATTTCATGGACCTTCTTCTTCCCTTTGAGTTTGTGCATGAGCTCCTTGCTCATCCACACAGGTCTTTTGCCATCCTTTCCTGATTTCTTGCTCACAGGGATGCACTTATCCTGAGCTTGGAAGAAGAGCTGTTTAAATGCTGACCAGCTCTCACAATCCCCCTTACCTTCTAACACCCTAGCCCACAGGATAGCTCCAAATAGGTCCCGGAAGAGATCAAAGTTGGCTCTCCTAAAGTCCAGGGTAGCAATTCTACTTTTTGTTTTACTTCTTCCACTCAAGATCTTGCACTCCACCACCTCGTGGTCACTACAACCCAAGCTGCCCCCGCCTTGACAAGCCCTTCCTTATTAGTGAGAATAAGGTCCAGCAACACCGCTCCCCTTGTCGGTTCCTCCACCATGTGCATCAGAAATTTGTCTTCAACACATTGCAGGAACTGTCTGGACTGTGCATGCCTGGCCATGTAGCTTATCAAGCAAATATCTGGATAATTGAAGTCCCCCATAAACACCAGCATATGGGATCGTGACGCTACTTCCAGTTGCTTGTGAAAGGCCTCATCAACCTCCTCCTGATCAGAGAGCGTGTAGTACACACCCATGACAGTGTCACCCATACCAGCCTGCCCCTTGATTCTCACCCACAAGCTCTCCACTGCTACACTGCTACATTCATTTAAAACCACTCTCATTTTACACCACTCTCATTTTAAAACATTCATGTTGCAGACTGCTATGCTACAAAGCAAAAAGAACTGAAAAGTTATGGTTTCTGAAAATGGAATGGCTTCAGTGACTGCTGTACTCTTAATACCTTTTTTTTTTTCAACTTAATCATGGTATTATTATTGAAAAATATAATTCAGTGAAATCTCAAAAAAATTCTTTTTTTTTTTTTTTTTTCCCAGGAAATCATGCAAAAGAGCTTAAATTGTCTTGGTAATGCATGCTTACGATATTTTTATTAGCATTCTAATGTAAGATGTAACAATACCAAAGAATTTATAGAAAAGGAAAAATATTAATAGTGTCAGTAGTTTGTCAAGAACATTTTAGCCTAGATATTGCAATAAAATACTTTGATAACATTGAGCACTTATTTATTTATTTATTTATTTTACCAATTTTGCTTTTCCATTTTCCCTTTGAAACATTCTGAAACCTGGAAAACTGCTCCTTGAATATTTCTGGAGTAAGCTTCTCTTCCTGAATTGTCCTATTGCAAAATTCCTTTTGTACTGTTATGAAGAATCATATTAAGAGCATGCCTTCATTTCCAGTAAAAGTTTTGGACAACACTCTAATATTAGTGGATTCTGTTTGCACTTATTTCCTGATATGCATACTTATGCTCTTCTTTTCATTTGCTTTGCTTTCAGTGTCAAATTATGAGATAGTTTTTCCAGAAAAAAGATTGATTCAAGAAGAATAATAAGAAAAATTAGAAAAAAAATAAAATAAGAAAACAAATACATAAACAGCAAAACATAGTCCACGATCTGAATGGCACAGCAGTTACACAGGTGCTTACTGCTTATTCGTTTCAGATAGTAACTCCAGAGAATGCATCAGAAATCATTATCAGAAATGATATCATAGAATTTCCCTCACTGTATTAGTGTTATCTTTGCTTGGAAGTTTGTGCAAGTGAGTAAAGACAGTAGAAAGAAAACTTATGTTTCTTCTTAAAAAGAGCAATCTATGAATGTATGTATGCGTATCTATATATTACCTGTCTTCCTTACATATACTTTTTGCTACATGGCCACCTACAGTGAATCTGGCTTAAAACTCATTTTCATCTCAGTGCTTATTTTTCATGTAAAAACTGTGTGGATTATAGTGCAGGTGTATGAATTAGGTACCCTTCTGATTCAGAAAGCTACTAAGAGAAATGAGAGACAGAAGTTTCTTGGAAGGTCTGATGCTTACCTCAGCTTATCTCAGGTTATGTTGGACACAACATATGCACAAGTGCAGAGAGACTCAGGCTGCCAGCTCTGCTTTCTTTCCTGCTTACAAAGTGTATGTTGAAACCTCTGTTTCCTATGGTCTACAGTGTGACAATAGCTAGGCATTCTCGAATGCAGGAGTCTGCATTAGGGATAGCCTCTTTATTACCATTCTTGGTAGGTATTATGCTGTGGAATGCTGTAGACTGGCTATGCCAGGGAGGGCACTGTTTAGAGGCTGATCAGTCCCTGTGAGCGTGTGTAATACAGGTCATCTTTGGTCCAGGTTACAGATGTTACTGGTGCTTTCCCACCAAGCTACAAAGAATTTAAAGACAGAACTGGAGAAAGGAGAAAAAGATGAGAGAAGGACAGGAAATATGAGCAAAGAGAGTATTCTAACGTAAGCATTGAAATCTCACTTGCTTCTGCATTTAGCCTTAAGCCCATGCAAAATTTATGTTATTTCTGGTAATTTTAGGCACATTATGCTTATTAGGAGAACCTACTTCCACATTCCATCAGGTCATCAAAATATCTTCAACTAGGCATTTCTTTTGCTCTTATTCCCTGATTTTTATCCAATCAGATTATTCTTTTATCTCTTCTATAGCAAGAGTTGCTTTGTGTAAAATCCTCTTCCCAAATGCAGTTAACATCAGTAGATTTCTTCTGACTCCCTGCAATGGATATAAAATTTGGACTGGGAGAAAAGGGATTCACATGTAAGAAACATCTCAGATGTAATCCCCATTGAATATCAAGTTTTATGGGATGTCTACTGTCCTTTCATGCCTTCCAAATGGCAATGTATCACTTAGAAGCAATGAGATAAAGTAAATCTAAATTGTGTCATTCACACAAAGGAGAAGGATGCTTAGGACTGAGGCAAGTATTCTGAAGTTTTAGCGTATGTAGAATCACAGGATCACAGAATGAACAGTGTTGGAAGGGACCTCAAGGATCATGAATCTCCAACCCCCCTGCCACATGCAGGGCCACCAACCTCCCCATTTAATACTAGATCCGGCTGCCCAGGGCCCCATCCAGTCTGGCCTTGAACACCTCTATGAATGGGGCATCCGCAGCCTCTCTGGTAGCCTGTTCCAGCACTTCACCAGTAAAGAACTTAAGTTCTTTAGGCATTTCTTTTGCTCTTATTCCCTGATTTCCATCCAATCAGATTATTCTTTTATCTCTTCTATAGCAAGAGTTGCTTTGTGTAAAATCCTCTTCCCAAATGCAGTTAACATCAGTAGTTTTCTTCTGACTCCCTGCAATGGATATAAAATTTGAACTGGGAGAAAAGGACTAAAGAACTTAAGTTCTTTACTACGTACTTACTATGAGAACATAGTAAAGAACTTACATGTGCAGTCAAATAGTGTAAGTCTTGTTTTCTGAAGTAATTTGAGTGAAGAAGTGTTCAACTAAAAACGTAACTATGTTCAAAGTATAACATGATATTTTTTAGATACAGGTAAGTCAGTAAAACAGTCAGTAAATATTACTTCTGATTCAGACATCAATGTGAGATTTCTTCAGATCTTTAAATGATGGTAGTTTTGGAAATAGTTTCAAATTTGTTTTTATTTTCACATGATTTGCATGATAACACCTACTGTTTATGTACAGCACATTTTCCTTAGCGCTGTCTGGAGCTGTAAAAATTAACACTGTTCATTAAATGGAATGAGCAGAGTGTTAGGTGACAAAATACAAGCCAAGAAAATATCTAATACTTTATAAGCTCATGGAAAGTTTCATTGGCATTTTATTTCCCAACATTCACTTCTCAGTTTCCTGTACCCAAATGTGCAGATGTTTTCTCCATACTCTTCTCTTTGATCAAGTCAAATGAAGATCAGTAGCAGAAAAGAAATATTTCTCTTTAATACTGCAAATCCTGTATGATCACAATGGAATGCTGACCAGAACTAATATGTGATTGTCTGAAAAGGCCAGCAATAATGTTAGCAATATGAAAATCCTGGGCTATTTCAGTGATAAATGTACACTATTGATTAAATCCAAACACAAAATGATGATGAATTGTTTTTATGATAATTATATCTATTCCAGATAAAGTTCTGGCTTACTCTACTTATCTCCTTTGTCCTTTTCCTGGTCTAAGCATCTCCTGTATGCCACTGGAATCTCTATTTATGGCCAAATGCTTGATGATGGTTACCTTGCTCATAATTGGTATTTTCAAGCAGTTTAACTACTCTATTTTGTACCATTATCTGCAGAGGACAAGAGAGAACTTTGGAGATATTTGGAAGAAAGTGTTGCATATTTAGAATGACCACTGAAACATTCCTCATGACAGTAAGCCAAGAATCTCAAATGCATAGATTCATCTCTAGTGCATTATGTGAATGGAACCATTTTGACTGTGTCAAATAACAGTGTACTTTGGTGTGGAGCAAACCTGGGTTCAAATTAAAGTTCAGGATTTAGTCTCAAGGGAGTTTTTCTTGACTAAGTCTTCAAGATCTGATTAACAAAAGCCAAACATTAGTGAATAAATTGTCATTTTTCATAAAGTAATATATTTGACAAATTAGTTATTCTGATATTCAATCAGGTTTTTAGGCTGTTAATCAAATGCACTACTTGACATAGAAAACATTTGTCAAAGAAACAACAGTTGATAAATTTTCCCAATATAATTTCATGTCTTCATCTGGCTTACAGTTTTTTTACAAAGATCCCTTTCATTCCTTACGTTCCCTTCCTCCCCCAAGCAGCAAAAGGAATGAATATTTTCCCTGTCATCACCTCAGTGTTTGTTCATAAAGTTTGGAATAGAAATCAGAAACAAGGGCAAAGATCAGGACTTTTTATCTTTCACTGCAGCAGCTCCTTCTGAAACCATCTCTGTCTTAAAAAGTTTATTCATGATTTTAAGAACCCTTGGAGATGCTGGTGGAAATGGGGAATCAATTTAACTTCATTAAAATTTGTGGTAATATATATCATGGTGTTGTGTTGTGCTCACATGTTCAAAATAGGTTTACTACAAGCAAGAGGCTTAGGGAAATAAGCAAGTCTGATTTGCCTGCTGGGGTGGGGCAGGCAAAGACTGGGTTGGATGCCACCAGCAGTTCAAAGGAAGTTTGGCACAGGCTTTTTTTTTTGAAGGCAAAAGCCCAATTTGAACTCAGATTGGCCACTGCAGTAAAAGACAATAAAAAATCCTTTTATGTATATATCAATGGCAAAAGAAGAACCAAGGATAATTCTCATCCTTTTCTTGACGCAGCAGGGAATGTGGCCACTGAGGACAAGGAGAAGGCTGAGGTCCTCAATGCCTTCTTTACATCTGCCTTTAATAGCCAGACCAGTTATCCTTTCGGTATTTTATGCCCTGATCTGGAAGTCTGGGATGCTACTCAGAAAACACCCCCAGCGATTCAGGTGGAGACAGTCAGAGAGCTCCTCCTCCTAGACTGTCACAAATCCATGGGACCGGATGGTCTACACCCTCAGGTGCTGAGGGAGCTGGCAGGGGTGATTGCTGAGCCGCTCTCGGCCATCTGTCAGCGCTCCTGGTTAACTGGAGAGGTCCCAGAGGATTGGAGGCTTGCTGATGTGACTCCCATCCACAAGAAGGGCCATAAGGAGGATTCGGGGAACTATAGGCCTGTCAGCCTGACCTCAGTACCGGGGAAAGTTATGGAGCAAATCATCTTGGGGAAGATCACACGGCACATGTGTAGTGTCCAGGGGATCAGGCCCAGCCAGCATGGGTTCATGAAAGGCAGGTCGTGTTTGACCATCCTCATCTCCTTCTACAACTGGGTGACCAGACTGGTAGATGAGGGAAAGGCTCTTGGTGTAGTCTACCTAGACTTCAGCAAAGACTTTGATGTGGTCTCTCACAGGCTTCTTCCGGGGAAACTGGCTGCCCGTGGTCTGGACAGGTACACACTCCTTTGGATAAGAAACTGGCTAGAGGGCCGTGCCCAGTGGGTAGCGGTTAATGGAGTTAAGTCCAGCTGGCGACCTGTTTCAAGTGGTGTCCCCCAGAGGTCAGTACTGGGGCCTATCTTGTTTAATATCTTTATTGATGACCTAGACGAGGGGATTGAGTGTACCCTCAGTAAGTTTGCAGATGACACCAAGTTGGGAGGTGGTGTCGATCTACCTGAGGGTAGGGTGGCCCTTTAGAGGGACTTAGATAAGCTGGATCACTGGGCTAGGGTGAATGGAATGAGGTTCAACAAGGCCAAGTGCCAAGTCCTGCACTTTGGCCACAACAACCCCATGCAGCACTATAGGCTTGGGGACGAGTGGCTGGATGACTGTGAAGAGGAAAGGGACCTGGGGGTGTTGGTTGATGCTCAGCTGAACATGAGCCGACAGTGTGCCCAGGTGACCATCCTGGCCTGCATTAGAAATAGTGTGGCCAGCAGGAGCAGGGAGGTGATCATCCCCCTGTACTCAGCACTGGTGAGGCCGCACCTCGAGTACTGTGTTCAGTTTTGGGCCCCTCACCACAGGAAAGTTATTGAGGTCCTGGAATGTGTCCAGAGAAGGGCAACGAAACTGGTGAGGGGTCTGGAGCACAAGTCTTATAAGGAGTGGCTGAGGGAGCTGGGATTGTTTAGTCTGGAGAAGAGGAGGCTCAGGGAAGACCTCATCGCACTCTACAACTTCCTGAAGGGAGGTTGTGGTGAAGAGGGGTTTGGCCTCTTCTCCAAAGCAACAAACAGGACCTGGGGAAATTGCCACAAGTTGTGTCAGAGGAGGTTTAAGTTAGACTTAGGGAAGAACTTTTTATCTCAGAGTGGTCAGGCACAGGAATGGCCTGCCAAGGAAAGTGGTGGAGTCGCCATCCCTGGCAGTGTTCAAGAGGCGTCTGGATGAGGAGCTGCGAGATATGGTTTAGTAGCTTGTGGTAGCAGTGGTAGTGTGAAGACGGTTGGACTAGATGATCTTATAGGTCATTTCCAACCTTGTGATTCTATGATTCTATGACTCTAAAGAAAGCAAGCTGACCTTACAAAACAAATCCCTGTCCACTGGGCTCAATTGGCTCCAGCTTCCTTGGAGTTCTGAAATATTCTTTGTAACTTCAGAAGGTTGAATTCTGTGGTGAGGTGTTCTGGGTCTGTTTGTGTTTGGGGAAGTAATTATTGGGGATGGTGTAAAAACTTCCCGTGGAGCTTTGCTATTTCCTTACTCTTGCCTGCTTTGCAAAAGGAGAAGCCCTCCAAACAACCAAAACCAAAACGAACAAATGTAGAAGTCCCCATTTACTATGTCCTACTGTCTCACTGTTATACTATTATACTTAGTTTTCCATCACTGGACTGACATATTTTGTTATTAAAGTATATCTTTGTCTTCTAGAGCACATGCAAAAAAGATGTATTGTCTTGTCCACTGGGAGTCCTAATATTCATGACAATAGAAACTGTCAAGGATACTTTATCCAAAAACTTTGCCTAAAGGTTCACAGTTGCCTCTCTGGACAGATTGTCCAACACTAGCCATTTCTACTGGAATCTGACATCTCATCTTGTGACACAGGGGGATAGCATGCTTTTGAGCCTTCAAGGCTTCCTTCTTGTGGAGTGTCCAGGCTTCCTAGACCCCTTTACACTTCAGGACTGAATCTCAAGGGACCTTTCCTGCCTATGTCCTGAACAGTTCAAAGTCTGCCCACCAGAAATCCAAGGTAGTAGTTTTCCTGGCCGCACTCCTGGCTTCATCAAGAATCAAGAACTCTATCATTTAGTGGTCACTCTGTCCAAGACAATCTTTCTCTGTTTGTGAACAGCAGGTCTAGCAGAGCACCTCCCATATTAGGCTTTCTTACCAGCTGTGACAGGAAGTTATCTTCTGTGATACACTCTAGAAACCTTCTAGACTGGAGAGAAATCCTGTTTGCATTCAGTCCTTCATCCATTCTGAGAGTGAGTATCTCAGTGGCCGGTCAACACACACTGAGAAGCATCAGTACAACATAGCTCTCACCCAGACAAGCTGCATAATCATTCATGTTCAGCAGGAGAAATAAGAAGAGCACTAAGTGAAAGATGATGGCTTAGGATCATGGAAGGAACTGTAAGTATTAAAAGAGAGCATCAGGGGCATACAGAGTTCAGACTTCATTGTGAAAGGAACAACATATTTTTAAATAAGCAAAAAAGTTATATGTTGTGCATCATCCTTTTTATTGTGGTTGCTTTTGCACGCAGCCCTCAAACAGGAATAGCTGTTCAGAGGATGTATTTAAATTACAGTGATCAGATTCCGCCACACTGCTACATGTTGTAGGTCAAAACTACGCTCATGTTTTAATTTTCAGCAGAAACATTAAACATATGCAACTACATACATTGTGTATGTAGTTGCATAAATTCCTTCTTTTCAACTAAGGATATGAACAGTAATATATTTTCCTTAGAGTTTCTTTCTGCAATGCTACAAGCACTGATTTTAATCCTGGGGTCAAATCTGTAAGTCTCATGTAATGGTGACTGATATATTAGAATAACACTGAATCATTTTTGACAGTTATTAATTCCAATCTTGACTTCATATGCTTCCCACTATTAAATGTCTTATCTTACATGTTTTACTAGTTTTATTTGTCTAATTGAATTCCCAGATGGAGAAAATTAATAGCATAATTAAGGTTGGAAAAAACTACTAAGATCATCTAGCTCAACAACCCATCACCTCCATGCCCCAGTAAACCATGTCATGCAGTGCCACATCCTCATGTTTCTTGAACAACTCCAGGGACAGTGACTTCACCTTCAACCTGGGCTGCCCATTCCAGGGACAAACCTTATAGAAGGTTTTGGCTATCAAGCAGCAATCAGAGATTTACTATGGTTGTATCTGCCTTCATAAATGGCCCAGAAAGTTACTTACTCATGGTAACAGTCTCATAAGGCATACTTTCAATACCCTGTGGGGTATGCCTGCAGCTAACTCAGGTTTTTCCATAGTCTTGTAGGAAGGCTCCTAAGATAAATTTTATGCAATTAGTGCTTTGGGTGTTAGGAGGACTATCCTGGAAGTGGCTGGAAGGGCTATCAGCTTATTTGGGGATTTCAGGCTCTATGTAAGCAGCAAATGGTGTCAGCAGGATGCAGTGCCTCTGAATAGAAAGATTTCTGAGGATCATTTCACACACAAAGTTTCATTGCATAAGTGTAAGCATTAGGAATCCGTAACCTTGTGTGTGGAACAGAGGCAACCTTAACTATCCAGAATGTTATAGAATTATTGAATGTCTTGTGTTAGAAGAGAACTTCAAGATCATGTAGTTCAAGCAACAGGATCTGATCTGACAATCCTGATAATTACTGCATAACAATCAATGTGCACATGGCTTATATTTGCTGCATCAGAAGACTGGCTTCTGGATATGAACTTCTTTAGATATGGACTTCTTCAGAGGCTTTAGAACTCTCTGAACCTCTGAAATAGGTGAGATTCATACTGTTTTGATTATGATCACCAAAAATTAGGCATACGATCTGATACCTTGCAGTCAACAAAAATGTGGTCAATGCTTGCAGCATGTAATTCACTTTGTGCATCTTAGATTTCTGCTTGGACATGGTTTACTTACACTATGTCAAATCTAGATGATGATAGAAAAAAGTATCTGTTTAGCTTAAGCTGGATTGGAAAATTTCTGAAAAAGTGGATGATGCTCTCTTTCACAGCTTGTGCTAGTCTGTACAATGACCATGACCAGTCATACTGATGAAACTTATTTTATTCATGATCTAAAGAAATCTGCATAAGTGTAGCTTGATACTGTTACTGTGGGTAGTGACTGAGGCAAATGATGCACTCTTGGTCAGGAAAAGCAACCAAAAAGGATCAAGAAAGAAACTTCGTACATTAGGGACCACCTGGTGGATGCTGTATCAATGTTTTGAACTACAGTTCGGTTTTGTACCCTGTTCCTGAGATAAAACATATGATTGGTAATTATTCAGGAGGGGAAATGTGTATACAGACTGCCCTTACTTCATTAAATGAATTCCTATCTGTAATGAACTTTCATTGAGATTTTCTGTAGACGTGTAGATGCCCTTAGAGTAAAAAATGTATGTACTTTGTGCGTAAACTCCATGTATGGAGTGAAGTGATTTCACTTATGGTGGGGCCCACATCCAAACAGTAGGATCCCTCCATTGAGAACCCATGATATGATATGAGGTAGGCTAAAACAAACAAACTGGGACTAGTGCAAATGAGTGACTTGCAGTTCCCAGTTTCAGCTGGGATGAAATTGTTTGAGTGTCCGGTATGATGCTATATTTTGGTACTTGGAAAAAAACAATTTTGATATCACACAGATGATCGTAGTTACCGCTAAGCAGCATTGTACAGAGCCAAGGCCATTTGCAGTAAAGGGCCTGAGGAGCTGGGAAGGAACAGAATTAGGACAGCCATCTAAAACTGCCCAAAGATGTGTTTCATACCATACGACACCAACTGGAAGGAATTTTGAAGGGAGGGTGGTGAGCAATTGCTTGTGCATCATTTGTTCTATACTTTTATGCATATATATGTGTGTATATATTTATATGTCATAATTATTATCCCAGGACCCATCTCAGATGTGGGAGAAACTGTAGAACCTGTTGTAGGGGTTGGAATTATACCTTCCCACCTGAAACTAATACAAGCATAGAAGAGTCAGCCTTTTGGCCAAGCTTTCAGGGCCTAATTACATTGTCAGAAAATTAAAGTTTCCTCACTTTAAAGAAGACATCATTTTCTAGTTTGTGACAAACATTAATTGCTTGATTCTGGTATTAATTAATGATGAAAAATCATTCTTTGAATAACTTCGTCATGATTTTTAGGTTGTCTCTCTTTCTTGTCTGAAAAGAACTTGCATAACGGTCTTCCTTACATATTACAGTGTTTCCTGCTAGAGTTAAGGTAAGCATGCTGTATCAGATGATGTATTTTTTGGATTTGTTTGAGGTTTCTTGCTTGGTCTTGCTCTACCTTGCTCCAGACTGCTTTGGAGCATACACGGAAGCTTCTGAAGGGAAAGGCAGATCATTTCTCAAAGTTCATTGCTAGATCTCTGCTGACAGGGCCAGTAGTTCTTGTATGAATCCCCAAATTACCCAGCTGTCAAAAGTATAGCCATGGAATGTACATACTCAAGTGTGGTTTGTGTCAGCTGTTGAGTACTGAAGTTCTAACTTCCTACTGGATCAGGATCTAACTGGATCAGGAGTTCATGTTCGGAAGAGGAGTAAGAAAGAAAGAATGGAAATAGACCAAATTGGAAGCTCTGAGAAAATATATAGAGCAGGCTGGTGGCATCTTGTCTTTTGAAGATGTAGAGCAGTAGTGTCAGGACTTGATCAAATGATAAAATCCAGGAAAACTTTGGCATGGACCTGTTGTTACTGAAAAAAATCTAATTGTATGGAAGCAGACAGTCAGAAAGTCTGGGTAAATTTTACACAGTTTCATTCAGAGCAGAGTTGTATATCACACTGCCACATCAGTAAGTTGGAGACCTCAATACAGATTTATGATGCCATCAAACCACAGTCTTAGTTTTACTAACTGCTCTGTCTTTTTAATGGCACTTAAGAACTTTACTGCACTGGGCATTTTATTGTGTTTAGACATGGTTTTAAACAACAGAGCTAACATGATGCTGCCAATTACAGTCAGTGCAGAGAAATAGAATTTTTTTTTTTCCACACATAGAAGACAGTATTCTATTTTGGTCTTACAGAGTTTAAAAATGCCTATAGGCCATTGAGCTGAAGAAAGCTTCTCCCACATTTGCTGATATCCAGTTTATATCATGTCAACTAACATAATTTGTGAATAATTTTATTTAAGTAAGCTAAAAATTTTGTAAAGGAGCAAATCTTTAGAGATTCATTCCAGCCTTGACTTCCATGGAGAGCAGTGAACTGGAGGAGAAGACAAGGACAAAAAAGGAAAATGCAGGTATATCCAACCTAAAATGAAAACTGTTGCATCACCAACAACCAACAGTTTGATTTTAACCTTTCTTTTAAAATAGTTGAGCTTGTTAAAAACTAATTATGTGGTTTGCTTGACTTCGAAGGCATAAGATAATTTCAGATTTAAAGGCTGAAAACAAAATCTAAAAATCATGAAAAGGAGAGAGGAAATTTAGCTGCTGTCCTGACACTTCAAGGAAGTGTTATGCCCTCCAAGAGACCAACTAAACTTTCTTTATGTCCCATCAATAATTTATTAGAAATCCTGATAATCACTAAGAAACATTTTCCATTAGATGACAGAGGATTATGGAATGCACTGATCTGTGGTGCTGTTCTCCCTCTTATCCCATGCTCTCTTCCCAAAATACTGTTACTATCATTCATTATTGTATATGGAAGAAAGTTCTAGAAGCCAAGATGTCCATGGGATTGTATTTGGCATGCTAGTGTAGTACTTGTGTTTGCTAAAATCAGATGGGAGGCAAAGTACGTTAGCTACTTTAAATAGAGCAGAAACATCCTAAATTCAACCAAAAAATAATAGCTTAAGGTTAGTTTTTATTATTAGGCACAGATGATTATGTCAAAGATAGCTTTGGCTTTATTCAGTGGTAAATCTGCTGCCACCAGCTATGTGTTTTGTCCGTCTTTTTCTCAGTAGCCAGCTTTGGGCAGTGGATCAACTGAATGCCTTAAATTCTCTATTGAACCTTGGCAGTGTTATGGAAAAAGTCTGCAGCCAATTCATGGGTCCCTGGTAGAGCTCCAGCAGCTTAACAGATGGATCGCCAGTAAGTCTCTTCTCTATTTCTCTGTTAAATATTCATGGAGCCAGCATGTGTATAGGCCCAACCATGCCCCTGGAGTTACTAGCGAGGGTCTCTGATCTTGAGAAGATATCACATTGGCTAGTGAAAGTCTGAGGGCAGAAATGTTTTCTGCAAGACCCTTGAGTGCAGAACATGGAGCGGCTGCCATATGTGCAGTTGCACTGGTGAATATGTCTGCAATGCATGCTTATACAGTCTAATAATAGGCCAGTGGCATACTGAATGTTAATGTGGGAAAACAGGGAGTGAAAGACAAGGAAATGCCTTGAAATAAGTTGAAGCATCTATCACAGAAAAAGTTTTCTTGTTATCTTGCTGTGAAATTCAAGCTACATTCTCCACTTCCATTGCATACAACTCTTTATTTTCAGAATGTACTGCAGAAAACATTGTTAAATGCAAGGACATACAGTCCTGTGAATTGCTTAGTGTCTTTAGATCCCCGTCAGAACTAGAATTATGTTTTCTTTCTATTGTTTATTGCCACCATTACCACCATTAAAACAAACATACCCCTGGAGTACCAGGGTATATACATAAGTATTGGGCTGCATTTTGAGGCTCTACTGCAACTATAATCTTTTCTTAACTCTGAAATATCTACAAAGCCTACGAAGTGCTCTTTTAAAGGCTGCCTTTGGTGAAAACGAGGATATTTTAAATGATACTCAGATACGTGTAAGATATTTGTCACAACCTGAATGCTATGGCACAACAGTTCTGTAAGATGCAACTTTAATGATGAAATAAACTACAGTGTAACTAATACAGATTTAATCATTGTCTCCTATATACTCTGGTATTTTTTGTAGCTCAGGAAGATCTTTCCTCTCTTGTAAGTAGAGTTATTTCTGAAAAGTATTTGTTCAGTTAGCTCATGCCTACCACAAACTAAATATTTTTGAAAACAAACCTAAAGAATTTATACTGAATTTCACTTACAAAAATGGGATGCAGAGCATCATCAAAAGGTGGCCATGTAAAACCAGAAAGGGATCAAACTGGACACTTGCAAATGAACATGCTTGAAGATTAAATCCTTATATACATTGAATATTTTTTTCTGTGTTTGCTATCAGTTGAGAGGAGGAAGAAGAAATAACAAAGTAGCTCATAATGTACCTTTTCATTTTCTTCAGTAAAAATTTGCACTTTATGGCTGACTGTTCAGACTTTCTTTGAGATTATTTTGGAGAGAGGAATAGTAAACAAAAACTGATATAAAAAGTAGCCAGAGAACTGACATTTATGTGTAACCTAACACTGGGTGTATACTTTCACAGAATCACAAAATGTCAGGAATTGGGAGTGACCTGAAAAGATCATCTAGTCCAATCACCTTGATGGAGCAGGAACACCTAGGCCAGGCCACACAGGAACTCATACAGGAGATTTTGAATGTCTCCAGAGAAGGAGACCACACAACCTCTCTGGGCAGCCTGTTCCAGTGTTCTGTCACCCTTACTGTGGAGAAATCTTTTTTCTCATATTTATGTGGAACGTCCTATGCTCCAGCTTGCACCCAATGCCCCTTGTCCTATCATTGGATGTCACAGAGAAGAGCCTAGCGCCATCCTCCTGACGCTCACCTTTTATATATCTATAAATATTAAAGATATTTCAATACTTCTGAACAGTTATGATCAATTTCTTTAGCTGTAGAGTACAGCACATTTTACCCACTGTTTGTTCAATATGAATACTATTATTGCTGATTCTATGTGTGACCAAAGTAATCTCACTTTATTCTTCATATTTTGCTATGTTTATTAGAAAAATTAGTAGCAATTCTTGTCTAAATTTTGACTCATTGAAGTGGTGAGTCATAAAACATGGTTTAGTGACTAATTGCTGATTAACTCTATTAAAATCTTTAGTCAGAGAATCCCCTCTAAAAGTACAAAGAACATGTTAACGAAGAAAATTGTCACTCATGTTTCAGACAGAAATTTAGAAATGATTCTTTTCCATGTATACTAGCAATTAAAAACCTACTTTCAGAAATGTTATACACCTCATTTTTAAACTTTTTTAGAGTGTAGTTTTGTTTAGTTCTCTAAATCTCATGGCTCTAATTATTTACAACATAAACTATGTGGATATAATAGGTCATATCTTAGTGAAAATGAATTCAGTAAATGAAATTTTTTGTTCCAGAATATATCCTCACTCACTAGATTTCAAAATAATCATTAGTTTATTTCTTTATATGAGATATCCTTAGCAATAGCTATCAACATCTTCCTATCAGTACTGGAAAATTTCTGTTAAAACAGAAAGGGAAACTATTATTATGTTTCAGAGAAACAGAGAGATTTTGAAACACATGATTTGGCCAACCATGAAGTATTATACAATATTTTCCTTTTTAAATAAACTGCAACCATTCCAAAGTGAGAAATAGATTGTAACTAATGAGTCATTCTCTTTTTGTGAATATTGAAATAAAATGTTGACATGTTCAGAACATTTCTATCATTTTTTCTAGGTAAAGGATTTACAAAAACTGGCCTGTTCCTGGAAACAATCCTGGCTTCAGCCAATCAGGTTTTAGCAGGGAGGTGAGTTATGGAAAAACTCTTCAGTAATTTTTATTTTCAGTAGTATTTCATTAGTATTTATTTCACAGTTTTTATATTTCTTAGATAAGTGAGAATGAACTTCACAAACACGTGAGTGTTAATTATAGTATGTTAAGTTAAGCGACTGAAAGTTCTTGTTTCCACTTTGATACCAAAATAGCCTGTCTTAAGATATTTTGACACATCTCTTTAAAACCCTCTGCTGAATCAGGAAGATAAAAAATAAATGTGTGAAAACAGACAGCAGATGATATTTTCTAAAGATCTTAGAAGCTTTAAATAAGTGTATTATTCTAGCCAGTCATTACGGTTAGTTGTTCAGTGGGGTTGCCTTAGTTCAATCACATTACATCATACTCTATGAGTATTGACTTAACATTGCCATGATACTTTTTGATCGATCTCCTGTAGGTGACATAACATATGCACACAAACGTACACACCTCTGTAAAGTGCACAGTAAGAAAACAATGTGCTCAGACTTTGGGTCAGAATTAGTCATTGTCTGTTCTTCCTGGTGGACAATCCTGCCATATGCATCTCAGTGAACCTTTTGGATAAGGATGAACCATGCAGTAAGTCTGTACTGCAGTGTTTTCTTGGATCCTGATCCTCACATCATCCTGGCATTTGGCCAGATTGACTGTACCATATTAGGCCACCACAGTCAGGTTTCATTTTCAAGGAAAACAGTGATATAGTGGAGAAGCAGAACACAGCATGACTAGGTGTCATTCCAGAAGGGATCATGGTATGACTGGAGGGTACACTTGGACTTGTGCATCTCTGAGAAGTGTTCCCAGGTTCCTGACCCAAACAGGACAATATTAATAAGGATCATCCAGATCCTTAATGAAAGTCTTAAATTATTTTAAAGGGAATCACTTGAAATTTGGGTCAAGAACCAGTACATATGCCCAAGCACAAAAGGAGTGCTATCAATTTTCTCCTTTCATTTACACCTCGTGAGATTGTTTTCTGCACTGCTGTGATATAGTGCCTTACATTATTCTCTCAAAGGAATCATCTCTTATATTTTTTCCCTTTTGGTCTATTTGACTTCCTGCTTTAATCTAATTCTCACTGCTCAGAGGAATCATCAGACCTGGCTGAGATTTGTATCTTTTTGGAGAGCTCATCGGTAGTTTACATAATGCTATGACAGGGCCAGGGTTCACACAGCTGGAGAGGTACTCGGCAAGAGTCCCGAGTTAAGCAGAAAAAGACTTCTTGAGAATCTCAACTTTGTTTAAATGGTTTTTTTCTTCTGAAGAAGCCAAAACAACATAAAAGTGATGTGTACAGGTTTGCTGGCAGCTGGTGTGCTGCCTCTGATAATGCTTGTGTTAATTATGCTCTCACTATTACCACGTGATCTACCCATCTGCTTTTTAAAGCCAGCTGTTTTCCTTTATCTTCCTGTTGAACTACCAGTTATTCAGGACAGGCATCATCTTTTTGTGGAGATCAAGGAGAAAAGATAATGCAGTGAAATTCTGTTATTGTGGAGGTTACATTGTCATGACTCAACTAATCAAGCTAAAATGCCTGTAAAATGCAAGTTTAGTCACAGTATGTTTTCCAGCTCAAATGTCTTTAAATATTAATTAAGATTGGACCAGGAACGAGTTTAGAAAATTAAATTTTTGAATTTCACCCTTCCTGGAATTCAGAAATTGTACATAGGCATTATCAGATATCTAATAGTGCAAGTTTTAATACAAACTCTTTGCCACACAGTTCCTACAAATGCATTTTATCCGGTTTACTTCTCTCTAGTTTCTGACTGGTTGGTTAAGTCACATAATATTCTTGCTGTTCTTTATTGGGTAACTCATACCTTTTAGACTAGAAAATAGTGAACACTCAGTATTTTTCTTCAATGGGAACATGGACATTCACGTGGACATTATTCAGACTGCCAAAAACACGCAAAGAAAAAAATCATGTTCATGTAAAATAATAAAAAGGAGGCATGATCACAGTTAAAAAGCAACAATAAATGCAGAGAAAACAATGCATCTGTGAGCTGTTGCCTTGTAGTATTTGTTCAGTATTTGTTCAGTCTTTGAGCAAATCCAAAAACCCAAAACAGAGTAGCATAAAAAAAACCTGTTCTTGTGATACTAGAATTCCTTTTCTGGCCTTTATCTAACAAGTATTCCTGTTCTCTCCCTTAAAAGAACAACATCCTCCATCCCTCTGCTGCTTATGGTCATATTCTTTATTTTCCTGATCTCAGAAAATATTTTTCTTTAACAAACAAAAAGTCCCAACCAATCAACCAACAAACTTATCAACCAACAAAAACAGCAACAAAAATCCCAACCCCCCAGCTAATGAAACATAGACTCATAGACAGCAGAGCTCTCACTCCTCAGATCAGGCTGCTCAGGTCCCCATCCACCCTGACATTGAGTGCTTCCAACTACAACCTCTCTGGGTAACATGTTCCAGTGCATCAACAACCACTGAATAAGGAATTTTGTCTTAACATCTAACCTAAATCTTTGCTCTTTTATTTTAAAGCTATTTCCCCTTGTCCCCTCACTATTAGATCATGTAAAATGTTGGTGCCCATCCTGCTTGTAAGCTCCTTTCAAATATTGGAAGGCTACAATGAAGTCTCCCTGGAGCCTTTTCTTTTCCTCTGGACCTGCTCCAACATCTCTGCATTTTTCCTGTGCTAGCGCCTCTGACTTGGATGCAAATGTGGGGCAACACAGAAGGGCAGAGCTCAAGGGGGCAATCACATCCTTCTCCTTACTAGCCACCACTCTTTTGATGCAGTCCAGGATACTGTTGGCCTTGTGGGCTGCAAGCGCATACTGCTGACTCACATTTCACCCATCAAGACCCCCAGGTCCTTCTCAGTAGGGCTGATCTCAATTAATTCTTCTTTGAGCCTGTACTCTATCTGGGATTACTTTGACCCTAATGCAACACCTTGCACTTGGACTCATTAAACTTCATTAGGTTCTTGTGTCCCCACTTTTCAAGCCTATCCAGGCCCTTCTAGATGATATCCCTTCCTTCTACTGTGTCAGCTGCATCGCTCAGCTTGGTGTCATCAAACGTGGCATCAAAATGAAATTTCTTAAAGATTTTATTCCTGTATGAAAAAAAAGCGACACAATATTCAGAATTATCTTACTGTGGCCCTGTGGAAATTTTATTACAAACAACATTCAAATTACTTTTAGCTTTCTTCATTTCACTTAATTTTGTGAGTTACTTCGCAGAGATTACTTTTCCCATAAACATTCTTTCATCAAATAATTTCTAAAAAGTGGACTTTGAAAGAGAATAATGTTTTATATTCGAAACTGGGAGTTTCTGCAGGATAAGCTTGTTTACACTGCACATACCATTAGTCTTTTCCTTTTATCATATGTGGAAAAACTTAAGGGAAACTAATTTGAACATGTAAGGAAAGTTGATATATCGGCTTGTCAGAAACAGAAATTTACAGTTAGCAATATCCATAGAATCACTGAAATGTTTGGGTTGGAAAGGACCCTTTAAGATCATCTAATTCCAGCCTCCTGCTATAGGCAGAGACACCTCCCAGTAGACCAGGTTTCTCAAACCACATTCAGCCTGGCCTGGAACACCTTCATGGTGGGGGCATCCACAACCTCTCTGGGCAACTTGATCCAGTGTCTCACCACTCTCATAGTAAAGAATTTATTCCTAATATCTACCCTAAATCTACCATCTTCCAGTTTAAAACCATTTCCCCTCATCTTGTCACTGCATGTCCTTTAAAAAAAACTCTCTCCAGCTTTCCTTTAGGCCCCCTTCAGATGCTGAATAGTTGCTGTAAGGTCAACACAGAGCCATCTCTTCTCTAGGCTGAAGAGCACAACTCTCAGACTATCCCAGTAAGGGAGGCTCTTTGAGCATCTGTGTGGCCTGCCTCTGGATCCAATCCAACATGTCCTTCTTGTGTTAAGGGTCCCAGCTGGATGCAGTATTCCGGGTGAGGTCTCGTGTGAGCAGAGTAGAGATGTGGAATCACTTCCCTCATCCTGCTGGTCATGCTTCTTTTGATTCAACTCAGGATACAGTTGGCCTTCTGGGCTGCAGGAGCACATTACCAGCTCATGTTGAGTCTTTCATCAAGCAACATCCCCGAATCCTTCTCCTGAGGGCTACTCTCAAGCCATTCTCTATCCAGACTCTTTTTGTGCTTGAGATTGCTTCAACCTTGTACTTGGCCTTGTTGAACTTCATGAGGTTGTCATGGGCCCACCTCTCAAGCCTGTACAGGTCCCTCTGGATGACCTTCTCTTTAGCATGTCAACTGCACCATACAGCTTGATGTCATCAATTTTGCATATAATCGAGTCTTGAAGCATAAAAAACCTTTTTGAGTTTTTATGTTTTTATTCATGATATTTCAAGGCAGTATTCACAAATTTGAAACAAATGCTGTAATTCTTAGTTCAGTCAATCCTTTCTAGCTTCTGTGAATTAATTTTGACTAACAAGGTAATTTTTATAATTGGAAACATCGTGAGTACACATGTTAATCAGAATTTTGGAAATATGTATTTTTTAAAATAGAAGAAATTTTAAACAATAAAAAGTAAACTTTTAGAAATATCTGTAGCTTTGAACATTAATTCTCTTTATTTATTTATTTATTCTCAGTTTGATATTTCAATACAGTGACATAATTTGCCTGAGCTACAATTTATTTTCTAGCACAAGGAAAATCTTATACACCTGACATACTGCAGATTGGATTTAAAACTAAGAAGAAAAATGTATTCAAGTCTACGAATGAAACCATTCTCAAGGGAAAGCTGGAGTCCTTTATTTGAAGATCGGGCTCCTATTGCTCTGTCTTACTGTGTTTGTGGGTGTATTGGAGGGATTTATGAAGAGTGAGTGATTCCTCATATTAGCAGTTTGCTATACGTAATTTCAGCATGGCAGCTGAAATAAAGCTGAAGATCATCCCTGTCATTCTATCCCTAATGTGTCTAGTAACAGATATGGCACTTTCAAGCAGTCCAGATTTTTCTCTTAAACTTTATTCTGACTGCGTCTGGATCTCAGTTTCCCATAAATCAGATACTAATCAAGAGTAATAGAGATTTCTATAGGTTTCTTCTGTTTTATCTTTTTTTCTTCAAAGTTCCGGCCTCCTGTTTTCTTGAATAAAGTATCCTTTTAAAAAATTTTTTTTTTGTTTTATTTTTTTTTAATAAATTCACTTTTATTCCTATCTTTATTTTTTTCAGTCATATATAATCTTGATTTCCTTTTAATTCTTCCTGGATACAAATATTAAATTGAAGAGACTGATAACTGGACTGCTCTTTGTGCTTCTAACATCTGAGACAAAATGGACCCTTTAAACATGTATCAAAGCAATTAACCTTCTTAGCATGTGCTTATGAGCATGCAAAGTGAAGCAACACTCAGGTGACATCATTGTCAGGTCATCCTGCAAAAATAATGAAATCATATAGAGAGGTGTGCCCTGAGGCATACTCTGTTGCCATAATTAGGTTGAAGGCTCCCTTGGATATGATGACTTATTGCAAGAACATTTGCAGGAACTAATTGTGGTATGCTTTTGCATCAGTATTGGTGTACAGCATCATTTATGGTTCAAAAATAGCTGTAATTGTGTGCAATGATTGAGTCATTTCCTGAATTTAGTATCCTAAGCAGAGTATGAATTAAATGACTAACACACTCTTGACTTTGTCATCTTTTTTGTCTCTGGCTGGATTCTTAAGAAGATCTCTCTGTGCTTTTGCATTTTTCAACTAAATTAGATTTGGTATATTTTAGCACCGCCGAGAGTGACAGGTTAGTAATAATAATTGTTCCCAGACAGAGCACATGCAGGTGCTGCAGGATCTTCATTTTTAGAGATCTTGCAGCTCTGCCAGTGCATTTCTGATCAGTACCACCTCTGCTGTGCCAGGGACTGGAGGTTTATTCAGAACAGTAGGTGCACTGAGGTTTTGAAATGGAGAAATGGTCAGTAGGGGACAAGGCTGAGGACATAATTCCTGTTTCATTTACAGCTGAAGTCAGAAACAAATGCACTCTCCTGGAGTAGTTTCATTCTTACGTTATATCAGTCTACACCTCAGGAGACCATAGCCCTGTTTCCTCTGATTTTTTTGCCTGTGGTTCTATCCTATTAGAGGCAATTTCTCTTAAATGTGAACCTGCACCATTGTCTTTTTAACTGGCAGATCTTGCAAAAAAGGATGAAATGACAGTTGTTTGCAGACTTGTAAAAGCAAAATAAACAACAAGCTCTGTTTTTTTAAAATAGTGCTAAAGATCTAGAATCCTGCTGCCACTCAGAGAATGCAGAATATTAATTATGAATCATCAATATTTTTGATGCCATCATTATCAAACACACACACACACAACCTGCACTACTTGCATTCATATCAAAACCTTTTATTTCATTTATTTGGACTGCCTTTCTATCCTTTACCAGTTAATCGCTAGCCCTATTTCAACTCAGAATCTGAATGTTATTTACCATCTGTCTCCAAGGGATGCACTTGCCAAATCCCTTAATTTGCTATAATTGGCAGGTTTTCAGTGTACATAATTTATATTAAAAAAACAACAACAAAACAAAACAAAAAAAAACCACAAAAAAAACCCCAAGATGCAATCCTGAAAAAAAAAAAAAAAACAACAAACAACAGATTAATTAAACCATTTCTTAGGAGCTCCTAGAAGTGTTCCAAAAGGATGACTTTAAGGCCACAAGGTCTGTTCTGTGTATGTGCTGTCACAGCTGATCACATTAAAAATGTATGTTGGGTTGGTCCCCAGTGCCTCTGTGCTGGTCAGAAGGATGTCACTGGCACCTGGGTAACATCACATATAAACAGTGAATTAAGCATCTTGCATTTGCATTTGTGCCTTTTGTTCACACAATGAAAACTCTGACGCTTCAGTATAATTTATGGATACCTCCATGTAGGCAATTCTGTAGCTTATAGGATAGGAAATGCAATGGAAAAAACAAAATCCCAAGCAGATGTACAGAATACTAAATAGACCTACTGGAACACCGCAAATGGGCTGAAAGACATCATACATGTGGTTTGTAAACATGATTTTCAACCTTCCTTTCTTTTAGATTCTTGCTCCTGACAGCACCTGGTTAATGAGTGTGTGGAGCAGTGATGTAATGCCCTGTGTAGGCAGCTGTCAATCTAGGGGATGTCAGCTATTCTCCTGAGTTGCCCATGTCAGGATTCCTGAATACAACTTCTCCTCTGTTGCACTTCTTCCACTGTCCTAACAATTGGCAGAGAAGGGGAACAAGAAGATAGAGAGGGGGGATTGGGATGATTCTTTTTATTTGGATTGGAAAGAGATGGAAAGGAAATTATGAATATGGATATGCACTTGCTCATTTTGCCAGATCTAGGATGATATCTAATGATATGCAAGACAATTACAAGACTCAAAATTTGCTGATGTGTGACCATACGAACTTCTTGTGTGTGTCAGTCACTGTGTATTTATTTATGTAAGCAATCCAAGGAATTAACAGAGTAATGTGAAAACAAAACTGGATAGCTCTGTTCCTATCCCAGTTCCATTATAATCTGACATGTGCACTTTCAGACTTAGATGAGACATGTTTTTTCTTGTGTTGCTCATTTTCCAGTGGCCAGAGCTGCTCTGTTTTCAAACTCAAGCAACAATATTTGTTAAAGCCAACTCTTCTGAGGTACAACGGAAAGGCAGCTGAAGTTGAATTTTCAGTTCTACTCTAAATTCATGAAATTTCAGTCTTCATTTTCTAAAGAAAGCATCTTCCCTGTGGTATCATGAGGTGGACATCTCTTACAGTATTTAGAATGGAAAAACAGACTCTGGACCTGGACATACCTTGTTCTGATATTAATGCTTTAGGATGTCTCTCGAGAGGAAGTAGACAGTTGTGGATTATCTCACTGTTTCCATTGTTGGAGTGTTCAGTAGATTAGCTAAACTGTCTATTCTTTGAAATCACCACTTCAGAGAAAAACACATCTTCAAATCTCTTCTCCAGTAAAATTCCAGAAAATTTCCTTCCAGAGCTAGTTTCTGTGTAAACGAACAATTTTTTAGGGCAACAGAAACTGATGAACATAACAGTGGACGTGATACAAATTCCTAAGTGTATTATAACAGACAGAACAATAATATGAAATGCTGTGAAACAGCAAATCTGAGGAAATTCATAGCCTGCACTGCTTTCATCAGAACTGGGAGAATGAAACTTGATGAGACTGGTAGAGAAATTCAGACAAGATATCACACCACAGAGCAGCAAAGATCTTTGAGAAGATAGTGAGAACAGAGGAATCTTCAGTTTTCCAGACTTAAGATGGAAACTCAGCTTAATAAGACTTCTGTAATGCCATGGAATTTTATCACTTCCCTTAGGTGAAAAAGTTCACTAAACACAACTTTTTCCTTGTTTTAAAGTCTGGAAAGTAAAGTGGACTGTGACTGATAGTTTATCTCTTCTACTAGAAATGGGACTAGTTATTCAAGTGCTCTAGGATGTTCTATGCTCTCCTTCTGTCCTGCAACTGAAACACACTAATTCAGAACAAAGCTCATTAATAACTGACCTACATCAGGGATGTTATGCTTTTTCCAAAAAATATTTCGTGCATGGATTAGGGTGTACATTGCCTGTCCAGTTCCTAATGTAAAATAGAGAAAGTTAGTGGTGTCTTCAAGCATCTATACAAGATTTAGGTGACTAAATTTCTAAATGATACATTAAATATACAATGGAGGGGACGCAGTCCCTTCTGTCTGTTTGTGGACTAAGTGCAACAGGAGTTAATGAATACCTTTATGCAATACTGAAGTCACAGATAAATGTGGTCAAAAAGGAAGACTGAACTACACAAAATGGATGTGTGGAATCAGAAGTGATCATCTAGATTTTTTTCTACATGTTTTATTTAACTTTCTGTATTACAGATAATGTTTTAAGGCAGTGTGCTTAAAATACTGATGTCACAATGATCTTCTATTTTTCCTTTCCTAATTTGCTCCTTTCAATGGCTTCAATTTTTGCAATTACATCGTAAATTCATTTCTAGTTGCAGACTCTCTTCCCTGGGTATCAGAAGAAGCTCCTACTTTCCTGTGGTTTTTGGTAAGTAAGATGCACAAAGATTGGTCTGCTGTAGGTAATTGCTCTGGGTGTCTGAATCATTGACTGCTCAGAGGATTTTGACAGCTATGAGAGATGATGACCACAGTTATTTTGCTCGAACTGCTGTAAGAATGAGTGAGACTTATGGTTATCTTACATAAACCTTGCACCTTAGGAGAAACTGTCCCATACATTTGATGGCAGTTCTAGATTCTGTAGTCTTGACTGATGACGAAGTCCATTTCACAAATCTGTCATGAGACTTAAAGCACCTGAGGGCAGAGCATTTCAGGGAATTTCACTGCAACTTCTGGTAGATCTGTATATGTATGTATATATCTACCTACCTACCGATCTAATCTCAAGCTATTTTTGTTATTTTTAAGTGAACACTTAACTTATCATTAAAAGAATTTTTATCTAGGCTTTCTTACGAGCCTAAAAGTGTAAATTAGTCCTAGACAGTGAATAGTAAGAATACAAAGCAATTTTGTTCAGGTTGTATTAATTCACAGTCATGTGACTGCTTTCCTGTGGATCTAACAAATGATTTGGAATTTTCTGGTATTTACAAAACGCAGATTTTCACAAATTATTTTCCCAAAATATAGAGATTAAGTTTGACAAGCATAGTCTATTTCCTTTCTCATTTATATACATCTAAAATACCATAAAATTGGTGTATGAATAGAACTATTTGTTTTCAGCCATACTAAAAAGACACAGTTATGATGTAACATCTCATAATGATCTTTTGAAGGAAGAACCAACTTTAACATTCTCTGCCTTGGCTTATGAAGTATAGACACCTTAAACTGAAGTGGGACATACCTGAGAAAGGTCTTTCCTCTTTTCAATCTTCAAATATTTCACCCCAAACACCATTTTTGTTCTTCAAATGGATTTTCATAGCATATCTTTCATCAAAACTGCTTTAGTCAATGATATCCAGTAAGGCATGGAAGGATATAAAATTATTTACAGAGAAAACCTATGTAGAGGCTACAGAGTTCAGGTAAAATCTGGAGTGTACAAAGACGAATTAAGAAAATAAAAGGGGAAAAGAAGAGAAGGATGGAGAGTAAATGTAATAATCCCATTCCTACATTTTAAGCATATAATTCACATCTGCCTCATCAGTAGGACTTCTTTATGCACAAGCTTTTATTGTGATGCTGAGGTCACATTTAAATAATAATGCTAGCCTTCTGCAAAAAGGTCTTCTGAAAATCTGGCTTGCCAAGTTCTTTAAAACTCTGAACTTTACTGATTTGCTCTCAGGGAGGCTGAGTTCTCTGGGAAATCTGGTCTTTAGTATAGGCATAGTGACATTCGTGCACAAGTCAATCCAAGGGTAAAATTTCAGTACTCTATGTTTACAGGACTGGTAGCCCTAAAGATTTGTCCTTTGCACTATGATGCCTTTTTTTTGTTGCTCGATTCATGCAGCTCACAGTGGCCATTCCAAAGAACGGCTGCAAGGTCATGGGAGTCTTTGCTGACTCAGGAAAGACATGTTTCATTGCAAAAGGTTGCTTTTATTTTGTTTTTGTTTTCCAGCATGTAGCTTGGAATGCTGTTGTGGTTGTCTCAGTGTTTACAAGATATTTCCTTCAGCGATAGTTCATTTCTGCCAAAAGAAAAGTTAAAAAAAAAAACAACAAAAAACCATTAATGAGCTGACAGTGCTTTTAATACTGCTTCAAAAGGAGAGGGAATGCTCGTGTGCCAAACAAATGTTTGGAACGGTCTCAGATAGCAACATTTGTTCTTCAAGGGAATGATCCACAATAGGACACTTCAGCTGCTGAACATCTAGAAGTATTCAGATGAGGCAGTGTTCAGATGGTCAGCCTGTTTCCAAGAGAAATAGCATTTTTGTTAACATAGCAAAAAGCTGTGCTCTACCTAATGTAAACACGGGGAAAGTCTCTCAGCTCAAGTTTAGGAGTCCCTGCAGAACAAAGTTACAGAGCTTTAGGCAGAAGTGTGAATGTGGGAGTAGTACATGTCTTGGCTCATCAAGAAGGGGGATGCTCTTGACAGCATAGGAGCACATTCTTGATGTTTGTCAAACTTTCTGACACATTTTTACCCATTTTGAGACAGTGACAAAAATGTTGCAAGCATTTTTATAAAATGTTAATCTCATTTTCTGACCAGAACCTTATGAGAAAATGACAGCAAAAGTTGACAATTGGAATTTCTTACTTCCACAGACACTATGCTGTCTGAAATAATTCCCAAAAGATTAAGTATGAGATATGAAATAACAAATAAACCTCACCAGAATGCTTCTAAAATACTACTTCTCTTTTATTCTTAATTATTGATCTTCAAGGATGATTCAAGGACACATTTGTTCTTTTCCACTTTTCACATAATTGACCTAAAAGTCAAGCAATGTCATTACACCATTGGAAGACTTGAACTATTGAAATTTTTGTCTGAATTGTTTTTATTTGTGTACTCTGCACAAGATTTACATTTTAGGTAATCTGACTTTTTGTTGCAGAAGACCTTAGCAATGAGAACCATTGACTTTCAATTAACTTGACACTCCCAGCAAATTCAGGTAACTGTTTACATACAGAGCATGTTTGCAAGGGAATTATTCTGCACAGTGCAGTGAAAATGCTTGTACCTTTCCACCTGGGAGAAGCATCAGAATATGTTTCTGTGTCCTCAGGACAGATTTGCTATTCCATCCGGACAACAAATGTGAATGTCCTTATAGACATTAAGGTACGTTTTGTTCAATTTACTCTACAGATCATCCTTTGGACCCAATTCTCAACTAGTGTTAATTGATGTAGCTCTGAATTTAATTAAACTTTGGAAGCTCCCACTGCCTGGGAATCTGTCCTGTAGACTGCTTTTGGAAAATGCTTATACTCAGCTTGATCTATCCATGATTGCAATTTATGCTTTAAGTGAAGGTAAATTGTGGCTATTTGGTGATTAATACCTCGTTCTCATGCCAAGCCAAGCTAAGATGTGCTGACTTAATTTATCACTAACCAGCAGTTGCTATCTAACTGTAATTATAAGAAAATGCATATCACTTTGATCTGTGTGGGGACATCATTCCATAAAGTTTCCCTTGAATTTCTCTTAAAGCTAGCACCTCCTTCTCTGAAGAGACTTTTGCAAGTTCTTTGCAAAAATGAGAATGTCAGAAAAGAGGGCACTGCAGTTTTGAATGTAGTTTATGAGACTAAACCCGAGGAATGGCATTTTCAGCAGGATCAAAGACAGAAGAAAGAAAGAGTTTTTACTAGACAAAAAGATCAATCTGAACTATGTTGTTATTATAGTGAGGAAAGGTGTGTTTTGGTGGTAGCAATAGGTAAACTGATGTCAAGTAAGGTGCAGGTGGGTCAGTTTAGATAAATGTTTTGAGTCCCAGGAACACTGAAGAGAAAATGCTCTGGATGCAGTCAGTTCCATCATTAACTTTACCTCTTTTAGAAAAGACAAGGAACTGGACTGCTCTGAACCTTTTGTGGCCTCCTGTTCTGAGTACTATTTGCAGTAGTGTGATGTTCCACTACTTTGAATGAAGCTTTTCAGCCACCTATCCTTAGTACTCCTTTCAAGAGAGTATAGGCACTCTACTGTACTCATGTGCAGCTCTGTGTTTAAGAGTCATTAAGATGAAAATTAATGTCTGCTCAGATATTATATGCTTTATGGGTAAAAATAATCTATATATGTTTTTGCTTTTCTGGTAACAAGAGAGCTCCTCTAAGAAAACAAAAGCTGCTTGCTTCAGCTCAGAGAGGGAGCAAAGAGGTGAGATTTGGTCCATGCCTGTCTATTACCAAAGGCAGCAAAATTATCATTTTTTTCAAATTCCTTCCAGCAGCAGTAGCCAAGCCAAGTTGGCTCTAGCCAGCTCTTGTTTGTAAAATGCAATTCTGTGGAAATGAGCTGGTGACAACTTGAAGAAAAGAGTCTAAACATTCTGAAAACAATTCCAAACATGACTAAATGAAAGAAGAAACTTCTAATAACTGCCTCATGGGAATCATGAACCTTCCATACAAAAGCAAACATTTATTTTCTAAAAAAGGATATGTACATAATGACCTTCTTCTTTTAATTTTCTTTCAGAATATATCTGTAGCTAACTGTATGTCTCTGTATCTATTATCCGTATAAGTTGTCTCTCCAAATGTCTTACATTTCAGACAGGGGCAAGCAGTTTTGTCATTACTGGAAAAAGCATAAATTGATGTTGTAGCCAACACTTGAATGTGACTGCAAGATTAAAGCTGTGTGTGTGATCGTGTACCTGCCTGGAGATCTTTATGCTACATTGTTTGGAAAGATACCGGTATTTTTGAATCACAGAACAGTTTACTTCTCCCTGTACGAAGTATTTCAACTTGTGTTGTCAAACTGAAGCATTCAGAATCATGGTGTGCTTTCCCACACCTATGCAATGGCCCCTAAAATCTTGAGGTTTTAAGAATGACACATTTTGATATATGCTGCTCAGTTTTTTGAATCAAGTATTTTCATACATTTCTCTGTAGCCATGAGGACTTAAGCACTGACTAAATAAAAACAATCACACAATTCCAAAAAACAGTTTTATATATATGCATGCACACATATATACATATAAAAATTTCCCTGTTTATGACACTTCCAACAATGCAGTAAAAATGTCAAAACTATGCAAGTATGCATAAGAATGTTGCAGAATGTATCTTAAAAATGTAGAACCAAGCTAGTTTGCTGTCTCTGCGTGAATCCACCTCATTCCAAAGCCACTTAACATTCTCCTGACCTTCTGATCTTTTTTCCTCACCCTTTTGTTGTTTGTCAACCTAAGCTGCCATAAATTTCTTGTGTTCCTGATGTGCTAAGCTAAAATATCTCAAATGAAAATAATTTTATTTCATTCTAAAACACTATGAGAGGATGTCACAGTAATGCTGAAGACACCGTAGTTTAAAGACATATTTTTAGGATGTGAATGTTTGCTTTGGGACCTTAGGATCACAACATTCTTCAGGCATCCCGATTTTATGTCCCATGCCTCTTGGTAATTAGCAGTGAGTGCAATTTTTGTCACAACCCCATCTTTTCTTGCCTCTTGAGCAATGAAAATGCCAAAGAATTTGGGTGGAAAAATTTTAGCCAGTGGTGTAATCCAGAGAAAATTTGCTGGGAAATCACTGCTGTCTGAATGTGAGTGCTTGCATTAGCCAACTTAGATCAGAGAAGCTCAGGCTGTAATACAGCTTGCCAGAGATTGAGTTCTAAGTGTTACCTGGTCACTGATAAGCAAAGCACTAACACTCAAGTCCTGTTATTCCAGTGGTAATCACAAGCAGTATAAAAGTGCTTTTATAGTGGAAATCTAATACTCATTCCACGTGTCCAAATACCATTTATTAATGATCACATTTTAAGGAAGTTCTTCACAAAAGAATTACTAAGAGAGCATGTGGCGACTCATTAAACAGAAATTCAGGCTTCATTCTTCTTTGTATAGCTTTCCCAGTGCTCATCTTTAATATTTAGAAGTTCTCCAGAGTAATGGGAATTGAGGGGGAGGGATGCATATTTCTGAGAACACTGACAACCTATTTCATTTACCATAAGTGATTTTTTTTCCCCAAGAGAATTATGCTAGATGAATCTGATAACTGTTCAGAAACAGCAAGCACAGAACTGGATTTCTAGAATGGTAATTACTTTTGGGGTATTTTGCAGCTGACAATAATGTAATGCTGTGGGTGGCTATTCTGTTCTCTTACATTCATGCTATCTTCTTGACAAATACAGACTTGCAAGCTTTTTATGGATTCAGAAAAAGTAGAAACAAATTTGGATGTTCTAAAACAGAGAGAAACAAAATCAACAAATAAATCTTGGGAAATCAAAGCTCTGTTGCTAGACTCTTTGTAGCAGAGACTGAGTTGGTTTTATAGATTCTACAATACTGAAAGGAATAATAATTCCAAGCGTTTAATCATCTGGCATCCCAGTTCTATCATCTTCTCCATGGTATCCAACAGTAAACTCATTAAGAGCCTCTCCTCAACATTCTGAAATTACCACTTAGCACCAAGAGTGATATTATTTCTTGCAGCATTGTGTTACAAATCTATTTAACTTCCAAATACTTATGCTCACTGTATTTGTAAGCACATGGATTAAAGAGAGCTTTACCAGGCTGTTTGAATGTGTTTTGCTTTGTTTTGTTTCAACGAGGGACTCTTTGGAAGGTTGATATAAGAAATTGTCACTTGACTGACTGGAGAGATGAAGTATAAATGCTTCCTGCAGATGAATGTGAGTGTTCAGCTTAGCAACACTCCAATATAAGCTGATTGTTTTAAAATTTGGTATAGCAGTAGGTGCTTCTACTCACATTCCTGCCTCTTATCCAGGAGAAACAAATCCTTGACTAGCTAGTTAAATGAGTCTACAGATTCAGTGTTAATGCATATCATGATGCAAAGTGAGAGGGAATTTCTTGGGGAGAGCCAAGTTGGCATTAGGGCTGAAAACACTCAAGCAGCCCTTGGAGGTAATTGCTGTTATCCATTTGACCACCAAACTGCAGTAAGTGCTTGCTTAAGTGCTTGACTGCTGTTGAACCTTGAACTTTCAAGGACATTCCAAGTAGCAGATAAATGTGAGCGCAGGCACCCATTATTCATTAGAGGGGAATATGTCACCAAAGGGTTAATGCTACCTGCTGGAGGATTGGCAGCAGTTGAATGCTCACTGCTTCAGTCCTGGGGCATTTCTTTTGGTTAGGAAAACAAGACCAGGACTTTTTAAGAAGAGGAAAAAATGTTGAAAAACATGTTTATTTTGCCAGTGGATATCTGTTTACACCGTTTGGGAAACTTTCATGCATGGTGACCCCAACCATCTTGACTGGATGGCTAAGTGTTTAAAACAAAGTATTGCAGAGCCAGAAGTGGCTGCTCTGCCACGGGCACCTAGCAAGAGATGGTCCTTCAAGGCTTGCAGACAGCCCTGTCTAAATAATATCTCTGACAGAGGATTGACTTCATGGAGAGCAATCCTTTTTCACTCTCCTTTCTTCAGACTAATATTTTCACCAAGCCCTTCCCAAGGACTCTGTATACAGAGGGCACTGGGCAAACACCAGTGAGCCTGGATCCTTGACTTTGGAAAGGCGTAGGCACGTGATGCTAATGGCACTGCTTGTTGTGCATGAAATTAATCACGTATGTATGTCTTTCACAGAGCCAAGGCTACAATGAACTGTCAGCCAGTATAAAGCAGACAAGGGTCAGATTTTACTGTTGCTGTGGATGCCTGATATCAGCTCCTCTGGAAGCATTCAAGGATATTTTTGGTTCAAGATTAAGGAGTCATAAGATAAATTATTAACCAACTGAATCCTTCTTATTTTATGTATGTGAGCAAACTGCACTACTGAAACAATATTCTGCACTCAGGGCTGTCAGTGGATATTCACACATTGTTCTTAATGTGTTGTTTCTTTCCTAAAGCAAAATTAGTGTAGATGTTTTAAACATGAACCTGATTTTACATCTTCATTTGCAGCCCAAAAACCCAGTATTGACAGGATGTGAATTTTCTTTCTACAATGAAGCTGCAGGCCTGGATTTTCAGTCTTCACCTATGCTATTGTATAAAGTATGTCATTATACTTGTCTAAAAAATGTTAATAAAAGAGCCTTCCTTGGTTTGAGCCTGTGCAGACTGCTTGCAGCAGAACAAATGTTGCCACTGAGTCTCATGCAATGTTTTTGGGATCTGGCTAAGATTATCTGAAAAGCTGTTAATTTTGAATTTGTTTAGTTTAAAAAGAAAGAAATGCAAATATAGAGGAGACAATGCCTTAAAGCAGAGAAGAATGCCAGGTTATTCATATAAGAAAAACTTGTCTCCCTGTCTGCACTTCCAGCTGGATCTCTGCACAGAAAATTACCAGACAGTTTAAAAATGGTTGAAATCTCTGCTAAGACTGACCCCCACCCCAGCTCCTGAATTCCTTTTGATAGTGCTCCACAGCTTCCTCGATAATGAAGCAAAAGAATTCTCCTGAATGCTCCTGGATGACCTGCACTACACAAGGGAAGGACTGGCTGATTTTATCAAGTGATGCTTTCCTTGCTCTTATCTTAGAACACGTAGTGTCTCGTTTTCCCACCTACATTTGTTATGGTGATCCCTGGTTTCCTCTCACCTCCTCCACCCTTCCCTCCCCCTCCCCAGTGGCAGCAAAGCCAAAGGGAGAAGGAGCCTTTAAGAAGCAGTGCAATTATTAACTAATTTTGATCTCGGGAAGGAGAGCAACCAAAGTATTTCCTGTTTCCTATAATTAAAGACTCAAGGCTCTGTTCTGCTGCACACACACAAGTTGTTTATTTTTAATGTGCTCTCCGTGAAATATAATCCTGTTCTTTATTTCTATATCTTAGGCCAAATTCATAATTGTTGTAAACAGTTGCTACTCAACTGACAAGTACTAAAATGGGGACAGAGGAAAAATAAGGTTATAAGGTTTCATCTGCTTACAGCAGAAATGCATTTGTTCTATTTGTTCTTTCCCTTTACCTCCCAGTGATCTTGGGAATAAGACCAGTGGAGAAAGGGAAGTCTCTGAACTACAGTGAAGTAGAAAAATTTGGCTGTACAAATTTAAATGAACTGGGGAATCCATATATACATAGGACATGTCATGAACACTCAACTATGTATACTGAAGACGAATATATATCCTGCTGCTAGAACTTCCCCCAGTCTATAAGTGCTGGAGACTGACTGTATAAGGACTCTAAGTCTCTGTATAAATATTGACATAGATAAGTGAGATATTATAATTTGAAATGACATAAATTGCATCGGAAGATTCCCATTCAAATCACGGAATGTACCACTGGAACTCAGTAAATAAACAACAAGGTGCTTGCAGTTTTTAGCGTAATTTATGGGATATCTTTGTCTTCCTATGTGCTTAAATATGCAATTAGCTGAGCCATTTTTTGAACCATTCCTCTTTTTGATCCACATTCATTGCTGTTGAGGATAGTCACATCTTAAACACAGAACACCAATGCATTCTGTCACATGTAGGCTGTCATTGAAGCAGGTTTGTACCAGAAATAGTAAAGCAGTATAGTTTTGGAAAAGGGTGCAAATGACTGGTGGTCACAGGAGGGCATGAGTGGGACTGTAAGCACTCCAACTAGCTTCTTTATGTTTGGCAACCCCACATTCCTTCATCTAGGGCAATGAGATTGTGCATACTCTTCCCAGTCATCCTATCTCAGAAAGGAGGCCTGGAAAGAGATGAGATATTATTGAATACCTATTTCTCACTTCATCATTTGTGCACTGCTCATATTTTTTATATTTCATCTTATTTGGCACTAAAGTGTTTATTTGCTAACTGTGATGCCGGCAAAGAAACCCATTTGTGAGGTTTTGTCCCAGGAGGAGTCAGATCTGCTCTGCAGCACAAATGTTATGCAGAACATAAATATTTCTCCACTTTAGCAGCTCTTTCACAGTGATACTTGTGACTTTGACTTTCACCTGCCTATATTTAAGTAATTTCTCTTTACAGTCTGTGTATTCATTTTGGCAGCCGAAGTCATTTATTCCTTTTTACCCTCAAAACACTAAAGTTAATTCATCAGCGAAACTTACGCCTCCCTGCCTCGTTTAAACTCACAGCAGAGTGATATTGATTTCATAGCAAACAGGAAAAGAATCTTCAAAGAAGCAAAATCAAAGTGGAGCTCACTATGACTCAACAGCACAGAATTTTGTTGCAAAAGTAAATCCCACCTTTTTGGTTGCAGCATAGATGATTGAAGTGAATTAATTAGTGCTAGCCTGAGACTTACAAGTTAATAAAATAAAGACAGAATGATTAGAAAACTTTGAGTGCATAACTGACAATTTTCCCATTGCCTTAGAGGAGAACTTGCCCTAGGTTTCTATTTGGATTTGTTAAGAATATGACAGCCTAGGAGTACATCCTCATTGACACACTGCTGCCCCAGTGATGGAGACTTTCAGGGACACCTCCAGCAGCTGCATGACTTTAACAGCAGTCATCACTACCTAAAAGAGATGAATTTTTGGGGGGGTGCAATGCAAGGCTGGATTCAGTACCCAGCCATATCCTCAAATCAGAGGATTTGGTTATATGGACTTTTCTGAAAACAAGGAGAGAAGACCACATTGCTTGAGCCTGATGCTCACTGTGTGTAGAAAGATCAGTTTCACAGTTGATGTTTCTCTGTTCAGAGACAGTGGTATCACGTGCGTTAACCTGTGGACTTTTTCCAAAAATAAGCATATTGATGATTAGCTTTTTTTTTTGTACGTTCTCTTTGTAGTCCATTTAACCTGTGGATTTGGGGTAGACACAGGCTGGAAACTACTGCTCTGGAAAATGTCTCCAGTCTGTCTACTATCTCAAGAGTCTGAAAGACATGAAGTACTGTATAAGAACATTCAAAGATGCTGAGATGACCTGTGCTGTGAAAGCTGTTATTATTCTTCATAAATTGTGGTATTTTTTTCTTTTTATTAGTAGAAATTCTGTGCATTTAAAAACTGATTTAGAGTAGTCAGAAAACCAGATTAGCAGAGGTCTCTTTCCGGTATTGAATTACTGTAAGAAGGTCATTCCAGAGCATATTCATTACAGATACAATCCACAAATTCATAAAAACATGTCAATCACTGATCTGTTTATATTGAGAGATACAATTGAAACTGTACAATATTATTCAATAAAATTACTAACTTGCTAGTATTTTTATTTATTCATTTAAGCTATGGTCTGCTCTGATTCTGCAAGCAGAACTGCTGAGAACTGCTTATTCCTATCTTTCCGCGATTTCATGCTTGAACTATTTGGACTTTTGAGTGAACTTATTTCACATAAAATTATTTTATTATAATTTAAAGAAAATAAGAAGCAGAAATAAAAAAAGACACCAGTGAGGAAGGTGTTGTTAATATTTTAAAACTGAAAACATGCGTTTGCAAACATGCATCTTCCCTCTGAGGCATAGCAGTTTTATCTCCTCCTCTTTCAGTGCTGGCTTAAAACAAAATTTAGAAAGAAGAGGCTCCAGAAAGTGACCTCAGTAAATGTGGTCTAGTAAGTCTTAGGGAAAGGCCAGGTGTTTCTCAGCTACTCGAGGATGCTGTATATCTTGCCCATACTGGGAAGGAGCCTGGCTATTTCTCTGCTGCCCCTTGTTCACTCATTATAGTTGCCTTCTCCCCACGCTTGTCCCATGCTGTGAGACACTCAGTGCCAGTCTGGAGATTGTGTGGTAATGAGAGTCCCCAGAAACCAAAGGGATAAGACAGCCCAGTCTGTGGAGACTGGCATCAGGGGCCACTAGGGTCTCACTGCAGAGCTACCTCATGAAAGGCAACTCAGTTACATCACCAAGAGTGGTTTGCAAGTGTTACCTGTCACAGGAGAAAGAAAGACTCATCCAGAGGATGAGGAGTGGCAAGGATAGCAGGCTTCATGTGGAAATGGCAAGGGGTAGAGCAGCAGTTCTTCTCCTGGGGTTTTCTAACCCTTCCTTGTGACTCTCAGCTCTTCCTTTGGATTGTACTTCCTTCTGCAGTAAAAACAGGGAGTGGGTGCCCTGGCTTTAGTATCTCCATGCACAGCTACCTCCTTTGTGTATGTATACAGGTACATGTGCACACGCATGGGTATACAGCAAGGTATTGCTGGGTGAGTCCAGTGCAGACCATCTCCCAGCAGACAGAACCAAGGGATAACTGCTTTAAGTCCATATTAGCTACTCCTCAGTTTGCTCTGTACTTCTCAAAGTGGACAACATGCACCTTGCGCTCTGGACTATATAGGAAATTAGTGTGAAGTTTATTGTATAAGAAATTTGGGCACTGCACTCTAATCTCAGTAGTCTTTGATACATGAACCCATGCAAACCTGTTTCACTCATTCTGAGATGTTTGAGCAGGGAAGAAGAACTCTGTTCCCTGTGGGAAATCAGACAGCTGTTTACTACTAAGGCTGAAGCTTAAAGGAATAGTTTTACTTACTGTTAATTCTTTCCATTTACCAGTGCCTCCATTTGTTTAGTTTTAGAAAATAATGGTTAAAATGTGGTCCTGATACAAAACCATGGAGGCTATATAAGGATGTTTTACCTGAGTGCTTTTTTTAACTATCTAGACAACAAGATAAAAAAAAAAAGGTTCTTTCTGCTAGGAATAGTTTTCCACTGTGCAGAATAATGAATTATGAGTTTCCAAAATGAAATAGAGCCCTGGAGCTGCTTCGTCTTTGTCCTTGAAACTTCTGAAAAGCCCGAATCAAGGTCTAAAGGAAACTTTTCTCCCCCTTCCTTGCAGCTGAGCTTCTCAGAATCACATACACACTTTTCTATTTTTACTTTCCAGCCTGGGCCCACTTCCAAATGTGAAACTGTGGGATTCCTGCACTCCTACATATGTGAGACCCAGACTGAACTCAAAGGACCAACCAGTTTACCTCCGCAACCAGACTACTTTCTTCATAGTACACAATTGACATTGGAGACCACTTGGGTTTCCTTACTTTGAAAAAACTCAGAAGGAACCTTTACATCTCCTAATGAAAGACTGCCGAATGGAGTTGAAATTAAGTTATTAGAGTTCACGATTTGTCTTAGCCTAGAGCCTAATCCAGTTTATAATCCAAGATTATGGTGGAGTCCCTGCATCAAATAAGTGTGAATTGTCTTCCTTGTCCTGTCTCAGAGCTGTTGAGTGCTTTGGTGTTTTTCCTCTGCTCTGTAAAACATCACTGTGGTGGCAAGATATTTTTTTCTCTGTTATTTGAGGAAGAAAAATGTTGTCAATGTCTTTTGCCTTGCAAGGGATGACGAGCCTGTCTGCACACTGGGCTGGCATGGGGGAGGAAAGAGAGCAGAGCTCCCTTCCCCCAGCTGCTGTTTGTCTGACGCAGAGCTTGTACTTCAGTTGTTATCAGCTGCTTTGGTAAGATCACAATGTGCTCAAATTGCTCTGAAGGTTAAAATATGTTGACTGGATTTTCTTCAGCTACCAACGCAAAAGGCTAGCTAATAGCATCACTGGCTGTCAAAAGCAGCCAGCTCCTGCATTTCTCATGATAATGAAACACACTGGAGTTTTTCATGGCTTATATACATCATGATACCTGTGCTGTGTATGTCACATCAAGGATAGGAACAACAGGCATGCCAGTCAATAGATCCATCAGGGCTTGCAAACAAACACACAGAATTGCCTTGCTCTGTGAATTATTTGGTTTGTATTGATTTGCAATGATGTATAGAGGGAGATGAGGGCTTTTAATTTTGAACCTTTTTCTCCTTGTGCTTCTCCTCTGAATCTCAGTTTCTGTAACAGATACCCTGCTGTTTGTTTCTGATTGTTTTCAAATCCCATTTCAAGAGCAATCTTTTGTGTCTGACCTCTGATTCCTATAAGTCTCTCCAATAAAACATTTAAATACAGCTTGTTCCAAAAATAACGCCTCCTATTTTATTATGTAAGCCCATGACATCAGAGGGGGATGTTGGTAGTATGACAGTAGAAGGTAAACCTTCTCACCAGTATTCCACTACATTTTGCTGCCATGTGATAGATGGCAGCAGAGGGACAGTCTGACAAAATGGTGTCTGACATGGAAGTGCTGATGAAGCAAAGGTATGTCACTGAATTTCTCCACACTGAAAAAAATGCACCCATCTACCATTGCTTTATGGTGATCGAACAATGGATGCTACCATAGTGATGTGGATGGTATATTTCAGTAGTGGCATCAGTGACATGAAAGACAAGCCATATTCCATACATCCATGCAGATTTTTACCAGTATGGCATATGGGCTTTTTATCATTGCTGGTGAATTTATATAGTTAACATGGTGACAATGTTGAAAAATAATGTTTTGTAGCTGAGAGTTTGCACTTTCACCTAGTGTTAGCATGTTATTTGTACATGCTATATTTTCCACAGAAATAAATAGGAGGCATTCCTTTCGGAAGAACCTATACAGAACTCCTTAAACCTTCCAGGTTCCGGTGATCAGTTCTATTTTCTTAAATTCTCTTTTCTTGTGTCTCAGCTTCAGATATCTGTGGATGCAAACTATCTGAAAATAGGTGTTACGCAGTCATCAATCTCTGAAAAGTTCAGTTTGGGAACATTTGTATACTGTGTAGGATATTCCAGTTGAGATCCTATTTCCAAAATTGTTTTGAAATGATGTCTAGTTAATCAGGAAAGTTCCGGTACACACATGCTATCCTGGGATGTTTTCTTCCACTGTACAGCTTAAATGTATGTATAAACAGTACAGTTATTATATATACTGAAACGGTCCTGGGGTTTGGTTGATCCTTGTCTGAACATGAGTCAGCAGTGTGCCCAGGTGTACAGTGGCATTCTGGCTTGTACCAGAAATAGTGATGCCAGCAGGAGCGGGGAACTGATCACCCCTGTGTATTCGGCACTGGTTGAATACCATGTTCAGTTTTGGGCTCCTCTCTACAAGAGGGACAGTGAGTGTGTCCAGAGAAGGACAACAAAGCTGGTGAAGTATCCGGAGCACAGGTCTTATGACAAGTGGCTTAAGGAACTGGGATTGTTCAGTCTGGACAAGGAGAGGCTCACAGGATAACATATCGCTCTCTACAACTACCTGAAGGGAAGTTGTGGCAAGATGGATGTTGGCCCCTTCTCCCATGTAATTAGCAATAACATGAGAGGGCAAGATCTCAAGTTGCACCAGGGGAGATTCAGGTTGGATACTAGGATAAGACATCTCTGAGAGAGTGGTTAGGTGCTGGAATGGCCTGCCCAGGGAGGTAGTTGTGTCACTATCCCAGAAGCTGTTCAAGAAGCATTTAGAGATTGTACTAAGGGGCATTGCTTAGTGGGGCAATATTGGTAGTAGGTGGATGGTTGGACTGGATGATCCTGGAGGTCTTTTCCAACTGTGGTGATTCTATGATTTTATGATTCTATTCTATACCCACTGTGAGACTTAATAATTGAGATGGAACTACATCCAGGAATACCAGCTTTCAGGTAACGAAGCTCTTAGTATTTAAAGGATAAGTACTGAAATAAGTTGTCTGCATAATCCATATTTAAGGCCATTCTTATAAATTCACATTCATATCCATTTGCAAGGTGAATATAGCCTGAAGAAACATCCTATCTTTCATACATCCATTCTACCTCAGGATAACTTATAGAACAGTCAGTGGGCAAGACATTTCCTGGGGAGATGAAATACAAATCCCTTGTGCTGAGGAGGGACTTTAACCTGAGTTTTGTTCAGTCTCCATAAAATCTCTAGTAACAAGTCTACTGTGAAAAAATGTCACTTCTGCTGTTTCCTTTAGTACCGGTGTGGATTTAGCTCTTTATTTTCTTTGTTTATTGCATGTGACTGTAAATGAAATGTTTCAGAAATGTCAGAACAGTTCACTTAGAATTTCCATTTTCTTTTTCTTTGGTTGATAGTGTTGAGCAAAATATAACCTTTGCTATCAAGTCATTTTGGCATTCCTGGAACAACTTATTAAGAATACGTGCCCAGTTTTACCAAGAAACTGTAGTCATAAACTAGAAAAAAAACAGAAGAATATCAACAACAGCAAAACCCTGCCAGTGATCTATGATGAAATTTAACCTCTTCTCAGCAGAAAGATCTTGTTTCTCTGGATAAGGTTACCCTGCCTTCATGACACAAAATATCTCAGTACATTATTTAGAAGTACTGATTTAAATCCCAATAGTGCTTGACTCTGTGCTCATTTGTCTCAGGCAAATACATTGACTTTTGGCCTTTTTTTTAACTTTAAAAGGTCTGTATAGAGAAAAAAATATTCAGTGGTCCTTATGGCAATCAGCATAGATCAAAATGTTCTTGATCTAAATTACACCTATTCAACTAGGTGAAGTGTAGACTTTCTGTGGTGCCACAACTGCATGGCAGAAATTATTTAATTTTTTCAAAGGTACTGTAAGTATATATCACAACACTAAACTGATTTGGTACCAAATCCTTTCATGTGAATTTGATCAATTATTAATTTTGTATTTAAGCTGTCTAAATGTTGGGTAATATCTATGTATATTCATAAGGTAGCAGTTAATATAGGGCTGCAGAGGTTTTGCTGCGTGTTCAGAGGTTGGAGCAAATTGAAGAACAATAGCTGTCTGAGGTACTCTCTAGCTGCATCATCTGAAATTCACAGACAGTGAGAAGGAACTGAATCATAAACTTTTGGATGAGATTCTGAGGGAGGAAAGAGATTGCAGCTGATACGTTTTAGAGATTCAACTAGATACTCTTTTTGGGAAAGTAAGATTTCTAGACATCTTCGAATAGAAGGCCACATCTCACTTTGATTACTTCAAAACAGCTTCCTGCAACCTCCCACTTGGAAGACAAGCAATTAGAATAATTACAGCAATAAGTCAAAGATACTTAAAATTGAAACTTGTGTAACAGTTTTTCCTTTCTTAAATCTCTGCTTGGCTATGGCAAAAGAAAAGTTCAATGTATATTTGTATAGCTGAGAACACCCTAACATGTCTTCTTTTCTTGCCAAAGTTAGAAGGTACTGTGGCTATTTGGGCACCTTTTAATACGAAGAATAATCATGCAGATGGAGATGTTGCCAACAAAACTGAAAGCAAGAAGCCTCACTGTGAGTCAGTTTGCTAGTAATAATGGTGACTCAAGAGGAGTCTACCTCATTTTCCATCAGAGATATTGTAAGAACCCAAGGACTATGGTCAGGAAATATAAACATATATTTGGAAAACATGAGAAAAGAATGAGCTAGCCCCCTCTTTTGGTTAACTGATAAACACTACTAAGAGTTGGTATTCATTAAACTGAAAATCCTGAAACTCTTCCTCCTCTCTCACCTATTAGCCCATTGTGTTGTCAGATATCATCTATGCACGTAGCTGTTGGGTCTCCATATCAAGTTGGTGCTGTTTCTAAATCTAGATATCCTAGTTAAATAAAAATTTTGAGTCTTAGGGTCCAGGCTCTGTACCCTTGCACAACCTGCTTCTGTTTAGAGGCAGATACCACTTTCTAGGACAAGAACCTCAGAGATGTATAGAAGATCCTCCCAGCACAGAATCTGTAGGGGTGGATTAAATGTGGGAAGAATCTATAGTACTACACCATGAGTCTGGTAGGACAAGGTAAGGCAACATCATATATATTTAAAGGAATTATGGAAAAAAACATCTGTTTTTGAAACCCAAAGAATACTTAACATTAAGCTCACCACCTCATGTTTCTGCTAAATAGTAGAGATTGATGACAAAATTTAGCCATGACAGAAGCCATTAATGATTCCATGTGAATTCTAGAGGTACTTGTAATTTTTTAAAAAATGTTGAAAAAGTTACTTATACCTTGCTGGAAATGTTGGGAAAAAATAGTTTTCTATTCTAATCTTTCCCATTATTTTAATAAAAGTCTTGAGATTAAAAAGTCTAAAAATTTTCCTCTTCAAGTAGAAAAAAGAACCTTCAGTATTAACCAGAACATTCAATTATCTTTAAATATGTAAATATGCATGTACATACAGTAAAAATTAAAAAAAAAATAAAAAACCAAAAAGACAGAACTGAACTGAACAATTGACTTATATAGAAAATGCAGATGCACATAATAATTGTTTTGATTTTCATTTCTCACAATATTGCTACTCTAACAGGCATTTCTAAAAATATGCTTAGATCTATGAGCACTGAGCTACTGTTAAAACACTTAGGTAAAATGTATGTTTCCAAGAGTGGATAGATTTTTTTATTTTTCTCACCGAACTTATCAGTGATAATTTTATGTGTCATGACCTAATCTGGTTGTGTTGTATCAAGAAATTATTACATCTAGACCTTTCTTCTTACTGAAGAGCCTACTCCTTGATCTGCCATCTGAATTCATTTGCCTCAGTCAAAAATAGAAAACTTATCAAAGAACTAGTATTTGTATTGTCTAAAGTAACATGTCTCAGTTTGTCTGAAAAAGTAAAAACTGTAAGCTTGAGCAGCAAATTAAAGGTTATTAACTTGGGAAATGAGGTGCTGCCAGAGAGGCTGTTAGCCTATCTCAGTCTTTCTAAATTTGTTCATACAGCGAAAAGTCACCTGGAACTGGATTTTGGCAAGAGTACTGTGCTTAAACTACTGATCCTAGATTTCTCTAAGTGAGCAAACAGAGCCAATGAGATGTGATGTCAAAATTGGAAACCTGGTGTGGGAAAGAGAAATGCGGGTCAAAAAGAAAGTCAGACTGTGCAAAATGTTAATATGAGCCATTTTTTGAGAAGGACCTTCACTGGGAAAGGGTGTGAGCACTGCCAAGTTTTTGAAGCTGCTGACATCATATTGATGTCAACTGCAAACTGCCCCACTTTCTACTCCCCGTAAATGTGAATATGTCCTGAAAGGTATAGTATTTTTAATGCTGCCTCTCATTTCTCATACCAGCCATTGCAAACATTCAGGTGAGGCGTTGTCACAGATTTTCGAAGCTGTTCAGCTCCATGTAGAATTACCAAACACCCCTGTGGGTGACACCATTACCTGTGAAATCCCTGCTTGGCTCCTTTGTTGGTATTGAGCTGGTGGGCAAGACCAGTAGCATCCTGCCAAGGCTGAAGGAGTTTATGAGGTATCTGAATGAAATACTGAGCGTCCAGTTCAACTGTAGGTTTCCATGGCATTTTGTCCCATGTTCAGACCATCCTGATTCAGAAGCATCATTCTTCTGCATTGCTTTCTAGGGGAAGGTTCCTCTAATTAATGAAACTAATTAAATGCCCAACACATTTCTGAGTTAGACAGCTGTTCCTTTTTAATTTACACAAAATTAATAGAGTGATTGTGTGGGCACATCAAATGCTCTTTTTTTTTCCTTTTTTTTTTTTTTTTTTTTTTTACCCCACTTGACAGCTTGATAGTGTTATTTTCAGGCACCTGGCAGACAGACTAATCTGTAAGGGTCGAAGTGCTGGGTGGTTGTCCTAGTTTTGTCTGTCTGGAACAGAGCTGATTTTCTTCACAGAGGCTTGCACAGTGCTGTATTTTGGAATTGTGATGTAACATATTTGCCTGCTACAGGGGGCCTCCTTTGCAGGGGAGCTGGGCTCAATGATCTCTAGAGGACCCTTACAGATCCTACAATTCTGTGATTCTCTGATTCTGTGATATTAGTTGCTGCTATTTAGTTGTCACGCAGCAATAAGATATTTCCTGCTTCTCATACTGTCCTGCTTGCGAGAAGACTGGAGGTGAACTAGAATCTGGGAGGGGACAAGCTAGGAAAGCTGACTTTGGTTGACCAAGGGGATATTCCTTACCATGTGATATCATGCTTAGCAATAAAAGATGGTCGGAGACCAGGATTGCAGATGAAGATTCAAAGTGATGTAATCTGCCTTCCCAAGGAACTATCACCTTCAAGAAGCTCTGCTTTCCTGGAAATGGCTGAATGATTGCCTGCCGCTAAGAAGTAGCGAATGAAATTCTTGTTTTGCTTTGCTTGCATACACAGCTTTGCTTTATCTATTATACTGTTTTTATCTCAGCCCACTATGTTTCTAACTTTTACCTTTCTCATTTTACCCTCCATCCCATTGAGAAAGGGAGTGAGTGCGAGGCTGTGTTATGCTTGGTTGTGTGAATGCTAGGAGTTGAGCCACAACAATCTGATGCTGAGAACTTTTATATTCAAGACGTGGAATGACTCAGTGGAAAACTGATATTCAATAGCTGAAAACAGATAAATTGACAGTGAGAAGAAGCTGAATATCTGCATATAAAGTTGACATCAACGAGAGAGAAATAACTTGCTTCTTGAAGAGGAGGACAACAAATGGGGATGGGGAGAAGGCAGAATAACATTTCGATCCTCCCGAGAAGATTCATTTTTCTCTACCAGAAGCCTTTGTAGAAAGAAACATGTAGTTTAATGGTTGACACACAGTCAAGTTGGGAGAACTTCGGCTATAGCCTCCTTACTTTGGAAGAATTCCCTTCAGTAGTCAGTTCAAAAGCACAATTAGGATGTGATTCTATCATCTTGATATCTTTGCCAGCTCTAAGACTATGAGTCAGAATAAGAGAGCAAAGTACATCCATTTTTTTTTTTCTTCCCTTTAATAACTTGCAATTTTTCCAATAAATTTGTCTTCTTTCTACATGTCAAACACAGCACAGCTTGCTGCTCTTGCTACTGACACTGATCCAGCATGAGCTGGAGGGCATATAATCAGAAGTTTATCTTCAGGTTTGCAGTCAGATGGCCCCTCATAGATGTCAAGGACATTTGTTCCTCCTGCCTTCATAGCTTGACAAAAAGAATGCTGCCAATGTGGAACAGGACACCTGCTATCAATTTTGCACACTTATCATTCAACAGAGAGAGACAGTGCACCCTGCATGGTACTTGGAAGGTCTATTGAAAAGGGACAAAAGAATCACAGAAGCCTCAAGTTTGTTGGGTCATTTTAATTTGAACTACTGCTTGTGGGGATGTAGAGGGAGCAGTGGATTTTTTTTCCTACAGCTCCATACTTTCTAATTCAGCAGAATATTGTATCAGGAGTCCTGCAGATCCCTGAGTTAGTTATCATCATATAAATGTATTTATTCTAGGCTATATAATCAATGTGTTGAATTAAGTGGAAATGGTCAGGAGTGTAAGCTTCTTGTACTTGCATTTTTAACTGAATGCATCATAATTTAGCTGTACATTATCCAGTCTGTGAAGAACTGTCATTTATTCACATTACCGTATTCATTTTCAAATTTTCCTCTTGCTGCAGCTTGTCTCAGGGCATGCTCCAAAGGAACCAGAAACAGGCCCAGCAGGTGCCAGCCACTCTCAAGCACACACCTGCTGCCTCTGCCCAGAAAACACATAGTCCTGTGTGAAATTATAAACAGGATGGATGAGAAGGGCAAAGGAGATTTACATCCTCTCAGTTAAATTTTTACTTCTGTGTGTCTATCTCCTGCTCCTACATGCTAAGTAGGCAGCAAACAGATATCTCTATATGTTATGATCTTACCCTGCACTACCTTTTGTTTTTCATTAATCAATCTTTTCTAAGTAGTATTTGTTAAAGACTGCATAAGCCAGCATCTTTCTCTTCACATAAGAAGTGAAGATTTGGATCAAATAAAATAGAGCTGATAGAGCATACTCAAAAGGACAAACCACTGCAGGAAGAAATGGGTTAAACCACTGAGTGAAAGTTAATGCTGAAGCTCTCTCCTGGAAGGAAGGAGGGCAGAATCTGGTCCCATGTCCAAGCCACACAGCCTCTTGATGTGGGTTTTGTGGTACCTAAGATGGTGAAGGTGACTTTCTTCAGCTAAGAAAACTTGCATGCGATGGTGGTCAGCATAATATGTCTGATGTGAAAAGGAAAATAGAAAGAACTGGGAGGCAGTTTTAAACTCAGATTGGAAAACATTATAATATCATATATACTAAACTGTTATGTAGTTTTGGGCTGCAGAATACAGCCCAATGCAGTATGCTAGTGAATGTGCATTCTGGTTAGAATCTCTGGCCCATGGGCTGTTCTTTTGGAGGATATGGAGTGCAAGGCTGGTGTAAGTCATGTGAGAGTGGTACTTGGAGTTTAGCTAGATTCTTTCTATTAGCTAGGTTTTGAACTATTGTTGAGAGTGTCTAAAACGACTGTCTCTCAGTGGATCCTCTTTAAACTCCTTGCAGTATGTATATGCCATGTCCCACTTCACTGTCTGCCTTGTGGCCTTGCAGAAGGAGGCATCCTCTATCACATATCCTAGTCTTGCCATCATCCAACATCTGAACCAGCATGAGGCACTGTTCAGTGTTTTTTACTAAGCTGAATCTACAGCTGTATAATCTAAATGTTTGGCACTGCTAGCTCTTATTCAGGTGGATATTAGTGGGTATTATTTTTTGACATGAGATATCTAATTAGTTTCAGTAAGATAGAATAATAGTTGAAAGACAAGATGATTAAAAAGACATGCAGGGTGACAAAGAAGAAATGTTTGTTATTACAAAAGTGTGGCTTGGGGTCTTTAGTTTTCAAAAGACTGATGAGTGCATTCCAGCAAAATGTCCTGAGTGGGAGGGAGGGATTGTCATCCAGAGCAGATGTATGGTGGTGGTTGGTGCCTGTAGGTCAGAATCAAATGCCAAGCAATAGACAAAAGGCATCCACATTCCCCTTTGATATCCCTCTTTGAATGAAGAGGAGTGCATTTCTGGAGCACAGGTACTTGCTATTTGGTTGAATTTATTATCACAAGAAGCTCCACAATAAAGCAGGATGTAAATTTGATGCCATTAGCCAGGCCATGAAAAAACATGACTGATAAAGGACAGATTATTTTTGCATTCAAGGTCAAGCATTTAAAGAGCTGTTTTGCAGAGACAGTGGAAAATTACAGAAGCAGGATTTTCGTTGGCCACTTCAGCCTTTTAATCTCTATAGCAAAACTGGAAATAGGTGAAAAATCTGTCCCTGCTTGTGGCTGTTTTCTTATCTTGTCAGTGTTTTGGACTCATGTTACAGGTCTTCTGTTTTCTTTATAATTATTTTAAAGGATGAATACTGTGGGATGTGGAACTTGGAGGTTTGTCCACACTGAAGATTCAACCTTTGTTCTTTCATGATGCGTGAGTAACAAGCTTTTACTCAGCCCCTGCACAGACATGGAAGCATTTCTCAGCATTGTCCTGAGAGGCTTTCTCTTAGAAAGACATGTTTAGCCTCCCTGCTTCCCCAGTCCTTAGCTTTTCAGCTGCAACTGCCAACAAATTATTGTTGAACACTTTCCAGACAGCAGTAACTTTCAGTCCCCAGTTCATAATAATGCAAAATTGGTATTCTGCTGTCAACCCCTGGTTTATAATAATGCAAAATCGGTTTTCTGTTGCTGGAATGTCTTATTCATTATGGGCCATGTCCAAATCACTTGAATTTGAAGATGTGGTGATGCACATCAGCTAATTTGCCAGAAATTGCCTCATAAATGTGCAATTTGCCATACCAGCAACATGTGATTTATGAAGTCTCCTTTGCAGACCAAAATGCATGTTGGTTTATTCTATGGAGTATAAGAAGGATAAACTCTCAACCAGCAATAAAACTCAAAGGGAAATAGATACCTAATTCTATAAGACACAACTGAAAATTCCCATATATTAGTGCTGAAAACAATATATCTTCATAAATATAAAATTGGTTCAAACAGCTTGTTCTCTCTCTCTCTCTCTTTCTCCCATTCTCTCTTGCATATTTACCTTTTTCTCTCTCATGATCCATTTACTTAATTTCTGGAATGATGTAGAGATGATATCTAAGGTCAGGACTGTCCTTATCCACTTGTGCAGTACAGATTTTGTTCCCACTCCCACCAGTGTCCTTTAAGCATATATTCAATTAGCCTCTGTTAAGTACTATGTATACAGGAGTGTGTAGGCAATAGAAGATCTCCTTCAGTTGTTTTGCACTCTGATATCAGATGAGGATGAATACAGGGCATGACACGACCCTCCAAGGCCCTGGCATAAACCTGGTAACATACAGATTGGATTTTTTTTCTATATTTGTAGTTGACACTGATTTGATGAGGAAATTGCCTGAATTACTAACAAAAAAATCACACAGTGATTTTCCCAACATTATTTCACATGATTTTTGGTCATGTGCATGTACACTTACATATATATAGAATCATGCAATCATAGAATTATTTGAGTCGGATAGGACCCTAAAAGATCATCTTATCCAACTCCTTTGCAATGAACAGGGTCACCTACAGCTAGATCAGGGCTCTTGAAGTCCCACTCAACCTGACCTATGCTGTATTACATTTTGTTTGAAGCTCGTAAATGCTTTTGTCCAAAAAAAAAACAAAACCCAAAACCAAAAACAAAACAACACCAAAAACAAAACAACACCGAAACAACAACAGCAACAAAAACACACACACAAAAAAACCCAAACCCAACAATAGCAAACTTTGATATAAAAATGTATGTTTCCATGTAACATGGAAACATGCAGTGGCCTGGATTATATTTATCCCTGTACTAAATCAATTGACTTCCGTAACCCTCTGTAAAGGAAATTTGAGCCACTTATGAATTATAGATATAACTGTTACTTTATGTCTTCTTGTAAATATTTGCTTAAAATGATTTAACATATGATTTTGCTTTATAATTTGTAGAAATGGCTTCTTACAGAAGTTTCTGGTTATGAAAAGTATCCCAACACATTAATCTTTTTATGTCTATAGCTTTTCCAGGCATGTGTAATGTGATTGTCTCCCTGTACGTTTTTCTCTTACTACATAATGAGAAAATAATATTGGTATTCCCTCATAACCATATGGGGAACATTTTAGTTTTGAGTACGTATTACACACGGCATATCTCTCTGTGAAAACAGAACCACAGTTCATGACCCAGTATACTGTCAATGGGTCTGGTACTGCCTGAAATGCTATAAACTTAGAGCTGTACCCTTTCTGCTTTGTTAAAATAAGTCCATTGGTTTGAATGTAAGCGTGATTTGAATACCCTAGTGAATAATGGATTAAACAACACATTCCAAGATTCTTTGTCTTTTCTGATCCTTTGCTAGCTCTGTCTCAATACTGTTGAACTGATATAAACGTGAGAGAATAAAAAGGCTTATCATGTACCTTAAAATATTATAAGTACTGTTTTGGACAAACTCAGGAAAATAACAACAATAGTACTTGTACAGTGCTAAGGTCTATGTCAGGCAGTACAGGCTTTCAAACATTAGCACTTCCAGCAGGCTAGATTCCCTGCTGATTGTAGTGTAATGAAGTTTACATAAAGCAGGAAGTTAAATCTATTTCCATACCAAAAGACAGTGAGTTGAGAAAAATGTAAAGTCACTAAAATAATAATGAAACAGAATGGGTGGAAGAACAGCCCCCTGCAGCAGGCCATGTTAATTACCCTTGCAGCTGGGAGATCAATTTGCATATATATTCTTTGAAGCCCATCAGGTATGAATTGAACCACTGAACTGTTACATTTGATAATCTAGCTCTACAAAGCGCTTTTGCTAAAGATGTTATGTTTCATAGGACTAGTTATTTTTCTATCTCAAAGTAAAGAGCTGTACTTAATTTGTTCTTGTATAAACAGTTCTGTGTTTGCGACTTCCTGGAGAACCAGGTTAGCAACATAATCTCATCAAATGCATTGGTACTACTGATTAAACACAAAAGAGATACAGTCAAATAGCCTTGACAACAAATGGAAACAAGGAAATTAAAACTTAAAGCTAGTGGTGACAAGCATGACTTAGGGGATAGTTAATGAGATATGGAGCTTTTCAGCTCCAGGACATGTGTTCCATTATGTTCTGTACTAGTGATGACAAAATAGTTGCCATCTGATGGCTGCTTCATGGCCTGAATGAACCTAGTGTGTGGTCCCAGGAACTTCAGAAGTCCATTTGTTTTGCACCATCCGTATCTGTAGCATCTTGATGCCCCTGCTGCAAAATTGTTTGCAGTGATTAGTAGCAGTTTACCACCTGTTGGCAGCCATTTCAGGAGAGCATCCTGAGATTTATAGAGCTGTTTATCAGTCTGCATAATCCAGTATTGCTTGATTAATACCAGTAGAGCCCATGGCTTCTATGGAACAAAACTGGTGAGAAGAGAGCAACTGCATGAAAATGAATTTTACACAGGAATGGGATACAAACTAAAATTTGCTTGTTTTAGTTTAACAGATCTGTGAGAATCATATACAAAAGATTTCATGCAGCTCACCTGATTTCAGTTTTTTTTTTTTTCTGAGCATTTTTTTTTTTTTTAATAGAAGCAGTACATTAATTATGTGAGCATCAGAAAACTATTTCACCATTAACACATTCCTTTGAACACAGATGAACACTGCCTCCTCAGAAATTTCTCAGCATTGGATCTAGGGCAGGGCTTTTTAAATATAATTTCGGCAAATGTTGATGTAGTACAAATGATCAGTTGACAAGTGAGTTGAGTGATCAAGAGCCTTAGGAACACATTTGTTTGTTTGTTTGTTTTTAAGCAATACATACTAATCTGTTTCAAGAGAGCAGCTTCAAAAATAATGCTTCCTATTTTATTATGCTGGCCCGTGATATCAGAGGTGGATATTGGTGGTATGGCAGTAGAGGCTGGAACTTCCCACAATTATTCCATTACATTGTATTGCCATGAGACAGATGGCAGCAGAGAGGCGGTGTGATAAAACGGTGTCTGAAGTGGAAGTGCACATGAAGCAAAGGTGTGTCATTGAATTACTTCATGTGGAAAAACTCACACCCATTGACCCTCATCAATGCTTGCTAAATGTGAATGGAGACCAAACCAGCAGAGCTGACCACTGTTACCACTGCTGCAACACACCACCCACCACCTAACTGTGCTAAAATCCACTGGTGCAGATTTTTGTGAGTGCAACGTGAAGTCTCTTGATAACTGCTGGAGAAAATACATTGCTAATGGTGGTGAAAAACAGCATTTTGTAGCTGAGAACTTGCTCTATCCAATAGTGGTATTGAGCTCCTTATACCTGTTGTACTTTCCATGTAAATAAATGGGAAGCATTACTTTTGGAGTGACATATGTGGATCTAGTCTGGGGAACTTGAACTGATCGTGTCCATTCTTTCATATTGAGACTAATTAAATTGCTACTTTCTTTTCTGAGTTTTTTTCTTTGTATGACTGCCATCGATTCTTGATAGTATTGGGGAAAAATTTTATACAGAAATCCCTTTCCACCTGTCTTTGCTGATATAATAAATCATCCTAGATGACTACTGTTTTCCCATTTCTAATTGTGATGGAAGACTGGTCAAGAATAATTAGGACAGGATTTGGTGTAAGGTTATTTGAGAAAACTGTTTATTAGTATTTGTTTCAGATTAATAGTCCTAAATCTCCATCATCCACCACCCATTTAACACATTATCTTATTACAGTTCATTTTCTTAGACTTTATTTTTCCTTCAAAATGTAAGTATTGTTGGCCCCAAAGCCAACTTCTACATTTCTCATTGTACCGCATATTCGTTTGCTAACAAATCTGTTCCATGCATCTGGTTGTTACTAGCAGTTGGATAAGCTCAGCTGTATGTTATCCCTTCATTAGCAGTGTGAGCATCATTGGACAAATTGGAGGTTTGGGACTCTCTGAAGAAGTAGAGTTGAAAAGACAAGTTGGCACTCTGATCTCACAGAAAGCTAGATGGAGTTGTATGCCTACAGAAGACAACTAAAAAAAAAAAAAATCTCACTCAAAATAAACTAGGAATCAGAATCAATTTATCTTTTAGTGAGAATGGGAAGGTAACAAATAAAATAATGGAGCTTTTATTTGGAAAGAATGATAAGATTTGCTTATTATTTATACCTTTCTACATTAGTATCACTCTACTTCCCCACTTGTATATAGCCTTTCAAAATAAAGGAGTAGACTGATACATTTTTAATACTCCTTAATATAACAAATCTTCTGCATTAAAGATGTTTATTTAATGATCATATATTAAAGATAAGTGTGTTTCTTTCTTTCCCTCACAAATAAAATTCTCCCAGAATAGGAATAACTGCAGATAGTTATAATGCAAATCATGCCTAGAAAAATAAACTCCTTCTGTATTATCTAAAACTCTTTGAGATTTAATAGAGCCTTATATTCCTTGATCAACTGTGCAAATGATGTACTGTAAACAAAACACTCAGTTTATGTCTGAGAAAGGAAAATGTACAATGGAACTTGATGATGGAAGTATAGGTAATTATAAACACTGAACTTTTTGAATGATGTCTAGTAAATGCAATTATTCATGTAGTACATCTAAGATGTAGAATTCTGTAGTTTTTATTTCTCTCAATTCTCCTTTATTTTATTAGCAATTATCATATAATCATATCATAAAATCATAGAATGGCTTGGGTTGGAATGAACCTTAAAATCATCCAGTTCCAACCCCCATGCAATGGGCAAGGCTGCTACCCTCTAGATCAGGCTGCTCAGGGCCCCATTCAACTTGTCCTTGAAAGTCTTCAGGGATGGGGCATTCATGGTTTCTCTGGGCAGCCTGTGCCAGTGCCCCACCACTCTCTGAGTAAAGAACGTCCTCCTATCATCCAACATAATTATCTCTTATTTTAGTTAAGAAATATTCCCCCTCATCACTATCAGCCTGTACAAAAAGTTGGTCTCTGTGTATTTTATAAGCTCCCTTTATTTACTGGAAGGCCTCACAGAGCTTTCCCCCAGGTCTTTTCTTCTCTGGGCTGAGCAGAGTTCAGCTAGCCCTGAGCTAGTCCCCTAGCCTTCCTTCATAAGAAAGGTACTCTATCCCTCTGATCATCTTCATGTCCTCTTCTGGACTCAGTGAAACAGCTCTACATTCTTCTTGTGCTGGAGGCCCCAAGTTTGCATGCAGTACTCTAGATGTGGCCTCATGAGAACAGAGAAGAGGGGAAAAATTCCCTCAATCTTCCTGTTGGATACCTCGCTTCTGATGTCACCCAGGAAACAGTTAGCCTTCCAGATTGCAAGAGCACACTGCTGGCTCATGTCCACCATTTCTTCCACCACAATCCCCAAGTCCTTCTCTATAGGTCTGCTCTTCATCAGTTCTTTTTCCAGTCTGTACATGTCTGGAATTTCTCCTCCATGAACAGCACAAAAAGCAGGATGAAAGCAATGGAAATAGGAAATACATAAAGAAAATATTCACTCATGTTGTTTTAAACAGAACTTATTGATGGCAAGTTGAATTTGAGTCGGCAGTGTACGTTGGCAGCCAAAAGGGCCAACCATATCCTAGGGTGCATCAGGCCCAGCACTGCCAGCTGGGCAAGGAATGGGACTGTCCTGCTTTTCTCTGTGCTGAATGGCTTTACCTCAAGCATTGAGTGTAGGTTTGAGTGCCGCAATATAACAAGGACATTAAACTATTAGAGAGAATCCAAAGAAGAGCTATAAGATGGCAAAGAGTCTGGAGGGCAAGATGTGAGAGCATCAGCTTAGGTCCATAGGTTTGTTCAGCCCAGAGAAGAGGAGGCTGAGGGGATTCCTCATGGTGGCCTGCAGCTCCTCACGAAATGAGTAGAAGAGCAGCTCTGATCTCTGCTCTCTTGTGATATTGATAGGACCCAAGGGAATGTCATGAAGCTGTGCCAAAGGAGATTCAGGTGGGTGTAAGGAAAAGGTTCTTCACCACAGAGTGGCCAGAACCTTGAACAGGCTCCCCAGGGCAGTGGTCACAGCCTTTGGCTGCCAAAGTTCAGGGAGCTTTTAGACAATGCTCTCAGACATAGGGTTTGGTTTTTGAGTGGTCCTGTGTGGAGTTGGATTCAGTGATCCATGTGAATCCCTTCCAACTCAAGTTATAATTCAGGATATTCTATAATTCTATGATTACAAACAGCTTTTTTCTTTTTTTGACATTTCCATTCTTTATGTATTTTTTTTTTAGAGATGCTATTTACTGAATTCTTGTGCTGATTCTGTCTGAAGTTTTCTATCCAAAAAGCTTTTTCCTCCTGTTCTGTTAGGGTCATCCTTGTCCTTTCTCTGGTATAGACTGCTGCTTCATAGAGTGTTTTTCAGATTCACTCACCTGTTCATTTTTTTTGGTACTATGTAAATTATGATTCACGGCAATGTTGCTCACATTTATAATAAATGAATTTTAACTGTTACCGAATACTTGTAATTGTACTGAGTTTTTGCAAAACATCAGATAGGGCATTGTGTAGAGTGTGATCATACCAACAGGATTGTGAATATTGTAATTGGAATGAACTACAAGAATGTTAGTGTGTATAAAGAAAGATAGAAACCACAAAGATTTGCCTTCAGAATGGCTTCTTAGCTGAAAAGACTCATACCATTTATCTTTCTTGTATGCTGAAGTTTAACTAGAGGACATGAATCCCAATGGTATATGAAATACAGCACGTCAGATTCAAAGGTGAAGAGTTCAAGAGTAGTGTCAAGATTTTGTGATATCACCATGAAATCTGGAAAAAGATTAAATAAACCAATCAGATCAAAGGTTTATTTATTTGTTTCAAGTTACAATGACAAGGCACAGAGAGAATGTTAAGAAGCTATATTTACTAAGCATTTGCAAATAACCTTTACCACAGGGAATTCAGAAAATGGGAGGTCATCTGAAAACAAGACAACCTTGATAGCAAATCATGAGGCTCTGTTTGTTGAGTTCCTTCTTTCCCTGGTGGTAACTACTTGTACTGTTGTTTATCCTTCAGGCCATTGCTGCTTTATCAAGGACAATTTCAGATCGAGTTATGGGTGGGATGGTATAATAATAGTAACGATGATGATGATAATGGTAAATATCATGTCTCCATTCTCTGCCTGTCTTATTTATTCTGAGCAAATATCATTATCTTCCAGGCTCAGGTAATTTCTTCCTATCTTTTAAGTTTAAAATGATACTAATTCATAAACTAATTTCAGACTGTCACAGAAAAATGTTGAAGATGATCATCTGACACCTCTTTCTATATTACTGTTTACTGGTTGTGTTGGTGAGAAGTATTGGCCTCTATAGGCTGCCATTTAGTTAGCTGGTGCTATAAATGCATCAGTATTCAGGTTTATAGCTATGCTGTTAGAGTTTTAGAGGACATATGATGCTTGTACAGCTGAGTACAAATCTGGCAGTGTGCTTTGCCATTTTATAAGAGAAATAATTGTGTTGTGCTAACTTTTCAGCTCCATGTTTAACATGTACACTTGTTATAGCAACATTCAATTCTTAAGTTTGTGAAAAAAGGAGAATAGAAGAAACACATTTAATTTTATGGTCTCTCACCTTCTACATCTCTGTCTTCCAATCAGAAAAGGGAAACATAAAATTAAGCTGGTGGGGAGGAGAATCAAACCAAATGAAAGAAAAAAATGCTTTGGAATTCCTTTCCAGAAAGTGTTAGGAATGCAGCAAATTTACATATCATGAGATAATCTGGACAAGTAATGGAAATGAAGAAGTACTGAGTATCATTAATCAGAAAATCATCTGAGCTGAAAATAACCCACCTTGTTCTAATTTTTGTATCAGTTTATGGTCATACTTGATGACAAATTTTGTGTTGGAAGGGTGCTTAATTTGTACCAAAATACCCACTGTATATTTGAAGATGGTCCCTAGCACTCTGATTCCTCCTCTACATTGAAGGTACTCTCTTTGTACCTTGTGAAATCACATTCTTTTTCAGTAGTATTCTTACGGCAAAAAACATATCTCATTTCCTTCACTATGTTTTCCTGATACAACCCATTTTATTTTAGTCTCTGCACTTGCTGTTGGCCTTGTTTTGGCTGGGATAGAGTTAATTTTCTTCCTAATAGCTGGTATGGTGTTGTGTTTTGAATTTAGGGTGAGAACTAATGTTAATAACACACCGACTTGTTGAAGAGCAGTGTTTACACTGAGTCGAGGATTTCTCAGCTTTCAATATGACCTTGCTAACACAGAGCCTGGAGGCTCACAAGAAGTTAGGAGTGAATACAGCAAGGGTAACTGATCTAAACTGGTGAAAGGGATATTCCATACCATACAATGCCATGTGGAAAAATGAAACTAAGTGAGGCCATTGACGTTTGGGAACTGGCTGGGCATCAGTCAAATGATGATGAGCAATTGCTTTGTGCATGACTTGCTTGGCTTATTCTTTGTGTTATTGTTTTCCCTTTCCCTTTTCCATTTTCCATTTTCCTTTTTCCCTTTTCCCTTTCCCTTTCCCTTTCCCTTTTCCATTTTCCATTTTCCTTTTTCCCTTTTCCCTTTCCCTTTCCCCTTTCCTTTCCCTTTTCCCATTCCCTTTCCCTTTCCCTTTCCCTTTTCCATTTCCCTTTTTCCCTTTTCCTTTTTCCCTTTTCCCTTTTCCTTTTTCCCTTTTCCCTTTTCCTTTTTCCTTTTTCCCTTTCCTTCCCCTCTTATGAAACTTTCCTTATCTCATCTCAGAAGTTCTTTCACTTTTCAATTTTCTCTCCCATTTCACTGTGGGGTGGAGGAGAGTAAGTGAATGGCTGTGTAGTTTTTAGCCAGGTTAAGCCACAGCAGCCATTCTCATAATGCTACATCTTTCCTTTCATCCTCAGACAAAGTAAACAAAAATTGATTTTGTTCTAGTAGTGATATAATATTATTCCAGAGTCCTTACATTCAAGTGGGATTCATCTGTTTAAACATCCCCCCCAACATGTCTGGTTGCTGATACATCATACAATTCACTCTATGTACAAGGGTAGCTCCAAAAGGAATACCTCTTAATTTATTATGTTGGCCTGCAATGTCAGAGGGGGATGTTGGTGGTATGGCAGTAGAGGCTGGAACTTCCTACTAATATTCTATTACATTTTGTTGCCATGTGAGAGATGGCAGCTGAGGGGGCAGACTAATAATTTGTTGTCTGACTTGTAAATGCATATGAAGCAAAGGTGTGTCACTGAATTCACTGACGATTTCTGAACACTGATGGCAACAAAAGAGTGGCTGTAGCACAGTGAAGTCATAGGTGGTGTGTTTCAGCAGAGGTGGCAGCGTTATGAATGACAAGCCATGGCTAGCCATGCAAACATTTATGACTGTGGCATGCAGGCTCTTTTTCATTACTGGTCAAAATATATTTGAAATGATGGTGACAACGTTGAAAGATAGTGTTTTGTAGCTGAGAATTTGCTTTAACAAATACTGCTATTGTGCTCTTTTTATCTGTTGTAGGTTTCCATGGAAATAAATGGGAGGCATTACTTTGGGAGCAACCTACATAGAACTACATGTCTTATTGCTGCAATTCATATGCAGAATATTGACAAATTCCTCAAATTATGATTATAATAATCTGACAAATCAAATTGCAAGAGTTTTAGATGGGACTAGTTCAGTTGTTGGAGTTGAGGTCAAAGAAGTCTGGATAAACGGTGCTGAGTTGCATATATAATGAGTTCTTCAACAATTGTTTCTCATATTTGTGTGTTCAACTTAGCTAGGGAAATTTTTCTCAGTATATTTCATAGTCTCAGATGTCAGATCAAGGGGGAAACATTCACTACAACCAGAGATTACAGAGCTTAACAGAACTACAAATTAACTTCAAGCAGTTGTTTGGTCTTAGATAAGGAGACCTTAAGCTTATGGTCTTTTTAAATTTAGGAATACTAACAGGGAAAAATGACAGACATGCAGAGTCTCTCATGCAGGAACTCTAGGAATGGATATTTTATATGTTGAAACTACGTCTGTACCATTTTGAATAAAGGCAATTATATTCATATCTGGCTAAAAATTAACCTATTATCTGTTGGGATGTGATGTGTATATTGAATAACTGTTAGAAGCAAAGATTTGAAGTTTTCTTTGTTTGCAGAGATCATACCTAGCTCTTCTGAGCCTCTAATTCTAAACTTCTTGTACCTTGAGTATTGTGTTCAGTTTTGGGCTCCTAACTACAAGAAAGACACTGAGGCCCTGCAACTTGTCCAGAGAAGGGAGATGAAGCTGGTGAGGGATCTGGAGCACAAGTCTTACAGAGAGCGGCTGAGGGATTGTACAGTCTGGAGAAGAGGAGTCTCAGGGGAGACCTTATCTCTCCTTACAGCTACCAGAAGGGAGGTTGTGACAAGGTGAGTTTTGGCCTCTTCTGCTGCATAACCACTGATAGGATGAGAGGGAATGGCCTCAAGTTGCATCAGGGGAGATACAGGTTGGATATTAGAAAAAATTTATTCTCTGAAATAGTGGTCAGGTACTGGAATGGGCTGCCCAGGAAGGTGATTAAGTCACCATCCCTGGAGATGTTCAAGAAATTTTTAGATGTTGGGGTATGGTTTAGTGGGAAAATATTGGTGGTAGGTGGATAGTTGAACTGGATGATTTTGGAGGTCTTTTCCAACTGTGGTGATTCTATGATTCTAAAAGAACTGTTGCTGCAGTTTTTCCAAGTCTTTAAAAACTCTAGGTGGACTGCAAAGAATGTTAAATTGGCTTTGGATTGATTTCAAAGGAGAATGCAGTGACATGTTTGCCAAATACTAAATGTGAAAGTATTACGTTAAAATCTCACATGGAAATATATGTATACCAATGTGAAAACCGTGAAGGAATCATTAGTATATTTAGTATTTAATATATTTGTTCAAGTTCTCTGTCAATATTTTGGATATTACTTAGAGTTCTTTTAATATTATTATTTTTTTAATAAAGAAATTACACAGTCAGAGTGAGAAGTGTATTTAGTACATGATTTTGGAGTTTCAGTTTCTGCACAAAGCTTAATTAATGGTTCAGAAAAGACAGAGGTTCTCTGCTCCAGCAAAGAATTAACCTGAGTTTTGAGAAGAGAGTTTAATAGAGCTATACAAAATACTACTTCAGTACTCCTTCCCAACCAGTTATTTGTGCAGATGTGAATTAATGAACTGTTGTAAAGGTAGTGTGATTTCTGTCTTTTCAGTTAAAGAGTGATGATGGCCAAGATTTCTTACAGTGCTTTACCATTAAGAAATACTAGTGTACTAATTAAAAATCATTGCATAACTTTTAAGAATAAACTACTTAAAATTATTAGGAAAGGGGAACCTTTATTTGCTGTGAAGAAGAAGCATGCTTGTTCTTCCTCAGACATTATCTAAATCTGTTAGAACTGCTCACATCAGAAAGACCAATGGCTGAAAATGGTGATACTGCTAGAAGTGCTATCACAGATGTTTAGAGAAATGTAATTGTTTACTTATAAGCATTTATTTATGCATACTGCTCTAGCTGAAGTTATATCAAAATATTTTTGCAGAAGCAAATTTTGATGTCTGCCACTAGAGTTCTGTTTTCTTTCAATGGCAAGATTTTAGGGATTAATCTCAGTCTCACCGGGTGTCATGAAGCCATGAATCTTTCTTTCTGGACATATGTATCAGGTTTAGGTGTTTAATTGACATTTCTCTTTTTAAAAAAGTATCTGCCTTAATGTCTAATGACTGATTTGCCCTTCATGATACATAAATTGATAATAACTTTTTTGATATACAAAGAAATGCTCATTCCCGTAGCGAAATCTTTTTCTCTTTCCTGAATGAAATGACACAGATCTACAGTTTTCTGAGCCAAGCTTATAAAAGGTTGTTATAATTGGAAAACATCTGTGGGAGTTAGGGATTCCAGATTCAAATTTAGGCATTCTTTGAGGTAAAGAATTTGTGATTCTCACTTTTAACTCTCCGAACACCCTTATGTTTTTGAAATATAGGCTAAAATAGAGACTAGGAGGCATATAAACTTGCATGATTCTCTGTACAGAGTTAGATATCATTCAGTTTTGCTATTGCTTTGTGTTTGTAAATGCTTTAAAATATAATACATTGTGCAAGACCTAAACCTTCTTTTCATAGCTTAAGTAGTTCTAGTAAAATAGCAGATTTTCCCTATTCATTTTAATTACAAAAAGCGATTGATAATCTCTCTCTTTTCTTTGGGTAGAGAGAGCTTTTGATTTATACTTCTGTGCATCTCATTCTTTTTCTGAAAGCCTGTGTGAAGTACAAAAATTGAAATATTTTGCTTCATAGGAGCAGCATACGTATAGGCACACACAAAATTCAGTGTCATTATGGCTCTATCCTTTTGAAAGCCTACTTTAAAAAAATAAGGACCTAGCATTTCTAAAGTCCTTAAGAAGGGAAAGAAGCTGCTGCAGACTTAGTTGAAGTGGTATGACAATATCCCATTACACATTTGCCCTTTAATTCTCCTGAGTAAAACTTCAATACAAGCTCTGCATGATTTGCACTTCGTCAACTCAACTGGTGCCTCATGCTTTTCTGAAGGAAGTAAATGTACTTAAACAGTCACAGGTTAAACAGTTTGTGAAAATGGTACCAAACAGCTATGTATGTATGTACTTTAGAATATTTGTGTTTCAGATCATCTCATACTTTGCTGCTTCATAGCAAATATGCAGGAGGGGCATGCGGGGATGATAAAGACATAGCAGAGAAGCTCGGTGAAATCTTTCCACTGGAATTTACCACTGAGACTCCAACACCTGATGCATTTCTGTAGTAGATAGACTAGAATATGTAGGTCAGTTTGAAATAAGTACATCAAAAGTATTGGCTGAGTCAGGCAGATTAGACAGACTAGACTTGACTACTCAAGTGGTGGACAATAAGCCACCAAAATTTTGGGCATGTTTAGAAAAGTTGGTGAGATTACTCTTAGAAACAAAGAGCACCCATACAGAGAGAACAGGGCATCACTCTAATAATTGGTGTGCCCATATCCTGAGTCACAGAATCACAGAATGGCCAGGGTTGGAAGGGACCTCAAGGATCATGAATCTCCAACCCTCCCATTTAATACTAGACCAGGCAGCCTGGGGCCCCATCCAATCTGGCCTTGAACACCTCTGGGGCCAGGGAATCTCATGTGTAGTTTGGTCTAGACATCTAAGGAAGGGCATAGCAGAGTTGAAAGAAGTGTGGAGAAAAACAAGTAAATTGTTTGAAGTGGTGCAGCAGCTGTCTTCTATAGAGACACCAAAAGGCTGGGAGACTTCATTTAGGAGCAGGGAAGGCTTTGGAAGAATATGACTGAAGGCAGATAAGTCATAAACTGAATACACAGTGGTTGTTCGCAAAATACCACAATATTAGGCCTGTGGGAACTTGAAATCATTTGAAGGTTTTTTTAACGCTGATAAAAGAAAGTTCTTTACACTGTGAACTTCAGAAACTCGGGTCATTGGAGAAGATGGAAGCAATCAGTACTGGAAGGTTTACGAAGGGGTAAAGATCTCACAAATGAGCCCTTAGCCCTTTTAAGGCTGGGCAGAGATGTATCCACTGACAATCTTCATAAAACCATTCTGTACACTGAGGATGTGAATAAGGGAATTGCACTGCAGAAAGTGGCCAAGTTATGTGCTCTCTTGAATGTCCACTATTGAATGTTGCATGAGCACTGTCTTTTCCCTGAAGGAAATTTATTAAGTACCCCCAATTTTATCCAACCAAAGAGTTTTGCGTGTGGTGTCTTTCAGAGTATGTCTGAAGTGCTATTTAAACGAGACTGAAATTTTTGTGTCTTCGTGAATGAGAACAGCGCATTCCTTTGCAATACCCAGGCTACCTCATCGAGTGTGGAGGGATTACAAGTGAATGATTCCTACGCAGAAAACAAAACAGCATACAGGTTCTGCTGTCTGATCAAGAAACAATTAGGTGATATGTCCTGAAAAATTCAGCCAGTGCTACGAATTCAGTACAATTTGTTCAAAACAGTGGAAGTAGTGATATCTTGACTGGATGGAGAAAGAAACTTATGCTGTTTTGTTTCTACAGACAGTGAAGTAAGTAACAGTTATGAACTAACATCACTGGTAGCTATGTACAGCAAATTAAGGAGAAAGCAAAGTGTCAACAGACTTCTGGGTGTACAATAATAACAAACATAGTAGAAGAAATGGAATCCAATATCACATCCTATGTCATTTACCTATTTGCCAATTTATGTTTCTGCAGGACTCTGAAAGCAATAGCCACTTGATTATGGCACGAGGTTACATATTATAAAATATTTTAGTGCTTCTTTCCAGAATAAGAAATGCTTATATAAATGAATTAGAGAATTAATTGAAGGGTGCAGGAAACCTTAAAATCCTTGCTTCAAAGAGAGTATAGGGAAAAATAATAAACAGATATCAAAGAGAAAAGGTATGTTTGAACTACTTCCACCTGTTAAGTATAATAATCTCTCCATCATTTTGAATGGTCTTGAAGTATCAAACACCTTGTGAATTTCCTACATATCCAGACTTAGAAAGCCTAATGTTGTACAGGGTAAATATTTAAATCTTTAAGGTGGGTACTGATGTGAGTTCAGAATACAATCGTAACAACTATGCATTGCAGTGAACTATAAAATGAGACTGTTGAGTTTTAGCAGTTCAAGAATTACATGGCATTAGCGGTATCCAATAGGTCTTGGATGGAGAAATCTTAGTAAAGGCTTTTTGTTCAGACATGGTTTTATAAGTAATTTATATTATTTAGGTGTGGATATGTGATGATGAGATTTTTTAGACTTTGCATTATTCCAATGTTAAAGTTAGTATGTGCTTTTGATAGTGATAACTCCCAGTTTATGCAGTGATGAGAGTTACGGTCAACTGAGTAACCTATGAAAAGAATTCCACATGATGATTTAAAAATAGTCAAATATTCTAATTTACAACACAACCATTCGAAAAAAAAATAGATAAATACAATTTTATATTACGTAAGAAAATAGTTTTTATTCAGGAAACTTATATAATGCAATGAATGAATTGAACATACATATTTTAATGACAAGCAGATAACAATAAAATTAGGAACATGTTAAAGTGTTGTCTTATATATCCCTAAAAGAATACTGAAAAATAATTCTAGAAAAATAATTGTTTTCTAAAAACTATTATGTATTTGTTTAGATTTGATAGAAAATAATGATCACATAAAGCACATAGCATCAATTAGGTTTATAGAAACAAAAGACTGTGTTAATAGTAATATGCAAGTAAATTAACTGTTATCTCACACTCTTAAATGTATTAGTAGTAATATTAAACATCACTGTAACTGAAAGTACTGCTCAATTTAAAGCAAATGTCTGATTTTTAAATTGACATAAATTGAAGCCTCAATCTCTCTCTCTCTCCCTCTGTAATTGATTAGGTTTGAATACTTACACAGCAAATATCTGAAGTCATTTCAGACCCAGCATTTGTGTGCTGAAAACATTTCATAAGTCATTTCAAATACTAAAAAAATAAAGAAAATTTTATTGTGAGTTAGAGAAATTTGTTGAATAAATTATATTTTCTGAATTATTTCCTCTTCTCTAATAAGCAGACAAGCCAGTAGAAAACAGCCATTGGAATACCTATTATCTCTTCATCCTTTTATCCTTTTGCAGTTCTCTTGGGGAAGCGTACATGTATATGCTGCATGAAATGTTATTAACTGACATTAAGTCTCTCATCCCCTTAGGCCGTGGATTTTTCCTGCTAGTTTACTGACCATTAAGCAGCTCTTGTGGATGTAATCTGGAAATTATTGTATTTATACCTTATAGAGCACATGTATTAAACTGCTCATTAGGTTTTGATATTACATGACTTCATAAGCCTCATATGAGCTACAGCGGCAATTATGTTTTAGTATGATGATGTGAAAGGGATAAACTATTGATTCTTCAAATGCATGTTGAAGTCTTTTAAAATATTATCTGTTATCTCTCAGGTGTCTGTTTTAAATTCTTCTTCATGTCATAACTAAGTATGATTAAGGATAAAATAAGACTGCCTGCTTTGAGTGCTCGAAGATGCCACAGGGAATCCTTTTGCTCCAGCTGACTTGCATTGGTGGAAGGCAATACTTTGTGGCCTATGCTTTGAGAGGGGAAACTAAGATGATGCTACATGTTCAGACATGCTTCTGAAGAATGTTGGAAAGTTGGCTATTTAAGTTACTGCAGCAAACAATTTGCTGATAGATAGCATGAGAGGTAGCATGGTAAGATGGATGCTATACCTATTGCACAGATATCTCAGCTGCATTCTCCACGAATTATTCTGAAAATATTTTGCTGTTTGTACCCTTCTTTATAATAGCACCAGCAGAGCAGCAACTACAGTGCATCTATCTCCTTACTTTTCAATTTTTCTCAAGTGTCTTAGATCAGAAGATTTCAATCAATTTTAATATTCATTCGATTTAAAACATTTTTTTTTTCTCCCAAATCTTAAAGTCTCAAAACTTTAGTTCCCCCCGGGAAAAGCTAAAGGCTGTACCAATACAAGAATCTCATTTTGCTTTGCACCTGCACTTTCTGTCTATTTTTATATTTTATGATGCTGCAGTTCTTTGTACAGTCATGCTGACTGCATTAAATTATGTAAAGGCACAGTCTTGCGACACCTCTGAACCAACAGGCAGGAGAATACAAAATCTTCCTTTTGCTCTCACCCAGACTCAAAATTAAATTCAAAAAATTATATGCAAATAATATTGCCACTCTCAGTTTAATGAATGGAATCAAAGAACAGCAAGGGCAAAGACATGAGTTTTATCCTCTGCTAGTACTGAAGAATTAGCACTAAAATTAGTATGAATTTGCATTACTAAATGGTCTTTGAATGACATGATAACTGGGTGCAATTCAAGTTTGTTAATATTTCTAAACAATAGCATTGTTTTTTTGCCTAAGGCTCAGGGCTGAAGCAAGGAACAGGGCAGGAGCGCTGACTTCCCAGCCATAGATTTGCAGGGTGACCTTGACAAATCACAGAACATATCTGTACCTCAGTGTGAGATGGGGGAAATTAAAACATTTCCTAGCTCACAGAGGTATTGGGAAAGCTCAGTTAATCAAAGTCTTTCAAGATCTTCAGACAGAAGAATCTAGATAAGAACAAGTATTATTATTATTACTAAAGCAGACCTCTCCTGAGCACTTAATTTTTCATTTTATACAAACTTTCTAGCTTATTTACACTGTCGGCATACAGAGTGATAGATCCTTCCGACCTGATTTTTGTGGAGCTTGTCAAGATATGGCGGTTTTTAGCATTATATCCATGTTAGGATATGACACAATACATCATAACAGCTCCATCAGAGCCATTAGGGTGTAAGCTGTCGATGCATTATAAGATTACTATGCATTATAGCTGGTGGTGCTCAGATAACACTGAAGCATGAACACTGTGGTAGCATCTAGAATCCCTTTGAATAGTGGTGTTGCAATACCTTTCTAATGAATCCAGCATTATCTTTTTGTAGTAAAATATTTTCTGTTGTGCATGAAGAACTATTTTTTTTTTTTGTAAAATACGTAACTGTTACATTCTGTTGTTTCAGAAAACCTAGAGATCTATAAACGTCTCTGTTTATAAATAAAGTTGTTTTTGTTTAAATGAAGGGCAAAGCCTGCCAACAACTCTATAAATATTAGCCAAATATGTTCAAACTTTTACTTTCAGATAACTAGCCTTTGATGCTATGGACTTCAGGAAGTTTGGATTCAAAATGGCTATTGAGACAATATTTTCAAAAGGTTCTGTTTACAGATTTTATATACAAATATAAAAAATAAATTGAAAATGTTATTTTATGCACAATACTAATGAGTATAATTGAGACTGGAGAAATGAAACATTCAAATAATTTTAAGTTGGTGACTGAAATACTCTGCTGGTTTTCTAAACACAATCTAGGAAAGACATCATGGAAAAGAATCAGCAGAACTTGCAGAGAAATACATAATACTGCTAGGTTTGTGCTTACCTGTCAGTATAACATATGAGCATCACCTATTCAGTGGTGAATTTATGCTTCTTGTGCATTTGTGAAGGATCTCTTCTCAGGGAGAACTGAAACACTGGCTTATTGAGGATCACGATAAAGTCTGTAGCAGAACATGGAGGAAAAATCAACTTTGCTGTTATTTTCATATAATCACTATTAATCTGTAATTCAATGTTTGAAATTCTTTTTCACATTATTGCATTATTCCTGAAATAATAAAATGAAATAAAGTGAAAGATGAAGGAAAAATGCAGAATTCAAGTGCTTACAATGTTTTCAAGCCTTTGCAGAGAAGAATGAGGTGAATGGCTTCAAAGAAAATTTTTCATATTTAGGTATTATTGCATCTTCAGTAGGTCTGAGTCCTCCTAAAAATGGAGGTTATGGCCTCTCCTAGTAAGTGTGACTGTGTGAGATGTATGATTTTCTTTCTGTGCAGTAAAGGCAACAAGTAGAGACTGACCTATGATCAGAAAAATCTGATAAATTTTCTAGGAATATGTACTCCAAAAGATACAAATTGAATAAGAAAAGAAAACAGTCCAGTCATTTTTCATAAATGCATTGTTCCAAGACTTCCTCATAAAAAGTCAAATCTATTTTTGGTACAGCAAAGAAGGGTAAATAAGATATGCATTCGAAGGCCTGACACTTATGCATAATAACACCCAGGAAAACCTGCAGTCCTTGAAGAAGACATAGAGTACAACTAAATAAAATGCAGAAAAGGAAAGGAAAAATTTAAAAAAAAAAAAAAAAAAAAAGAATAAGGAGGAATGTCAGTGATATGACTTGTGGCATGAATACAGTCTCTTTCTGTTATTACAGCAAACAGGAAAATGTTAGAGATTGAAATGCTTTCAGATAAAGGCTAACATGAGGGAAACAATGGACTGAAGAGAAGGCTTGCTCATCTGAAAGACTAGCTAACAAAATAACCTGTAAATAACCTTAAATGTTTTTTACTCGGGCTAGAGTAGTTCACATGGAGGAGAGGAGAAAAGTCAAAGATGAATTGAATTTGCTCAGGAACAAAATTTCCACTCATAAAAATGGTAGCTTCTACTGGGAAGAAAATATATAAGAAATACTGGGAATAATCTAGACCAAGTAGCCAAGAGTGAGAGTTCTGAGAGCAAACCTATCTTTGTTTCCTTCATATGTTTTTTTTTTTTTTAAAGAAAAAAAAAAGAAATGTTTAAGATCCAGAAGTCTTCTTTAAATGATAAATGAGACTATCCTTATAGATCTATAAAGCCAAAGTAATGGTGGAAAAAAAGGAGAAAAGTTTATTCTAACACTCTCCCATGCTGAGCAAAAACACTGAAGACCATATTTTTTTCTAAAGCAACATTTGCTGAGAAAGCAGGATTTTTTTTCCAGAAATTAATTTCTTCTTTGCCCCCAGTACAAAGCTGAATATCTTTTTTTTTCTTGGAAGGCTGCTTCTGAGCCACAGCCCCTAGATTGTTAGAAACCTTGTTATTTCCAGCCTAAACTTATTCATGATCAGTCTATATCCATTTGTGTTTGTGCCAGCACTGTCCTTTTGTTTAATTGTACATCTATATCATGTATCTATTTGTAGATTATTTAGTATTTCAAAAGATAATATCATTATTTTTAACAGAAATCACCTGCTGAGAATCTGAGGATAAAATTAGCAAGAGCAACAGCTGTTTGATCATACATTTATTGTCTAAAAAGCTTATGAATACAGTAAGATGTGATTTCACTTCACTGCAGGGTGAAATAATATGCTGTATATTTTTATTACTTCTATTTATGACATTCAGTAATGAAATACAGTTAAAATAATTTTCAGGAAAACAGAACTTGATTTAAGAATAAAACAGACTAGATGACTCTTTATTCATTCATTAAAGGCAAGAGCCTACTCTTCAACCTTCATTCAAGGAAGTAGATGGAGTTTTCATCTGGCTAATTGCTTGGCTACAATATGTATCAGTATGACAACTGATTGACAACTGCTTAACAACCAGCTACTTCAGAAGCAGATTTGGGCAAGTGGATTTTTGAAGGAAGGAAATTGATAGTGTCAAGCTGAGAGAATGAAGAGTGACCATGTCTATGCAAACATATTATTGAGATTTATACTGCTAAGCTGTAAGCCCTTCTGAGAAATGAGTCCCTTTCCAGGTGCCTGTGAGCATTAACTATCTTTAATGCATTAGTATATAAAAAAACCTGCATGTTTTCTCTCTTTCCTCTTCAAAGGAAAAATGCAGAGTAAATTTCAGTCTTTTGGAATCTTTAGGAAATATTACAGGGATTCCCCTGCAGCGCTTTCATTCCTGTGGAGAACAAACTGAAGATGTGCAAAGCAGTTTATCAGAAATTCTGTTTCTTGGTTGAATGAAACTTCAGATTTACCTTCCTATTCCCATTATTAATTACCTGCAAACCCTCCAAGAACATTTTCTGTGCCACAACTGGACACTTTTTTCTCTACCCTCGACTGCTAAAGGGTTGGTACTCCATCAGTGATGAGCTGGTGTCTCATTTCTCTCTATCCCTCTGTTTTTCTCTTGTACATTCTGGCAGTGCAGGGCTCTTCTTTATTAACCTTTTCCACCTGAATAAGCCAGAATAACACATGACTTCTGACCTGAAGCAATACAGACAAGTGAGTAGGCTGGCTATCTATTTGTACTGCCTTTCTACACAAGGTCTTTTTCCTTAGTAGACATAACGTACCAGAGATGTATTAGAGATAAGGGTGATGTGTCTGTCTGCCTGCCCTCCTATAGCTTTGGGAGACAAGCAGGGTGAATATGAGAGTGCAGTGGTATGGGCCAAAATTGATGAGACTCACACAAATATTGTGAGATACAATACTGCAGTGAGTATTGCTGTATCTAATTCAGCTGATCATAGATGTAAACAGGAAATAGTAGTTGTAAGAATAAAATAATTCTGAAAGTACTTGTAGCTACTCTTGTATTATTAAAAAAAATCAGAAGCAAAGCATTCATTGAAGTCCTGGCTTTCATGCACTTATATTTGGCATTGTTATTTTAATCGCCTGACCTCGTTTTGTTTGTACTGTTTGTCTTCCCTGGAAATGTTTAACTTGCTAGGTTAAAATTAGCTTTGTGTTATGGAGATACTGTGCTAGGCTACTGGGATTTGTCCCTCCAAACTAACCTGATCTTTATCAGTTATTGCTCAACATCTGCATAGCTCTGTCTCACTCACATCTAAACAACTACATTTGGTAGCTTGCCAGCTCATGATGGCAACAGTAACTTCAAATAAATTTGAGGAAAGTTTACATCCCACTCAATGCACTTTATTCATGGTAATTTTTTTTCAAGTATGCTAAGCCTTGTGGGCTTAATCCTGCAGATGCTTTTAAATAGGCCCAACTGCTAAGGAGTCGCCTCTTTAAAGCATTCTCTTCTTCATGTCTGTGAGCCTCCAATACATTCCACAGAGAGGCTGTTGACATTCATTTTCTTCCATTACACCCACAGAACATTAAGTTAAAAAAATAAAAAAAATAAAAAAATTGAAAGAATAGACCTTTCCTGCATGTTAACTCTGTATCTTCCTACCCTCCATACACCATCTTTATCTTTGCCAGTATCCTTGCCTTTTTGCTTTCTGGAATTGGCAGCAGAGGCATGTTGAAATAATGACAATTTTTAGCCTATATAAACTGCTAAAATACCTGCTCTACATGGTACTTGTTTCTCCCCTGCAATTCACAAATGACAAATTAATTCCACCCAATGGTAATTTATGTATAAAACAACTTCAGAAATTAGCACAAAAGTAACCTCTATCTTTTGTGAAAACATTCGGAGAAATTTGTGATGGCTTCTTATTGGCACAGTAATTAAGCATGATTGTTATCTTCATTAGCCCATGGGAAAAATCCACTTGTGGATCCTAAGTCTCATGCCAAATTTAGTTAGTCTTAGAAACATCTCCATAAATTGGCAATTCATACTTCTCTTCAGGCTTTTAACATTACTACTGGCACTAAAAGGTTATTGTTTAGGAGGAAAATACACTAACAATAAACAGTCTGATTCTTTTCTGATATTCAGCAAGAGCACATCAATAGGAATTAAGGATATTAAAGTTCAAATGCTAATTCTTCTGAAGAAAAGTAGAAGTCTTACATAGATTATCATCTACATGCATGAACATATTGGAACCTTTGCGGTTCTGTAAGTTCTCCATGCAGTCTAAGTTTAATTCAATTGATTTCTGGAGAATGAAGAACAATTTAAATAAAATGCACATAAATTTAATTAATACAGACAATAGATTATTCTAATTTTGTCTGGAGTTTTCTATTTTTATTTATGATAAAAATGTATTTAATTATTGTAGTATATTGTCTACGCGAAATGAAATTAATGTCTGTTTTGTATATTATTCTGCTTATTTGGCACAAACATTTGCAGATGTACAGTGTTTAAAATGTCTCACGAAATCAAACTGATGCTTGAAACATTGGATACTTTTCTTAGGAAAATAAAAGCAGAAAATGTCCAGAATTTATACATCAATCTTCCTGGAAAATATTCAAATGGACTCAAAGCATGTATTGTTACTCATGAAGCAGTAAGAGCAGATCCTATTCTTATTTTCCTTATTATCATTATTCTTGATTTTTTCTTATACCTGCCTCCATTTTGGACTGATTTGGCAATCTTCCATTTTTGGGCTGCATACTTAATCAAAGAAGCAATGCCGCAAGTGCCAGCAGGCATTGTGGAATGGTGTGAGTTTTGTCACAATACATGTTCACAAGACCAGCTCCAAGGATGTTCAGCAGAAAGGCAAAGATATTAAATGCGATTAGTATAGTGAAGGTTTTCAAGTGCCCACATGAAATTCCTTTGGAAGTGTACAGTTTCAGAAAGCAGCCTGAATGTCTAGAGACATTCATCACAAGATACCATTCTTTGCCTCAGCCAGCTCCTTGGAGACCCACTTCCAAAGAAGATCAGCCCCTGGGAACTAAATATTTCAATTCAGTGCTTTTCTAGAGTTCTTTCTGCATTAATTCACCAATGTCAGCTCTATATAAACACCATTAAAAGGAGAACAACTAGATGGAAAATCTTTAAATATTGAGAGGATCATAGAATCATAGAATGGTTTGGGTTGAAAGGGACCTTTAAGATCATCTTGTACCAACCCCATGCTATAGGCAGGGACATCTCCCTCTAGACCAGATTGCTCAAAGCCCCATCCAGCCTGGCCTTGAATGCTTTCAGGGAGAGGCATCCACAGCCTCACTCGGCAACTTCTTCCAGTATCTCACCACCCTCATAGTAAAAAATTTCTTCCTAATATCTAATCTAAATCTGCTCTCTTCCAGTTTAAAATCATTTCCTCTCATCCTGTCACTTCACTCCCTTATAAAAAGTCCCTCCCCAGCTTTCCTGTAGGCCCCCCTTCAGGTACTGGAGGGCCGCTATAAAGTGCCCCTGGAGCCTTCTCCTCTCCAGCCTGAAAAGCCTTGGCTCTCTCAGCCTGTCCTCTTAGGTGAAGTGATCCAGCCCTCTGATCATCTTTGTGGCCCTCCTCTGGACCCACTCCAACAACTTCACATCCTTTTTTTGCTTGGGGATTTAGAACTGGATGCAGTATTCCAGGTGGAGCAGAATAGAGGGACAGAACCATCTCCTTCGACCTGCTGGTGGTATTCCCTAATTTTTCAGGAGCTAAGGCCAGGAATGTTAATCTGCAGTGTAGGTGAATAGCATTAAGACCATACAGAAAGCCCTGTCCATCCAACCCTGGATGACAAGGCTACCAGTACCTCAGAATTCCTACATTTAAAGCAAACAAGTGTATTTTCATAGATTTTGAATGTCTAATGATTTGAAGTCTCATTCAAATCATTAGAGAGACTACATTCAGTAGAGACTCAAGCAAGACATGAAAGCTGATATGAAGCAAGTACAGTAAAATACACAAATTGTCTAATTCTCAGTAATGATATATTCTGGCCAAGAATTGAAAAGGATGCTGAAAAAGAGTGATTCTTTTCCATTTTTTTCCTTGGAAACAAACTAATTTTATAGCAACGCATCTGATCTCACCATTCAAAGCAGAGAATACCCCTAGGTAACTAGATTCTCTCATGAGATGTTGCAACTGAGTAAATTGAAATGGATAGAAATTTCATCTTGATTTACGAGACTTGTCATGCTTTTTTAGAATTAGGAGGCAAACAACCAGGATCTATCACTTGATTTATTATTGGAAGGAAGTCTAAAACTATTGGCATATATCACCTAGCAGCAATGAACATTACAAATTAAAGCCTGTCTTTTTAGAAAGACATCGGGAAGATAAGGTTCTGTAGCTCATAGCAATAAAATAGTGTCCACTGTTACATGATGTTACTGATATAGCAGATCTTTTGTGAAAATTTTGCAAATTGCAAAAAAACCCAAAACAAAATGTTTGAGTTTATTATCAGATTGTTTTTTGAGGGGATTGCGCTAGGGATGAGGTAGCTATCTCTGGAACACCATTTTTCATCTGTCTCATATAAACTGATTAAAACTTGATACTTCTTTTTGTGTGTCAAAAGCATTAAAAATTTTTAAACACTTTATTTGTACTAATTTTCCATAACTTTGGGGAAACCAAGATTTGTTTGAATTTTTGAGGAGAGATTATTTTTCTTATGCTTGTTTACTTACCTGTCATAGCAACCAAGGTTTTCCAAAGGTTACAAACTCAAAAACATGAATATCTTATATTTACATTATACTATAAATTGGATTAAAAACATAACTACTTTCTACAAGCTCTATATGAGAGTATTCCTATAAATAGAAATAAAGAAAATCACAACTGACTGTAGGATTCCCTTGAATGTGCCCTCCTGAGACACGTTTTCAGTGCAATGATGTTGCCAGTGAGAATGTAACTTAGTTTATCCTCCTGAGTTAAAATCCATACAGAAAGTTTAAGCATTGCCTGCAAACAAACAAAAGAAGAATTTTTTATTGTTGTATTTTAGGGAAGTATTTTAGATATTTTTAAGCATTATTTTTGGCTGGAGAAAAGTTTAATATTAAAGAACTAGGCATATAATCCTATGAAAATCTGAAAACTTTAAAAATTAAATCTAAAATGAAACAGAAATTTAAATTTGATATTTTATCCAAGTTGAGAATAAATAAAATGTAAGTACTATTAGCAGCTGAACATCAAAAGAGATTTGAACATTCATTCTGTTCCAGCTTGCTGAGGCAGCAATTTAGGCACTGTGTATTTGGATCATTTATTACACAATTCTGTCTTCTATCTTATTCTCCAGTGGCATAACATCAAAATATACTGCTAGAATAAATACAAAATACGATATAAGAAATATTCTCTAATCTTTTCAGGACTTCTATAAACTTCACAGATTGAAGAGGGACTTTGCACAGACATTTATTCTGATGTGACAGCCACACTGAACCAGTCCAGAAGATGAGGTCAATAGCATGTTAAGTATTTTAAGCAAAAGAACAAAGATTTTATTTCTGATTGTAAATAAACCTGTTATGTTTCTTGTTTGAAGCCACCAGCAGTATGGACATCCCCACCCTGCAGGAAGAAGGTATTAGCTTAATGAAGCTGTCCAAAGAAGAAATTAAAGTAAAATTATTGTTATTATAAATCCAAGATGGACTTTTAGTGTATCCCTGCTGCTACAGTGAGTTAGTTTTAGTGAATTGCTGTCATGGAGTACAAAGCTGGAAAGAGGTGGCAAATACTGGAGTTTTATTAAAATATTTATCCTGGAGAATATTTTTAAAATTTAATTGACAACACATAGAAATCTTGATAGGTTAATTAAAGATCAGCATTTTGCTCTGAAGTAGATTAGGTGCCTTAAACTGCCAGACAGATGAATGTATTCTGCATGGCAACTGTTTAGCATGTTTATTTTTTAGCCATTAAGAGCTAGACAAGCACTGTAAAATATTTTTGTGCAATTATGATTGAGTTCAGTATTCATTTCCTATCTGTTTTGTGTGTATTTTCCACAGAGGCTTGAGCAAGTGGGCTTTTTTGGCATCATTTTTACAGAACAGGTGACATTTATTTCTGTACAAAGGAAATACAGGAACATCACATCTAAGTACAAATCTGATTCAAAAAAATAGCTTTTGTATTATTAAGGGTTTAGTGTAAACATACAAGAGACTGCAGTCTCTTCAAATGGATTAACACTACCTGCTGTGGCAACAGTTTGATGCCTTGAGATACAAGAGTAGGTTAAGAGATTCATATCACTTCTAGAAATGGACAACAGCTGCATTCAAGCTTCTCCCTGAAAATGGGTGACTTCTCCAAACAAGGAAGTAAGAACACCATGTACTGACCTTTACCAGTAAATTCACAGTTTTTCAGTGTTGCAGTGGTTGTGGGGATGAGGAAAATGGATAGTCCACAAGAATGTAGAGGTAATAAGTAATAAAGCATAGGCAATTAAAAGCCACGTATCAGACTTGTTTTTTTTTTTTTTTCCACTTTTTTTTTTTTTTTTTTTAAATTATTCTTCCTTTCTACAAGGTCATAGGAATCCTATATGCAAATATATTACAAAATAGTGAATGAAAAATTAATTCTGTTTTCGGGAAAGATATTCCGTAACAAGCTAATTTCGGAGGCTATGAATCCCTGAAAAATTATGCGACTAGAAAGGGCAAGAATTAAAGTATTTTAAAATTCCTTAATATTTTTATCTACTGCAGTGACTCAAGAGGTTAAAAATCTACCAGAAATCAGAAAAAAATACCTGGAAATCCAAACTCTTCCACTTTAATTCATGAAGGTCAGAATTCTACTGAGATGGACAAATCCCTGATAGAAGCTGTTTGCAATACATCTAAAGGAATGAAGCAAATACGTTCAGGAAATCTAGATATACTCTTCCATGTCCTGAAAGCAGAATAAGCTAGACTGGATGAATACATTGCTAATTGTGAATTATTCATCTCACTCTAGCAATCAGTAACATGCACATTAAACATTAAAGACCTAGATTCACAAGGAGAGTTTAGACTCATAAATACCTCTTCTGGCAACCTAAGCTGACATTTAAATGCTAGCAGTGTTCATCCCTCTTTCCTCTGCTTCCTATCTTTTCATAGGTGCTTTAAACTGCATATATAGAAGTTTCTGTTAAAAGATATCGGAATAACTTCCAAAATTTTAGCAGCAAGGAGTTAGAATATACCTGTTTTATTGCTTTTCCATGTCAAAGTTCACATGATAAATGCTCTCTCTTTTCACAGTTCTGGTATTCAATTTTTCATATTACAAGAGAGACACTCTGAAACTCTTTCACTAAAATATCTTAGCAGTAGCTTAAAGCCAGGAAGCTGGCTTTCTGTAGTCTTACCTGAGTACTAATATAGGGCACAATGTCAGTCTCTTATACTGTCAGTGGGTGATAAATATTTAGATCCTACACAAACACAAAAATTTATTTCAAGAAGATAAATTAGTTACAGTTTCCTTGAATGTCTTCTAACATCAGTCCTAAAAGTTTTCACCTTACAACTTCATGATGGTAAGGCAATTCTGATTCTTTTTTTTTGGGGGGAGTTAACACTGAGTTCGGTACCTCCCGCTTGGTTTGCAGTGTGTACCACCTGGTATCATGGCTTAATGATTCCCACTGATCATTTTATAACTTGTGGTTCTAGTTCCCCCAAAACAAGAAGGCTGAAACGTGAGATCTGTCATCTAAGGTGTACTTCTACCAACTGCTTGGGAGTGACTTGACTTCCTTCCTTACTTACTGAAAAGAAGTCTCAAGCTCCTGTGTTTATAAAGAGGCTATGGACAGCAATGGGAGACTGAGTCTTCACAGTAGATCAGGATTGAGCTTCTGTATATATTTTTAGTGCTACTTATGCCCACAAATATATGTTAAAAAGACATATTTAGGTTGAATATGACAACAATGTTACTTATCTCTATAATATGGTTGTTACATCTCAATCTCTTTCTTACCCGACCTTTGCCCCTGTTCTAGGGTTAGGTTATGTCCTTCTAATATTTTTGGAGGGAATAAAAATCAGTTTTTGGACTGATTAATTTTAACACATTTTGTGAGGGGTTTCAGGTAGAAATATATGACAAATGTTGTTTATGTTATCTCCAGATTACATAAGAAGGATTTGTACATACATGTAATCAAAGTCTCCTTGATTTACTTTTCTAATATGGAGGTCGGAAATGGGGACTATGGAGGCTGGAGTTTCCTGAGAAATATACTTTCTTCTCCTTTTGTGTATTTTGGACTTAAGTCATCACTTAACACAGGTCTGACTTTCATTGTGTGAGCACATCTGATAGATGACAATAAAAGAAGTGGCAGACAGTGGAAGACAAAAACTCATCAGATGTTTAAACTTATGCTGCATAAGTTTTGTATTATAGATACATGGAAAGTTTCAGTTATAGATATTTATGAGCCTCATATGATTGCATCACATAATAAATACTTGAATTATGATAAGCATTTGATATTAAGTTGAACAAATGCAGGAAAAACAACGTAAAGGCAAGATTCTTCTTCTAACTTATATGATTGTCAGGCAGGATATCATGGTCTGGATGGAAAACTGAAAGTATTATGTGACCCAAAACTTGAACTCCCCTCAAATTTTAGCAGTTCTAGAATAAGTGTGAAATATTTATTCACATATTTTTAGTCTTCAAAAAGAATTCATATATTTTTTTAAAATATAAGAACATTATTTAGTGAATTCCAATGTGTAGTTGCTTAAGAAAATATACCTTCAAAAGTGAAATAAATGTAATATTTGACTGTACCAATCTACAGACTTCCTCTTATTTGCACAAATATGGTTGACCTTTTTATTGAAGAGAAAAATAAAAGGTAGTATCTCTTACTTTGAAAACACACCAATGTTGAGAGCAAAACCCTTAAACAAATCTGTCTGCAGTATTTTCTACAGATATACGATATATGTAGTGTATACACATCTATAGATATGCAGTAACTGATGGCTAAATTGCAAGATGTCTGTCACTGTAGAAATAATTTATAATATCACACAAATTGGATCTTATTTGAACAAATAAATAATCTTTGTTTTAACAGAAATGCAGTGACAACATAGGCAGTATTTGGTCTTTTTTTTTTTTTTTCTATTTTAGGTACATGATTAAAATGTCCAAGTAGATATTCCAATTGAAACAGAAAAAATTGGAAAACGAAAATTTCCAGCTTACCAATGGCAAAATAAATCTCAGTGGAATTGTTATCTTGATGCTACATCTTATTCTGGGATGGAACATTCACTGTATAAGTGTTCTAGTAGTTTATAGGAAGAGTGTGTTCTACTAAAGTGCAATAGGCAATTTCCCTGTGCAGATATGCTTAAGGATGTGGCAAAATATGGTCTAAGGAAATAATGCTCCCTGCTACAGAATATTTATTTTTGCTTGGATTTTAAAACTCTGAAGATACAGATTTATGAAAGGTTTGAATGCCTATGTGCTGATGGACATTTTACATTTTAGTAGCCTGGTTTTAAATTATGAAACAGCTGTTTCGGCTGATTTCCATGTGTGATTTTAAGTATTGCAGAAGGATGTGATCTCTTTATATAGTTCAGAAAAGACATCCAGTTCAAAAGATCTCCTAGGAAAAGACTCCCTCAGCTGGAAAGTAGGCTCTTAGGTGAGGGAGAAACTTCCAAATTTTCTGACCTCTGCATTTTAAGGGAAACACAATATCTTAACTTCGAAAGACTGAACTTTTTTGGGTTACATCCTATTTTAAGCCATGATGTTCCACTATCATTTTTTTTTAAAGGAAGTATGGATTCTTTGATTAATGTGACAGCTCTTGTTTTTTAATGTATTTGAGCAAGAAGCTAAGTGTGGTATGGAGAGAAGATAATCAACGTACTTTTTTTTTTTCTCCTTGATAAAAAAATCATACAGTGGCTTGGCTTAGAAGGAACCTTAAAGCCCACCCAGTTCCAAACCTCCCCGCTATGGGCAGGGTTGCCACTCACCAGATAAGCCTGCCTAGGGCCCCATCCAATCTGGCCTTGAGCACCTCGGGGCATTCACATGTCCTTTGGGCAGCCTGTGCTGGTGTCTCTAGTGATCATCTGTAAGAGGTCACAGGCAAGTGCACAGCTTAAGTTGTGTGCACTTGCATGAATACTTGCACTTCTCCATTATGACTAATGAAACTATGTTTTAAAGGATGAAGAGCAAAACATATGCACAAACTACTGTGAATTAACTGCAGGATTTTTCAGTGCAATACTGTATCCACACTACTTTCCTTTAAGGTTAATGTATTCTACTTATTAGATTAATTTAATCAATTTGCAAAGTCATGGGTCAGGTGTATTTATAGTGTGTGTTTATGTGCAGCATCTTCTGAATTCTAGTCGTCCTGTTATCTAATGTGGACAAATGAAGTATACCATGTCTTCCTTCCTGCTCAGACACAGATGTCCTTGCATGGAAACTAAGCCATGTCATAAGAAAGAAAAGAAAGAGAGTATTCACCCTCTTTTATCCACAGTGCAGTACTCCCTAAACCCATGAGATAGATCTGGCATTTTGTATTCAACCAGAAATCTATGCAGGGAGGCAAAGAGGATCAATTTCTTTATACAAGTTTGAAGCTAAATGGGCAAGCAGCAATGAAGTTGAGCTAATGAAAACTAGATCTATCAATCCTCACATTACACATTTAGCCTTACATATTGTCAGAACTCACTTCTAGTTGTGATTGACTTGAACAAAAGAATAAAAAGGGGAACTAATCTCTGAACATCTGGTATTTGTGTTATGTGCTGTCCAGCCATGATACAGAGTTCACATACTAGCCATATAGTAAATGTAATATGGGTAGGCAATCATTGTGGAGCCAATCTGACATATGGGTCTAGTTAATCACACCCAAATAAGTTGCCTTAATCAAGTTATGCTACAACTTTGGTATTAAATAAGCACTTTCTGTATCTGCTTTAAGCAATATGACTGACATCTACAATATGGAAATGTACTCTGCAGTTTTTCTGCAATTGAAAATCAATGTGATATTTAAATATTTTCATTTCAAAAAAAGACAGATCAGAACATGCAAAGGATGCATTATTAATGGTTCCTTTTATAGGTTTGGTGTGTACCACAGCTTTTCAGAAGAATAAGTTTTGGATGATCAAGCAGCTCAGAGCCAGGGAACTTGCTGAACCGAGATCAGGAGTAGTTTCTAATGGTCAAATGTCCCTAAAATAGCTATTACTCCTCTAGTCAAGGGATATGGCCTTTTGAAGTGGGGGGAATGTAACAAATCTTTGAGAAATTGTTAACAAATTTTCAGTCTTCATGATCAGCTGATAACTGCATTCATGATTAGTATGTTCAGACAAGGGAATGCTAAGAACTTTTTTAAAAAAATAAATTAAACGTTGAAAGCTATTGAATTATAGAATTATATGAAGGTAATGCCTTTTAAACAATTCTTCCACTTTGGTGTTAAATGCATCTCAAAGCTTTTATGCTCCACCTCTTTTCCTTATCTCAAGCCCTTTACCTTTATAGAGCAATTTACATGGAAAAATAATTTTTCTTCACACATATTCTTTAAAATTTAATCATATATTTTGGTTAAATTCCTCTGAAGTTGTTATTCTATTAAATATATTTGACTCAAAATTACACACTTGCTAAGATTTTTGACTAGATTCTATTTTGTTGTTTGTTAACCTTGAGCATTAGGAAAAGATCAAGTGTACTTACCAAGACAAATGTACTTCTGCTCAGTATCTGAAAGGTAAATTATTATATTATTGTTATAGAGGTAAAATATTCTCCATTCTTTTTGTTTTTATTCACTACGTTGCACTGCAAATACTCAGAATCATTTATTCATTATATATATACTATTATTGCTATCTGCTAAATATAGATAAAAATAAGCATTAAAGAGAGTGTGTGAGCAACTTCTGTGATGGTATTCACAAATGCTCCTAATCTAGCACTTGCATTTTATGTATTTTTGCATGAGAGATGAGTTTCTGAGTACATACATATATGTGTAGTCGTATAGCTGCAGAGTGTAAAGAGCATACATTCCAATTCATTACAGGCTGAGAAGTCAATAACTGTATTAGAGTTTGTGACAAAGCTGTTAGAACTTCAGAACCAAATTAAGACCGACTTCAAATATTTTTGCAGCAAAGAGCTCAAGTACTGCATAAGAAATATGTTGATATTTCATGCAAGTGTAAGTGTAAGCACTTGTTCCATAATTAACAAATCCCAACTCTTAATTCCAGATATTATTTATGCTCACAATTACACACTATTTCCTTGATGCACAAAGTTCTTAATTTCTTATTCAATCAACAGTTATTTCCCATTGAATGAGCTGGTGACTACATTTGAGCTCTGACCTATGAAAATTAAGATTAATGTTTTGATGAAGAGAAACACTATGATGCTTCTAGTGAAATGGGAATGTTTGGTAATAAAATCAAGTTGTTTTATATTTTAAGAGTACTAGCACCATATTCTAAATCCTTTTCTACAAACTGAAATTTGTGAAAGAATGCTTGTAACACGATGAGGGCTATTTTGGCATCAGATCAGCACCCTACAAAGTAAATGCTGGCCAAATACTTCAGCTGAGTGCTCTGAAGTTCTAGAACAGGGTTTGTACATTTACTTCTGAATTCATGAGTTTTAATCTTCTGAGAAAATTCTAGGAACTTTGGCACATTTTATAGGCAAGTTCTGCTTTCTGGTTTATTGAAATGGGTATGCAAAGCTTTAGATCTCCCAAGACTAGCTGCTATCTAAAAGTTCCCAAGAAAACTTCCCTAAGATTCACCCTCTCACAGCTGTGCCTGACTGTTTCTGTGACATTCGGTTGTGAAAACAGTCAGGCCTACTAGTTCTTCCTAGAAAACTGGATTTTAGTTAGCTGGACAAAAAATCCAGGGAAAGAGAAACAAAATAGAGTAGAGGAATACTTCAGTTTTCATAACACACTACACCATTTTTAATAATTTATGAGTCCAGGAATTTCTATGATTTCTTCTAGATTTCTTTCTTTCCTTTTACATTCCCTTCATTTGAATGCTTCTGCTTTCTCACATGTTGAAAATTCCCCCTTCTCCAGAAAATCTTTCCCAACATTTCTTCCATCCTACTTGAATTTCTTTCTCTTATATGTCTATTAGTCACTTTCTGCTTTAAGTTATCATACTGTGAACACTTCAGATGGATCTGATGAATCTCAGAGTTACTTTATTCTCTCTATTAATTGTAAAGAGAAGCCAATACGTCTATCTCAGGCATAGATATTTTCATGGGAACTCCCTAAATTGAAGTAGAAGAGTTTTGCACCTGAGTTGAGTGTTGATCAGCTGAACTCTATTTGTAAACTCTTTTCCCTCCTGGTAGATATTTGCTGGGTTCAGGAGCAGTGAACAAATTACCCATATTTGGGAAAATCTGTGGAGATACAGGTCCCATCTGAAAATGTTGCAGGCTAATGTGAAAGATGCAGTGATGAGCCCATTAAATTTCTATAGATATAGCAAGTAGAAAAGGAAAGTCCAGGAGGGCATACTCTCCCTAGTGATCAGTACAGGCAGGCCAGTAAAACCCAACAAGGAGAAAGGTTGGTACTCAACAACTTAGTCGCCTCAGACTTCTCTAGCAACTGCTCTACACACATCTGTCAAGTGGCTGGTTCAGAAAGTGGTAACTGTGGGAGCGATGCCCCTCTTGCTTCATCAATTGCATAAATAGTGGGATTGAGTGCACTTTCAGCAAGTTTGAGGATGACACAACTGAGGGACTAGATGCTATTCAGAGAGACCTACACAGGCTCAAATTCTAAGTGCAGGAGAAATGTGGACCTGTTAGAGTGCACCCATGGGAGAGCAACAAAAATGACCCAAGGGATGGAACACCCCCCTTATGAGAACTGGCTGAAAGAGCTGGGGCTGTTCAGCCTGGAGAAGAGAAGGCTTCAGGCAGATGTGATAGTGGCCTTTCAGTATCCAAAGGAGGGCTATAAGAATGAAGGGGACAGGTTCTTTGGCAGGGTCTGTTGTGTTAGGGCAAAGGGAAATGGTTTCAAACTAAAAGAGAGGAGATTTAGATCGGATATAAGGAAGAAGGTGGGCTCTTTTATTTATTTATTTATTTATTTATTTATTTATTTATTTTTTTAAACAATAAGTGTGATGAGGCACAGGAATGGGCTGCCCAGAGAGGTGGTGAATGTCCCATCCTTGGACACATTCAAGGACAGGCTGTATGGGCTCTAAGCAACTTGATCTATCTGTAGATATCCTTGTTCACTGTAGGGGGGTGGACTAGGTGGCCTTTAAATGTTCCTTCCAACTCAAAATATTCTCTAATGATTCTGTGATAGAATGGTGCATATGTACTGCCTCCAAGTGGAAGTGTTCTTCCCATTTCTATTAAAGTTAACTAGCTTTCAGGAGCCCAATAATTGTATGGAATCTTGATTTCTAGCCATAAAACTGAATTAAAATTGTAACTGAATAGAAAATCACAGTGCATTGTGAAGTATATTGTATTAGATGTGTGTGGGAGGTCTGCATATAAATCACATCAATAAATAGCAGAAGAAAACAATTTAACACCAAAGTTAAAGTTCAAAGCAACTAAAGTAAAATTCAATAAACAGAATGCCCCACGGAAGAATTATTCTGTTAAGAGACATTTGCATTTGTGAAAAAGACCTTAATTGCCATCTCCTACCTACAAAGCCTGTTACATTTGTAGCCAAGCTTTTTACACTAGAAGAAATAAAGAGAACACTTACTAAAGAGCACTTAGCAATGTTCAGCCAGTCGGTTCATTCAAGTGGCTAATACTCTCAATGCTATAATTTTGTGCATAGAGTGCCTTGCACAAATACTGAACTATTTGTTGCCCCTTTTTGTGTGGCTGAGATGATACTTACCTGAACTGCTACCAAATCTCATAATAAAAACTACCCCAGCTGAGTGCTAAGCACATATAATCAGAGTCTCAGGAACGCTGCAGCTGAAAAAAGAACAGGGATGTGTTATGATGTTGATCTTTCAAAAAGGGTTTTCCCTGCTCTAGTGGCAAAGAAAAGAATTTCAGGTGATAGAGGAGGGAAAAACGATTACCACCCACTTGAATAATTTAAGTTGTATGCATAATTCTTTTCTTCTGTTGGAATAGATTGTTAGTGATACACATTTTCATATAGAGAAAACATAATCTATTTCTTTAATATGTACATTTTGTATAATATGTCCTTTAATAAAATGCACATGGCTCACAAAGGAGTATACTCCTGGTTCAAAGGGTAGTAATAGCCATGTTTTGTATCCTGGTGTCATCTTTGTAAGATGTACATTCTTAATGTTGCATTTTACATTTTCTACATAAAAGATGATAAGCTTATTTTTTAATTTATTAAGTAATTTTCTGTATATTGAGCATAACCTTTCAGAGTCCACCACAGGGAGAATAAGCCCACATATTTTCTTTGCACTCTTTTGTGTAGAGTCTTATTTCTGCCTACTCTTTTTCTATTTTGAACATGTTTTGAATTAGTCACATGAGCTGACACTCAAAGCTTTCCACCAGATTTTAAATTCTCTTTGCATCTAAGAATGTGTGGGGGCTTAGGAACAGATGCGAAGATCTAAATATATAAGCTGAAGTACCATGTTGAGTTCTATAATAGATGTTCAACATTTTTTTTTTTTTTTTATATCTAGCCAATTAAGCCTTATAGTAAGTGATAGCTTTGAAAGACAAACAATGAAAAAAGCTTTTGTAGTAGTAAACTACAACTGTTTCTTCTCCCTTTTCCCTCAAAATATCATGTTCAGAATATCCCTCACAATATCAAGTATTTCAAACCACTCAGCTTTTTGCTCTAGAAGATTATACATTATTAGAGATAAAAACTGGGGAAAAAAATATTATTTTTTATATATCTTGGAGTCCAGACATACTCTCATCTCAAATTAAGCAGTTTTGTTTAAGATGCCTTATTATAACTTCAATTTCCAGTAAGAATTAATAACATTGATTTAGGCAGAGCATAATTACATTCACAACCTTAGCTTTTTCTAGTTTTAATCATTTTGTTATTGAGCTTCCAATATACAGTGTATGTTGCATGAATTTTCATGCTCATTTAATTGATTACCCTTCCACTGGAATGTAATTTAATGGGCAGAGGATGGTAGAAAAATGTTTCCATTTGCTACAGAATATAGGAAATAGAAATATGTTGCACTTACACTATATTGTAATCTAGAACTTCTTTCAGAACTTTCATAATCTGAACACTATCTTATCCATTTAGTTTGACTGGCTGTGTATCTAAACCCATAGTCTATTACCTACATATAATTGTGAAAGTGTTATGAATTTAACAGAAACATAAGACTGGACAAATGAGTTTTATTATTCTTCAAAATGAAGACCGAGGTATTTTTCAGACAAAGTGTTGGAAAACTTTTGCGGCTCCAAATTTACTGCTGATGAAAACAAAACAATTATTCTATCACTTTTTGCAAGTAACAAGTAAACAGGAAAAGAAATCATGGAATTAGAAAATTTTCCATCTTCATTATTCTCAGAGCAGAATTAGCTATATCTTGCCACACCTCTGCAAAGCACAAGGTTATACTTACAAGAAAGCCTGACACATTCCTAGGGTTTCTGAAAGAGAATGACAACAAACATGTAAGTAGTGCATATATTTCGCTTAAATAAGTAACTGTTAACACTTACAGACAGCTCGTCTAATTTCAAATTCTCAGCAATATGTGGGTATCTCAGATTTTTGACTCTACAAAAATTCCCTAAAAAAAACTATGCTCATTGATAAAAGCTATAAAATACGTTAAAACAATTTGCATCTTCAAATGAACATTAGAGCATAAGTACAGGGACCAAAAATTTGACATGTGATGTACAGTACCAATAACTCATTAGACGAATATCATTAAAAATCCCAACTAAATCTGCATTTGGATGCATTTTACTGTATCCACTCTGTGATTCATCTCCCTCCAGGTGAAATATGAGTTGATGTTGCAGAGTACCTTGTGAACTAGAGATTAGCCAATGTAATATGCTTAAAATTCTATCTTCAATAGAAATTTAAATACACACAATATTTCTAAGCAAGATGAAATAATGAGCAATGTTTTCATTCCAGCATTTGACACATAATTATTTGGGGAATACTGAGAACTTAGATATATGAGTCATCTCTCATATCAGAATTTATCCAAACAAATCAACATTTTTAAAAATTGCATGTAATCACTAACCCAAGCTCATTTATTATAATGTTTTAGGACCTATTCATTTGTTGTCTTTAGAAGAACAATAAGATGTTGCTATTTTTTGTAAAACAAGCTCATTAGGAGTGTTAGCAACTCCATTTTTCACCCATAAATTAGTGAGAATTTTAGATCTAGCTTAAATAGAATGTATACACACAATGTCTGGGTGTGACTTAGGCCATGATTGTTTCCAGAACTAGCAAATGCTTGAAGAAACATACTGTGAACACTCATTTGCAATTTCAAATGATTTTTTTTTACACTGTATATATATATTTTATTCACTTTCCATTAGTACGACTCTTACAGAGTTTCCTGCTAAGAATATTTTCTAGATTTATTTGTAAAATATTTTCTAGTTTTATTTGTAAACTATAGACTGCTAGATACAAACAGATTTTAAGTTGATAATCAAGAAAATATATGGAACAAAATGTATATTTTAAGAGTCACAGTTTTCCAATCAGAAAGCTAAAAATCACCGTGTGATTATTTCTTCAGCCAAAATAGCATGGATTATGAATTTCAGTTCTACACAATAAAATATAAATGAGCTGCAGACCAAGAATTACAGAAATTAGTTGGCAAATCATTTCAAATAACAAATAAATTAGACTGAATCATGATGCATTTGAGAAAATGTCACAATTACTGTGCTAATAAGTTTAAATTTACATACTGCCTTTCAACCGAATGGATCCTAATGATGTATAATCTCAACATCCGGAGGAGGCTCAATGTGACAAAAGCTGAGGAAAAAAAAGTCTAATATTACTTTGTTGATACACAGAAAATGATGCCATATTTTTCAGGCTGTATTGATGTATTCAATTGCTATCAGTAAAATAATCAAATGCATTTTGTTTCTTTTTCTGTATTCCTTATTTATTATCTTTGTGTAATTTATTTTTTTCCATTTTCAAAATTTCTTTTACTTTCCACTGTATTTTCATTTTTTTTTCATTTTTCTGCTATTTTTAATAAAATTCTGTTATTTTGCCCATATTTTCTTGTATTTGCTCTATGCTGCTTTTCCTCCATCTGTCATAGAAAATTTTTCTATACGATGTCTTTTTTCTCAGTATAGGCTTTTGTCCTCCAAGCTAAGAAACAGCAGTACCCCCTAAACCTTCTCCTTCTTCTCTCGCTCCATGGTTTTACTACGACTGATTTTTTTCACTGATTTTGCTTCTGCCATTTTCATCACTGTTGATGTTGTGTACTCAACAGGATATTGTCATCTCTTGGCTTAAAAATCCCTTCCCCTTGCATCTACAGTCATCCAAATGTCTCCTGTTATGCCTGCCCATGATGCACCACAAAAATGTAAGTTATATGCAAGTGTTATATATACCTAAATAGCATATGTTTTACATATTGAACTTATGTGAGATCATATATTGGCTCATAAGAGTGGTTTCCTTTAATTACAGTCCACACCCATACCGTACGTTATATATAAAAACCATATGTCAAGCTATCTGTGTGTATGAAGCACTCATGCCTTTTCCACATGGGTAGATCCTTGAGCAATCCTCATCTCCCAAAACAGAATAAATATTTCTTTTGTTTTTCCAAGCCCTTGGGGCTTCCCGCAGACATGTGTACCCACTTCTCAGGTTTACCACTGTGTTGTCTTCCATGACCTTTGCGCATATGAGTCCCAGTTCCTTTACCAAAAACATTTTCTGGTAATTTGATTTACAGGATATCCATTTCTAAACTTGTTTACAGATCTTTCTATACACCACCCTTTCTCTTTGTTTCAGATTTCAGGGAGTTACACTAGCTTTGCAACTCCCTGCCTTCTCTTCTCTGAAAACAGCCATTTCCCCAGATCTCATTTCTGAACCTCAGTACCTCTTTCCTTCCCCAAGTCTTTAAAATATCTTCTCCTAATAACTATGCAACTAAGAATGTATGCGGAGACAACCCAATCCTTGAAGCACAGACTACTTTGTGTCAAGATTTAGTCACAGCTGCTCATGTTCCATGCGGTAGCAACGAAGTAATATACTGATTTCTACCTTCTGTTAAGACAGGTTTTTATATCTCTGAGTTATCTGTAGTGTAGTATTTTTTTTTCACTAAGTAGTAAGCTCAATATAACATTATAAAATAAAAGCTGAAAGTCCATTTAATGATTACATTATATGTGCTATAGATATCATGTATGTAACATAGCATTAACTTCATATATCCACAGATATAGCACACATGTAACAAAAAAATTAATTACCACAATACTTAGCTATGTAAACAAACAAAAAAAGAAAACTTGAAAATGAGAAGTCATACTGGAAGTAAGTTGCAAGGAACAGTAATAAGGAAAGGATGATGGTGAAATTTTGAACATATAACACTGATGCCTTACAGGGTAACCTGCTTCTTACAAAACTTGAGGGAGAAGCATAAGAAAAATATACAGCAGGCTACCATAAGTAAGAGAATGACCTCAAGAAGGCCAAATTGAATTCAAATGGGAAAAAAAAAAAAAAAAGAGCAAGAGAAGGAAATAGAATCAACGTAGTCTGAGGTATGTAAAAAATAAATAAATACAGAGACAATACAAAATAGGTAACACTTTTAGGAAACACTTGAAAAAAATGCACAGAAACTAAAAATAAATCTCAGTTCAAACGCATCATCAGCAGCAGGAAGCCTCCTAAGTAATCTGTAGGACATTGTCTATTAGAATAAGGAAACACTTACAGAAGATGAGGCTGTATCAGAAAGACTAATTTTTTAATTATGATTTTTATTTTTTCCTGTGTGTTCACCATTTGCAGTCTTTATAGGAGACATATTTACTGCTCTGTCTCAAAACAGAGTTAGCAGAAGATGCTGAAGAACAAGATAGACAAAATAAACTGTTCGATGTCATCAGGATCTGGTGTTATTTATCCACGTGTGCTAGAAAAAAATAAATGTACTGTGTAACAAGATGCTTAAAATCATCTTGAGCCTGATGTTCAGACATTAGACTGACATATGAGAGTGATAAAAAGCCTACTGAAGGATAGAGTTACTAGGCAAATTAATAAATACAGTTTTACCAGGGAACAATCAACATTGTTGGTGTGAATGGAGGCCATTCTTCACAAAGCCACTGCAGTACAGTACAGTTCTTGGAAGGAATTAACAAACACAAGAACAAAAGATTTTGCTATCTGATACCCCAGGAATCACCCAGCATGAAGACAAAATAACATCCAGCTGATATAATTTGGCTGAGTTTCCAAAAGTGGAATACCTCTCACCAAAAGCTCTCAAAGAAGGTAAACATTGTAAGAAGAAGGGTCCTCAAAAAAAAAAAAAAAAAAAAACCCAAAAAAACCAATACCTGGTTATGGACTGAAAATTAAAATATATGAAATAAAACAATAAACACTTTTCTCATTGCAGGTTACAAGGATCTGTGTGTAGGATTATGGGCAAATAACAATGCATCAAAAAACTAGAAAGGCCAATCATACACTGTGGTGACATTTTTCAATGATATTGAATACTTCTGCAAAAATGTGGCAGAAAGCTTTCAGAAAGATGAAATGAGGAAAGGAAATGAACAAAGCAAGAAATGAAATTTAAAAATTAAAAAAAAAACCAGCTCAAACACATCTAAATGAATGTAAAGTTATGCAAATGAGATTTGTAGATATCAATATAGCCTTTATCACTCCAATAAAAATTCCTTGGAAACTTCAGTTCTTCACTCAGTAGTAAAAAAAAACAGAAGATAAAAAAGGCAATAATGAAAAATATAATCAAAGACACTATGATAAAGTTTAAGATGTGACAGCATCTCGCATGAGCTGTACAGTTCTCATTCCATCATCTCAAGAAACATATAATAATAAAAGTGATAAAAACATGGCAGCCTAAGGTGATTAAAGGCATGAAATGGCTCCTCTAAAATGTCTGAGGATCCTCTGGGATGAAAGGAGGAAACATGAGTGGGTTTATAAAGATATTTGAATGGGAAGTATCAAGAATGTAGGTGTGCTGCTTTGTGGCACAAGACACTTGGCTGGTATACCTTTCACCTAACATACTGTACTTCTCTTATAAATTATGGAAGGTGTTATCCTCTTCTTTGTGACCAAGAGATGAAAAGAAGTATCCAGTCACTGTAATCATGCAAGTCAGATTATTATGAGCACTTCTCAAAATATTTTTCTTTGCCTGTTACACTGTGTTCAAGGCAGGCAGAAACAGACAATCTGCCAAAAGCTGGAAAGGACAGCACACCACAGATTTCTTTTGTCATCTCTTGAGTGTACATTGAAGTTGCAGGTTCATTCAAGAGATCTTCAAAATCATTAGTCATGCTTTTTTGAGTGCTTTGCAAGACCAAATAATCAATTCTGCCAGACATTCAGTGATATTTATACAAATGTGCTCTGCTACTTTCATAGCCATATTAAAATAAGCACTTTTGTACAGAAATGTGTTCTGCTCCCCCTGTGTCTGCGGGTGCAGTCTGAGCCTGTCTGCCATGTCTGAGATATGGAAAAAAAAATATCTTAGGGAAAGATTTTTATTAATTTATAGAAGTTTTCTGCTTGTTCGTTGAAATGAAACAAACGAATCTGGGGTGGAGGTATCAGACTGCTCCTTGAGAACTTTGAAATTTTTTGTAATGATAGTTTCTTGTTGCCGAGATGATCTGGGGAAATTTAGATGCCAAATCAAGGATTTAGTCAGTCTCTTTCATTCTGTACAGAGCTATGAATCATGTGTCTGGGATTTTGTGGGTAACTCTATACAAGGCGTTTGTTTGCTATACTAGAAACTGTCCCCTACGATGCTAGTCCCCACAGAAATAAAATGATCACTGAAAAAAAAGATTTTTTCTTTGTTCATTTTGATTTTGGGTTTAAGCCAGGAAGCTGTCAAGATCCTCCTGTGAATATGGAATGCTTTCCTCTAGCAAATAACATTGTTTTATTTTAGAGTATAATTGGACCCAAAAGGTGCTTAATATTAGATTGAGAGCTCAGTAAGTCAAAAGTAAACATGATACAGAATGTCACACTTAGGATTATGGAGTAACACAAATACTATGCTAAAATACATATGGACGAGGTTAGAATTCCATTAAAAGATTTGTACCATACAAACAATATGCTCTATTATTTCTTTAAGAAATGATTTACTGAATTTCCATGGATTAGCATTTATTTCCAGATTGTTGTGATGATAACATGCATACTTTATGTCAAGAATGGTAACTGACCTTGATAAATTATGATGGGGATGGAGATATATTGTATTCCCATGAAAATTTGTGTCATTCTCCATGTTTTTTCAATAAATAGTTCTTGAGCAGCAAATTTTTCTCAAGAAAAACATGGAGATAGTAGCATTTAAGTCAACATAGGACTTCCAGGTTCCTAGTGTTTAATATGAAGTGGAATTTTATGTGGATGTTGTTTTTGCTGTTGCAGAGGAAACAGTAGTGCATCAATCCAAGACTTTCTCTGTGATTGGCAAACCCTACAGACCCTATCTTACATAAAGCTGCAATAAATGAAATTTGTTTTTGTGAAGCTGGACGGTGGCATATTTTCCTACAAAATCAGGGCAAGTTTTCATGCTCTGCTGTGTTTTCTATGCAAATATTATTTAATATTATTTATTATATATTTTATTATATATATAATATTATATAATATATAATATAGAATATAAATATATTATTTAATATTTAATCTACTTTAGTTTTAGATCATTTGGATGTTATTAACAGACTTGCTCTGTAATCAGTATTGCCCGTACCTATTAATTTCTGTAAGACTGAACAGGTACCCTAGTACAGGTCCATTCTGGCAAATCTGTTGTAATAAAGATGTTCAAGTGTAAAACCACTCCTTTTTTTTTTCCCTTTCTTTTTTCATTTTTCTTTTTTTTTCTTTCTAGGGGCATATGTAGAGCCATGCTCTTTGGTCAATATTTATGAAGCCTTTATCTTATTTCATTTCACACTGAATCATCCAGTACTTCCTTGTGTAATCACTGAATGGTAACTTCCATGTTTAAGTATGCTTCTTGGCTATACAGTACTGAAGAAGAGCTATGTTCATTCTGCTTTTAATCAGAAAGGTATCATATCATATGAACTTTGAATGCTCAGGAATCACTGAAAGATAGAGCTGAATGAAATCCTGTACTCTCAGGAAAACTGGTTTCTTTCCAACACATGGGAACATATAACTAAAGCATATTTTTTCTCTATTTCAGTTTCTGTCTCACAGTCCTAATATTACCCTCAGCTAGAAACTGATTGTTTGGAAGAACTGACTGTTTGTTACTGCAACATATTGCTATATTCTCCAGAAATTGTTGTCCTCACTGTTTCTTAATATCACTGCCACTGTTTCTTAATATCACTCCAAAGTCGGCCTAGACAGTTCAGTGGTCCTCTCACAAGGCAGCTGTTATCTGATGATCCAGGACAGTGACCTCATCTGAGAGTAGCTGGCTTCTGGGGTTGTGATGTTTGTTGTTGATTCTAAAACAGATTTCCTCTATCTTATACTGGGGAGTACAGCTGTGATGAAAAAGAATAGCTCTTGTGAAATGGAGAGACATTATGCTGTGTTCGAAAATGAAAACATGTAGGGATCTAAGGAGGCTTGTACTCTATCTCTGCATGAAAGCTAAAGAAAGGTGGAGTGGATAAGAAGCACTTCATACTGATTGAAGACAACATTTTCTAAAGCAAGTGGAGATACCAAATGACATAGGAAGTCCAATCCGAGGATTCCAAAGGAATTGGAATCTCAGCTGAGATTTTCAGTGTTGACTGTGATATACAGGGACATTTTCAGAAAGGGAAGTTGGCTGTGACCTACTTGTCTGTGCACACTGTTCTCAGTTTGGGCTGTCAAAAGAGCAGGTTATATAGATTTTAGGAACTTTAAGTTCACATAAATACCATATAGGTGATCAGTATTTATAAGTTGTTCCCCCCAAGTGACTACTTCAACATAAAGTCAAAAGTCAACTTGATCATTCCTTAATGATTTGATGCCAAAGATTCTAGCTACATTGCCTAGTGATAATGTTTGGTATCAACCAAAGAGAAAAAAAGCAAACTTTTCCCTTACACAATAAGTATCTTACTGCCTCCAAGTAAAATGTGACCAGATTTTCAAAATCTGCCCTGTTCTCTTGAAGAACAGACACATGAGAGAGCAAAGACAATATTTCAAGAGAGTTGGCAAGCAAAAATAATGATTTAAGTGTCATCTAAGTTTCAGACTAGTAGAATAAGTCTAAATGATAACTTTGTTGTCCATACTTTACAAAAAAATAAAACAACAACAAAAAACCCCTCCATGACAGAAATACTAGAATATTTCTTCCTTCTGCTAAACTTATTTTGCACCATGAGTGAAACTGCCTTCAAGAAATCGTTGCATCCTGGTCTCCAAACAGGAAATGAGGCTATTGATTGACAGTGAAACTTGTTTCCTTCGTCTTTACAGGAACAAGGAAATTATTTGTGTATGCTAGAATCTAAACTAAATTAGGCAATCTACTAATATGACACAAGCCTTTGCAGTACGTTTGCTGAAGTTTGTTTTTTCCTTTATTTTTCCTTCTTTGTTTTTGCTGATTCAGTGAAAGTAGTCTTCCGTTCACCAGCTAGGTTTGCGGAAGAGGAACTATTTTCTATTAGAACAATCCATGAAGTTGAAAAAGCAGAAACGTTTGAGCACATAAGCACTTCTCATGTACTGTGCTCAGCTGTCTTTTGAAATCTAAATGCATATAATGCAAGGACTTTTTTGTGTGTTACTGTGATGATGTTTCTCTTTGATTCACCTCTCATCACTATCTCTCCAGGGCATTTAGTCAGCCAGCCTCCTTGAGCTCTCCCCTTGCATCCATGAGTAGGAACAAAAGCTAAGCTGGTGTGATGGGAGGGTTTGTTATCTGGTTAGTGAACCTATTCCTCTCAAAGTGAATTGGTGGGGGGAAAGGTATCTAGAATGAGTTTTTCTTGCAGAACTTTACAATGTTATTCTTAAATTCTTAAAAGAAAAAGAAACCAGTGTTTTTATTTTCAGTGTTAAAATAACATTAAGAAACTGTAAAAGATATAACAGAATAATTGTGGAGCAATACAAGATATTCCAATTGTAATGCACTTTTTATTTTTTATTTATTATGTTTCATATTTTATTTTTTATGTTTTATTTTAAATAGGGTTATATTCATCTGGCATTACAAAAAAATACAATGAAAATTTTTCTTGGTTATCTTTAAATCTTTATTAATTATTATAATTAGAATTACATTTTATTTTATTGAAGGGGGTAGCGCGGTTAGAGATGAGGGTTAAGTTTGACTGGGCATTTGGTTTATATATGTCTCAAAAACAGCTCCCACCACCATCTTCCTTTCTGTTTCCTGACATACATTTCTTTTACAAAGGACAAACTGTATTTTCTCTCAGCTCACTATTGACTTTTCAATTGAGAATCACTATGGCAAAGAGTACAGAGATGAAAGATCTGCTGTTTATCTTGCCACACTATTCAGTCATGAGTAGTACCAGGGAGATAGCCTTGCTTGCTTCAAAGAAACAACCTTAACTTATGAATATTTAAAAGTTTCCGATGCAAACTGTCACTTTAATAAAATAATCCATGAAAAAGAATAAGAGAAAAAAAAAGAGGGTTACCTGCTGTCAGGGGGAAGTCTTCTGATACAGTTCTCTGTCAGCTTCCTGATGCTGGCAGTGTTTGCGATAAGAACATTGACATAGAACACAAGTGTAACTTAGATGCTCTTGAGTTCTAGCAGTCATTCCAGCACTAAGCTCACCATTTGTTTGCCTAAGTCAACACTGTGGCGTTCTTCATATATTTTTAACAAGTGTCCAGCTGCACTGAAAGATCTCACAAGATAGTATGAGACATGAAAGTAAGAGCTGGGCTGGACAAAAATTATTTTAAGGCATAATTTATGTCACACATAAATTAATCCCTTAGTAAGAAGAGTAACACTGTACTTCAATGCTAACTACATCTGAAAATACCAAAACAGGGTCTGCATTGTTTTAGACTTTATTTTGTATCTATCACTTTTAACAAATTAGCTTTCTCTGTGAAATAATTCGCAGGGCTTTCATGTCTCTTTCTTTGGTAACGTAAACTGTTCTTGCTGACCAAGGAATATGTTCTGACCTGACATTTTTTCTCTTTTTTTCTTTTTTCTTTTTCTCTGTGTGTGTGGGGGGGTGCGGGTGGTGGAGGGGTGGGGTGGGAGGGGGCTGGGGGAAGCAGCTATGGGAGATTCTGACTTTTATAGCCTGTCTTCTAGGCAGACATCTTCATTAGTACATATAGAGCTGTCTATATAAGAAATTCTGTGCTAGCTTGGAGGGCAGATATTGTTTACACAGAAAAATGCATCTTAGTTGTGATGTCAGAAGGTGTTGGGTACTAAAACAAAGAGTGGCTCCCAGCCTGAAAGATGAATGAAATAATTGCATTTCTTTGATGTATGAAGGGAGTGGGTTGTTCTCACCTACTAGCAATGTTTCCACTCTGAAAAGCTGTAACAGTACACAACGAGAATAAAAAGGGCAAATGTCTGCAGCATAGGTGAATGGAAAGATAAAAATTTGATTACCTGTGTTACTTCTGTTATTTGCCTCAACAGATTTGTTAATTTCTCCTCAGAAAATATCCAGGCAATAAGCACCAGGATGGACTGTTTGGTGGATTAGGAATTGGTTGGCTGGATGCAGCCAAAGGGTTGTGATCAATGGTTTCATGTCAGGGTGGAGACCTGTCACAAGTGGTGTCCCTCAGGGGTCTGTCTTGGGACGGGTGCTCTTCAACATCTTTATAAATAACATAGAGAGTGGCATCGAGTGCACCCTCAGCAAGTTTGCAGATCGCACCAAGCTGAGTGATGCAGTTGATACACTGGAGGGAAGGGAAGCCATCCAGAAGGACCTGGACAGGCTGGAGAAGTGGGCCCATGAAAACCTAATCAGGTTCAGTAAGTCCAAGTATAAGATGTTGCACTTGGGCCAGGGCAATCCCAGGTGTTGATATAGACTGGGCAAAGAACCCCTTGAGAGCAGCCCTGTGGAAAAGGACTTGGGGGTCCTGGTAGATGAGAAACTGGACATGAGCCAGCAGTGTGCACTTGCAGCCCAGAAGGCCAACTATATTCTGGGCTGCATTAAAAGAGGAGTGGCCAGCAGGGAGAGACAGGTGATTGTCCCCCTCTACTCAGCTCTTGTGAGGCACCATCTGGAGTACTGCAGGTCTGGGGCGCCTAGTACAAGAAAGATGCAGAGCTCTTGGAATGAGTCCAGAGGAGGACCACTAAGATCATCAGAGGTCTGGAGCACCTCTCCTACAAGGAAAGGTTGAGGGAACTGGACTTGTTTAGCTTAGGGAGGAGAAGGTTCTGGGGAGATCTCATTGTGGACTTCCAATACTTGAAGGGAGCATATAAACAGGAGGGGGAACAGCTGTTTATAAGGGTGGATAGTGATAGGAAAAGGAGGAATGGTTTTAAACTGAGACAGGGGAGGTTTGGGTTAGATATTAGGAGGAAGTTTTTTCACACAGAGGGTGATGAAGCACTGGAACCCAAGGAAGTTGTGGATGCCCTGTCCCTGAAGGCATTCAGAGTCAAGCTGGATGTGGCTCTGGGCAGCCTGGTCTGGTGGTTAGCAACCCTGCCCATGGCAGGGGGGTTGAAACTAGATGATCATTATGGTCCTTCTCAACCCAGGCCATTCTATGATTCTATGATTACAAAGCAGTATAGATAATGGTTACATGGTTGTCAGTCTTCAAGTTTGGACTTTTCATTTGGAAAAAGAGAAACCAAGGGAAACTGACGATGCAGTAATTCAATATTGTCTTTCCTAGCTCCATTGTGCACTGTGCTGAGTATAAGCTTTTTTTTCTTTTTTTCTTCTTTCACTGGGAAGCTGCATATACAGTCCTTATTTCCACATGCTATGTTTTCTCTTAGATTCTGAGGAGGATTGCACTGGATCTATACAATGCAAATGCAATACATGAAACAAGTATATGACAACACTCAGTACTAAAGCAAATGAATTGAAACTCCAAATAGCATACTGGGGAATACTTCATCATAATGTGAGTAAACATTGCACAGTGAGCTAAAGTTTCAGGCCAGTGAATAGACCCCAGCAGGGGATCTTAACTCCTTTACTTTTTCACATATTGTGCCATTTATGCCAATAGGAATGAGTATATCCAAGTTTTGATATACTATGTTTCACATTTTCAAGTAAAATTACTTTTACCCTTTTCATATCGTAAGATGTCCATAGGGGCTGAACTTGATGAGTCCCATACTAGTGAATAAGTGCCATAAAAAATGAGATGATCTCCACGCCACTCTACTTGGTCCTAACACATATACTCCTCTGCTGTAAATAATGTGATTTGAGACACTTCATGAAATCTACTCTCCCACTTTCTTTCCATCACTACTTTTCAGCTTCACTTAAAGTTGAAGAGATCTGGAGGGCCTGGAAGGGTTTTCCATAAAATCCTCCCTTAGTGAATACTCTTTACTAATTAAAGTCCGTATTCAAAGGTTGTTTATAAAGAAAATAGTGTGTGCAGCCTGGAATGGGAGAAGTTAATGGGGAAGTTTCAAGAAGAGCTGTTGAAAAACATGCCACAAGTACAAAGGGGAACAAAAAAAAAAAAAAAAAAAAAAAAAGCCTAATCTTAATTTATTTTGCATCCTCTTAGTCTTAATAGAAAGAGAATTAATTAAAAATTTTCATTAATTCGTATAAAGAAATAGGGAGAATTGGAGTGTAGAAAAAGTTGTAGTGGGGAAAAAAAGTTTTTATTTTTCCATGTCCCTTTAAAAATGTGGTATTAAGTGTCTTTGAACATAAATCTACATATGGGGAAGTACAAAGACTTGTTACTATTGGCATAATCAAGCTCTAGAAAAGAGGAAGAAATGACCAGCCTTTTGAATTCGGCCTTCTGAAGTTATCTCTGTTGCAAAACAGCTGTAAGACCATAATGGAAGTTGATTTTGCAAACCCAAAGCCTGGACTCCCTTTGAAGGTTAGAGAACACAGCAGAGGTATATGCTGCTATCAACATCTAGTTTACCATGTATGTTGCCATCAATAAGGAGAAATGATATCTGGATTAAGATTTTGTTTCTCATAACACAATTTGATTTGAAGGAAAAGATCAGAGCTGGCAGTAGTTATGATTTCTGTAATTCTGATTAGGATAGTAGGTGTACACGTGTGGTCATGAAGGCAGTGTCTAAGGAAAAAGGGAATAAAACTTCAAAAGTAAATGGAGCCGAAAGTCCGCTAGTCCTATCTGTCTGAAGACCTGGTCCTGAAATTCTCAGATACTGTCTTCCTCAGTCCGTGGGCCAAATCCAGACACTGTGGAAGCTTTTTCTGAGTGCAGAGGTCAGTATTAATAACTTTAGCAGCAGCTACAATACCACAGACAAGGTATGCTTTCTTGCTGTTAGCATGTCCTTTTTATCAGTAGAATTCCACGTCTGTATCTTGTACAATTTAAAATGGGATTTCCTTAACAAGGATGGGATGTATTTTTCTTACATGTCCTGACATTTTGAAACAATCTTCCTTCTCTGGCAATAAGATGCCAGAGCCACAGAGAGTGTTGTGTGCAGCACTAATGCCTTTCTAAAAGGTGACATGGGGAGATATTTAAAGAATGGTTCTCAGGGATTTAACTGGAGGTTTCCCACTGATGTTAGTTTACCCCCTGCAAGTCTGACAGGGCATATTAGGCCACACTGGGGAAAATAACATTCATGCTCAGTCAATCACGTAAGATCTCTGCCATTGTGCCACTCAATCCTGAGATGAGACAGTCGGTATTAGCTATTGTGGTCCCAGTTTTGTCGACTTGAAGCTTGTTAAGCTGGTTTTATATTCATTGAAGGAGTGTTTGCGGTAATAAGCAGCTAAGCTGAAGGTCTGTGATCCTGTAGCTGGGTCTCATAGAGCAGCTAAAACACTTCTCTTTAGCTTAATGCTGAGAGAGAGGCATTTTTTCCTGGATTTTATTTGCTGAAAAGAAAATCCAGTTTAATCAGTTTAGTGAGCTGCCCTGCTGTGTTTGCAGAGTACGATGGTGTGGTCTGGGTCTAACAGAGCACCCTTTGCAGACAGCCTGGACAACTTTATTAAGTCCATCTCCCTTACAGTCAAAGAAAGGGTAGCGGGCCTCTCATTTGTTCTTCCTGGTTGGCTGACTCATCATCCCATACTTCTTTTTGTAGCCTTTGAATGTTTGCTCCCTTCCACCCACAGATACCAAAGTGTTAAAACTGTTTGAATCAAATGCAGTCTCTATGTGGAGTGATGGGGGAAAAGTAAATGTTCTGTTTCTTTACTTTACTTGAGATATGTCACAGAGGTTGCAGAAAAATACAGCAAGTGAAAGCATCTTTCATGTTATTCTGTCATTTTTTTCTGAAGTAAGAAACACTTACGAGTTAGAAACAGAGTCATTACCAACAGAAACAAACAATTCCAAATGTCTGAATAAAAAGAAAAAAAAAAAATCCCACAGTGTGGTTGCTGCTGTCAAACAGCAGAAAATAACCTGCTGATAGTATGTCTGTATGGTCTCACTTCCTGCGAGGCAGTATAGACAGTCTTCTTTAAATGAGTATGAGCTACAGTTTTCTTTTTACTTTAATATTGAAAGAAAAAAAACACATGTGATTGTCATCTCAGAATAGATTATCTATATATGCAAAAAATCACTGTTGAAGATTAAATGCAAAAGAATGGTCAAAACATATCTTACAGTAAGGATAACACTTAAAACTTACATATTTCCAGATATACACGCCCCGTTACAGTTTATTATGCTGTAGTCAAGTACTGGAAAACATTTTTATGTATGGTTTAATAAGTAAATGAACAATGATGTCAATGATGATAGAGCTAACTTGGTTTTATTTTTTGGATAACTGGTAAAAATTAATTTTGTATTGGGAATTGCCTTGTCTGAAATATAAACAAATTGTCTTCCTTGCAGAAATAATTTGAAGTCATTCATTTATATAAAGGAATACAGATATTTCTTCTGTATTCCTTGAAATAGCTGTGATAGGTCAGGATTCCTTGTTTTCTTGAGTGGCCTCCATTTGCAGTTTTTCAATATTTATTGCCTGACGGCATTAATCGTAATCCATTTCCTCTGAGTAGCTGATATGCAACGTCATATCTGGTCAGAAACCCACACGATGGCATTTCCATTTGTGAACTGAATAACCACGCTTGCTCTGCCAAGGTGAATATTTGCATGGATGAATTGAATATTCTTACTTGAAATTCACTTCCACGTATGTGGCAGAAAAAAAAAAAAAGGATTGCTGAGCAGGTGAACATGATGGGAAATCCATTTGTAAAAAATGGAGTGAAACTCCTTGCTGTTATCTGGAACTGGTATTACAAAAAGAATTTTGTGAAGAATAGTAAATATAAGTCTTTTTAAGTTTGAGGGGTGATGAACTGTTCTGAAGTATATGCTTTACAGTGTGTTTTTCTTGAACTTTTTATTTTTTCTCATTAGTTTGACCAGATTTCTACAGTTTAATCCTTTGCTCTTGTCTTTAAAGATTTTTTGAATCAATCTTGAATAAATCTGTCAATAGGTTCTTATATAGCCCTTTATGAAGTCTTTCTTGCTCAGAGCAGGAAGTGCTGATCAGTGAAGAAAAGCACAATGCACTTGCAAAAATGTTGGCCTTCTTTACAGATCTAAATGTTATATATACTAAAGATCTTATCTTCAACTACCTTGGTAAGTTCTTCTGTAAGTTTAAATTAGAGCTTTCAATAAATTATCTTTGATGCATTTCAAAACCATCTTTCACTGATTTGCAAATCGATCAACCATATCTAATAAATCTGACCTGCTAACGAATAAAGATTTCCTTAAACTAATGTTTAAAATCATGAAACTTTTATATTGAGACCAGGAGTGATTGTTTAAATGTTGGTTTGTTAGCAGGTCATATTCTTTAAAATGACACTATTAATTTCAATGGCGATATTGATATTCCACGTATCAATTCTGAATTGACTTCAAGTTCACAAGCCAATGCTGTTTCTTTCAATAGTGAAGTAAAAAAGAGAACTGTAGCCCATATTGATTCAGCAAGTTGATTTACCAAAATACTGTGAAAAAAATGTGTACTGTTAATGTGTAATAACTCCTATTTTAATATCAATTCTTTTCACACCAAAAATCCTAAACAAAGAAACAAAACCTCAAACTTCATCACCATTTATCATCACCACGAACAAAAACAATACAAATATAATAGGTAAGAATATTCATACTAAGATCTCAGATGAAAGTTATCCTTTTGATCTAAATGATATGTTTAATGTACACTGCATGATGTTCAGCTGAAAATGAAGTCGAAAAATTACAGTTACATCAAAAGTTCTTTTCCCCAAAAATTTAACTAGATATCTTTGAGAAGTATACTTTTACGTGAGAACCAGAACACATCTTTTGTGCTGTTCTCTGTACGTGGAAGCCTTATTATTGATTGAAACTAAGCAGTGCAGAGCAACTGGTCCACTCTCTTTTTTGTCTCTGTCTTTCTGCACACTAAGCTCAAGACAGACCAAAGTCACAGTGTAAGCAATCTAGATTGAAGAAATATGACAGATCAGTCAGGAAGTCTTCAAAATCACAGAAGAGTGGTGTTAAGTGAAATAAAAATCTGGTGTGTGCACACAGCTTGGAAATGCAGGAGCATGAAGTATAAATCACAATGTAAGTGAAAGATACATTTTTTCAGTGATTCTCTGAGGGCAAATCAATCCAGTGATCCATATGTTGTGAGTCAGCATGTGGTTTTTCTCTTTCTTTTACATATTGGCTTAGTACTGTCAGTGCTTATTGTTGTGGCTCTGGTAATCTCCACTGGCTGCTAGACTTGGATTCTGCATATCTAAATACCTGGTATTTGAGTGCTTTGGGGTTTTCTTTGGTCTGAGTATGGTATATCTTTCTTGCCTGACTGAAATCTTTCCAATAAATGAGAAGAATGTTACCATTCATAGTAAGGTGCTTCCTCAGCCCACTGTTGTTAACATTTTTATTTCTTAAATTCCCCTACATGTCAGCAGAGACTTATACGCTCTTTACCCTCCTGTTGTATCTCTTTGAGAATGTATGACAATGAAAGATGATTTAAACTCCATTAAGAAATCTGGTTGCTCAGTTCCTGACTACAGATGCTCTTTGAAATCACATTTCTCTTTCCCTTTCTGCTTCTTCTGCAGCAATCACCCTCAGCTTTATCCTGCTGCTTAGGAGTAAATCTACTTATTTGCCACTGAGCTTAATAGCATTTTATACAAAACTAGGAATAAATACTGATGGATCAGGCTTTATCTATCACACTGATTCTTAGAACACTTGGTGTGTACTTTGAAAGTATAAGGTTAAAGGATGTTAGTCACAAAACAACTGATGTGTAGTTAGATACGCTGGAGATGTCATTCATACAGTGGAATTTGAAAGTAGTGATCAATAATTTATATTAGTGATCACTCTGCCCTTATCTAATAACCTGTTTTGTACTTTCTACCATCTAATTTCATTTGGCATTAGTGATCACTGCTTTTCCACTTAAAGTGATCTGATTAGACCTTGAAATATTTCCATTTTTCAAGATATAGCACATCTTCTGCAACTCTATGTAATATATATTCAGGTGGAATTTGATTAGACTGGGCAATTTACTTGTGATTCATGCCTAGTTTAAGATACTGAAGCAGGCAGGAAGGCGCCAATACAATTTTAAGCCAACCAGGGCACCAGTTATAGAGCCTTTCTGTGTCCTTGATACATAATGAACACTTTAGTTACTTTCAAAATCACATTAGATTGCTGACTGTAAAAACAAAACTCAAGCAAACCTGCCAGAAGCCTTTGTGCGTATATATATATTTTTCCTTTTGTTAGAATTCCAGTATGCAGGATAAATCTGAGGAGATTACTCAATCAGTAAAGACTACCCATCTTGCTTCTTGTATCTTTTCATGGTTAACATGTGAGCCATCCCTAAGGCTATAGTTCAAGCCATGAGAACTGAAGAGTGAACATTAAAATCAGAAATAGCAAAAATTATAAGGGGAGAGACTAGCAAGGAGTTATCCCTGGATACAGCTGGGACAACAGACTTTGGTAGGTACCAATTTTTCTTTTTATCATAAGATTTGAAATACTTTGATCTGCACCAGCTAATAAGTTCATGCCTTCCACGGTTGCATGATGTTGAGTTTGGAATGGGCTTATTATGGAAATTTCAGCCCATCTGTTTCACTTTTAGGCTTCTGCTCAGAAAAGTAAGATGGATAGTGTAAACAATTTTCTAGTTTTTAAGTTACCTATAGTGATCTTAACATTTGAAATTGGGTCTGAATGTCACATTAATGAACATGTCACTGCCCTCATCTCAGCCATTTATTTTTTTCCTTGTCTTTCTCCATATTCATTGGGCTGAAACAGAATTTGCTATACAAATATAGAAAATAAATTCAGTTATTGGAACTATTGAATGCAAACTTTCTCATAGTATCCTTACGAGTCTTCTGTAGCACTTCAGCATATTCTTTCCTTGGAGTAAGAATTAATATTCAACTTAATTAATCTTGGAAGCACTCTGGAGTGAACTGGAACATGAACTAACCCTCAATAATGTTTTTTCTTGGAACAGGTGAAAAGTAATTTGATGAATCTCATGAAAGTATGCAGTTTAGTACCTTCATGTAACTATCCAAATCTAGTTTTCTTTGCTGTGCACAGTTAGAATGTTTAATAGTACTTTCAGTCATGTTAGGAGAACTCAGAAAGTAGATAATGCGTTGATGAAAGTAATATACCACCTTCTTATTCCATTGTTTTGGTCTCTTTGCTAAAGAACTCTTGTGTAGTTTGTCATCAATTATCATAGTATACAGACAGAATTGGGTAGCCAGAGAAGAATGTCATCTACCACAAGTTACCTATGACTGCCTACCACGATATGATGCTTTTGAAATATCCTCAGAATTGTTTATCTTGACTGTCATTATGTTTCTGGACACAACTACCTTAAAAAATCTTTCACTTTGCCCTGGATTTGTTTAACCCTTTAGCATTTACTCTGAGTTTAACTAACTAAATTTATATAGAAACCAATAAGAATTATGGAAAAGAGCTTAGGTGTCATTAAATGATGCTCTTACTTTTGCTTCATCAATTTAAGACCTTTAATTATTGTAGAAATATTTACAAGAGTAATATATAAAGTACAAATTCTGCTGTAATGAAAATGATGATGCAAAATATAAATATTAATCCTATGCTTAATTTAAAAAGAATAACTGATGTTCTAAAAAAACAGAATTTCCTGCGCTAGTGATATAACTGTTAAAACAAGCAAACAAACAAACAAAACCCACAAAAATATATGTTTGAAACTGTTTTTTTACCATTGGTTTTCTCTTGGAATTTGAAATTGATTGAAAATACTTCATATTCTTAAGAGAAATAGATTCTAAATTTTCTGAAATCATGTCAGCAGTGATCTAAAGAGGTATCCTTATATTTTCAGTGTTTCATGTAGAATACAAACAAGCAAATAAAGAAAAACTTTAAAGAACAGTATAAGAACAGTTATCAACCAACGAACTGTAAATTAACTAGATTGATAGACTCCTTTGCACTATGGTTAGACTGCCTTTTATTGGCCTAATAAAGACCTGGGGGAAAAAAAGTGGTTGCTAAACTGTGCTACAGACACAACCAAAGACTGCAATTTAAACAACCAGGAATAGATCTGTAAAAAGAAAGACTGGAGAGTAGATAAGCTCGTTTGCCAGAGGGCAAAAGACAGGTCCCAGGAAGAACACTAGGCTTTCCATTCTAGTTCCCATCCACAGTTCATAGTCTTAGGTCTTTCATCCCTCATGCTCCTTTAAAGTAAAAGAAGATTGAATGGTGACTTGATTATAGCATAGATATGAGTAATTTCAGAGTGAGGAAACACTACCTCCTGAAGACAAAGGCATTGAAAAGTATAGTAGAGGGGAGCTGAAGTTAGACAATAGCAAATAAGAAAAAAAGCTTCCTTCCACAGAGAGAATGTGTATTCAGTGGAGATAGAATATATAAGGAGAATTTCCAGCGTTTTCAGATTCACAGCATTTTTGGATAAAAATAAAACAAAGTTTCAAAAGAAAATATTTTTCTGGAAACATATGTGTGTTTGTTTTTGATGGAAGCAGAATGTTTCATCTGTGAAAATGTGTTTTATTTACAGTTGTTTACATTTTCTTCTGCCAGATGCTGTATTTATATCAAGGAATAATACACAATATTGCAACTGCTTTAAGCATTTTTTTTTAAATTAGTTTAGACAATGGTCTCCTGGAGTTATGGAATTATGTTGGTAACCCAGTTTCAGAAGAAAATGTTGGAAAAAACCTTCAGCTTCTAGCAATTTTCACTGCAAAGAAATCATGAAAATTGACTCTGTATCTCAAAGTCTCAGAAATCAGAGAAACAGTAAGAAGGACAAATTAATGTTTAAAATTTTATGGCAATTTGTTCTTCATTAATGATTTGTTGACTGCCTGGAATACAGTGAAACTTGTTTGTCATGTAAAGGAAAAAAGATGAGGTATCTCATCTTATTCTATCTGAAATAGTCAAGAGACTACATGCCTGTTGTTAGGAAGCTTCAGAATTATTTTAAACTTCTGAAAAAATGCCACTTCATTTCCATGTCTTTCCACTGCTGTTTAAAACTTTTGTTTTGTTCTCAGAAAACATCAGCTCTGATCCTTCTGATGAAGTTTTTTCCTCCTGAACTGATTGGATAGATCTTACATACCTCTAATGGAGAATTTGCTGAATTGGATGGACATAAATGTTGCTTTTATTTTTTATTTTTTTAATTTTAACATTTATCTTTCTCAGGACTCTAAAGATAGTCCTAGAAAAGGCCTAAATTGCTCTAGTTGACTTCTCTTATTTAAAAAAAAACAAATTTTTTTCAAATTTGTTTGCTCTGGTGGCTAAGATAAACAGAAATCGTTCTAGTACACTGTCCTGAATGAAAGAAGTGTGAAACCGATCCCAAGCCATTAAAAGGCTGCAGCTGTGTTAATTGTTTGTGCTCCTCTGGGGTAGGACGAGAAACTGGGGTTGGAGAGAGGGAAAACACCGTACCACATCACTTGCATTGTTCTCCTGTTACAACCTTATCTCAGTATCCATACAAAATGCCAAAGACTGTCAGTAAAAAGCAGAAGCAGAGAGAGATGACTGCCTGTAGTGCAGGCAAGGAGGGTGCCGAGAGATAAGGTCATGCGTTATTTTAGAGCTTTTCATGCCCACAGATCCCCAGGCTTTGTTAGGAGGATATGTTTTCCTAACATTACCAAACTTGTCTAATAAATTGACAATCCTGCTTGTCAATTCATACTGAATTTCAGTGGAAGACAGTCTGTTGTGCATGGAAACCAGGAAGAATTTTCTTGCATTTGAAACGTCTGGATTTCTGCTGGCAGGATATGCTTTAGACTGCAGACTCTGCCAGTTGCACAGTCCTTCCTGCCCAACACCTGTTCCAGGAGACATTTCTCACGGGAAATGACAGCATTTGCAAACTACTAGTGGTTTCCAGGGCATCTCTAGCATGTAGTGGATGTTGGAGGGAATATAAGAATGGAAATGTAGAAGATGGCAGGTGAAGTGTTCTGAAAATTCGCAGCTGTATTTCTGTCTCTATTAAAAAAGGTCATAAAGCAGTCCTCTATCTTGCTTTGATGGACTTTACTGTCCTCTTGAATCAATACTGTAGAAATGAATTTCAGACTCACCCTACAACAATTCCAGTTTCTCAATCAAAACACCAATCTCTACACTCATAGAAAAGCTGCATTTAGTTTATTGTCTAGTAAATTACTTGTCAACATTCTGTAGAATAAAAGATAGAGTAGGAAAACTTATCCCATATATGTATTCATTGCCTAGGACCATAAGTTCTTATGCCATGCCTGGCATTCAAAGGTATTAATAACACATCAATAAGAAGGTATAATTATCAGAGATGAGTTGAAATGAATGGAAGAGACATTTAACAATTGTGTTCTCTAGATGAAAGAAAGGATAAAAGAAAAACAGAAAGACCAGAAGATAGTAAATTTAAAATGGCTCACACAGCAGTTGCTAGACAATCAAGAAAGCACAGCCTTTCTACTCATACTTGATGACCAAATCTCTCTCCTTTTAAAGTCATTGCAGAGCTCTCATACAACCTTTTTGTTGCTCAATTTTTTTCCTTTCTAGTCAGGAATGACAAGGCAGGGTTTAATTTTCAAGCCAAATCTATGAGAAATCCCCGTTTTGGGAAACAATAGTATGACTGCTGAGCAGGTGAAGGACTGTGGCCACTGAATACATATGCTTCTGTAAGGCTCTTCCAACTCTTCTCAGTTTCTGGCCAACTGGGTCTAGCAGCATAGACAAAGCACTGAGCTATGTTCAATAATTTTTTCTAACAAAATGACTGTGAAGGATTGAATCTTATAAAGATGAAAGATATATGGTTGCTGGGTTTGTGAGGACTTTTGCTAAGATTGTTGGCATTTGTTGATTTTTGAACACTTCTGAAGTTTTAGCAATGATGCTTAACAGTGAAGAGAATCCTACAGATGAAAGAAACTTCTAGATTAGATTAAGACTTTAACATCTCAATGGCTTTCAGACGTTAAAAAAAAAAAGAAAGAAAAAAAGAGGAGAAAAAATGATGAGTGAAGGTGTGAGCATAAGTGAATAGCACTGCCACACACTTCATTCCACAAGTAGCAGATGCAAAGGTGCAGACTGCAGCCAGTTTTCTCTTTATAGTATTTGACTGTTTCCCATAATATGCATTCAGAAGCTTACTCCTGATGCAAGACAACCAATTCTCATCTTCTTGCTCACTGTGTCACAAGTCAGGTGTTGCATTCAAAAATATGTATAGGATGTTCATAGTCAATACTCCAGTCTTATCAACAACTTCAGGTGCTTTCTCTCACCTTTCTCTCACCTTTCTCTCACCTTTCTCTCACCATTTTCAGAGGTGATCTATCAAATTTTGTTCCTCTAAATATTCTAATTTCTTCCTCTAACTGGAGTTTCATGAACATATTCTCACTTTCTTGGGACTAATGATGTGACGTTTAACACTACTGTCTAGCACAGTGTTGGGCAGTTAAGGCACGTACATCTTCTGGCTGACTGATACTTTACAGTCACATTCAACATCGTACATGTACACTGCAATTATACTGTACTTTTCCTTCGTATCTTACAGTTGTTTGATATATAATTGTACACTGTAATCTGGGCCTTAAAAATGCATTAATTACTCAACACTGTGATTACGCACAGCTAATTCATAACTTGTATAGTAAATGTAGACTATAGGATTTTTTTAGTATGATCTTAGTAAGAGTAGAGCCAAACATACTATGGATTTCCAAAGCATACCTGGATTTCAAAAGCAAATGTTAAAAATATCAAACTGTGATAAATGTCAAAATATTTTGTGTTGTGTTCCTATACTTTTAGTGGCAACTGCCATAGTATTTGCAGTGCAACTGTTATATAATAACACTGTACCGTGAAGTGCATATTGTTTCTGAGTGAATTCTGCAATAATTTTTTATATGTTAGCTGTGCTACTGATGATTTTCTGTTAAAATTATTTCCTTTCTCATACATTAACAACAGTTCTTTCACTATAACATCATGAAGAGAAAAAAACCACCCTCTTTTCTTTCTGAGCATTCTCAATGAAAATCTTCTATTTTCCTTGTGAATATATTCATTGTAAAATTATTCATACCTCATAAGGGGGTGTATCTCCATACTTTCATTTTCATTTACCCTTTTTATCTTCTCCTAAGCTTTTCTCTCATTTCCTCTTCTCCCTATGTTCTTCTACCTCTTACATTTTCTGTTTCTCTCCCAGCTTAATCTGAGTTCCCTGTTTCCTTTCTCTGTCTTTTCTTAATAAAAAGTGGAAAAACAAAAAGATAGTTGATCCAGCAGACTGCTGGGAAGAACTTCTGTTTTTTTCTTTTTAATGTCCTTGGGAAATGTTCCCTTCATTTTGTGTGTTTCACTACAAGTAACATAAGGGTCCAGGCTTATACATAAGAAAAGATAGGATGCACATCTGGTATCTGCGGTAGCAGTCTCCTTGTAAATCTGAATAAGGGAGCTCTTTTGGAATGTGAAAGAGTCACAGAGCAGTTATCTTAAAATGCTCTTATGGAAATAAGTTATCTTCTCATTTAATGATTACGACAGAGTACTGTCAAGTCTTCAGGTCTACTTTGTAAGAGTTGGATTCATTTAATAGCTTTAATTAGTTTTTTAGGTAAGTTTAGTAAGTGTGGGATAGACAGATTGGAAACTGATAGAGAGCCCAGTGGAAGGCTCCAGAGATGACTGCAAGTCTGGAGAATCTCTCTTGTGAGCAAAAGCTGAGAGCTGGGACTGCTCAGCCAGGAGAAGGGAATAATGAGAGGGGATCTTATCAATGCTTATCAATATCCAAAGGGCAAGTGTTAAATTGATGGGTTCAGGCTCTCTACAACCCTAGCCAGCAACAGAAGAAGAGGTAACAGGCACATACTAGAACATAAAAAGTTCCATTTGAACATAAGGAATAACTTTTTTTATTTTGAGGGTGACAGAGCACTGGAACAAGTTGCACAAAGATGTTGGGAGACATTCGAAACCTACTTGGACATTTCTCTGTGTAACCTACTGTAGGGAAGATGCTTTAGTGGGGGACCTTTGAACCTCTATGATCCTGTTAACTTTTGAATTTAATTTGTTTGTAAGGACATGAGCAATAGACACAAGTTATTTTCACACAAGTGATCACACACTTGACAAACTGGCCAAAGTTCAGTCTTAAAAGGCCAGAATATTTGTCTGCAATAGACAGTGAAGATGAGGCTTCCTGAAAGATAACTCAGCTGTTTCAAGGTGGGGTCATTGTAGAAATATGGGGGTGAGATAAATATCAAAATTATGAAATGCATATGGACATCTCAGTGACAGATACATGACAAAAATCTCTAAATCCACATGCATATAAGCCAATAATACGTATTATGCTAACATAAGGCAAGGTTGGATGGGGCCTGAGCAACCTGATCTAGTACTCAACCTAGCATTTGGCAACTCTGCCTGCTGAAGGGGGGTTCTTGAAGGATCCTGAAGGATCTTGAAGATCTTTGAGGTCCCTTCCAACACAAGTCATTCCATGATTTTATGTTTCTGTGATTCTCTGATTCTATTAAGAGGACCCACAGTGTGATGTAAGATCTGTCTTACTGTGTCAGATGATAAATGTACTAAGCCTGCCTCTGGAAGTGGTCAGTAGCAAATCCTTATGGAAGAATATGTGAAAATAAAAACTCAGTCTCCAAACTTACAGTAAACAGAAATGCCTTTTCTAAAACTGTTTGAATTTTCTGTAATTAGGAAATTATTTTAAACTAAAGATATGTTTACTTAATTGCATTCCATTAATTGTAATCTCTTAACTGAAGATGTAGTCCCTAAATAGCAGGGATATATGGCTTCTACATATGGTGTTTACATGTATTTACATTTGTATTTTACTTAGAAACAAAATGAAATGGAAATTAATGTTACTGCATCACTCTGTGGCTATTGGCTACAGGAATACAGTAATTTGGCTTCTGTTCATTTATTTATTATGTATTTACTTATTCCAGAAACTTAAGCAGCCGTGGAAGATGATCATATGCTTGCAGGGCTATGAGCTGTGTGAGCTTGCTGCTCAAGTTACTGCTTTCTATCTTGAAGTGTTTCTTCCCAGCCCTGCTCCATTTCATCCTCTCACCCAGTTAAAAACATTGGAAAGTGATAAAATTAATTAGTATCCATTACTGCCAGAGCAAAATTTCCTTTTGAGTCCCATGGTCACTGGATATGGAAAAAAAAAATGCAGTGGGAAAAAGAAACAAGCATAATTGATGGTTTACTCAAGAGAACAAATTACAGATGAAGCAAAGGCAATTACTAGAATGGAGAGTCCTAACCTGTGCCCAACCTTGACTCAGGAGTGACAAAGATTATCTAAACTGATTGGAGTTTGTGTTGGATTAAGACATGTTGAAGTTGGCTGTGCTTTGCCAAAAGGAAAAAAAAAGCCAACTTGGGGGATGATTTATATAAAGAAGAAAGATTATCACAACAAGAAGAAAATGAATGAATTAGTAATTATTCAATGCTGGGAGGAAATTGTAACACTCTTTCAAGAAGCAAGTGCTAAAGAAATGAAGCAATAAGGAAAGCTGATCTCAGAGAAATAGCAATAGTGATTTGACAAATCTGCTGAGGAAATATGAAGCCAGCCTCCTAAATTAAGGTAGAAAGTGAATAATTTGAATGGGACTATTAATACCATTAAAATTGATTGCCTTAAGATTTGTTGTTGTGCTGTTAGATTAAAAGATAGATCAATGTCAGTTTTGTATGGGAGACCCTCCCATACCAATCAATCAGTGCCTTTACAGCTGCTGCCCTCCATCCCTCCCAGCAGATCCTTATTTCTCTTCCACCATTTGAGATAGAGGATGGTCATGTCCTTAAGTCATTTGTTTTTCCATGAACAGAGTCTGCTCCACATAGGGGATGGCAAATTGTCCTTCCTACAAAGTCCTCCTAATACAGTGTTTGCACTGCACAATGTGGGTTGATGAGAGCTTACTCTGCTGTGCCCAGAGCTGGAAGAAAAAAAATAATATGTGAGAGCATTTATAAATGCTGAGCTAATGAAAGCTGTTGAGAGTCTGAGATTATTAGCATAGGATGGGGAATTCACTGACATTTGTCACCTATGGCTTTGGATTTTCCTGCCTTCTGATTATGGGCTTGTATGTTCCCACAGTAAGCTCTCTTTTATGTGCAACATATAGTGTAAACACACAGCTAGCAAATGTCTTTACAGATCAGGAACGTCAGGTACTAGTACTACTGATTACAAAATCTGAATTTATACTTGTGATGGCCCAGCCTGATGGAAATTGGACCTTGAAGCCTTAGAGTGTATCCTTTTAAAACCTATCAGTTTTAAGAATATTCCAAGAATTCTCAGTAGCACAGTGCTTGATTTGTGCCTTGCTAAAAAAGCTTAATTGAAGCGTCCTTTTTATGTACTGACAAGATTCAGTCTCTGAGTTCTTCCATGTTTGCCTACTACCATTCAAAGATAATCTTGTATTTTACAGGTATAAACCTCAAAAAGAGAAGAATGCCAAACCATATACCATGGACTCCCAAAAGTCAGATGAATTTGATGTGACTGTTTTGTTCTTCAGAAGTTTTACATATAAAAGTATGCATATGCCTATTGGATATTGCTGCTGCTACCAGTGCTGTGAACATTTGGGGTAGAAGTATAAATTTTCTGCATTTTCTGATGCAGCTTGAAGCACCAGTGATTTTCCTCTAATGGGAAGATCCAGAAAGTATCAACTATGTCACTAATACTTTCTTTCTGCCTGCTCATTAGGAATCAGGAAGGGTACATTTTGACACATTTCTTTCTAAGTGCCAAAACCATTGTAGAGTTTGGTCTCAGATTGTCTCAACAGTTTGAAACTAAAATGTAACCCACAACCCAAAATGTGACTAGATCAAACACAGACATACCCAATTGATAGGAACACACTTTCTCTCCTTCAGCAAAATCTTTCATAAGATGATACATGCCTGCCTTAAATTTGTGCTGCAAGTTTAATGGTGCCTAAACTCGATATAGCAAGGTTTAGCATTTCAGTACTTATTGACAGCAACAATCTTTCTTGACAATAACAGTAATATACTATTCACTCTGACAGAAACTTGCAGAAGAGATGATTATCTGAGCCATGTCCACAGAGGGTGCAGAAGCCTATGAACTGCCTCAAGAAGGGCTTCAATTGAGCACTGGGGCCTCCTAGAAAATGAAAAGTGTAGATCAAATGCATTTGAATGTTGCATCTTTTATTCATTTTTTTTTTTTCCCCAGTAGTAGTTTTTTGAGGGCGGTGATACTAAAAAAAAAATGATATGGAATAATATAATTAAATGCATTCAGTAGTAGTAAGACATTGTGACTCTCTCCTAAAATATTCCATAGAATATGCCATCAATTCTCATATGTTTTGTTTTTCAGAAGTCTCTTCATTTAATTACATAATCCTCCATGCTGATTGAGGAAGAAAACTTAGGGTCATTTCTCACTGAATTGCTTTGTAGTGCACTACAATTATATTGGAAGCAAAGCAAAGCATGAGTGGTTGAAGTGTACAAATTGCAATGGTATATAAAGCTCTTCTAAGCTTTTATTAGTTAAGGAGATTTGGATGTAGGAATTGCCTTCTTCCTAATGTTAACTTGAATTTGAAGTTTGGATTTAGAAAGTACCTATGCTACTATCTATATTCAAAAAGTGTTTTGAGAAATATGCATGCAGATCTAATCAATATGGTGCTAAAATGCTGACAGAAGTCAAAATGGGTTCTCTAGTCTAGGTGTGAAACTTACCCAAAAACATCCTTAGTGTAGACAAAGTGTGAAGTGAGAGGTACAACCAGTGCACAGTAGCAGCCATCTTCAAGTTTTATATGTTCACCTTTTTTTTCTGGAATATATGCTCGCAAGAAAATTGACCTATTTAAAAAAGGAAGAGTTCTTCTGAAAACTCTGGGAAATTCTGGCAGTGAATATAGATAGGACTACATATATTGCTCAAAAACAAGAGGAGGAAAATGTGCCCCCTCAAGATACTAATAAAAAAAGACACACTTTCCCCATCTTACGTTGTAATTATTCTGTCTATATTATATCTATAATGGAAATTGTGACAACAAAGAAAAGATCTGCATTTTGGAAGGACATTGTGACCAGCGGTAAGAATGGGAATATTCTGTGACTATTCTCTAATATTAACATCCACCTATAATTACCCAGAGAAATGAAGTATTAGATAGGAATAAGCAAGAGTACTCTGTCCAGTTCTGGAACCCCCAACACAGGAAGGAGATGGAGTTATTTTACAGGTCCAGAAGAGGGCCACAAAGATTATCAGAAGGCTGGAACACCTCACCTATGAGGACAGGCTGAGAGAGCTGGGACTCCTCAGCCTGGAGAAGACAAGGCTCTGGAGGGACCTTATAGTGACCTTCCAGTACCTGAAGGGTGCCTACAGGATTGCTGAGGGGGACTATTTATAAGGGCATGTAGCAACAGGACAATGGAAATGGTTTTAAACCATTTAAACCATCTATTCCAGCCATAGATTTAGACTAGATAATAGCATGTGTGAGTGTGATGAAATGCTGGAACAAGTTGCCTAGTGAGGTAGTGGATGTGTCCTCCCTGGATGCATTCAAGGCCAGGCTAGATGCAACTTTGAGGGATCCGGTCTACAAGGTAGTGATCCTTCCTGTAACAGGAGGGCTGGATCTAGATGATCTTAAATGTCCCTTCCACCCCAAACCATTCTATGACTCTTTTAAGAAAAAATGAAAAGCATTCATGTATCTCTGCATGGCATAATCACTTAATTAAAAGAATCCTAATTAATAACTTGTTGGATATTGGATGATAATGAAGAATGTATATTTTCAAAGTATTATATTGAAGAAAAATCCTAGAGAACTTAAGCATTGGATATAAATAAATTACCCTGTGTCAAAAAAGGATTATATTTGCCTTAAAAGATGATTTTCTTGATAGATAGTGGTTAAAAATTTATATTCTCCAAAAAGTTTATATGGTATAAAGCACTGAGCATTAATTCTTTTATGTATTCTGTTAGTGCTGTTCTCCTAGTACCTTGTGATATTACTTGGCTCATTGATTTATCTATCATAGATCTATATGAACACACATTCCCTAAGAATGTACTATTGTAGGATTTCTTGAAAGGTAACACAATGATGAAAACTTTTGCCTTTATAGCCCTGGAGAACAAAGTTATCTGTGGATGAACTACTGTTCAAGAAAACTTAATGTAAATTTTCCCACGCTAATCCACTAATTTTTCAAGACTTAACTGGGAGAGTGTCATGGTTTTATGATTTTTGGTTATCGGTATTCCTCATCATAACATCATGTAGTGCACTGGGAGTTCAACTGTTAATGCTCAAGTTGTGGGCACCTGTCCAGAAAAGAACTACATTTCCCAGTCAGAGAGGAGATAAAACTCCTGGCAAGGTCACCTGATGCACTCTTCTTCATCGGCTCTTCTTCGTCTCCCTGTTGCTCAACCGGACTGCACATCTCACCTTAGTGTTATGGTGAGGCATATCCACCTTTCGGACATTCTCTCTCTCATCATATTAGATTTATTAGCTTCAATTCTAATTATATTGTATTATGGTGTGTTATCTTGCAGTCCGATACTATATTTAGTAAATTAGTTTGTTTCTCCTCAGATTGTTGCCACTGTTTTTGATTATTTTAGGATCCCCTGTTTCTCTTTTCTGGGGGCGGATTTTGCGAAATCCCACCACCCCACTAGTCATGGAACCGGGCCAAACTAGCCCATAAACTGTTGACAGAGAGAAAATTCCTGGGGTGATATTTCAGCTTCTATATCTCTTAAACCTATAAGTGTGAAGGTGTCAGAAAGTATTGGGGCTGACCAGTCTTCTCATACATAAAAAAATGGATTTAAGCATCACTAGTACTGTCCCTGAACAACCATTATTTTAATTAGTCTCAAAATATTCTTACAGAGGGAAAAAAATATATAATTACAGGTTGAGTGGAGAATTAAAGTCCAAGGAAAACATTACACTTTTCTTATAATATCATCTAGCTCTTCCTTGTGTTGTGTTCAACTGTCAACTTAAGAGTGAAAGTTTTGATTGCCTAGTGTTGTTCTCCTGAGTAGGTTAGCAAGTCTTTGGTCTGTAGACCACAAACTGGAACACAGGAAATCCTACCTGAACTTGAAAAACGACTTCTTTACTGTGAAGGTGACAGAGCACTGGAACAAGCTGCCCAGAGAAGCTGTAGAATCTCCTCTGGAGATATTTAAAATCTTCCCAGACATTTTGCTGTGCAACGTACTCTTAAGGAACCTGCTTTAACAGGAGGTATTGGGTTAGGTGATCTTCAGAGTTTCCTTCTGACCTCCAAAATTCTATGATTCTGTCAACATACTTTAAAGATCTTCCAAAAAGGTCTTCCTGAATTCCAAAAGAAATTTGTATTTAAGAAACTAATGAATAAAAGATTCTGAGATGCTTTCCTGGAAAAACATTAAAGCTTTTCTGAACTTCCTTTGTGAGCTGACACTAAATCTATCCATTTTGTCATATGCAACATTATTCTATGCAGTTTTAAATTATCTCAGTGATTGAGAGACTCTGAATATATTTTAACTAGAGAGACATAGACAGTTTGTTTATGCTGACCTTCAGATGTCCTTTCTTTTATGGTCCTTAGCCAATTTCTTAGGCAAACAATATAAACTGTATGCAGTCTGCTACTATCAAATGCAGCAGTGAAGTGGTATTCCCCTTCCAACAGCTGATGCCTGTCATGCTTCATCAGTGCTGACAAGCAATTATTAGTCTTTGTTTCTTTTAAACTATATATTGAAAAACAATCATTGCAGGGAAATGTAGAGGTAGAAATCATTATCTTTGCACTATAGTGGTAACAGAGCTTTTATGCTTACTGAAAATATCCGTTAGGTTCTGTTCTCTTATCTACAAAAGCTTTCAATTTTACTTTGTTCTATTCTGGCAGTTGAATCACCAACTTCTCCTACGTTAAGAATGGATAAGTCTATTCTTTCATCAGTTGATTTTCATTTTCTACTGGATTTTATTCAGGGTTGAAGGACTTCTTTTGTTTTGTGTCCTTTTGTATTCAATTTAGTTTGGATATCAATTTTGTCATTATTGACTTCAGAGATTTTGTTTTCCTTTTAAGCAGCTGTGACATGAAATAACATTGCTGTGCAAACTTAAGAAGGAAACAAACAACAAACCCCTCTTGCCAACTAAAAAAAAAACAAACCCCAAACAACCCAAATCCTCAAACCCCAGACTGATCCAATTTCAGTTTCTAAACTGGAAGGCAGTTTTTTGAGCTTCACTGTGATAAGTGGTCATCTCTGCATGACTCAGTCATAAATCCTTGTTTCAAGCCCTCTTAATTGCCTTCAAGATGCAGCCACAGGGAACAAAGAGTTTTTTCAGGCCTCTGAATTACCAGCTCATTGCTGTTATGTTCTTCTTCCTGAAATAGGACAGTAGGAAGTTATCAAAAGTCCTGTCTCCTGCAGGTATTTTCCTTGGTTCCAGACAGACTGTTGGACAAAACTAAAACAAAATCCAAAAAATTACCCGTGCAGACAAAGGAAACATAATTTTTTACCCATAGACTTTAGTTGTACTCTGATCTCTGTTCAGGTCCAGCACAGGTTCTGGCAATGGATTTTCATTTTCTGAAAAGATCTGATTGTGAAACCTCTTTGACCATCCCCATCAGTTAACTCTACTTACTTACCCTTCCCTCAAGTTTGTTCCACAGCCTTTCAGGAGTTATCTGCTAGTCTGTTTTGTTGAGTGTGATTGTCTGCAAAGTCTATTTAGTGCTGTCACTACACTTGAAAAGCATTTAGTAAACTTAGACAGAAAGATCTTCAAATATTTCCTCATGATTAATTTGTGTGGGATCAACAAAATGAAATCTCACTTGTGAAGGAGAAACATGGGCATACCCACAGGCTGTTATTCACAGAGACAGACCCAGGAACTGACTTCAGGATTAAGAAAACATGCTTAATGAAGATAGAAAAGGAGAAAGCATGTGCACATTTCCTTATTTGGTGGCACCCCTTTGGTACTACAGCATTACAAGAGTTACAGCTCAGTCACTATTCTTAATGTTCAATACAATTTTAAATCAAATTCCTTAGGTGTTACTTAGGATGAGGTTTTCTCCATGCATTTGCTAAAGCTGCCAGTATTATCAACTTGCATAAAACTAAAAAATTACTTTTCCACATCTCATTCTTGACGTGGTATGTGGATGATTTATATAAAAGTAGTTACGGCCACCCATTGTCACAGTATTAAAGGGTTTATTCTCTTTTATCTCATCTTCAGTTTCTTTTCTTCTGTTATAGAAGAAATTTTTTATAATCCTATTAGCTTTTGTACTGGAATTTGACATCTTTGTCTCTGACACTGTCAGTGAATGAGGAGAGAGTCCGTCCAAGACATAGCTTCGCTTCATCCCCAGAGCTGAAAGATGTTTTCTTTTTCTTTTTGTTCTTTTCTTTTCCTTTTTTCTTCTTTTTTTTTTTTTTTCTTTTTTTCTGGTGGGTTTCTACTGTCATGCTGTTTGACACTAGAGGGATACGGAAACTGTAACTCTGTCTGCTGCATACACACTGAGATGAGAGCTGCTCCAGGAAGAATGGACTAACTTGCCAGTTCTTTCTAGAAACAAGTTACTCAATCCCATCATTCAAATCCTTATTTTTTTTGCACACTACCTCCTCCCCTAATACTGCTCCTCAAATGCAATTTTTCATTTGTGGAAAATATTTCATATGGGAAATATGCCACTTTTATTTCTTCTGGCCTGGGACAGACTGCTCTATTTCTGAAATGCCTGTTGCATTCTGGTCTACTTCAGTTGTAATATGTTTTTTTTTCTCTAGTTGCTTCTAAGAGCAGGACAGCAGGAGAAGGTTTGGTTGATTGGACTTTCTCTACCATAATTCCCTTGTGAAACACTGAGGGGAGGCTACTACTTGCCTAAGTTTTCTCCCTTTTTCTGTATCACAGAGAACAAGTGGGGAAGCTCAGACATAGGCACTTCTCAGCGACACCAAAGTATGTGCTGTAGAGCTTCAGTCTGTGACAGTCAGACAAGTACCTAGAGAAAGCGACAGACTTACTTGTCATGAACTGTACTTTCAAAATTCCTCTCAGTCAGAAGATAAAGTTCTAACCCTGTCCATTCCTTTTCAACCATTATGTCTACTTTATTTAGATAGTAAAATCTTATACTCCTGTTTACCTTGAGCCACACACCAGTAAGCCCACCCTCACAAAAGAGCATCTAAATACTCTTGTTGAATCAGTATTAAGTATAGAAATACACTATTTATATAAAGAAATAAATATTTGCATAGTATTACACTGTAACTGCTGAACTTCTTTAATATCATATATATAGCATGGAAGTACTGTTGTAATGCTCTGAGGCAATGAATTCTAACCATATCCTTATCATCTTCTCTCTAAATACTGAGAAAGACAAGAGTAGATGCTGGCCAAAAAGCTGACCCCAGTAAAACTTCCAAATTGTATCTGGCCTCTGAGGAAGCTGATCACCGGTTCTGCATTAGATGTATAATTGATATATTTAAATAATAGCATTTCACAAATGGAGAGGAACTCAAACTTTCTTGAAATAAAGAACAAGTACCAAAAAGTAATATGATGTTAAAGAAAAAGCAAAATTATCCCTTTCTAGTAAACTTCATTTTTCTTTACATGAAACCATAAATCCATTTCAGAAAACAATGTTAAAACCTTTCAGCTCTGTATTTAAAAATTGAAACATTTATCGCCTCTATCTATCAACAGAAAATTAAATCTGTGTTGTGAGATGGAAGATTGTCTTCCACTTTTCAGATCGGTGTCTAGATTCAGGTTTCTTTTCACATTTCCATGAAAGGAAAATATAGACAGAAGATGGTCACAGGCCATTCCAGCTTGCCCAGACTCATATAATCTGCTTTCACTGATCACATGCTTTTTCCACAAATTTTTGGTTTTCTGCTTTAAACACCAGCTTTTACAGTATTTTTATTGCTGTGCTGTGTGTGCCCATACAATTAATATAATCACTATTTACTCAACACCTGTCACTGTGTATCTACTGACTTACCCCCGTATTACCAGAATATTTTTTAGCTAGCATCTTGTCTCCATTTTCAAACTGAGCTTTATTCATATATCCATTTGATTTTTGTTCTAGAAACAAGAAAGTGAAGAGAACAGTGAGACTATAAAAATATAGTGTGAGTTTATGAAGAAAAAGAAAGAAAAAAGAAAAGGAAAAAAAGTTATTTCTTTCCTCTTGCTTGCTTGTTTGTTTTCATTATGCTTTAAATAAACCAAGGTATCTAAGAAATCCTTGAGGGAAAAACAGCTGAGAAAGAGATACACAGATGGAAAAAGGACACGTGTGTGCAGCTCTTACCAAAATCTATGAATATCAGAATTACCTTTATACACATGAAAATTACGCTCTGAAATCTTTGTTAACCAAGTTTGAGCCTACAACCTTTTTATGGTCATTATAAAAAGCCTTATGAGCCAGAACTTAGGCTAGTAAAGGTTGACATTCACTCAGACTCTGGTAGCTCAGGCAGGTGCTGCCATAATAAATACTTTGAAATATATAATAATAGTCCATGTTAAAGTTTTAAGAAGTCTTTTGTATTAGTCCTCATCTGCTTGTCAAGCAGAGAGGGTGGGAGTCTATTAGATTAAGATGCTTCCTGCTGGTTTCTCTGTTGTTGGCCAGACGCTTGCATGAAATATTTATGCTCTTCTCACTGCTTCTAATCATACCTTTTCTTGAAGCCATTGGATGAAATCTTATTCAAATATTCTCTCTTGATTTGTCATTGAAGAACAGGCTACAGTCCCTCTTTCATTATCCCACAACTGATTTAATGATCTCAGACTGTTATGAACATTACAGTTACAGATAAGTGCTGACAAAAGCAGCTTGGTACACTCACGTAATTTTTAACCTTCAGCAGTGCAATTAGTGTATATTGGTGAGCATGTCACTGGTCAATACAGAAGTATAAGTAACATTTTGCTCTAAAATTTCATGAGGATGTACTGCAGTATGCTTTTAGGTGGTAGAATCAACATAGTAAACCATTTATGTCTGTATGATGCTTTCCTGGGGTTCAGCTGTGTCATTCAGTCTGAAGTGGCCAACAGTTTCTATGATACTGCTACTAGAATAGCTATCCTTGCAGTGATACATTTAAGTGAAAAAAAATGAGGAAGTACTTGACTGGTCCTGACATCAGTCAGGATGTTTTTCATTTCAGTGTTTCATTTACAAACTTATCTTTTTAGAACAGACAAGTCCTTTTTTTTTTTTTTTTTTTCTTTTTTTCTTTTTTTCTTTCTTCCACTGCAGAAGGTGAAAACAGGTACGAAGACTGAAAAAAATGAGAAAGTTTTTAATATTTCTGGCAATATTAAACAACCTATGCACTGTGAGTTTTATCTACTTATTTCTGATATATTGGTTATTTTTCTAACTTGAGTTAATTTTCAGTAGTTTCCCCGCTATCCAAGTTTACTGCTCCTGAGGAGTGTACTTAATGTCATGGATGATACCTAATTCCTATGCTTGGTCTCAAGATATGAGTCTAAAATATTCACAAAAATTTTCATTCACAAAAATTTTATGTGAGAAGATTTTTTTCACTAATTCCATTTGTCTTAAGTCAACAAATAAACCTGAAGAAAACTAATACAAATTTCAATAGAATATTAATATATGAATGGACTGAATTATTCATGGTCTGTCCACCCTTTGAAGCAATGAGTTTAAGGAGGCCATGACTGTTCTTAAAAAAGGCAATCAGTAAAAGAATAGACTTGTCAAACAAATATTTCAGTTTGAATTATTCACTCTGTTCCAACAATTAATTAATAGATGAACACAATTGTCCTTGTTGATGTCCAGTTACAGGAAATGGTTACGTTTTCCCTATCATGTCTCCTCATTCAGTTTAATACTGCAGAAGGATATGTATTGTGAAGACTTTGGAGCCATCAGTATTTACTAATTCATGTCTGATGCTTTAAATGCTGACCACAGAATTAAAGCCACGAATTTGAGGAGCTGTATGTGTGTTATGGCTGATCCTTACTGATTGTTTGGTTCCTGGCACCACAATTCTGCTCTCTCTCTGCTGACTGATAATGTTTTTTTAAAAAAAGAGGTAATAGCATTTAGAAATGGAACAGACCAGATGACTGACTGTATTTTGGCTAATCCCTTTGTCACTGAACAAAACAATTAGGTGTATGAGCTATGAATAAAGACATTTTATTTGACACACTGCCATGTTTAGGATTTTTGGATCTCTGGAATTTGCTTTTCTTTTGTCAATGAATCCTTATTTCTGTCAGTTTCAGTTATCACCTAATGCAAATGAATTCCATATCATCCCAACAAATTTTCATCCAGCAGATCTGATCTGAAAAGCCCTTAGTTTGAACTGGGGATCATTTACTTCTGAATTGTCACAGAAATGATACATACACATTCTAAATTGAGACAAAAAGTATTTAAAAGCTTGAAAAATATTAAGCCTTGGGCTACTTATCCTCTCTGTATCTAGTAGTAAAAGAAAAAGACTTTAGGGGATGATTCTTTCAGCTTTTGATACAGACTGACAGGTAAAAAGGAAAGAAACAAGAATAGACTAGAAATATCTTGAACCAGACTTGTGATGTGTTTCAAAGAGATATGATGCTTAGCCAGTTATGATGAAAGTTTACTGTTATCATGCAACTGTTCAACTCAGCAATAAGTATGGCCTCTCTAATACAGCATTCATCAACTTTCTGTAAAAGTGTTAGTATTGTTTAAGCACTGCCAAAGTTCTTTTTTCCACATTTCACTTGGATTTGGCAAATAGTTACGATTTCGCCTTGCTTGTATCCTGGATAAGCAGTGGAATGAGTTATGTGTGGGTCATACTGGCCTAAACATACAGTACTTAACTGATGACAATAGGTATTATGTTGCAACATACTTTATCATATGTGATTCAAGTCTTGTTTGGCAATAAAATTGCAAATATATGCAAAACAGAATTCAGTCCAGACTCCATGCTCTCTTGTGAAAGCTTTAAAACACTAGTTGCAGTGAACTGTGTCAGCTGCAAAATATAATCTCAGAGTCCACATGTGAGTAGAAGCCAATTTCGAAATTACAATTCCTTAATCTGATAAACTATTGTTATCATGAAAATCAAACTGAGATCTTTACCATAAATGCTTGTTTGGAGAATTCAAAACCTGTTCCGTTTCAATTTACACTAGATTAAATATAGAGTATTTTGCCACAAAATCTTTTCCTTTAATGGCCCTCAGATTTCTTGCCAGGCTGAAAGGCTCCAACTGGCCTCTCCAGGGGGAATGTCCCCCTCCTTTTCTCCTCTCTCGAGTCCAGGGGATCTGTTTCAGCTGGGTCATCAGTCTTCATCTTTTGATTTATGTGCATGTGCCTGTCTTTTTCCTTGTTTTCATTTTCTTTAATCTTGAGCACAAGATGCTTGCTGTAAGATCACCAGCAGTCACTAGGGTGTTCTGCTGTTGTCATCCTGCCCTTTTCATCCTGCTCTGGTGCTGTGGGACAGTCCCCATCAGTAGGTACTTGGTTCAGTTTGTGCTGGGGCTGCTCCTGGCCTGTTAATCCTTATGGACCACCCATCCTCACTGATCCTTGACAATTTTTTTTTTCCTATTCTTATTTCCTTGCTTGCTAGGAAAATCTCTTATTATTAGTATTTTTCTCTTTGCGAAAGCAATATGGTTGTTACTATTTTTGAACAAATATTGCTTTTGCCTTTCAAATGGATGGCCTTCCTCCACTTTTCACGTGAGCTGCATAAACTCCTTCAGGAAATAACCTGGATGGCCATTATTTCTTGGAAAGTCATTTATACAGTCTGTGACATAGATGATGAAAGAGCAGTTATGCTTGTTTTCCTTAACAGTCATAGATTTCAAATCTAGAAGAGGCAGGTGTGTCATCTACTGTGAATTCCATATACCACTGCTGATTAGGTTCTACCTTTATATCCTGTGATTGAGAGCAAATACAGGTAACACACAAAAATTTGGTTTAATTTATGACTATGATCAAGTTGCTACAGGTTCCTTCGTGGCTCTAGTTATACTGATTATGAGATGGGCAGAGAAACTTAATTGACAATCCATGTGTATGTCTACTTTCACTGCTGGAGCCCCCAATACAAGAAAGACAGGGAGCTGTTGGAGAGGGTTCAGAGGAGGGCCACAAAGATGATCAGGGGACTGGAGCACCTCCCCTACAAAGACAGGCTGAGGGAGCTGGGCTTGTTCAGCCTGGAGTAAAGAAGGCTGAGGGGTGACCTCATTGCAGCATTTCAATACCTAAAGGGAGCCAACAAACAGGAGAGAAATCAACTCTTTGAAAGGGTAGATAACTGCAGGACTAGGAGAAAAGGTTTTAAGTTGAGGGAGGGAAGATTTAGGTTGGATGTCAGGGGCAAGTTCTTTACAGAGAGGGTGGTGAGATGCTGGAACAGGCTGCCCATACAAGTTGTGAATGCCCCATCCCTAGAGGTGTTCAAGGCCATATTGAATGGGGCCTTGAGAGGCCTGGTCTAATATTAAATGTGCAGGTTGTTAGCCCTGCATGCGGCAGGGGGTTGGAGATTCATGATCCTTGAGGTCCCTTCCAACCCTGGCCATTCTGTGATTCTGTGATTCTGTGATCCTGTGATTCTGTGCTTTTCACCAACACTGATTCACCTTCGGCAGTCTGAGCTGTTTTACAATGCACTAACAATGTAAAGATGCCACATTCCTTTAGACTATGTTGTATCCAAGCAAGTCAAATTCTGATGGAATTGGACATGACATGATGAAGTGCCAGGCTGACACTACTTCATGAGCTCTTTGCTAAGCCCCTCCAAGCAATAAACATTTCACTCCTGCAAGACTATGATGTTTACTGGACTTTTCAGTGATCTAGAAGCAAGAGCCTTAACAAATACTGGTATGCAAAAGTGATTACAGAACATAAAAAGAGGAATAGTCATCCTTTGACCAGTGCCAGATATTTTCCTCCATCTGCCTCCATCACAGCTCTATAAGGTAAGAACCCAGTGGCTGCTAAGAGAAGGGATCAGTGAACCCTTCACACAGTTCAATATGGATAGGAATTTGATGTTCATGATGTTCCAAAGTGTTCTCTTACAGATCAGTTCAGACTCAGTTATTACAAGAAAATCACAGCCTTTATAAAGGAAAAAATCTGACAATGTTAATGAGATATTTTCCCTCCTTAAAGCCTGAGAGCTGGTATTAAATGCATAAACTTTAAGAAACCTCAGACTTTCAGGCTAGACTCATTGCATTACATTAAAAGGTCTTACGACTTGGGTACAGAAACTGGAAGAAAATGTTCTGTGCAGAGACACTGTCAGAAAAAATCCCTTTGGATTCCATCTTCATACACCTCATGCTCTCTAAAGTTACTTCTGAAGATGGCACTGGGAGTAGTGGACTGTTCAAGCCGGGATGATACAGATAGGAAGAGGGCAGAATATTACACTGATTTCAGGGCCAGGTAATATTCAGTTCAACGGTATAGATATATTCTCATAATAACCATTAATAAGTCAAGATGCTTAGAGAGGCTCAAGCATGTTGTGAACTTTCCCTATTTGGCAAAATGAAAATGTTTAAATAGCTTTTTGTTGTTTTTGTTTTGTAGTATTTTCCTGTTTTTTCTCCTGTGATTTATGCAGGAAAAGAACTGAGTAGCTTGCTGTCTGTCTCAGCAGAATGGCAAGGAATCATCAGCAAACTGGAGAAAGTCTTGCTATGGTACTTAGTTGAAAGGACTCAGTCATTTGTCAGTTCCTAGTATGGATATTGCACCTCATCTTCACACTCATAATGCTTATAACATCATAGCATTTTCAACTATTTTATACAGTCATTATAACTTATTTGATATTTTTAGTCCAGACTCAAGCAAACAGATTTTACCATGGTTCCATGCTCTCACCGCACTGGAATAGTGGTAGCACCTGTTCATATTTAAAAATGATGTTGTCTACTGGATAAGCAATGGAATGAGCTATGTGTGAGAAATGTATTGTTACAGAAGTGATATTTTGTTTAACCATAGGACATATTTTTCTCTTCATAGTCTTTAAGTCACTGTCAGATCTGTTTTCAGTTTCCACATCATCTGCTTCTCCTAGTGAAGACTGTTAAGTTAGAAAAGTCTATTTTCTAATAGACTACTATATTCTACTCTACTCTATTCTATGGAGTTTTTGGAAAATCTCAAGTCAAATGACAGAAATTATTTAGCCTACTGTCCCAATGCAATTGCCTTTAGGAGTTGCACTAGCAATTAAACTGCAGAAGTGATATGATGGTGATGACTGTTCATATTATTAGTGACTAATTTTACAATCATACAACTAAGCTTTCTTCACCATGAAGTGAAATTAAGAAATGTTAGCTTGTGTAAAGTTTTTCCTTTCTCTCTCTCAACATCAAACATGTGGCACCATTCTGTTTAACTGGAAGTAGAATAAAATGTCCAAAACACAACATCAAAGTTGCCCAAATTGTGTAATAATAAGCCAAGTGGCTGCTTTCATTCAGAATTTTTTCTGGGATGACTGATGTTATTATAGTGCTTCATCTTCAACAGAGCAGGCTGCTCAAATGAGGATGTTGCACTGCATGTCCTGTCATATCTGCAGATTTGACTAAGGTATTACAAAGGAAGGCAGGCATAATGTCCTTATTACTGAAATCCTGAGCAGCAATATCTGGTGGGAGTCTTGATCAGAATATCTCTTTATGGCAGTCAATGTAATGTCACATTCCTAATTGAATACATGCAGATAGGATTTCTTGTCAGCCAGCTCTGATTCTTACAGTGGTGGCTCCTTTCTGCTAGAAAAGGGTGTTCCCAGAAGCTCTGGACTCTTTTAAATTTGCAGATGATTCTAGGGTGACAGAAAGCTCATGCAGTGCCATGTGGTAGTCTAATGCTACAGTGCAGTAAGAATGTTTTGCTACAAATCAGCCTTTAAACACATTTCATAACTGAGTTTATTAACTCTGCTTGTATAGTAAAAGTAACCACAGCTTGCCATGCACTAAGAAATTCATTGCTTTGTATTCTTAGGATGATGCATATTCTCTAAATATCTTAATGCTTGCTCAGCCTGGTTTCGCAGTAGCCAAATTCACCATGTCTTATACATGTGCAGAAAAGCATGGAAACTGAAAGCTTGCACCACTGGATAGTTCTAGTCTTCTGCTGACTGTGAACTACTTTAATTTAGCTTTTACAGGACAGCAAATACACAGAAAGGGATGGTATTTGAGATCTGGGGACATAATAAGTTCTCAATGGCCATAACCATTGACCAGTAATACAATAACACAAAAGTTTGCTATGCTAAGTTATCTGCTTCTATTTCCCTGAACAGAATAAGAAGTGCTGAGTGTAAAATGGATCATACTATATTTGATGACCATGTCCATCATCTGTTTAAGAGTTAATTGTCCACATTGTATTCCAAGGTGCTTTCTCCAGCACATTTTAAAACAGTACTTGCATGAGGATCTTGGTACTTCTCTTGGGAAACTTCTGCAAACTCAGCAGGTAAAATCTACTGGATGTAACACAGTAAGAAAAGTGAAGACGTGATCAAAGCAGTTGAAGCTCAGAGGCGTGGGTAGATAGGGAAATGTTCCACTTCTGCTCGCCCAAGAGAGAATATCTTGAAAGTAGACCATCTTCAGCTACATGTGGAAGCAATTTGGTGTTTATTTAATGGAAAAGCTGCTCTTGTAAAATCTATTAGATACGGCTATTACTACTGTATTCACAGAAAGAATACATATAGTGTGGGCTGATCCAAAACTGTCTGCACTTCAAACATCCTACTAAATAAATATATTTCAAGGCTGAAGAACAAGAAATCAAGTTTTCTTGTGACCAGTTAAACCATGAAACAATGTGGGAATGAGGCTGTTGCTTCTACTAATGTCTGCTTTCTACTACTTTGGATTATGTGGGAACTATGCATATTATTAACAATTACCACTTGCACCTCACTTTCCCTAAATGTTGCTGTCTTGTCTGACTGCAAAGGGAAACAAACATGGAAGAAAACAATGAAAGAGTCTTAGAAAATTGTCCAAAGTCTTTGTGGGAACTAATAAGGAAGCTCTGAATTGGAAACTGTCTTTGCCAGTTACCAAATTGGTGGGCAAGTTTACTGTTTCCATCCCCAAGCAGAACATTACTGCTTTTCAGACACTGATTTGAGGAAAGAACAGTGATTAATTGAGCTGTCAGTGCAAGCAAGACATTACAACTGATTGAGAGGCACACTGGCAACTTGAAACAGAGCAACCTGACTCACCTATCCCTAGATAGCCTAGAGATAGAAGTAGCAGAGTAAAGCTGAATTTATTGAGGTTCAAAAGGAAATAGAAAAGCTGAGAAGTATCTTTCACTTGTTTAAACTCTTTTCTCTGTGTTTAAGTAATTAAGTTTTGTTTTGGAGAAGCTGGATCAGGGTCACTTCAATTCATCTGCTGTCGAAGACTTGGAAGAAAAGGTTTATTGATGATAAACACAGATATGTGTCTGTCCGTCAGTTGAATGCAAGCAGCAAACAAGATATCTTCACAAGGATTTCTAGTCTTAGAGTGGTGGGGCTGTATGTCTCTATCCATGGAAAGTTGAGGGCAACAAATCTCTTTTCAGGAAAGTATGCTTGAGTGGTATGGAAAGACACTTCAGCACAGCTTATCTGTCATTAGATCTCATATCCTGGAAATACTTTCTTCTAATTTGAGCAACCAAAAAATGAGCAAATATTTACTTAAAAAATTGCAAAATTCTAACATTTTTTCCTGTCAACAGCTGATGTGCAAAACAAGTGATCCAGAACTAGCGTTTCTTGGTTCATTTCTTTGAAAGAAGTATTTGGTATATATGTTACTACATATAGTTTTCCCTCAATAACTGAATTTCTTCTCACAAAATTTTAATTATTCTTAAAGAAATGTAATTTGCAAAAGCTTTAATAATGATAGGTTTAGATTTATTTAAGGATATTATTTTTCTTGGAATTTTCTTTGAAGCATGACCTGTAAATGCCTTGTAGCCAGTATCAATTATGTGTTTCTAACTATTTGAGCACTCCTGAAGTCAGTCGCTGGTTCTACAGGCAGAAGTGAATGTGGGCCAGGGAGGCGTTAAGTCACCTATTTTAACAGATTGAGGCAGACACTATCATTTGAAATAAAAAGTAAAGCCATTTACTTTTTCTGTTTACTTTTTCTGTTGTTGCTTTTCAATAAGCAGAAAGAGCAGAGAAGTGTGCTGAGCACATATTAACATCTATGAGCACCAGGGAAAACCTAGCAGTAGAATAGTTTCAGGTTAGCAGGAGTCTGAAGGAAGGATGCAAAAAGGAAATTATGGGAAAGAGAAGACAAACTCCTTCAACCCATTCTTTCTCTCATGTCTGTATTTCAAAGGAGCTTTTATTTTTTCACTATGGTAGTTGAAAGATTACCTTATTTTTTATTATGAGTGAACAAAAATTTGTTCTTATTTTGTTAACTCTGGACTCTACAGCTTGTTTCTCTGAATCCAGAATTGGACTTTTAAAGAAAAAATCTTAAGAAATGTGTAAGTGAATAAATTTAAACTGGAACTTGCAGGGATAGAAATTCATGTCTAGTAGTATTGCAAGTTCATCAGTGAATCTTTTGTTCCAGGATTTATATACTAAAGATTTTTGTTTCCTTTGAAGGGAAGAAATGAGGTGTAAAAAAACAAAAAACAAAAAACAGGAAACACATTCTACCTTGAAATGAAATACAGTATTTATGATTAACAATCTGAAAAAAAATAAAAATAAAAATTGAGCATCTTCAGGAGAAAATAATATATGATCCCTCTGCATTTGCAGTCCTATGACCTTAACAGAGAGGAAGGCATGCAGATCTTGAAATACAAATATTGACATGGAATAGCAAAAAAATTCAAGTACTTATGGGAGTAATAAATGTGTAAAACTCATTTCTGCAGATCTGTTTTATGACCTTTATTGTAGTTTTAGGTGTCAAATTGTGAGAGCTCTTACAGAGGAGTTCCTTGATTTTGAAGCTATTTTAAGAGTTTTCTCCTATGTGTGCATGACTGGGTAATGCAATGCATCCATCAGAGCCACTTAATTTATTGGAATATATGTCAGGTCTGGTTGAATCATCAGCTACTAAATCCAAAAATCTCTGAACACTGTGGGTATTCTGCCACAAACTGCCATGCATGTGCACACGTACATTTCTAGGGTGATCCCCCGGCCTTTAATAAATTAAAATTAAAGGTGTCTTGTATTATGCACCTGTCTGTGAATTATAATAGGACTGTAGATTCTCTTCCAGACATTCTGCTCAGTGTTTCCTCAGACAAAAGAACTTACGGAAGTTTCTCTAGAAGCTGTATGAGACAGGTCAAATTTCTGACCTGATGCTGGATTTTAGGCAAGGGCACTTGTTTGAATATCCTTTCCTAGAGTCAACAGAGAAGTATTGCTCATTCTTAGCTCCTGAGTTTCACAGCACTATATCAGGGAATAAAAGAAATTTTCATAAACACAAGTGTAATATTGGTAAAAAGGTCTTGATCCTTCATATTCTGAAATTACAGGAAATTTGCAGCTAAATCCAAAATCTATCATATATATTTTTTGTGTGTATAATAATATCTTGTATCTGTTAGAAAAGAAGAATACTAGGAAAGGTAGGACTCAGTTTCCTTCAAAAACCTTGATCCTGGTTCTCCTCAGAGAAAGGTGTAAGACCTGATGAATATCTGATATTTCTGTCTTCCCTTTCCCTATTCCCTTCCCTTCCCTGTCACTACAGAGAGGACCATCTGGGAATTTACTAGCCTGTTCAAATAATGAATCAGGACAACCTCTTTTTCTTTCTTTAATCCCAGTCTTCCTCAAGGGTGTGATTAATATCCTGTAGTTGCATCCTATGCACTATATAGACTGCCTGGGTCACTGTAGGTGTCTTTGTATGGCTTCCAAAGTTGGAGGCTTATTGCAAGGGTTTAAGAATTGGCCATTAATTGTTCAGTTTTAGTTAATCTTATTTTCAAGTTCTGTAGGCACTGCTCTGCATCAGGACCAAAAGGTTTGTAGTTCTTTCTGTGTCTCAACAAGAATGGAGTAACAAGTAGAACGCAGTATAAAGCAGGAACAGAGACGTAGACAGGAAGCAAATCTTTTCTTTCTTCAGATGATGGGAGATTCACTGTGATGCAGCACTGGGAGATGCATAGCTATGGCAAGTTATTCAGGATTCTTGTCTGTGGAGATGTTCAATTTGCCCCCATACTGTGGCTCCTTCTGTCTACTATATATCTTCTCTTGACAGATAAGAGTGTTATCTTTCTTAATTCCCACCAGAACATATCTAGCTGCAAGTATCTATGATATATATCCAGAAAGAGTGCACATCCAGGATATTCTGCTACATTTATATATGCAAAGGGTTACACTGTTGTCACTCATGCTAACATACAAGTCTCTCAAGACTCACAAGTACAGGGTCCTCTACCACAGATCTGGCTTGCTTAAGATCACTAACTCCTCAAAGATAATTTCTTTTTCAAGACTCTTAATATAGGAACTTATTTGTGTTCTGAGGATCTGAATTCCTCAGGTTAACTGAAACAAATACAGAAGAAATCATTTAATCATTCAAGTACATTAAAAAATATCATTAAGTGCTTTGTTGTTAATGTCTTTCTATAAAGATCACTAATTGAGTCATGACATTATAGTAATAAAATGCAACAATGATATTGAGAGTAAATTTATAAAAATGAATGTATAAAGCCTTATGGTCATCACATACACCAATGATCAAAACTCATTTCCTTAAAAATATCCAGTAGAGACTCTGTGTTTGTGAAGAAAATATCATTTGCTACTTTCATTTCCGGTAGAACAGCATCCCATCAGATAATTATTACCAGGGAAAATTCTGATCCCAAATAAAAAATGATTGATTAGAGAAAAAAATCTGTGTTTCTTCAAAGTTATCACATCTGTTTATAATGTATTTTTGTGAGGGGGATTAGAATGAAGAGACATAAATACGAGGTAATTAAAATATCTATGAAGTTATCACATCTGTTTGTAATGTATTTGTGTGAGGGAAAAGAGAATGAAGTGACATAAATATGAGGTAAATAAAATATAAACTGTCTTCAATGCAGTTACTTCCATTGATAAGATCAGAAAGGGTGAATATTAGCTTACTACTTTTTTTATCCAGTCTTTTTGAATTGCACTGTCAATTGTATAACTTAGGCAATTTTTAATTTAATTTAATTTTATTTATCTATTTTGTTATTGTGATAACACAAAGTACAGAAGGGGAGATGCACTAAGGCAACTCAGTCCTTGAAGGAATGTAGTTCGCTGGAAGTTTCTGGGTGGTTAATTAGAAAAATACAAGTTCCCAACTGCTAGTGAAGGATATGTTCATTGCCAGGGACTTGTGGGAGAGGTGACTGCTCTTGCAGAGCAGAAAATTCTGTTTATGAGTAAAAATATTTCCAACATGTTTTGCTTGTGGTTTAAAATCAACTGTATGAATATGTCACTTCTGCAATGACACAAAAATGAGAGAAGTCAAGCCTCTTTCTCCTTCAGAAATGTAGGAACAAAAGATTTTTCTTTTTCTGAATTCTGAAAACATTATTTTTTTGAAAAATTGTTTGAACTTTAAGATGTAATGTAATAGGTTCAGTGCATCTTGATGCAGTTGCAATGATGGATCTGTGTTCTGTAAATTTACAAGATCACTTATCTTGTGTAGGGTATTTTGGAGGTACTTTCCTATGTTCTCTTCCTTCTTTCAAAAAAACCAATGACATAAGAAAGCTGCCCCAACTTACATAGTTCAGAATGAAGTCATGATGCTAAAGATAGATGTAACTGGAACAGAATTTATCTAGTATTTAAGACAAAGTCTAGAACAAGTGTCTGGATAATATTTTGTCTTATTTTATTTTTTCCGTAATGTGTTTAAAAATATAAATATTACAATTTAGCCAGTACAACATAGTGTGGCACTAAGAAATAAAGGTAGCATAAAAGATTTTTATTTTCTACAGTAGTATAGGATGATCAACACCCTATAAACATAAAAATTATAAACCAAAATATATATTTAACATTTGCCCCTTGTTTTAATGTTCACTGGATTTCTAAAGTCAGAAAGAATAATTAATTTGACCTAGTGTATAAGAGAGCCATTTAATGTCTACCTGGTAATGACTACATGATTTTCACTAAGCTGTCTTCAAGAAAAAGCCAGTACGCTAGATATAAAGACTTTGAAGACATGCTTATTTCATCACTGATCAAAATAATTTTTCTTTGGGTATTACTGATTTGCAAAGCTTTGAAAAGGTAGAGAAAAATGAGTCATTTCTATTCAAAATACAGAGTATCTGAGTTTGCTTCCCCTGATGATTTCTTGTAAACTGTAGCAGGTATCAGCAGAAAAAAATTACCCATTGAAAATCAAAAATAGCTAAACAAACTTGATAAAAAGACCATTGTTAATTAGACTGAAATTGTTTTTCTAAACTTCAGCCCAATGTGCATTTATAAGAATGACTTACATGTTAACACCGGAGACAGCAATTTGGAACAGAAATGCTGACCTAATCTTAGCTAAAAAAATAGAAACGTCTGCACAGAGATCTGCTTGTAAGGACATTTTAGAGTGAGCAGAGAAATTTTGGAATATTAAGGCAAAGGATTAATGTTCTCATTTTATTAAAAATGATCAATACCACTTTTTGCTCTTTTCAGGGAGCTTCACCAATAATGCGCGTATTCTCGTGTTTCTATGGGCTGATCTGAAGTTTAAAGGGATGTACAATTGATAGTTCCAAATCCATATAACATACCTCATAAATATCTACAGTTGAGAACCTTGGTGGAGAAAAACTAAAACTTTACGAATTCACTGATTCACTGTATGGCCAGACATACATCAAAGCTTTAATACCCACCGACTTTCTCCATTTTCACACCAATTAGTATGTGACATCCAGGGTTCATTAAGATAAAAGAAGTTAAAGCATTGCACATACAGCAGGACTTCTTCTTTTCTTCTTCTTCTTCTTCTTCTTCTTCTTCTTCTTCTTCTTCTTCTTTCTGCACTTAAAAATAGTCATTTTCTTCATGTGTGTCTTAAGGTCATCAGAGTTGTAGCATATACAGCCTCCTACAGTTTTCCATCTGTGATTCTGTGATTAGGGTACTATGTGTAGGTTGTGGTTGGACTTGATCTTGCTGGTCCTTTCCAACTTGAGCAGTTCTATGATTCTATGAATCATTAGCAGTTAATGTTATGACATATAACCGCAATATAATGTGATTTTTACTGTAATAGGTACGCATTCGCAGACAACATGAATTGTCTTGGAGCTTTCGTGTAGGTAGATGTGACACCATAATCAAAGCAAACTTTATGGGCACTGGCTATCTCCCTTTCCTTAAGTGCCATCAATGACTTAGACAAATAACATACATAAAGTTATTACACAATTATAAACAAATTAAATATAGTTAGCATTGGTTTTAGCTCTTTTAGCTCTGAGCCTCTCTATCTTTTGTTCTGTTAATCTGATAAAGTAGCAGAGTTATCTTTAACCTAATTTTGCCAGTATATGCACAATTCATAGATTTAAGACTCATAAAAGTCTACTGTGAATTCTTCCTTCCAAACATTACAGTTAGAAAGATCTCAAAATCTCAGTTAGAAACACTTACAGAAACATTTCATGCTTCACTTGTATTTGCATGTAATATTTCTACAAGTAAAGAATTAAATGCTTTCCAATGATTTGCCTTAGTTTTTGTTGTTGTTGTTTTTTTGTTTGTTTGTTTGTTTTGTTTTGTTTTTTGTTTTTAATACCAGACACAAGCTTTAGAGATTTCCTGTTATTTCTTTTATTTGGAAGGCAAAAGAGTCTTCCAGAAAATTGTGAGTGTGAGTGGGAATTAATTTTTCCGATTTTGACATGACAGTGCTCAGTTATAACTCTTGCCATTTGTTTTTGACAGCATAGAATTGTAGAGTCATCGAATGGCTTGAGTTGGAAGGGACCTTAAAGCCCATCCAGTTCCAACTCTCTGCTGTGGGCAGGGCTGTTACCCACCAGCTCAGGTTGCCCAGCGCCCCATCCAACCTGGCCTTGAGCATCTCCAGGGATGAGACAACCACAGCTCCTGAGGGCAGCCTGTGCCAGAACCTCACCATGCTTTCAGTGAAAAAATTCCACCTACTATCTAACCTAAATCTCTCCTATTATTATCATTCAGTGTAAAAAATTGATTTCCCTCCCATTTATAAGCTTCCTTCAAGTACTAGAAGGCTGCATTGAGGTTTCCCTGCAGCCTTCTCTGCTCCAGACTGAACAAGCCCAGCTCCATCAGCCTGCCTTTCTAGAATTAGTACTCCAGCCCTTTGATCATCTTCATGGCCTCCTCTGGACCCTCACAAACAGTCCCACATCCTTTGCTGTGGGCCAAAGGTCCGGATGCAGTATTCCAGACGCGCTCTCATGAGGCAGAGCAGAGGAGGACAATTACCTCCCTCACCCTGCTGACCACTCCTCTTCTGATGCAGCCCGGAATAGTTTTGGCCTTCTTCACTATAGCATAGAGCTACAGAGGGAAAATCTGGGAAACTCTTCAAATCCAGGAGAATCCTCTTCCAAGGAAGTTAAATCCATTCAGAAATTGATACATGAGAAAAAACTATCCATTCTGCTTACCCAAACAGCTGCATTACTCTGTCTGGATAGAAGCTCAGTATACAAAAAGTGGCACAGTGGAAATTTTTGCCAACAAGATTTCTTGAGGTAAGAAAAAAAGAAATGTATCAGTTCTTAATTTTTGTTGTACAAATAAATCTTGCCATTATGAAATAAAAAGAATCTCTAAGACATAGAACACATCATTCTCAAGTTTCTAATTCCTTAGGTTGTAGATAAGCATATACAATCTTCTATTCATAGTGTTTTCTGTGCTAAATTCTGGATTTTTACTGCAGAAAAATAACATTTGTATTAACTGGTTTTTGAATCAGAAGTATTAATATTCCTATTGTAACAAGAGTTCTTGATTCCATTGTTCTGATCATGGAACTGTTACATTTGAGACTGCCAGTATATGTGCTGTATCAACATCTCATCTGAAATGGCACTAGAATATGGGGAAGATGTGTTAGCCCTCATCTCCCAGGGCTACCAATATATGTCTGATCTGATGGACCTAAAAAATAATGAATGTTGTGAAATTGAACAATTAAAACGCAGTTGATGGGTAATTGAAATCAGAAGCATTTTGAATGGCAGCATTGTTTTCTTACTTCTTTCTTTTTGTTGATCATTTGCTTGGATTTCTCATCTGCATTAAGAAACAGTAGCAGTGTGCTGGGTATCACTTTAACTCTGCGAAATGTCAGTATTACAAAGCAGTAACAAAGTATTTCCTAGGCTGTTTTACAAGGGCTACTGAGATCATTCCAGAGATGATACAAAGCCAGTTACTGAATTCCTGTTTATTTTCACTCCAGTGGAATTTGATTAGTTTGTAATTTCTAAACCTGTTAGTCTGTGGAAAAGAGGCACTGCTTGGTTATACAGCTGGTTTATTTTCTACATAAAACATGGATGTTTTTCATAGATGCTGAGAAGTGGTTGTTATCACTAGATCTGTTTATGGAAGTTTAAATGCAGATAAAAAACCCTAAATGCTATTAATGAAGTCATAGTCTTCAACTGAAAAATATCACCCTATTTTCCTTTTCATGAATTCAGTTTTTGTGTCCTTTGCTGAACTGCATCTGTTTGTGTAATATTCAGTATCCGTAATGAGTTGTTAATGAGCTGTCAATAATGAATGCAATTTATAGACAAGAGAGATTGAGGATTTGAGGTACTCTTTCAACAAATAGTTCTCTATCTCATTTCTCTTTTATGTAAAAATATGCACTGTTTCCGTAATAGTATCTTAATACCAAAATCCTGCTCTGAGCCTCTCTGAATGTAGTTAAACATTTACTGAGTTTCATTTAATGCTATACTGACTATAACCTGAATATTGCAAGACTACAATATAAATAAAACTATTTGCTGTACCAAGAACAAACTCAAAGAATTACACTTATTAAGCTGTGATCTTCAACAACTGAATTTAATGGGAAGTTTGCCATTAAAATCAATATGAACAGTATCAGAACCTAATTTCCTGAAGGCTACAGCCAGATCAAACAAACAAATGAATGAAAAACAGAAAAGAGATTTTCATAGCTTTTATTTGTTTTGTTTTTGCTTTGTTTTCTTTTGTTTTGTTTTGTTTCTTCCTCAGCTTTTCTAAAGTCAGAAGTAACTGAGGCACAGGTGCTGAAACAAACATCAAGATTATATATAAACAATTGCAGAAATGAACCTGTATCTCTCAACTGCCAACACATATAATCATGTTTGAGCACAGCGGCAAGCCTTGGTATAAGAATGGGCACCAGGTGGAATGTGCACTCATCAGACAAATGAGGTCTAGTCACTCCATTACCATTAATTACAGTTTTAGTGGTTTGAAATTGAGGCAGCTCATGAAACAGAATTTCTTATGGAAAAAAAAACAAGTTCATAGTCAGATTACCTTGAATGAACCCTGAGATTTTATGAGCTTCATTCCTTCACTAAGTAGAGGCGGTTAGCAGAGATGCTCTACCTTGTTTACTTAAGGCATGAGGTTTAGACCTCCAAATATCCAAAGCAGGCAAAAATTAATTGGGTGTATTGGGGTTTTTGCCCTATTTATTTCAATATATCTATTTCTATAGCATCAGGAAATGTTATTTGTATGCAGTAATTTTCCAGAGACACAGAATTAGAGATTTTATTTTCATTTATTTGTGTGCTTTGCATTAGTTACATTTCACTCATTCTGAGGTTTTGAAAAAACTCTGTACTTTGTCTCCAGTCAAAATCAACATCTGGCAAGGACCAAGGGCATGACGGGTTTTAAATGTTTGCTCTGAGTTTGAGAAATGCAGCTGTGATTACAACCTTGCATTACTCTTCTGAAACCTGAAGAAAAGAAAAAAAAAAAAAAAGAAAGAAAGAAAAAGGAAAAGGGAGAAAAAACTAGAAAAAGAAGTTGTTTAAAATCATATGACAGGTTATTATTTTGTTTAATGTGAAATGTTCATCTGACAAGCTTATTGAGTTTGATTTGTCTACAGAACACTTCTGCAAATCTACAGTTTATGTGATTTCCCTTCCCCCAGTCTCCCTCCTTCCCCCGCATCACCAGCACTGACATCAACCATTGTGCCATCTGAGGAAAAAAAAAGGCACCTGGAGTATTAAAATGATTTAGCCAGTTTGATTTATGTTAATGGTACAGAAGAGAATATTTTTTGGTCCTCAAAAACATAACAGGCAATTGATGTGCCATATTGCAGTATGGTTTTAGCTATCAACATGTCAAGATTTAGTTTTGCTGTTAACATTTTACGATTTAGAAGGCTATAAGAATATGTGCAGTGTAGCAACAGCTCAGGCATCATTCCCCAAGCTATGTTTATTGGGCTTTCACTTTTCCCTTTTATAGAGAAAGAAAAAAAAAAAAAAAAAAAGGAAAGAAAGTAAGACAGACATTTACTATCTTTCATTTTCTTTAGTTTGTCAAGTTGTGAGAATAAAGAGAAAGTAAATGTACTCTGGTTGTTGTCGTCTTTTTCTTGCTTTGCTTTCAGACTTTAGTCTTCAGGGCAAAATTCCATATATTTTGTTGATTTCTCACTAAACTAAAGATAACCTGTGCATAAACTGTAGGTTCATTGTTTCTATCTTCCCTGTTCATCCCTGTAACTCAAAGCTGCATGTTTAACATACTGTGGAGATGATGGTCTATAGAAGCCAATTGAAAATCTGGAAGTACTTTGTGTATTGTACAAGGTTATATAAGAATTTATTCTCTTTCTAGACCTTCATTTACTTCTGCTTTTGCTCCAGAAAATCAATACGATATACTTCTTGTTGCCTATGTGGGAAACTAAATTTTTGTCCTAAGAGAATGTCACAGTGCCTAGAGCTGCTAAAATAAGGATTAAAATCTTCTGAGAACTTCAGTGGACATTTTACTTCCCATAGCTTTTTGGTCGCTGTTTGTTGGATAAAGATTTTTGCTGGCCTTTTAGAGGTCATTGCAAAATAAATGAGGCACATAAAAACTCTGACATTTGTCTTCTAAAAATCCCATGTTTAAATTTCCAAATAAAATAAGAAACATGAAACACAAGGTAGGGTAGTAACAAACATTACAGCTTTAAAAAACTTTTCAAACTTCTTATATATCCATCTCCAAATTTGAAAGTTACAACTAATGAGCTGAAATTCTCAGTGCAGATCTAATTAACACTTTTTTTTATTTTTCAGGTTGCTCCATGTGATGAAGAAGTGTCTTTTGTTCAGGACAGGAGGCCAAAAACTGTATCTTCCCAAAGGTGATGTAAAGATAACTAGGAACTTTGTAGACACAGTTGAAGAGACTATATATTCCAAGTATGCGTGGCTCTTACTGTAGGTGTTGTGCTCTTCATTTCAGCAGAAGAAAGTCTTATGTATATACCAGTGTCTCATCTGTTTCACAGTGGACTTTGCTGAACTTAAATCATTCATCTACTGATGGAAAAAAACAATAATTTGGTTTATACTTTCTGTTGTACAATATCAAGAGCTAGTCTTCTCCTGTGGTCAGATAAATTCTTCCATTGCTTCTATCCTAAAGCTTCCACAAAGAGGCATCTTGTCCCACTCAGTTGATTTCAAGGGAGGTGAATCTTTTCCTATCTCCTGGTCTCCCCTAGTCTGCAGGGGTCGCTACTGAAATGGAATCATCCCAGACTCGGCAGAATAATACACGTTGATTTACTGAGAGCTTTCCTAGCAACTAACAACAACTGCTGGGAGGTAAAACTGGATAATTATGATTAATAAGCTTTACAGCTAAAAACAATTTTAGGCAACGGCTACTACAAAGAGTAGAAGAATAAAAGAAGATGAAAAGATAGAAAATGGGGAAAGAGAGACAAACAGATAGCAAAGCAAAGTGGTTCACCACTCCTAGATCAAGCAATGGCAGACGCTGATGTTAGTAGTGAAGGGTCGTCGAAGGTTGTGTTACTGTTGATGATTAAAAATGACAGTACGAATTGTTACAGTCCAAACGGGTCGAGTCAGCTCTCTTTGGAGTGTCAGCTTCTGGCTTTGGGATCTCAGCTCCTTTGTTCCTGTCTTCGAGGCCTTGCAAATTTAAATCAGCAGATAAGAGGAAGCAAGGAGATGCCAGGTTGTGTCCGTCTTCACAGGATACAATGCTATCATCTCCCAGTCTCATCTATCAAGCTGGAGTTATTTGCTTACAGGCCAAGTCTTCAGCCAATTAACACTTTTGAGAGCACTCCCTTTTGAAGGCAAAAAGCTCCAAATAAATGCTTTCAAATGTAAAACTGTCCACAAAGTGATGTTTATAATCTCATGTTGACTTGAGACAGTCCTTAACAGTCTCAGACAAGAAGTAAAAATTTTGAAACCTATCATCTTAAGTTTGGAAGACGATGGTTTTCCTCATAGCTTCCACTTTAGATTTTTTTTTTTATGTTTAACTTGTACTTATCTACTATTTATGTCACTGTAGCTGCCTTGAACTAGCTTTGATTTTAAAGGTCAGACTTTTTTTTCTTCAAACAAAGGTGATGGTTATGTCATTTTTTTGTGTGTGTGATGGTCAAGGAATTAGAACCTTTTCCATTTGGGTAGGCTCCACTCATACTTCCCATCTTCAGAAGAGTAAATACCTTTACAATTATGGTCTTTCCTTTTGAATCTAAACTGTTGTCCATCTGAGCTGCTTTGGTGAAATGCTACAAAATAGGAAATTCTATGAAAATCTTATGAATGTTACTAATTTCAGGCACTAATAGAAAGCAGTTGCTCTCCTAAGTCTTATATATTCCAAATATTTTATTTGCTTGGAATACTGCAAAGATTAATTTTTTACCCTTTTATCCTACTGTGGTGACAGCATTATCACAAAGAAGTCTATTGAGTAATAAATATTATCCCTCTCAGTGAAGAGACTCTGGAATAAATAAGGTCAGAACTACGCAATAAATAGGAGGAAAACAAGAAGTATTGATTAACTGTTCACTAAGAGAGAACCAATCATCTTGTGTATTGTGTTGAAAAAATATTAGGTTATTACCTAATTAAAGACTGTATTGCCAATACATAAACAACAGAGTTGAATTAATAATTCACAGGCAAAATTCTGATGTCAAAGAAGATAAGTATGCAAAAGGTTGTATAATCATTGTTATTGATATTGATTTTGTATGGAATACATTCAGTTCCCAAAGTGAGATTTAAAATCTAGGGTAGAAAAAATGATTTCCAGCATTTTTTAAAATTATTATTTAAGACATTAAACGTATTATACATATATACATTATACATATTATTATACATACAAGGGATATTATACAGTAACAATGTAGTTTGAATACATTAGTATATTTTAAGTGCAGAAAGATGTTTCATCTTATTATATTTGAAAAACAATCTGTATGGCAAAAGGTAAAGTAGATCACACAGGAATTTTTTAATAGGACACCTGATGCCAGCAAACTTCTTTTGCTATTTATAAACAAAGCATTCATATTTCAAAAAGCAACAGCAGCAAAACCCTGCAAACAACAAAAAACTGGAGCCTTGTAGTTTCTTAACATTCATATCACCCATAAATAAATTGGTTTACCTTGACTCAAGTATGCTTTTAAAATGGGAAATTGAATGGTAGTAAAATAATCAGTTGCTTACAGAGCAACAAGCTTGCCCTTCTCCACACCTCTTACTGAGCTAATGTTCAGATTTGAAAGGTGTGATTTTTGTTTGATTGATAGTTTTTGCAGTATATGCTGCCATGATAGATTTTCAGAGTGACTTTTATTCGTTAAAAAAAGAAGCAACTTAAATATGTCACTCAAACCAGAGTTAGTAAAATGTTTGAAAGGACCCAGATGACATAACTGAAACTTTGGTCAGATTGTTCATAAAATCGGTGTGATCTTAATTTTGACTAGAAGTCTGATTTCCTTTTAGTGCCATGTTATGGTACCTTCTGTGTATAAAGAATGGAAAAAGGTAGGTACTTTAGTTTAAAGAAGCTCTTATTACCAAAATACGTTATTCTATATGGATATCAGATTGTGTGCTTTGACTTTATGTGTGAGATTTCGTACCCTTGGGTATTCTTTAAGGAACAAGCACAACTAACATCTTCATTTGCAAGCCAGAAAGCTGACAGCCACAGAAGCAAACCAGTGCAGTGAAAGCTGGTTTATGAAACCAGAATCCAAATTATTAAGCAAGTTCCCTGCTTGGTAGGCTGGTATTTAGCCATATTATCGGTATTGAATGTGCTGCTCTAGGAATAGAAGGGCAGAACATATTATAAATGTATTTGTGCCTTTGGGTCTTCAGTATTTCTGCCAAGGTCCATAGAGCTCTAGTACACAAATGATGCATGTTAGGGTGCAAACTCCTGGTGTACTATGTAAAACAGAATTTGAACTGAAGCAATTAAAAATATATGAAATCATTTATACAGACGTATGAGGAATGCAGGGTAAAACAGTCTACCTCCGTCTACTTCCATATCACTCCTGCTTATTTGACCAATGATTACTCAGGTTAATACGTGCAAGGAATATATATATACATAACTTCTGTTTTCTTTAATCCTGTATACTTGATTTGAATGTGTATTAACTTTCATTATAAGAAAAGAAAATAAGAAAAAAAGCATTGAGAAGTCAACAGTCATACAAGGGAGAATTTCCTGATAGTTGTTATTGTACACTCAGTGGCTCCCAAAACCTTCTTCCTGCCTTTGGCCTGGGCTAGGAATAAGCACTTAGAATATATTCCTCTACTCTGCTGCATAGGAATATGCTCTAATGAAATCTTAGTGGTGTTATGCCAATGTAAAACAGATGTTGTGAGTGGAGCACCAGCACTAATGAATTTAAGGCCTTGATTTTGGGTTCAACTTACATTTTCCATTTATATTGCATGTATAATATTACACCACATAGTTTAAACCTAAGATTGCATGAACCATTGCTTTTTTCAGTGCTCCTAGATTTCTGAAATCTTGATGTCTGATAGTTGATGCACCACCTCATGTGTTAATACTGTATGCCCGAGATTAAGAAAAGGACTTCCACACATAATGTGTCATCTGTTGGGGTTTTCTGGACTATGTAATGGGTGAGTGGTTAATTGCATGGCAGGAGAGGAACAAGATCATGAGTGGGGAAGATATCTTTTTTCTTGTGCTTTTCCCTGTCCAGTATATTCATTGCCTGACCACAACACCATGGTGTAACTCCTCTCTTACTGTAGCCTCCTACATGACAGGCATAGGTACCAATGTAACACCTGGGTTATCAAAGTGAAAGATGATAACAATTCTGTGCTGCTGCTATTAATACAATTGTTTCCATAACGGGGGAAATACAAAATAAGAGCCTTCTGATAAGTTGTTACTGGATATCTAACAAGTATGCATTTGGTTACTTGCCTTCTCTAGCTGATATCTGGGAGAAAAGTAATTGCATGACTCCCAGTACTTGTTAATTGTTATTGTTTTTTGTTAAAAAGCCAGAAGCCTGAAATTTTAGTGTATGAGAATCCACACAAGAATATAATTGCCTTCAGATAATATTAAAAACCATATCAAATCAAAGCAAAAATCAAAACCTAAAATAAAATTTGGGAAAAATAAACAAATTAATTATTTGTATAATATAGCAGACAAAATGTAATCTAATCCTATCTCATATCTTGTACATATTTATCTGCTGTTCCCTCATAAACCTTTTCTGAAATAGCCTGAGTCTGTTCACCCGTGCAAGAGTCTATTGACAATCCCATTCAGTTTCAAAGAGATGAGATAACATTTTTAGATGTTAAGAGAGGTTTGTTATCTGAATAGAAATGGATCATTTAGCGAAGTGCGTACATCATTTTTATTGCAGTCTCTTTTTCAAGAGCATCATAATGGGTCAGAAGTAGCATATACTTTTGCTGTCAAATTAAGGACTTCATTTTTTCAAAGGGTGTTAGAACATAACAGGCTAGATCTAAGATTCTGTCACATATTTCAGAATCTGTCTTCCTTCCAAAGTGGCTAGCTAACAAACCTACTATTCCTACTATTCACTTACCTGTACAGCACATCCTTTTTTTTTTTTTTTTTTTTTTTTTTTTTAGATACGGCTTTTAAAAAAGAACAAGGCAAACTCTACACTATTTTTCAAGGAGGGTTTATTTCTCTGCTTACCAAGGGCAAACAAAAAATTGATGTTTATTGCTGACGACTTGTTCAACAATCTTAATGTACATCACAAGTTGCCTCCTGTATAGTATCTCTTGTTCACAAACATAATTTTTCCTTCCTTCCTTCCTTCCTTCCTTCCTTCCTTCCTTCCTTCCTTCCTTCCTTCCTTCCTTCCTTCCTTCCTTCCTTCCTTCCTTCCTTCCTTCCTTCCTTCCTTCCTCCCTCCCTCCCTCCCTCCCTCCCTCCCTCCCTTCTTCTATTCTTTGTTAAGTTCAGTGTACATGTGAAAGGATGTAGCTTACATATAACTTACATATTGTCCAAATTATTTTGCAACTAATACATATGGATTAGGTATGTGATGACAGACTTTGTGGTAGGATTTAATGATGTGATTGATTCCTTATTTTGAAAATAAAATGCTTAGAAACATGCTGGAAAAATCTCTCATTGGTTGATCTTGCTACTCAGAAGTCTATTTTCTTAGGGTGAAATCACTGTGATGGGGAATCTGTGTAAACATCTTGAGGAAAGATAACTAAGGTGGCTTACACATCCAAAGCAGTATCATAATCCCCAAGTATGAGATTTGAATAATAACAATCAAACATCAGATCTTCCTATAGTAGAAAACAGAGTACTTTGTGATTACTTCAGTAATGAAAAAAGTTTCATAATAGTGTCTGAGATGCTGGAAACCTGTAATAGATCTTTAGACTGTACAAATTGGTGTCGTTCCCATAGTGCTCTGCCACTGTAAACAAGCTGAGGTAGTGTTATTTTAACTTTTCTCTTGCTTGACATTTTCTTATTCTAATTGTGTAAACTCTGTGTAGGATTGTATTCTGACATTAAAAACCTTACTAGCCCACCCCTCCCTTTTTGTTACTGCTTTTTAAAGCAAGAGAATCAAAATTAATTGCCTCTGATCTGCCACAATGGTAATTACACAGTCCCAGCTGAGACCTGACCAAGGATGAACTGCTGCTGCTGCTTTTTGGCTGGAGACACTAAACAGGGATAATAGAGAAGTATGTCTGTTATAGTGCACTGATTGTTTCCCCCAGCAGAGAATGATATAAGTCTATTGCTTTACAATTACAGTGTAGCATTTGCAGGTTGCAATAGTATCCAGCAAAGGGGTGAAATGTATGTAATTTCCATTACTGTCTATCCCAAATTGGTAAGTGTTTCAGAGAAAATGCTTGGCCTGCCGTCTCTTTACTCCTTTAGTCCTCATTAAAACATCATGCTGGTATTTAGGACTCAATAAAATTATTAAAAACACAGCTTATATACTATATGGTCTTGGAAAAGAAAATTAAGAAGTAATGGTAAAAATGACTGAGATTAGGGAATGCTGGAATTCACTATCACTACATTTAGAAGTCACAGCCTGTTCTCATATATATATATATTCCTTTTCCTTCCTTTTCCTTCCTTTTCCTTCCTTCTCATTCTTATCTGCTATTGCTCTGTAGTGCCTGTATCCCATTTGAAGCCACTGTTATTGCCTTCTTTTGCCATACAGTGACCTTTAGCAATGGTTTTGTTTAGTTAAAGTCTGTAAAATATATCAAATTGAAGGTGAATCTTATGCAGAAAAGAATCTGGTGAAATTCCACAAAAAAACATTTATTTTCAGGTGATACTGAAGTCCTCAGGTTAGCATTCTGAATAATCTTTGGAGCTAGAAGTCTTCCTTCCTTTCATGAGATTTTGTACAGTAACTCTATTTTGTTAGATTTTGAATGTGGGGATTTTTAAAACACAACTCAGTAACATAGTCAAGATTTTCCCTGCAACACAAAACTTTTTTTTTTTTTCTTTTTTCTTTTTCTTTTTCTTTTACTGAAAAACTACAGCAACAAAATAAACAAAGCATTTGAATATTTATGTATTTACTTGTGTTAGAGGATGGGACTTCAAGCAAAGTAGTAAGCACTAATTACCAAATCAAGTCATACTGTACCTTATGCTAGTCCTTTGATGTGAAAAAATTCACTCAATGGCCATCAGAATTTGGAATCTGGTTATGAAGGCTGTGTTGCACTCATCACGTAGTACATCTTTAAAGTAATTGAAACTTCAATTAGCAGAGTAAATATACAAAAAGTCTGTTGCCTAACAAATATCAACCATTTTCTATTCATCGTAAGTAATCAAGTTGTTTTAAGCAAGTAATGACTGACTAATCCTTATTTTCATCTCCATTCTGCTTTATGGACACTTTATCTTTCAGGCAATTTTGCAGGACTTCAGCGTTCAAAACATTATCTGCTGAGATGAAAAATTGAGATTAAATCATGTTTCTCTTAGTGACTTCACCTTTATTACAATCAGTTTTAGAAAACAGTCTATACTTTAGTCCTGAGCTGAGTTACCTCTGCTGAACCACCTCTTCCAGACACAGTGGTTTTAGAACAAGAGAATCATCGAGGTTGGAAAGACCTTCAAGATCATCTGTTTCAAACATCAACCTGACCTGCTGAGTCCAATCACTTAGAGCCACACCTGCATGTCTCTCAAGTACTTCCAGAGTTGGAGACTTTGTTACTTCCCTGACCTGCCCATTCCAAAGCTTGAAGTGTATCCAGCTGCTTGTGCTCTCCTGTTGTTATGCCAGCAGTGAATGTGACCTCTGAAATGGTCTCTCAGGCCACTTGTTTGCTGCTGGAAATAAAGCATGCTACATATATATATAAAGCAATTTCAGAGGAACCTTGTGTAGAAGTCCCTGAACAATATGTGCAATTCAGCAAAGCTGGGAAAAAAATACCTCCTTATTATAGATGCAGTTCAGACAGCATACAGGGAAGAAATAATTTTTCAAGTAGGTCTGTCATGATTTGGCAGGGATTCACAGGTCAACACAAACTCATACCGTAGATGAGCACAAGTGTTTCTGAGCAGTGTAATTGCTCAGCTGGCCAGTGTTGCTGAGCAGATATCAATCAGAAGAGAGTGGTAGTGATGAACTCTGCACAGATATGTGAAGCAGAAGACACTCAACTTCTCCTTATGAATAGAAGCACTGAAATAGGGAGAAATACGTTTGATGATGATTTAATTCTTTGAGATGGTAAGCTGATGTCAAATGTTTTTTTTTTGCTTACGTCCTGCCTTAGGAATAAAAGAGCAAAAGTGTGACAGAGAGCCTTTTTCTCTGCTATCAATAGTTGAGGTGAAGAGGTACATTCAGATAAGACTTGTGCTGTTCTGCAGGATTTTGCACATATGTAAGCTGACTGGTCACTTCTGTTGGTTTTTCTGAAATTGAACATTTCAGGCTTGCTGCTGACTTCCTCAGGTCTGTTAAATTGGAAGGAGAGAGAAGATGAAGTATACATAATGGATGCTCTGCTTATCTTGGATGTAAATGCCATAAACATGGTGTGAAAAACACATGCTAGCTATAGAAAATGATTAAATTATCTTTAAAAAAATGATTGAATCTGTTAAGATTCTGTTTTTCCAACAAATAAAAATCCTGCTAATAGGAAAGCATATATTACAGATACAATAATGAAAATATAATTGTTAGTATTATGTTTTTAGTATGAAATTATTTTAACTACCATTACCATATCTGAAAGACCTGTTGTTGTCTATGATTAAGATGCTCAAATTCAGATTTTTGACATTATTTATCACTTCTTTCTCTTCATTAATAGAAGAATTTGCATGATAATGGGATTTTTGTTTTTAAGAGTTCATGAGTTTCTGCCACTTAAATCCCACTTGAAGCCATAATCTTCTGTTTATAATTTCATAATTGTTTGGAGTAGAGGTGATTAAAATCTCACAAACATGGCATTATATTGACTTCAGGCAGGGAACAAGCAATGGATGAACTCTGAAAGTACAAGAATGTTGTTTTCATGTAAATAGCCCAACTAATACAAAGGCAACAACAACTCTTAAAAAACTGCAAGTTTCACAACATGGTAGAGTCACATCTTCCAGTAGAATAGTTCCCTCTTCTTTCACAAAGGTTTTCTGTTTTCCAGTCTAGATACATTGCAATAAGCACTGGCAAAATACTAATTAATGCGACAATTGTGCACAGTGAAATTTTCTGTCATCTAAACAAGACAGTATGTCAATTTTGCCCATTGCACCATCAGGTGCATTTGAATCTAACAGGTGTTAAAAGCATCAAAATTCAGTCTGTGATGTTATCTGTTCCCCCTATGTGGTCTGTACAACTATCATTCCCTATTTCTTTCAGCAGAGTACAACATATATTTTCTAACTATTTCTGTCAGTGCGTAAACCCCTAGAAGAAAATGTTTAATGAAGGCAGTCAAAGCTTGTGTAGTTAACTGCACAGAATCTTGTTTCTGGACCCCATCACTCACAGCTGCTTGCCATGTGCATTCTGCTGTGATTGGAACATATTTCGCACCATGTAAGTAGGCAAAGAATGGAAATTCAGAACATCTATGATCTATCTGATGAGTTAGACAAGCAATTCAGAATTCAGGGTGACTCCTTCCTAAACATACACCCCTCTTCAAATATTATACTACAACAGGAAAGGCAGGTGCAATTTTGAATATTTATATTGATGAACACCAATAGAATTATTTTTCCTCCTCAAAAATCCTAAAGGATCTTGAAGTTTGTCAGATTCAGGTTCCCTCTGTATGGTTCCCATGCTTCAGTTACCACAGAGAAGAGACTGGCACTGTATGTCTTCTTATATCAAAAATTTTAAAGTCAACTAATTCATAATTACTGTGGTCAAGATAGACACCTGCTACTCTCTCTTCTCCCATAAGGTCTTCTCTGTTTTTAAACAGCACATTCAGGAGGGAATCTTTCCTATGTGGCTCATTCAATGCTTGTGACAGGAAATTGTCTTCATTAAGAAGAAGGAAGAGTTTGGTAGCACCATATCTTCACAGGATGTCACTTCAGGAAGAGGAATTTTAGGGGCATAAAGGGTAACTGGAAAGAGTGAAAAGTTTTTCTTCATTAATGAAAACAATAGTGTATCAGCTATGGTCATGAAGATACCTAAACTCAAATATCTTATGAGGTAGAACATTTTGTCCGGAGCTTTACATGACAAAAAAAATGTGAAAATGTATGCATGTTTTGCTTTTCTAACTAATTTATTATAGAATGTGGCACAAGTGAAGTATTTATAGATATAGATGCATAAACTAAGGGCATTTTTTTCTTTCATTTACAAAGTACCAGCTTATAAAGAGAGAGAAAAAAAAATCAACAACAGAAATCTCTAGTTCACTTGGACAGATTTGCAAGGATCTTTGAAAATGTGAAGGAAATGGTAAGAAGGGAAATGTCTGCTTTACAATCTGTTTATGTCTTTGGAACTCTGTTTTATCTTGACTAATAAGATAAAAATCATTTGACAGCAATCCACTTATTCTTATCTTGCCAGCAACTTGAAAAACTGAATTATTCATCCTCAGTGTGAAATTCTGTGTTTACCATTTCAAATTCAGATGCATAGTTAGTATCTAACCTCCACATAAATATATCCAATGCAATAAAAACAACCTTTATTCAAATCACCTTCATAAAACTGGCATTAACAAAAATTACAAACATTCTATGAATTCAAAAGCTTTCTTGAACTTCTGTCACATAAATGTATGAGAGTTACATACAACAGAAATATTCCTCTGGTTCCTTTCAGAATCTTTTTGATTTGAGGAGGGGTCAGTGAACTCTCAAGCTTTGTGAAGTCTCTATGTAAGATTACTTCAGCCACATGAAACAGCAAATACATGTTAGCTTTGACCATATCATTCAGGTGTATGAACAAGCATAATTACTGATTGCCAGACAAGCTAAGCTAAATTCCACAGTATAGATGTCATTGTACAACAGATTTTATTTTTCTGGGAAGGTTTGATGATGAATGAAACAAAATTTGCCAGTGACAGTATCATACTAATTAAATAAATAATAAAAATATTTTATTTCTGTTATAAAAATGGTGCTTTGTAAATACAACATGTTTATAATCTGTTTAGTACTGTTCATAACAGAAACAAAGTGAGAGAGTGGACATTTTAAAATGAAGTACAAGAACTGCATCTAAAAGCTAATAAACCTTGCTAGGAAGTCTTTCATGCCTCTTGGTAATGTTGAGTCATGCAAGGATTTCCTTAAAGAACTAATTTCCTTCTTCATGCTTTTCCTATTGCTCATACGTGTATATAGATCATATATCATTTAAATATTAGCATGTCTTGATTAAAAATCAATCAATGTTAAACATATGCAAGGTGAAATAAGTCAAGTTAGGGTAAATTCTAGTCACCACTTTTCAAAACTCTCTTCTCTAACTTGTTTGAATGTCTACAGCTTTATATTTTTTCCAGTTTTTAATATAATGACATTTCTTTGTTAATGCAAGCTTTCTCAAATCAGTTGTGTCTGTGTGGAGAGTGAAGGTGATCAGTCTCATCTTGGGAGGAATGTAATTTGGAAAGGTACGAACAGCTGAGAAGGGATTCTCATGGGCACAGCGTTTGAACACTAAAGTGGCGGCTATCTTTCCCACTGCAATAAAAGGGAAGCTGGTAACAATGGTGTGCTATAAAAAGCAAAGGAACATTTTTCTTTGTCAAACAACCACACCTCTCTGGCAGTGCTGCTGCTGTTGCTGCAGTACACTGGCTGAGATCCACTCTGCCTTTGAACTCTACTGTTACAGAATTTCAATTAAAACTGAAAACCACACAAAGGTTGTGGGCACAAAGAATATCAAAAAGAAATAACACATTCATTCCATTGGTTGTTTTTGTTTTTCTTGCTCTGATTAAGAAATAATGATTTAAGTTTGATGGTCAGAGCCCAGGTATCTGCTGTAAAGGAAAATTTTACCTCATTAAAGATAGGGAAGAATTATAGAAAATTCTCCAAGATCAGAGCTGCCATTCAAAAGAAAAAGTCATACTGGGGTTCAAAATCCCTCCAGATGATGTTTCACTCCATTAAAAAGAAATGTATTTGAAGCCTGGAGGAAGAATACAATTTAAGAGAGTTTTTACCTTATGTAATGAACCCAACAAGGCCTTATGTATGCTGCAAACCACAGTACCTGTAGGGTGCTCATCTACCATGGAAGTCTTCTATTATCTCATTCTTTACATGAATGAAAGTTGAATAAACTTTCTTCTTTCTCAGAAACCATTACACTGATTTGATTGGGTCTAGAAGAAGCAGAATGTTTTCTTTTCCACACAATTATTTTCAACTGATTGAGAATGTATGTCTTCTCTCATAGGTACTCCGGAGTTTCAATGACTATGTGAAGGACAGTACTTCCAGTAATGTTTAGAAACATTCTGAGAGGAGAGAAAATGAAAAGTAAAGCTAAAAACAAAACCAAAAGCACAACCAAACAAAAGACTTAATTGTTTAAAAATACATACATCCATTTTCTCATATTGTTTTTTTTTTTTTTTTTTCCTTCTGGAAATCAACGCTGCAAGTTAATTTTGTTAACTGTAATGAGATCATAAGTTTAAAAAATATTCCCTCATAGAAAACAAATGTAATAAAGTATGAGAACTGTGGAATGACTATGGGTAATAAAAATGAAATCTGACAAAGAATACAGAATAGCCACAGAGAGGATAACAGATATATTTCCTTGGAACTCTTAGCTGCATTAACATCATATAAAATTGTGTTTTAAGATATCTGAGTTGTATGCGAAGGACTATATGTTAATTTTAACTAAACTGGAGCCATTATATTATCATAGGTGTAATGTTCTAGATAAAAGGCTGTTTTACATCCACTGAATAGATGTGTATGTTCACGCATGTATGCATAGCTTAATGTCTATAAATATATTCATATGTTTAGAGAAAAATTGAATTGGTGGAAAACTGAAAGGACTAGAAGAAAACATAGTTTGACTAAAAAGCTAGTTGTTCCATTTTTGCGTTTTTTTTATTCACCATATTTACATTTTAATCAAAAGTTGGACTCAACCCTTATGCATCCCTTTCAACTTGGAATATTCTATGATTCTCTGATTCTGTATTTCCCTATTCTCTTCTTTTGTATAAAACCTACTTTCTTATTCAGTCAGGTAACTCATCTTTAATGTTATTTTAACAGATCTTGTCTTACTTTCATAGACTAGTAACAGCAAAGGTTGCATTGTAAAGGAAAACTGCCTCACTACTGCACAGAGTTAACTAATTACTACATCTGATACCACCACTGGATATTTGGAGAAGGAGAAAAGAGAGAAGAAACAGAGACCATTGTTAATCAGCACTTAATAGTAGTTAAGGTCCTCAACTTGTCATTGATTTTTCAGTTTTACATACCTTGATTTCAGAAAACAAATGACAGGAAAAGAATCTCAGCTGCATACCCTGGCTTTCAGGCAAACCACTTCTGTAAATTTATGAAACTATATCGAAGAGAATATAGAACTATGAACTTGTAAACAAGTTGAGTGTTTCCCAGGAGAGTTCTATGGTTTTATGATCTATGAGTTGAATCAACTCAAAGGAAACTTGATTTCAATAAGAAAAGCATCTGAGAACTTATCTGTGGGTTTGGATTTACAACACACTCCTGTAGATCTGTTGAATTATTTATTTGCAGTGATGAGATGAGAACAGGATCCTCCAAGTTAAGCAGACAGTACAATTTGCATATCTTACAAAAAATCTGATTGAGAAAGACAGATCCCCATCATTCTAATATGTCTTTTATAAATTTGCCCACTGTTATTGTAAAATTGGCCTTTTTACAGGAGTGAAATTTCAAATTGCTGAAACATTTTCCTGTAGAGTCATGAACTGAGAAGAAAAAATTGAGAAGTATTTCTTCCTGTATGAGGAAACACATGAACACTGATCCAGAAGGTGTCAAGTCAACTTGCTGACTATCACTTCTAGGACAGCTGGAAGGACATGGGAAATACTACACTTTGCCAATCCAAAATCCTTGCCATTCCAGTTTGCCTCTTTTCACCATTTTTATTATACAAAAGCCCAGTGTGTTGTAAGGTCTTTGACAAAGATTTGAACAAAATTAAATATATAACTACATTTTTGAAGGAGTCATATAACCATAGAATAATAGAATAGTTTATCTTGGAAGGGACCCTTAAGATCATCTAGTTCCAACTCTTCCACTATAAACCAGGACCTCTCCTACCAGACTAGGTTGTTATGTGCCCTCCTAAAAAATCCCTCTCCATCTTTCCTGGGAAGGAAGGCTTGGTGGGCGATGCAAAGAGAAGAAAATTCATCAGTGCTCAAGAACTACTGACATTTTTAAATACTAAATTGCCTGACCCAAACTAGTGGCCTTCTATGATGGTATAACTGCATCAGTGGACAAAGGAAGAGTCACTGATGTACTTCACCTGAACTTCAGTAAGGCCTTTGAAATGGTCACTCATTATGTTCTTCTGTCTAAATTGGAAAAATGTGGATTTGATGGGTGGACCATTCAATGGATGAGGAAGTGGTTGCAAAATCATACCCAGACAGTGGTGGTTAATGGCTTGATGTCTGGATGGAGGTCAGTGATGAGTAGTGTCTCTCAGGGATCAGCACTGGGACTGGTTTACTTTAATATCTTCATTTAATGACATCAATATTGGGATTGAGTGCACCCTCAGCAAGTTTGCAGATGGCAACAAGATGAGGTCAACATACCTGAGGGAAAGGATGATGTTCAGAGAGACCTACACAGGCTTGAGCAGTGAGCCTAGGTGAATCTCATGAGGTTCAATAAATCTAAGTACCGGGTCTGTTCAGCCTGGGTAAAAGATGACTGAGGGAGGAAACTGATAAATTTTTATAAATATTTAGAGGGAAGTGGGAGGAAAATGGATGAGGCCAGGCTCTTCTTGGTGGGCAAGGATAAGAAAAAGAGTCCTAAAAACTAAAACCTGAACTTAAGAATTTCCATATAGACATGCAGAAGAACTTCTTTACAGAAAGAGTGATGGAGCACTGGAACAGATTTTGCAGAGAGGATGTGAAGTCTCCTAGTTTGGAGATAATCAAGATCTGTCTGGTCATCTATCTGTACAACCCATTGTAGAGTGCCTTCTTCAGCAGGGGATTAGACATGATGATTTCTTGAGGTTCCTTCCAACCCCTGCAATTCTGCAATTTTGTGATTCTGTGATTCTATTATTCTATGATTCTGTGTTCTGTCTTGCACCTGGATCAACACAACCCCTACTACTAATACAAACTGGAAGATGAAAGGATAGAACACAGCCCTACTGGAAAGAAATTGGAGGTACTGCTGGATGGCAAGCTTGACATAAGTCAAAAATGTGCCTTCACAGCCCAGGAAGTCAACCTTATCCTGGTCTGCATTGAAAGAAGCATGACCATCAGGTTGAGAGAGGTGGTCCTGCCCCTCTACTCAGTGCTGCTGAGGCTTCACCTGGAGTACTGCTTTCCAGATGTGGAATCCCCAATACAAGGGAGACATTGACCTGTTGGAGTGCGTCAAGAGGAGGGCCACTAAAATGATCCACAGAATGGAACACCTCTCCTGTGAAGACAGGATGAGAGAGCTGAGGCTGTTCAGCCTGGAGAAGAGAAGGCTCTGAGGTGACCTGATATCTGCCTTTCAGTATCTAAAGGAGATCTACAGGAGAGAAGAGAACAGACTCTTTGGCAGGATCTGTGGTGATAGAAAAAGGGGAAATGACTTCAAACTAGAAGAGAGGATATAAGGAAGAAGTCTTTTATAGTGAGGATGGTGAGATGCTGGAACAAGTTTCCCAGATAAATGGTGGGTGCCCTGTGCCTGGAGACACTGAAGATCGGATTGGAAGAGTTCTGAACAACATGATCTATATTTAGATGACCTTTTTCATTGCAAGGATGACCTTTACGGGTTCCTTCCTACTCAAATGATACCATGATTACCCACGAAATATGAAAGTAGTAGAATGTCTACTGCATACTTGCTTTCCTTACACCTGCCTCTCCCCAGGTTTTGCAGATTGTATCTGCATTGCATTTTTCGTTACTTCCCTCTGAGATTGTGGAAAAGTGAAGACAAAGTATGACATTAAAAACAATTTGACTGTAAAAGGAAAATTTAGCTAGACTATTGCTAGGAAAACATTATTTAAAATCTTATGAAAATATAATTTATTTTGGTTTTCTTAATCCTTTTAAAACAGAAGAATTAAGCCCAAGAAGCTGCTTAACTACATGTAGAAATCATGGTGAATTTATCTTCATTGGGTGACCTCATCAAATTATTCTCCACTGCCCTGATTTTTTTTTAAGACAGCTCAATAGCATTTGACTCCCTGTTCCCATTAGAATTTAATGAGAACTGGGCCTGTAAGTCCCCCAGACTCTTTTGAAAATAACACAGACCATGATAAAATAATACAGTTCTGTGCATCCTTAATTTTTGACAGCATGTTCATGTCTGGAATATTGATTGCAACTGCTACTGCCAAGCACACAGATTCCATCACTCTTGCCTGCTTTTCCATTATGTCATAAATAGATAGCACAGCTCAATAGATTATACAAATAGATGGAGCTGGACTACTTATATGAGCTTGTAGAAAAAAAAAAAAAAAAGAAGAAGACTAATAATAAGCAAGTATCTAATTTGATTGGACAAACTATTTAAATGATTTTTAAAAGCTCTGAAATGAGTAACTTCAAAGAGTGAATAGGGATGAAAACAAGGCCAGGTCCAACAGTAGTAATTAGATTCGAGTAAAAAATAAACTCAATTGGAAAGTTTTAAAGTCTTTGTATTATGCAAGAAATCTGGCAAGTGTGTGGTACCAAAAATGGGAGTTCAATTAAATGTTTGGAAAGGCAAAAAAAAAAAAACATGCAAGAAGAATCATTTAGTATCCTGCTAAGCTGAAAACACATTCAAACTAAAATGAGAACTGAGATGGTTGAATAAGCAATAGGAAAAAAGGAATAGAGTTGTCAAAATAAAATATATTTGAGACTGGCCTGAGAAAAATTTTAATCCTTGATTTCATTTTTCATGTTTGTACATTTGTTCCCAGCAGTAAAATCACAATGTCATTTGACATAAAGGTAAGGAAAGGAAAGGCAAAGAAAAAGTGCTGGTGATTCAACCTCCAGGCTCTCCATAAAAGCTACGAGGAAGCAGAATGTGAGGTTGTTCTTGCATGTCCTACAGTGGCTTTCATATTATTAGAAGTCGATTTTCCTCATCTTTCTGGGGAAAAAAAATGGGACAACTCAGGAAGATCACTTTTGGGCTTCGTTCTTGCATTGAATTAAAAAAAAGAAAAAAAGAAAAAAGAAAAAAAGAAGCCAAAGCAAACAATGATAAAAGCAACCTGTACTCAGCAGCTATGGTTTACAATTGCACCAAGATTAGGTTAGATATTCATTTTAAGAGCAGGCCATTACTTCTGCAGTACTTTTGCAGGAGTGAGACTAAGGAACTGGCCTAACAGGTCTTATTCATGTGCAGCAACTCACCAATCTCAATAGATGGGATTAACTTGGATTTTCGACAGGGAATCCAATTTTATAATTATTTTGTTTTGTTTTATTATTTTATTTGTATTTTATTTTATGAATTTAAATGAAAATATCTAGAAATCTATCAGGAACTAGGACTCCATTTTATCCCCTGTATGTGGGACCTGCTGCAAAACTGCAAAACCAAAATTGTGGTTCATATTTTTGTAACATTTCCAATCTAAGGACAAGAAAGGATAAAACTGCAATAGAGAGGACTTGGTGTCCAAGGAGCCAGTGGTATGCCTAAGGGCAGTTTAAAGCAAACTTGACTGTTTACACAGTTTCAAACCACCCTTCTTGTCTGAACACACCAGGGGAGACAAAATTTGTCATCCTAGCAAGCAGGTACATCTCCTGCATAACTGCTGCCACAGGGTATTTGTATGTTTGAAAGTTATTGTGGCAAAGGAATGTGAAGCAATGACTCAAAGACTGTTGAAGTGCTTTCTGGACATCACTGATGAAGTTCTCCCTAAAGCAGGTGGCCTACCATCAAACAAAATATAAATACACCTGCTGGAAAAATAGAATGATTAGTTAACATCATAGGGTAGACAAATGTTAAAATGACCTCAAGTCCAAATGAGAAATGAAAGACAGATGGGGGCTTATGATGGGGGCTGGTGAATGCATGTGATAATTAGTAGTTGGGAACCTTAAATCTGATGGATAGAGAAACAGGAACTTTTATACGGATGGATACATAAGGGTGAGAAGGATGAAACTATGGAAATCTGAAATACTATCTCCTGGTACATTTGCATTTCAGGAATCTGAGCACTTAAATAGAGGGAGGTAGTGGAAGTGAAATGGAAGATAAGTTTTATTCATGAATTAGTTGTGATAATTAGTTGTAATATTGTGTTAGATGGAGAGCATTCATTTAGGAACATGATCTGGAAGATCTGTTAGTTTTCCATTTATATAATGTATGAATACAACAAATTCTGCAACATATTGAATATATATAGAATTATTTTATTTTATTTTAACTTAACTTATAGCAATGGTGGTTTACTTCTTTACACAAGAAAGATTCCTATGACCATTTGTAGTCATAGAACTTAGCAGTCTAAGTTCCAAAGTTGAAACCTTAATTGGATCTATAGAAAATCTCCTCTGATAGCTCTCATAATAGATAGCTCCTCTGATACATCTAACCAGTAATAATTTCACATCTATAGACTTTTGATGTGGCCTTTTAATGTACTTTTGGATCCTCCTGAATGATGACGATTCTGGTCTTGCAAGCTGCTGTGTGTAGGCAGCCCCTGACACCAGAGACCACTGCTGCTGGAGCTAGAAAGTCTGTGTGCAGATGGAAAGGTCAAACTGCACAGAATAGTCTGCAGGTTCAGAAGCCTGCCTGAAGTACTCTCTGCTTATAACAAACCCAAATTACTCTGTGAGTATGAGACATTTAAAATGAGAGCCTGCAAAATGTAGTGAAGGTTTTGTATAGAGCTGTCAAACTTCAGCTATCCAGAGGCTTAATTACCTATTATATACAAAGGAACAATGTTAAATAAATAATAAAATAATTAAAATTCTGGCCTGTGACTGTAGCAAAATCAGTTTTGCAGTTGAAAGTCTACTTCTGTGCTTCTTAATTATTAAACACATCATTTTAAGAAGGCAGTTTTGAACTGAGTAGACATGAATCTAAGAACAATAAAACCCACTTTGTTTCCTGATAGAAGCATTTTTTTTTGCATGTTTTGATCCTGGAAATTTCACAGCTCTCTTTTAACTTTCTTAAGAAATAACATTACTTCTGTTTCTCCAGTTATTTACTTGCCAAAACTTCAGAGCATATTGGTGTGCTGCATAATTTGAACAAAGGTTAATATTGTAAATAAAAACTTTTACCTCCAAATCTACAGAGGGACTGTATTTAAAGAAATGAAACAAAGTAAAATTTAAATGTCCAGATACAAGATAAAGAAAATGTTTAGAAACTTTAGCTGCCCACATTCAAACAGTCCCAGTTGAAGTATGATTACTTCGGTTTGCGTTTATCTGATACTACAAAAACAGAAGGGTTAGTTGTCATGGAGGTATTGTAAAGTGACAAATACAATACTATTTCTAAAAAGAATGACCATCAACCCAATACTGCATTCAGTATGGATGAAAGAAAGCCCATTTTGCCTTGCTTCAAATTCCCCACAGCATTTTTGATTTTGCATATTTACCACAGGCATCCATAGAACTGAATTGTTTGAAATGAGAAAATGTCTGAATGTGTTTTCAGAAGCAACCTGAAAAATGTGGACAACGCATCCTCAGAGAGCAAAACTAATACAGATACACTGAATAAAAAGTACAGAAATGGAGAAAAAGATGTAGATGAAAATACATAACAGTAGGGCATAAAAGCAGTGTCAATATCCCTATCTTCTTATTGTTGGAAATATGCTTAATTACAAATTATGCAATAATATTTAATTAACAATTTAATTCTAGATTCTCATGTCATTATTCATCTTTAAAAATATTTGATACAATGGTCATTAATGAGTTTTGTATTTTCCTAGTAGCTTTGCTAACCTCTTATTATTACTGCTCATTTATTGACCTTCTTTTCTATGTGGTTTGATCAACTTTGAATTATTAGCATTTAAATTTTCTAACAGATTATTGAAGTCTCATAATACAATGCTTTTTGTAGCAAAATCATTAATGTGATAAGATGCAGATCAAAAGGAGTGTTCACCAAAGTGAATACAAATGATACACTATGGAATTAATGTGAAAAAAATGAAACACTGTGAACAATAGACTTCCATTAATGTATTAGTGAGCATATTAATGACAAAATTGCTGAAAGATACTATGAAAAGTCTCGACTAAGAAAAAAAATACAAAGCATTTCTCAGAATATAAATGAATTCCTAAATGAAACAATTTAAAGGTTGATTTGGCATTTTTTCCTGGAAATGTGTGTCGAATTTATTCATTGATCAAAAGCACTTGTTTACACAAATAAACAAATAAATGCCCTTGATAATAAACAGCATTTGAAAGGCTACATTCAGGTGATAGTGCAGACTACTTTCCTTTGGTCTAGTGAGTCATCCAAGGAGTAAGACTATCTTATCCACTTAGACCCAGTATAGTGAAATTTATGACAGTTGTTCACAGTTTGGGGGCTGCTAGATTGTACATGTTCTTTCAAAGAGAGCTTATTAGGTATTCTGCTGCTGAGTTGTCTGCTGGTCAGCTTAATCTTGATGCAGGTCATGTAGGAAGACTTGTAGACATGAAGAACAGCATTTTTCCATTACTAGCTTGATTCCAAAACCAATCAAATATTAGCTATGGTGGTGTAGGAGGAGACTTTTCAGTAGTGTTTTATTAAGAAGTCCAGGGCTCTAAATTTGTCAGTGCCCATGGGCCACAGTTACATTGTGCTAATAAGAAAATTATGATACTGACATCAGCTTCCCAATCCTTTCCCCTATAGAAAACACGTAGCATATCAATCTGTATAATTAATGTCATGCTTCTTCATATCCTCTTTCTCCAATTATCCTCAAAAGAATTCTGTGTGACTCCAAATACCTGTAATCTTTAAAAACTTTGTACCAACATTTCTATGATAGATCTTTTTGAGTATAGTTGTAACTTATATTGAAAACAATGTATTTCTTTTAACATCTGGATAGTTGCATCAGAAATCACATACAGAAAACCATGAGGATAAAGCTCATTCCTATTGCTGTATTTTGAAATTTAAAGGTCATCAGCACTGAATAAGAGACAGAAATAAATTTATGCTATTTCTTTTACACTCTTATCTGCCTTTTTGATAGTAGAACACAGCAGAAAAAATTAATTAAATACCTACAAAAGAATTTTGTTTATATGTGACATTTTGTAGAGAAAGGAAGGTAAAATTGATTTATTCTAATAATATGACACTATTTTATGTACCAGAAACTGCGTAGTTAATAACTGCACTTGAGCTACAGTGAAGATTTTCAACACTGTCAAATGAAAATTGATATAAGTTCTGATTTGGTTTAATAAAATTGAAATGTTTGGTAACAGTTTATTCTTACTGTTGGAGAGTTTTACATTCCATGGTTACAGTGAGTTAAATTCACTGAGATATGTGAATTTTGATGATTCACTTAGAAAGTTATATAGTCCAGTGTTTAGAACAAGATCAACAGGAAGTAAGTCAGAAAGAGAGACAAGACACGTAAAAGTGACTGACTGCAAATCAGTAGCTTTGCCCAAGATCAATCAACTGTTACTAGGTGCTTATGAAGTGTACAAGGCACTCTAGAGATGTCTCAAGAAAGAGGAAGGCCTGATATCTTTCTCTTTGTAATAGAAATACTTTGTTATGGAGCTCAACTTCATTCAGATCTTTGGAGATTGGGACTTGCAGCCTGGACTGTTGAAAATAACACATTTTCAACATGAGCTGAAGGAACTGTGGCTGTTTAGTCTGGAGAAAAGGAAGCTGAGGGGAAACGTTATTGCTCTCTTCCAGTATTTGAAAGGTGATTGTAGTGAGAGTGGGGTTGGTCTCTTCTCACTGGTGACAGGAGATAGGATGAGGGGAAATGGCTTTAAGTTGTGCTAGGGTAAGTTTAGATTGGATATCAGGGAAAACTTCTTTACAGAAAGGGTTGTTAAGCACTAGAATAAGTTCCCCAGGGAGGTGGTTGAGTCACCATCCCTGGATGTGTTTAAAAACCATTTGGATGTCGTGCTCAGGGACATGGTTTAGCAGAGGATTTTTAGAGTTAGGGTAGTATGGTTAGGTTGTGGTTGGACTTGATGATGTTCAAGGTCTTTTCCAGCCTGAGCAGTTCTATGATTCTACGATTCTGTGATTCCCATTTGAAAAATAATGTTCTCAGTTAAAAACCAGAGTTGATGTGGAAACCATAAAATACTTGAGGGTTTGTGTTGTTGTTGTCGTTGTTGTTGTTTTAAAACAGGCCAACAGTATGAACAAGAAACACTTGAAATATTCACAAAAACAAACAAACAAACAAACAAAAAACCAAAAAAACAACTTCTATAATGACTAGGAAGTTATTTACAGAAATTGTACAGGAGTGCAACTGCTTTCATTGTGAAGAAAATTTTGCAGATAAAAGCAATGAGAAGAGGCTTTTGAGTAAATAGAATGATATGCTTCTGGATAACATATGCTTATAAATATTTAATACTTTAAATCAAACAGTTTCTGAAGAAAAGAACAAACGAAGCCTGGTTTCCTATGGATTTGTGCCCTAATTCTTTTACACAATTTCTCTTCTATTCCCAGTACCAGCCTCCCCTGAGCAAGCTGCTATATCTGCAGTGGGTAAGCCGTGCCTCATTTGTGCCCCCTGGCTAACTCTCTCTCTGCTGCTATGTGGGATTGTCTGCATCACCTTTGGGGAAGGTAATAATTCCAGAATTTCCCCCAACTAATTTCTGACTTTTTCTCAAAATTCTCATGATAACTTATCTATGAGATTCCAATCTGCATTTCAGATTTTGTGGATTGCAAATTTATTTTTTGTGTGTGTTTTTGTTTTTGTTGTTGTTTTTGTTGGTTTTTTGTTATTTTTTAGTTTTTCTTGATTTTCTGATTCTCTGTATTTGAACTACTCTAGCTGGAAGTACTTAGCTGAGAGATTCACACAGAAAGAACACATAGCATGGGGTGGGTGACCTATGAAGTCAGACATGAAAGGTTCCTGTTTGGATATTTTTCAATGCTGTTTCAGTTGTATCTGAGGCATTGCTAACTGTGACACTGCACAGCAGTCATTTTGTTTCCTCATAGCTAGACAGATTTATCAATTTCTTTTTACCTTGTTCTTTATGTTTTTTTTTTTTTTTTTTTTTTTTTTTTTTTCCCGTTCAAAAAGGAATGAAGTAAGAAAATTCAATATTGGAATCTGAAAGACAAATTCATTCTCCTTTTACAACCAGTGTTCTGGGAGGAGGTTCACACTGCAGAACCATCTGAGTTTGGGGTTCAGTAATGCATTTGCTACTAGCAACCCCCTCCGCCCCCCCCCCCCCCCCGCCAAGCCATTTTCCCTCTCCTTTCCTTCTCCTTTTTTTTTTTCCCCCCCCCCTTGTTTTTGTATCAAGTAAAAGCTGTTCAACAGAGTGGAACTGAGGGTCAAAGTTTAAATACAGTTTGCTGTACCACCTGGTTTTGATCTAGAGTTGGAGAGTGTGACTGGCAACACTCACTGTCGCAGCAGGGAAACCTGGTAAGGGGGGACAGAGCAATGTTTCTCTCTTTATTTCTCAAATCATGAAGGGTGTGAGATTGACAGCCTTGGAAAAGCAAGTCCCCTGTTTTATTCACAAAGAGGAAGGAAGGCAGGACAATCATAATACAGTCTTCTTCCACAATGCTTTGCCCATTTGTTTCGGGCGAGCTTTAGCTGAACTGTCTGGAGGGGGTGAGGAGATCACTTTTTCTTTCAACTGATTCGGTCTTTGTACACTGCTATGACTCCTCACCAGGGTGCCAATTGTGGTTGCCTTCTTTTCTTGGGTAGTTGCCACCTGTACATTAGAAACTGGCCAGAAACCAGGAATCCACTTCACATTGGCTGTAGATTAGAAGTCAAAGCCTCAAATTCTCATTTTAGACACCGGATCTAGATTTGAAGCAGCAATTTAGATTTGATTGGAAATATATTTCTTCCTCAATTACTTATTTATGCAGTATCTGAGCTAGATGTATTTGAATAGTCTATGTCTGTTGTAAACTTTTTCTAAATAGGTTTATTTATTTATTTTTAATTACTAAAGTTCTGCACTGGATTAGAACATGTTTTGTTACAGGTTATATGCCTGTCTTCCCGAGCTGACAGAATACACTTGACTCTGGTCCTGTGGCTGGCTTAAGGGTGCCCTGTACCATAAAGGTCTACAATCACAGCCTGATCCAAGGAAATTAAAGGTCCTGAAAAACAATTATATCAATTCATTCATTCAATCTTTCATTCACTTATTTATTTATTAAAGGGATAAAATATTTGTTACAGCGTTTCAGAATCTAGCTGGTGATTTAGAGACCTGTCAAAATTGTACACCATATCCACTATGTGGTCATAGTGATGATTTGTCTGTAAGACTGCAGCACTTAAAGAATGTATGAGAGCTAGTAAAGTATGGGGTAGTGGACATCCAGAGCAAGATAAAGATGTACCTAATCTATCATACTTCTGTCGCTAAGAGTAGGTATCATAATATACAAATCCATAAATCAGGAGATGAAACACAAAGAAGGAAAAGAAACACAAACTAGACAAATAAGACTTATATGGACAAATGCAGATGTACTCCTCCTACTTTTAGGCAGTAAAAGGAAAATAACATAAACTAGATTAAAAATAATGATGCTAGGAATAATATCTTTTCTCATTATGGCAGATGGAGATCATAAATCACAAAAATTTAGGGCTTGGAAGAGACATCTAATGACCATCTAGACCAAGACACCTACTAAAACAGGTTCCCTACAGAAAGTTGTGCAGGAAAGAGTCCAGGTGGGCTTTGAATATCTCCAGAGAAGGAAACTCCACAATATCTCTGGTCAGCTTTATTCAGTGCTCTGTCACCTTCGAAGTAAGTAAGTTAATTTTCGTAAGTTAATTTTCATGTTTGTATAGAACTTGTTGTGTTCCAGTTTGTGTCCATTGACCCTTTTCCTGTTGCCGGGCACCACCAAAAAGAGCCTGGCCCCATCCACTTGACATCTGCCCTTTAGGTATTTTGTAGGCATTGATAAGATCCCCCATCAGTCTTCCTTTGTCCTGCCTAAACAGTCCTAGATCTCTCAGCCTTTTCTCATAAGGGAGATGCTTCAGGGCACTCATCATCTTTGTGGTCCTCCACTGGAATCTCTCCAGCAGCGTTACAGCGTTTCTTGAACTGAGTCTTTCTTGAACTGAGGAGCCCAGAAATGGGCTCCAGATGTGGCCTCACCAGGGCAGAAGAGAGGGGGAGGATCACCTCCTCTGACCTGCTGGCCATGTTCTTTCTAATGCACCCCAGCATATCATTGGCCTTTTTGTCCACAAAGGCACGCTGCTGGCTCATGGTCAACCTGTTGTCCACCAGGACATCCAGGTCATTCTTCATAGGGCTCCTCTCCAGCAGATCAGCCCCTAACCTGTACTGATGCATGTGGTTATTCCTCCCCAGCTGCAGGACCCTACACTTGCCCTTGCGGAACCACATGAAGTTCCTCTCTGTCCAGCTCTCTTACCTGTCCATGTCTCAGTGAATGGCAGCACAGTCCACTGGTGTGTCATCACCTTCTCCCAGCTTTGTATCATCATCAGTCTTGCTAAAGTTGCACTCTATTCCTTCATCCAGGTCACTGGCAAATATTTTAAATGAGATAAGAACACATCTCTTCTTTAACCTTTATCAAAAACTCATTTAATTTGCTTTTCAGTACTGAATGATGTGCTGTTTCCTGCTGAAAGTATTTAAAATTCAACACTGAAATTATATATTTATTTGGATTTGGCAAACACTGCAAAATGCTGTGGGATTTTGTCAAGATAGATCAAATTTTTCTTACCTCTTAAAGTATAAGAATTTTCTATTACATATTTAGGTGCCTGTGTTATACCAATATTCTCTGGAGTGCTGTAAAACAGACAGTGATAGACCACTGAAAGTGGGAGTAGAAATTTATTTTTATTTTCTAATGAATGGATGCCCAAAATTGTTGCTACAGTTCTTAGCTTTAAAGGTTATAAACCTGCAATTTTTTTTTTTTTTTTCCCATTATAGTATAATCTTTGTGTAATATTTCAAGGTTGTTTTTTTTTTCTATGTTTGTTTGTTTGTTTTTTAAAAGCCTTCTTAATCACAGCAAAGTTATCCTAAGCAAGAAATAATATTTTGTTTGCTACTCTAAAAGTGTCCACTTGGTCAGTCGACCAATCAAGGCAACAGCACTGATAGTGATTTTATTCTTGGTATCTTTTAGGAAAAGAAATGATCCCATAGCATTCATTCCAAGGGGAAGATGTAGCCACTCTTAAGACTCAACAAAGAGTTTTTTTTTTTTTTTTTTTTTCTTTCATTCATACTATGCTTTACTCATGCTTTTTCTTGGAAATCCGATCCCTGTAATTTAAGGAAGAAAATTCTCACTGCAGTGATAGCAACCAGTTAGTTAGAAAGAAACAATGTTTAAGACAGTCATTTCAATGAGATGCTGTATCAGCTTTCAAAACTATGTACTTCCTTAGTTCACTCATCATACATGATCAAATGTAATGTTTTGTCAGTTTTTAGACACTTTGCCATTAGAGTTACATCTTTTATTTCATCCTACTAAGGATCTGCTGAAGGACAGATTGTACAAATAAACATCAGTTGGAATGTTTTTTAAGAGCAGTTGTTTACTGACTGAAATACAAAAACTGTTGCTCACGCTTGGAGATCAAATTACATGCTTAAGAGAAAGCAAGCTACATGAATCATGACTCATAAGACACATCAGACTGTATCTTTTGATGTGAAGAGTTGCATAATGTTTTGTCTTTATTAGAGAGAGCAGTAGTTGACATTTTTCTTAACAATAGTTCTGCTAAGTACAGAAATTACATAGCCATCTACGTAATCCCTCAAGATCTGTGAAGAAGACTATTGGTAACATTCAGGAGTTAAAGATAGATTTGTTACTGTTTTATTAAGTAGCATGAGGTTTAATATGAACTCCAGTACTGTATTTTGTTGTTGTTGTTTTGTTTGCTTGTTTGCTTTTTGCTGCTCATTTTGGGTCAATGGATAGCAGACATGCAAACTGGTAGGAAAATTTGGTGGATTCCTATCTCAACACAATATAAAACCAGGCAGGAAAAGGAAAAGGAAAAGGAAAAGGAAAAGGAAAGGGAAAGGGAAAGGGAAAGGGAAAGGGAAAGGGAAAGGGAAAGGGGAGGGGAGGGGAGGGGAGGGGAGGGGAGGGGAGGGGAGGGGAGGGGAGGGGAGGGGAGGGGAGGGGAGGGGAGGGGAGGGGAGGAGAGGAGAGGAGAGGAGAGGAGAGGAGAGGAGAGGAGAGGAGAGGAGAGGAGAGGAGAGGAGAGGAGAGGAGAGGAGAGGAGAGGAGAGGAGAGGAGAGGAGAGGAGAGGAGAGGAGAGGAGAGGAGAGGAGAGGAGAGGAGAGGAGAGGAGAGGAGAGGAGAGGAGAGGAGAGGAGAGGAGAGGAGAGGAGAGGAGAGGAGAGGAGAGGAGAGGAGAGGAGAGGAGAGGAGAGGAGAGGAAAAGTAAATGTTCATCATTCAGATTAAATGTCAGCTGAGCTCAGAATTCTGTCTCTTAGCATCTAACAGGGCAGACTTAGCAAGGTGAAACACACAGAGATCTTTGCCCCTTGATTACTTCTGCTGTACTGTGCTTTTTTCCACAGGAACTTGAGGTCAGGTACTTTTGTCCTTTACAGTCTTTAGTGATGAATGACACAACACTATCCATTTACCACCAATGCTTTATTACAATGAGGCCCTAAATCAGATGAGGTGGGATATGTCACAGGGATGTATATATATTGATATTGACTCCCATATGTGCCTTTCAGAGAGGCCCTGAATGTGGGCATGGAGAAAAGATTGGAGTTTCAGTTGAGGCTTTTAAGGAAAATGGATTGAGGATCTGCTCAAAGTACTCTTTCCATATTACTAATTGCTTAGTATTCCCATGTTACTTATTACTTAGTATTTTTTCTTTATAGTTAAATATGTATAGTTAATTGTACTGGCTCTGTCACCACAGTTTCTGTGACCTAACAAACAAGAAATACATTTGCCTACGAAGTACATATAAGTATATCAAAATGTCTGAGAAAAAACTTAACCAATTAAAATTTAAATTCTTGAAATGGATCTATCTGCTAAGACATAACTGAAATTGACAGCAGTGATGCATTCAATGAAGTAGCATTTCCATCATTATTAACTTGGATGTTGTTAGGAGATTTTCTAATAATCTAATGTATTTGTATCCCATGACTCCAACAAGGTCACAAATCAAGAATTAATGCATTTTTGAAGACTATGGAAGAAATTCTTGAAAACTTGATCTTAAATTTTTCAAAATTCATAACATTCATGCAATGATCTCCAGATATCTATTTTTAAGCCAATGGACTATTTTCTTTGGAGTGGGAAGAGGGAAATGGGGGTTCAATTGAAGAATTTTAGTCTTTGTGATTCATGAGCAACATGGTCTGATCTCATAGTCAACCTTGAACTGGCTTAACTAGAGACCTCTTGAATTATGCTGTGATGCTCTAGTTCTGTGTTTCTGTAGAAGTGTGTACATCTCTCGGGAGCTTTTTTTGCTGTGCAAAAGTCCAAGACTCCATGCAATTTTGTTGTTATCAAGCCTAGAAAATATACTTGGACATTTGAAATATTCAGAAGAGATTATTTATTCCTGTCTGTAATTTTTTATTTTTATTTTTTGTATTAGTGAATAAACAAGATTTAAAGTCTGAGGTCAATTTTCTAGTTCATTTACTATGGCCACAGAAAAATACCAAGAGACTGGCATAAGTGTGATCAAATATAAATATATACTGTTCCTTTGTACACTCTCATGTCAGTCATTTAAGATTACCTCAAAACTACGTGCCCTGGGATATTAATGGTATAATCTTGTTTAGATGTCACATTGACTATAAGGTGATTTACTTGCTAAAAGTTCTGTTTCTTCCTTCAGACAAAAAAGAATGGTTAAGGTAACAAGCTCAGAAATTGAATCACATCCTTGCTGACCCAAATTCATTATTGTTCCTTCCCCCAAAAAAGATGGGTGAAAAAGAAAATAAAAAGAGAGCTGATTATTCCATTTTCATGCTGAGTATCGAGTGAAAGACTTGTTGCAGTGTTGCAAAAGAACTGCTAAAGATTATGAAAGTTCTTACTATGAGGAGAAAGCAAAATCTTTATGTTGACAGCCCCATGCCAGTGTATTTCTCACACAACTTCATTTTCGTCTCTTAAAGCAGACAAAGCATGCAGTCTTCAGACATGCAATAAGGTATATACAGATCATTCCACTTGCCAATGAGGGCTGCATCTTTTTCAGCGGCACCACATTTGCTGCAGAGAAATGTCTCTTAGCAAAGACATGAAGTAAAAAAAAAGAAGTGGAGGCAGAAATTATGTATTCAAAGAGCGACATAGAAAAATTAAGAAAGAGGGGATTTAACTTTCCATGCATTAATCAGAAAGAAAGAAGTAATATAATTTGCGCACACAACTAACAGGTCATCTGTTAAAAGAAAATTCCCATGTTTTATTATTTGTATTGTTTATAAATGTGTAAGGGATAACAAGAAGATATTTATTCCCCTCTGCTGTATGAATCTTTCTATCCCCACCCCAGAACTTGTTTCCTCTCCTTACACAGCCTTTTCCCACATTCTGCTGCTCCAACCTGTCTGGGCTATGATTTTTCTCTACTTCTGATACTATGAGATCATCGAGGGGTTATTTGAAAGCAGTGGTCTTCCCAAACAGGCATGCTGTTTTGTGAGATATGAATAGTCATAGATTTGGATCAAATAAGTGAAGTGTATGTGATTGAATGAAAAACAAGAGAAATCTAATGTGATGCTATTTAAGTCATTGCAAAAGTAATGCTTCCTATTTATTTCTGTGGAGACTACAACAGATGCAAAGAGCACAATAACAATATTCGGTAGAACAAATTCTCAGCTGTAAGTTCTCAGCTACAAGACACCATCTTTGCATATAATTCCCACTGTTTGCTATGTATTTTCATCAGTGATGAACAAAAGACTGAATGCCATGCTTGTAAAAATCTGCACCTGTGGAGATGCCCACATCCACTATTTGTTTTGTATAAGTGTTCAGCAAGTATCAATGAAGGTCAGTGTGTCATCTTTTTCTGCATGGAAGAATTCAATGACGGACCTTTACTTCATATGCACATCCATGACAGTCTCAATTCTGTCAGACTGCCCTCTGTTTCTCTTTCACATGGCAATAAAATATAATGAGATATTGGTGGGACGGTTCAACATCTGCTGCCATACCACCACCATCTGCCTCAGATGTTGTGGACCAAGATAATAAAATAGGAGGCATTACTTTTGGATCAGCTCTCACAGGTAAACAAACCACAGCATAGGAAAAAAGCAAATAGATTTATAACTTCTATAAAAATTGTTGGACAAGGAACTAAAAAATCCATATGTCTTTGTTTCCCTTCCTACTTTTACTGTTCTTTTCATATTTCTTAATTAATTTTACGATCTGAATTAGGACATCTAAGTTCAATTTGGGATGCTGAAATGTATTTAAATACAGGGTTAATGGGTATTATGACTTTATTTCAGATCACTGAATCTTCCCTGTGGTAGCTGGGATAACCTAGACTAGATGCAATTGTGTGACAGTATTTGTGGATTCACACAGCTATGAAGGTATCTGTGCTTCTTTCTATACTCCTGAGCAAGACATGAAGTTCAGAGAGATGCTAGATATGCATGAAACAGCATCTGACAAATTCAGCTGAACAGTGATCTGCAGATTTCCATTTCTGTGAAATCTTTTCTTCTTTTGTGACACTGCAAGGAACACAACTAGACAATCACACAACCTTCAGACAGTTAGCTGTATGTGGTAGCTGAATATGCTACAGGGTAAATGCTATAGATTTTCTGTGAGATGAGTTTCCAAAATACTCTTATTGAGAACTTTTTATCTTTTGGAGTGTCACTGCTAAACCATTTGATATTTGACTTACAACATTACCATAAAATCTCTAAGGTTTCTCTTATTTATCTGTTATGAAGAAGTCCCTGTAGGGTAGGCTATAATCTCTGGAGGAGTACTGATCACTAACGTAACACAAACGCATAAAACTCTGATATCTATGAAGTCAATGTTTTGTGTCAATACAAATGATTATTTATGGCCAGTCTGCAGTCAGAACTTCAGGTATGCAAATGTGCATATCCTCTTATGTGATGTCTAAGATCAAATATCAAGAACCCCTTCCTAATTTATTCCTTACAACTTATACTTCTTGAAAAACATGCTTTGATTCTTATTTTTAATCTCATCTGTTTTTCTTTATAAGTCATGATTAAACATTGGTTAGATTTGTTCTCAATCTCTGTAAAAACTTTAATGACAGTGGTCTGTTTAAACAAAGTAGTGCTAAGTTCTGTAACACTTGCTGAAATAGCAGCAGACACCTGGTCAGATTACTTATTCCTGGATTCATTTATTTGTTTAATTATTTTGATCATGTGGCAATTAATCTACAAACTAGTTTATCCTCTTGCAGAAGAAGCTCGGTCATTCGAGTGTTCAACTCCTATCAAAATCTGACTGTAGCACTGAGTTTTGTTCTCTCCTCTGTTTTCTTAGCTAGCTTTGAGATTTGCTCATGAGAGATCTGGCTAAACTGAACCATCTCTCTAAACAGCATAGCGCTGGAGAAGGTGATGAGCCACTGTGGATAAACACAACGTTCTTCCTGTTCCAGTGATTTCTCATGAGTTGAAGACTGCCTTTATATGTACTGGCAGATGATCTAGGTTGTAGATCATAGCCATGTGGGAGCAACAGGGTCTCAGAAAACTGGAGCAGACTCAAATATAGAGGAGTGCAGACCTGTGATAGGGTAGTACTGCTTGAAAGAGAGATGGATTTCCTCCATCCAGCTCTTGCTGGACAGAGAGGAATGTTTTAATCTGAGTTTTATAGCTCATCATATAAGCTATAACTAGTGAGTTTATGTGGAGTTACACATAATGTGCTGTTACCAATAGTCTCTTTTTTCTTCACAAACAATAGTAATTATATTAGGCTGAGTTATTTATTTTAGAAAGAAATTTTTATGAATAAAGATCTCCTCTCTTGTACCCTCTCACCGCCCTCATCCTTATCTTCAGCGTGATTAAAATATATATTCTGAGATTGTTTTTGCACATGTGAATGTGGCTCCATCTTTACTGCTATTAAGGCCACATGAAAAATTATACACCTCAGTCAGAGGATAAAAGTGACAAGGCAAGAACAGTTAGATTTATGTGATTATGTGATTAAGTAATTTTGGGTATTGGTATATAGAAATAATATGTAGGGACAATGTCAGAGAGGGACAATACCAGCAGAATACAAAGGAAACTGATAAAATGTCTGAGATTTTTTCATATTTGTTGATACTGTGGAGGACTGTGTGCCGTCTGTACTAGGATGTGCATGAGAACCCTGTGACAATAAATATCTTGTATGGCCCAAGGCAAGGAGCGTCTGAATTTACCTAGACCACACATTAGTATTGGGCAAGTTTCAAAGAAATTACAAATCCCAGGTTTTCATCAGATTCAGATAAAATGGATCTGGTTTATCATGGTTTTATGATTTTTGGTTATCAGTATTCCAGATCATAACATCATGTAATGCACTGGGGGTTTGACTGTGGATGCTCAAGTTCCAGGTGCCTGTCTGGAGGAGAAGAACAACTACATTCCCCAGGGGGCTTTGCGGTCAGCAAGGAGATGTAACTCCCGGCAAGGTCACTTGATGTTCTCTTCTTCACCTGCGCTTCTCTGTCTGCTCTTCTCCGTCTGCTTTTCTTCATCAGCTCAACTGGACTGCACTTCTCACCTCAGCATTGTGGTGAGACCTATCTACCTTTCGCACACACTCTCTCTCATTCTATTTTGCTGATACTGTGTTTAGTAAATTAGTTTGTTTCACCTCAGATCATGGCTGCTGTTTTCAATTATTTTGGGTTCCCTGTTTCCCTTTTCTGGAGGTGCGGATCTGTGGATCCCTCAGCCCCACTAGTCACGGAACCAGGCCGAACCAGCCCATAAACCACTGACGTGGTTAAAGGAAAAAACTCATTTAAGATATCAGATAAAAGCATAGTGGTTTTTGAAATAAAGTTATAATTTGTGTGACTATGTCCTCCCTTCTTCTCTTTTCCAGTGCTCAACAACAGGGAGCACATAGAAGTGCCTTTGGATCTTTCCAATGTGCAAGTACAACATGCATGGGCAATCAAAAGCAAAAAAAAGAAGAAAAAAAAAATTGAAGATAATATTATTTAAAACCTCCAATTATTTCCAAATATGTGCTTTTGGTAGTGTGAGCAGTTGGAATTTCTATCAGTATAAACCAATACATTACTGAAAATCATGTCTAAACATTAAAAAAAAAAAAGAAGCAAGAACACAGAAAAGTCCCATTAACAATTTAAAATTATCCTTGCAAGCTATTCAGTAACCAGTTATTTGAACTGCAGGGCTTTTATGAATAAAATTGTAAAGTAAACCTACAATGTAAATACCTAATCCAAAATGCCATAGCTTTCCAGCTCTAGAGTCCAAAACAAATTATCTGCATACTGTGTCTGAATTCTGAGGTGGACAGAGAGCTAGTTTACACCTAGGTCAGAAGGTGAAGCTTTGAACTGGCTCACAAAATGAGACCAGCTTGGCTGTCCTTCCCTGTTTGTAAAGCTTTAGATTTTTCTTGGCACATAAATCCTTTTGATTCCCGGCATAACCTTGAAAATATTTTCAAGCATTTTGAACTGTGCCTATAAGTTTCTGAGGACTTATCTACTTGGGATGTGCACAGATAGACCTCTGCTGTAAGGGGGTGGGATATGAGCCTGTGCCGCTGTGTATGAATGTTAATTTGTGCCCAAGAAGCAAGAGGTGTTAAGCAAAGAACCCCTCAGTTATGGTAACACATCTTCAGAAAGATGAGCAGTGTATGCCTGGCTGTCCTTGAATGTGGTAAAAAAACTGCTCTAGACTGTCTGCTTCCATGCTGACATGATCCATGTAGGCTGTCCTATTTCTGTACCTTGGCAGGACATCTTTCTATGGCCATTTTCAGTCAGCTCAGAGAGTATAATCTCCTGGAGTTCTTCAGCAATGTCAGTCATCAGTTCTCTTGAAGCTTTTAGAAATTTCATGAAAGATGCATCAGCTAAGATTCTATTTCAGAATGTACTGGAATAAACTAATCATTCTTATTTACAACCTGTTTAGTTTAAATTTAATACTTGAGAAATTCCAAATCTCTTATCATCACCTGAAGATCTTGATTCACCCTACAGACTGTAAACCATTTTAAAAAGTCAAAATGATATTTAGCTTAAGACAAATCTCCTGGAAGATTTTTACAGAAAATTTAAAGAAATTGTCTTATGAATCATCTTGTATTTAATAAATCTCTAAAAATATCCTCCTTAGTCTATTTTCACCATTGACTTTATCTGGTATATCTGTAAGAAACACCCTCTCCACCTGAATGAAAAAAGACTAATTTTATGTCAGAATAAAAAGAAAAGAAGAAAGATCTTTGATGGAGTCCATCAAATGTCCAAAAATGTTATGAGCTTGTGACCTTTGATACACAGGAGGGAATGAGTGAGAGGGAACAAAAGAAATGTAAGAAATTTCTTCAAGACAGCATGTAGCTCCTCTGCTAGCAATATGAAATGACAAAAAGGATCATGCTGAAAAAAAAAAAAAAAAAGCAAAGATTTGTATCCTTGAAGCCAATATGAGTAAGAATAACAGTGCACAGCTACTCTGCCTTCTCCAACTGAGTATCAGGTGTAACTTAACAAAAAATCTCTTCCATTCCGATCTCAGGAAAATAAAGAAGAAAAGCCATAAGTATAACCTCCAAGTGTGCTAGCCAACAAGATCTGTTAAAATATAACTATTAAAATAGTTTTCTTTTGAGGTTTTCTGTTTCTTATTTTGAAATATCTTGCATATTAACTTTTTGGAAGATAATATTTCCTTCATTTCATACTTATTCATTCTCTACAGAAGGATATTTTTCTAACGGACTCAAAAAATGTCTTATAAATAGCTAAAATCAAAGCCAAAACTTCATTAAAGAAGAAAATCAGTGTAAAAATATGTTCTCAAATTGTGCTGGGAAAGGTTTAGATAGGATATTAGGAAAAACTTATTAACAGAGAGTGCTCAAGTATGAGAAGATGTTGGAGTCTGCATTCAGGAGATACTTGATAGACTTGTGGACATGGCAGCAAGGGGCATGCTTTAATGAAAGAACTCTGTAGGTTAAGTTGGACTTACTGATCTTAAAGGACTCTTCCAACCAAAATCAAAGAATCATAGGATAGTAGGCGCTGGAAGGGATCTCTGGAGATTCAACTCCCTTGCTAAAGCAGGTTCCGTAGAGTATGCTGTACAGGAAAGCATCCAGGTGAGTTTTGAATATCTCCAGGGAAAGATTCCAAATCCTCTTTGGGAAGCTTGTTCCAATTTCTTAAATAAAGGAAGTTCTTTTTGATGTTCAGATGGAACTTTCTGTATTTCAGTTGGTGCCTGTTATCCCTCAGTCACCCCTTTCCTCTCCTTCTGAGTAGGATGTAACATCCTGTTGCTGGGAACCACTGAAAACAGCTTGGCCCCATCCACTTGACATCTGCCCTTTAGGTATTTTGTAGGCATTGATAAGATCCCCCATCAGTCTTCCTTTGTCCTGCCTAAACAGTCCTAGATCTCTCAGCCTTTTCTCATAAGGGAGATGCTTCAGGGCACTCATCATCTTTGTGGTCCTCCACTGGAATCTTTCCAGCAGACCACTGTCTTTCTTGAACTGAGGAGCCCAGAAATGGGCCCCTTACTCCAGATATGTCCTCACCAGGGCAGAAGAGAGGGGGAGGATCACCTCCTCTGACCTGCTGGCCATGTTCTTTCTAATGCACCCCAGCATATCATTGGCCTTTTTGTCCACAAAGGCACGCTGCTGGCTCATGGTCAACCTGTTGTCCACCAGGACATCCAGGTCATTCTTCATAGGGCTCCTCTCCAGCAGATCAGCCCCTAACCTGTACTGATGCATGTGGTTATTCCTCCCCAGCTGCAGGACCCTACACTTGCCCTTGTGTCACGGAGTTAACTATATCAATCTATGCCCGTGACAGGGGGCAGTAGGCCCCCTGTTCCCCGCCCTCCCCCTCTTCCCCCCGGGCCCACAAAATGGGAAGGAAGGAAGGGAAGAAAAAAAAAAACAGCAGCAACGATGTATGGAGGAAAACTTATTTTACTAACTATGATATTGGAATGCAAGATAACACAATTTAATACAATCTAATTGAAATTGAGACTAATAAATCAAATAAGATAGGAGAGAGAGCTCCTGAGAGTGAGTCAAACCTGAGAAGCTTGGAACGGCTAGGAAAGCACCCTCCAGCACCCACTGCCAGGCAGCAAGAGACCGCCCCCCCCCCAGAAGGGTCAGATCCCATGACTTCCGTAATGTATAGGGATAGGTACCTGGAATTGGAGCATTAACACTTTAATTCCAGTACATGATGTTTTGATGTGGAATACTGAAAACCAAAAAACATAAAACCATAACACCTTGTCTCAGTGAATGGCAGCACAGTCCACTGGTGTGTCATCACCTCCTCCCAGCTTTGTATCATCATCAGCCTTGCTGAAGGTGCACTCTATTTCTTCATTCAGGTCAATCATGATTATGTTAAACAAGGTTGGATTAAGTGGATTGGACTATTTGAATGTCACTAGCTACAGCTTCCAACTAGACTATGTGCTACTGTTCACAACCCTGTGATCTCTTCCAGTTATCTAGTTTTCAATGTACCACACTGTCCACTTGTCTATCCCACACTTCCTAATTTTATCTCTGAGATTTTGTAATGGGAGAAGGTGTTAAAAGCCTTGCTGAAGTCAAGGTGCACAACATCCACTGCTGTCTCCTCATTTATCCAGCCAGTCATGACAGCATACATTGGCTGCTTCAAAAGTAATACCTCCTATTTTGTTATGTTGATCCCCTACATTGGAGGCAGATGTTGGTGGAATGGCAATAGAGACTGAACCTTCCCACCAGTATTCTGTTACATTTTGTTGCTATTTGACAGATGGCAGGAGAGGGCTAGTCTGACAAAAGTATGTCTGATGTAGAAGTGCGTGTGAAGCAAAGGTGCGTATTTGAATTCCTCTACATGGAAAAAATTGAACCCAATGAAATTCATTGATTCTTGCTGAATATTTATGGAGACCAAACAGTGGATGTAAGTACAGTGTGGTGGTGGGTATTGCATTTTAGCAGTGGCAACAATGATGTGAAAGACAACACACGTTCTGGATGGCCACGCAGTCAAATTTTTATGATTTTTACATGCAGGGTCATGTTCATTGATGGTGAAATGCATAGCTGATGATGGTGAATATGTTGAAAAATAGCTTATTTATCTGAGAATTTGCTCTATCACGTAATGCTAACGTGCTCTTTGTATCTGCTGCAGTTTCCATGGAAATAAATGGAAGGCACTACTTTCAGAGCAACCTACCTAGAAGATCTGAAAATAGGATGAAGAAAGACTACATTATTGACTGGAACAGGAGCAATTCACTCTCAGGTTGTCATAGCCATAGAAGTTAGGATGGTTTGATTTGGTATAGTCACACCTTAGTATTAGTATGTAGAACGCTGAAGATGTCATCACTCTTTTTATTTCACTCACTGCTCTTTGTCTTATCACAAAACAGCTCTTCTCATTTCTAATGATTTGTGCCTTTCTTTGCGTCAGTAGAGGTGGTTCTGATTGTGTTCTCTGATATGAGCTTATTTGAGCTGGTCACCCACTGCTTCTTTTCCCTCTTGAGTGTGAAAAGTTGTTTCTGTAAGTTGGTGGTGATTTTATTTTTCTGTCATCTGACAGTTGCTCAGTGATTTGTATGAAGTAATTTTGGTTGGATTGTCCCCAGACCTAGAGAGCAAGTGACAACATAAAAAAAATACTACCATTGCTGGCTCTAATTGATATAGTTAGTAGGAGTCTTCATGACCCAGGGACAGAACAAGCAGTTGTATTTGATCACATCCACTAACTTGTGTAGGAGAGTCCTTTGGTGGATCTATGGAGGAATTGCAAGCAGTTTAAGGTCTGCATGGTCAAGCTCAGACCTACTTTTTTAGATGAGGTTGGGCTTTTCATTGAAAAATGCACATATTCCATGTTGTGATTGACTCTTAAAAAATACAAAAAAAAACAAATATGAAGTGGCATACATTTATAGGTAATGTAAATGATGTCCATCTCTGTTTTTCCTCTCACTTGGTTCCCACTAGCAGATATATCGTTTTTCTTCTAAAGAGCTGTTATAGTTCTACTAGAACCTATTTAACCAATCTTTAAGTCTAAGAACTGTATTTGATTGTAGAGCACCACACACATTTATTTCCCTATGTACTTTGCAAATGTTGTTTCCTGTCTATTGATATGCTTGGCAATGGTTACTGTTCATGTAATTCTCAAGTGGTGTAATCCAAGCTGTTCATATTATTTGGCTAAAACTTTATTTTGAAAATCTGTAGTAATCTAAGTTAAATAAATATAATGCTAGAAAATATACTCCGAGGAATAAATCTGCATTGACAAGGAGATGGGTAAAATACAACTTCTTCATCTCTACATATAACTTTCTGATTAAAGAAAGTAATAACAAAAAATAGATAACTGCCTAATTGGATATTAGTAGGGAAAGAGTGACACGTTATACAATACTGCTAGAGGATGAGTCTGAGGGTAAAAGTGAAGTATTTACGACAAATGAGCCTGTCACATTAGATAAAGTAAAAGAGACAGTCAGGTTTCCAAGAGCTTCTTTGACTCGCAATTAAGAGAATGTCTCCACAGGAGTCTGTACTAAGCATATCAAAGATAACAGATGCAATATGTTGAGGGCATCTAGCCACCTGTATGGGGAGAGCTGCCTTTCAAAGATTACCAGAAAGAAAAAGGGTCTTGTTACTACTTATTTTTTCTCATGATGTACGGAATATATCTGAAAATGTTGGATAATTATGGCTATTTTTAATATAACGATGTAGTTTTCCTGTGTGAATGTCTGTTTTTTAAACTGAGAAGAAAGACTTTTGTTTGTGTTAAGAAACAAAATGATGAGATCTAGAGAAAGGAAAAGTCCATTATGGAGGAATTCAGTAACTGAAAGGGAAAGGATTTTTACTCTGGAGTTGCTTTCAATTTTGTCTCATTTGTTTTCACTTAGAAAATGAAATTGTGAGAAAAAGCTACGCACATGAAAACAAAATATTCTCTCAATTTTTTGCCTGTCTTCAGTGCGATTTTTTTGGTTTGTTTTCAAATTAATGTGTTTGTTGACTTGATAAAACCACCACCACAACAACAATAATAATAATAACAAAGACAACTATCTCATTTTCTGACTTACATAACCACTTTTTGAATTAGTCAACTACTTTTAATGCAAAGTTACATTCACTTCAGTGAGAGTGTCCCACAGTCTTCATTATCTATGTACACACCAAATATTAGGCAAACTAAAGGATAAGTTTAATGAATCATTCGCAAATCCTTTTCTGTTGTTAAGTAGCTACAGACTTTGAAGACTCAATTTCTCTAATTCATTCCTAGAACAAGTAAGTACTTACCTGATTCAAAAGCTCTTGAGACTTTAGACAGACCATTTCAGGAAACTAATCTCTAGGCTTCTCAAGGTTATAATCTTAGGCAGTTTTCAAATAGAGTTATCCCAGTACTGACATTCTTGGAATTTGTTGTAAGATGGATCACCAAACACTGTGATCATCCTGGAAAGATAGAGCTGGTTCTCTTCACTTAAGTCCTTATACCAGTGCAATCTGCTGATGACTTGAAATTCAGTGCATTTGCAGACAGTCCAAACTGCACTTAAGCATTTTTTACTCCAGAAATCTGTAGATGTTTATTTCTATTGAGTTATAACTTTCCTAAAAGCTCTGATCCTTCTCCATTCCTCTAGTCCTGCATCTGATCCCAGTGGATCTCATAACTTCAGAAGATTCAAAGAATCTATGAGCCCATTTCTACCAAAGTTTGACATGAAGAATGTGTTGAAAGATGGGTCAGTTGAAGCTCTGTCTGCATTAGAAGAAATGAGTGCTGTACTATCTGTAGTATCAAATAACAGAAGAATCTGTCTGGAGATATTTGAGAAGAATGAAAAACCTCTTTAGTAGAGGATTAGAAAGTGGACTGTTATTTAGTTATCTATAAATTCGAAAAACTTGGACACCATTCCCCCAGTGTCCTGTACAATCAGTTCAATTCTCTATTGGTACCTCCAGAAATGATATATTTGTACTTGTTAAAAAACAGACAAACAAACAAACAAAAAAAAAAAGAAAAAAACAACGATGGAAAGAATAATTTGAGATTTGTCTTTCAAGGAAAATTTTTGTACATAACCTACAAATACTAACTGGCCCCAAAAACATGCATACGTAAAATATTATCATATACTAATCTTGCTATTTTTTATTTTAAAAAAATCTATGAACTTGTTTTACATTATTTTCAAACTCTAAAGTAAATAAAGAAAAACTATTAGCCCATGGTTTAGGCAGATGTACTCTTCAGTGGATGAAAAACAGGCTGATCCGCAAGTGGTGGTGAATGGAGTTAAATCCAGCTGGTGCCCGATAATGAGTGCTGCTTCCTAGGTTAGTATTTAGATCCATCCTGTTTAATATCTTTATTGATGACTTAAATGAGGGAATTGAGTGCTTCCACATTAAGTCTGCAGATGACACTGAGTTGGGAGGAAGTGTTGATCTGAGTGAGGGTAGGAAGGCCCTACAGTGCAATGTATACAGACTGGATAGATGGCCTGAGGCCAATTGTATGAGCTTCAACAAGACCGTGTGCCAGGTCCTGCACTTTTGTCACAACAATGCCATGCAATACAGCATGTGTGAGTGGAGTGGTTGGAAAGCTGTGCAGAGGAAAAGGATCTGGGTATATTAGTCAACAGTTGGCTGAACGTCAGCCTGCATTTTGCCCAGGTAGCAGAAAGGTCAGTGGCATCCTGGCATGTACCAGAAACAGTGTTACAAGCAGGAGCAGGGAGGTGAACATCTTTCTGTATTTGGTGAGGCTGCACCTTGAGTGCTATGTTCAGTTTTGGACTCCTCACTAAGAGAAGAACATATTCAAAGAAGGGCAACATAACCAGTGCAGGATATGGAGCACTAGTCCTATAGGGAATGGCTGAGGGAACTGCAATTGTCTGGAGAAGAGAAGGATCAGAGAGGTAATCTTATCGTTTTCTACAATTCCCGAAAAGGTGGTTGTAGTGGAGTGTGAATTAGCCTCTTCCCCATGTAACTAGGGATAAAATAAGAGGTAGTGGCCTCAAGTTGCACCAGGGAGGTTCAAGTTGGATATTAGGAAAAATTTTGTTCTCAGAGTGGCAATGCATTTGAACAGGTTGCCAGGGGAGGTGATGGAATTATCAAACCTGGAAGTTCTGAAGAAAGGATAGTTGTGGCACGTAGGGTCATGTTTTAGTGGGCATATATTACTCTAATGATTGTTATATATGTGAAATAAAATAATTGTTTTCTTCTAGTTGTATTGTGGGAACTTGTATTGATGCCCAATGTTTTTTCTGTGAAAGTGGCAACAAAACCCAGTAGCTGAAATTGATGATTTTAATTTTAACTACTAGGTCAACATACATAGGATGTCTGATCTGCAAAAGCTTCTGAGTACTGAAAATGAAGCGCTTCAATTTTGGTGTTCCCCTTGTATTGATTCTATTTTTTTCCAAAAGTGCAAATATGTTTTTTCCCTTGATACTTATGGCAATAAAAAACATTTCCTTTTTTTCCTTTAACTCTATTGGAAGATGAAACTTTTAAATGTGGGAAATATTCCTTACGTTGTGAGTATTAAGAAAAATAGAATTGTGATATAGTAAGTTGTATATAACTGAGGTGAACAGTAGAAAACATCTAAGTTAATAATAAGTGAAGAAAAAAGTGAAGTTAAGGAAATAATAATAATTGGTAGCCAAAAAGATATTTCTTTCTGAGAAAACTATTCCACTGATGACTCTGGATCATATGTGCACAAGCTAAACATCAGGCCCTGTGAAGTGTTCCCTAATAGTTTGTCACATAACATCCTGCCAAGATCATGTAAAAAGGGAAGAGGGAGAGAAAAACTTTTTCAATTGATCTGACTGGGTCTCTAAATGTTTCCTAAAGGGTGTATACTGAATTCATAGTGGCATTAGATAAGTTGATCTCTAGTGTATAAATCCACCTCTGAAAAATTTCCTGCACTGGTATCCATTTTTACTAGCTGAATGATTTTTCATATCATACATCTTTTCCTATGCATGTATTTTATTATACTGTAGGCATTATTTCTATGCAAGTTATTGCATTTTGTATATGTGCCTTGGGATATGTTAGGGCACATTTTCTAAAACAGTTGATAAATAAATGAGACTGTTCAACCATCACTGGTGAAATATTGAGGTAAATGTTACATAAGGAGATTATTATGACTGGTGTGGTCAACAGTGATTTGCACACTTGAGTATTATGTATTCCTAATAGTAGCAGTTTATTTGATCTGCTAATTATTCAACAAACTGAGAAGTCATATACTTGCTATCTGGAAAAATTGCTGGTTAAATTTTATGTGAGTTTGTCAGAAGATTTTAACTAATATTAACAGTGGGAACACAGTTTCTAGTGCTAGGAACTGGTATTTCTGGTTTGCTCTTCTTTTCAAATATTGAGAAGAATACCTATTTATAAGCAAGCTGAATTGGGTTTGGGAACCGAATATCTGAACTTAACAAAATATTTCTTGTTTTGTTTTATTATATTGGCTTGTTATATTTGAGGCAGATATTAGTGGCAGTAGAAATTGAACCTTCCCACCAATATTCTGTTACATTTTGTTGCTGTGTGATAGATCGCAGCAGAGGGGCTGTCTGACAAAATGGTGCCTGGCATGGAAGTGCATGTCAGCCACTTCCATGTGAAGAAAAAATGTGTCACTGAATTCCTCCATGCAGAAAAAAATGGCACCCATTGACATTCATCAGTGCTTGCTAAACATTTATGGATACTAAACAGTGGATGTGAGCACAGTGAGACAGTGAGTAGTGCATTTCAGCAGTGGCAAAATTGACAGTGGGTCATCTCCTCTGGTGCAGATTTTTACGACTGTGGCTTGCAGGCTTTTATTCATGGCTGATGAAAATGCTTCACTAATGGTAGATACTGCATTGAAAAACTGTTTCATAGATGATAATTTACTCTATCAAATAGTGTTACTGAACTCTTTGAATCTGTTATAGTTTCCAGGGAAATAAATAAGGAGCAACAGCAACCTGTGCACAATAAATAAAAAAAAACAACAACAAAACAAAAAGCATATAATTGTGGGAGAGCTCAAAGAGTGCTAAAAGTAAATTGAATAATTGCCTGTAGAATGAGACACTTGATGGAACAGGGTAAAAAGGCTTAAGTAATTTAAGGCAGAGGTAAAAGAAAACAGATTAAGCATATATACAGATCATTAAGAGAAATCATTAGTATACTGGGAAAAAAAAGAATAACTTAAGTCATTACATGAACACCTGATTTACAATAGACTGCAAAAGCAAGATTCATTGGTTTTAGACACATTTTAAGGTGTGTCACAGAATCACAGAATGGCCAGGGTTGGAAGGGACCTCAAGGATCATGAATCTCCAACCCCCTGCCACATGCAGGGCCACCAACCTCCCCATTTAGTATTAGGCCAGGCTGCCCAGGGACCCATCCAATCTGGCCTTGAACACCTCTAGGAACACAACCTCTCTAGGCAGCCTATTCCAGCATCTCACCACTATCTCTGTAAAGAATTTCCCCCTGACATCCAACCTAAATCTCCCCTCCCTCATCTTAAAATCATTTCTCCTTGTCCTGCAGTTATCAACCCTTTCAAAGAGTTAATTCCCCTGCTGTTTGTCGGCTCCCTTTAGATACTGAAAGGCTGCAATTAGGTCACCCCACAGCCTTCTCTTCCCAAGGCTGAACAAGCCCAGCTCCCTCAGCCTGTCTTTGTAGGGGAGGTGCTCCAGTCCCCTGATCATCTTCGTGGCTCTCCTCTGGAATCTCTCCAACAGCTGTCTTGTACTGGGGTCTCCAGACCTGGACACAGTACTCCAGATGGGGCCTCACAAGAGCAGAGTAAAGAGGTACAATCACATCCCTGTCCCTGCTGGCCACCTTTCTTCTGATGGAGCCCAGGATACCATTTGCTTTCCGAGCTGCAAGAGCACACTGCTGGCTCATGTTAAGCTTTACATCCATCAAGACCCCCAGGTCCTTCTGGGCAAGGCTGCTCTCAAGGACTGCTCTTTCCAGTCTGTATGGATGCCTGGAGTTCCTCCAGCCCAAGTACAAAACCTTGCACTTTGCTGCGTTGAACCTCGTTAGATTCATCTGGGCCCACCTTTCAAGCCTGTCGAGGTCCCTCTGAATAGCATCCCTTCTTTCCACTGTGTCAACCACACCACTCAGCTGGTGTCAACAGCAAACTTGCTGAGGGTGCACTTGATTCCGTCATCGATGTCATTGTCAAAGATGTTAAAGAACACCGGTCCCAAGACACACACCTGGGGGACACTGCTCATTACTGGCCTTAACCTGGACGTAGAACCATTGATGACCACCCTCTGTCTGCGGCCTTTTAACCAATTTCTTATCCATCGAGTGGTCCACCCATCAAATCCACATTCCTCCAATTTGGAGATAAGGATGTGATGGGGGATCATGTCAAAGGCCTTGCTCAAGTCCAGGTGAATGAATGACATCGGTTGCCTTTCCCTTGTCTACCAGTGCCGTCACTCCATCATGGGAGGCCACCAGATTGGTTAAGCATGACCTTCCCCTGGTGAAGCTGTGATAGCTGTGATGGCTGTCTCAGATCACACGTTCATTCCTCATGTGATCAAGCATGTCGTCCAGGAGGATCTGTTCCATGGTCTTCCCCGGCACAGAAGTGAGACTCACTGGCCTGTAGTTAATTTATAGTTTATTTATATTTATAGTTTATTAATAGTTTATTCATTTTATTGTTTCAGAATGTTTACTTGACAATTGCTCACTGTAAAGAGTTAAGAAAGATCAGTGCTTTTCTGTCCTATTATTTAAAATGTCAGTGAAACCAATAGCCTCATTATCTACAATATAGCACTGGTAAATTATCATTCCTGGTAATATAAATCTAGTTCAGGAAAAGAGTGGAGAAATTAATTTGATCAATGTTTTTTAACGTATGAGTACATCACATGCTTTAATATTTCTAACACAATTTCTAAAAACATTTCTTGGTATCACAGTTTGATTCGTCTCAGACAATCTTACTACTGCATTTGTTTCATTTGCCTTTTTCTTCATCAACACATAAGGTCCAGTTAGAAAGAGCTAACCTAACCAACTAGTTATGGAGATGAAGTACATTGATAGGATCAGTTAAGAGGTTGAAGTACTTCATTGGACAAATAAGAAGGTATCGTTTCTCCTGACTCTGTCCTCACAGATTACCAGCAGTACTTTTTAGTCTGGATAAGATAGGAAGACAAGATTATGAGTATGTCAAGTTAGCCAAAGACAGCAGACTATGGAGTCAGTTTTACACCAAGCTTTGGAAGATCCATGCTACATGGTCCATGTACCTTTGCACAGAGGTAAACTATTATGTATTTTAAATAAATTAGAACAAACAGAATAACCTTTTATCAGAGTACTTGATTTGCATGGTATTAGTATTTCTTGTCCACTTCTCTGAGGTTTAAAACCAGCTTTGTAGTACAAAACAGAAGTAAATTCAGGTGGGGAAGTGCAATATACACTTCCTCAGAATGATATTTTTTTATATTCACAGTTTCTGTGCTATTCTTCATTTTTTTGGGGAATTTTTTATCCCTATTCTATTACAAGAACTAATTAAGTGTTGCATGTTCAATTAAGGAATTTTAAGACCAGAAATGAGAGTAACTTCTCAGTAGTTAAGGGTCATTTTCAGAATCATAGAATCACAGAATGGCTTGGGTTAGAAGGGACTTTAAAGCCTATCCATTTCAAACCCCTCTGCTATGAGCAGAATTGCCTGCCACTAACTAGATCAGGTTGCCTAGGGCTTCCTCCAACCTGGCTTTGAATATCTCCAGAGATGGGGCACTTACAGCATCTCTGGGCAACCTATGTCAGCGCCTCACCTCTCAAAGTAAAAAAGGTTAGATTATGGAAAGTGGTTAATGGATGGATAGTGGCAGTTTCACTATATTTTAGAGACTCTCTAGCTTAATGCAATTACTTTATATTCTGAAGTGGAAAAACTTGTTTAAACATTTTAACTAGCTTCTAAAACTTGGATTGCTTCCTCGGTTGGTGTCCAGCACAGCTACATGTTGTGCATACACTTGTTTAGTGAGCAAACTTCATTAGGTTCCACATCCCATACTTCGTCTACTGTATTACAGACATCAACAATTCCTTACCACTCTGCATGCTTTATATGGCCATGTTTTAACGTTAGATTATGTTAAACATTAGAAATGTGACAAGTGAAATAAAGTGAAGTTTTATAGAATTCTCTCAGGATTTTGTAGTGTCCAAATATCTCTCCATGTTGGTATGTGTATGCGTGCTTAAATCTGTCTCCTTAAAAATACCAGCTTTGTATAGCAGAGCTGCTTTATTTTCAGATCATATAGTGGTTAAATCATACAGTAGTAGAATTAACTTCTCAAGATAATAGAATAGATACTACTGATTAAGGAGATGGTTTGATGTACTCAGAGTTCATGACTGGAACTTTATACATGCAGAGTAGCTTTTGGGTCTGGACTCACAAAGACTATTTAAACATATATATTAATCAATTAATCATCTTTACAGTTTTCTACAAATTAAAAATCTATTTCCTTGAAATCAGAGAGAGCTTTGCCATTCCCTTTAATGAGTATTTGGAATGGAGTCTTGGCCCACAGTGCTTTGTTATGGCTTAAAAACATGCTTAAGTGTTTTATTGAGTCAAAGCCACATATTTAGTAAAGAAAAATGTTTCAGATTGCAATTAATATGTATTTAGTCATCAGCTTATATAAAAATAAAATTACTAGTCATTTTATTCCTTTAATGGTTAGATCTTTATGGAAAGTAAAAAGAAATAAACAAAATTTCACAGGAATGTGAAATATAAAATGTAAGACAGATGTTAACCAAAGACCAAGACTTTGTTGTGGATCCATGCACACACATAATTATCCCAAGTCCATTTTAAGAAGATTTAATTCTTATACTTTAGCTATTAAATATTTAAGGTTGTTAAATATTATGTAAATAAACCATATACATAGGTCACTCTGAAATTAATGCCAGGGAAAATACATCAGATACAAAGAACATAAATAATACATCCATAAAGAAGTGGATAGAAAAAAACAGTGAAACAAAGCCAGGACAGCACTCATTGTAGTCTCCTTCTTAATACTCTTAAGGAGAGATATTCTACTGTCATTTCTCTGGAGATAGGAAGTTTATAGTTAGGGTTAAATATAAAGTCTGCGGATAAAAAAAAAAAAAAAGAGAGAATTGAGTTGGAACAACCCACAACCCAGTGCTAAGGAACAACATCAGCAAAAGTTGCCTTTTAAGACAAGTCTGAGTGCTTCATCAGTTGTCTGGTGTTTGTATAGTAAATACATCACAGCGTGTTTTATATTCTATTAAAACTGTAGAGTGTGATTTAAGTCAGTGATAGTTATTTTGTGATAGTGCTAAAGTGTCTTAGCAACTTTGTTTTTCTGCTTGCTATGGATTTCTCATTTTGTCATTATTTCTCTGGTTAGAAGCAACTGCTATTATTCAATGGCTTACAGAGGTCCATCAGCATACATGAGAAAAAGTGAATGCTGCAAGATCTGGACACAAACTCTTGTTTCCACCTTTGCAAATTTCTGCATCCTACACTTTTAACATTCAGTGTTAGAAAAAATAGCTTATACATTCAAACTTGTAACTGTTTTATCTCCAGGCTGAACTTTCCAGCTGTTCTCAGCACAGATAACCAACCTTTTAATTAGCCTTTAATCATAAACCTAGCCAGTTTGCCTTGAGATTACCTTCCTGTATTTGATAGTCAAAGTTTCAATTTCTGATGTATAGCTGGAGGAGGAAGAAACTGAACAGGATGAGCAGCAGGTAAAGATTTTTGTGACAAGATTTTTCTGTGCTGTACAGACTATTTAATATCTGGGTAGCAGGCTTGCAAATTCATCTGTCAGCATTGCTTTTGAATATTTTTCAGACAGGTAGCACTAGTGACATCTTAATGTCTTTATTTATCTTGTCTCGATAGGGGAAAGCCGAACTATAACATTATGTTCCCCTGGATATTTTTCTGCCAGAATCAAACTGAAACAGCAGGTATCCCTTAACTTCAAAAATCTACTGGAATTTTTACTAAAATGAATTGAAAATGTTATTGAGTTTGCTCTGATCATAGGCAAAATATTTGATTTCAGAAAAATCATGCATAATTACACTGAAGGTAGAAGATGAAGTTTTTGGTAGCTGAGAGTGACTAAGAACCTTCAAGCAGATAACAAAACGTTATTAGCTTCTTAAGTACTTGTTGCCACATTGATTTATATGTGATCGTTACCACAGCATGTTTTATTCTCAGATGCTGGTGCCAGAGAGCTTCAGCATTTGCTTCTTCAAAGATGGCAGCAATCAGTTCAGAGGTCATGCCTGGACAGCAATTGACTGCTGGAAGTTGTTTTTGAGTAGGAACAATTAAATTAAGAATAGTAAGAATGATTGACAATAGGAAAGAAAAAAAGCACAAAAAAGCACAGAAAAAAAACCAAAAAAAACCAACTGAAGTGGACTTGCTGGTTTCATAAAATTTACTGAGGTACCAATAGAGAATTAACTGTAGGTGAACTCAGTGTTACCAAGCCAGTAGTTAATGTAAGGAAGTAAAATCACAAAAAACACATTTTCTTTTTTTTTTTTTTTTTCCTTCTTTCTTTTCTTTTTCAAAGCCATGAACAGAAAAATTAGAGATGAAATAAAACAGCTGAATGAAGCATTCTTGAGAATGGATATTTTCTTCAAATGCTGCAGACTGCAAAGATAGGTTGAAATAATGTTTCCAGTTTTTACAACAATATGATTTTTGGGTTTAGGTTTATTTTCAGTACCCTACTTCCACTTATAATGACAAGGATATTTTGTTAACATGTTTGTCATTCACTCTTCAAACTGCACTCTCAGTTTGAAGAATTTTTCCCTTCTTGAGCTGTCTTACCCCAGATGAAAGTTCGATAGATTTATTTTACTGAGTATATTGTGATAGAAAATTAATGTAATAAACATAGATGGTGAGTAAAAAGTGCAAAAAATGTGGAAGAAGATTGAATTGGGATTTTGAGTAGAAAGATACTAACTTGGGTGAAGATACATTTGAAATATAAAGAACTTTTTTGCATAAGGCTTACTACAATAAGGACCAAAAATCCCTGTGAAGGAAAATACAGATGTAGGCTATCTGAGAGATACCTACCCCTCTGTCTGTTGTTTTTTGAGAGGAATGAACAGAAAATGGCAGATGTCCACATCCATGTAGTTTTTACATCTGGCAAAAATGCACTGAACAGAGATGGGTAGCCTTGTCTGGAAAAACAATGCCAGCAATGGTCCTTTGTATCTTTTTACTCGTGTTCCCATTTTTTTAGGTATTTTCTGCAGGAAAAAAGACAAATGTTTAAGTCCACTAGAATTTGTATCTTTGGATTGTGTCCACACTCACAGACTTCAAGACATCTTGGAAGGGTTTAACTCATCTTCTTCCTTTCCTTGCACTTGAGCAGAAGAGTGCAGGAACAGATTCATTAAAGCACATCTCACCTTCTCAAGAGAGGACAAATCACTTGCTTCAGCACCTATTCTTATAGCAGAATGTGAGGTCATTTCTCCATCCTTTCTCCATCTTCTCCAAGTACTCACTTTCTAGTGGTGCAGCTCTCACAGGGGTAGTACAGCCTTCTGTTCCTTGGCCTTAGCCCTTCACCATACCCAGTACATAGGGTATTTCTCCAAAAGATAGCAAAGTTGAAGTAGGCTTCAGTTCTGGACAAAGGAGTGGATACCCTAGACTTTGTTATATTTTAAAGACTGTCAAGTCTTCTGTTGGAAACATTTTTTGCCACTGGTAGATCTGGGATTTCTTGGGTCACCTGAGCAGAATGGGTTGCATTCATTACTTCAATCTAAATCTCAAGAACTGCTATTGAATTTATGAGCACAGTTAGGTATGTAATTTTAGATGCCAATGGTAATTCTTAGAATATCTGGTTTTGTCTTATCTACAGGGTTGCTGTGGGAAAGAAGACCGACTGAATCTCTGGTTATCCTGTAACTGCAGATGTGCAGAATGAGGAGATATTTTGAATTATTTGTGATTTGAAGAATAAACCTAGCAATAATCCTAATATTGTTTTTGGTTTTTCTGAAAGGTTTTTCTCAAAGGAACTACAGTATTAATCACTGACTTGTAGAGTATTGCCTAATACTTAAAGAAATGACGTGAATATAATTTTCAGATCCTTATGAATAAACCCAAACTTGAGGCTTCAAGATACTGCATAAAAATAATTTTCATTTTTCAATAACCTTTAATCCTAAGCAATTAAAATCTTTACTAGCAACTAGTCACATAGAAAGTAGTTAATTTTAGTCAATATCTTTGTTGACCTGAATGCTAGTTATTAACTTATTTTCAGAACTACTACCAGTAACAAGAAATTCTGAATGCTGGTTGCAGTTCTTCAAATCTAATATTTATATCCAAATAGTAAAATGTAAATCTTTGTGATTACGTTCTTTTTTTTTCTTTCTTTCTTTTTCTTTCTCCTTTGAGAAACTGAATTATAGGAATTATAGTCATTTTAAAAATATTTTGAGATTCTTTGATAAAAGGTACTGTATGAATGCAAATTATATCACTTCTAACATGCTGGCTTTCAGTTTACTATTCTCTGTGTGGGAGTTATCAAATATGGCTTTACTGTAGAAAATCATAGTTTTACTAACATAATAAAAAGGAACTAAATGGAAGGAATGATCAAGATCTGATGCAGTTTTATGACAGCAAGGACATTTTCACAATGAGAAAATCCATACTAAACTACCACGTTAAGTCCCTTTGTATATTCTTTTCTTTTATGATGAGAATCTGTAAACTGCTGATAGCAACATGACTCTTGGCATCACTTACTATATTTTGACTGAGTATTTTCCTGCACAAAGTCTGGTGGCTGTACCTGAGCCCACCATTCACAGACTTGAAATCCTAAACCCAATTAACATTTGTGCATGTGTTATTACCCACATCACCTCCAGTCATCTTCCAGAATGGCCAAAGTGGGAGAGAACTCAGATCTTTATACTCCGAACAGGTTACAGGAGATGAATCTACTGAACAGTTTGCTTTTGATTTTCATCTAAAACTGTTACCAACCATGTGAGCCATTCTATTGATCTATTTAATCCCAAACAGAAATGGCAAAATAATTTAGGATGCAGTGCTTTTTGTTTGTTTATTTGTCTGGTTTTGTGTGTCTTTTTTTTTGTCCCCTTCAGGTTAATGTATTAAGAAGACTATTCTTATAGCACTCATTATCTCGCTATAGAGATATATATCCAGTTCTTGAGCTTGCCTGTGTTCTTATTTAGGCAAAATGGTGGGTTCAGCATATGTCTAGCCCAAAGTACAGGTTGGTGAATAAGATGCAGAGTAGATAGTCAGGTATCTTGACTAATCTATATATGGTTTTGAGATAGCTTTATTCAAATAAATGTTTGTTAATCAAGAATTACAATGAATAATGTGAGCATTATCATTCTTTATCTTTTCTACTTGCATTTATAATTTTCCCTTATTTTCTGTTTTCTTTCCTCATCCTCACTTTTGAAATACGTTGGGTGAGTTTCTGTGATTCCAGAATCTGTTTACCTATTTTTTTCTATTGTTCTCACTTTCCTTTTGTCTTTGTTCTTATCTTCTGACACCATTTCTATTAACAGGGGAAAGGGGACAGAGAAAGACATATCCCACCTACATCACAAGATTTTGCATAAGTGTTCAGAGGGAAAATACTGGGTTTGATGTAATCTCATGACTGTTATACTTAGCATTACCATACTGCACCTAGATCTGCCCCCCAAGAGATTTGACCCAAGTTAGGCAATGGGTTTCTGGCAGTATATAGTATTTGCTTAAGATGAGTGTTAGCACTGAGAAAGATAAGCAGCTCAAGAGACCCATAATGGGATATAAACACTGATGTACTGCCAATCTTTTCACAATGGGCACCAAAAAATTTCTCCCACTGCCTTGTGACAGAATTCATATCAGGCACATACACTTGCAGAGGAGTGTCAAGGGACTATCAAATTTATTCCTTTGCTTTTGAAAGCCAACCAAAATGCTCTTTAATAACCAAATAAGGAGGCAGCAGCACTTGAAAAACTCCTAGCAAGTGTACCTCAGTTTTGCAGTGTATTCCATTCATATCATTTGATTAAGAAAGAAAGTGAAGATATTTTAGGAAATAAAAAATTGTGATAAAATCTGTTGTGGTTCAGAGCCAAGAAGATACAGTCTCTGAGAGTAAAAATCAGCCTGATGATTGTGACTTAGCAATAACCAGAAGAGTGGTGAAATATTAAAAAATAAAATAAAAAAAAAGGTGGAAAACTTAACCTCATACATTTAACAGTGAAATTGAGAGAGCATCCCCAACTACATGAAGGCTTTCATATCTATGTCATGAATGTAAATTTTGGAATCAGTGACAAAATACTGACAAAACTAGTTACGGCACTGAATCCAGTTTGCTTACTAGAGCAATGGATGGACTTATAATAAAAGTTTTAGCGGGATCCATCAGAAAGTTTATCATCTTTACTTCCATAATAAACTCCTAAAACTGTCTTTTGTCTCCCTCTCTCTTGCAGATTGAAGGCTTTAGGCAAAATACTGCAAGCAAAGAAGGGTTACAGTTTGGGAGAGAGCAGAGCTATTTCTGACATCACTTTCTGAAGTATTTTATATGTACAACACTATTGGTTTAGTGTTTTGGTCATTTGCATAAAAATATATTTTTCATGTGTTCTTCATATTAATTTCTTTCTGTACACCAACACCCCATATCTTGTTATGCACAACAAGAATAGAACAAAAATGCCTTACTATATTTAAATTCAAAGTGTAAGATGAGAAACAAACGTTAGATCTCCATAATGAAGCTGACATTTCAGTGCTCAATCTAATAAACAGTGTGCAAAATATCCCAGCTGCTTAGTTTAGTAAATTCATTGCAGAAATTGGAAGAAAAAGTTCAAGGAAAAGTTAAGTAAAGAAACAGTACATTTAACTTTTTTTTTTTTCCTTGGGGAACTCAGTCACTGCCAAGCATCTTGTCCATTTAAGGAGGAATAAATGAGTCTGTGACAGAACCCATCCAATGCTGACAGTCATTTACAGCTGGCTTTTACTGGCCAGGACTTATAGACAATAGCATATTGGGGGCATTCTGCTGCTGCTTGTCCAGATGGTATTAGTCTTAATCATCCATCAAAATCTCCAGGAATGCCAATCCAGGGCCTTTCAATAGCAACTTTCCATTTTAAGATATAGTGCTATTCTTAGACTTTATTTATTTATTTATTTATTTCCCAGCTCCTACAGTTAACAGCTCCTGAATGGTGCTGACAAGGAAATTTTTCTTGTGAAACTCCAGAGATATTTTGACAGTTCTTCCGAATTTTTGGGAAAGCTGATTTCTCCTTGTAACACCAACATTGCATTAGAAAAAAAAAAATAAAAAATACACAGCTCAAGAAATATTCAGTGAGGAATGTAAAAATGTACTTAACTAGACAAGAATGTAGTTGGCTGACATTGTACCTCATACTTCAGGCATTTTGTTTGCCTTACAAGGTATTACAGCACAGCAAATGCAGATCAGAGCTGCAGTAGCAGAACACAGCATAGCTAAACAGCTGATTTAATGAGGTAGGAATCTAACATAATGCTTTATTCATGGAATATGAGTATTGAAGGCCAGCTGGTGCCAGCAGTATTTCCCACTGGCTCTATATCCAGAATTAAAACAGGTAACTACCTATTATCTTAAGGTTTTCTGCTGAGATCTCATCTTTTCTTAGAAGGCAGCTTTGCTGAAATCATTTCTCTCTTTACCTTTCTAAAGTATATGCTGAGTTATTAGTTCATAAACCACAAAAATATTTGGTGCTCAGTGCACCAACGAAAAGATCTACAGTCAACAGAATGCTACTTTAACGGCTTGGACAACATGGTTGCTAAATGACGTAGGTCATAGAATCATAGAATCATAGAGTTGTAGAATGGATTGAGTTGGAAGTGACCTCAAGGATCATCAAGCTCCAACCCCTCTGTCACATGCAGGGCCACCAACCTCCATATCTAATACTAGATAAGGCTGCCTAGGGCCCTGCCTGGGGAACCACTCCTAAGTAGGCAGAATTAAGAGTCTTCTTTCCTTGCAGGGATCCTTACATAAGGCATTCCTAACAGCAGAAAATAAATTCCAAGAAATACTTTTCCTCATAGAGAGATTCAGAGCAAACTCAGAGCCCCCAAAGAACTTGCTCTTAAATCTTTTGACTGTGAAATAAAAATCAGTCTTTGAAAACAGGTCAAAGTTCCTCAAAGTCTGCCTTAGACAAAAGATTTACATTCACTAGATTTGATTTCAGCCAGAAACTGGATGACTCACTCAGAAATTTAACAATCTTATTTCTGTGATGCAGGAAGTCAGAGTAGATTTCTCCTTATCCTGTACTGACTATCTCAGACAAAGCACTGCTGTGGCCAATTCTTTAAAGGCAGGTATTTTCAAAGCAGCATTCCAAACAGAGAAAGTGAAGTTCTCAGACTAGCAGGAAAAATTGCTTGATCATTTCTTCTTGCATTCTGTGTTCCTAGTTTGTATCTGTACATTTTCCCTCTCAACAGTGCAAATTCACCAGGCTTTGTTATGGGAGATGGATGTAGAAGTCTGATTCTGGTAACTTTTCTGGGTTGCAAATTACCACCTAAATAGTGCTCATTGGTAATTGGAACACTTTCCGTCCCACAGAGTGAAAAAAGTATCTGGAAATTTACCTGGGACAGGATTTGTCTTTGCAAAAATTTCCATCTTACTCTTAAAGGTCTCAGAAGAGAGGTTTCTTTTCCCTTTTCACCTGTGCTCTTACTCTGTCCCTTCACATTCCTTCACACACAATCTTTTTGTATTCTGAAACATTTGCCTAGCTTTTTACATCAGCAGTTGGTCAGTCACTGCCTGATGCGTAATGAGCAGTTCAATCCAGTCCTTAATCCTAAATTACTATAAAATTCATCTAATGAACTTGGATTGAGACATATCAAGATGTAGAAGAACATCTAGCCCATTGGCCAGAAGTTTCTGAGGAGTTATTTTTTTTCCTCCTGACTGAACCAATTTACCTGTACTTTCGTTGAATATGTTCCCTTGTTTCCAAGGCCCAGTAGAGATGAACATATAATTGTGCCCTGAAGAGAAATGAGGTGGTTTCAAGTAGCTGGAGTGAAAATGTTTGCCATTGTCAAGAAGAGAATTAAATATGGGGATCTGGGAATATGATAATCCTACAAGGCTAGAAGAGTAACACCTCCAAGAAGCATTATAAATAAGTAAGTGCGAAGAAACTGAGGATATGACAAAATAACAACTTAAAATTATCTCAGTGCAAATTAGAAAAACTGGGAAAAACTGAAGAAGAAGATTTAGTTTTATCATCTTTAAATATTGAACTAATTAATATTCATACATATAAATATTAAAATCCTTGACAATCATTACCATAACTGTGATGGAGTGATGCATTTTCTAACTTGTGTATAAGATTCTGCCCAGTTGTTTGTGCTCAGGAGAGATGAATTTCAGGAGAGTTCAAAAACATTTATTTAAACTTGGAGAATGGCTTGTTTTGATAGTCTTTTTATGCTCAGATATATTATTTGCAAATTTCAATATTTCAGTATGCATGTGTATGAATGAAACTTTGACTGCATCCATATAGAATATATGGCTACATTTGACGAGGTTTTTGAAGACCTAATGAAGTTCTTGAATTGGTTGTTGACTTTCTATATGATGCTTGAAAAGTCATTTCAGATTTTTACTCCTTGTCTTTTCATCTGCAAAAGGGGATAATGTTGTTCAGTTCTTATCTATCTATCTTTTCTAACTAGCCTAATTACAAATCCTGTTGGGCTGCAACTTACTTTGTAGGCATTCCCATAGCTTAGGACCCTGAGCAGTACTGGGATTTATAAAATCTATCACAGCATGACTAATGGTTTGGCAAATGCCTTTCGACAAATGGATATATCTAAGCAGCATTATTCATACTCAAATCATCTTCTTGTCAGATTTTTCTTGCTAACGTTACCTCCCACCATCCCCCCACTGGTAGAGCAAGTAATAATACTTGGAATGAAATAAAAAAAATCCTGTGCAGTTTGGAAACAGAACTTCAAACACATTCAATCCACTCTTCAGAAGCTGGTTGGTACAAAAAAAAAAAAAAAAAAAAAAAAAGAACAGAGTAAGACTCGAGTAGCTTGAATTCTAGCCTTAATGAAAGGCAGAATTCCCTTTTTATTTCAAGGAGTGAGTTATTTTACACCTTATGAATGATTTTGTGAACTCAGAAAAGAGTTGAGACTAGGATTTTCAAAGGTACATTAGGAGATCAGTCACTTCTGGGATGCCTTGAATATCCCAACTTAAATCATTTTAATTTTTGCAGTAAATGACTCAGACAATCATATTTGATCCTGGCATTCTGTGTCTAGTAAACCAGATGGATTTGAGCTGGAATACTGAAAAGGAAAGACTAGTTTCCAATTAGCCACAGTTTGAGTCATCTAGACTTACAACATAGAGAATAATTGTTTCTGTAATCCTTTTGTAATATCTGAAAATTAGTAATGCTAAAATTATATATTTTAATTTATTTTAAAAACATTAAATATTAAAAGCACTAGCACATGACCTCTAGATGTAATTAATATTACAAATGATAAGCCAGGCGTATAATTAAATATCCTTTTCAAAAATAGAATACTGAAGGAAGCAGTCATTAAGTAAGATTATATTACTGAAAGGGAAAACATTAGTACAGTCAGAGATCATTGTGAGCAGCAGCACAACAAGGTTCCTTCCTATGCCTGTGGATATCTATTTATAGTATAATGACATGAGCTGAAATGGCCACATGACATTTCTTCCAGTATCTGAACTTGTGGATATCTTTATCAGGAGAAAGAACACAACAGGCAATATTTACATTCCCTGTTCTTATCCAACTGGAAATGTGTGAAAAAATAAAAACCTAAATGAATAAAAGACTACTTTTTATTTACTGCTTTTTTTAAAGGATTAGATTTTTACAGATTCACCTGTGTTATCAAAATCTTTTTTCTTCTACAAGAGAAACAGAAATCTCA